>NC_064579.1:4957500-6307500 GCF_937001465.1 Orcinus orca
CAGCCAGCTCAACACTCGCACAACCTCTCCCACCAGGGGATACCACCAGCCCTGGTATCCCCTGGATTCTAGCCCCACCAACCAGTGGGCAGACACCAGTCCCACCAGGACCATCAGAGCCCTGCAGCCTGCCATGTCAGGACCCAGCTGACCCACCAGCAGGCCAACACCAGCCCCAGGACCCTCTGAGCTACACGAGTAGATTAACACCAGCTCTGGGACACCTCGGACCCCTTCATCAGCCAACCTGGGATCCAGCCCTGCTTACTAGCAGGCTGTCAACAGCTTTGGACACACTGGACCATGCAGTAAGCCATGTCAGGAACTGGTCCCACCCACCAGCAGACTGATATTAGATCCAGGACCCCTGGGCCCATAGCCACTCACCCCAACCCCAGATCCACCCACCACTGGGCCAGCACTAGCCCCAGGACCCCATGAGTTTCCACAGTCAGCCACCTGTGACACAGCTCTACCCACCAGTGGCCGGCAGCCTCTGAACAAGGCAGGGACTGGCAACCAACTGGACAGGGGGCCAGTCCAGCCAAGTCTACCAGACCACCCACAGTAGTCAGCCCATCACAATAGAAGGACCCTCACAGTCCTCTTAGGGGGACCGCTAGAGCATATAGGTCTGGGACCAGAGAGGAATGTGCTGCTGTGACGCATAGGACATCTACAAAAGGTCATTTCTCCAAGTTTGGGAAACAACCAAATACCAGATACATAGAAATAAAAACAGCAAATTAGGCAACATGAGGCAACAGAGGAATACGTTCCAAATGAAAGAAAAAGATAAAACCCCAAAAGAAGAACTGAGTGAGGTGGAGACAAGCAATCTACCTGATACAGAGTTCAAGGTAACAATCATAAAGATGCTCATAAAATTCGGGAGAAGAATGGACGAACAGAGCGAGCCATGAACAAAGAGTTAGAAAATTCAAAGAAGAAACAAAGAGAGATGAAGAATACAATACTTGAAATAAGAAATCTACCACAACGAATCAACAATAGGTTAGATGATACAGAGGAACAAATCAGTGAGCTAGAATAGAGCAGTGAAAAATCACTGAAGCTGAACAGGAAAAAGAAACATGTATAAGAAGAAATGAGGACAGCTTAAGAGACCTCTGGGACGATATCAAACATACTAACAGTCACATTATAGTAGCCCCAGAAGGAGAAGATAGAGAGAAAATGGAGCAGAGGACATACTGTATTTGAAGACATAATAGCTGAAGACTTCCCTAAGGTGGGAAAGGAAACAGACATCCAGGTACAGGAGTTACAGAGAGTCCCAAAGAGGATCAACCCAAAGAGGAACACACCAAGACACGCTGTAGTGAAAATGACAAAAATTAAAGATAAAGACAGAATATTAAAAGCAGCAAGGAAAAAGCAACAAGTTACATACAAGGGAACTCCCGTAAGGCTATCATCTGACTTTATAGCAGAAACTCTGCAGGCCAGAAGAGAGTGGCACCGTATATTTAAAGTGATGAAAGGAAGAAAAACTACAGCCAAGAATAGTCTAGCTGGCAAGGCTTTCATTCAGATTTGATGGCAAGGTCAAAAGTTTTACAGACAAGCAAATGCTAATAAATGGGTACCACCAAACCAGCTTTACAAGAAATGTTAAAGGAGCTTCTCTATGTGAAAAAGAAAAGGCCAAAACTAGAAACATGAAAATTACAAAAGAAAAAATCTTATAGGGAAATGCAAATATACAACAAAGGTAATAAATCAACAGCTTATAAATCTAGTAGGAAGGTTAAAAGACAAAAGTAGTAAAATCAGGGCTTCCCTGGTGGTGCAGTGGTTGAGAGTCCGCCTGCCGATGCAGGGGACACGGGTTCGTGCCCCGGTCCGGGAGGATCCCACATGGCGCAGAGTGGCTGGGCCCGTGAACCATGGCCGTTGAGCCTGTGCATCCGGAGCCTGTGCTCCGCAACGGGAGAGGCCACAGCAGTGAGAGGCCCGCGTACCACAAAAAAGAAAAAAAAAAAGTAGTAAAATCATCTACATCTACAATAAGTAGTTAAGGGATACACAAACAAAAAGGTGATGTCAAAAACCGTAAACATTGGGGGTGGGAAGTAAAAATGCAGGGTTGTTAAAACGTGTTTGAACTTAAGAGATCAGCAACTTAAAACAAGCATATATATATATTGCTATACACAAACCTCATGGTAACGACAAACCAAAAATCTATAGTAGATATACACACAAAAAAGAGAAAGGCATCCAAACATAACACCAAATGTAGGCATCAAATCATAAGAAAAGAGAAAAAAGGAAGAGGACCTCAACAAAAAAGAACTACAAAAACAACTCCAAAACAATTAACAAAATGGGAATAAGTACATACATATCAATAATTAATTTAAATGTAAATGGACTAAATGCTCCAATCAAAGGCACAGAGTGGCTGAATGGATACAAAAACAACATCCATACATAAGCTTCCTACAAGAGACTCACTTCAGATTTAAACATATGACAAATCCACAGCTAATATCATACTCAAATGTGAAAAGCTGAAAGCATTTCCTCCAAGATCAGGAATAAGACAAGGATTTCCACTCTCACCAATTTTATTCAACATAGTATTGGAAGTCCTAGCCGCAGCAATCAGACTAGAAAAAGAAATAAAAGGAATCCAAATTGGAAACAAAGAAAGAAAACTGTCACTTTCTGCAGATGACATGATACTATATATAGAAAATCCTAACGACACCACCAAAAAACTACTAGAACTGATCAATGAATTCAGTAAATGTGCAGGATACAATGTGATACATTTCTATACATTAACAACAAACTATGAGAAAGAGAAATTAAGAAAACAATCCCATTATCAATTGCTGTTAAAATGATCATACTACCCAAGGAAATCTATAGATTCAATGCAATTTCTATCAAAATATTAATGGCATTTTTCACAGAGCTAGAACAAATAATTATAAAATTTGTATGGAAGCACAACAGACTCCAAATAGCCACAGAAATCTTGAAAAAGAACAGAGTTGGAGGTATCACACTCCCTGATTTCAAACTATGGTACAAAGTGCCAGTCAACAAACAAGTATGGTACTGGCACAAAAACAGACACATGGATAAGTGGAACAGAACAGAAAGCCCAGAAATAAACTCACGCACTTATGGTCAATTAATCTATGACAAAGAAGGCAAGAATATAAAATGGAGAAAAGACGGCCTGTTCAATAAATTGTGCTGAACAGCTACATACAAAAGAAACAAACTAGACTACTCTCTCACACTATGGAGAAAAATAAATTCAAAACGGATTAAAGACTTAAATGTAAGACTTAAACCATAAAACTTCTAGAAGTAAACAGGCAGTAAGCTCTTTAGACATTGATCTTAGTAATATTTTTTTGTATCTGTCTCTTCAGGCAAGGGAAACAAAAGCAAAAATAAATAAATGGGACTACATCAAACTGAAAAGCTCTTGTACAGTGAAGGAAACTATCAACAAAATGAAATGGTGGCGTATTGAATGGGAGAAGATACTTGCAAATGACATAGCTAATAACAGGTTGATATTTAAAATATACAAGGAACTCATACAATTCAACATCAATAAAACAACCCAACTGAAAAAGTGTGTAGAGGACCTGAATAGATCCAATAGAAGACATACAGATGGCCAACAGGCACATGGAAATATGTTCAACATCACTAGTCATTATGGAAACTGAATCACAAAAAAATACTACCTCACACCTGTCAGAAGGGTTATTATCAAAAAAGAAAACAAATAGCGAGTGTTGGCGAGAATGTGGAGAAAAGGAAACCCTCATGCACTGTTGGTGGGAATGTAAATTGGTGCAGTCACTATGAAAAACAGTACGGAGATTCTTCAAAATTTCAAAACAGAACTACCATATGATTTGTCAATTCCACTCCTGTGTATTTATCTGAAGAAACAAAAATGCAAATTAGAAAAGATACATGCATCCCTATGTTCATTAGAGCATTATTTACAATAGTTAAGGTATGGACACAACCTAAGTGCCCATCAATAGATTAATGGGAATAGAAGATGTGGTGTATGTGTGTGTGTGTGTGTGTGTGTGTGTGTGTGTGTGTATACACACACACACACACATACACACACACACATACATACACACACACACACACACACACACACACACACACATATACACACACTGGAAATTACTCAGCCATAAAAAACAATGAAAGCTTGCCATTTGTGATAACAGGGATGGAACTAGGGGGCATTATGCTAAGTGAAATAAGTCAGGCAGAGAAAGATAAATACTGTATGATCCACTTATATGTGGAATCTAAAAAACAAAACAAATGAACTAACAGAGCAAAACAGAAACAGTTATAGAATCAGAGAACAAAGAGGTGGTTTCCGGGGGGGAGGGGGGAAGACATAGGTGAGGGAGATTAAAAGGTGCAAACTTCTAGCTGCAAAATAAATGAATCGCAGGTATAAAATGTACTGTGGGGACTTCCCTGGCGGTCCAGTGGTTAAGACTCTGCACTTCCACTGCAGGGGGTGCCAGTTCGATCCCTGGTCGGGGAACTAAGATCCCACATGCCTCCCAGCACAGCCAAAATAAATAAATAAAATAAAATATTTAAAATAAAAAAATACAAGTAAAATATTTAAAATAAAATGGGGAACACAGTAACTATGTATTATCTTTGTATGGTGACATATAACTAGACATCATGGTGATCATTTTGAAATGTATAGAAATATCAAATCACTATGTTGTATAACAGGACTAACAAAACAAACAAAAAACTCATAGAAAAAGAAATCAGATGTGTGGGGGGAAGGGGAACTGCATGAAGGCAGTCAAAGTCACAAACTCCCAGTTATAAGTAAGTACTAGGGATGTAATGTACAATATTATAAATATAATTAACATTGCTCTATGTTATATATGAAATTTGTTGAGAGTAAATCCTAAAAGTTCTCATCACATGAAAAAAATTTTTCTACTTCTTTAATTATCTATATGAGATGATGGATGTTCACTAAACTTATTGTGATAATCATTTCATGATGGATGTAAATCAAATCATTATGCTGTACACCCTAAATTTATACAGCGCTATATGTCAGTTATATTTCAGTAAAACTGGAAGAAAAGACAGAATAGATAAATTTTATTTTTTATATGCATTACAAACTAAATCTACCTAAGAGAAAGTTTTGAGCTAATGGGTGTGGTTGTATGTAAATTCTTGCATATACAGAAAAAATATGGTTATGTATGTGTATGATACCTCTGCCTAGGTGAAATACCACTGAAATAATGGCACGGAGACAACCAAATATCCATTTATGTAAATTCCCAGATGTGTATCAACAACTCTTCAAACTTCTACTTCCTCTATCTTTCCCTTGACCAAATTAAGAATCAAACTCTTTGAAAGTTTGAATCTCTTCTATTTCAATGGTTTTTCAATGTTTATTCATAGGTTTGTACTACATATATAATATGATAGATAATTCATTGAATTGTAAGTTGTTTGAAGCAGGAATTTTGTCATCTTTATGGTTGGTATCACTTATTACCTGCACAGTTCTAAGCAAACATAGAACCAACTGTCTGTTGATTCTTCCTAATAACAACAAACTTTCGTTAAACAGACTGTACTGTGCTTAGTCCTGAGCTTTCTCAAAGATTTCACAGAAATTGTATATTAATCAAAATTTAACATAATTATGTCCATATACCACTAATAAAAATAACTTCAGACAATATTTCCATAAGATGAGTCACTCTGCATATGCAGTACAACTTTGTAAGGTAAGGAGGTAACTGACATTTATTGAGTGCCTATTATCAGCCAGATATTTTATTCCCTTGATTATTTAATCCTCACAACAAACCAGAGAGGTTGGTATTGTCATCAACATTTTATAGAAACTGAATTAAAGTTTAGAGAAGCTAGAAACCTCTTCAAACTCAGATAGTTTGTACATTAGCAGGATCAGTATTCACACACAGTTATCTAAGACTCCAAATTCAGGTACTTTTTACTCAAAATTTCATCTTTGAACAGTAAATAATTCAATAAAATATTTACTATTAAATATTAATAGATATTTTACTATAAACCATAAATTTTGATGATCTTAGCACCAAAACTGAACGGTGAAGAAAACTTTTAAATAAAAAAACTGTATAATATTTTTGATCTGGGAACTATTTATAGCTAACTGTATATAATCCCTAATTATTCACCTTTTCGCTGCCCATATGGCAGTTCTTAACCAAGAATGTGTGTTCCCAAAGTTTACTTGAATCAATTATCTGAAGTTTTTCCTAACGTTCATTTGGTTGCGATTTTGCACTCTAAATTCTAATGCTATGTTATTTTGCTCCCAAATTATTTTATAAAGGCTTATTGAAACTATGATATAACTAGCCTAAGTTCTGTATTCAAAGAACAGAGAAATTATGTGACAGAAGGAAATTATGCAAAAAAAATGTTGTACTCTCTACCATTTTTCTGAAGTTGGAGTTAGCACTTGACAGCATTTTACAGTATTTCATTTTTCTTTCAGGGTCTGTCTCTTGTCTACACTTCTTTCCCAACGTTCCATATTCTCACTGTTCTTGTGTATCCCTACACCACCATTTTAATACCTCCTAGGTCTTTCTATTCCTCAAATAAGAAGAGATACCAGCACACTGATAAGTAACTTACTTGATTAATTGCATCCTCACAACAACTGTGAGATGTACCTATCATGATCTTCATTTTTCAGATGAGAAAAATAAGGGTTAGGGAAAATAGCAAACAAGTGAAAGATTCCAAAGCCCACATTCCCCTCAATGTATTCCTTACTCCAAGATGGTACCTCCTCTTCCCCAATCAAATTCCCATAGCTTAATAAAATTGGTCTTAGCAAGAAATTAAGAGAAAGCAATAAGAATAAAATAATTCAATTTCTTTGGATAACTGATAACTCCATACTCCTTCTAAATGTTTTTGCCCTTTTGTAAAATGATGCAACTGGATAGGTAAGCAAACCTTCACCATGAGTTTTCCCTAAGTTCCTACATTCATAGCTTTTGCCACTTTCTATGCTCTTTCCTCCCTCCACTTCTGAACTATTTGTTTGTTCAGACTATGTTAAAAGTTATCCACTTTTAAAAAGTAGATATAAATTGCATCATCAAAATAATATACTAGAAGGATTATTGAACTAAAGAATGAAGTTTGTACGAATATATTTTAATGTTCTTTTGCTACTTGGTTTAAATTAACTCCAATACATTAACTGTCCTCTATATGAAGTCAATATGGAGTAGAGAAAATAACAAAAGCTTTGAGTCAGATAAACCTGTTGACTAGTACCAATCTTGTGACTTATGAGATTTTAAGCAAAGTGATCAAACTCTCCAAGTTTCAGTTTTCTCATCTACAAGATACGGATAGTACCCATCCACTTCTTAGGGTTGTTATGAGGATTAAATGTTAATAAACAAGTAAAGTACCTAATTCAACTCTTTGGTTTATAGTGAGTACCCAATAAATCATTGGTGACATTACTGATATCAGCTGAAGTTGGCCACTTATTATCTGTATATCCAATGTAGAGTCATTTAGGCTCTCTGTACTCCAGGGCTTTAAAAAAAAAAACACACATGGAAAAAGACAAATGGAAATAATCATAGTTGCCTTACTTACTCACATGCCTTCTTTGAAAATTACATAAAATAATGAATGAGATGTACTCTAGAAATGCAAAAGATATATCTATCTACATTTATAGATAGATCTTATATGTTCATTTATATATCTTACATATATATGCATATAAAATTGTTAGATTTTGTAAAAATTAAGATAATACTTGCTCTACACACATCACAAAAGTTTTTTAAGAAACTGGACAATATGTATGAAAGCAGTTTAAATGTCATACAGCACCATACAAATCCAAAGGCTTATTAACACAGATTCTAAAGCCAGAATGCCTGGGTTCAAAACTCAGGACTGCCACAACCAGCTCTCTGACCACAGATAGTTATCCTTTTATAATTCAGTTTCTTATCTGTAAAGATGAGAATAACAGGACCTACCCTAAAGAGATGTGAGGATCAAATGACTTAACATATGTAAAGTGTTTGAAATAGTCTCTAGCACATAGCAAGCACAACGTAAATATTTGTTATTTTTATTATCATTAATCCCAGACTCTGGGTGACCTACACAAAACATCTTGTCATAGCATACTTGAGAATAGTTGGCCAAATGGACAATAGGCCCAGAATGGTAATTTTCATATTGCTTATATAGCTATATAAATTTTATATTTGATTTAATAAATGTTATATTTAATTTATTATACATTTAATTTAATGAAATTATATATTTTATACATATAAAATAGTTTTTATATATAATCCATGGAGAACTAAATTGTAATAAAATGTGTGTATATAAAAATATATATGTTTGTGTTTGAGCTATTTTTAGAAAGTGTTAACCTTAGGTGGTGCTTAGAAGTAACTATAAAAAGAGCATGTTTTCAGAAATTAATGGCTTCTTTTCACTTTTGACTTTTGATTGTTCTTCAGTTATGAATAGGTCATACTTAACATAGGCCCTTTTTAAAAATAAAAACTGTAGAACACTAATGACATCTGCTGTAGCCCTTGTACGATACACTATGTGGGGAACACTGGCAAATTTAGAAATCACTGTAACTAATCCATCACACACTTGTAGGATTTTACAATTTAAAAAACACCTTCCCATTTTATTTTCTCATTTTATTCTTATATCACTCTGTGAAGTAGGAGAACAGGCATAATCATTCCCATTTTAAAGATGACAAAAATAAATCTAAGCAAGGCCTAGTAATTTATCCAAAGTCACACAAATATTATATTCTTTAGATCATAGTTTTTCCACAACATTAATATACTCTAAAAGCAAAACAGAAAATTTTGTCTAAAAACAAAGGTCACTTGTTTTGGCCTATGACATATTTTTAAAGATCCTTATTAAGTGATTTCTTAAAATACACAGCCTATGGAGAATTCCTTTGCTAATGTATCTTGCAGACTGGATTTGCTATCTTTGACTGTTCTTAATGCTAACCTCCCACCATACTATTCTTAGGCTTAAAATCTCATATTTATATTTTGTGGTCCTTGGTCCATTTATAGTTAATTCATGCTATAAGCAAATACTAAAATTTTTCACTTCAGTTATTTAAAACAAAATAAATACAACAAATAAATAAATCTTATTCTTTAAAAACTTACATGGCTTTTGGACTCATTATGCAGATGGCTCCTGAACATCGACATTTCCTTGGGTCATCATATGATATGCCCAGACTGAGTCCCAGCATCTGGGTGACAATAATTGAAAATGCCTCCAAAGTTATCCCCTTGGGATACTACATTAACAACAAAGAAAATTCAAATAAAAGACAATTCACTGAAGGGTGGTAAAAGTAATATTTTTCTAATTATGAACATTTTATTGATTTATCAAATACTTAAGATTATGGAAATGCAGTTCATTGGACAAGTAAGAAGCTGAAGATCTTCTTATGAAATTTTATTGAGATATAAGCATATTGAGCCTATGTCTAGCTTTGCCATGATTTAATAATTGAATGCTTTTAAGATAATTCTTAAATAACTGTCCTAACTATATAAAAGAGCTATTTTTACATTAGATTTTTGGCTATATGGACCATGATCTTCCATTCACCTAATTTCTTAGGACAGCTCTCATGTGCATTCAGGAGAGTCCACATGATACCCCACCCCTCAGCTCACAAAGTGGCCACATAACCAAATTCCTCAGTTGTAAGTACGCTATCTGCTTCCTGCCAAGATTTTCAATGACACACTAACTAGCATCAGGAGAAACCACGGAAAACAGACCCTCAGGAAAGCATTCTTGTGATTAGGCTGTCACATATTTAATGAGTGCATAAATATCTTCCTTGCCAAGGAGAAATGGGACACTGGTAATTCATGATATGCAATGACATCATAATTTCTCAAATTTTGCCAAATGTGGCATAAGTTAAGGTGTAGGTAGAGGCCAAGTTGTGAGGAACATCAAGGCACTTCACTGTTATAAACACAAGCTATAATAAATATTTTGGGGTCAACTGGCTTCTTATGGCAGTACTAGAGGAAGCACATTATGAAAAGCAGAAAGGAAAAACTGTAAATGAACAACTGATAATGCAAATAGGCAATCAGAAAGCCTCTGCAGCAGCACTGTAGTGACTATCACCTCCTGCACTTGTTGGTTTGATACAGCTGAGGACCAAACTCAGGGCCTAGCTATAAGTACTGTAGGGTTCCAGCTCCAATTTAACTATCAAACCTACCAGGTTTGGTGTGGAAGGGGTCAGAATCTGAAACTTGGGGTGGGAACAACTGGAGTGACATGAACAAATATCCCTGGACGTCCCTTGCCCGTAGAGTAAGCCTCCCTCTAAACAATGAAAGAGGGCTTCACTGGTGGAGCAGTGGTTAAGAATCCACCTACCAATGCAGGGGACATGGGTTCAAGCCACAGTCCGGGAAGACCCCACATGCCGTGAAGCAACTAAGCCTGTGCACCACAACTACTGAGCCTGAGCTCTAGAGCCCGCGAGCCACAACTACTGAAGCCTACGTGCCACAACTGCTGAAGCCCGCGTGCCTATAGCCTGTGCTCCACAATGAGAAGCCCATGCACCACAACGAAGAGTAGCCCCCACTCGCCGCAACTAGAGAAAGCCCATGCATAGTAACAAAGACCCGACGCAGCCAAAAATAAATTAATTAATTTAAAAAAAACAATGAAAGAGCCCCTACATTTAAAAAAATGACACTTAATGACAATACCTGGGACATTTGTCTCATCACCCCTCATTGTCTCCAGGTCCATAGTAAGAATTAAATTGCAACAGGAGTGATATCACCAAGATGGCAACATAGGTCTTTCCCAACTTCACTCCCCCTCACAAGAAGAACAACTAGCAACTACTCATGGACGTCACTGAGAAAATTCTAGAACATGGAGGTGAGGCTGAAGCAGCCCCTGTACCAGAGACCAAGACAGACCTCATTAGAAGGTTAGGAGGAGCAGATATACACTGAATGCATTGCCCCTCCCCAAGACTGGTGCAGCACCACACCGAGAGGTCTTCTCAGAGCCTACGGTCCCTCAAGTGGGAAAAGAGCCTAGAGTGGACATCCAGATCCCCTAGTATTGTGGATCACTTCTAGGAGCCCCTACTCTGATCTTACCTCATAAGAATCACAAAGGATGAGTGAGATTTGACCCCTGGGAATCTGATCATGACAGAGAAGGCAGGAAGGGCTTGCAGCAATCACTGCTTGCATCTTGGCAGGCCGAGTTCCCATCTATAGCACCTGTAGGTGCCAACTAGCAGCTGTGCTCATCTGCAGAGCCAGGACAGTGGAACAGTATGACAAGGGAAGTCAATGAGGTATGGGAATGCCTGATTTGAGTCCTCAGATGAAAAGCTTTGCCAGCCCTGGAACCTGGTCCACTACCCACCTCCACCCAGTCAGGGGAGTTGTTCATAGCCCTGCCTAATGCCTAGTATAGCTCCCGGCTCCCCCTGACCAGAAGCCTGGTCAGAACACCTGGTAGCTGCATAGTGCAGCAACACGTGAGCAGAGAGTATGGCAGGCAGAACTGATTGTTCACAGAGCAAAGCCTGTGGCACTGTTTGGCCAGGAAACCTGGAGTGCCAGTTAGATTGAGTCAAGACCACAAACAAAGAGCTAAGCTGGTTTTCCCACTACACCTGGACAAGGACACAAATTCATAGCCCTTCCCACTGCTACATATAGCCTTCAGAAAGCCCAACCAACGAATCTAGCCAGAGCACACAGGAAGCTGTGCTGCCCATCCAACAACCCTGCTTACAGTGGCACTTGAACAGAGAGCACAGCCCATGGTTTTCCCCATCTTCAGAGCAAAACCCAGTGGCCCCATGTGTCCAAGGAATTAAGGGCACAGTCTGCTTAATGTGGGTCCACAAACAATGAGCCATGCAGGTCATGTGCTCCCTGTCAGGGCACGGAAGCTAATTCACTTCCCAGCTACTGCTGAGTAAAGTTCCCTGTCCTGACCTTCTAGGAAGCCTGACCAGTGAATCTAAACAACCGCAGAGTATATCCTACTGCCTCTCTTGGGCAGGGAACCTCACTATCAGTCCTATCCAACAGTTAATAGCCAGTGGTACCCCCTCCCCTGACCTCAGAGGTTGGGCAGTGGCCTTGCCCAAAAATAGATCCTGCCTGTCCAAGGACATGTCCAGAAACCTAAACTGAGCTGACTAGTGAAGAACTGTCTCTGCCAAAGTGAGCCTGTAAAGTCTGGAAGAGGAGACCAATAACTCAAATGCACAGGTACCAAAGTGAGGAATGAAGGAGCAAGAAAAATCAGGTGGATGTGACACCATCAAATCAAACTAAAAATGCTGCAAAATAACTAACCCAGAATAAATGGAGATCTATGAAGTGTCAGAGAAATAATTTAGAATAATCTCCTTAAAGAAGTTTAGTGAATTACAAGAACACACAGATGACCAAATGAAAGTAGTAAAACAATGAATGAACAAAATAGGTTCAACAAAGGAACAGAAACCATTAAAAAGAGATATCCTAGAGCTGAAAAACACGACTGAAGCATTCAATAGAGAGCTTCAACAGTAGACTCAACCAGGCAAAATAAAGAATCAGTGATCTAGAAGGCAGGAATATTTTAAATTGCTCCTCCAGTCAGAGGAGCAAAAATAAAAAAAGAATGAAAAAGAAAGCAAGCCTACAGGACTATGGGACAAACACACACACACACACACACACACACACACACCCCCCAATAACCATATCATGGGAATTCCAGAAGGAAAAGAAAAAGGGACAGAAAGTATATTTAAAGCAATAATGGCTGAAATTTTCCAAAAACTGGGAAAGAAATGGACATCCAAGTATATGAGGCACAAAGGACCCCAAATAGGTTGAACTTGAATAGGGCTACACCAGGACACATTACAATTAAAGTGTCAAAAGTAAAGACAAAGAAAGAATTTTGAAAGAAGAGAGGAAAAAAAAACCAAGTTACATACAAGGGAACCCCCATAAGACTATCAGCAGGTTTCTCAACAGAAATATTTCAGGTGAGGAAAGAATGGGATTATATATTCAAAATACTGAAAGAAAAAAACCTGTCAACCAAGAATTCTATGCCCAGCAAAACTGTGCTTCAGAAATGAAGAAGAGACCATGATTCCCAAACGAATAAAAGCTGAGGGGGCTTCCCTGGTGGCGCAGTGGTTGAGAGTCCGCCTGCCGATGCAGGGGACACGGGTTCGTGCCCCGGTCCGGGAAGATCCCACATGCCGCAGAGCGGCTGGGCCTGTGAGCCATGGCCGCTGAGCCTGCGCGTCCGGAGCCTGTGCTCCACAATGGGAGAGGCCACAACAGTGAGAGGCCCACGTATCGGGAAAAAAAAAAAAAAACACCAATGGCGTTTTTCACAGAGTTGGAACAAATACTTCTAAAATTTGTATGGAAACACAAAAGTCCCAGAACAGTCAAAGCAATCTTGATAAAGAACAAAGTTGAAGTTATCATGTTCCCTGATTTTTTGTACCTGTCTCCTCAAGCAAGGAAAATAAAAGTAACAATAAACAAATGGTACTACATCAAACTAAAAAGTTTTTGCATAGTGAAGAAAACCAACCACAAAATTAAAAGGGAAACTACTAAATGGGAGAAAATATTTGCAAACAATATATATAATAAGGGGTTAATATTCAAAATATACAAAGAACTCACACATCTCAACATCAAAAAAACCCCAAAAAACCTGATTTAAAAATGGGCAGAGGACGTGAATAGACATTTTCCCAAAGAAGACAAACAGATGGCCAACAGACACATGAAAAGATGCTCAAAACACTAATCATCACGGAAATTAAAATCAAAACCACAATGAGAAACCACCTCACACCTGTCAGAATGGCTGTCATCAGAAAGACAAAAACAAGTGGTCGCAATGATGTGGAGAAAAGGGAGCCCCTGTGCACTGTTGATGGGACTGTAAATTGGTGCAGCCACTATGGAAAACAGTATGGAGGTTCCTCTTAAATTAAAAATTGGACTGCATATAATCCAACAATTTCACTTGTGGGTATTTTTCCAAAGAAAACAAAAACACTAATACTAAAAGATATGTACCCCAATGTTCATTGCAGCATTATTTACCATAGCCATGATACGGAAACAACCTAAGTATCCATTGTTAGATGAGCGGATAAAGAAGATATGACATGTGTGTGTATACATATACATACATGCATATATATATATATGTATGTATATGTATACACACACACACACACATACACACACAGTAGATTAATACTCAGCCAATAAAATCTTGCCATTTGCACCTACTGTATAGCACAGGGAACTCTGCTCAATATTATGTAACAACACAAATGGGAAAAGAATTTGAAAAAGAATAAATACATGCATATGTATAACTGAATCACTTTGCTGTAAACCTGAAACTAACACAACATTGTTAATCACCTATACGCCAATATAAAATAAAAAGTCAAAAAACATAAAAAATAAATTTTAGGGCTTCCCTGGTGGCACAGTGGTTGAGAGTTCGCCTGCCGATGCAGGGGACGCAGGTTTGTGCCCCGGTCCAGGAAGATCCCACATGCCGCAGAGCGGCTAGGCCCATAAGCCATGGCTGCAGAGCCTGCACGGCAGGGGCCTGTGCTCCACAACGGGAGAGGCCACAACAGTGAGAGGCCCGCGTACTACAAATAAATAAATAAATAAAATAAATTTTTAAAAATCTTGCCATTTGTTGTACAGATGAACCTGTTTACAAGGCAGAAATAGAGACATAGTGAACAAATGTATGGACACCAAGGGGGGAAAGGGGGTGGGGGGGTGGGATGAACTGGGAGATTGGGACTGACATATATACACTAATATGTATAAAATAGGTAACTAATGAGAACTTGCTGTATAGCACAGGGAACTCTACTCAATGCTCTGTGGTGACCTAAATGGGAAGGAAATCCAAAAAAGAGAAGATATATGTATACATACAGCTGATTCACTTCACTGTACAGCAGAAACTAACAAGACATTGTAAAACAACTATACACCCCCCCAGTAAAAATCTTGCCATTTGCAAAAACATGGAAGGTCTATCTGGAGAGTATTACACAGAGTGAAATAAGTCAGACAGAGAAAGACAAATATGTATGCTCTCACTTGTATCTGAAATCTAAAAACAAAACAAACAAACAAAAGAAAATGAAAACAAACTCAGGTAGTGAAGACAGATGGGTGGCCGCCAGAGGGGAGGGGGTAGGGTGGGGGTGAAATAGGTAAAGTGGATTAAGAAGTACAAACCTCCAGTTATAAAATAAATAAGCCATGGGGGTATAATATACAGCATATAAAATAAGGTCAATAATATTAACTTTGTATGGGGACAGACAATTACTAGACTTGTCATGACTTTTTGTAAGGTATGCAAATGTCAAATCACTATGTAGTACACCTGAAACTAACATAATGTTGTACGTCAAGTACATTTCAATTTACAAAAAGATCAAATGGAAATTGGAAGAGTTATGTATAGAGATGTTTATTAAATATTGTTCGTAATGGCAAAAATAGAAACAACCAAAATTCCCATGAAAATCATAAAGGATACAGTGTGGCATTAATATAATAAAGTATCAAGCACCAATGCAAAAAATTTACTAGGCACAAAGGATTTTGAGGACAGTGAAGCTACTCTCTATGACACTATAATGCTAGATATATGTCATTATATATTCGTCAAAACTCACACAATGTATACCACCAAAATGAACCTTAATGTAAGCTGTGAACTTTTGGTGGTTGTAATGCGTCAGTGTAGGTCCATCATCTGTAACAAATGCACCTCTCTGGTGTGGACGTTAACAGTGAGGGAGGTTATGTGTGGGGGTGGGCAGGGACTACATGGGATATCTCTGTACTTCCCTCTTAATTTTGCTATGAACCTAAAATTTCTCTTAAAAAACAAAGCCTTTTAAAAATTAACTGTAATTCCATTAAATCTCAAAATTTTAAGTGGAAACCAAAAAAATCTATTTGCAGAATGATACAGCAGGATACAATTTATATTATGTTTAAAGCATAAAAAACAATTCTTGTTCAGAGACATATTCAATTGTGGTAAAAGTATGAGAGCTTTTAAACAAAGAAATATAAAGGTTTATAAAAATATAAGTACGAAAGCTTTGTAAAAGCATCATTCCTTGAATTCAACTCCTCTAATAATTCTATCCTACATCCTGCCTCACCCACTCATTCCTATGGTTCACACTCTAGACCCTGTCAACAGATTTTTATCAATAACTGCAAGCCCTCCGTCATCTCTGTGCATCCCACATCCTGACCACCTGCTGTCTCCCCTGATAACTCCAATAGCACCTCAACTACAACAATCTGCATACCCATCAGCACAACCAAACCATGGTTCCTACATTTTCACTGTTCCTAACCTCCTTACTGACTTCTCTCCTCCTTTAAGCAGTTCAGATTCTCTTACAAACACCCTCAATTTCCTTGCCATCCTTTCACTTCATAATGAGTTGACAAAAACACAATACATCAATCTTCAGAATGCTGAGAGAGAAGGATGTTAGAACTAGGATTCTAAGCCTAGCCAAATTACCAATCAAATGTGGAGGGAAAGCAAAAGTGTTTTCATTAATAAAATAACAGTGTTTGCCACTTATATACACTGTGTCTAAAATTTTTTAAACTTGAGTTATTCCAGAAAAAGAGCAAAGAATTCCAAGAAAAGGAAGATGAAGTTTAATTTTCTGTGGCAGTTGGTTCCGCCCACAGAAGTAAAATAAGTTAGAAAAAAATTGACAAGACCTCTTTTGGCCATCAAAGCTTTACCAGAATAGCAACATATTTACTTCTTGATTCAGAGTTAATATCATTTTTATATTCATAATACCATAAAATATTTATTGATTTAACTTAAAAATCAACCTGTAGACAAAGCACAAAAGTTCTATAAAATAAATTATAAATTTTATAACTCTTAACAATGGTTATGAGAAGTGTACTATTTTACATGTCTCATTTTTCATAGCAAATAATCAATGGACTTTGCATAAGGTAAAAAGAATTTTTAAAATAATTAATATAAATAAAAACATAAATACATTAAGATGGTAATATATTATGCAATAATATTTAATATATTATATATTATTGTGTATTATATATTGTATAACATCTATAATATATAATTACATATATTATGCATATACATATATATTTAAGAATGTGTTTAATATAGATTACTATTATAAGTATTAATAAAGTAATAAAAACGTCATAATATATATGACAAATAGAGTGGATTAAATATGTCAAAGATAATATTACCAATGTTGTCTAAAGTTTATTAATCAAAGTAGGTGTCAAAGTATATATTTTTTAAATAAATAAACTTAACTACCAGAGAATTTAAATAGAAATTATAAATTCTTACAGGACTTCATGAAGGGGATAAAGAAGAGAGTTTTGTTAACAAACTTTGCTTTGTATAGCTACAATTTAAACAATTTTACATATACATGCATGCATGCATAAATTCTGTAATAAAAATAATTGGAAGAGTATCAGAAATAAAAATATGTATGCAAAATCCCATTTTTGCAAAAACATATAATGGGGAGCCACAGTAACAGATAAAAACTCAAAGTACGAGATACATATTAATCAAAATGTTAACAGTGATTATTGCTTCATCCCTGGGAAGACGCCAGATTATATGTTTCCTTTTATGTTTCTATATGTTCTTTTAAAAATGGACATGCATAACATAAATTACTCTGTAATTTAAAAATACTATATAGTACTTAAACTTATTTTTAAAAAGGATGAATAGGTGGGGGAAAGCCTCAATGAATTACTTCTCTTTCAGTGATGCATCTAATTACACCAATAATTTATTTAAATATAAAATATTTATCAGAACTATAAATATTTAAAATAGACATAAAAGTTTCTTTTAAATATTATGTAGAAAAATTTGAAACATTTTAACAGATTTTTGTCATACGTTTTGGTTCATCATTTGTTTTGATTTTGAAGTTAATTTATCATAAGACTATTTTTCCAATTTTATACCTACAAGAAAAAAATCTATTTTGGTTATAGAAATATCTTTACAGATAATTTTTCATAATACACTCTTCTATATAATAAGGGATACGTGTGTATTTATTATATTTTTATTCCACTTTAACTTCCAAATAATTGCAATAAGACACTTGTACTTCAGAATACTATTCCTTCTACATACTTCAAAGTTCTAAGAGTGATGGAATATAAATGCAATCTCTAAATGTAAATATAAATGTGAAGTGTATAAAATATTTGCTGTAATACTGGGTAATTTTTAAATGTATTTTTTTCAAATAATAAGATTAAATAATTACATACCAAAGCAATTCCTGCAGAATAACTGGTAACACACATCTTTCCAGGAAATGCTGCTCCCACATAATCTGGATACTCTCTATAGCTAAATAAATAAGTATATAATTATAGTTAATTTTGACAAACAATTCACATGTGATAACTCCTGCTAGTAATTTGTCTGTAGTTCATAAATTTCTAGTCTGAAGCAAATTGAAGTACAATCTTTCCGTATGGAGTTAACTGCTTCAAATTTGTAAAATAGTCTTCATTAAATGAGATTAAGCAATCTGGGTTCCTAAAACGTATCCAATGGATCCAAGTTATTGATGAGTTTACTGTTCTTGTGATGTTTGGTTAGGGTTACTAAAGCCTTGATCAAACACTTCAATCAAAAGCATTTTGCTGAATTACAATGACAAATAGTTTTAATGTATGGATTAAAAGTTTTCACTCAAATGTAGAAAAGCTCACCATTTTCTCACTGGAATGATTTTATTGTTCTACAACTTACCATTATTTTTTCCTGCTTTGAGAAGAAGAGTCCGTATAAACTGCCATATAATAATAGCACTATTCTCATGGATTTACATAAACGATTCTATTTAATCCTCAAATCCAGCCAGCGAATTAGATACTATTTTTCCCCCACTGAACAAATCAAACATCAGATGGGAAGTACAAGTAACTTGCTCAGGGCAGCACAGGTAAGTGCTGCTGAAGGATATGAACTTGGACAGTTTGAATGCAGAGCCATACTCTCAACCACTAAGATACAGATGCTCCAAACATATTCTGCCATCTTTAGAGCCCCAGCCAAAACGAACATTCCAAGACGTGTGTAAAAAACCTTGGTACGCAATTCTCAGTTTGAAATGCCTCCTCAGTCTCAACTGCACTGCACTTCACAATTGCACTGTCTCTCCACTGCTCCCTTATTCTGTCTCACTGATATTGTTTATACATAAGCACTTGTTTCCAAGTATTTGCCTTTAACACCCAACTTTGGCTTTACATTCCAATATGAAAGTATTGTTTACACTCTTTCTTCATTCAAGATAGTTCTCCCAATAGATAAGACTTTCCCCCTATCTCTATGCATACTCCTGATGAGCTGGATTCAATAATAGCTATTTTTTACTTAATACGGCCACCCAGTCTCCACATCAAATCAGTTATCAAGATTTACTGTTTTACTCCTTCAACTTTTCTTGTATCCCTCCCCTCCTCCAGAGGTTCAGCTCCAGTTATAACTATGAATTCCATACTCTTTGAAAAGAACTATTATTTAGTCCCATGTCTCTAGGCATATTGTTTCCATAACCTGGAATGCTTTCCACCTCCTTTCACTGAATTTAAACATTCCTGGGACTTCCTGGTGGTCCAGTGGTAAAGAATCTGCTTCCAATGCAGGGCATGAGGGTTCGATTCCTGGTTGGGGAACTAAGATCACACATGTCATGGGGCAAGTAAGTCAGCACACCACAACTAGAGAGAAGCCTGCACACTGCAACGAACATCCCAAGTGCTGCAACTAAGACCCGTCACAGCCAAAATTTTTTTTAAAATTAATTATATTAAGTAAAAACAATAAATATTTTTTTAAAATTCCTCAGTCTGCCTTCTCACTTCTAATTTGATTAGCACGTCTTTAACTTGGCCCTTTTGTTATATGTTACTTTGAGTCTCTCTCTCACTCTTGCTCTTGCTCTCACTCTCATTGTTTCTTCCTCCTGTAAACTAAACAAGTAGAGATAATGTACCAACATTAATCTTCTGGAGTGACATCAGCAAGATGGCAGAATAGGAGTTTTTTAGCCCTCATCTCTCCACAGAAACAACAATTTTGACAAACAACCACAGATGTGGCCCAAGACCCAAGGAAAGGCCCCATGCCACACCGGAGCAAAAAATCCAAGAAGAGACACATTGAAGAAGGTAAAAACAATTTCACTTTACCCATGTCACCATTCCCCCAAGGCAGCACAGCTCAGTGCCAAAACAGCTGCCTCCAGCCATGATTTCTCCCACAAGGGAAGGTGAGAGTACAGTGAATACTGCCAGCCATGCAAGATGATGCCAAAGAGGCCCACTTTTTAAACGTCCATTGAGAGATGAATGGATAAAGAAAATGTGATGTATATATACAGTGGAATATAATTCAGCCTCAAGAAAGAAGGAAATCCTGACATTTACAACATGGATAAACCTGAAGGACATTATGCTAAGTGAAATAAGCCAGACATAAAAAGGCAAGTACTGTATGATCACACTTATGTGTGGAATCTAAAATAATCCAACTCATAAAAGCAGCGAGTTGAAGAGTGGTTGCCAGGGGTTGGGAGATGGAGGAAATGGGGAGATGGTCAAAGATACAAGGTTTCAGTTATGTAGGCTGAATAAGTTCTGGAGTTCTAATGTACAGCATGATGATTATAGTTAATAATACTGCATTGTATATGTGAAATTTGCTAGAGAAGATCTTAAGATTTCTCATCACACACCAAAGAATGTTAACTATGTAAGGTGGTGTATATGTTAATTAGCTTATGATTTCACAATGTATACATATATCAAATATCACATTGTACTCCTTAAATATGTATAATTTTTATTTGTCAATTACACCTCAATAAAGCTGTAAATGAATAAAACTAATAAAAGCAAATATAGGGAAACTGAGGCAGAGAGCATCAATTGCCCTAGGTGACAGGGCTGAAGTTAAATGCAGGCAGTTGGCCTCCAGAGTTTAAATTTGAATCACTATGCAATATTATCTCAATAAACATTTGTTGAATAAAGGACAGATTGTAAACGGTTAAAAAATTAAGCTTGCTATGTTCATTGTTCCTACTGTAGGGCCTAAACCAGATTATAAATTTCTGGAGTACAAATTTCTGGAGTACAAAGACCAGAAAATAATAGATAATTACTGTTATTTATCGTAATTTTATAGTATTTATTCTAGGACATTACTCATATGCAAAGTATGTTGATGCATTAAAATAACATCAAGGGATCAAGAAGGGGTATTATTCAAGTTCAAGGAGACTGACTGTACCATAATTTCTACATTTCTAACGGGATAAATGCTCTCACCAATTTCACTTATTACTGTATCAAATTTCAACATCCTATTAAAAGGATAATACATCATGTCAAAATTGAGATTTATTCTAGGAATGCAAGATGGTTCAAGATTAGGAAATATATCACTATAATTATTTCTATTGAATGCCAATAAGAGTATCTTATGTCATCCCTATAAAAGCTGAAAGATTATTTTTCGTTCTTTTTTTTAAGATTTTTTGATGTGGACCATTTTTAAAGTCTTTATTGAATTCGTTAAAATATTGCTTCTGTTTTATGTTTTGGTGTTTTGGCCCTGAGGCATGTGGGATCTTAGCTCCCCGACCAGGGATCAAACCCACAACCCCTGCATTGGAAGGAGAAGTATTAATCACTGGACTGCCAGGGAAGTCCCTGAAAGATTATTTTTCAAATTGTTGGTATAGTATGAATCTATGAATATTGCCCTACTATTATTCAAATTCTAAAACATGCCTGTGCACACACACAGAGCCAAACCTACATTTTAGCCCCCAAAGCTAAAAAGTATTACTCAATGAGGTAACATTCCCTAAAGAATAAAACAGACATGACCCATGTTACCATTATTACTACTACTAGTTTAAACTGTATTAAACTAGCCAAAGCAATAAGAACAGAGAAAGAAACTGAAAATATAAAATTAAATAGCAAGAGATAAAACTACCTGTATTTGCAGATGGTATAATTATATGAGTGAAAAAACCAATGTAGTAGACTTAAGAATGATTAAAAACAAAGAAATTTAGTAAGGCAATAGGATATAAAATCAATATGAAATTAAGGTAATCTTACAAACAAAAACTATATATATTTAGCAGATAGAAGACACATTTACAACAGCAACCACAAAGACAATATACCTAAGAAAAGTTATCAATAAATGTATAAAACCTATGAGAAATTAACTTCTGAATGACCAAAAACTGGAAAGACAAAATGTGAGATGTGAAGACTAAACAGTTCTCTATAGCTCAATTTATAAATTTAACAGTCTTAAAAAATAGGAGCTAGACAGGTTGATTCTAAAATTTCCATGGAAAATAAATTTAAAACTTCCCTCACACCCATGAAGTGGGAAGGCCTTTCTAATTATGACTCAAACTCTAGAAACCATCAAATAAAAACCTCATGAATCCTGCCTTAAAAATAAAAGTATTTTGTATGGCAGTTAAAAAATACACACACACAAGAAGCCAAGTCAAAAGACAAATTAAGAAAGAAAACTACTTCTCATCGCAAGGCAAAGAAATTTATCTTTTTATCTATATCTGTGTTGAAATTGATATCTAAATGCATCTATCCCTATCTATCTAGATATCTAGCTATCTACCATCAGGCTCATGAAAAAGAAATGAAAATTAAAACTATACCAATATATCATTTCTCAGGTACCAAAGGTGAAGAAAAACTTGACCATACACTTTGGTGGCTAGACTGTGGGGAAACAGACCCTTCTCATACGTTATTGATAAGTGTGCAAAGCACTAAAATCAGTGCCAAAATCTGGTATTAGCTATCAAAATTAGAATTATACTACCTAGAAATATTACTCCTGGGAATCTGCCTTGTAGATACACATGCACATATATAAATGATACACATAAGGTTTTTTTCACTGTAAGATTTTTTAAAATAATAAAATATTGGAATCAAGCCAAGTACCAATTATTAAAGAACTAGTTAAATAAACTACACACAACTTTTAGACCCTATTATAAACTGGAAATATTGATATTATCATGCCAACTTAAAAATATGTATATGCAGATTTATTGAAAGACATGCTGATCATAATTGCTGGTAAATTTTATATGAATAAAATTATAAGTATACAGTTATAATTGATTGTTTAGAAAACTAACATTTAAAAATAATGCAGAAAATTCAGTAGGATAAAATATTTTAACCTACTTTACCAAGGCTTTGATCAAAACTCATAACAAAGATATAAACTTCACAAGATAAATGCCATCTCTTTATGTAATGATTAAGATTATGGGCTCTGGAGTTACAAACTGTGGATTCAAAACCTAGACACACCATCAAGAGTCCTCAGTTGGTTTAACTTCCTGAAATATCAATCTCCTCAATAGTAAATGTTGATAAGCACAGAAATAAATTTTAGCAATCTTCTTTTATTGTCTGACAACCAGAAAGACAGCATGAGGTCTGACTGAGTGCATGATAATCAAAGTATGAATAGTCAGAAATGAACAACAATTCCCTAATTTAAGCTACATCAATATCACAAATCTTTGATTTCTAAGAAGACTGAAACATTATACTTACATGAATAGATATGCAATATCATGAGGTCTTAGGGTAAGATAAGACTTTTTCCAGTCTAAAAATGCATGCAATAATTCATCTGCCTCACCAACAGTAGAGATCTTATTTTTATCTGACCACAATTCCAAAGATGACAGCACAATAGTAATTTTAAATGGCGTAAACATCTAAAAACAGAAGAGATAAATACATGAAAAAAATAATTTTTATGTTATTTTATAATAACCAAGAAATTAATTCAATCTTTTGACAAATCCACCCTCAATTTATATGGATAACTTTATTCAGAAATGCCACGTCAGCTGCGGAGCAACTCAGTCCATGCGCCACAACTACTGAAGCCTGCGCGCCTAGAGCCCATGCTCCGCAACAAGAGAAGCCACTGCAATGAGAAGCCCGCGCACCGCAACGAAGAGTAGCCGCCACTCACCACAACTAGAGAAAGCCCGCGCACAGCAACAAAGACCCAACGCAGCCAAAAATAAATAAATAAAATAAATAAATTTTTTAAAAAAAGAAATGCCATGTCAAGGCAATGCAAATTATAATTTCAAAACTAGTATGAATTTTCCTAACTAGTATGAAAAGGAAAATACTTACCGAATTTACAAGGCCAATAATTTCGATGACTTTATTTGTTACCATCATGCTATCAGAGCCCAGGTAATCATACTGAAAAACAGAATTAATTTAAAATTTAAATATCATTTGTTATGTAATATGTTTGAGATTTACTCTCCATCTACTCTCTCAGGTTGAGGCTGCTTTGGGGTTAGAACACTTCAAAATAAGACAGTAACAATTAAAATAGGAATATAAATTGGATCACTCACACATGCTAGTATGTAACATTGTATAGCCACTCTGAAAGATAGCTTGGCAACTTCTTTCAAAACAAATAATGGACCTAGAAGTTGCACTCCTGGACATTTATCCTAAAGAAGTAAAAACTGGTGCTCAGAAAAACCCATACATGAGTGGAAACAACTCCTAAGTCATTCAGTCGTTCAAAGATTAAACAAACTGTGGTACATTCATAACACGGAATACGATTCAGTAATAAAAAGTAACTGAACTGCTGATATATGAAACAGCCTGGGTAAACCTCATGAAAATTATGCTAAGTATAAACAAATCTCAAAAGGATACATACTATATGATAACATTTATGCAATATTCCTGAAATCACAGATGGAGAATAGATGAGTGATTACCAGAGGTCGAGAAGTGAGGAAGTGGGGAGAGATGTGTGTGACTCCAAAGGGATAACACAGAGAGTCTTGTGATGGTACTTGTTCAGTGTATTGGTCGTGGTGGTGGTAGTTATGAACGGCTACATATGTGATACTACCACATAAAACCACACACACATACATACACACAAATGAGTGTATATAGAATGGCTGAAATCTGAATCAGCTCTGAAGAATGTGTCAATGTTAAATTCCTTATCTATAAAAAACTCCCTAAAGTACATTATCCCTTGCATATTACACAGGACCCTCGAGTTAAACATACCCAAAACTGCACTCATTATCCTCCCTCAAAAATATGCTCCCACTTAGATTTCCACTTCTTTAGTGAATGCTATTACCATTTATGACCTCCCACATTCATTATACTGTATGTTCAGTGACAGCAAAACTTTTCCTGTTTTGTTCACTGCTCTATCCTCAATAAATAGAACAGTAACTGGCATCTAGGTGATGCTTAATATATTATTAAATGAATGAATAAATCAAGTCAATTTACAAGTTCTTCTAATTCACCCTCATTAGTAACATTTAAAATTGTCCTTTCCTGTCTATTCCTAACACTATTAATTTGTAAAACTTCACCTTGATTGCTGGAATAGTCTCTTAAATGCTTTATCTTACTCCAATTTTTACACCAGCATTCCTGTCCCTATGCTATTGCAGAAATGATTCTAAATGTAAATATGAACACATCATTACCCTGCTTAAAATCTTTCATTGACTCTCTATTACCTTTAGGATAAAATCCAAATATCATGTCAATTCTTCAATTCATCTCTTTCCCTTTCCCTTCTTCAACACTGTATATTAATCATACTCAACTTCTTAAAATGATCTGAAAAGAACAATCTCTCATATTTACGCACCCTTGCAAAGAAAGGTTTCGCACTGAGTCTTCCCTGGCCCCATCCTCCCCCCATTGCCCAAACCAACCAAGCCAGAACCCAGCCTGCAACCATCTCCTTTACCAGGTTCTCACACTCCAATTCCCCTGCCCTAATCATCCAAGGGCATGGTACCAAAAATTGTGAAACAACCTCTATTCTCCCGAACCCACTGCAATTTTTCAAGTTAGCCAATGCTAAACCTGTTTACCTTGTTTTGCTGTTCCTTCCCACAGAAATCACAATAAAGGCTCCTGCCGTGTTTTCCTATTGCTCCCTCTGTCTCCTGACCTACTGTGGTGCTTCTCCATGTGGCATGATGTGGTATGCCCTTTCCTCCTGGGAACTGTGAATAACAAACTAACTTTCCAATAGTAATCATCTCCTGATCTGTTGGCATCAGCATACCTGAATAATAATAAAACCTACATGTTAAAACACCTACTTACACACTCTTACAATACCTCAGGTTACAGCTGTGTGTCTCCATGTCTTTCTCTATTAATGTACTGTGTTTTCATAGTACCATAATCTTCCCTCAATCTGGCACTGAATTCACTAGGCTACAACTGTGGATTTAAAATTTGTGAAGTGATTGAAGACATCACTATTCTTCTTTATATGCCCAATATCTAGTAACACAGATGTCATACTGGCTCAATGTTTGTTTTATTAAAGAATACATAAACATAAATATTTGTAAGAACATAAAAAAGAGATGTTTAATGAGCATTATATGGCTGACAAACCTGGCAATTTGGACAAGACGCTTTTAAAACAACTCTCAAAATTTGTAACGTAATCCTGAAACAAAATAATTTTCATAAACCCAAATATTCCCTGGAAATCTAGTCATCTTTACTAGAAATATCTCAACTCTCTCTTAAATGTTCCGTTTGCCCTTTTTCCTAATACTCTACTAAGTCATGTATTTTAATATCCTTCTCCAAATATCTCCTGTCTCTGACCCTCAACTCTGGCTTCCTGACAAGCTCTACAATCCTATGAATAGAAAGGGAAATTCACATTCTCTGTAGTATTCCATAGATGTGACAATCAAATACTTATCTTCAAAACAAAACCTGGAAAGTATACTTTATCCCTGTTTTCTGAAATCTTTGAAATATAGGAGAAATAAAACCACACCCAACTGAGTACAAACTGAGTTATCACCTCAAGGGTCTGAAGTTCAGAGATCCTCAAATTGTTTATGGGAATAAGGAATCTAGAGGTGCCTTTAGACTAGACTCAATCAGACTTGAGTCAACAGACTCAAACAGTTGCACCATTAAAAACCACTAAAAAAATCTTGACATTTTAATGTAAGCAGTTATCATAAGTAGTTATACTATCATCATTGCTGTGCCAATAAATATCTTATAGGGAAAAAGATTCTCTAGACTACATGCTGCTCTTCAAGTACCCTAAAACAAGAATTAAAGCTTAGAGAATTTCACTTTACAAAATCACCGTTAAAAATTTTTGTGGATTGAGAAAGGCCCTAAAGATGTGAAGTACCAGCAAAAAAAAAAAAAAAAAATCATTTTGTTATGCAGGTTTGTTATGTAAAGATTTCAAATAAAACATTTCTGATAGAACTAATGTAATTTTGAATATTCGATTCTTCAAACAGAAGACGTCTTCACTGTTCTCTAGGAGTGACATGGAAGTAAGAAGATTGGAATCTTTAAGTTCCTTTCTAGTTAGGGATAATCATACATTCATATCAAATATTCAAAAGCAAAGAAAAAGCAAAACACATACCAAAACTTTGTCCACCACGATATGCATTTCTAGATAAAGAGGAATTAAATCTGGAACAGCTGATTCTGGCTAGAAAGAAAGAATAGCAGTCTTTAAAAACTTTCACAAATTGTTTATTCTGAACTTTTAAAATATTTTTCCACCTTTACTGAGTCATAGTTGAAATATATATATATACTTAAGCTATAAGACTTGATGCTTTGATATACATACACAATGTGAAATAACTGCCACATTCAAGCTAATTAACATATCCACTCTCACACAGTTACCATTTTCTTTTATCTTGTGTGTGTGTGTACTCCATAAGTTTTTTATGGAGTAGTTAGGGTGTTCTATATATAATATCATGTCATCTGCAAGTAGTGACAGTTTTACTTCTTCCTTTCAATTTGAATGCGTGTCATTTCGTTTTATTACCCAATTACTGTGGTGAGAACTTCCAATTCTTTGTTGAATAAAAGTGGCGAAAGTAGGCATCCTTGACATGTTCCTGATCTTAGAGGAAATGCTTTCAGCTTTTCACCGTTGAGTACAATGTTAGCTGTGGGCATGCCATATATGGTCTTTATTATGTTGAAGTATGTTCCCTCTGTATCCACTTTGTTGAGTTTTTATTATACATGGATGCTGAATGTTTTCAAACGCTTTTTCTGCATCTATTTAGATGATCATGATTTTTATCCTTCATTTTGTTAATGTGGTATATCACATTGATTGATTTGCTGATGTTGAACCATTTTTTCATCCTTGCAATAAACCCCACTTCAGCATGGTGTATGATTCTTTTAATGTTTTTTTCCTTTTAATGTTTTAATGTTGAATTTGGTTTGCTATTATCTTTTTAAAGATTTTTGCATCTATGTTCATCAGGGATATTAGCCAGTAATTTTCTTTTCTTTTCTTTTCTTTTTTGTGGTATCTTTGTCTGGTGTTTGGTATCAGGGTATGCTGGCCTTGTAAAATGAATTTGGAAGTGTTCCCCCTTCATCTATTCTTTGGAAAAGGAGTTTGAGGATTGGTATTAATTATTCTTTAAATGTTTGGTACAATTCACCAGTGAATTGTATAAGTCTGGTCTTGGACTTTTGTTTGTTAGCATATTTTTGACTACTGATTAAATGCGCTTACCAGTAATTGGTCTATTCAGATTATCTATTTCACCACAATTCAGTCTTTGTAGGTTAGGTGTTTCTAGAAATTTATCCATCTCTTCTGGGTTGCCTAATTTTTTTAAATTGAAGTATAGTTGATTGACAATGTTGTGTTACTTTTAGGTGTACAGCAAAGTGATTCATATATATATATATATATATTTAATATATATGACATATAATATATATGTATTCCTTTTCAGATTCTTTTCCCTTATAGGTTATTACAAAATATTGAGTATAGTTCCCTGTGCTATATAGTAGGTTCTTGTTGGTTATCTATTTCATATATTGTTGTGTATATATGTTAACCCCAAGCTCCCAAGTTTTCCCTCCCCAGGTTGCCTAATTTGTTAACATATAATTCTTCCTAGTAGTCTATATTTCTGTGGGATCAGTTGTAACATCTCCTTCATTTTTTATTTTATGATTTCTCTTTTTCTCTGGGTGAGCCTAGCTAAAGGTTTGTCAATTTTATTTTTTCAAAGAACCAGCTCTCAGCTGCACTGACCTTCTCTATTGTCCTTTTGGAATCTGTTTCATTTATTTCTGCCCTACATTTGTTATGTCCTCCCTTCTGCTAATCCTGGGTTTCATTTGTTCTTTTTCTAGTTCCTTGAGGTATAAAGTTAGGTTATTAGTGACTTTTCTTGTTTCTTGAGGTAGGCCATTTATCGCTAAGAACTTCCATCGTAGAACTACTTTTGCTGCATCCCACAAATTTTTGGTATATGCTATTTCCAATTTCTTTTGTCTCAAGGTATTTTTAAAAATTTCTCCTTTGATTTTTCTTTGGCCCATTTGTTGTTCAGTAGCATACTGTTTAAACTTCACATATTTGTGAATTATCCAGATTTCTTCACGTAAATAATTTCCAGTTTCATACCATTGTGGTCAGTAAACATGCTTCGTATGTTATCAATCCTCTTAAATTTATTAAGATTGTTTTGTGGCCTAACATGATCTCTCGTGGAAAATGTTCCATGAGAACTTCAGAAGAATGTGTATTCTGTTGCTTTTACATGGAGTATTCTGTATATATCTGTTAAGTCCATCATTCCAATGTGTCATTTAAGGCCAATGTTTCCTTATTGATTTTCTGTCTGGATGATCTATCCATTGATTTAAGTGGGATATTAAAATTCCCTACTATTATTATATTGCTGTCTATTTCTCCCTTTAGGTCAGTTAATATTTGCTTTATATATTTAGGTTATCCTATGTTGGGTACCTAAATACTTACAAATGTTATATCTTCTTGTTAAATTGACCCCTATATCATTATGTGACACCCATCCATGTCTCTTATTACAATCTTTTTTTTTTTTACACCTATTTTGCCTGATATAATTATAGCTACTCCAGCTTTCTTTTGGTTTCCATTAGCTTGGAAATCTTTTTCCATCACTTCACTCTCAGTCTCTGTGTGTCCTTATATCAAAAGTCTCTTGTATGTAGCATACAGATGGGTCTTATTTTTTTAATCCACATAGCCACTCTATGTCTGTTGACTGGAGAACTCAGTCAATTTACATTTAAAGTAATTACTGATAGGTAGAGAAATGAGAGAACTCAAATAAAATTTAAAAGTAATTATTGCCATTTTATTAATTGTTTACTGGCTGTTTGTTTCTTCTTCTCTTGCTCTCTTCCTTTGTGGTTTCATGACTTTCTTTAGTAATATATTACTTTCTTTTTATTGTTTGTGTATTTACTATAGGTTTTTGCTATTCGTAAGCCATGAAGCTTACAAATAACTTATATATGTCTATTGTAAGTTGACAACAACTTAAGTTTTCTGAAAAAGCTCAACATTTTTACTCCCTGCCACATTTTATGTTTTTTATGTCATATTTTATCTCTTTTATCTTGTGTATACCTTAACTAATTATTATAATCACAGTTATTACTATTTTTACTACTTTCGTCTTTTAACCTTCATAGTAGCTTTGTAACTGATTAATCCACTCCCTTTGCTATATATTTATCTTTCTGGTGAGCGTTATTATTTCATGTTTTCTTGGAAAAATTTAATGTGAGTTCCAGTTCAAGATGGCAAAATATGAAGATCCTGAAATCAACTCCTCCCAAAGACCTATTGAGTCTACAACTACATACAGAACAATTTCCTCTTTTAAAAAACCTAAAGTCTGGCTGAGTGGTAACTATACATCAGGAAAATGAGAAGAAAAGCATGGTGAATCAGGTAGGATGTACTGAGACACACTCTTACCGTAAATGCCACCCTCAGTGCTATGACCCACAACCTGGAGAAAATTCTAAACCTGGAGCTTCTGTCTGAGGAGTGAAGGGTTTGAACCTCACATTGGGCACCACAACTTTTAGGACCTGCACCTGAGAGACAAGCCCCCAAAATATGGAACTTTGGAAACCAATGGGGCTTGAGTCCCCAGACTCACAAGATTGTGTCATTCTGGGAACCAGGTCAACAAGGGCCCAGGCACTTGGACTTACCTTCTGTAGGGCCCAGCTCAGAGGGAGCTAGTCATGCCCAGACTTAAAGTAAAGGAAATTCCCTTGCTTATATTAAGGTGTCAGCCTGAGAGGCAGGCATCTAATTAGCACACACATCCAGTGATGAAGACCTGCAGGTACCATCTTCGTGCTTTCCCTTGTCCATGCTCCAGAGCACTATATCTCCCAGAAGAGAGCTTTTACATGCATCCGGTGCACCGATCGTTGCAGCTGACTCCCTGGGGACATTACTTGACTGCCTGACTCTGGAAGCCAAAGGAGCTTGCATTCCTAATCCCATGGGATTGTAATGATCATAAAGGAGCTCATACCCCTGTTAGGCACTCCAATCTTTATGGCAGCTACCCAGGAATACCTCTACATCACCTGGCTCTGGCAGCCAGTGGGGCTTATACTTGTGGGTCCCATAGGACAGTAGCTAACAGAGAAAGAGTTCTTAAACAGCTACCAGGCCCCAGCCAGCAAGAGGCAAAAGATCCAAGACCTCAGTCTTTCTGTTACAGAGGCCTATTAGCTAATCATCATGGCTGCAGCCTGAGAGGCAGACTTCTAATTAAACACACATCTATGGGCTAAGTGTCATGCTTTCCAGACACCTCAGAGGGTGAGTGCTATCTTCAAGAACTCCCTCTGCTACCCTCCAGAGATCCAGTTTTTCCTGCAAGGGAATTTTACATGCAATTGATGCCCTAGTTTTTAAAACAAGTGCCCCAGTTTTTGCAGCTACCACCTAGGGAATGCTCCTTCAATGCCTGGCTCTGGTGGCTAGGGGGCTTGCATTTATGAGACCCACAGGACTTGAAGCAATTGAAGAGATGGTTCTTGGCAAGCTGCCACCTCAATACATAAGGCAAATGCTAACAGCCATAAAAAGGGAAATAGACAGTAATACAATCATAGTAGGGGACTTTAACACCCCACTTTCACCAATGGACAGATCGTCCAAAATGAAAATAAATAAGGAAACACAAGCTTTAAATGATACATTAAACAAGATGGACTTAATTGATATTTATAGGACATTCTACCCCAAAACAACAGAATACCCTTTCTTCTCAAGTGCTCATGGAACATTTTCCACGATAGATCATATCCTGGGTCACAAATCAAGCTTTGGGAAATTTAAGAAAATTGAAATCATATCAACTATCTTTTCCAACCACAATGCTATAAGATGAGATATCAATTACAGGGGAAAATCTGTAAAAAATACAAACAGATGGAGGCTAAACAATACACTACTAAATAACCAAGAGATCACTGAGGAAATCAAAAACTACCTAGAACCAAATGACAATGAAGACACGATGACCCAAAACCTATGGAATGCAGCAAAAGCAGTTCTAAGAGGGAAGTTTATAGCAATACAATCCTACCTCAAGAAACAAGAAACATCTCAAATAAACGACTAAACCTTACATCTAAATCAATTAGAGAACGAAGAACAAAAAAAACCTAAAGTTAGCAGAAGGAAAGAAATCATAAAGATCAGATCAGAAATAAACGAAAAAGAAATGAAGGAAACAATAGCAAAGGTCAATAAAACTAAAAGCTGGTTCTTTGAGAAGATAAACAAAATTGATACACCATTGGCCAGACTCATCAAGAAAAAAAGAGAAAAACTCAAATCAATAGAACTAGAAATGAAAAAGGAGAAGTAAAAACTGACACTGCAGAAATACAAAGGATCATGAAGATTACTACAAGCAACTATATGCCGATAAAATGGACAACCTGGAGAAAATGGACAAATATTTAAAAAGCACAACCTTCTGAGACTGAACCAGGAAGAAATAGAAAATATAAACAGACCAATCACAAGCACTGAAATTGAGACTGTGATTAAAAATCTTCCAACAAACAAAAGCCCAGGACTAGATAGCTTCACAGGTGAATTCTATCAAACATTTAGAGAAGAGCTAACACCTATCCTTCTCAAACTCTTCCAAAATATAGCAGAGGGAGGAACACTCCCAAACTCATTCTACGAGGCCACCATCACCCTGATACCAAAACCAGACAAAGATGTCACAAAGAAAGAAAACTACAGGCCAATATCACTGAGGAACATAGATGCAAAAATCCTCAACAAAATACTAGCAAACAGAACCCAACAGAACATTAAAAGGATCATATACCATGATCAAGTGGGGTTTATCCCAGGAATGCAAGGATACTTCAATATACACAAATCAATCAATGTGATAAACCATATTAACAAATTGAAGGAGTCAAACCATATAATCATCTCAACAGGTGCAGAAAAAGCTTTCGACAAAATTCAACACCCATTTATGATAAAAACCCTCCAGAAAGTAGGCATACAGGGAACTTACCTCCACATAGTAAAGGCCATATATGACAAACCCACAGCCAACATCGTTCTCAATGGTGAAAAATTGAAACCATTTCCTCTAAGATCAGGAACAAGACAAGGTTGCCCACTCTCACCACTATTATTCAACACAGTTTTGGAAGTTTTAGCCACAGCAATCAGAGACAAAAAAGAAATAAAAGGAATCCAAGTTGGAAAAGAAGAAGTAAAGCTGTCACTGTTTGCAGATGACATGATACTATACGTAGAGAATCCTAAAGATGCTACCAGAAAACTACTAGAGCTGATCAATGAATTTGGTAACGTAGCAGGATAGAAAATCAATGCACAGAATTCTCTTGCATTCCTATACACTGGTGATGAAAAATCTGAAAGAGAAATTAAGGAAACATTACCATTTAGCATTGCAACAAAAATAATAAAATATCTAGGAATAAACCTACCTAAGGAGACAAAAGACCTGTATGCAGAAAACTATAAGAGACTGTTGAAAGAAACTAAAGATGATACCAACAGATGGACAGATATACCATGTTCTTGGATTGGAAGAATCAACACTGTGAAAATGACTATACTATACAAAGTAATCTACAGATTCAATGCAATCCCTATCAAACTAGCAATGGCATTTTTCACAGAACTAGAACTAAAAACTTCACAATTTGTATGGAAAGACAAAAGACCCCGAATAGCCAAAGTAGTCTTGAGAAAGAAAAATGGAGCTAGAGGAATCATGCTCCCTGACTTCAGACTATACTACAAAGCTACAGTAATCAAGATAGTATGGTACTAGCACAAAAACAGAAATACAGATCAATGAAACAGGATAGAAAGTCCAGAGATAAACTCACGCACATATGGTCACCTTATTTTTGATAAAGGAGGCAAGAATATATAATGGAGAAAAGACAGCCCCTTCAATAAGTGGTGCTGGGGGCTTCCCTGGTGGCGCAGTGGTTGAGAGTCCGCCTGCTGATGCAGGGGACGCAGGTTCGTGCCCTGGTCCAGGAGGATCCCACATGCCGCGGAGCGGCTGGGCCTGTGAGCCATGGCCCCTGAGCCTGTGCGTCCGGAGCCTGTGCTCCGTAACGGGAGAGGCCACAACAGTGAGAGGCCCGCGTACCACAAAAAAAAAAAAAGTGGTGCTGGGAAAAACGGACAGCTCCAGGTAAAAGAATGACATTAGAACACTCCGTAACACCATACACAAAAATAAACTCAAAATTGATTAAAGACCTAAATGCAAGGCCAGACACTATAAAACTCTTAGAGGAAAACATAGGCAGAACAATCTATGACATAAATCACAGCAAGATTCTTTTTGACCCACCTCCAAGAGGAATGGAAATAAAAACAAAACTAAACAAATGGGACCTAATGAAACTTAAAAGCTTTTGCACAGCAAAGTAAACCATAAACAAGATGAAAAGACAACCCTCAGAATGGGAGAAAATATTTGCAAATGAAGCAACTGCCAAAGATTAATCTCCAAAATTTACCAGCGGCTCATGCAGCTCAATATCAAAAAAAACGAACAACCCAATCCAAAAATGGGCAGAAGACCTAAATAGACATTTCTCCAAAGAAGATATACAGATTGTCAACAAACACATGAAAGGATGCTCAACATCACTGATCATTAGAGAAACGCAAATCAAAACTACAATGAGGTATATCACCTAACACCAGTCAGAATGGCCATCATCAAAAAATCTACAAACAATAAATGCTGGAGAGGGTGTGGAGAAAAGGGAACCCTCTTGCACTGTTAGTGGGAGTGTAAATTGATACAGCCACTATGGAGAACACTATGGAGGTTCCTTTAAAAACTAAAAACAGAACTACCATACAACCCAGCAATCCCACTACTGGGCATATACCCTGAGAAAACCATAATTCAAAAAGACTCATGTACCACAATGTTCATTGCAGCTCTATTTACAATAGCCAGGACATGGAGGCAACCTAAGTGTCCATCAACAGATTACTGGATAAAGAAGATATGGCACATATATACAATGGAATATTACTCAGCCAGAAAAAGAAACGAATTTGAGTTATTTGTAGTGAGGTGGATGGACTTAGAGTCTGTCATACAGAGTGAAGTAAGTCAGAAAGATAAAAACAAATACTGTATGCTAACACATATATATGGAATCTAAAGGAAAAAAAAGGTTCTGAAGAACCTAAGGGCAGGACAGGAATAAAGATGCAGATGTAGAGAATGGACTTGAGGACGTGGGGAGGGGAAAGGGTAAGCTGGGACAAAGTGAGAAAGTGGCACGGACATATATACACTCCCTGATGTAAAATAGATAGCTAGTGGGAAGCAGCCACATAGCACAGGGAGATCAGCTCGGTGCTTTGTGACCAACTAGAGGGGTGGGATATGGAGTGTGGGAGGGAGACGCAAGAGGGAGGAGATATAGGGATATATGTATACATATAGCTGATTCACTTTGTTATGCAGCAGAAACTAACACACCATTGTGAAAAAATTATACTCCAATAAAGATGTTAAAAAATAAATTAAATTAATAAGTAAATAAAAGCAATAACTGCCTTGAAAGAGTAATAAAGCATACATAACTCACTTTTTCACTTATAAAAACATTATAGTCCATTGGGTTTTGTTCTGTGTCTTGGTTATTTTCAATAAGAACTGCAAATTCATTGTTTTCATTTCCTAATTTATAAAGAAGATGCTGAAATTCAACTGCAGATTCCAGAGGCTCAATTCCATAAGAAAAATTTTCAAACTGCAATATTCCTCTGTAAAATTAAGGTTAAAAATTTAAGTGCTTTTAATTAATTCTATATCATAAAACTCCGACAGAATTCCTTAAAAAAGGAGGAGGAGGAGGAGAAGGAGGGGGAGGAGGAGAGTGAGAAGAAAGATACAGAATGTTTTTGAGCTCAGTATTTTGACCCAAACTCTTTATGTTTTGGAGATGACTCTGAAGAGATAAAAAAAGGTCTTCCCCAATCCAAAAAAGTAACTTTCCGTTTAATTTACTTTATAGTTATAAACGCAGCACAAATTATGTAATCAGTTGCTAGCAAGTACACAGCATTACTGTGATCAAGTCATTCTCCTGTTCCCGAAGTCAGTAATTTAATGAAAGCAATAGCAAATAGAAATCTGTATAAATTTCTTTCTGTTTTGCACTGCAATGATTACATTGCTTGCATAAAAAAAGGATACATAATCAGTAATTTTATTCATAAAAATAAAATTCAGCAGTAATTAGAAGGCATTTATGAATTTTGTTTATGTACCTAGTCTGAATAAGAAATTAAAAGCTAAATTTTAAAGAGTAAACAACTTTTATAAGTATTCTTTCTTGAATACAGGTAACAGTTCAAGTGACTACTCTCTAAAAAACACATTTCAGAATTCCATGTAAAAAGCACTGAGTAAAATTCGTTTGTGGAAACAAGGCTCCTACACTACAATATGAAGGTGAAGAATATCCTGACAGAATGGAAAACTCTCCAAGCACTAAAGAGGAAACCCTACAGTTCTTAGAGAGATTAAGATAGTGATATTACTAGAAAAATGAGTACCATAATAATACCTATTTGTTTATATAGAAGTGCTTCCTCTCTCTGAAGATGATTTCCCTTTGTGAAACAGCATGCTTTGTTTATTTATTTTTACATCTCCAAACACTAGGCCAGTAGCTGGTACACGGTAGGTATCAAGAATACTCTATGTGCTGAAAAAATAAGCTACCCCAAACTCAGCTCTTCCAACTTGCTATAGTCAGACACGTTCAACTGTCATTTCTGTACTAAAGAAGAAACAAGATACAGAGCAAAGACACCAGGAAATCTAAACCTTCAAGAAGTTAGACATGTCTCTGGTCAGTGGGGAAAGTAAAGGGAAATCAGAGAAGAAACATATTCAGAGGAAGAGATTATTATTATTATTATCATTATTCACTGAATAACCTCCACATGGGAATCCTCTACCAGCTCCACACTTAGTATAAACTAACAAATTCTCTGCAGACAAATATCATAACCATGGTGTTTGCATATTAATGACAAAAAAATACATAACCTCAGTCCAGAGCACGTGCTAAGTGTGGCAACAGAGTTCAGATATCCTTCAATATATCCTTGGTAGTAGCACTGAGTCTGGGGGCGAAAATATAAAGTGGTTACCTAGGAGTTGACAAAACTTTCTAATGATTTCTTAACTTTTTATACTTAATAGAACTTTCTGAATATTTTTCACAGGCTATATACAGTTTATATCAGTAACGATAAAGTGACATTCAGAAAAAAGGTCTCCCCATATTTGCCACTTTCACCATATTAACTACTCTTTTCAGATCAATACTTGGGATTATTATTTTACATCCTGCTTCCAAAGTTTTATCCCATATTTTAGGTAAAATTATTTTCCAATATATAAATTTACGTCATCGATTAAAAGACAAAGATTGTGAGTATGGATTTCCTTTAAATTCTGATATTCTGCTAAAAAGAAACATCTAAAATTTAAGGGCACAAAAAGATTGAAGAGCTAGAAAAAGATAGACCACACCAACACAAACCAAATGGATGATTCTGAAGCGATACTAATACAGAAAATGTAGACTTTAAGGCAAGAAGCATTACTAGAGATAAAGAGGGACATTTCATAATGATACATGAGTTTCAATTCACCAGGAAGATATAAATATTCCAAGTTTGTATTTATTTAATAACATAGCTTCAAATTACAAAAAGCCAAAACAAAGAAAAATAAATGCATAATCATACTAAAAGATTTTTAAGCACATACATTTCTGTCAGTAACTGATAAATCTAGCATTCAGAATCTATAGAAGAGTTGAACAGAATGTTAACCTAATATAGGTAAAACCCTACTTAAAAACTATATATAGGACTTCCCTGGTGGCGCAGTGGCTGAGAGTCTGCCTGCCGATGCAGGGGACACAGGTTTGTGCCCCGGTCCGGGAGGATCCCACATGCCGCGGAGCGGCTGGGCCCGTGAGCCATGGCCACTGAGCCTGCGCGTCCCGAGCCTGTGCTCCGCAACGGGAGAGGCCACAACGGTGAGAGGCCCGCGTACCACAAAAAAAAAACAACTATATATAATATACTTTTTTTTGCACAGAGTTCTTTTCTTTAACCATTTTTTTTATTGAAGTGTAGTTAATTTACAATGTTGTGTTAGCTTCAGGTGTACATCAAAGTGATTCAGTTATACATACATACACCTATATATGTATCCTTTTTCAGATTCTTTTCCATTATAGGTTATCACAAGACACTGAATATATTGTGTTGTACAGTAGGTCCCTGTCGTTTATCTATTTTATACGTAGTCATGTGTATATGTTAATCACTAACTCCTAATTCATCTCCCCCTCCAGCTGCCGCTATCCTTTCTGGTAACCGTAAGTTTGTTTTCTGTCTCTGAGTCTATCTCCATTTTATAAATAAGTTCATTTATATAATTATTTTAGATTCCACATATAAGTGATATCATGTGATATTAGTCTTTGTCTTACTTCACTTAACATGATAATCTCTAGGTCCATCTATGTTGCTGCAAATGGCATTATTTCATCTTTTTTTATAGTTAAGTAATATTCCATTGAATACACTTTTTTTTTTTTTTTTTTGCGGTACGCGGGCCTCTCGCTGTTGTGGCCTCTCCCGTTGCAGAGCACAGGCTCCGGACGCGCAGGCTCAGCGGCCATGGCTCACAGGCCCAGCCGCTCCGCGGCATGTGGGATCCTCCCGGACCGGGGCACGAACCCGTGTCCCCTGCATCGGCAGGCGGACTCTCAACCACTGCGCCACCAGGGAAGCCCAATACACTTTCTTTTTAAAGAACATGTAACATTTACCAAAATGAAACCATATTCTGGGCCATGAAACACAAAAACAAATTGTAAAGGACTGAAATCACACCAAGTTCAGTCTCTGACCACAGTACAATTAACACAGAGACACAGCAAACATCATCACAGACAAAATACGAAAATTATATAATTTCCAAGATAGTGCTATGAATTTTGGTATAAATCAATGTATGTTTTCTTATTAACACATGCCTTTATGTTAGAACTATGTGGAGAAGGAAGGAGCAATAAAAGGAAAGTAATGGTCCTTTCCAATAGAAGTGAAGTAACATATTTCAATAATTCAACAAATTTTTATTATATGCTATGTGCCAGGCATTTTTCTAGGCACTAGGGATGCATCATTGAATACAACAGACCAAAAGCTCTGGTGAAATGAAGGTTATATTGCACTGAAAAAACAGAAAATAAATAGATAAAATATATGGTACATCATATATTGATAACCACTATGGAGAAAAACAAAACAGGTAAGTTAAGAGAGTAATAAGGTTAAGAGTGCCATTTAAAATAGGGGTTAGTCAAGGACTAACAGGATGGTTTTGAGCAAAGACCTGAAGGAAATGAGGGAGAGAAACATTGTATCTTGGGAAAGAGCAAACATCTGGATCAGAAGAAATAGAAAGTGAAAATTTCTTGAAAGGAGGACATGTCTGGTATGTTTGAAGAATAGCAAGGAAACCAAGGCGACTGGAACAGAATAAGCAAGGTAGAGAATAACTGGAAATGAGGTCATAGAAGTAAAGAGAACCAGACTGTGTAAAGCCTGTAGGGTACTAAAATGACTTTGGTTTTCACTTTGTGAACGAGAAATCATCCCATGGAGGCTTCTGAACAGAGAAGTGATATGATCTGACCAGGTTTTAATAGGATTGATCTGGTTGTCATGTTGGGAACTGAGGAGGTGAGCAAGGTGTGGAGGCAGGGAGATTATTCCGGAAGTTACAGCAATAATCCAAACTAGATATGATGTTTACAGTGGTATCAGCAGATAGAGACAGAGGAAGAGGGTGGATCTTAGTACATAATTTGAAAGGTAGAGTCAATATGATTCATTGATGGATGAGACAGGGACTAAAAAAGAAGGAAAGGATTTCAATCTATGATTTCAGATTCAGTAAGATTTGTACTTGTTTTTATTATTATTTAATGTATGTTCATTTATTCAACAAAATATAAACTAATTAATTTAATTGTGCCTATGTTCTAGGCAGAGTAGAAGGTAAGTCAATCTAGTTTGTCTTTAATTGGCCAAGACTTCAATAAAGCCTAATAATGGGTGAAATGAGGCATAAGTGGATCACTTAAATACATCCCCTGTGAATACAGTCTTCTGTATTAGGAAAGTATTCAATGTAAAAAGGGTTTTAAAAATCTTTGAAATATAAAATTTAAATCTTACCTGAATATTTGAAGAATGAGAATTCACAGATCCTTGATTATACAAATAAACCATGAAATTATCTGCTAAAAAAAATCTGAATATAATAAAAGAATGAGAGAATTTTAAGTTATACTTTTTGAAACATGTAAAGCAGTAGTCAGCAAACTTAAATCCCTCAAGCCAAATCTGACCTACCTTCTGCATTTGTAAATAAAATTCTATTTGAACACAGCCATACCCATTCACTTATATATGGTTTACGGCAGCTTTCACGCTACAACAGCAGAGCTGAGTCATTTTGACAAAGATATTATCATCCTCAGAGCCTAAAATATTTACTATCTGGGCCTTTAAAGAAAAAGTTTGCCAATCCCTGACAAAGGTAGTGTCTTCTTTTGACCTGTATGTAATCTTTATTCAAAGCAATAAGCATTTACTCAAAATAATTTTCCTATCTTATACTCCTTTAAAAAATAAGAGACTATAAGAGAAAAGCATTTTAAAATTTACAAAAGATACGAAATGGGTGTAGGATTATGAGTTTTCTATTCTTTCATTCGTTTCTTTTAAATTTTTCTTCATTTATTTATTTTTTGGGGCTGTGTTGGGTCTTCGTTGCTATGCATGGGCTTTCCCTAGTTGCAGCGAACGGGGGCTACTCTTCATTGCGGCGCGTGGGCTTCTCATTGTGGTGGCTTCTCTTGTTGCGGAGCACGGGCTCTAAGTGTGTGGGCTTCAGTAGTTGTGGCATGCGGGCTCAGTAGTTGTGACTCACGGGCTCTAGAGTGCAGGCTCAGTAGTTGTGGTGCATGGGCTTCGTTGCTCCGCAGTATGTGGGATCTTCCCGGACCAGGGCTCGAACCCGTGTTCCCTGCACTGGCAAGCGGTTTCTTAACCACTGTGTCACCAGGGAATTCCCTATTCTTTCATTCTCTCTCAACTTTACTATTAAATATATATTACTATAATGAAGTGGAAGAGGATTCTGCAAAAGTCATACTAACCAGAACATAGGTGTTGAAACTACAAGTCTAAGTTCAACCTTCTCTGGTATCATTCCCTGTCCTCATTATGCTATTTTACTTATGCTTTCTCACCTGGTGCTCACTCCTCAATCCAATGTAATGTAACTAGACCACCCAGTCTAGCTTCTGCTGGGAATCCTCCATTAAAACAGTTGCCATAGAGATTACTAATGACCCGCTTGTTGTTAAATCCAAAAAGCAGTTTGAGTCACGTAAAGCTACTCTAACACACTATTGACCACACTCCCCTTCTTTAAAACATCTGCTCTTCAACTTCAATCATACCATTTACCTCTGGTTTCCCTCATATCTTTTTGTCTACTTTTATAAGTCCCTTCATCTGGATCCTTACTTCTTCACTTAAATGCTTCCATGGCCTTCAATTCTGGTTGTTTTTCCTTCTCATCATTAATATTCACCCCCACCGCTGTATCTTGTTCATTTCTGGTGCCTCATTTGTACCTATATTAAAAAGAAGGCTCTGAAACCCACACCTCTCTCACATGACCTGAACTAAATATAACTGGTTATTTGGGGTCTTCTGTGGTTTCATACAAATTTTAGGATTATTTGTTCTACTTCTGTGAAAAATGCATGAGTATTTTGATAGGGATTGGACTGAATCTGTAGATTGCCTTGGTTAGTGGTATGGACATTTTAACAATATTAATTCTTCCAATGCATAAGCATGGTATATCTTTCCATTTATTGGTGTTCTCTTCAATTTCTTTATCAATGTCTTACAGCTTTCAGAGTACAGGTCTTTCATCTCCCTTCGTTAAATTTATTCCCAGGTATTTTTTCTTTTTGATGCAATCGTAAATGGGATTGTTTTCTTGATTTCTTTTTCTGATATTTCATTATTAGTGTATAGAAATGCAACAGATTTCTGTATATTAATTTTGTATCCTGCAGCTTTACTGAATTCATTTATTAGTTCTAACAGCTTTTTGGTGGAGTCTGTAGGGTTTTCTATGTTACCCTACCATCTGTAAATAGTGACCATTTTAGTTCTCCCCTTCCAATGTGGATGCATATTATTTCTTTTTAATTGCTATGGTTAGGACTTCCAATACTGTGTTGAATAAAAGTGGTGACAGGGCGCATCCTTGTCTTATTCCTGGCCTTAGAGGAAAAGCTTTCAGCTTTTCATCATTGAGTATGATGTTAGCTGTGGGTTTGTCATAAATGGCCTTTAATATATAAGTGAAGGGGATTAAGAGGTATGAACTACCAGTTATAAAATAAGTAAGTCATAGGGATGCAATGTACAACACAGGTAATACAGTCAATATAACGTAATTATATGGTTTGTAATGTATAAAAATATAGAATCACTATATTGTACACCTGAAAATAATATGATATTGTAAGACAACTATACTTCAATCAATCAATCAATCTATCTATCAATCAAACTGCCACTGGACATTTCTCCTGGATATCCCCTGACGCAGATGTGCTCTCCTTCTCCTTCACTGCCCCACCAAATCTGTGCTACCACTATGTCCAATCTGTTATCTAATCTTTTTTTCTGCCACCTCAGTTATGTCTTAAAAAAAAATAATAAATCCTACATGTTCGTAATTATACTTCTCATTATTTCCCATATAAGTTTCTTGCAATAGCTTCCTATGACTTCCTATAGGCATGGTGTCCTAATTATTATACAGGTGATTTCCAAAAACAGAGTATATACATGCTCTATCCATCTCCCAAGCTCCAGTCTCTCTATTTCTTACTACTGCTTATAGTTTCAATAAGATACTCAAATATAATATGAGTTCTCTCTTTCCCTCTTATGCACTTGAAAAGTTCTTTGAGTGGTCATTTACTATTCTTCCCTTCTGTCTAAAGGAGTAGGTAGGTTAACACTTCTTTTACTCAATGCCGTTTTGTGGCATCTAACAACACAATGAATCACTTGTTTATACTTCTCTCTTTAAGAAACTTCCTCTCAGCCAAAATACTTTGTTTTTTCTTCCTTAAAAAGCATTCATATTCTTCTTTTTTTCTCTGCTGAACATTTCTGAAAAAGTCATTTTCACTTAATACTTTCAGTTTCTCACAATTCACCTCTCCTTAATACCATGTAGTCTAGTTCTACACCCAAAATTTAACTGAAATCTTGAAAGTTACAAATTGCTTCCAAGCCAGCCTTTCTCTACTGGGTTTCCAAGAGAGAATTAAACCCTACAGAAAGTTATTTAAAATATGTTCATAATTCTCTTAGGCATGGTATATAGCTGGTACTATTTTCCATAAATTATTCACCAGTTTCCAGAACACTGTATGATCTAATTTCTATATTAAATCCCTTATTTCATTTTCCTGGTGGTGAGCCTGCCTCCCTGATCAAACCCTAACTGATACAGTTACAGACTTACTTCTTTCTTATCACATCCTGCCCTGATTATACAGGTCCTGCTGGTTCTGCCAACTTAAGATCATATAGATTAATCTTCAGGAGACAAGTCCCTATTTTTCCTGTTCCTAACCCCCCTATTCACAAAAGACTATGAGGCATTAAGACCAAAAAATTAATTCACAGGAGAGCATCTGTTCATCTGAGACAACTAAAATTTTTAATAAAAAAGTACATTATTTTTAACACTCTATTTTTATTATAAGTAAATAAATTCATATAAATAAAATTAAATCTAAAAGTAAAGAATAAAAAATTACCTTTGCCTAAGGTGCACGGTATACGGTTTCTCATCTATTGGAATAATATAGGATACCTGTTCCTAGAGAATCCAGAACAACTGAGAGTGAAGACAAATGTAATAGAAGAAGTGAAACAACAATTTTACATCAACTAATCCTTCCATATAATGCTTAAAATGTCTCAGACTATGTGTGATTTAAAATCTGCAATAATATATCAAAAATGATAATATTTATTTATTATATTATCCATTCTTACTATATCCACAAAAAGAAGCCCAATCTAAGGAGCTGTACAGCACTAGAAATCATATGTGACTGAATTTTAAACTCTTCTAAAAGAAGAGGCGATGTGCCATGCTGTAATGCCTACTCAGGTAGCATCATTGGGATAATAAGGTACTCTACACATCAGTGAAGCTTAACTTAATCCATTAGGCACAAAAATTATTTATTTTAACCATTTTCCTGAAATGTATGGCTTGCTTCCTATATTTTTAAACAGAAGACACTTGAACAAAATTTGGCATAGTTTTTTTACTCCATCCCAATTATTCTCAGGTTAAAACATGGATGGCAATGAGTTGCAATATCAGTTGGTCAGTGAACCTAAGTGATGAGATTTCATCTTGCAAAAGAGAACATGTGAAAAGCCAGAGTTAGATCATCATTAAAAAGAAAACTTAGTTAAAGCATATAAAAACCAAAAAGACACAAATAGCACAACACAAAAAAAGATAAGCCTTTCCAGATCTGTGAAAATAAGAAGCAACAAGGAGACAATACAAATCAAGAGATAATAAGGCAAGTTGTTAAAAGGTCTAGTAAATGATCAAAAATGAAACAGAAAGGTCAACATCACTGGTGTTATGAAGTCAAGTGGATACCATGTACCTGCTGCTATGATGTGATGAGAAGAGCACTTTACCTCTATGGTAATCTTCCCTAAAACTCATAACCTCAGTCTAATCATGATAAAACATCAGAGAAATCCAAACTGAGGGACGTTCTACAAAATATCTGACCGATATTCTTTAAAAATGACACGGTCATGAAACAGAAAAACAGAGCAAAGGAGACTGGGGAGACATAACAACTAACAGCAATGTAGTATCCTGAATTAGATCCTGGAACAGGAAAAGAACATTAGTGGAAAAACTGGTGAAATCCAAATAAATCCTACAGTTTGTTAATAGTAAGGTATCAATGTTAATTTTTTAGTTTTGATAAATGTAATGTATCAACATGGTTATATAAGATGTTAACTTTAGGGAAAACTGAGTGAACATATATGGGAGTTCAAGGTAGCATCTTTGCAAATTCTTCATAAATCTAAAATCATTCTAAAAATTTTAAAGGTTTTTTAAGTAAAACCAGAAATAAATTGAAGAAAGAAGCAAAACAGGTATATGTCAGATATAAGGCAGAAATACCAAACACAGGATACTGATACTGAAGCAGCAACATGTCCTAGCTGTAAAATTTACATGAGTGAAAAAAATTCCCCTTAGAGATCTGAATGCAATAACTGAACAGAGATGCTGGAGAATATTTATCTCTTTCTAAAGTGGACCTGATGCACAAGTCCCCCAAAGTAGTTCTGGGATGAATATTTTTCTCAAAATGAAAACATAATAATTATTAAGATATTAGTATACCAGATATACTCCCTCTAACTATACTGTGAGAGGTAGCATGACACGCATTCTCTCTGCAGACTATGTACAGAAAATGAGCTAGATCTTTAAAGAATGTAGAGGGGTTGATCAATGGAGGCCATAAGAGAATTTATTGAATAATACCAGCAAATATGGGTTTTAATTTTTAATAACAGACTTTCAATGATTAAGAAATTCGATCCCTTCTGGAACTTTTATTTGTAAAGTGTTACAATAATTTCAACACTTTCAGAAAACACTTTTACTGTTCACTCACTCATATGGTTCCAAAATCACTCCTCTTCAATGGAACAGGATAGAAAGTCCAGAGATAAACCCACACACCTGTAGTCACCTAATCTATGACAAAGTGGATGGACAATGGAGAAAAGACAGTCTCTTCAATAAGTGGTGCTGGGAAAACTGGACAGCTGCATGTAAAAGAATGCAATTAGGACATTCTCTAACACCATACACAAAAATAAAATCAAAATGGATTAAAAACCTAAATGTAAGACCGGACAATATAAAACTCTTAGAGGAAAATAGAGGCAGAACACTCTTCGACATAAATCGCAGCAATATCTTTTTGATCCACCTCCTAGAGTAATGGAAATAAAAACAAAAAAAACTAAATGGGACCTAATTAAACTTAAAAGCTTTTGCACAGCAAAGGAAACCGTAAATGAAACAAAAAGACAACCACAGAATGGGAGAAAATATTTGCAAACAAAGCAACCAACAAGGGATTAATTGCCAAAATATACGAACAGCTCATGCAGCTTTATATCAAAACAACAAACGACCCAATCTAATGGATGGAAGATCTAAATAGACCTTTCTCCAAAGAATACAAAGAATACATACAGATGGCAAAGAGACACATGAAAGGATGCTTAACAACACTAATTATTAGAGAAATGCAAATCAAAACTACAACGAGGTATCACCTCACACCAGTCAGAATGGCCATCATCAAAAAATCTACATCAAAAAATCTACAAACAATAAATGCTGGAGAGGGTGTGGAGAAAAGGGAACCCTCCTACACTGTTGGTGGGAATGTAAATTGGTACAGCCACTATGGAGAACAGCATGGAGGTTCCTTAAAAAACTAAAAATAGAGCTACCATATGACCATATGACCCAGCAGTCCCAGTCCTGGGCATATATCCAGAGAAAACCATAATTCAAAAAGACACATGCACCCCAATGTTCGTTGCAGCCAGGACATGGAGGCAACCTAAATATCCACCAATGGATGATGAATAGATAAAGATGTGGTACACATACATATATACATATATATACATATATATATATATACACATATATACAATGGAATATTACTCAGCCATAAAAAAGAACGAAATAATGCCATTTGCAGTGACATGGATGGACCTAGAGATTGTCATACTGAGTGAAGTAAATCAGACAAATATTTGAAAGACAAATATCATATGATATTGCTTATATGTGGAATCTAAAAAAATGGTCCAAGTGCACTTATTTATAAAACAGAGTCACAAATATAGAAGACAAACTTATGGTTACCAAGGAGGAAGGGGGGGATAAATTGGGAGCTTGGGATTGACATATACAAACTACTATATATAAAATAGATAACTAATAAGAACCTACTGTATAGCACAGGGAATGTTACTCAATACTCTGTAATGACCTATATGGGAAAAGAATCTAAAAAAAGAGAGGATATATATATAACTGATTCACTTTGCTGTACAGCAGAAAATAACACATTTTAAATCAACTATACTCCAATAAAAATTAATTTTCAAAAAACAATCATAGGATTCCAGGAAAGAAATATCACTCATCTTCACAAAACATATTTTAGTAAAGGTCTGGAAACCCTGTAGACCTTTAAGCACTGGGGGTCTCAGAAGAAGTAGATTTATCTGAATTTACAGTGATCTACATTGAGAATTTATCTTTCTGTTTAATAAAAACTATGGACTAGTCAGTTAGTGTCAGGTTTCCTAGAAGCAGGGTCTGAAATGAGGATACTTTTGTCAGTGCTTTATTTAGGGAGCACTCTCTGGAGGAACCTGTAAGGAAGTAAGAGAAGCAAAATAGAGAGGAAGATAAAGCTAAAGAAAATATGATTTCAGGGCTTCCCTAGTAGCACAGTGGTTGAGAGTCCACCTGCCGATTCAGGGGACATGGGTTTGTGCCCCAGTCTGGGAGGATCCCACATGCCATGGAGCGGCTGGGCCTGTGAGCCATGGCTGCTGGGCCTGCGCGTCCAGAGCCTGTGCTCCGCAACGGGAGAGGTCACAACAGTGAGAGGCCCGCGTACCACAAAAAAAAAAAAAAAAAAGAAGAAAGAAAATATGATTTCAGGTAAATTCTAGCCTTAACCTGATACTTCGGGGAAACTCTATAGAGTAAAACTTGTGCCTCAGAGTCTTTCCCACCTGAGACAGTGGAGCTGGGCTTTTAGACCCATGTAACAATTAGGCACTGGCTGAAGGGTTACCCTGGGGGATGGGGTCGAGTAACTCCCAGGCAGCTCAATAACTGAAAGGCAGTTCTGCAGAGAAGGTTACTAACTCTTGCAGTAGTATCTCAAGAGCCAGGGAACCAACAACCCAAACTGAAATTATAAAGGGATTATGGCCAGGGACTGGGGGTTGGAAATTATAGCTGAAAAGTTCCCAAACCTGAAAAAGAAACAGAAATTCGGATGCAGGAAGCACAGAGGACCCCAAACAAGATGAACCCAAAGAGACTACATCAAGACATATATGATAATTAAAATGGCAAAAGGTTAAGATAAAAGGAGAATTTGAAAGGCAGCAAGAGAAAGATAATTGGGAGATTGGGATTGATATATATACACTAATACGTATAAAATGCATAACTAATTTAAAAAAAGAGAGAGAAAAGTAGAGTCATACACAAGGGAACTCCCATAAGGCTATCAGCTGATTATTCTGTGGAAACCTTGTGAGCCAAAAGGCAGTGACATGATATATTCAAAGTCCTGAAAAGGAAAACCTGCAAACTAGGATACTCTACAGAGCAAAATTATCATTTAGAATTGGAGGAGAGATAAAGAACTTCTTAGACAAGCAAAAATTAAGAGTTCATCAATATTAAACATAACATAAGAGAAATGTTAAAGGGTCTTCTCTAAGTGAAAAAGAAAGGCTGTAATAAGAAGTAAGAATCTACAGGAAAGGAAAAATCCCACTAGTAAAGGCAAATATACAGTAAAGGCTGAGGATCAACAACTTAAATAAGCTAGCATGAAGACTGAAAGACAAAACTGTAAAATCAAACATAACTACAATAATCAGTAATGGGATAAACATGAAGATATAAAATATGACAACAATAATAAAAACTGTGGGGGAGGGAGTAAAAAAATGTAGCTCTTTAAGAATGTGTTTGAACTTAAAGGACTACCTGTTTAAAACAAGTAGATAGAGTTATAGGTCAACATATATGAACCCCATGGTCACAACAAATCAAAAACCTACAACAGATACACAAAACTACAGCAAAAGGAACACAAACATAACACTACAGAAAATCATCAAACCACAAGGGAAGAAACAAAAAAAAGTAGAAATACAGAGAACAACTACAAAAAGAACCAGAAAACAAGTAACAAAAGGACAATAAGTACATATCTATCAATAATTACTTTAAATGTCAATGGATTAAATGGTCCAATCAAAAGACATAAGGTGGCTAACTATATTAAAAAAAAACAAGACCCATCTACATGCTGCTTACAAGAGAATTGCTTCAGAGCTAAAGACACACAGAGACTGAAAGTGAAGGGATGGAAACAGATATTTCATGCACATAGTGACAACAAGAAAGTGGGGGGTAGCAATTCTCATATCAGACAAAATAGACCTTAAAACAAAGTCTAAAACAAAAGACAAAGAAGGGCATTATATAATGATAAAGGGATCAATACAAGAAGAGGATATTACACTGATTGACATATATGCACCCAATACCTGTATTGGGTATATATGTTTTTATATAAATTTTATATATTTTATTATTTTATATTTATATAAATATACAAAGCAAACATTAACAGACACAAAGGGAGAAATTAACAATAATATAATAATAGTAGGGGACTTTAACACCTTACTTACATCAATGAACACATCATCCAGACAGAAAAAATAAGGGAACAGTGGCCTTAAATGGCATAATAACCAGTTGGACTTAATATATATCTACAGGAAATTCTATCCAAAATCATCAGAATACACATTCTTTTCAAGCACAGATGGAACGTTCTCCAGGACAGATCACACACTAGGCCATAAAACAAATTTCAACAATTTAAGGATAAAAATTATATCAAGCATATTTTCTGACCACAATGTTATGAAATTAGAAATCAATTACAGGAAGAAAAATGAGAAAAGCACAAACACATGGAGACTAAACAATATGCTACTAAAAAACCAATGGGTCAATGGAGAAATCAAAGAGAAATCAGAAAATACCTCAATACAAATGAAAATAAAAACATAACTTTCCAAAATCTATGGGATGTGGCAAAAGCAGTTCTAAAAAGGAAGTTTATAGAAATACAGGCCGACCTCAAAAAATATGAAAAACATCAAACAAACAACCTAAACTACCATCTAAAGGAATTAGAAAAAGAAGGACAAATAAAGACCAAAGTTAGCAGAAGGAATGAAATAATAAAGATCATAGAGGGAATAAATAGAGATCAAAAAAAAAAAAAAAAGAAAGGATCAAGGAACCAAGAGCTGGTGTTTGTAAAGATAAAAAATTGATGAACTTTTAGCCAGGCTCATCAAGAAAACAAGAGGAGACCCAAATAAACAAAATCAGGCATGAAAGAGGTGAAATAACAATCAATATCACAGAGATACAAAAAATCATGAGAGAGAGGGAATACTACAGTTATATGCCAACAAACTCAACAATCTAGAAGAAATGGACAAATTTCTAGAAACATACAAGCTTCCGAGACTGAGTCAGGAAGAAACAGACAATGTGAACAGACAGATCACTATTGGTGAAATTGGATTTTAAAGAACTTCCAGCAAGCAGAAATCTAGGATCAGATGGCTTCACAGGCGAATTCTACCAAACATACAGAGAAGAGTTAATACCTAACCTTCTCAAACTATTCCAAAAAATTGAAAAGGATGGAACACTCACAAATTAATTCTACAAGACCATCATCACCCTGATACCAAAACCAAAGACACTACCAAAAAGAAAATTACACCCCAATGCTGCTGATGAACATAGATGCAAAAATCCTCAACAAAATATAAACAAACCAAACACAATATACAGAAAGGATCAAACACCAAGATCAAGTAAGGTTTAGTCCAGGAATGCAAGGATGGTTCAATATTTGAAAATCAATCAATCTGATACACCACATTAACAAAAGTAAGCATAAAATCACATATTCACCTCAATTAATGCATAAAATTCATCTGACAAAATTCAACATATATTCATGATAAAAACTCTCAGCAAAGTTGATATAGAGAGAACATATCTCAACATAATAAAGGCCATTTATGACAAACCCACATCTTACATCTACTCAATGGTGAAAAGCATAAAGCTTTTCCGCTAAAATCAGGAACCAGACAAGAATGCCCACTCTCACCGCTCCTATTCAACATAGTATTGGAAGTTCTAGCCACAACAGTCAGACAAGACAAAGAAATAAAAGGCATCCAAATTGGAAGGGAGGAAGTAAAACTGTCACTATTTGCAGATGATATGATACTATATAAAGAAACCTTTAAGTCTCCACCAAAAAACTATTAGAACTAATAAATGAATTCAGTAAAGTTGCAGGACACAAAATTAACATACAGAAATCTGTTGCTTTTCTACACACTAATAATAAACTCATAAAGAGAAAGTAAGAAAACAATTGTGTTTAAAATTGCATCAAAAAGAATAAAATGCCTAAGGATAAACATAACCAAGGAGGTGAAAATGCTCTGAAAATTATAAAAGATTGTTGAAGGAAACTGAAGACGATATGAAGAAATGGAAAGTTATCCTGTGTTCTTGGGTTAGAAGAATTAATATTGTTAAAATGTCCATACTACTCAAAGTAATCCAGAGATTTAATGTAATCCTTATCAAAATACCCATGACATTTTTCACAGAACTAGAACAAATAATCCTAAAATTTATATGGAACCACAAAAGACACCAAATAGCCAAAGCAATCTTGAGAAAGAAGAACAGAGCGGGAAGTATCATGCTCCCTGACTTCAAGCTGTACTGCAAACCTACATTAATCAAAACAGCATGGTACTGGCACAAAAACAGACACATAGATCAATGCATGAGAGCAGCCCAGAAATAAACCCATGAACTTCCAGTTAGTTACAACAAAGGAGGCAAGAAACAATGGAGAAAAGACAGTCTCTTCAATAAGTGGTGTTGGGAAAACTGGACAGCTACATGTAAAAGAATGAAATTAGAATATTTCCTTACACCATATAGAAAAGTAAACTCAAAATGGATTAAAGACCTCAGTTTAAGACCGGAAACCATAAAACTTTTAGAAGAGAACATAGGCAGAACACTCTTTGACGTAAATTATAGCAATATTTTTCAAATCTGTCTCCTAAAGCAAAAGAAACAAAAGCAAAAATAAACAAATGGACCCTAATTAAACTTAAAAGCTTTTACACAGCAATGGAAACTATCAACAAAATGGAAAAACAACTAGTAAATGGGAGAAAATATTTGCAAATGATACAAGCGATAAGGGATTAATATGCAACATATATAAACAGCTCATACAACCCAATAGCAAAAAAACCCCCAAACAACCCAATCAAAAAACGGGCAGAAGACCTGAACAGACATTTTCCAAAAATGGCCTACAGATGGCCAACAGGCACATGAAAAAATGTTCAACATCACTAATCATCAGAAAAATGCAACTCAAAACCACAATGAGATATCATTGTTATACACTCAATGTTATAGATATTCATTTGTTTTATTTTTTATATTACACATATAAGTGATAACACAGAGAATTTGCCTTTCCCTTACTGACTTATTTCTCTAAGCATAATACCCTCTAAGTCCATCTGCTTTGTTGCAAATGTCAGAAGTTCATTTTTTTTTATGGTTGAATAATAGTCCATTGTAGGTATATGTATATGTGTGTGTGTGTATCTTTATCCCTTCATCTGTTGATGGACACTTAGGTTGCTTCCATATCTTGGCTATTGTAAATAATGCTGCTAAGAACATTGGGGTGCATGTAACTTTTCGAATTAGTGTTTTCAGGGGTTTTTTTGTATATGTATACAGAACTGGAATTGCTTAATTATATGGTAGTTCTATTTTCAGTTTTTCTGAGGAATCTCCAACTGTATTCCATGGTAATTGTATCATGTATACAAACAGAAACAGACTCACAGATATAGAAAACAAATTAGTGGTTACCAGTGGGGAGAAGGAAGTGGGGAGGGGCAGGATAAGGATATGGAATTAAAAAGTACAAATTACTATGTATAAAATAAGTAAGCAACAAGGTTATATTGTACAACACAGGGATATGTGACCATTATTTTGTAATAACTTTAAATGGAGTATAATCTATAAAAATATTGAATCACTGTTGTACACCTGAAACTAATATATTATAAATCAACTATACTACAATTTAAAAATCAGTCAATCAATCAAGCAGGGGATGTAAGGTACACATAGGGAATATAGTCAATAATACTGTAACAAACAAAACTGAGATATCACCTCACTCTTGTCAGAATGGCTATCATCAAAAAGTCTACAAATAACAAATGTTGGCAAGGATATGGAGAAAAGGGAATACTTGTATACTGTTGGTGGGAATGTAACTTGGTGCAGACATTGTGGAACACAGTTAGAAGTTCCTCAAAAAAACTAAAAATAGAACTACTGTAAGATCCAGCAATTCCACTTCAGGTATATATCTGGAAAAAACAAAACACTAATTTGAAAGGATACATGTACCCCAATGTTCACAGCAGCACCATTTACAATAGTCAAGACGTGGAAGCAACCCAAATGCCCATCAACTGATGATTGGATTAAGAAGATGTAGTATATATATATACAATGGAATATAACTCAGCCATAAAAAAGAATGAAATTCTGCCATTTGTAGCCATAAAGATGAACCTAGAGAGTATTATGCTTATGAAATAAGTCACAGAAAGACAGATACTTATGATATCACTTATATGTGGAATCTAAAATATACAAATGAATGTATATGCAAAACAGAAATAGACTCACAGATATAGAAAACAAACTTGTGGTTACCTAGGGGACAGCGAAACAGGTAGGGACAAATTAGGGATATGGAATTAACAGATACAAACTCCTATATGTAAAATAGATAAGCAACAGGATATACTATATAGCATAGGAAATTATAGCCATTATCTTTTAATAACCTATAATGGAGGACAATCTGTAAAAATACTGAATCACTATGCTGTACATCTGAAACTAATACAATATTGTAAAACAACTATACTTCAGTAAATAAGTATATACATATATACCAGGATGAATAAATTTTAAAAAATAATTATAATTGTATACCAACTTTGTAGGGTGACAGATGGTAACTGGACTTATTGTGGTAATCTGAAAATACTGGTAAAAAAATACTGAATCACTGCATAGTACACCTGAAACTAATATAATATTATATACTAATTATAGCCCAATAAATATGTTAAAAATAATAATAGGTTAAAAAATTAAAATGGGCAAATAATTTAATAGACATTTCACCAAAAAGGTATTTAGATAGCTAGTAGGTCATGAAAGATGCTCTACAGCATTTTTCATTAGAGAAATGCAAATATAAGCTAAAATGAGATATCAGTACACACCTGTTAGAATAAATTTAATCAAAAGAGACAACATCAGGTGTTGACAAGTATGTGGAAAAACTGAATCATCATATATTGCTGATGGGAAATGTAAACTAATAAGTCACTACGGAAAATAGTTTGGCAGTTTATTACTATGATAAGCATAAACCTACCGTACGACACAGCAATTTCACTTCCAAGAATCTACCCAAGAGAAAGAAAACTATATGTCCATACATAAATATTCATAGCAGAATGACTCAAAATAGTCAATATCTGAAAAAAATCTTGAATTTAACTGGTAAATGGATAAACAAAATGTGTTATCTACATGTATTAAGAAATAAAAAATTTATGAAGTATTGATAAATGTTGCAAGATGGATAATCTTAAGTGAAAGAAGCTCAATGCAAAGTCCTGCATATCACATATTTCATTTTTATGAAATGTCTAGAAAATGCAAAATTATAGAAACACAAAACAGATCAGCAGTTGCCAAGGGCTGGGGATGGAAGCAGAGAAAAACTGCACATAGGCAGGAAGGAACTTAATCAAAACGTTCTAAAGCTGGATTTGTGGTAATGTTTACATAATTCTATTCATGTACTAATGATCATTGAGTTGTACACTTACAATGGGTGAATTCTGTGGTGTATACATTATACTTCATTAAAACTGGTAAGAATAAAGTGTTATCAAAAGATTGGCCACTTATAAGCAAGGCTTGCTTTCTTGTATTTCTTTTTTTATCTCCTAAGGATCTTAGCATGTAGCTATGCACACAAGTCCAGAGAAATATCTGTTAAATAAATCAATGAATAGGATGAAATATTGCCCTTTCTAACAAAAATAACAGAAGAAAGGGTTTATACTCTCTGAGAACTGGTAGGTACAAGGGTAGAGATTGAGGAACCAGGTTTTAGTTAAAACAGATTCTCCCTAACCATTTTGGAGAAAATTATTCTTTCATTTGAATCATCTAGATACCATTCAGATAATACCCTAATTCTTTTACATTATATTCTCTCTTTGAACTTTAAAAAATGGTTTTACCATGAGGAAATGACAAATGTTAGACAAATGAGAACATTCTGATTTATATGTTTGCTTTTACCATCAAAACTTTACATTCCTTATCAATAGTAATATTGGTTAGTTATAGTCATACTATAATGGAATTGATGTATTTCACTGCTATGTAATAAAAATAAGAAATTTCATATAACAACATTATGGAAAATCTCTTACATTTTCTACTTTTGAATTATCACTTGTATTTGCTTGGATTTTCTCTGGAAATATAATTTGTAGAAATGAATTTTGAAAACCTGAAGAAATAAAAAAAACAGTTAATAACTGTGTTTTAAACTTGACTAAATATTTGTTCAGGTTCTTTTATAAGACTTGCTTATGCAAACATGAGTCATCACTGTGTACTCCTATAGAAATCTTGAAAACACTTTGTTTAAAAACAGACAAGATAGCTATGAAAGACTAAAAGGGGGCACAGAGAGGTATTCAACTTATACAAAATTTGCTGTTCCTGAAGAAAAGCAAACAAATGAATTAAAAAATATCAAATATATACTTCAAGAAGACTTTCCTGAAATAAAAGATTTGAAACAATAGACTAGAAAGTACACTGCATTTCAGGAATAACTGATAACAATTAATTAAAACTGAGACATATTCTACTAAACTTATTGGATGTCAAAGATAAAGAAAGAATCCTATGGGCATATGAGCAAAAAGGAAAAGTGAAAATCATATTGGGCATAAGAAGAGAAAAGCAGGTTGGCTTCAGATTCTTTAAAAACATTATTCAATGTTAAAAAACTGAAGAACTATGTCTTTAAAAAAATATTCAGGAAAAGAAAGTGTGGACCCAAGAATTTTATACCCAGCAAAACTGTCATTCAAATATACAGGCAAGGGACAGCTATTTACAAGCAAAAAATCAAGGAAAATAGTTCACAAGTTCCTGTCACAAAAGGCAGACAAACTTCTCCCAATAAAGGCATCAATAGAGTTGAGGTAAAAGGCCTAGCTGTGAGCATTAAAATAAACTTAAATATAGAATATAGGCCAAAACAATGGTGGGAATCATCACTATTTAATAGGATGCAAGTGTTATAAACTATGATGATAAAGACATAACAACATATTCAATAATGTCAGGAAGGGTAGCAGAAGAAGAGAATTACCATATGTGAATACTGTTTTCCTTAAATTTATTGCAGTGTGGTTCCAAAAAATGTTAAAAAGCTGAAAATTAAGTGGTAAAAGTAGAAACATATTGTTTAATGGTATAAAAGAACTAAGATTTTTTAAAGCTATAGTCATATAATAAAGAGGAGAGCACGAGGTGGAAAGAAGTAGTAAGAAATAAATTTCCTTACACTTACAGTGAGGAATCACTAGTTACTACCTAAATTAAAAATTAAATCTATTATATAAAACAGATTATAAATATTCCAAATTAAGAAAAAAAAAGAGCATACAAACACAAGGCATCCAGAAAATAAATGAAAAAGTCACAGATTTTTATGGTGAAAAACATTTATCAAAAAAAGGCATGAAATCAGAAAAGTATGATATAAATAAGAAGCACTAAGATTAAACATCTCAGTCATATCAGTAAATGTGAGTAGGATGAAGTGACCAACCTAAAGAAAAACTCATACTGGAGACAGACTCTTATCAGCCCAGAGGTGGGACCAGAGTAATCTATGAACAAATTTACCTCATTAGTTTTCACCCATATATTTACCTTTCCAGTTTGCTGCCCTTGGAAGCCTAAAACTGCCTTCCTGTGTCTGTCACTTCTCTGCAAATTTAATGTTTTTTGTTGAAGATAAGCTGGAACTCAAAGTTGCCATTTTGAGTTACTTTTGGTTTAAGTTTCTCCCATGATGCATGCTGTATGCATTAATAAGCTATTTTTCTGTTATCAAAAAAAAGAAAAATTCTCAGATTGGATCCACAAAATCAAAACCCAATTACTCAGACCTTTGGTGGAATATTAAACACTGGCTTTAAACTAATAATGATTTTTTTTTTTTTTTGGCTGCATCGGGTTGCAGCATGCAGGATCTTTCATTGTGATGCTCGGGCTCTTAGTTGCAGCGTGCAGGCTTCTCTCTAGTTGTGGCATATGGATTTTCTATCTCTAGTTGTGGCACTCGGGCTCCAGAGTGCATGGGCACTGTAGTTTACAGCACGTGGGCTCTCTAGTTGAGGCATGAGGGCTCAGTAGTTGTGGCTCATGGGCTTAGTTGCCCCACGACATGTGGGATCTTAGTTCCCCAACCAGGGATCGAACCCACGTCAGCCGCATTGGAAGCTGGATTCTTTACCACTGGACCACTGAAGAAGTCTCCTAATGATGATTTCTGAGTACCTAAAGTAAGACTGTGGTCCACTTCAGGAAAAGATATATGATTAGCAGAAGTCGTCAGGTGATGAATGGAAGTTATTAGGTTCACATCTATGAACACACTCATGGGTCTACAAGTTCATCCTATCATAATCTGCCCAATTATGGAACAGTGTGTCAAAACAGATATAATCAGTAACTGGTGGAATGCCCATCTTGTCTCCCTGACCCATAGAATGAGGATTGTTATGGTAGGGAGGGCCAAATGGAAACCTCTGAATATCACCTGCACCATCACCAAAACATTAAACCAAAAACCTTTATATACCAAGAAAGTATATACAAGGGCAATGATTTCTGTTATTTTACTTGTTTGATCTGTGCACATGATAGATAAGCAATAGAGAATGACAGTGAGTTGTCTTAAGTGTAATCAGGTAATGATTGCAATAACTAATATTGTTCCAAATATGGTCTCTTTACTGAACCAAATCAACACAGGCATTGGCACCTGTATGTAGCCATTAATAGAAAAAGGTGCTGTTTTCTCTATCCCAATAAGCAGGAGATGCCAGGAGCAAGTTTCCATTTTTGCTTAGTAGTGATGCCAGCATACCTTCACCAATCATATTGCCTCAGATGCCTCAGATCTTTATCATCTGGTTCTTCTTCTACCTGGACCCTAAAAATCTCACTGTCTGTGGTAGATAGAATAATGCCCCCAAAGATGTCCATATCCTAATCCCCAGAACCTGTTAGGTTACATGGCAAAACAGAATTAAGGTTGCTAATCAACTGACCTTAAAATATGAAAATTATCCTGGGTTATCTGTGGTCTTACTTTAATCACAAGGGTTCTTAACAGTAGAAGAAAGAGCCAGAAAAGAAAACCAAAGAGATGGCCATGTGTAAAGACCTCAGCCCAATACCACTGACTTTGAAGATGGAGGAAGGGGGCCATGAGCCAAAAAATGCAAACAGCCATTAGAATCTGGAAAAGACAAGGAAACAGATTGTCTCCTGCAGCTTCCAGAAGGAACAGGCACTGCTAACACCTTGATTTTACCCAATGAGACCCATTTTACAGAACTGTAAGATAATGAATTTGTGTTGTTTAAGCTATTAAGTTTGTGATAACTTGTTACAGCAACAATAGGAAACTAACATATCATCTAAGAGAAAGACCTGAAGTAGCAGGTACATTAGATGGCTTGAAGAAGCAGGTGTGCCAGAGTCTTAACACACACACACACATCCACCTGTAATGGTCTAGTGGTCTAAACCACAATCAAAAATATCCTCCATAATAAATAGTAAGAGGCAGAACACTTGGTAGACCATTTTGGATTTTGGAGGCAATATATATCATATATAGCTATGTTGCTTTGACCATTTTTATTGAACAAAACATAGGCTGCCAGATTTGTAAGATGCCAGAGTACAAGACTCCTCAGCTACCTGAGTCTACTGGGCAAGGAGCTCTACTATTTTTCCTTTATGACTTAGGGTCTGTGGCAGAGCCTGTGTTAAGCCCCTCTAGGAGAATCACAGCAGAGGCTCCTGAGGTTTGTAAGCAAAGACACGCCCTCATTGGTATATGCTGTGGATTGAGTGACGGTGCCCCAAAAGATATGTCCACTCAGAACCTGTGGCTATAACCTTATAACCTTGCAAAGAAAAAAGGGTCTTTGCAAGGTGTAATTAAGTTAAGGATCTCAAGATGAGACCATTCCAGATTAGACTGGACCCTAAATCCAATGACTAATATCCTATAAGTAAGAGAAGGGGAAAAGACACACAGAGGAGACATCAATATAAAGACAGAGGCAGAGGCTGGAGTAACATGTCTCCAAGCCAAGGAATGCATAGGATTGCTGGCAGCCATCAGAAGCTAGGAGAGAAGCATGGAACAGATTCTCCCCCAGAGCCTCCAAAAGTAATCAACACTGTCAATACCTTGATTTTGGACTTCTGGCCTCCAGAAACAGAAGGGGGAAAAAATTCTGTTGTTTTAAGCCACCCAGTTTGTGGTACTTTCTTATGGCAGCCACAGGAATCTAATATAGTATGTAAGTATATTTCTTTTATGAAAGCTTTTAGCTCACTACTGGGCTCTGATAGAGGTTAAATTCAGACCATGGGATCTTCAGACTATATGATCTTGCAACCTGAACCGCGCTTCACAGACTGACATCATCAGGCATTCACAGGAGTACTAATCAAATGGAAGTGTTATATATATATATGGTTGGGTTTGAACAGGTCCTAAAAGCTTTAAGTTGCATAACCAGGTGATTAATACTCCAGTAGGCCTACTCCTATCACGTTTCCATCATTTCCTAAAACCTACTTTTATGGTATCCTATGACCAGCTAACTGAAGGAGGGAAAGTAGATGTATGATATGCCAATAGTACACAGAAGTAAGTCCACGGGTATAATCTTAAAAACTCATAGATAGTTGGCCCTAAAAGAGAATAGATCAAAGTAAATTCTCCCCGTAACTAGAATTTCACATGGTACACTTAACATGTCTAGTTTTCCTGTATACTATACGAACTGATTACATTAAATGAGGCAGAAGCAAGTTATTATGTTGTTTCTTGAAAGTTTAAGAATGTTACCAACCTTAAGAAGGGTGAATATGGATGTTAAGTATCCCATCTAGAGGTGAACTGTGGGATACTGTAGAGAGGTTCAATCACTCAAACTATTTCTACCTTGTCTCCCTGTGCTATTAGACGTTGGAAACCTAACAACTCTATACCAGACTCCACTGCGATTAAGGTGCTGGCATGTCACCAGTTCCTGCTATTCATACACCCAAAAAAGACTTAGTTGCAGAAGTGAGCATTGTCAGATGGCAGCCACGTGTGAATATCTGGTCCTTCCGACATTTGTAGTAATAGAATTATCTGGTCCTTTTGGACTACTGGGACAGACATTCTGCTGCCTAGCCCAAACACCATAGTGGTATTTTCAATAGAATACTCTTCCGGTATAGTTCCCATGGTATCACTAGATATTCTTCCCTGCGTTGTGACCCTAGCCACATTGTAGCATCTATGTAGCATCTAAACCTGCCTCTTTGGTACTTTCTAAGGTTTTGTGATCCTAACATTCTTTTGTATGTGATATTATATATCTGGAAAACCCAAAGGAATCATCATAAATATTATTTTAAAAAGAGGATTTAGTAATGTGACTAGAAACAAAATTAATATATAAACCAATCATTTCCCTGTACACAAATAAAATAGTTAGGAAGTAACCATTTACAATAACAACAAAATGTGTAATACCCATGTAAATAAATTCCTAAAGGAATATATATAATTTAAATTAAAAAAAAACTTTAAATTCTAAAATGGTTCATAAAAAAATCAAATAAATTGAAAGCTATATCCAGTTCTTGGAATATAAAGATAGCAATTTTCTTTAAATTAATTTATAAATTTTATGAAATCCAAGGGTAAAGTCCACAGGAGTTTTTTGAAACAACATAAGATGATTCTAAAGCTCACATGCACAAAAAAAAAAAAAAAATACAAATAGACCAAAATTTTGACAAAGAAAATTAGAGGGACGTAAGCTAGAAATAGAAGGAAATTGCCTTAACTAGAAAAAGTATCAGAAAGCAAACATTAAAAATTGTAAATTATGAAATACTACAGAGAAATTCAAATAAAACTAGGTAACAAAGTCTATTATCACTGCCATTTTCAAAAATGTTCTGAATGCCCTCGTTAATATGATAAAATGATAACAAGAAAGAAGGGCATAAATGTTAGAAAGGAAAACACAGTATGTCATTATTTGCAAACGATATAACTATCTACTTAAAAGTACTTAGAGAATCAATAGAAAAACTCTAAACTACTATAATTAAATCAACTGAAATAGGCATCATCAAAAAAAATTAATGAAATAGGATATATGAGGAGGTAGGCTTTCAAATCACTGGGGGAAATATAGCCAATGGATAGCGGCAGGAAGACTGAATATCCATTTGAAAAGTAATTAAGTACATAAATACATATATATTCAAAATCGATTAAGATTCAAAGCCCAGAAGTCTTAAAGGAAAAGATAAATATATTTGCATACATAGAAATCTTGTTAAAATCTTTAAAGATGCAGGAAAGATTGTAAGAAAATACAAAGTATAAAAGCCAAAGGATTAACATCCATAATATGATTTATGATTAAAGGTGGCTAACTCACTACATGTTTACCTCTTCTCTCAGTGAAAACCCTCTAAAAGTAGACAAAGGAAAGGTGCTACCATCAGCTAAGAGGTCTCAAACAATTTTCTGGAAGATAAGCTAACGATGGAAGTGTGATCATTGTTGAGAGATTCTAGAAAAACTCTAAAACAGAAATCAGATGTGATAGATACAATAGAAAGTATTCTTTCCCATTGGTGTACTTCTTAGGAACTAACTCCAGACTTAGCCATGTAACTTACTTTGGTCAATTAGACAATAGCAAATGTAACAGAAGGAAACCTGAAGAGTGCCTGTGCACTGTGGCTTGCCCTCTCACTGCCTTGGAATCCTGAAACCACATATAAACAAGCCTGAGCTGTCCTGCAGGAGGGTGAGAGTCTATGTGAAAGGGAGCCAAGGCACCCTAGCTGAACACAGTCCAACAGACAGACCAGTGCGTGAGACCATCTGGATCATCCAGCTGCCAACCAACTCAGGAGCGGATGACAGATCCAGGAAAGAGCACCGATGCGCCACAGACTACCTAAGCCAGTCCAAACCAGAGCAACAGCCCCACCAGCCCATAGAATCATGTTCTAGAACAGAGGCTGATGAAGGTGAAGTTCAGTCTTAAATAGGGCTCACTGAGAAGATGGCATCTGGGCACAGAACTGAAGAAGGTGAGGAGGGGAACAAATGAATATCTCTGGCAGATCATCCCAGGAAGAAAAAGGATCAAGCGCAAAGGTCTTTGGGAGGAACTGCCTGGCATGTCTGAAAAGCAGCAAGGGAGCTACTGTGGTTGGAGTAGCATGAGCAGTGAGGAAGAGAGTAAGGGGTGAGGCCAGAGAGGAGACAAGCTGCTGAGATCCTGTAGGGCATTACAGGTCAGAGTTAGCACTTTAATTTTTATTCTTGGTGAGATAAGAAACCACTGAAAGATTCTGAGCAGAGGGCGGACATGAGCTGACTTAGATTTTAACAAGAAAACTTTATGTTGAGAATAGGCTGAAGGATGGTGTGTTAGTTATCTATTGCTGCATAACAAATTATCCCAAAATTTAGCAGCTTAAAATAGGGAACATTTATTAATCACTAGTGTCCTTAGGTCAGGTATCGGCACAGCTTAACCGAATGCCTCTGGCTCAGACTCTTGCAAAGCTACAGTCAAAGTGTAGGCCAGGGCTGCAACCATTTCAAGGCTTGACTAGCATAGGATCCACTTCAAGGCTCATGCACTTAGCTGTTGGCAGGCATTGGGGCTTTCCAGGCTGTTAATGAGAAAGCTCAGTTCCATGCCACACAGGCCTCTCCATAAGGCTACTCACAATGTGACAACTTGCTTCCCTCAGAACAAGGGCTCAGAAAAAGAGAGACTGAAAGCGGGCACCCAGGACAAAAGACACAGTTTTTCTGTATCCTAATCTCACAAGAGACATCCCATGATCCTGACCACATTTTATTCACTAAAAACAAACCATAAAACACAGCTCACTCCGCCTGCCGATGCAGGGGACACGGGTTCGTGCCCTGGTCCGGGAAGATCCCACATGCTGCGGAGCGGCTAGGGCCGTGAGCCATGGCCACTGAGCCTGCGTGTCCGGAGCCTGTGCTCTGCAACGGGAGAGGCCACAACAGTGAGAGGCCCGCGTACCCCCCCAAGAAAACCAAAAAACAAAAAACACACAGCTCACATTTAAGAGGAGGGGATTACACAAGGGCGTGATTACCAGGATGTGGGAAACATTGGTAGCCATCTCACAGGCTGCCTAAGAGAGTGCAAGAGAAGAAATATAAATTTGGAGTTATCAGTATCGACATGGTACTAAAAGCCATAGACTAAATAAAATCGAGTAGGGAAGGAGCCAATTCAATGAGCAGATCTTTTGTATGCTGATTCAAACAATGCGTGGACATTATTTTCTAGGTGATTACAAACTGTAAGGAAACTTATTACACTCATGAAACAATTGAAAATTTGAACACAGACTGAATATTGGGTGATAGAAGAAATCGTTAATTTCTAAGCCATGATCATGATACTGTGGTTATATTTTCTGGCCATTTAGCAATATATATTGAAATGCTTAGACACGAAATGATATAAAGTCTATAATTTGCTCCAAATAATATGAGAATAGAGGAAGTGGTAGGGAACGTAGAAAAGAAACAGAATTAACCACGAGTTTATAACTGTTGAACCTGAGTTCTTTATTCTTCTATTTTTGCATTTATTTGAAATCCTCATAATTAAAAAAAAAAGTTAATAACATGCAGGCCAAATAGCAATGGAGTAACATTCTCAAAGTGCTACTGGAAAAACAACTGTCAGTCTGAAATTGGATATCAAACTAAATTGTCATTCAACAGTGAGGGAGACATAAAGACATTTTCAAGTAAACAGACGATTTACCACTCAAACTCTTGACGAAAAAGATACTAAGAAGGAAAGAGTAGGGTGCTAGAAAGAAGGTAAGCAAGTCAAGCTATAAACTTGTGGATAAATCTAAGTAACAATAAAGATGATGACTCATTTGGGAAACAATACATAAAAGTGGCAGTAAATACTAAATAACAGTAACATGTAGGATGATAAAGGCAGTGTCTGACAACTTTCTAAGGTCATTGTCGTTTTTAGAAGAAGACATGTTGCTTAATTGTAGACTCTAAGTCAATTATACATGTTACATTAAAATCAGAAAAACACATAAGACAGGAAATAAGATTTTTAATGATATCAAATAAAAAGTATAGTAAACAGAAAGCATAAAATATTATAAAAGACTTAAATACAAATATACTCTCCTTGAAAGTAGCATGGCTTTTCCAGTTTACTTCCTGGAAGTAAAGGGCTCAAGAGTTGTGTTAATTCTCAAATAGTCAAAAGCTTGTATAATCTAGTTTGAAGTTCCTTTGGCAGTACACTACCATCAAAAACGTAGAAGTTTCTCATCTAGTTGTCTTCAGTAACTTTGTCATGCAATTAAAACACATATAAAACTTTTTAAAGTCATAATTTTCAAATCTGCTTTATTTCTTTGCCCTTTATTTTCTGGATACTAGACCCTTTTCAGACAAATCATTTACAAATATTTTCTCTCATCCTGTAATTTCTTGGCCTAACTCCTATTTCTCCTTCCCTCCTCTCTCACCTCTCTCTCTCTCAACTAAGTGATGGCAACCATAAGTCAGTCTAAAAAAATATAATGTAAGGCCACACCCTTGATTGCAGTGCTAACCTGAGTAATTTTCTCTAACTGAGAGTTTTTACTGACGTTTCACTGCTCAAACCTTTTAAAATTCCATTTCTTACTATTTGAAATCTGGAACTGGTCACCCTTTAAAGTCCTGAAAGGCCCCAAATTTCTGGATTTATTCCCTATTAATTCGATTTGCAAACTGGTCAACTGTTTCCTGAGATTATCTCTTTCTCTTAACACTTTGACAAAATTGAGTAATGAAACCAACTTCCACGGCTAACAATCTCTTATCTAACTTCTACAGAATGTAGTCTGTCCTACAGTTTTTACCAAATGTTCTGTCACTTCTTGTCATTGATTTCCATTTTTTCCAGGTGGTTTCCATTTCTTGTCACCTGCTACCCATCAATACCCAGCAGCAAAGTCAAAGGCATATATTTTAAGTTTATCATGGCAGCACACCACTTCAAAGCTCCAATCTCTATATTAGTCAACTGAGGCTGACCAGGCTATGGAATGGCAATAAATAAACCTTGAAATCTTGGTGGCTTAACACAATAAAAGTTTCTTTGTTTTTCATGCAAAATATGATGGGAGTCACCAGGAGCTCTCATTCAAATAGTAACTCAGAGATCCAAGCTCCCTCCAAGTGGTAACACCATAAACTCAGCTCATAGCTTCTAAGGTAAATCTGCCATCAGAAAAGAAATATAGAAGAGAAATACCAGCTCTCAATTGCCTTGATCTAAAGTGATGCAAATCACTTCTTCTCAACCCCACGAGCAATAGTATTTAAACTGCCCCACACTAAATGGAAAAAGGCTCAGAAATGTAGGCAAGAAGATGGATACTTAGTGAGCACTGGGGACTTTGCCACATAAAAGGATGGAAAAAATATGTTCACAGCAAATATTAGCCAAAGGAAAGCTGACATACCTATGTTAACATTAGCATGAATAGACTCAAAGGAGGAAAAAAGCATTATTAGGAATAAACAGGGGCAGGATATAGTTAATAAAAAGAAACCAGAATGAATGTAAATAAATAAAGTTGGAACCCTACCTCACACTGTGTACGAAAATTAACTCAAAATGGATCAATGACATAAACATAAGAGCTAAAACAATAAAATTCTTAGAAGAAAAGATAGGAGTAAATATACATGACCTTAGATTTGGCAATGGATTCTTAGATATGACACTAAAACCATGAGCAACAAAATTAGATTCCATCATAATTTAAAACTTTTGTGAGTCAAAGGACACTCCCAAGAAAGTGAAGACAACCTACAGCATGAAAAAAAATATTTGCAAATCATTTGTCTGAAAGTCTAGTATCCAGAATATAAAAGGAACTCTTGTAACTCAACAAAATGAACAACCTAATCTTTAAAATGGGCAAAGGACTTCAATACTCATTTCTCCAAAAAAGATATACAAATGGCCAATAAGCATATGAAAAGATGCTCAACATCACTAACTATCAGGGGAATACAAATCAAAGCCACAATGAGATACCCTGTCATAACCATTAGGAAGACTATAATCATTAAAATATAGAAGTAAAATAACATGTATTAGGAAGAACGTGGAGAAACTGTAACCCTTGTGCACTGCTGGTAGAAATGTAAAATTGCACAGCCAGTACGGAAAACAATGTAACAGTTCCTTAAAAAATTAAAAATAGAATCACCGTATGATCCAGCAACTCCACTTCTGTACATATACCCAAAAGAATTAAAAGCAGGGACTCAAACAAGTACAGGTACATACATGTTCATGGCAGCATTATTCATAATATCCAAAAGGTAGAAGCAACCTAAGTATCCATCAACAGATGAATGGATAAACAAAATGAAATATGTATTTTCCCATATGTATTTCACACAATGGAATGCTATTCATGTGTCAGAATAAAAGGAGAAAATTCTGACACATGCTACAACATGGATAAACATTGAGGGCATTACGCTAAGTGAAAGAAGTCAGTCACAAAGAAAAATACTGCATAACTCCACTTACATGAGGAAACTAGAGCAGTCAAATCCATGGAGACAGAAAGTAGAATGGTGGTTGCCAAGAGCTGGGGGAGGCAAGAATGAGGAATTAGTGTTAAATGGGTACTGAGTTTCAGTCTGGGAAGAATAAAAAAAAATATTCTGGAGATGGACGATGGTGACGGCAAAACAAAGTGAATGTATTTAATGCCACTGAACTGTACACTTAAAAATGGTTAGAATGAGTACAAAATAGAAATCATAGAGCTGAATACAATAACTGAACTGAAACTTTCAATAGAGGGTTTCAACATCAGACTAGATTAAGTGAAAGAAAGGATCAGCAAACTTGAAGACAGAGCAATAGAATTCATCCAGTCAGAGGAGCAAAAAATTAAAATTAAAAAAAAGAATGAAAAAGAGTGAAGACAGATTAAAGGATTTATGGGACACCATCAAGCAGACCAGTATCCACATTATAGAAGTCCCAGAAGGAGAAGGAGTGGGGGTAGAGGGCAGAAAGCTTATTTAAAGAAATAATGGCTAAAAACTTCTCTCACCTGGCAAAAACAGAAAAGAAAAATAGACATCCTAATCTAGGAAGCTCAAAGAAAACCAAAAAAAAAAAAAAATTAAAGAGAACTACACTGAGACAGGTTATAATTAAACTGCCAAAAATTAAAGACAAAGAGAAACTCTTAAAAAGCAGCAAGAGATTTTTTTTTCTTAAATTCCATATATATGTGTTAGCATACGGTATTTGTCTTTCTCTTTCTGACTTACTTCACTCTGTATGACAGACTCTAGGTCTATCCACCTCATTACAAATAGCTCAATTTCATTTCTTTTTATGGCTGAGTAATATTCCATTGTATATATATGCCATATCTTCTTTATCCATTCATCCGATGATGGGCACTTAGGTTGTTTCCATCTCCGGGCTATTGTAAATAGAGCTGCAATGAACATTTTGGTACATGACTCTTTTTGAATTATGGTTTTCTCAGGGTATATGCCCAGGAGTGGGATTGCTGGGTCATATGGTAGTTCTATTTGTAGTTTTTTAAGGAACCTCCATACTGTTCTCCATAGTGGCTGAACCAATTCACATTCCCACCAGCAGTGCAAGAGTGTTCCCTTTTCTCCACACCCTCTCCAGCATTTATTGTTTCTAGATTTTTTGATGATGGCCATTCTGACTGGTGTGAGATGATATCTCATTGTAGTTTTGATTAAAAAAAAATGTCATGAAGAACCTAGGGGTAAGACAGGAATAAAGACACAGACCTACTGGAGAACAGACTTGAGGATATGGGGAGGGGGAAGGGTGAGCTGTGACAGGGCGAGAGAGAGGCATGGACATAAATACACTAACAAATGTAAGGTAGACAGCTAGTGGGAAGCAGCCGCATGGCACAGGGCTATCGGCTCGGTGCTTTGTGACCGCCTGGAGGGGTGGGATAGGGAGGGTGGGAGGGAGGGAGACACAAGAGGGAAGAGATATGGGAACATATGTATATGTATAACTGATTCACTTTGTTATAAAGCAGAAACTAACACACCATTGTAAAGCAATTATACCCCAATAAAGATGTTAAAAGAAATAAATAAAATAAAATAAAATAAAATAGAAATTTAAAAAAAAAAAGCAGCAAGAGAGGGGCTTCCCCGGTGGCGCAGTGGTTGGGAGTCCGCCTGCCAATGCAGGGGACGCGGGTTCGTGCCCCAGTCTGGGGGGATCCCACATGCCGCGGAGTGGCTGGGCCCGTGGGCCGTGGCCGCTGGGCCTGCACATCCAGAGCCTGTGGTCCGCAATGGGAGAGGGCGCAGCAGTGAGAGGTCTGCATACCGCAAAAAAAAAAAAAAAAAGCAGCAAGAGAAACACAATTTGTTTTGTACAAAGGAACTCCCATAAGACTATCAGTGAATTTTTCAGCAGAAACCTTGCAGGCCAGAATGGAGTGGGATAGTATATTCAAAGTACTGAAAGAAAGAAAATTCCACCTAAGGATACCATACCCAGGAAAGATGTCCTTCAGAATTGAAGGAGAGATAAAGAATTTCCTTAAAAAAGTTAGAGTCCATCACCACTAGAATGGCCTCACAAGAAATGTTAAAGAGAGTTCTTCGTACTGAAGCAAAAAGACACTAACTTTAAAAACTAAACATATCCTTACCATATGATCCAGCAATAGCACTCCTTGGTATTTACCCAAAGGAGTTGAAAACTTATGTCCACACAAAAACTTGCACACAGATATTTATGGTAGCTTTGCTCATACCTGTCAAAACTTGAAAGCAACCAAGATGTCTTTTAGTAGGTAAATGGATAAGTAAACTGGTATATACAGACAATGGAATATCACTCACTGCTAAAAAGAAATAAGCTATGCAGCCCTGGAAAGACATGGAAGAACCATAAATGCGTATTACTAAGTGAAAGAAGCCAATCTGAAAAAGGCAACATACTCTAAGATTCCAACTATATGACATTCTGGAAAAGGCAAAACTATGGAGACAGCAAAAAGATCAGTGGTTGCCAGGACTTAGGGGAAAGGGAGAGATGAACAGGTGAAGCACAGAGGATTTTTAGGGCTGCAAAACTACTCTGGGGGATACATGTCATTATACATTTGTCAAATTCCACAGAATGTAAAACAGCAAGAGTGAATCCTAAGGTAAACTATAGATTTGGGGTGATAATGATGTACCAGTGTGGGATCATCAATTCTAACAAACATACCACTGTGGAGCAGGACGCCTAGAGCAGAGATTGTACAGGTGTGGGGACAGGGGTATGTGAGAAATCTCTGTACCTTTCTCTCAGTTTTGCTATGAACCTGAAACACTCTAAAAAATAAAGTTTATTCATTTTTAAAATGGTTGAAGATGGTAAATTTTATGTTTTGTATATTTTACCACAATTTAAAATAATTTTAAAACAAAGGTATAAAGAAGATGTAGCACATATATACAATGGAATATTACTCAGCCATAAAAAGAAACAAAACTGAATTATTTGTGGTGAGGTGGATGGACCTAGCATCTGTCATACAGAGTGAAGTAAGTCAGAAAGAGAAAAACAAATACCATATGCTAACACATATGTATGGAATCTAAAATATATATATATATATATATATATATATAGGTTCTGAAGAACCTAGAGGCAGGACAGGAATAAAGACACAGACGTAGAAAATGGACTGAGGACACGGGGGTGGGGAAGGATAAGCTGGGACGAAGTGAGAGAGTGGCATGGACATATATACACTACCAAATGTAAAACAGGGAGATCAGCTCAGTGCTTTGTGACCACCTAGAGGGGTGGGATAGGGAGAGTGGGACGGAAACACAAGAGGGAGGAGCTATAGGGATATATGTATATGTATAGCTGATTCACTTTGTTACAAAGCAGAAACTAACACACCTTTGTAAAGCAATTATACTCCAGTAAAGATGTTAAAAAAGAAAAAAACAAAGGTAATGTATTAAAAAAAAGCAAATGGGTAAAATATCCATTAAAGTTCAAAATAGACCAATGGATTTTAACATAACATATTAAGAAAAATTCATTGATATGTTTTAGATTCCACACTGCAACTAAACTTTACCATTTATCAAGTGTGTATTTGGTGCAGCATCCAAAGAGGAACACTGGTAATTACCTGAAAAGGCTCCTAAACTACTCCCTTTTCCAACTACATAAGCTGGAATTTTTTCATATACTTCAAACAAAACATTCCGCAACAGACTGAATGCAGAAGTAGATATGAGAATCTAGCTGTCATCTATTAAACCAAACCTTAAAGAGATTCACAAAATGTAAAACAATGCCACTCTAAATTCTTTGTTTTGGAAAATACAGTTTTTATTTTTTAAATGTGTTACTTACATTAACATATAATAGGTCTATTACTGTAATTGAGCGGGACCCTATGGGGCTTTCCCAGGACAGACCCCCCCCACACACACATCCAATGTCCTCTGCCTGCCTCTTGTCTGTAGAAAAACTTTAGTCAAAGAATAAATTCAGAGAAGTGAAAAAAAAATGCAGAACCAAAGGAAAGCAGTCAAACAAGACAAAATAATAATAGTTTAGCCATTAAACAAAGTCAAGGACCTTTAGTTCCTCTTCAAGAGCTATAGATAATATTCTGAGCCATGTCCTTTGAGCTGTTTTGCAGACACTGAAACCCTCACCAGGTGGGAGAAGTTAACTACGTGATGACCAGACTGCAGCCAAGACATAAGCTGCTCCATCTTGCACAATTCCAAGAACTGGCCTCAAGGAAATGGGAACCAAGCCTGGAACTGAAAATTAACTGAACTTAAAACAATCAAGATGACACTGATCAGACCACCACATGACCAATTTCATGACTGCGGGAGCTGACTGTGCTGTTCTGCAAGTCGTAGCCCCCTCGAGGCCTCTGCTTATACATCCCTGAAACTCCCCTTTCAAAGCTCTTGCCCCCTGATCAACAACCAAGCTGGTGTTTGGACATGAGTCTACCTTCTCCCCAGCCTCCTGAATGAAGCAACCTTTCCTTTCCTACCAATACCTGTCTCTCGAGTACTGGCTTTCAAGCCGCAAGCAGCCAAACCTGAGTTCAGTAACATTACTGTTATTTTTTAACGAACTAATTAAAATTCTTAAATTTCTACATTAATTTCTAATATGACAAATACTGACGAATATAAGCAGAACATAAAAGCTCTCTGAGAACTTCAATAATTGTTACATTTTTGTTCATTTCTTTGCTGAAAGAAACATTCCGAAAAGTTTCAGAAACACTGTATTTAAATGTTGCAGGTGTTATGGTGAAGATGTGTCCCCCGGCCCCAGCTTTCCTATTGGAAGCCCTAACTCCCAATGTGATGGTATTCAGCAATGGGATCTTTGGGAGGTAATCAGGGTTAGATGAGATCATGAAGATGGATCTCTCATGATGGGTTTCACGCCTTTGTAAGAAGAGACAAGTGAGTTTGCTCCTTCTCTCTGCTCACAAAGAAGAGGTCACGTGAGTACACAGCAAGAAGGGAACGGTCTACTAGCCAGGAAGAGAGACCTCACCAGATCCCCACTATGAGAGCACCCTGATTTCAGGCTTCCTGCCTCCAGAACTGTGAGAAAATAAATCTCTGTTGTTTAAGCCACCCGGTCTAGGGTATTTTGTGGGGGCCACGGGGGGTGCCGTCCGAGTTCAGCAGTGTAGCATGTAACAGCAAAATGACTGGAAACAATCCAACAGTCCTTTAATAAGAGAACTGGCTGCTAAATTGTGGTACCTCCAAGCCACAGAACACTATGCAGATGGGGGAGGAGAAGACAAGATATTCCATGTACTGACACAGAATGGGAAGATTCAGAACAGTGTATAAAAAGGGAAGGAAAATAAGAACATATCTTAAAATTTTACTTGCATCTTAATCCCCCCCTAATATATTTTAAAATTTTGAGGACTCTGTAACTGTTCCCCGTATTGTCACAATGTCAGCAATAGAATATTTTTTTGGTATTGCAGGACAAGTTACTGAATGTAGGACAAATTATACTGGAACAGATGATATCTGAGGAGACACAGTTTTCTGGAGTTTGAGTAGAGTTCATGAAGTTTCTGGGGTGCTTCTGAGCGCAAGAAATTGTGAGGTAGTTTTGTGAGTGCCTAACAGACCTCCATAAACGGCTGCCCCAAACCCAGATTCTGAGAGTCAGGGCGTCAGAGATTTAGTCCTTAAGCTTATTAAAACTATCTTCCTCTCTCGTGAGTCAGTTCTGTAGCCCTACGGAGCGCCTAAAAACTGCCCGGTTTCCTGACTGGCAAAAGAAACCTAAAAGCAGGGAAGGGCGCCGAGTTCTCAATCGAGTCGAGGCGCAGTTTGACCCAAGCAGGTACGCGTTTAAAGAAGGAAAAGAAAAATCTTCCTCCTCCCCCTACCAGAGTAACAAACAGGGCATCCTCGGGCTTACCGGGTCTTGACGTTAGCAAGCCACGGAGCCCTGCTAGCAACATCATTAGGCGGAACATTTCGTGACTCCTGTCTTCCAGCGGAGACTTCAACCCTACTGCGTTGGCCGTTCGTGAGCGCCGTTCTCGCGAAGCTGCGGCACCTACCGGAGCGCCCGGTACTCAGCGCCCAGTCCACCAATCGCCTGTAGGGCACGCCTCCCTTTATAGTCGTGCGTCCGGATCCGCAGGAAGTTCTTTTCCCAGCAGTCCGCTCTACCCGGTGGCCAGTTATCTGGAGGTCCCCGACCACCCCAGCCCTCTCCGTCGCGGTCATCGTCCCCCACAAACTTTTTGCTTCGTGTGGATGGACCTAAAAGAACTAACATTTATTGTGTGCTGTTTTGTATCAGACACTACTTGGTGAATTTAACACTATGCGCATACGCACACGCGCACACACACACACACACACACACACGAATTATACATTCATATTTCCTAAAGCTGAGGTCTTTTAATTAAAACAACAACAACAACAAAAATCCAGATAGATTTTAAAACGATTCCAAGAAAGGGAAAAGTGAGTAGATTTTGGTATCTTCGGAAAGTACCTGCTATGGTTTTTTTCCATACCCACTGCCCAAATACACTTTGTAACCAGGCTGTGTCTACTTTTTTCCAATCAAAAAGGTTCTCCCCAAACCGTTGGCTAAAATTCATGTGATGGCCTGCTCTTGTTCAATAACTTCTCAGTACAATAAATATTCATTCATTCATGTAATGAATGAAATGGACAAGATTTTTGCCCATAATTACAGTACATATGTTCCAGTAGAAAATTCTGGCCGAATTCCTCAACATAGTATTCAAAAAATTCTAAATTCGGAGCCCAGGCTGCTGCCTCTTTTCTTCTATCCCCAGTGCTATGACTACTTATGACTTCCTGTCTTTCCTGAATGAAAATTGCCTTATTACCTTGGACTGCAATGCCTCCTCCCTCCCAGACTCACCTCCCAGTCTCTACGTATATGCACTATCCTTCAATTCTTTTCAAATCCCCAAGAATGAGTTAATCTCTCACACCAATTAACAGAACGGCAGATACACAAACTAAAAGGTCCCGTGGTAACACAGAAAAGTTCGTTTGGGGAATCACCACATCTAAACTCACAGTTGAGATGTAATTTTATGGATGCATAGGATTTCAACAAGGTAATCTAAGTCTGCAAAAGAATATCATGAGCATAAACACGGCAACAAAAATACAGCTGGCCTCTCGGTATCCACGGGGAGATTGATTCCAGGACCCACTGTGGATACCAAAATCCCCAGATGCTCAAGTCCCGATGTTGGCCCTCTGATTTCCGTACCTGCAGATTCAACCAACCATGGATACTGAACTATTTACCACCTGCGGTTGGTTGAATCCACGGATGTGAACCTGCAGATATGGAGTGCCACTGTATTTTTATTGGAAAACAAAAAAGCTTGTAAGTGGATCTGTGCAGTTCAAACCCACGTGGTTCAAGGGTCAACTGTATACACATAGCTTGCATCTCAACAGGAACAACAAATGCTAGACTAACACTTCTTTTAGGGGGTAGTTGAGCCAAAAGCTGGTTTCATCTTGCTTCACAGCATTAGAACCGTTACAGTAAAGGCTTAGACTTGTTAATTAGTGGTAAGTACTTTGAATGGATTTCCAGTTATTTCACTTCTTTGTTATTTCCTTCTCCGCAACCTTTCCTGTTTAAATCTTTTAAAAAGCAGACTTTATGTCATTCTTACTTGTGTATATGGCTCTCTCTATAATGGGAGGCATGTCTCATCCAGAACTTATATATCACAGGACCTAATGATGTACTGTGGTACCTGCAACATGGTAGAGTTTCAGTAAACATTTATAGAATTTAATAAAATCTGATCTGTGCTTAGAAAACCTAGATCATGTTTTACTAGATGGTTAGAGACCCAGGCAGCTGCCTGATAGAAAGGGAAAATGCGATACCTCGAACAAGGTAATAAGCTTGTGAACACAGTCACACAGCAACACCAAAGTTACATACAATTTATCCTTGATTATTAAAACATCTTTAGCAGATGGCAAAGACTACCTTTAATATTTTCAAATTTTTAAGTGGCATCTATGACCAAGAAATTTTACAATTTTTAATAACAATCCAAGATAAATCAAGGACAAACCTAAGTGAAAAGAATATAAAATATATGTAAAAATATATATAAAAGCAAAAGAAGTTCAGACTGATCAACAGTCTTTTAGAACAACTTTCTAAATATTCAAAGATCCAAGGAATTATCTAATTCTGAAAAAAGTTTTAAGTTGCATAGTTAATATATTACCAACTGTGAAATTTCAGTGATATGAATGACAATTGCAAAGCTGTGCAAAAACTGTGGGACTATCTCAGTGACAAACACAAACATTTTTGGTTGTATATTAATTCATTCAGAGATTTAAATTGAAATGAAGAATCTTTATTTGGGACTGTTTACAATTTTTAATATGTACCTGATTGTTAAAATAATGTACCATCTTCAGAAGACAGATATGTGTCTTATTCAAAACCAATCTGTTTTTCTTTTTAACAAAAAGCCACTGTTCACAATTTGGCAGAAGTCTGGAAAATTAGTATAATGTTTTAATTAATAAGGTTATAAATAGCTGAGTATTTAAGAAATTACTGGGCAACACAAATCAGAATTTCAAGTATTTTATTTATTGTAAATCTTATGTTTGTATATGTATGTATACACAAACCAAAAATTTTTTAAAAACTAAAGAAATTCAGTTAATAAACTTATTAATAAACTTTATTATGAAAAATTACCAAAAAAATTTAGGTGCTTAAATTTTTATCATTCATACCATTTCTTCCACAGTAAAAATTCATTTTTTTATCATAGCTGGGACAATAACTCACAGATACCACTAACTTTTTTGCACTTATCTAAGAAAACTTTTTCTTCCTTCCTTTCTCCAGCCTAATTTCTTTAAAAATATTAGTGTCAACAGAGACATTATCAAGCACACCTTAGTAAATGTAAACATTCTAAATTATATTAATAGCAATCTTTGAAGTTTCAGATTTTGGACTTAAAATTAAAGTGCTTATGAAATTCTCAAGTGGTTTTATGATAGCTCAATTGATTGAAGATATTATAATTGTTCCTGCTTTTTATTACAGCCAAGAATCAACAGCGTATCTGATTAGTTCTATTAAATACTTCGTACCTTAAAGTTTATAATTAATTTAAAATAATGCTATTGTAAAAGGATGCTATGCTTTAACATGATTCATAATAGAAATTCTATTATTAAATTAACTTTTCTAATATTCATTATCCATTGATAGATCCACAGAATCTATTAGCCATAGAATCCACAGAATCATATATCCATAGAATGTTCATTAAAATGGAAGATAATAACTGTGTGTAAGTATACACATACACACTTTTAGTGTGTTTTTGCACTTTTAAATTTATATTATGGTATCTTAATTCTGTATTTTGTGCATTCTTCTGAAGACAGAGTATTCCTTTATTCATGTAGTGAATGAGATACACAAAATTCTAGTGTGTGATGATTATTAGTCTGTGCAAGATTAAAAATATTAGATATTAATTGACAGCTAATTAGTTTTCACAGGTATTAGATTATTACATGTTCAATCAGAAACTACATTAATGATAACTAAGGTCAACATTCAGAATTACATTTAAGCACATAATGACAAAACTTAAACCAATACAGTTAATTTGAAAATCACTACAGTAACGTGTTCAAATAACATAATCCATGTCACGTGCATTAACCTCACAGATGACCGAATAAAATGTATTCAGTAATGGAAATGAAAATGTATTCTAAATTCCCTGGCTTTACTGCATTTCTTCTGTTTCTCATTTCCCACTACTCAAGTTCTGTTTTTCTGTATTAACAAAGTTTGTTTGGTGGTATTTTGTTTTCATTCATAATTGCAGCAGGAAGAAAGGTTTTTCAAGAAAATATCAGGAAAAAAAAAGTATTAGCTCAGTTCCCTGAAGATGTCTGCAAAATGAAAGGTTAAAAAAAAAAAAAACAATCAAGTGAGGGAACTATATAACGGAGGTGGAGGAGCAGGACGAGCAGGAATTAAATTTCCCTGAGATGATACTTTCGGTTGTGGTGGAGGCGGCCTGTGAGGGGGAAGAAAGACAGTTAATCGTATGTTTCAACCATATGAAATAATTCTACCTTCATTACAAGCCCAACATAACACCATTCTTGACATCACTGACAATTCCTAAGGGTACCTTATATTCTGAGATCATTATGAATCGGATATGTAATGGTTAAAAGTCTCCAATCGGAGTCTAGAATGGAGTAACTACCTTAAAGTCATGCTAGTATATAACCAATAATGTACAAAGGTGCTGGTGTATATGTGTTTAAAAAGGACAGTACATGAGGGGCTTCCCTGGTGGCGCAGTGGTTGAGAGTCCGCCTGCCGATGCAGGGGACGCAGGTTCATGCCCCGGTCTGGGAATATCCCACATGCCGCGGAGCGGCTGGGCCCGTGAGCCATGGCCGCTGAGCCTGCACGTCCGGAGCCTGTGCTCCACAACGAGAGAGGCCACAACAGTGAGAGGCCCGCGTACCGCAAAAAAAAAAAAAGGACAGTACATGAAATAGAAAAGACAAATTGTAAAAGACAACTGAAGATACTATGTGAATTACCTCTTGTACTGTTAGGATTTAAGGGGAGCAAATCACAACTAAGTATAAACCTTACATACATACATAGAACTGAAATTCCAGCTCTCTCAAATATAATTTCCACTTCGAGAATTAAACCTGCTATGACTTCTATACCAGTCCTTCTCAGTTCTCATGCTTTAACCTGTGGATACTCTTCCCTAACTTCTTCATCCAATTCTAGTATACCTCTATTCCAATAACATACTAGAACTTTGCATGGTGAGTATGTGTCTCACTATTTATATAATCTGCTCCTGAGGTTCAGGTGGATTTCAGTACACTCTCACTGCATAATAAAGTTTATACTTGAGGATACTACTCAGTGTGCAATTCAACTGTAATTTGAAGGACTTTCGCGGGGTGGGTGGGGTGAGATGTATTTTATGTGATGCAAAATGTTATAATAAATTTTCTCCTTTCTTGCTGATGTTACACCCATCCACTGAGTCTTTTATTTTTCTTGTGGTTTTCAGTTCTAGAATTTCCATTTAGTTCTTTTTTTAGGTTTTTAAGTCCAGCACATCTAGTTTTGTGCTGAAATTCTCAATCTTGACTATTAATTCGGTGATGTAATTGTCATAGTTACTTTAAAGTCCATCTCTGATATTAATTGCATACCCTCTGAGTCTGCTTTTCTTGGTTTTAGTCACATTTTCTTTTCTTATATGTCTAGCTTTTTAAACTGGGGGCCAAACATTAAAAAAATAATAATAAAACTGCAGGAAATAAGTTGAGGGTCTGATTCACCCTTACCCCGGGGTCCCAACACAAAGACTGGGATATTTGCCAGGGTACCACCTCCTTGACAGGGCTCCAGTCTTTGTCCCCTCATCCCTATGAGTTTGTTGAAAGCTCTCCTCAGCTTCCTATCCTCTCACGTTCAGAATAGGTAGATATTTACAGGCTAGGATGAAATATGGTCCCCAAAGCTGAGATTATCTCTGGACTGCCTTCCTCTCCTGGACCATAGTCCCATAATCTCTCATTTCCTTGGTAGTTTTCTGATGCCTTGAAATACATATTTTCTTATATTGTCTAGCTTTTTTCTAGCTGTTCCTAATAAGAAGGCTGGTCCAGCCTATCTGATTTCCCATTGCTGGTTATTTTAAAGGTCGTTGCTTCTGAATCTTACAGACACCAAAGGCTACAGCAGCTGTTGAATGTCTTGTTTGGGCTTCTTTAAAATTTCATTCCGACACTGCATTAATATGACAAAACTTATATAAAAGCTCTTAAAAGTTTTTCTGCAAATTGTGTTCTATCTAAACTGTTAGCAACAAATACCTTGTCCTAAATTAAATTAAAAGTACAAGAGAACTATTTAGACATTAACCCTGGGTTTTATTCTGGTCAAGTAATCTAAGCAAATTCACTTCAGACCTTGATGGGAACTGCTGAGGCTGCTTGGCTGCATAAGTTGGTACTGGAAATCTGTTTGCATATATAGGCTAAAAAGGAAAAAAAAAGTTATTACCACAGTGCACTCATAAATATATTTTCTATAAAGTTTATTTTCCATATAAAAGTAATCAATTTAAAAATCAATGAATAGATGACGATTAATGTTGACATTTTAAAATACTTCACTTATTCAACATGTCTTTGCTACTGAGTGTAGAATATTTAATTTTTAAGATTGTATATATTTTTAATAGATCTTTATTGGAGTATAATTGCTTCACAATACCGTGTTAGGTTCTGTTGCACAACAAAGCGAATCAGCCATATGCATACCTATGTCCCCACATCCCCTCCCTCTTGCGTGTCCCTCCCACCCTCCCTATCCCACCCCTCTAGGTCATCGCAAAGCACCTAGCTGATCTCCCTGTGCTATGCTGCTGCTTCCCACCAGCCAACTATTTTACATTCGGTGGTGTATATATGTCGATGCTACTCTCACTTTGCCCCAGCTTCGCTCTCCCACGCCATGTCATCAAGTCCATTCTCTATGTCTACCTCTTTATCCCTGCCCTGCAACTAGGTTCATCAGTACCTTTTTTTTTTTTTTTTTTTAGATTCCATATATATGCGTTAGCATATGGTATTTGTTTTCTCTTTCTGACTTACATCACTCTATGACAGACTATAGGTCCATCCACCTCACTACAAATAACTCAATTTTGTTTCTTTTTCTGGCTAAGTAATATTCTATTGTATATCATGTGCCACATCTTTATCCATTCATCTCTTGATGGACATTTAGGTTGGTTCCATGTCCTAGCTATTGTAAATAGTGCTGCAATGAACATTGTGGTACATGACTCTTTTTGAATTATGGTTTTCTCAGGGTATATGCCCAGCAGTGGGATTGCTGGGTCATATGGTAGTTCTATTTTTAGTTTTTTAAGGAACCTCCATACTGTTTTCCATAGTGGTTGTATCAATTTACATTCCCACTAACAGTGTAGGAGTGTTCCGTTTTCACCACACCTTTCCTTCTACTGACTTTGGGTTTTCTTTGTTCTTCTTTCCCTAGTTGTTTTAAAAGTGTATTGTTTATTTGAGATTTTTCTTGTTTCTTGAGGTGAGATTGAATTGCTATAAACTTGCCTCTTAGAACTGCTTTTGCTGCATCCCATAGATTTTGGGTCGTCATGTTTTCATTGTCATTTGTTTCTGTGTATTTTTTTTCTTTCTTCTTTGATTTCTTCATGATCTCTTGGTTCCTTAGTAATGTATTGTTTAGCCTCCACGTATTTGTGTTTTTTACAGGTTTTTTCCTATAATTGATTTCCAATCTCATAGTGTTGTGGTCAGAAAAGATGCTTGATATGATTTCAATTTTCTTAAATTTTCTGAGGCTTCTTTGTGACCCAGGATGTGATCTATCCTGTAGAATGTTCCATGTGCACTTGAGAAGAAACTGTATTCTACCACTTTTGGGTGGAATGTCCTAAAAATATCAATTAAATCTATTTGGTCTATTGTGTCATTTAAAGCTTGTGTTTCCTTATTTATTTTGTTTGGATGATCTGTCTATTGGTGTAAGTGGGGTGTTAAAGTCCCCTACTATTATTGTATTACGATCGATTTCTCCTTTCATGGTTGTTAGCATTTGCCTTATGTATTGAGGTGCTTCTATTTGGGTGCATAAACATTTATAATTGTTGTGTCTTATTCTTGGATTGATCCCTTGATCATTATGTAGTGTCCCTCCTTATCTCTTGTAACAGTCTTTATTTTAAAGTCTATTTTATCTGATATGAGTATTGCTACTCCAGCTTTCTTTTGATTTCCATTTGCATGGAATACCGTTTTCCATCCCCTCACTTTCAGTCTGTATGTGTCCCTAGGTCTGAAGTGGGTTTCTTGTAGACAGCATATATACAGGTCTTGTTTTTGTATCCATTCAGCCAGTCTGTGTCTTTTGGTTGGGGCATTTAATCCATTTACATTCAAGGTTATTATTGATATGTATGTTCCTATTGCCATTTTCTTAATTGTTTTCGGGGGTTTTTTTTGTGGGTCTTTTTCTTCTCTTGTGTTTCCCGCTTAGAGAAGTTTCTTTAGCATTTGTTGTAAAGCTGGTTTCGTGGTGCTGAATTCTCTTAGCTTTTGCTTGTCTGAAAAGCTTTTGACTTCATTGAATCTGAATGAGATCCTTGCTGGGTAGAGTAGTCTTGGTTGTAGCTTTTTCTCTTTCATCACTTTAAGTATATCCTGCCACTCCCTTCTGGCCTGCAGTTTCCACTGAAAAATCAGCTGATAACCTTATGGGGATTCCTTTGTATGTTAGTTTTTGTTTTTCCTTGCTGCTTTTATTGTTTTTTCTTTGAATTTAATTTTTGTTAGTTTGATTAATATGTGTCTTGGTGTATTTTTCCTAGGGTTTATCCTGTATGAGACTCTCTGTGCTTCCTGGACTTGGGTGACTATTTCCTTTCCCATGTTAGGGAAGTTTTCCACTATAATCTCTTCAAATATTTTCTCAGACCCTTTCTTTTCTCTTCTTCTGGAGCCCCTATAATTCGAATGTTGGTGTGTTTAGTGTTGTCCCAGAGGTCTCTGAGATTGTCTTCAATTCTTTTCATTCTTTTTTCTTTATTCTGCTCCAGGGCAGTATTTCCTCCATTTTGTCTTCCAGTTCACTTATTCATTCTTCTGCCTCAGTTATTCTGTTATTGATTCCTTCTAATGTATTTTTCATTTCAGATATTGTGCTGTTCATCTCTGTTTGTTCTGTACTTCTTCTAGGTCCTTGTTAAACATTTCTTGTATTACCTCAATCTGTGCTTCCATTCTGTTTCTGAGATTCTGGATCATCTTTACTATCATTACTCTTAATTCTTTTTCAGGTAGATTACTTATTTCCTCCTCATTTATTTGGTCTTGTAGGTTTTTACCTTGCTCCTTCATCTATGACATATTTTTTTGCTGTCTCTCTTTTTTTTAATGAGTGGGATTGTGTTCCTGTTTTATTGGTTGTTTGGCCTGAGGCTCCCAACACTGGAGTCTGTAGGCTATTGGATAGAGCTGGGTCTTAGTGATGAGATGAGGAACTCTGTGAGACCTCACTCCAGTGAATATTCCCTGGGGTCTGAGGTTCCCATTAGTCCAGTGGTGCAGACTCAGAGCTCCCACCGCAGGAGCTTCTGCCCAAACCCAGGCTTGCAAACCAGGATCCCTCAAGCCACATGGGGTGGAAAAAAAGAGAAAAAGAACAATAACAAAGCAAAAAATAAAATTAGGCTAGGAAACTAACAGTTATGTTAGAAAGAATGTAAAAATAAAAATATAGATGAATCCACAACCAGAAGGTACATCAGTATCACAATAGTAAAAAAAGAGGAGGAGGGAAAAGGAGAAAAAAAAAAAAAGAAAAAAGGGGCAGGGGGGAAGGCCTTGGCTGTGGAGAGCGGGGCCTAAGCAAAGGTGAGATTTGAGTGGTGGGCAGGGCCTATGCTTAGCACCCACAGGGCTGTAAAAGATGGGGGGTAAGGGGGTGGGGCTTAGGCTCAATGGAACAGAAGGGGCCCAGGCGTGCCCCCCCCCCCCGGTCTCAGAGGGCAGGGGACCTCACCTGGGAGCCCAGCAGGCTTTCTGGGCTCGTGTGGGCAGGGCAAACGCCCTCCCCTCCTCTCCTTTTCCTCTGGTCTGGGGTCTGGGAGGGCCCCTCCCACCTGCTTCTCCTGATCTCCCTGGCCTACTCTCTTATGTCCCCAGGACCAATGTGGCCGGGGAGGGAAGGGGGGGCCTTGGAGGGCATGGGACCGGCCTGGGAGCTCAGCAGGCTCCCTGGGCCCTAGTCAAAATTATATTTTTTTAAATTCAAAAATAATGAAGTATTATCTTGGCCCTAATCAACTCCATTAGTTAAAAGGTAACATATTTCCTATGTCCATGTATTTTAAATAAAATCTTCCAAAAATGTATTGCCAAACCTATACAGTACCTAACTGGTACTGTAAATACCACTAATTTACAACCCTTGATTTTGATGTGGAAAACAGGGAACTTCTGTGCACTGCTGACGCAAATGTATAATAAATTGGTACAGCCACCATGGAAAACAGTATGGAGGTTCCTCAAAAAATTAAAAACACAACTACCATATGATCCAGCAATTCTATTTCTTGGTATTTATCCAAAGAAAACGAGAACACTAACTTGTAAAAATATCTGCACCCCCATGTTCATTGCAGCATTATTTATAACAGCCAACATGTGGAAGAGCCTAAGTGTCCATCTGTGGCGCATATATATATATATATATATATATATATATATATATAAAAGAATATTATTCAGCCACCAAACAAAAGGAAATCTTGCCATTTGTGACAACATGGATGGACTAGAGGGCATTCAGGCTAAGTGAAATAAGTCAGACAGGAAAAGACAAACACTGTGTGATCTCACTTATATGTGGACTCTAAAAACAAACAAACAAACCAAAAAATACCAAACTCTTAGATACAGAGAACAGATTGCAGAATGACATAGGCAGGAGAGGGAGATGGGTGAAAACACATGAAGGTGGTCAGAAGGTACTAGTTACCAGTCATAAGATGAATAAGTCCTGGGGATATAATGTACAGCATGGTGACTATAGTTAATAACACTGCATTGCATATTTGAAAGCTGCTAAGAGAGCAAACTTTAAAAGTTCTCATCACAAGAAAAAAAATTTGTAACTATGTGTGGTGATGGATGTTAACTAGACTTACTGTGGTGCTCATTTCATACCATACACAAATATTGAATCATGTTGTATACCTGAAACTTATATGTTATGTCTATTATATCTCAATTTTTTTTTTTTTTTTAGATCTTGTTATGTATATCCCTTGAGGGGGAACCAGGACCCTGCCCCAAGGCTGCACTATTTTTTTAATAAATTTATTTATTTAATTTATGTATTATTTTTGGCTGTGTTGGATCTTCATCGCTGTGCGTGGGCTTTCTCTAGTTGCAGCAAGTGGGGCTTCTCTTGTTGCGGAGCACAGGGTCTAGGTGTGCAGGCTTCAGTAGTTGTGGCATGCGTGCTCAGTAGTTGTGGTGCACAGGCTTAGTTGCTGCGAGGCATGTGGGATCTTCCCGGACCAGGGCTCGAACCCGTGTCCCCTGCCTTAGGCAGGCGGATTCTTAACCACTAGACCACTAGGGAAGCCCATATCTCAATTTTTTAAAAAGTAGAATAGTGGTTGCTACGGTGTGGGGGATGGGGACTTATTGCTTCATGGGTACAGAGTTTCTGTTTGGGGTAATGAAAAAGTTTTAGAAATAGGTAGCAGCGATGATTGCACAACATTGTGAATGTAATTAATGCCACTGAATTGTATACTTAAAAATGGTCAAAATGGCAACCTTTATGGCATGTATATTTTACCACAATAAAAAAGGAAAAAAATATGTCAAAGATGAAAAAGAACACATATATAATTTCTAACTTGGATATGTAGGGACTGTGTGATCGTCCTATATATGTAGTGATATGGAAAAATCTCTGAGATATATAGTTAAGGGGGAAAAAGGGCATAACAAGTTTTGTTTCTTTTTTATAAAGGAAAAGGGAGAAGAACTGGGAGATTCCATATGTATCCTTCCATATTAGAAGGATATCTAATCATCTTACCTCCACATAACTGGAAAGACTTTAAAAGTCTGACAGTACCAAGTGTTGGCAAAGATGTAGTTTGACAGGAATGCTCATACACCACTGACAGTACATCACCCAATGGTGTAACCTTGTTGGAAAACAATTTGGCATTTTCCAGTAAATATTCACATATCTTTCAACCCAGCAATTTAATTCCTGTATGCCCCTAGATCAGAGCTCTCTAACAGAATTTTCTACAATGATGGAAACAATCTATGTCTGTGGTGTCCCTACAATAGTGGCCACATATGATCTATCGAGCGTTTAAAATGTCAATGAGGAATGGAATTCTTAATTTTATTTAATTTAAAATGAAATTTAAATAGCCACATGTGGATAGTAACCACTGTACTAGTACAGTCCTAGAACTCACACATGTGCATGAGAAACATATAGAATGTTTACCTTAGCTTTGTTCATAGTAATGAACAATTGGAAACTAGTAATAGAAAAATGGATTTTTAAACTGTGTGGTATTTATGTAACATTATATCAATAGTGAAAATGAATGCATTAGAGCTACATGTATTGCTAGGGACAAATCACAAAGCAATGTTAAAGGAAAAAGCAAGTTGCAGATATATGTGTAAGATAGCAAGCAAAACATATAATGTTTAAAAGCAGATAAAGTAATATTATATACTTCTTAGGGATATATGCACATTAGAAAAAGTATATCATTATCCCAGTATTCCCTAATACACTCCCAAGGACAGTGATTACTGGTCCCACTGCTGAGACAACTAGGCCTATTATTCCAGGAGCTCAGCACCAGATCTTCAGTAACATGCCCTGGGGAAGCCAGGCATTAAAAACAGAAGGATAGCAGACATAGGAGAAAACAGTGATAGCATAAATCCCACGTCATTTCCCAAGCTTGGTTTCAAGGCAAGACATTCTCAATGACTAGATGTTTTCTCCCATCTCCTCTGAGCCATGGACCCTGCTGGTATTCCATTAACTAACCCAGAGGCCACCTATAGACCACACTCCTAAATTCTTTGGAAATTATCTATGTTTATTCCTATATGATGTAACAATTTTTTTAATCTTTAAAACTTTGATATCATAATATAGTAAAGAAAAAGAATTTTTCATTTAAACTTACAACTTCTCTGGGAGGAGCCACTGAAGAAGCATGTCCAGGAACACTCACTGGCTGTCTAGAAACTTTCGCTTGATTTTTGCCATCTGACCTGAAAGATACAATTACTTTTGAGCTAAATTAAGATTAAAACATTTCTACATGATATATTACATAGACCTTGCATTTTCCCAAGTACAGAACAATGTTGTTGGTAGTGGTGGTGATGATGATCATGAAGACAACTAAACTTTTTATGGCATTTTTATTAGCTTTCACCCAGTTTTAATCCTTAGAGTACTAGAAAGTTTTATTAACCTCATTTACAATTAAATAAACTGAAATTCTAAGAAATTATGTAGTTTGGTCAATTGGGCCAGTGTTCTCCAACTTCTCTCCTCAAGTCTTCCTGAGATCAGAGAGGAGTAAAAGCATATTCCTAGGTTTGAAGTAGTCACTCTGAATATTAGGAAGTCCAAGAGGAGCAAACAAGCTGGCTGGAAAGATGTCAGCTAAGATTTAGACATGCTGAAATGATAGTAAGTCAGCTAGGTAGAAGTGTATAGGAGATAGCTATTGCTATGGAACTAAAATTTCAGAGATGCAGACTGGGGAATTATCTATAGGGATTGGTCAGTCTGAAGTTAATAAAAAGGGTAGAAACATAAATCTGGGGAAGTCCCTGGCAGTCCAGTGGTTAGGACTTGGCGCTTCTACTGCTGTGGCCTGGGTTCAACCCCTATTCAGGGAACTAAGATCCCGCCAAGCCAAGTGCTTGGCCAAGTGCAGTGTGGCCAAAGAAAAGGGTGGGCGAGGGTGCTACGCCTCAATAAATTATATTTTTTAAAAAAAGAAATATAAATCTGTTTTAGAATACGTTAAGAAAAATAAAGCTAACATCAGGATACTCTAGGAAAACATTATACAGTAAGTGAGGTAAGTTAGAAATAGGGCAATGAAGTAAAGTGAGCAATCGAGGCAAGATTTGAACATTTTGGACCATTATCATAAGAAAGATTAGTTATTAAGTAATTACATTGTGCTATGGGTTTTATTTGTTAGTATTTCCTCATTTAATCCTCACATCAACCCGAAGAGATAGGCAATATCATTATTCCCATTTTAAAGGAAGTAAACCAATGCTCAGAAACTTTTTTTATTATTCCAGTTCATAATTCTAGCAAATGACAAACTGGAACTTGAACTTAGATCTGACTACAAGGCCCAGGCTAATATATGCTACATTCCAATGCCAACATGTTAGAAGTGATCGCTGAGAGACAGTTGTATAACAGTCCAACACACAGACTAGAAATATAAGCTGTCTGAATTATGACAGCCCTTTCTTCCATCAAAGCTTATTTCTTAAAAGCTGATGATTCACAATATCTGTTTTCAAAACAGACTTGAAGAACACTTTTCCTATGAGAACTGATACTTGAAATAGACATGGATGAAAATTTTTTAATGAAGCCCAAATCAGAAGTTGTGGTCCAATTACTCCACTATCAGAAAGCAAAGTCAAGTAAAATGAATCCTAGCAGCCATTTTCAGTAGCATACAGGCTGGTCACCATAATCCTTTCCCCTCACCATTATAATAGGTGGCTGAGTCACCACTGCCCTTTAACTCCTGCTAATCATGTCAAAAGAATGGAGAGGTAACTTAGAACCCTATTTTTAAACCAGCTTCTATGATATGACTGTCATCATTAATAATTATTATACTTTAAAATTTTTAATATGAATTTAAAAGAAAAATAATCTAAGTACTCATATGTTTGTGATCTCTTCCTTCTGCAGTAGCTTTTCTGTAGCTGGTCTCTCTTAATGAAGACAAAAGCAGCCAATGCAGTAAGAGGAACAATGACGAAGAAGAACACCAGAAGTCCGTCCCTCAAGGCGGTATTCTTTTCTACAGAGAAGGATTTTACATTAATGATCATTAAATTAGAAGTTAACTCATATTAACTAGAACATACTAGGTGATGATACGTTTTACATTAATTTTCACATTGTTCAAAAGTCACACTGATATAAACTGAAATATATTGAGAAGTCTTGTTCACTCCTCATGCTTACCCACTTCATTTTTGCCTCCCTGAAGATAACCACTTTTATTAATTTCTTATATAATCTTACAGTATTTCTTCATGTAAATATAAGCAAGAACAAAATATGTTCTATTGTTAACCCTTTCTTACACAAAAGGTAGCATGGCATAAATGCTATTCCACACATTACTTTTATCACTTAGCTATACTACATATCTTCCCAAACTATACATACAGCACCACCTCATTTTCTATACAGCTATACAAAACTCCATTGCAAGGATGTCCCGTAGTTTATTCAGTCAGTAAGTACCCTACTAATACTTTTATTTTTCCAATCTTCGCTGTTACAAAAAAAAATGTTACAATGAATAACCTTGTACATATGTCATATCATTTTGGTGCAGGTATATCTGTAGAATAATTTCCCAAAAGTAGAATTGCTGTATCAGAAGGTGAAGGCATTCATCATTTTTTTTTAAGGCACTATAAACCTGTCTACCACAGTGATGGTTACAAGTTAGCATGCCATATGTTCAGACTATAATTCAAAAAGGTACATGCACCCCTATATTCATAACAGCACTATTCACAATACCCAAGACATGGAAACAACCTAAATGTCCATCGACAGATGAATGGATAAAGAAGATGTGGTACATATATATATAATGGAATACTACTCAGCCATAAAAAAGAATGAAATAATGCCATTTACAGCCACATGGATGGACCTAGAGATTACCCTACCAATTAAAGTAAGTCAGATAGAGAAAGACAAATACCATATGGTATCACTTATATGCAGAATCTAAAATATGACACAAATGAACTTACCTACGAAACAGAAACAGACTTACAGACATAGAGAACAGACTTGTAGTTGCCATGAGGAATGGGGGGAGGGAGAGGGATGGATTGGGAGTTTGGGATTAGCAGATGCAAACTATTATATATAGAATGGATAAACAACAAGGTCCTACTACTATATAGCACAGGAAACTATATTCAATATCCTGTGATCAACCATAATGGAAAAGAACATGGAAAAGAATGTATATACATGTATCACTGAATCACTTTGCTGTACAGCAGAAATTAACACAACATTGTAAATCAACTATACTTCAATAAAATAAATTTCTTTTAAAAGTTAGAAGGCCAGCCAGCAATATACAAGAATTCCTCACAGCCTCACCTATAGAGTCAAACTTCTGCATGTTTGCCAACCTGGAAGGTGAAAAACTATATCTTTTATGATTTTAATTTGCATTTCTCTTTTTATACTATGATTTGAGCAACTTTTCATGTTTAAGGAAACATTGTATTTCTTTTTCTTCTCAGTCCTTTGACTGTTTTTCTGTTGGTCTATTGGTTTTTTTTCTTCTCAGTTTCTAAAAGCCTTTATATGTTAGGGAGAATAGTTTTATCTGTATGTGAGTTGGAAATATTTTCCCCATTTTGTCATTTGTCTTATGGTACAATGCTTTTCTCCATGCATAAGTTTATTGTTCTGAGGTAGCTGAATTTATCAATCTTATTTTTTATGGCTTATGGATTTAAAGTCTCATTATAATTTTAAAAATTCATTAATTAACATTAATTTTGTCTGTTTCATGTTCTTTAGTGAAAGAATATAGTAAATATGAACACGAGTGGTAAACAGTGAAATTATCCTCATAGTTTTAAATTTGTAAAAGTACCAAAACTTTCTGTTCCAAAAGTTATATGAAACACTCAACCCAATTAAAAATAAAAATATGAAAAATTAAAGCAAGCTTGATGTATCAGTTTATACTCACTAATAAGTAGACAAAATTTAAATTAAAGCATCCAACACTGGCCAGGTATGTTAAAATTGGTACCTTCATACTGTCAGTGGCATTACACAACTTCATTTGGAATTTTTATCAAGAATCATAAAAAAAAAAAACCTGTAGGCTTCCCTGCATAAAAAAATCATATCTAGGGCTTCCCTGGTGGCACAGTGGTGGTTAAGAATCTGCCTGCCAATGCAGGGGACACAGGTTCGAGCCCTGGTCCGGGAAGATCCCACATGCCACAGAGCAACTAAGCCCGTGCACCACAACTACTGAGCCTGTGCTCTAGAGCCCATGAGCCACAACTACTGAGTCCATGTGCCACAACTACTGAAGCCCATGCGCCTTGAGCCTGTGCTCCACAATAAGAGAAGCCACCGCAATGAGAAGCCTGCGCACCGCAACAAAGAGTAGCCCCCACTCACCACAACTAGAGAAAGCCCGCAGGCAGCAATGAAGACCCAATGTAGCCAAAAATTTTAAGAAATTAAAAAATAAAATAAATTAAATTAATTAAAAATAAAGAATCATAAAAAGGATTATACCTTTCAATCTAATAATACCATAACTGGCAATTTATACTTCAATTGGGAAAAATGCATGAGTATTAAGATGTACACTACAATGTTATCAATGTGTATCGAAAACTTAGAAACAACCTAATGTCAAATAATTAGACAACAGCTAAGTCAAGTTATGGCACATCCATCAATGGAATGATACACAGCCATTAATATCCATAGTTCTGACTTCCGCTTCTAGACAAGATGCAGTAATAGGGACCAGATTTATCCTGTCGGCTATAACAACCAGAAAACCAGGCAAAATACATGAAGCAATGGTTTTCATGGCATTGGACATAAGGCAATAAAGAACAACGATCCCTGAGAGACAGAAAGCAAATAAGGTGAGCTTTACAACAATCCCAGTTTGCTGCCTAGAGAAAGTTAACAGACTGTGATGAGGGGTGTGGGAATCCAAGCAAAACCAAGTGGTCTCCTCGAGTTGAGGAATGCACGCTAGTTGTCTGAGGAAGAAGCCAAGACAACTAGAGTTCACAGGCAAAGTACCAGAAGGGAGGCAGCTGCACAGATAGAACTTGAAAGATCTGCAAAGGGTTCCCCTCAAATACTCAGTTGAGTACTGATCAGTGTATGCATGTAAGGAAACCACCTGAAGCCAGAGAAAGAATCTCCTGAAAGGATTAGTGGGAATAAACCCAAGAACTCACACAGGACTGGAAAGAATACCTGTTCCTGCCATTTCCAGTGGAAAACTCCATAGTTAATGGCATTGAGTAGAATAAACAGAAGGGGTTTGCCTCAGTAATGGGGCAAAATCAGCCCTAGGCTAAATGCTGCTCAGGTCCCCCCAATAGAGCTTTAAAAACAGATTCAAAAGAACCGTACTACATCCATGTAGCTTAAGCCCACTTAAGCTTAAGCCCAAAGTTCAGCAATAGAAATTCAAAAACACCTAATATACAACAGGCAAAATTCACAATTTCTGGCATTCAGTAAAAACGTTAGAAGGCATGCAAAGAAGCAGAAAAATATGACCCAAAATGAGGAGAAAATCAATCAATCAAAACTAAGAAATGATACAGATGATAGAATTAGTAGACAAGGACATTAGAAATTATTATAAATGTATTCTACATGTTCAAGAAGATAAGTAAAGATTGAACATGCTGTGTAGAGACATGAGGAAGGAAAGAAGGAAGGGAGGGAGGGAGGAACGGAGAAAGAGAGAGTAGAAGGGAGGGAGAGAGAGAGGGAGGGATGGAGGGAGGGAGGAAGGAAGGAAGGAAAGCAGGCAAAGAAAAAGAGAGAGGGAAAGAAAGAAGGAGAGAGAGAGAAAGAAAACGAAAGGAAAAGGGAGGGAGAAATAGAACTTACAGCGATAAAAACTTCAATGTCTAAGATAAACAATACACTGGATGGAATTAATGGCAGATCAGACATCACAGAAGAAGAGTGAACTTGAAGAATAACAATAGAAACTATTCAAAGTTAAACACAAAGAATAAAGAATTTTTAAAAATCAAGGCAAATCACTGAGATGTGAAAGAACTCCAAGTAGCCAAATATACATGTAATGGGAGTCCCTGAGGGAGAGGAAAAAGAAGGAAAAAGGAAGAAAAAATATTTGAGGAAATAATGACCAAAATTTTTCCAAATTTGAAGAAAACTATAACAGCACAAATCCAAAAAGTTTAAGAAATCCCAAGCACACCAAGGCACATTATAATCAAATACTAAAAATGAGAGATAAAGAGATAATCTTATGAGCAACCAGAGGGTAAAAAAGAGACACACTATAAACAGAAAACAAACAAAAAAAAGATGATGGCAGATTTCTCAGGAAAAACAGTGCAAGTCAAAAGACAACATAGGAACATCTGTGAAGAAGTAAAAGGGGGGGAAAAAACTGTCACCTTAGAATTCTTTACCCAGTCATCATTCCAGAAGAAGGCAAAATACTTTTTCAGATATACAAAGGTAAAAGTATTTGTCACCAGCAGAAATGTGAAAAAAAGACCTTCAAGCAGAAATTGAATGATGCCAGATGGAAATCTGACTTTACACAAAAAATGAAGAGCACCAGAAATGGTAACTATGTGGGTAAATATAAAGACCTTTTCTATTATTTAAATTTCTTTTAAAAATAATCAACTGTTTAAAGCAAAAATAATCACAATGTATTATAGGTTTATAACATATGTAGTATGACGACAATAGCACAAAAGCTGAGAGGAGAGACATGGAAGGATCCTGAAATGGCACAGTATCACATGAAGGGAGACTGTGATAGAAAAATATCAATGTGGTAGATTTAAAGCCAAACATATCAATAATCAAATTAAATATAATTGGCCAAAACAACTCAATTAAAAGGCAGAGATGGGCTTCCCTGGTGGCGCAGTGGTTGAGAGTCCGCCTGCTGATGCAGCGGACACGGGTTCATGCCCAGGTCCGGGAAGACCCCACATGCCGCGGAGCGGCTGGGCCCGTGAGCCATGGCCGCTGGGCCTGCGCGTCCAGAGCCTGTGCTCCGCAACGGGAGAGGCCACAACAGTGAGAGGCCTGCGTACCGCAAAAAAAAAAAAAAAAAAAAAAGGCAGAGATGGGCAGAATGGATTAGACCCAGCTATAGGCCACCTACAGGAAACCAACTTTAAATATAAAGACACAAATAGATTAACAGATGTGGAAGCAAGGGCAAGGGACAAGGATGCCCCACTTTTGACATGGGCCACTGAGAGACCACACTAACTTCCCTCCACATTACTTGCCATTGTATGCAGGTCCACTATCCACACTTCCTCCGTACCCTGTAGCCTCACAGTAGGGGGGAGCCCAGCCGCTGTCACAGTGACAATTCTTATTGCTGTTACATACCTTCAAAACAAAACACCACTTTTGTTAATTGTGAATGTTGCTCTACACGATGAACTCAAGAATAGAAACCAAGAGAAAAGACTAAATTCATGCAAATCCATAGACACTTTTTAAGAATGAACAATTTATCAGGTATCTAAATTCCCCAATATCTAAAAATCTAAGAAGTCTTACAGAGAATCCTCACTACTATTCTCATTATTCAGCATTACTTTCATGAACAAACCAAAAGAGGCTATTACCTACCCCATGTCCATGACACTTTTTCTGAATATCACAGTCATAATTCAGAACAGACGCATTTACACATTGGAAATTTCTACAGATCTGAAAAAAAAAGAACTAATGAGTAAAGAAAACTTGAACACATTAATAAACTAGCCAGAAAAAAACAGACCTGGGTGTAGATTATTTCATAGGTGAATTCTTTCACACTTTTCAGGAATAGTTAATTCCCATATCACATATTTGAAAATTTAGAAAAATAAGTGAAATTAACTAATTTAGATAGAACTAATGATCAAAGATGACACAAAGGCCAAAAACAAAGATAAAACTATAATCTTTCCTTCCATACATATATAAATGTGAAATTCAAAGTAAAACATTCACAAATGGATTTTTTTCAAGTCAGAGATGATCCCACTACTACAGAAAAGGATCAATGATAGGAAATCTATTATTATAATACCTTACATAAATTGTCATTATTAAAATAAATATCAAAAAAGCATTTGAGGGCTTCCCTGGTGGCGCAGTGGTTGAGAGTCTGCCTGCTGATGCAGGGGACACGGGTTCGTGCCCCGGTCCGGGAGTATCCCACATGCCGTGGAGCGGCTGGGCCCGTGAGCCATGGCCGCTGAGCCTGCGCGTCTGGAGCCTGTGCTCCACAACGGGAGAGGCCGCAGCAGTGAGAGGCCCGTGTACCGCAAAAAAAAAAAAAAGCATTTGATAAACTTTGACACTCACGTTAATTTTTAAAATTCTTTCCAAAATAAGAATAAAAAGATACTTTGTGACAAGACAAAACCTGTCTTCCAATATCATGACTAATTATGAAACTAATTCATATACAGACATTCTTTTTAAGAGACAAAATTGAAATGATTCCATGATATTTTAATTTTTTATGGCAAAACAAATGACAAACTGGAAAAAAATATTTACAACAGACATAACTATCAGTTAATATTCTTTATATATGAGGAGCCTGTAAAAACAATAACAAAGATAACCCAACAGAAAAACAGAAAGATATGAATATGGACTAAGAAGAATAAATGAATATGAATATGAATATGGCCTGTAAGATTTCTGCTGAGAAATCCACTGATAGCCTTGTGCAGTTTCCTTTGTAAGTTGCAAGTTTCCGTTTTCTTGCTGCATTTTCTTTAATTCTTTTTTTTTAATTTTTGCCAGATTTATTATAATGTGTCTTGAAGAAGATCTCTCAGTTGAACTTGTCTGATGACCCATTTGCTTCGCGAACTTGGATATCCAATTCTCTCCTCAGCTTTGGGAAGTTCTCAGCCATCATTCTGTTAAATGAGCTTTCTGCCCCTTTCTCCCTAGTTTACTCTGGAACTCAATAATTCACAAATTGCTTCTTTTGATGTTATGCCATAGATCACATCAGCTTCCTTCATGCTTTTTCATTCTTCTGTTATTCTTTTCCTCTGAATGGATCATTTCAAAGTTCCTATCTTCCAGCTCACAGATTCTTTCTTCTGCTTCATGCATTCTAAGGTTGATGCCATTATATTTTTTTCCATTTCATCCATTATATTCTTCAGCTCCAGAATTTGTTTGGTACTTTTTTTATGATTTCTATCTCTTTGTTAAACTTGTCATTTTGTTCATGCATTGCTTTCCTGATCTCATTAAATTGTTTTTTCTATGTTCATTGAGCATCCTTCAAACAGCTATTTGAATTCTTTATTGGTACATTACAGATCATCATGTCTTTGGGATCAGGTACTGGAAGATTACTGTGATCCTTTGGTGTTGTCATCTTTGCTTGACTTTTCATGTTCCTGGAAGTTCTGCATTACTCTCTTCACATCTGAAGTAGCAGTCAACTCCTCCAGTCTTTACTAACTACCTTTATGAGAGAAATACCTTCTTTCAGTCCTGCTAGGGATTCTGAGGCTTTCTCAGATTCTCCAGGACATGCCCGCTCCATACTTCTTGCTCCCTCTTAGGGAAGAATTCTTAAGCCTATTCTCTTCTCTCAATCCTGCAACATACCAAGCCAAGTGCTGACAACCCTTTCCAAAGCTGGAGCTCAAATCTGCGTTCCCTCTCTGGCCAGCAGATTCTAGCTGGCTCTCTGCACATGCTCACTAGCTGTCTGCAAAAGCTCACTCTTGCACCACTGTTGGGAGGGCATGTAGAGTGCTGGCCACAGGGTGAAGGGTGTCTGGGTAAGGCATGCAGCAAGCTGGAGGTGCCTGTTGGCCACCTGGGGGGATCTGCAGGCAAAGCATCCCCAGACGCTCATGGGTGGGCTTCTTGATGGAGTCCACCTCACAGTAGGATCTGCATTCCTTTAATATCCTCTGAGAGTCTTAAGTGCCACTCTCCCAGCCTCTTCTCACCTCCCAGTCACTTAAAAGCCTGGGAATGTTATTATCATGGAAGTTCCTCCACAAGGAAACAATAAAGAAGGGAATAAATATCCCTTGCCAACAATGAGGACAAAACACTGTTGATTTCAAAGCGAGTTACTAAGAGTGTATTTTCCTTCTTATATAGCTTTTGTTTTTACTACAGCTAATACTTGTCTTTCTTCTTATACAACTGGCCTTTGTCATATCAGTATTCAATCTCTTCACAGAAAAAAAAAAGAAAGTTCTCATGTCCTTTCCTCTTTCAAGTTCCCTCTTTCTCTAGAAACCTCCCTGCAGGGTCCGCTTGCTCCAATCTAAATTGATTACTCTACTGGCCTGGTACATAGCTGCAATTTTAGAATTTCTCTTTGACGTTCTTCTGTGTCCTAGACTATAATTCTCTTTTTGGTATACTTCCTCATTTGTTAGAACATTGTGTTAGATGATTTCCTAAGACAGGATAAATAAAGATAAATTTTCTGAAAAGAAAATTTGAAACGATACATTGTCTAAAATGTTTTTATTGTGCTCTCTCACTTCATTGCTACTTAGGCTGTGTATAGAATTCTAGGTTGAGAATCTTTCGGAAACATGAATGTGTTGCTCCCTTGGTTCCCAGATTTCAATTCTCAATCTCATCCCTTTATATGTGACCTTTGTTTGTTTTGGGGGGGCCAAGGGTTTGTCTCTGGAAGCTATTCCTCACAAGTACTCTGACACAAGTTCGCTTCACTGTTTTCTTTCTCTAAATTAGAGATTTAAATTAGTTGGATTTTAAAATCTTTAGTTGATCCTTGCAGGCTTTTAGCTTCTCTCTCATTTTTCTGTTTCAGTCTTTTTGTTCAGCTTCCTCATAGAATTGTCCAAGTTTATGTAACAATCCATCTATAGTCCAGTTATACATGCATGAAGGAGAACAGTATACTAGGGTTAGGACAGGGAGACAGGTATCTCCTAGGAGGATGACCAAATAATATCAAAAATCTTATCTTCTTATCTCCAACCTGTTCCCAGGGGAACAGGCAACTGGTTGCTGATGCTTTGTTGACAAGATAGGAGAAGCAGACAGACAGAAGAGCTAGCCTCTCCATTGGTAGAATAAATTTAAGTCCATTTTCAATACCATGCCTCCCTCCACCAACCCCTCTCAGCTATAACCACTGTTTCCAAATCACCAATCTGTTTAGGGTTCTGCCAGACTAAGATACAGGCTCTTTGTTCACACCCTATCAGTCTGCACTGTAAGTTGTAGGTCCCACTACTCAGTCAAACTATCAATACTTTCTCTCCTCTTTCAGTTTCAAAACGTGTTGAAGTTTTTATCTACTGATGAAATCTCATATACTTCAAACTTTGGAATCTATTCCCTAATTTGTTTCTTTATATTTTGAGAGATATTGGCAAGGCAAACAGGATAAATGAATATTACAATCCACCATCTTTTACAGATTTTTTTTCCAATTCACATTTTCACTCTGAACTTCATAACTTGTAATAACTGACTGTGATGATTACTTTTATGTGTCCACCTATATGAGACAGAGGGCGCCAGGAGCCATGGGTCCAGGACTGAAGGGGTGGAAGTGCAGTGGCACCATTTACTATTTCTCCTTGTGACCCACTAGCAAAATGTTTGCTTACTGCTCCCAGGACCTTATGCTCTGTTGGCCTAGAAGTCTTAGCTCTAGAGGGAGTTATGCTTCCATCAGGAGACACAACAGTGATGCCACTGAACTGGAAGTTAAGACTTCCAGTTAAGTTCATGCCTCTGAATAAACAAAGAAGGGAGTTACTGTAGGCTGGGGTGACTGATCCTGACTCCCAAGGGGAAATTGGACTGCTACTCCACAATAGTAGTAAGGAAGAGTATGTCTGGAATACAGGAGATCCCTTAGGGCATTTCTTAATATTATCATACCCTGTGATAAAGACCAATAGAAAACTACAACAACCCAATCCTGGCAGGACTACTAAGAGCCCAGAGCCTTCAGGAATGAAGGTTTAGGGCATCTTGCCAAGTAAAGAACCATAATCAGCTGAGGTCCTTGCTGAAGGCAAAGAGAATACAGAATTAGTAGGGAAGAAGGTAGTTAAAAATAGCAGCTATAACTATATTACAGAAAAAAAAATGTAATTATCATGAGTATTTCCTCCTTATTTTGTTATGATATGCTTGTGTGTATATGTGTATCAAATATCTTTTTCTTCTCTCTCTTAGTCCCTTAGGTAACTCACAATGTATTGACTTTAAGTATTGTTAACTTTACATCACAGGATTTAAGTTACAGGATATTAAGAAAAGTAAACAATGGCCAAAGATTTTATCTCCTCTTCGAAGTAGTGCATTTTCAGTTGTAAGCAGGATACAATGGTTGTACACAGTTTTTCTACCATGTTAGGCAGAATTATGACTGTGCTATTGTCTTCAAGATTGTTTTGAAGATTGTTTTTGTCTTGGAGATTATGTATGGTTTAAGGAGATGCATATGGACACCAAGCTGACAAGGTGTGGACCTGTGATGGTTAATTTCATGTATCAACTTGACTGGGCCACAGAGTGCCTAGATATTTTATCTAATATTATTCTAGATGTTTCTGTGGGATGTTTTTGGATGTGCTTAATACATAAGTTGATCAAATGAGTAAAGCAGATTGTCCGTATGTTGGTCTCGTCCAATCAGTTAATGGCCTGAATAAAATGAAAAGGCTGACCCTCCTCCAAATAAGAGAGAATTTCTCCTACCTGCCTGCCCTCTAGGTGGGCATTGGTTTTTTCCTGCCTCTGGACTCAAACCGAATCATAACTCTTTCTGGGACTCAAACCCGCTAGCCTTTGAACTGGAACTACACCATCAGCTCTTCTGGGTCTCCAACTTGCCCACTGAGATCTTGGGATTTCTTATCTTCCATAATTGTGTAAGCTAATTCCTCATAAAAAGCCTTATATATATAAACATACACACACACACACACACACACACACACACACACACACGCCCTTTTGGTTCTGTTTCTCTGGAGAACCCTGACCAATATTTCTTCCTTATGCCCAAAACAAGAATAAGCAACCCAAAACAACTGAAATGTACCAATATTGAGGTAAATCAGCCTTTAGCACACCGAGTACAAGGCACGACTCAACAGCAAAAGCTACGTGGGCAATGAGGCAGGAATGATTATCCAACTTCAATTAACTAAACTCCATTCTAGTGGCTGTCTGTTACAGACTCAGTGATTGTGTTCCCCTCAAAATTCATATGTTGAGGCCCTAATCCACATGTGATGGTATCTGAAGATGTGTAATTAAGGTTTGTTGAAGTCATGATGGTGAAGCCTTGGTCCAATGGGATTAGTGCCCTTATATGAAGAGACACTAGAAAGGAGATACTCATGTTTGTCCCTAATGAGAACTGAACTGAACTGGTGCCACACTCAGCTCCAGACCCTCAAGCCACAGTCAGGAAGCAGCCCAGCACGTCCAAGGACCTGGCTGGGGACATGCACATCCATGCCTCAAGAACTAGGCCTACAGACTTCAGTTTTGGCTGTGGAATCTGAAACAGCTCTGGGATTTCATTCCAGCCAATCTCAGTCACAGTCCCGGGGTAGTCCTGCCCATCCAGGGACCCAATTAATGAACAGACAGCAGCCCTCTTAGGTACCTGATGAGAGCCCCACCCATCTATGCAACTGGTAATAGACCTGCTGTTTAAGGACCCAACTGTGGACCCTGAGGCAGACCCCTGTCCTGGGGCCACCTCCTGAAAAAGGTACTGGAGGAAGTTCAGTCCACCCAGGGACCAGTTAGCACCCGTGCCCTACCAAGTCTGTGATAAAAAGTTCACCAACTGCAGGCCCTGCTGCACATCCAGAAACAGCTTTGTAACCAGCTCCAAACCAGGCAGACTGAGATCCCAGAGGTAATCCCATCAGCACACAGAACAGACAGGAGGTGTTTACCAGCTGAAACCAGTCTGTAAAGACTGGTGCTCCTTCAAATGCACAGGCACCAATGCGAGGTTACATGGAAGAATCAAGCAAATATGACAACACCAAAAGAAACTAATAAAGTTCCAATAAATGACCCCAAAGAATGAAGATCTATAGTTTGCCTGATAAAGAACTCAAAATAATCATCATTAAGGAACTGAATGAAATGTGAGAGAACACAGGTAGCCAACCCAGCAAAATCAGGAAAACAATGAATGAACATAATGAGAAGTTTAATAAAGAAATAGGAACCAGTAAAAGTAACCAAAAAGAAACCCTACAGAAGAATACAATGACAGAAATGAAAAATTCAGCAGAGAGCTTCAACAACCAACTTAATCACCCAGGAGAAAGAATCAGTGAACTCAAAGACAGATCACTTGAAATTAGCCCATTAGAGAAACAAAAAGAAAAAAAGAATAAAAAAGAGTGAAGAAAGCCAATGTGAATTACGGAACACCATCAAGGAAACAAACATTCGCATCATGGGAGTCCCAGAAAGAGAAGGAAGAAAGGGGCAGAAAGAAAATTTAAAGAATTAATAGCAGGGACTTCCTGGTGGTACAGGGATTAAGAATCCGCCTGCCAATGCAGGGGACGCAGGTTCAATCCCTGGTCCGGGAAGATCCCACATGCTGCGAAGCAACTAAGCCCGTGTGCCACAACTACTGAGTTTGCACTCTAGAGCCCGTGATCCACAACTACTGAGCCTGCACTCTAGAGCCCATGAGCCACAACTACTGAGCCCACTCACCACAACTATTGAAGCCCGCGTGCCTACAGCCCATGCTCCACAGCAAGCCACCGCAATGAGAAGCCCGCACACTGCAATGAAGAGTAGCCCCCACTCGCTGCAACTAGAGAAAGCCTGCACACAGCAACGAAGATCCAATGCAGCCAAAAATTAAAAAAAAAAAAAAAAAAGAATTAATAGCAAAAAACTTCTGAAACCTTGGGAGAATATGGACATTCAGGTACAGGAAGCTCACAGGACCCCAAGCAAGGTCAACCCAAAGAAGATTGCTCTGAGACACATTATAATCAATAATCAAAATGTTAAAAGTTAAAGACAAGGAGAGAATTTTAAAAGTAGCAAGAGAAAAATGACTCATCCCATATTAGGGAAATCCACCAGCAGCCCAGTATGGCTATCAGTGGATTTTTCTAAAGAAACCTTGCAAGCCAAGAGAGATTGAGATGATATATTCAATGTACTGAGTGAAAAAAATTGCCAACCACAAGTACTAACCTGTCCTTCTGAAATGCAAAGTTAAAGACATTCCCAGACAAACAAAGCTAGGGGATTTCATCACCACTAGACCTGCCTTACAAGAAATGATAAAGAGACTTCTTCAAGTTGAAATGAAAGGATACTAAGTAACAATATGAAAACATAAAAAACTATAAAACTCATTGGTAAAGGTAAATATATAGTCAAAATCAGAATATTCTAATACGGTAATGACGGTGTGTAAATCACTTTATGTCGAGTATAAAAGTTTTAAAAAAAATCAAAAGTAACTAAAGGTATAATATTGTTTTGGATATGTCTCCTCAGGGAAGGAAAACAAATGGAACTACAGCAAACTAAAAAGCTTTTGCATAGCAAAGGAAACCATCAACAAAATGAAAAGGTCATCTACTGAATGGGAGAGATATTTGCAAATGATATACCTGATAAGGGGTGAATTATCCAAAATACACATACACACACACACACACACACACAAAACTCGTATAACTCAACATCCAAAAAACAAACCACCTGATTTAAAAATGAGAAGAGAATCTGAATAGACATTTTTCCAAAGAAGACATTCAGAGGGCCAACAGGCATCACATAAAAAGATGCTCAACATCACTAATCATCAGGGAAACGGGCAAATCAAAACCACAATGAGATATTACCTCACACCTGTCAGAATAGCTATTATCGAAAAGACAATAAATGACAAGTGTTGCCACGGATGTGGAGAAAAAGGAACTCCTGTGCACTGTTGGTGAGAATATAAATTGGTGCAGCTGCTATGGAAAACAATATGGGGGTCCCTCAAAAAATTAAAAATAGAACTATTATATGACCCAGAAGTTTCACTTCTGGGTAGTTTTACAAATAAAACAAAAACACTAATTTAAAAAGATATATGCACCCCTATGTTCACATGCACACACACGCACACATACACATGCATACAATGAAATATTACTCAGCCATAATAAGAATGTTGCAACAACGCGGATGGACCCAGAGGGTATTATGCGAAGTGGAATAACTCAGACAGAGAAAGACAAATACCATATGATTTTACTTATATGTGTAACCTAAAAACCAAAACAAATGAACAAACATAAGAAAGTAGAAACAGAGTCACTGATAAAGAGAACAAATAGGTGGTTGCCGGAGGGGAAGAAGGTGGGGGAATGAGTGAAATACGTGAGGGAAATTAAGAGACACAAACTCCAAATGAGGCATGGGAATGAAATGTACAGCAAGGGGAATATAGTCAATAATAACATAATATGTTTGTATGGTGACGGTAACCAGAGCTATCATGCTGATAATTTCGTAACAATTGAAAGTATTGCATCACCCTGTTGTGCGCTAGGAACTAACATAGTTTTATAGGTCAACTATACTTCAAAACACAAACAGACAAACTCATAGAAAAAGAGATCAGATTTGTGGTTACCAGAGGTGGGGTTCGGGGGAGAGAGAACTGGATGAAGGGGGTCAAAAGGTACAAATTCTAGTTATAAGATAAGTAAGTACTAGGGATGAATGTACAACACGATTAATGTAATGAACACTGCTGTGTGTTACATAGGAAAGTTGTTACAAGAGTAAACCCTAAGAGTTCTCACCACAAGAAGAAAGTATTTCTTTAATTTTGTATCTATATGAGATGATGGATGTTCACTAAACTTACTGTGATACATTTTATGATGTATGTAAGTCAAACCATTATGCTGTACACCCTAAACATATACAGTGCTGTACGTCAATTATATCTCAATAAAAATGGAAGAAAAAATGATGAAAAAAATAACTATAGGTACAATAATTTGTTAATGGATGCACAATATAAAAAGATGTAAAGTATGACATCAATAGCATAAAATACAAGGAAAGGAGAAGTAAAAGTGTAGAGCTGTGTATATAATTGAAGGTAAGTTGTTATCAGCTTAAAATAGACTGTTATAGCTATAAAATATTTTATGTAAGCCTCATGGTAACCACAAAGGGAAAAAACTTAAACACAAAAGATAAAGAGAAAGGAATTAAAACATGCACTACAAAAAAATTAATCACAAAAGAAGACAGAGAGGGGCAAAAGAACTAAAAAACAGTCAACAAACACTTAACAAACTGACAGGCAGTAGGTCTTTACCTATCAATAATTAAATACTTTAAACATAAATGAACTAAATTCCCATATCAAAAGACACAAAGTGGTTGAATGGATTAAAAAATCAAGATCTAACAATATGTTGCCAACAAGAGACTCACTTTAGCTTTAAGGACATACATAGGTTGAAAGTAAAGAGATGGAAAATGGTATTCTATGCAAATGGTAACCAAAAGAGAGCAGAAGTAGCTACACTTGTATCACATATAATAGACTTTCAGTCAAAATCAATCACAAGAGACAAAGAAGGTCATTGCATAGTGATAAAGGGGTCAATTCATCAAGAGGATATAACAATTATAAGTATATATACACCCTACATTGGAGCATCTAATATTTAATGCAAATAACAGGACTAAAGGGAGAAACAGACAACAATATAATAATAGTATAGGGGACTTCAGTTTTAATATTGGATGGATGATCCAGACAGAAATGTAATAAGGAAACAGACCTGAAGAACACTACAGACCAAAATGGACCAAAAGACATAGACAGAACATTCCATGCAACAGCAGCAGAATACATATTTGGTATTCTGTATGTATCCATTCCACAAGATAAATCATATGCTGGGCCACAGAGCAAGACTTAAGAAGATTGAAATCCCATCTGGTCTCTATCTTGACCACAGTGGTATAATTAGAAATCAGTAACAGAAAGAAAACTGGAAAATTCACAAAAATATGGAAATTAAACAACACATCCCCAAACAACCAATCCTGCCATTTGCAACAACATGGATGGACCTTCAGGGCATTCAGACTAAGAGAAATAAGTCTGATAGAGAAAGAAAAATACCATATGATCTCACTTATATGTGGAATCTTTTAAAAAGCTGAACTCAGAGACAGAGAGTGGAAGGGTGGTTGCCAGGGGCCAGGGAAGGGGAGAAATGGGGAGTCACTGGTCAAAGGGTACAAACTTCCAGTTATAAGATGAACAAGTCCTGAGGATCTAATATTCAGCATGGTGATTATAGTGAACAATACTGTATTATATACTTGAAAGTTGGTAATAAGAGAATAAATCTTAAATGTTCTCACCACAAAAAAAGTTCTATTTATGTGAGGTGACAGATGTGTTAACTAACCTTATTGCAGTAATTATTTCACAATATATATGTGTATCAAATCATCACATTGTGTACCTTAAACTTACACAATGTTACATATTGATTGTATCTCAATAAAGCTGGGCTTGGCGGGGGTGGGCGGAGAGGGGATCAACAAGGGAGAAGAAGAAATGGAAGATACAGGAAAAGAACTACAGGGACATTATCTCAGATTCTGGGTTCCAAAGCTCTTTATTTGATTCTGTGGTTTGAATCAGTAAATTTCCTGCTATGCTTTAATTCAGTTTTAGCTGAGTTTTTGTGAGATTTAAGAGTACTGACTATAATCCACAGAGTAAAATTTCATAAATTAAAAAAGCCTAAGTATACAGCTTCAGAAATAGAAAAGTATGTTCACCAGCACACAGAATCCAGGAATAAATCTACATTACCAGTATTTGCTCCCGGAATGTAAAGACAATTCAATGTTGAGGAATTTATCAGTATAACCCAGCACATTAATAAGTCAAAGGAAAAGATGTAGTGATTATTAAAATAGCTGTTGAAAAAACTACTTATAAAATTTTTAATCTATTTGTTCTTTTATTCTTATTAATCACAACTAAAACAATTCTCCATTAAATGAAAAATACTACCTACCCCAAGCCAATAGCCAAAATCATATATAACCTTGGAAGGCTAGATGCATTCCCAGTCAAGTTAGGGAGAAGACAAAGAAGTACACTATTATCATTATTATTTAAAATTATCCTGAAAGCTCTATCATTGCAATTACACAAGAAAATAAATCCAAATTGTAAGTATCAGAAAGGAAATCAACTTTCTATCATTTACAGATGATTGTTTACCTAGAAAATTTTAATACAATCAACAATAAAAATATGTGACACTAAGTATATGGCTGGTAACAAAATAAATATATACAAGTGAATATATTTTTCTGAACATCAATAATGGCCAGTAAAAATATAGACAAAACAGTTTCTCTTATCAATAAACACCAATTAGAAAATGTAACATAACAAATTAGAAAACATAATAAGAGGCTATTCATAATAACAATAAAAATATAAAATACCTAGGAATAAAACTAACAAAAAATAAAAAGGACCTTTATAATTAAATCTTTAAAATAAGACCCCCCAAAAAATCGAGAGACATACCATGTTCTTCTATGGGAAGACTGAATAATGTAAAGATGTCACTTTTCCCCATTACAAATTTATAAATTTGATTTGATCCCAACCAAAATTCCAATGCGCTTTTATTTAAAAACTTTTTTTTTGCACCTTGACAAAATGATCTCAAGTTCATCTGGAATAATAAATGAATATTAATAGCCAAGAAAACTATGAAAAAAGAATGAGGGGGCATTTGTATGACCAGATAATAAAAATATATTATAAAACTGACAAAAACTAAAAGAAGGCAATACTGACACATGAGTATCAGACCAATCAGTGGACATTAAGAGAAAAAGCAGAAATCAAGCCCAAGTATATGTGAAAATTTAATAAGTAATTTAAATAAGATTTCAGATTAAAAGAGAGATTATAATTGAGGTGATGGCAAATAACAAACCATTCTGAAAAAATGTAACATTAGAAATCAGCATATAGTCATCATCTCTGAATGAATAAAATGAAAAAGGAAAAAAAGAAGAATGCCAACCTCATACTATACACTCCATATTCCCCTGGATTAAAGAGTTAAGTGTTAAAAAAAATTAAAAATCTACTAGAAAATAATGCTCTGATACTATACTAAGAAAGTCTTGTAAAACATGTAAGTAAAGTTGGAAACCATAAAGGAAAGGAATAATAGATTTGTTTACATAAAAATGTAAACATGGCAAAAAATACTAAAAACAAAAGGAAGAGGCAAGTAATAACTGGGCAAATATATTACACGTATTACATCTTATATGACATAAGTTAAAGTTCTTTAAAATCAATAAGAAAAACACATCCATTTTTAAATGAACAAATAACATCGACAAGCAAATCACAAAAGGAGGAATAAATATATGGAGACAAAAAAATTCAACATCACTAATAATCGAGAAAGAGTAAAAAGAAAATTACCAAATGAAAGTTTAAAAACAATAGCACCTAATCCTGACTAGGATATAGAGTTAAAACATTTATTATTGAAAACTGCTTGGAAGATAAACTAATAAATACTTTTCTAAAGAGAAATTTGGCAAAACTATATCTAAAACCTTAAAAGTACACACCCCCTTATAGTAATTTAACCTCAGAAAATAATCAGGATTTTGTGAAATTTTTTAGAAAGCCATTTACCTCAGCATTGTTTATAGTAACTGCAGCAGTTGAGTTTATGGCGTGGCAAGGGCAGGCACAAGAATACCAGGGTCTTTTTGGTAAGAAGTGAGGGGCAACAGAATTGGAACTGAAAACTTGGTAGAAACTGAGGTAACTTGCGGGTCCCTCTGTCTTTTTCATGTGTCCCACATAATCAATTGATTGTGTTCGCTCTCCCCTCCTCTATTCTCCCATGAGTTGGTTTCTTCAACTTGTTCAACAATCCTGCTCCCTCTGTCTCTTGTACATAGCTGAAGCTCACCATGACCCTTCTAGCCCTTCTCCTACATCATGCTATCTCTCAAAGAATTCATAGTTTCAGCGCTACTCTTAACTACCTTTCTTTACTTATATATTCCCCCCCAAAAAAGGAATTAGGCCTAGCTCCTCTCATCCGGGACCGCTGGTAGTAAGTCAGCAGCTAACTCTTGGCTAACACTGGATCAAAACAGCTGTGGCCAGGGTAGCAGGATGCATGGGCAGGACAAGCGCTATGACATTTCTAGTACAAAGACACGGATGCATGCACACATACATGCATAAACACGCGCACACACACACACACACACACACACACACACAAATCCTGAAAATCCCAGTAATAGCAGCCTGGCTAATAAATTACAGCACATTGATGGGGAGGGGGGGATATGCCCAGTATATTACAACATAGAAAACACAGGTTATAATATATGACCCCAATGAAGAAATCGAGATAATAGAATTATAGTTGTTTTTTTTTTAATGGATGCAGAAGTTTCTTTAATGAAATTGTGGAAATTATCCAATGAGATGCAGATAATGAATACTCTAATCTAAGCAGATCCAGTGACCATGATGAAAACTGATCATTTCTGAAGTTAAAAAAAGCATTATATGAAACTAACACAGCATTGTAAATCAACTATACTGCAATAAAAATTTTTTTTAAAAAAGAAAGCATTATATGGCTATAAATCATCAGGAGGTATAGCTGTTCTTATTTTTATTCTTGGTAGCTTTCTATTTTCCCAAATCTCTACAATAAACAGAGATTTCTTTTATACCCAGAAAAGAACCACTAGCTTTATATAATGATTTTTTTAATTTTTAAAATTTTACTTTGTTTTAGAAAACATTATGATTACCTTTCCAACGCCACATCTGGTGCCTTCATTCACCATGCCAGGATCGGGAACATCTGACCCAAGCTGGAAATCCACACCCCAACATTTGGTGCCTCTCCCAGGAGTCTGAATAATAGCAGGCACAATTCCAAATACAGGCATTTCTTGTACATTCTCACATTGAAGCTTTCCACACAAAGCATTCCTGGAAAGATAAATAATGCAAACTACAATGCATCCAGTGTAGATACAAAAGAAAAATCATATATTTTTTGTATATAGGCAGGGAGTTTATTGCTGTTTAGCTAAAGGGAATCTCAACAGAAAAAGTGTGTGAGAGAAACAGAGATCAAAGTAGCTCTCTTTAAATATGGCAGAGAAGAGGTAAGTGGATGCAAAGATGCAAATTAGTAGGGTACCAGGGGGTGTGGATGCTGACACGTAATAATCTCTCTTCACTACCTGCCTAGGGCTCAAAAAAGTCTAACTAATAAAGTTGTTTTTAAATGTGATATAATTTTATAAATGCTTTTACACAGAAAATAATAGAACTATACCAAAATTCAATTGTGTCTTCTTACAGCGTTATAGTAAAGAGAAACCTAGATTTTGTAATGTTAAATAAGTATGACAGGACTCCACCTTTCTTCACTTGGCTCACTCTTACTTAAAGACTCAATTCATTAACTCATTAATTCACTAATTCAATTCACTAATTCAGTAACAACGCTATGAAGACTTCCCTGACTACAATTCCTATTACAAGGCTGTGTAAGTTAAATGTCCTTCCTATAGCCTTTCAGGGTACAATAAGTATCCCTAACATCAACTCTTATGATGCTGTATTGAAATTTCCTATTAAATTGATTGTCTTTGTCTTTTTTTTTTTTTTTGGCTGCGTTGGGTCTTCGTTGTTGCATGCAGGCTTTCTCTAGGTGTGGCAAGCGGGGGCTACTCTTCGTTGCAGTGCAAGGGCTTCTCACTGCGGTGGCTTCTCTTGTTGCGGAGCACGGGCTCTAGGCGCACGGCTTCAGTAGTTGTGGCACACGGGCTCAGTAGTTGTGGCGCACGGGCTTAGTTGCTCTGCGGCATGTGAGATCTTCCCGGACCAGGGCTCAAACCCGTGTCCCCTGCATTAGCAGGCGGATTCTTAACCACTGTGCCATGAGGGAAGTCCTAATTGATTGTCTTTTGATCCAAGCACCTACCCTATTCTTAAATCTCCCCTATGCTATCACTGCCAAGTCATTATAGGATATTGTTTTCCAATTCCTCTAATTCATCACCTCCTAAATATTCTCATACCAGCTATCATATCTTTTACTTCTTTTTTTTTTTTAATTTATTTATTTTTGCTGTGTTGGGTCTTCGTTTCTGTGCGTGGGCTTTCTCTAGTTGTGGCAAGCGGGGGCCACTCTTCATCGCGGTGCGCGGGCCTCTCACTATCGCGGCCTCTCTTGTTGCGGAGCACAGGCTCCAGACGCGCAGGCTCAGTAGTTGTGGCTCACGGGCCTAGTTGCTCCGCGGCATGTGGGATCCTCCCAGACCAGGGCTCGAACCTGTGTCCCCTGCATTGGCAGGCAGATTCTCAACCACTGCGCCACCAGGGAAGCCCATATCTTTTACTTCTTGAGTTAAAATCTTTCTCCCTATAACTTTTCCTTATTGGTCCCAGATCTTCAACATGAGACCATACAGATAATGTCTTTTCTTTCCTCCACATGGCAGCTTTTTAGGACAATTATCACATAGGTCCTAATTACTTACTTCACAGGACAATAGTCTACAATCATTTCTCATGCAACAAGGAAGCTCCCCTCTAAATATGTTCTAGTTTGTCTCACTCCCTCTTGAAGCACAGTGCTCAGAGTAAAATATGAAGTTTCAGTTACAGCCTGACAAGCAAAGAACAAGATGAACTGTCATTTCCTTTATTCTGGATACTGTACTTCTATGAAGCCCAGGACGACAGTAGCTCTTATGGTGACTACATTACATTATTGACGTCCTTGAATTTATCCTCAGCTAACACCCCTATCTACTTTTTGCACATGCTGCTATTAAGCCTCCTCTTCCTTCCATCCTTCACTGAAGAGTTAGTTATTTTGTCCCATCTTTACATTTATTCTTATGTCACCATTTATTCACGAGGTAACCTGAGTAAAGTGCTTAAACTTTCTTAAGTTCAGTTTCTTCATCTGAAAAACAAGACCTAAATAATGATGCCTATCTCACATAATTAGTTGAAATTAGATATGAAAACCTCTAAAACAAAGCATAGAAGAAAGCAGATCTCAGTTAGCATCTACTGGAACCTACCAAAATTCATGCTGCTATGATATACTTAATGTCTCATGTATCGTCTTACTGACATATTAAGAAGTAAAAGGAAAATACTCTTAACATTAAAAGAAAACTGTCACAAATCATTAAAAGGATAGTCACTTCAACAGAAAAAAATTAGCAAAGATGCAAATAGGCAATTCACAAAGTAAGACATGCAAACAGCCTACAAAGCTAAGAGATGCTCATTGTTATAGTAATAAAAATTATATTGCAAGCACCAACAGAATAACTGCTTCAGGCAAGGATCATCAATGCACGCTTAAACCATGAGGTGAAACACTGGTGGGAAACTGGATATTTATACGGTACAAAATCATCACTCCACATATTACTTGATAGTTGCAGTGGGAAAGACCTAACTTTACAAGAGCAAGATCTGGTCATTGCCACTTAGTAACAGTAATAATAAGACAATCCAGAATTATGTGCCTCCTTGACATCATCTACCACTTACAAAGTAGTCAAATACTTACAAAGTATTCAAAATGTTTAACCTGAATCTAATTAAGACTTTAGGTTTAACTTCTGATGTATAGAAAATTCAGGTAATAAAGACGCAAGTTAAGCAACGTTGAGAAGGAACTACCAAACAAATCCAGAACATGGGCCACCCTAAAAGACCACTGGCCCAGTCATTTCCTCAGGTCACTGTCATTGAAAAGAAAAAAATAAATAAACTGAAGAAGAATATTTTAGATTAAAAGTGACTTAAGTGGGGCTTCCCTGGTGGCACAGTGGTTAAGAATCTGCCTGCCAACGCAGGGAACACAGGTTTGAGCCCTGGTCCAGCAAGATCCCACATGCCGCGGAGCAACTAAGTTGGTGCACCACAACTACTGAGCCTGCGCTCTAGAGCCCGCGAGCCACAACTACTGAAGCCCGCGTGCCTAGAGCCCGTGCTCTGCAACAAGAGAAGCCACCGCAATGAGAAGCCCGCGCACCACAACGAAGAGTAGCCCCGGCTCGCCGCAACTAGAGAAAGCCCGCTCGCAGCAACGAAGACCCAATGCAGCCAAAAATAAAATTAATTATTATTTTTTTTTAAAGTGCCTTAAGTGACATGACAACTAAATGCAATGTGTGAACCTTGTTTGAGTCCTGATGTGGAAAAAGAAAAAACAGCTATGAAAGACAATTTGAGGACATGGACAATTGGAGAAATGTGAATACTGACCAGGGATTACATTACATTAGGAAACTCTGAATTTTGTTAGGTATGATAACAGTATTGAGAACGGGCTTATATGTTGGAGATGAATACTCAGGAATTTAGGAGTGATGCAACATAATGCTGATAATTTACTTAAAAATGGTTCAGCAAAATCTAGACAAGGTAAATATGATAAAATATTAACAGTGTTTTAATCTAGGATATATGGGTGTTCATCATACTATTCTTTCTACTCCTCTGTGTATTTAAAACTTTTCATTTAAAAAGTTTAACAAACTATTGAATGTTAAGAATGGCTCAAGGGGGCTTCCCTGGTGGCGCAGTGGTTGAGAGTCCGCCTGCCGATGCAGGGGACGCGGGTTCGTGCCTCGGTCCGGGAAGATCCCACATGCCGCGGAGCGGCTGGGCCCGTGAGCCATGGCCGCTGAGCCTGCGCGTCCGGAGCCTGTGCTCCGCAATGGGAGAGGCCACAACAGTGAGAGGCCCGCGTACCGCAAAAAAAAAAAAAAAGAATGGCTCAAGGATGTATTTGTACAATACAACATGGGGAATATAGCCAATATTCTGTAATAAATGTAAATGGAAAGGAACCCTTAAAAATTGTATAAAAATATAAAAAATGTAAATAAACAAATAGTTTAAAAGGACGACACCATCTTGTTCTGCAAGAGAGGCCAGCTCTTTTGGTGAAATGGAACAAGACAATGTGCACAGCAGGGGGTGGGAGTCGGTGGGGAGTAGGAGTGTATATGTGCAAAAGAAACCCTGGAGAGGCAGACAAAAAGCTCAAAGACACACCTGAAGAGCAGGGTGGGAAGAGGGAGAAAGAGAGTAAGAGTGGAAACCACATTTTCTCTATATCCCTTTAAACATTTTTGAAAAACAACAACAAGAAATTAAATAAGTATTTACAAATTCATTCAAAGCAAGAATGAAATATCTATTTGATGTAACAAATTGGAAAAGTATTTCTTAAGACAATACTCTGACATTGATGAGGGGGTAGTGGAAGTATAAATCAGTCAAACGTTTTGAAGGTCAATTTGGAAGCATCTATGAAGAGCCTTTAAAACTATCTTCCATTTTCTTTTGAGAAAAATCTACTAAAGAAACAATCAGAGACATAAATACTTAAATTGTATTTATCACAGCCTTGTTTAAAAAAACAAATTACTGGAAAAAACATACATTTCTAACATAAGGAAATGGTTAAAAGAAGCTGGGTATATCCTATAAATGCCCTTAATAGAGTGGAGAGTAAACACATCAACTTATAAAACAGTATAAATCATACTATGCAATTTTGTTTATACACACAGATATGGGTCTCTGAGTACACATATGTGTGTGTATATATGTGTATGATACATATTTATATGCTTATGAATACACATGAGAAGGAAATAACAATAAAACTTTAACAGAGTATCTCTGGATGACAGGACCATATGTGACCAGTTTCTTGAGACTTTTCTAGATTTTATGCATTTTCTATGATGGGGATGATTATAAAGAGTGTGATGATGATGATGATAAGTCCTACAATGAACCGGGTACTCTTCTTAGTATTAACATCCACCAACTCATTCAGTCTTTAAAACAATACTTAGAAATAGGTACCATTATTATTTCCATTTTACAGAAGAGAAAAATGAAGTATGTAAGCGAAGTAACGTGTCCAAAGTCTCAGAGATCTTAAGTGGTTAAAGCAGTATTCAAACCCAGAGTCTAACTTCAAATGTGTATTCCTAATGACTATATTACATTATTCTTATATTACTATTATAAAATGCTTTTCAAATCAGCTACCCAGTAATTTAAGTTTTGTAAATGTAGTTGCTATATTTTCATCAAGATATTCATAAAAATATGGAAACGGGACCAGGCTAAAGACAAGGATAAGGCATATGTAGCAAGCCCCTTCCAGGTCTGCATCAATCCACTTATCCCAAGGTTTAGCTCAGCTCATTCAATTAGTCACACTAATTCCACCCATTAGATATATCATCTGTTCCTTCATTCGTTCAACAAACAGTTAATAGGCACTTACTATGACAATGTGCCAGGCACTATGTTAAACACAGAATGGACTTTACAGTGTAGTGACAAGGGTGGTAACCAGATGGTCACTTAAACAAATGAGATGTCTTATGAGACAAATACTACAAAAAAAAAATCTGAAGTATTAAATTTGGTAGTAATGAAAGGATCAGTTCTTCCAGAAGACATAACAATCCTAAATGTGTATGCACCTAATAACATAAGCACTGAAGAACACACTTCAAAACACATACAGCAAAAATTTATAGAACTAAAAGGAGAAATAGACAACGTCATAATCACAGCTGGGGATTTTAACACACCTGTCTCAGAAACTGAAGGGTAAACAGATAAACACACACACACCCAAAATATACAAGATTTGAACAAGACCATTAATTAACTTGACATTTATAGAATAATATATCCAACAACTGCAAGATACACTTTTCTTTTTAATTGAACATGGAACATTCACCAAAATAGACTATATGCTGGACACTAATTCACATCTCAGTAAATTGAAAAGAACTGAAATCATAGAGAGTATGTTCTCAATGGAATTAAACTAGAAATCAAAAACGGATAACCAGAATATTCCCAAATATTTGGAAATTAGCAATATACTTTTAATAACACATGAGTCAAAGGAGAAATCACAGTATAACTTAGAAAATATTATGAACTGAACAATAAGGAAAATACAACACATCAAATTCAATGAAAGAGAAACATACAACTTTTTAACCAGTTCATCCTTCCTTCAACTTTCAAATTGCTACTTTTCTCATTTTGATTTAGCCTAATCATGTTAGCCAAGATGGGTCCAATTCCTCCAAGTGCAGGACAGAGCCCTCCTTGGTCTTTTCTAAACACCATAAAAGAATCTTAAAAATGCTGTGCCTATAACTGGTTTTGTATCTGACCTTCCCTTTATCTGGAAAATTACCTATTACACTACCTATTGGATTGGACAAAAAGTTCATTCTGTCAGTGAATATGTTGTTCAATAAAGTTCTTCGTGAAAATTTAAAATGTGTCTTTTATTTGTACTTAAAACCGAACAAACTTTTTGGCCGACCCAATATCTTTTCTAAGGCAGTATCACTTTTAAGTGATTATACTTGCTAAAGCAATGGTTTGGACATAAAACCTTCCTGTGCAATTTAAATATACTAAAAATTTATTAAGAATAATAGTTTGACTTCCCCAGAAAAAGAGTGCTATATAAATGCAAGAGAACTTACATCTACAACTAGTTTTGAGACTATACAAGGTAGTCAAAACAGTTATGTTCATACCCTCTTTTGAAATACTTTCTTGTTTTTCTAACTTCCTTCAACCTACTCTGTTTTATATATCAAGAAAGGTATATTCTAAATATTCTGTGAAGTATACTTTATGTGGATAACTAATTTGTAAAGAATTAGAACAACATAATTTGGCTAACGTTAAAAAAAATAAAAGCACACAGCATTAAGAACATCTATAAGAGGGACATCTGACCCTGTTAAGGAAGTTGAGGAAGTCTTTCTCAGAGAAGTTGTACTTAAAATGGCAGAGAGAGGAGAGCATGTCAGGCAGAAGGAACAGGACGTGCCAAGGCCCTGTGGCAGAGGACAACATGTAGACCAGTAGAGCTGAAGTATTTCACATTTAATGGCTCAGTAGAGAAAGATGAGCCTACAAATAAATACATTAAAGGAGCATCTGGAAACAGAAAAAAAAATACTAGAAGAATATTCTACACAAAAGCCAAGGAAAGGGGTTTCTTCAAGGAGAAAATGGTCAACATAGTTGAATGCTACTGAAAGGTCCAGAAGCATGAAGACCTAAAGATGTCTGTTGGATTTTGGAACACGGAGGTCACGGTTGTTATTTCTTCTTAGTAAGCATTGTTTTACCTCAGTTGCTTAGCTTAATTGGCAGAGTAGGAGGTGAAGTGAGTAGAAGAGAAGCACAGTATTATAGAATAATTCCAACTATACAAAATGTTAGTGTGTGTATGTATAGTGCACAGAAACAACAAAAAAAAGGAAGACATACACTGAAATTACTGAATACATACAGACAGATTATGGATAACTTTTGTTTATATTTTTGTAATAATATTAATTTTTTTACAATGTGCAAATGTTATAGAAACAAAAAAGGCTTTTAATTTGTCACTTTCAAATTATATAGAGCCAGAAGAAAATGATAAAGTCCAGAATTAATTCTGCAGATACCTCTATGTATGGATTTAGCAGCATAATCTTCTAATGAAAGGAAGAGGGAGAAGAGTGTTTATTTGGGCTTCTTATTGTAGAACAGGATAAACAAAAGTAACATTCTAAAAATCATTATATTTTAGACAGGTAATGTCAAAAGGTATGAATAATTTTACCCTTCCTATTCAGAATCTCTCTGAAGTCATGTTTTACAAAATTGTTAAATTTGAAAAGTTAGATGTTTAAGGGGGAGAAAGTCGGCAGTCACAAGGAGCTGTAAAAGATGCTAAAGATGGCTGATCTTACAACCTTTCATATTCTTTTACACTCTTGCCTCCACTTACCCAGTGGCACACTTCTTGTATTCATTGCCAGAGAAACCACAATTGCCAAATCTGTCACCTTTGGAATTCACATCAATGAAACAATCCCTTGGAGCAGCCTTGGCTTCTGTAACAGCAAAAAAAATTGTTTTTGTACACCTGAAACTAATACAACATTGTAAATCAACTATACCCCAATAAGATTAAAATTTAAAAAAAAATATTTTTAAGTTATGGCAATTTAATTCAGAAATAAAAGTATTCCCTACGACAGTCCATACGCCTGGATAAACTGCCTCAACACCTCTGAAAAGGTTTCAGGGCCTACATATAAAACATTTTGTTCCACATTTTATAATTGACAACAAAATGTGAAAATAAAGCTTAGATGGTACTTAAAAGTTAGCCTGGACTCAAGCACTCAAGTCCTCAAAGAAGTGTCATTAAACAAGATGAAATTATTAACCATGATGGGACTTCGCTGTGGTGCAGTGGTTAAGAATCCGCCTGCCAATGCAGGGGACATGGGTTCAAGCCCTGGTCCGGGAAGATCCCACATGCTGCGGAGCAACTAAGCCCACGAGCCACAACTACTGAGCCCGCGAGCCACAACTACTGAAGCCCAAGTGCCTAGAGCCCGTGCTCCACAACAAGAGAAGCCACCACAAGGAGAAGTCTGCACACGCAATGAAGAGTAGCCCCCGCTCGCTGCAACTAGAGAAAGCCCGCACGCAGCAACAAAGACCCAACGCAGCCAGAAATATATAAATAAATTTATATTAACCATGATGAAATTAAAAACCATGCACAGTATGGTAGCACTTTCAGCATATTAATTCTCACTGCTCTCAAACACAGGTCTACTGCACCCCTGGTTAGATCAGGCTGGGAGGGTTGGTGAAAACACTTCCAGGTATTATTTTTTTTAACTTACCATATATGGATGCTTAATTTAGGTATTAATTACATTGACAAATAGCCATGACAGCTAATAAAGTATCAATCCATTCTTGTTTTCTTATATTTTATATATGTACCACTTAATGTTTGATTTTTCCACTTAATTACATATTCCTAAAAATATTTTATTTGTAAATATTTTGAAGCCAAAATGGCAGTACATTCTATCTAATAATGGAAATTCATGTGTCTGTCTTACACACCTGATACTATGTTGTTCAGTTTACAAGAAAATGGATATGAGGTGAAAGGAGTTGGAAGAAAAAAGAAGTGGAGGATCAAGTAATCTGAAAATGGATGCAGAATACTTGCACAGGATAAACGTCACATGGCAGTAACTCTAGCAAAGCACATGCTCACACTCACATTTATATCAGGAAAAAGTGACTAAATTAATAACAAGCCCCCCCCCAATAATGTTGTTCCTTTGGTCGTCCTAGACTTTTTTGCAGGCCTCTACAAAGATAATATACTTGCTAAATAATAGCATTTGCTTCTCTAAAATGCCTATCTGTAAGTACTTTTTCAGTCTGCAGTAACCTGTCCATTCCTGCAAAATATATCAGAAGTTCACAGATCTCTACCACTGTGTCCCATGACCTGACAAACATAAAGGAAGTCCCATTTCATGCTTAGTCTTCTCTCCTCCGACCCTATCTGATCAAGGTTCCCATGATCCACCCCCTCCTTGGGTTTGATTAATTTGCTAGAGTGGCTCACAGAACTCAGAGAAACATTTTACTCACTAGATTACTGGTGTATTATCAAAGAATATAACTCAGGAACAGCCAGATGGAAGAGATGCATATGCAAGATATAGAGAAAGGGGCTTGGAGGTTCCAGGCCCCGCCAAGTGTGACACTCCCTGCATCTCCACTTGTTCACCAAGCCAGAAGCTCTCCAAACCCTGTCCTTTGGGGTTTTCATGGAGGCTTCATTCCATAGACATGATTGATTAAATCACTGGCCACTTGTGAGTATGGCAATCTCCAGTCCCAGAGGTGGGGGAACTGCAAGTTCCAACGCTAATCACAGGGTTAGTTCCCTGGCAACCAGCCCCATCCTTATGTCACTGAGGGACTTTCCAAAAGTCACTTCCTTGACATAACAAAAGACACTTTTACAGCTCTCATCACTTGGGAAATTCCAAGGGTTTTAGGAGCTCATGCCAGGAACTGGACAAAGACCAATTTTTTTTGGTTTGTTATAAATCACAACAGTCAACACTGCTCTACCTAAAATTATAATTAATCCATATTAAGAGGATGGAGGATGAAAAATGAGCATGAGTAGGATGAGAGCTGACAAGTGTTGAGAGAAGAGAAGGTAAGAAATTAAATTCTCATCCTCTGCAGTGAAAAATTAACAGTTAATACCTAGAATGGAAAAATCCAAAAGTAGCATTACCAAGAAATTATCTAAAGACCTGGAGCAAGTAAGTAACAAAGTAATCGGCTAGAAATCAGCAAGAAAAGGTAGAAATGGTTGCCTTAAGGGATGGGGCTATTATGGGGAGGCACACTTTACTTTTTCATAAAATCTTGTGAATGATTTGGCTCTTTAATCTACTGTATGTATAACTTTGATAAAAATGAAATATTTAAAAAGAGACACAATAAAAAATATATTAAATACTACTAGGAAAAGAATGGATTCCATTTATATAATAGAATACTCTAATGCTCTGTGATCTAAATATAGCAATACAGATGGATTGCAAAAACATTTTGAGTGAACAATGAAAACAGAAGACCCATCTGTATGTCCCCATACTATTTACATGAATTTATTAAAGCTAGAATACAATACTGTGTATATATATGTATACACATAATGTTAATATACACAGGATAGAGAGGTGAGAAAGTATGATAAAAACAAAAATCACCAACTGAACTTGGACACATCAAATTAATGACCATGATTGCCTACAGAGAAGGAAAGAGGGGAACATGATAGGAGAGAGGAAACGGGAGAATTTCAATTTTAGCAATAACGTTTGCTTTCCATTTTTAACAAAAACTAAAACAAAAAAATAAAATCACAGCAATCAATATAAATAACATATCTTACTTGAGCCAAAGATGACTTGACACTGAGCATCATAATATTGGCACATGCCATTGTAACAATAGGCTCTGTTATTCTGGCAAGGGTATCCATTCTGAATAAAAACATCTGGCTGACAGAACTGAGAAGAACCGTTGCAATATTCTGGAACATCACATTCATTGGTTTTTCCTCGGCACAAAGTACCTCCTGGAAGGAACTAGGGTAATGGGATTGAAATTGAAAAGGAATATCAGGAAAATTCCCACAAATTAATCAAATTGGAAACCACAATATTTATATCTATAAAAAGTTCTAACAAAAACAAAAGATTAAACAACCCAATAGAAAAATGAACAAAGGCCCGTAATAGGCTATTCATAAAAGTCATGAAACATGGAAAATGAAAAAGCATAGCCTCATTGATAACCAAAAGAAATGCAAATTAAACTAAGATATAAAAGCACTTTACAACTATCAAACTAACCTGGATCGTAACACTGGCTAGCAACCAATGTTAGTACGAGGAAACAAAAATAGTGCGGATGTAATCTATACTGTACACTGTACAGTAATCAGTGTATTGATTAGACTGGCAATTACAGACTGGCACATTTGTAGAAGGTATAGAAAATGCGTGTCAAAAATTTTCATATGCATACTCTGTCCCAACAATTCCACTTATAAGCAAATATTGGAAGCTATCTAAATGTCCATCATTGGTAGACCAGATAAAGAAATTATGGTACAGCCATACAAAGGAATACTAACTATATAACCTTGTAGAACTACATGAATGGAAGAAAATCCATGGTATCTTACTGAAAAAAGTACATAGTAAAAATATGTATACCCATGTTTACCCACTTTCACACAGACACACACCTACACACACACTCATACTCACATTTACATAGGAAAAAGTGACTAACAACAAATTATCAAACAATGGCTACCTGAAGAGGGTAAAATGATAGAGGGTCTTTCAGTGTCTACTTTCTATTGTTGAATTTTTAATGAAAAACATGGATCACTCTTAAATCAGAAAAAAAAATGTTTTTACTTAAGAAAAAAATTCTCTTTAGACCATTTGTCATAAAAGAACATGACACAAAACTGCAAACAAGTGTCATAAAACTGTTCATGTAATCATGTAATAAAAATAGTGCTCTCTTACAGATCAGAGAAAACCAATTTTGATATATGCATATTTTTCCTTTTTCTATTTTTTCCAAATACAGAGGAATTCCCTACCCAACAGTCTTGACAACAGTCGCCATATGCACATTCAGCAGATGATTTAAGTTTACAAGTACTTCCTTCACAACAAGGGTCCAATTCACATTCCTGTGAAGAGAAAATGACTGTCAATAAAGAAATAAATTATTGTCATCAATATTCATTAATAAAATTCTTATCTTAGACCTATGCTTCCTTCTAACCTGACTGTAACAGTTACTCTCTGGAAACAGTCCCTTACTATCCTTCTGGATTTATCAGTGACTCTTTAGCTATTATCTAGGTCTCAACATATTTCAAAGGACTGAAATCACAGAGAGTATGTGTCTTAGTCTGCTGGGATTGTCAGAACAAGGTACCATAGACTAATGACTTAAACAAAAGAAATTTATTACGTCAGCTCTGAAGGCTAGAGGGCCAAGATCAAAGTTCCAGCCAATTCAGTTTCTGGCGCAGACTCTCTTCCTTGGCTTGCAGACAGCTGCCTTCTTGCTGTGTGCTCACATGGCCTTTCTTCAGTGCATGTGTTCAGAGAGAAAGCAAGCAAACTCTCCAGTGTCTCTTTTTTATAAGGACTCTAATCCTATCAGATCAAGGCCCACCCTTATGACCTCATTTAACCTTAATTACTTTCCTAGAGATCCCTTCTCCAAATACAGACATACTTGGGGGTTAGGGCTTCAACATATGAATTTGGGGGACACAAACATTCAGTCTATAACAGTGTGTTTAATGATCACAGGAAATTAAGCATCCATAAATGCACTTCTCTTCATGCTCAAGGTCTGACTTCTCTGTTGGGTGAATTTCCACCCATGTGGACATTCTTTTTATCTTGCTTGGCTTCTCTCACCCCACTTTGGCCCACCATGGCTCCCTACCCCTGCTCCGAACCTTCCACCCAGTGACATCTACTCTCCTATGTTCCAACTAATGTCTTCAGGTATGAATTGTTTGAGAAGGGAAGGAGAAAGGAGAGGGGGAAAGAAGAAGACAGGAGAAAGGAGGAGGAGGAGAGAAGGCGGCAGGGGCTATAAGCTTTAATTTTTGAAGAATATTTATTTTCCTATGTTGCAGAATTCTAGGCTGACGGTTTCTTCCTTTCAGAACCATAAATCTGCTGTTCTACTGTCTTCTGCTCCCAAAATCAGCTGCCATGTATACATTTGTTCCCCATTTTCTTTTGACTTCTTGCATTATTTTCTGCTTATCTCAGCACTTTGATTACAATGTGCCTACAATCGTTCTTAGTAATGATTCTGATTTGGCTTTACTTAGTGTTTTAGAATTGTAACTTAACATTTTCTGTTAAATATGGGAAATTTTCAGCCATTATTTCTTTGAATACTTTTCCCATCTCGTTCTCACTCTCCTCTTGGGATTTCACTTATAATTACATTAGGCTCTTTGATATTGCCTACATGTCCCTGATGCTCTGTTCATTTTTCTTTAGTCTTTCTTCTTTTTTCTTTAGATTGGATTATTTCTTTTGTTCTACTTCATGTTCACTCTTTTTATGCCATCTTAATCTGCTATTAACTCTACCCAGTGAATCTTTCATTTATTAGAATTTTTAGTTCTATAATTTCTATTTGGTTCTTTATTATACATTTCTCTGCTGAGATTCTTCGTATGTTTACTCATGAAGACCATATTTTTCTTTAATTCTCTGATGATAAAGAGTGGGCTATAATTCATGGCAGCTTTATTCATAATAGCAAAATGTTAGAAACAACCTAGATATCCTTTAATGGGTGAATGGTTAAACAAACTTCAGATAGGCCCTTTGAGCTGGTGGAAATACCACCCTAAACATTATTCCAAATCTCTGAAGTAATATCCATACAATGGACTGTTACTCACTAATAAAAAATTAAAAAAATATTAACACATGCAACAACCTAGACTGACCTCAAAGGCATTACGCTTAGTGAAAAAAAGTCAGTCTCAAAAGGTTATATGTTGTATGATTCCATTTATTATTATTATTTTTAAAGATTTATTTATTTATTTTTGGCTGTGTTGGGTCTTAGTTGCAGCATGTGGGATCTTCATTGAGGCGTGCGGGATCTTTTGTTGCGGCGTGCAGGCTCTTCATTGCAGCTCTCGAGCTTCTCTCTAGTTGTGGCATGTGGGTTTTCTCTTCTCTAGTTGTGGCTCCAGCAACTTGGGCTCTGTAGTTTGCAGCATGCGGGCTCTCTAGTTGAGGCGCGTGAGCTTGTTTGAGGCGCGTGAGCTCATTGTTTGTGGCGCGCGGACTTAGTTGCCCCAAGGCATGTGGGATCTTAGTTCCCTGACCAGGGATCGAACCTGCGTCCCCTGCATTGTAAGGTGGATTCTTTACCACTGGACCACCAGGGAAGTCCCTCCATTTATTATTATTTCTTTTAAGTCTTTATTGAATTTGTTACAACATTGCTTCTGTTTTATGCTTTGGTTTTTTGGCCCGAGGCATGTGGAATCTTAACTCCCTGACCAGGGATTGAACCCACACCCCCTTCATTGGCAGGCAAAGTCCTAACCACTGGACCACCACGGAAGTCCCTCTATTTATTATTGAAATGGCAAACATTATTGAAATGGCAAAACCACAGATGGAAGCCAGGGGCAGGGATAAGGGCTGGAGTCAGGATGGGTGTAATTACAACAAGGTAGCAGGAGGGTGTTCTTTTGTGGTGATGGAACAGTTCTGTATTTTAATTGAGGTGGTGGTTACATAAATCTATATATGGAATAAAACTGCATAAAAGTTCACACACACACACACACCAATGCAGGTTAAAATGGTAAAAGCTGAATAAAGTCTGTAATCTAGTTAACATACCAATGTCAGTGTCCTGGTTTTTATACTGCACTATAACTATATAATTTGTCACCCTTTGGGGGAAACTGAGCAAAAAATACATAGGACTCTTTGGACTGTTTTTCCAATGGTCTGTCAGTTTATAATAATTTCATAATAAAAATTTGAAAATTTGAAAAATGATCTATACCTTGCACCATACAAAATATTAAGTCAAAATGTATCATAAACCTAAATGTAAAACCTAAAACAATGGACTCCCCTGGTGGCACAGTGGTTAAGAGTCCACCTGCCAATGCAGGGGACAGAGGTTCGAGCCCTGGTCCGGGAAGATCCCATATGCCGTGGAGCAACTAAGCCCATGCGCCACAACTACTGAGCCTGTGCTCTAGAGCCCGTGAGCCACAACTACTGAGCCCACGTGCCACAACTAGCAAAGCCGGCGCGCCTGGAGCCTGTGCTCCGCAACAAGAGAAGACACTGCAATGAGAAGACTGTGCACCGCAACGAAGAGTAGCCCCCCCTCGACACAACTAGAGAAAGCCTGTGTGCAGCAACAAAGACCTAATGCAACCAAAAATAAATAAATAAAATCGAAATAAATTTATTTTTTAAGAAAACCTAAAATGATAAAGCTTCTAGGAGAAAATATTTGAAATCTTGGACTAGGCAAAGATTTCTTAGATGTAACACCAAAAGCACAAAAACATATGTTTCACATAGGCAAACAGGTATCAAAACCTAACTTGTATGTGTTAAATGGGTGCAGTTCATTGTTGACAAGTGTTTATAATTGCCTGTTTCTTACCCTTTGCTTTGTCTTGACCAAACTTTAGTGAGCCTTCTCTCTTTCCTATATAGGCCCTTGAACTCTGTTTCTCTCCACAAAAAAAAAGGGAACAAGTATCCCCACCCCTTCCCAGCTTCTCCTGGCAATCAGCTGAGCAAAAGACAACTTCCCATCAGACCTCACTGGCTTTTCTCCCCTGCTTATCCAGCTTCCCCATAAAAGATTCTGCTTATCTCTGTTTGCTCCCACATTTACCCTATAAAAGAAAAACCTTTTTGTTTGATTTTGAGACGCTTCCAGATGGCTGAGGTCAGTGTGTTCTCCCTACTACAATAGTCTTTCTTCTGGATAAAGCCTTTTCTTATCTAAGTCTGAATTTGGGGTGGGTTTTTTTGACACTGTATTCAATTATACTTCAATACAGCTGTTAATTTTTTTTCACAACTACTGTGCAAGACAGACAGATGGCTTCATAAAAGAAAAGAGAATCCGGAAATAGACTATGTATACAGGAATTTTGTTTATGGTGAAAGTACCATTTTAAATGGTTTTGCAACAACTGACAATTAATGGGTAAAAGTTAATTCTCTAGCTCACTCCACATGACCCCCCCACACCAATTATAGAGCTAATACAAAAAACCGTAATTACAAAAATGCTAGAAAAAATTATAGAGGGGCTATATGATGATAATCTTGAAACACGAGTAAAACTTGTACCTTGCTCAGTTAACAAAACTATGGGGGACACTAAATGCCATGACATATTGTTGGTAAAAGTGCAAACTGACACAGCCTTTTTGTAGGAAATTTGGTAGTCTCTAATAAAATTAAAAACATGCATACTTTGCAATTCAATAATTCTACCTTTATGTAATTATCTTAGATAAATACTTGTATATGTATGTATGCACACACACACACGGAGCATATACAAGGATGTACTGTTTGCAACAGAAAAATACTAACTACAGTGAGTAAATGTCCTTTAATGAGAGTATGGTGAAATAAATCACAGTATATCCTTATACTGAAATACTAATCAGCAGATTAAAGGATTATGTGTAAGTAACATAATGACGTGGAAAAAATCTGTAGGATATATTAATAGAAAAAAAACCTCTGCGTGCAATGTATTAAGTTGGATTTCATTTATGTAAAAGAATAAAATCCTAAAACAAACCCAACTATGGTACAAATGTACATACTGTATATAGGTATATAAATGCATAGAATAAAATCTATAAAGAAACACACTAAACTTATAAGAATGATTACCACTGCAGAAGGAAGTGAAAAAATGTATGGGAGAAATAAAGGGAAATTTTGCTTGTGCTTGCTATTTGAAACTTTTATACCAAGAAAAACACCTGTGATATTTGGGGGGAAGAGGTACTTTTTTCAAGAGTAATTTGTAGTGCAAAAGCTCGAGAAGCAAATATAGACTATTTCAATTAGTTCGATAATGAAGTAAATAGTCAGGAGAAATCAAAACATATATAATATTTTAGGAGAATGCCTGGAAAGAAGAGCTTGGTCATCCTAACAGTATAACATTAATTTAGAGACTAAACATAACCTCATTAGGCTTTATTTGCCTCACTTGAAAATGAGAATATAAAGAAATATCAACCTCCTAGAGTTACTGTGAGGATCATACCATGGAAAACATTTAGCAGAGGCTGCTGACATGCAGCAATAGTGCAATGAAGGCCCATGACAATTTCGTCATAAAATACATACTGCCTGGCAATTCCCTAGTGGTCCAGTGGTTAGGACTCTGTGCTCTCACTGCCGAGGGCCCAGGTTAGACCCCTGGTTGGGAAACTAAGATCTCACAAGCCAAGCGGCGCGCCCCTCCCCCGCAGAAAACAAAAACAAAAAAACTGCCTTTCTAGAATGTACTGCCTAGAATGTACACTCTAGAATGTACATTCTAGAATGTACTGCCTTTCTAGAATGTAAAGCCTTCTGGCAAAACCCAGGGATGTGTGGTCAGGTAAGGGAGAAGAAGCAGCACTTGTGGAAAAGATTGAGAATATAGTAAAGTTTACATACAATTGAACCAATTTCTTTAAAATTTAAATTTTTTTAATTTTTGAAATTTAATTAAAACTGTTTTTCCTCCTAAGCCTTGTCTAGGAAGTCTTAAGTAGGCCATTTTGAGAGGAGAATGGCTAAGATATAGAAGAAGAAGAATAAAGACGGGCACAGACTTATGGCAGTAAGTGTGGGCAACAGGTGTGAGAAAGCCAGAGAGCGGTAGGTGAACTGAAGCTTACTAAAGGGAGAATGTTAATTTGAGTTGCAAGAACTTTGTTAATGAAGAACTCTGGACAATGGGCCAGCTTCAATTTATTATTAAAATGAGGTCAACTGAATAAATGTTTCTGCAATGGCAGTGCCAGAATAGTAAAAGCTTCTAAGTAAAGAGCCAAGAGAAAAACTGATTCGTTCTTTAAAATAAATAAATGACTCAGTAACCATAACAGAAACGGTAGAAGGTAGCAAAAAACAGAAGAATAAACATGGTGCTTTCCTGGACACCAAAACAGATGACACCATTGGTTATGTTCTAGGAAGGAGGGGATGATCAATCCCAGGAACATTATGCCCACAAGCCAAATACCACTCCTCATTTTGCCACTATATTTTACTTTAGCTCCTATGCTAGAGTTGCCCAAAGCGAGCTATTTTATTCTTTTGCAAATCCCAAGGTAACTTCGCAAAGCAAACATCACACATTAAACTGACCTTTGGAGTACCGCAGTCACACTCTTCCCCAGGGTCCACCAATTTATTACCACAGAAAGGAGCGCTGTAAGCTTCGTCAGGCTTTGGAATATTAAGAAGGCAGTTTCCACCTTTATTTAAAGTTAACTTCTCAAAGTCTTCTGCACTGCAGGTGCTGAAGTTTCTGGAACCTCTGTAATAAACATGAAGAAAAAGATCTTAAGTCATAGCAATTACTCACTTTGAAAATCTTAAGTCATGTCTTCAACCATCAAGAAGTGAACATTTAAAATGGCAGAGGGGGCTTCCCTGGTGGCGCAGTGGTTGGGAGTCCGCCTGCCGATGCAGGGGACACGGGTTCGTGCCCCGGTCCGGGAAGATCCCACATGCCGCGGAGCAGCTAGGCCCGTGAGCCATGGCCGCTGAGCCTGCGCGTCCGGAGCCTGTGCTCCGCAATGGGAGAGGCCACAACAGTGAGAGGCCCGCATAACAATAAATAAATAAATAAATAAATAAATAAATAAATAAAATAAAATGGCAGAGGAAGTTCCCTGGCTGTCCAGTGGTTAAGACTCCACGCTTTCCCTACCAAGGGTCCAGGTTCAGTCTCTGGTTGGGGAACAAAGATCCTGCAAACCGCGAGACATGGCGGGGAAAAAAAAAAACGGCAGGGGTTTCCCTGGTGGCACAGTGGTTGAGAGTCTGGCTGCCGATGCAGGGGACACGGGTTCGTGCCCCGGTCTGGGAAGATCCCACATGCCGCGGAGCGTCTGGGCCTGTGAGCCATGGCCACTGAGCCTGCGCGTCCGGAGCCTGTGCTCCGCAACGGGAGAGGCCACAACAGTGAGAGGCCCGCATACCACACACAAAAAAATAAAATAAAATAAAATAAAATGGCAAAAAATAAAATGGCAGAAGATACAGAAAATATTCACAGAATCATAAATCTCAGCATCAGAAGAGACCTCAAAAATTATCTAGTCCTCTCTAGAATTAGGTTTTATTTGTCTTCCATAGTAAAGGTTCTTCAAATATGTGAAGCGAGCTCTGTTTCCCCAACCTCTTTTCACTCTGTTGAAATGACGTTCCTGCGCTCCCCTCACTAACACTTACGAGGAGCTATGTGACAATAACGTGAATCCAGTGACGATGCACGCACTGTAGCTACCAAGGAGCAGCCTGCACAGGGCAGAATTTCAGCTACAGTCTGAGGTTCAAATGCCTCTGATGGTAATTTCTAAGAACTGTAGTTAATACTCTGAAGGCTAGATGGGCTTCTAGAAACGGTCCAACTTGAACTGTCTATGTGGTATTTATACGAACACAATTTTGATGTGTTTCTATGTGTTGCTGGGTTGTTTTTAGTTATTGTTTTACTCAATAACGATATTTTTAGATAGTCCCACTGGCTAGGTTCACTTTTGAAGACTAGTGGGAGACACACTCATCTATAAAACAAGAACCTTTGAGAAATCCAAGTCACATTAAAATTTTATTGGGGGCGTTTGGTGCCCTGAAAGAATCTTTTTCATCAGTTTGAGCAATGGTACCAAAAGTAACAGTGGGAATGAGAACCATGTTACGTTACAGTGATTGAGAAAGCATTCCTATTGATTCCGTGTCTTCTGTACATCCAAGGAATCTAAGAAACAGATCCTTTCTGGGAGACTTTGTCCCCTGGGTAAACTCTTCTTTGCTAACCGGCCCAGAGTCTCCCAGGAAGTAGACAGTCCTGGCTCCTGGCTCTTCGGACTGGAAAGCAGTCACACAGAAAGTAAAGACCTAGCACAAGATTTCCGACAATGACAAAAACACTCGTTTTCCACATTCTTCTTTTTCTTGCTACTCTCTGCTTAGGAATATTGTAAGGAGGAGTCCTTTTGTACAACACTGTTCCTTCAACAAATATTTGTGGAACATCCATCATGTACAAGGCACTCTTCTTCGTGCAGGGGAGAAAACAGTAAACAAGGCAGACAAAAATCCCCGCCCCTGTGAAGGCAACATTCTACTGAGTGAAACAGACTATAAACATAATGAAGAAATAAATTCAATAGTACATTAGAAGATGAGTCACGTTGGGGAAAAAGATGAGGAGGTGAAGAGGACGACCTCTGCAGGGGGAGGAGCGACTACAGTTTTTCAAAGAGCTGTCAGGACAGGCACTTCAAATACTGAGACAACTGAATCAAAACTGGATTTCTAGGGGAAGAACATTTCCGGCAGAAGAAACAGTAAGTGCAAAAGCCCGAAGGGAGAGGCCTGCCTGTTCAAGGAACAGATAAGGAAGCCAGCGTGGCTGGAGTGGAGTGAGACAGTGAGGGATACAGACAGCAAGGTGTGAAGAGGCCATTGCAAGAATCTGACTTTTTACGATGAGTGAAATAAGGAGGGGAATGACACAATGGAAAGCGTGAAGCAGGAATGATGTGATCTGATTTACGTTTTAATAAAATCACCATGTTTGCTATGTTAAGCAGGAAGAAGTCCACTCAACAGATGATGACGGACCAACTGGCAGTGGTGAAAGCAGTAAGAAGGGTTTGGATTATTTATATGGTTTAAAGAAATAGGCATTAAGGCAAAGAATGTGAGAAAAGAGAAGTCAAGGGTGACTGAGATTTTTGTCCTGAGCTACTAGAAGGAAGGCGCTATCATTAACTATCACGGGAAGATGGGGGCAGAGCAGGTTTTAGGAAGGACAACAAGAGTTTGAGTCTAAGGACCTCAAGTAGAAATGTCAAACTAGAGCATGTGATAATTATCTGATAAACAAGGAGACTTCAATTTAAACAATTGTTTTTTTATTTCCTATTATTGTTCTTTATATGGCTAGTACATTGCCTACCACACAGTACATATTCAATAACGTTTTCTGTAAGAATATATTAATCAGCTGATAGTCACAGGAGTTGTACAGACATATGTGTATATTTCCTACACTTGAGCTCCTAATTTTAATCTACAAAGTTCACCACTTCTGAACAGATTATTTTTGAAATAAGCTTGTTATACAGTCCTTGGAACACATTTTCTCATAGAAACAATGTTTTATATGTGTGATCCTAAAGCAATCTACAAAAAAAAAAAATCTGTTTCACCCACAATGAAGTTGACTATCATACTGAAAAGGATAACAAAATCATAACCGCTTCTTCTGCTGTTTAGTATGTGGAGATAATAACAAACATCCCCACGTTGGCCTTCACTAACACTGTGGATAATAAAATGAAGATATTCTCTCCCTAGTCATCCTTGGATGTCACCTACAGTAATAAGAAGGATGATCTTTCTCCTGACACTCGGCTTGAATAATAGCAACTAAAATACCCCTACTCTCTATCACTTCTGGGAACTAAGATATGAATCTAAAGCATCTCCGAATCTCTTCTGTCACATCTAGGTGAGTTTTATAAAACTGATTCAAAAGGAGATACATGGGACTAACAGTGATGGAAATGGTCCACCAGGATATGACCAAAAAAAACCCAACTATCATTTAAAACATTCTCTCTATGACTAACCTGGAAATAACCAAAACACACTTCCACCACTACCATCCTAACCCCACAGCCTAGGAACAGGAAGTCCTAAGAAAGAACTCTAAGTGATGGCACTTAATCAGATCAATTTTTTTAAAAAAGAGCACTCTTTTAAAAGCCTCCGATTATGGAGGCTTTCTGATGTAGGTGGCATTGAGGGACAGAGTTAAGAAAGCCATTTCTCTAGAAAGGTACCTCCCAGGAAAAGCACCCCTCACACGCCCAGGAATCCAAGAGCAGTGTGTGAGGGGAATACTACCAGGTCCCTCAAATATCTTAAATAATGATAAAAAATTATATTACAAAGTTAATTATCCACTTTTTAAACAGAATTGGATCCAACTGATTATCTGTAAAAACACTAGCATCTATATCACTTGCATCTAAAAAAAAAGCCTAACTTATAACAGTCAACTAATGTTCATGAAATAGCATATGAAGTAGTAGGTGGGAAATCTGTCCTCAAAAAGAAGATTTAATATGCCAAAGATAACATAATCCTACTTCTCAAATTATTTCTTACCAAAACTTGTTCAAATATAATGCCCAATACTTTATCAAAACATAACATGAAGACACAAGATACTGTGAGAAGAACTATAAAAAAATTAAAAGACACTATAAGGGGAAAAAAAAAACAGATATAGTCCCATAAAGTCTCTAGATACTAGAATTATCAAACAATAACCCAGGAAGAGAAAATCTGTGCTTCCTATGGTCAGAGAGAAAAATGAGAAGCTTGAAAATTTTAGCAGGGAACTAAAATCCACAGTTGTAATACAGCAGATTTGATGTGTTTTTCTAAAACACATTCTTTACACATTTAAAATACCCTGAAATTGAGATTCATCTTAAAATTTGAATTAACTTGATAGTCACCATTTTTTTCATTCTAAGTGGTATGTTAATAATGGTATCTTATAATCAGTGTCACCTACATTTGCATAAATACAGTGTATTAGTGATCATATTAAACGTAAGTAGATTAAATGATTCAATTAAGAGACAAATATTGCCAGGCTGGATTAAGAAAATAAAACCTAAATATAGGTTGTTTAGAAACATATATCTAAAACACAAGAATAAAGAAAAGTTCAAAGTAAAGGAATAGAAAACATATACTGTCAACATTACCAAAAAAACAAAAACAAATCTGGGACAGCTAAATTAATATCAGACAAAACTGACCACTCTAGCTAATGCAATAAAAAAGGAAATGAAAGACATACAAATTGGGAAGAAAGAAACAAAACTGTCTTTGTTTGCAGATCTCTGCCTGCTGCTGGACTGCTGCAGCTTGTGCCCAGACCCACGCTGAGTGCCCATACCAGCCCCTCTTGTCCCAGCACTGCTCCCCCCCACCCCAGGGAGAGGGTGCTGGTGCTGGGAAAGGGGACAGCACACACTTAAAGGGAACAGAGCGGGCTCAGACCCAACCCTCAGCGCTTGTGCTCCAGCAACTGGGGACCAAACCCCAGGCCCAATAGGGCAGTGTTGCCACTGAGCAGAGGGGAAGTCCCGTCACAAACCCAGCTCCAGCTCCAGCCCCTCCATTCCCCATCCCAACCCCTGCTAAGGTGATAGCTTCCAGCACACGTTGAGGAGAGACATGACTTGTGTTCATGTCAAATCCAGCTCTCCCATGAAAATACAAATAACGCACTTTAAAAAACAGGCCGTACACCACATTAACAAATTGAAGAATAAAAACCATATGATCATCTCTATAGATGCAGAAAAAGCTTTTGATAAAATTCAATATCTGTTTAGGACAAAAACTCTTCAGAAAGTAGGCAGAGAAGGAACATACCTCAACATAGTAAAGGCCATATAGGACAAATCCACAGCTAACATCATTCTCAATGGTGAAAAGCTGAAAGCATTTCCTCTAAGATCAGGAATAAAACAAGTATGCCCACTCCTGCAACTTTTATTCAACATAGCTTTGGAAGTCCTAGCCACAGCAGTCAGAGAAGAAAAAGAAATAAAAGGAATTCAAATTGAAAGAGAAGAAGTAAAACTGTCACTGTCTGAAGACGACATGATGCTATACACAAAATCCTAAAGACCCTACCAGAAAACTACTAGAGCTCATCAATGAATTCGGTAAAGTTGCAGGATACAAAATGAATGCACAGAAATCTATTGCATTTCTATACACTAACAACAAAATATCAGAAAGTAAAATTAAGGAAACAATCCCATTTACCATCACATCAAAGAATAAAATACCCAGGAATAAACCAACTTAAGGAGGCAAAAGACCTGTATTCCAAAAACTATAAGACACTGATGAAAGAAGTTGAAGATGACACAAACAGATAGAAAGATATACCGTGTTCTTGGATTGGAAGAATCAATATTGTTAAAATGACCATACTATTCAAGGCAATCTACAGATTCAATGCAATCCCTATCAAATTACCAATAGACAAAAAATTTTAAAACTTGCATGGAAACACAAAGACCCTGAATAGCCAAAACAATCTTGAGAAAGAAGAATGGAGGTGAAGGAATCACACTTCCTAACTTCGGACTATATTACAAAGCTACAGTCATCAAAACAGTATGGTACTGACACAAAAACAGAAATATAGACCAATGGAACAGGATAGAAAGCCACAGAAATAAGCCCACGCACTTATGGTCAATTAATCTATGACAAAGGAGGCAAGAATATACAATGGAGAAAAGACAGCTTCTTCAATTAGTGGTGTTGGGAAAACTGGACAGCTACATGTAAAAGAATGAAATTAGAACATTCTCTAACACTATATACAGAAATAAAGTCATAATGGATTAAAGACCTAACTATAAGACCAGATACTATAAAACTCTTAGAGGAAAACACAGGCAGAACACTTGTTGACATAAATTGCAGCTATATTTTTTGGATCCCTCTCTAAAAAATGAGTAACAGAAATAAAAACAAAAAATAAACAAATGGGACCTAATTAAACTTAAAAGTTTTTGCACAGCAAAGGAAACCATAAACAAAACGAAAAGACAGCCTACAGACTGGGAGATAATATTAGCAAACGATGCAACCAACAAGGGATTAATTTCCAAAATATACAAACAGCTCATACTGCTTAACATCAAAAAAACAAACATCCCAATCAAAAAAATGGGCAGAAGATTTAAATAGACATTTCTCCAAAGAAGACATACAGATCACCAACAGGCACATGAAAAGATGCTTAATATCGCTATTATTAGAGAAATGCAAATCAAAACTCAATGAGTTATCACCTCACACCAGTCAGAATGGCAATCACTAAAAAGTCTACAAATAATAAACGCTGGAGAGGGTGTGGAGAAAAAGGAACCCTCCCATACTCTTGGTGGGAATGCAAATTGATGCAGCCACTATGGAAAACAATGTGAAGGTTCCTTAAAAAACTAAAAATATAGCTACCATATGATCCTGCAATCCCATTCCTGGGCATACACCTGGGGAAAACTCTAATTCAAAAAGATACACATTACTCCAATCCAAACAATTCATTGTTTATTTTTAGCATTAAACAAATGTTCAATAGTTTTAAAAAAGCAAAAGGAAAAAGAATAAAAAGAAAGAATTCAGTTACTCACGATGCTCCTGAATTCATGATGCAGCTCTTTGCTCCACAATAACAATCTCTCCCATCATCATGATTCATTCCAAGGTTATGACCCAACTCATGAGCAACAATGGATGCAAATGTCTCCACTGTGATTTGCCCAAACTGCCCAAACACAGGAAGGTATTCATTAGGTTTCTGAACAAAAAGGATATGCTTTTTGTTTCTCAGATTACTTTTTCACAAAAGGAAATTCATCACTACAATACTGATAGCCTACGTAATAAAGCAAGCATCCAACATCAGTGTGTAGACATGGCAGTCTAGTAGGAAACTGGTGTGACTTAACATACTGATGATAGAGATAGACTCTTTAAGCAACAGATCAATTCCTTTAGCACCAACAGATTATTCATGGTGGTTGATGGGAAAACAAGTTCATGGTTCTGACTTAATTTTCTCAAATGGAACCTCTGTTTCCTCATCCATAAAAAGTGAGGCGCTAATAAACACACAATAAATATTAGAAAACTTAATTCAGTCTCCAGGGAAAGAACACATCTGCCACTTCTACCATGTCCCTCATAATAGCCAAAATATCGCTGTAAGGACTAGGAGAGGAAGTACAGAGTCACTGAATGTTGGACATTTCCTAATGCAGATTCCAAAGATGAACATCAAGAACAAAACATACCACGTTAATCCCGCCCGCGTGGCTCCTTGAACACACTGTTCCCACAAACGCCATTCCCGCGGTCCCACCAAAACCTTTCTTCCTAAATGAAGAGAACACGTATAAGTTATAAAATGTACTTGGGGAGGAAAAGGTACACATTGCTCCTATTTCTTTGGGTAATCTTAAACTGATTGGTAGACCCTATGAAAACTGGGAGAAAAATGGCAAAGGTAAATAACATTTTAAAAATCACAATTCAATTAAAGACATCTTTTTTATTATCAGAGGGGAGATTAATATTACAAATTCATTTTTCAGACAAATGAAGATACATTTTTGATATCAAACCAATTTGTTTTGTACCTTCTAGATGAAAAAACCTTCCTAAAATGCAGTATATCTATTTATTCAAAAACTCTATTGAGATCAGGTAACAAAATGACATATTCACACAGGAGGCTGCAGGCAGGGAGCACAGGAAACAGAAGAGACACGATGGTCTCCGTATGGCTGCTCAATCATCGTGGACACACCTGTATCTAAGGACCTGGTCCCTCTGCCTGGAACTCTCCTCCCCAATATACAGCCCTAACTCACTCCCTCACCTGCTTCAGGTCTTTACACAAAGGTCATCTTCTCATTGAGGCCTTCCCTCGCCAAGTTACCTAAATTTTCAACCTCACTCCCCCCAATTCTTCTATCTCTACCCTCCCTGCTTTATTTTTCCTCCTTACTACTTATCACTATTTAGCATATTATATACACTTATTTATCTCACTTATGAGGTAAATCTCCTCCACCACAATATGAACTCCATGAGAGCAAGAATTTTTGTCTGTTTTGTTCACTGCTATACCCCAGAGCCTAGGAATACATCTAATAAATATCTTTTAAATGAATGAATAAACCCTTCTCTCGGGCATCTGAACAGCCAGGACAAGAGGCCTAGAGATATTGACATAAGGGGATTGCCAAGAAAACATTTTAGCCAGATCACCCTGTAGTGAACCCCACAGTCCCCAAGCCCCACTTATGTCCTCAATGCTTCCGAAAGGAATTTTAGTACCCCATTCCTAACCACAAACAACCAGGGATTATTAGACATCTGGGAAACGCCTCTAACATGGCAGATGGAGACCAAACAGAGGAGACAGCTTGGTAGGTGTGGTTGGGCAAAGCACAGGGAGTGTGCCTGGTGCCTGTTCCTTTTGTGAATGAGAAGGCATGCTCACTGCCAGGGTATGAGGACACTTCCAGGTACAATTTTACTAAAAATTAATAAAAATGTCAGGATCAAGCTTTTGTGGTTATGGGGCCATAAAAATCCATTTAGGCATTCTCAGTGCCTTGCTTTAAACTAACTGGTATGACTAAATAAATAAGTAAATAAATTAATTAATTAAATCAAGGGAAATTTCTCCTCAGAAAAAATTTTGAGTTTTAGGTACCATCAGCATTAAGGAAGGCAAAAATTATTACATAAAACATTTTTTGGCAAAAAGTCAGCCCACCAACCAGAAGATTTTTAAGAAGCAAGAAATTTTTTTAGTATTTTTAAGTGAGGGTTTTGTATTAACTTTTGGAATATATTTGTATTAAGTGATTACATAAGCTTAAGTTTTTTTATGGTTCCATGAAAATACTATGTAGAAAGAAGAAAATTTTAAAAAATATATCAGAAATATCTCAAAGAGAGTTTAAAAAATTATTATATCCATGAAATAAGAATTTGACCAGCTCTCTTCTCTTCTCTTCTCTGCCATCCTACGTACGGTTAAATTTGCTCCTCGCCATGTCTTCTCACAAGACTTTCAGGATCAAGCAATCCCTGGCCAAGAAACAAAAGCAGGGAATCGTCCCATTCCCCAGTGGATTCAAATGAAGACTGGTAATAAAATCAGGTACAACCCCAAGACGAGACATTGGAGAAGAACCAAGCTAGGTCTGTAAGGAGCCTCGCATATGAGGTGGCGCACATTTTTGCTGGGTCAAGGACACTTGCATCTTACCATATCACTCTGAGAACATCACTACTACCCAAACAGCTGGATGGGTTTTATTAGGAAAGTGATTTTTCTCTTTGTGTCAGTGTTTCTGCACTAATGCTTTGGCCCAGTAGTAAATATGTGGAACCTTTTGTTGGGATAAAAAAAAAAAGAATTTGACCATATAAAAATTTTAAGGGGGACAAAAAAGAGCTAAATATTAAACATTAAAAATAAGATAGCTGAAATGAAAAACTAATAAAAACCTTAGAAGGTAAATTTAAAGAAATATCCAGAAAGCAGAACAAAAAGACAAAGAGAAGGAGACAAAAGATAATAAAATTAGAGGACAAGCACCGGAAACTCAATAGCTGAGTAAAAGGAATCCAGAAGGAATGAAGAATAAAAATAAAGAGGATGAAATCATCTCCAAAATAGTTTGAGAAAAATTCCTAGAACTGCAGTTTCAAGATTGAAATTACCCACTAAGAACACAACACAGTGAGTGATAAAAGACCTACACCAAAGCGTAGCATCAGGAAAATTTAGAAGCCTGGGAACCAAGAGAAGATCCTACAAGTTTCCAAAGAAGAAAAAAAAAAAAAGGCCACATACAAAAGATCAGGAACCAAAGTGAATTAAAGCTTCTCAATAGTAATTCTGGAAGTCAAAAGACAATGGCCATGCCTTCAAAATTCCGAAGGAAAACATTTCGTGCCTAGAATTTTATACTCAGCAAAATAACCTGAAATTTACAAAACAAACTAGAAAGCACACCTCTGAAAAACTGAGTTACTTAAGCCCTAGGATAATCAGAGTTCAAACTGAGATAATTTTTTTATTAATTGAAGTACAGTTGATTTACAATGTTTTGCTACTTTCTGGTGTACAGGAGATAATTTTTAAATTCTGTTTTGAGGCCGTGAAACACATTTTCCAACATGCAAGAGGTCAAAATTTTTTCTTTCAATATATCCTTACACAAGAAGAAACTAGAAAACATGCCATACCAAAATGAGGAAGTAAACCCAAGAAAGAGGAAGAAGGACATGGGATAAAGGTCACAGAGGCTCCAACACAAAAGACAGGTCTTATTATCATACTGTCACTTGTCCTACAGTAGCAAAAATTTTCCTCATTTAAATGAATGCTCAGAAACCTTAACAGAATGATTCTAATAAAAGAAAAAAAGCAAAAATTATTATTCTGATCATGCCATTAATAGTACCTTTAAAAAAAAATCACTTACAGAACTAGCTGTGCACTGTCATGTCTCCGACGTGTTATAAGAAACTTTTCCCGCCACTGTACAAAGTTCCCCAACACATCACCCGCACCTCCGATTATGTTGATCAGATTTCCATTTGTCCAAATCTCCAGCCCAACTAGCACAATTCGAATATTTAACATGATGTACATCTGGAAAGAAAACAAATAAAAATATATAAAATTTATTAAAGAATATGAGAATAATTCCTGGTTATATATCCGAAAAAAGAAAAAACACTAATTCGAAAAGATATGTTCACCCCAATGTTCACAGCAGCATTATTTACAATAGCCAGGATACGGAAGCAATCTAAGTGTCCATCAACAGATGAATGGGTAAGAAGGTGAGGTATATATATACACATACATACAATGGAATATTATTCAACCATAAAAAGAATGAAATTTTTGCCATTTGCAGCAGCATGCATGGACTTGGACAGTACTATGCTAAGTGAAATAAGTCAGAAAGAGAAAGACAAGTATAGTACAGTATCACTTACATGTGGAATCTAAAAACATACAACAAACTAGTGAATATAACAAAAAAGAAACAGACTCACAGATATAGAGAACAAGCTAGTGGTTACCAGTGGGGAGAAGGAAGGGAGGGGGCAATACAGGGATAGGGGATTAAGAGGTACAAACTATTATATATAAAATAAGTTACAAGGATATATTGTACAACACAAGGAACAGTAGCCAATATTTTATAATAACTATAAATGGAGTATAACCTTTAAAAATTGTGAAACAGCATACTGTACCCCTGTAACATATATAATATTGTACATCAACTATGCTTCAATAAAAAATAATACAATAAAATAAACAATATGAGAATATCTTTTAAGTAACACAACTACTTAAATTAAAAACAGGACTCCTCCCCTCCAAAAAAAATTCCCTTCAATATAATGAGACTCTAACTTCTCAAGGGTCTCAGTTTCCTCATCCATAAAACAAAAGTAAAGATTCAAAATCCTTTTTATCTTCCACTCCAAAATCTGACAAACTCTAGATATTTAAAGTTTTGGGTATTTTGGTTCCAAAACTTTCCCTAAACTAATGCAAGCCTATTTATAGTCCATATTTAGCTCACTTAATGTAAATATTCATATATTTCACTACAGAAATGTCAATGAGGTTGATTACAAGGTGCTACCCCAGGACCCTGTTGGAGGTGTAATGTAATACATAGTGAACTATATGTTATAAATGTATGCGAAGTGAACTATATTACTTACCTAAACTCTTATCTAAAATTCTAATGACATGCACCCCAAAGGTTTCAGATAAAGGATTATGGAACTCATATCTATTTCACAGAGATACTGTGAGGAATAAGTGAGTTAATAAATGTAAGGCAATTGACTCAGTTTCTAGAATGTTATAAATATCCAATAGAATGTTATCATTATCATCATCATCATTATTATGCTTGGTATTTGTATTAGGGGAACAACTTAGAGATGAAATTATCTTATAAGAACATGTAGCTAATTCTCCAGTATCTCCCACTGGATGAATAAACTCCAAAATCTCAAACCAAATCCCTCCTTCTCTCTCTCTCTCTCACATAGACACACACACACACACACACACACACACACACACACACACACACACACAGTGTCATAGTTTCAGAGGAGGCAGCCTTATTTAAAATAAGATTCTCTCAGTAAAAATTCAAAGATCTTTTTATAAATACCAAAGTACCTTAGCGTATCTGCTATAAAATAAAAGTCATATTTTATGGCAAGATGAGAAAAATTTAAACAAATACATTTTTCTCTGCCCTTTGGCCTCCTCTCTCCCCGCACTGTGCATTGTGTATCTGCATTAGGCATCGACCAAACCTCCCCCATTGGCAGAAATACCTGCTCAACCATAAAGAGCAGCATTCTCCTAGCATCAATAAGACAACTCCTTAAAAGATAACATTCCTTCCTGACCTGTTAGGGGCCACGATGATAATTAAATCTGGATTGTGTAAACTGTCAATAATGCTTCATTGAATGTACAGCTCTCTGTCTCAAAAAACTTATATAACTGTACCTTGACTTCTAACGAGGGGAACAGTTCTCAGAGCTTTCTGAGATGCTCTTCCTGGGTTATAATCCTCAAATTTGGTTAAATAAAATTTTCCATTTCTTTCTTAGATCAGCTGATGAATTTTTCGTTGACATTAAAGATAAAGTAGATGCTAATTCGAAATCTCTTGCTTGTCTCAGAGTCTCTCTCTCTACAATTATACTTTACTTTTAAACATAAAACAGTTACAAAACAAATTAGAGAGCAGACCCCTGAAAGACTGAGTTACTTACTTAGGCTCTAGAATAATCAGAGCTCAAAATGAGACAATTTTAAAATTCCATTCGGAGACTGTGAGAGGAGAGGACAGAATAATCCCAGCTGATAGAAAATACAACTCACGCTATCCAAGTAGTTTGCTAAAAGAATCATCTCTTCTCGCACTGCAGTCTGGTTTCTTCCCATCATGTCATACTGAAAAGCAAAGAAGGGAAATCATTATCACCAAAGCAATTTAAGAATAAACTTTCTATAATCTCTTACAATGAAGATAAGAATCCAAATATTTCCTCTGAACCAAAAACTGAGGCACTTAGACATTCTCCTGCATTTCAAACTAATAAGTCTAAAGGATACATTTTAGTGATAAATAGGAATAAAAGAAAAGCAGGTACGTGGGTGAAATGAATAATGAAAAAGCACTGAAATCTTAATCTTCTCCAAAGCAGTACAACTTTAAAATGAGTTTCATACTTAACAGTCTTTAATTCATTTTAATGCAAAAATATTTTCAAGCATTTCACAAAGGTAGAGTTTAAAACAATCAAAATACATAGATAAAGGAATGAAAGACAATCTGAAAGACTTCCTGATCCTTTCACCTCTTAGGCTAACGACATTACCAGTAACCAATTTCTAAACTCTGGGCTAAATTAATTATCAGAAATTAACCAGCGTTCACTAGTGAAAACATTATATGTAGATAGAAATAAAGAGATATATAAAAGTTTAACCATATTAAGCCAGTTGATTATGACTGATTCACTTCTTTGAGATCTAGCTAAATCCAAATGTCTATTTTAATATTATTTTAATATAACCAATTTAATAACTAATTAAAAGAACACTTTTAAAAGAACATGTGGTTTTGCTCTATGGTAAGGGCATTAATACCAGAATATATCAGATTTTATTAATTAGACATTTTATCATGATTCTCCTAAACAAAAAAAAATTTTTTTAATACACTTGACAAGGTTTGATTAAAATAGAACCATTTTTATTTTGAACCATTTTCTACCTATGTGGAGAGAGTAATAAAGAAAAACTTTTCAAATCTCTATTTTTGTCACTTGTCCACAACATTCTACAGGAACATTTTACACATTATCTGGGACAAAGTTCATGCTTGTTCATACTCCTTTATGCTTCTTCCTTCTACACTTGAGGATAATGAACCTATAATGAACAAATCTGAATATATTTCTATCTCTTAAAAATATGGCTTGTTTTTTTTCCAGTCTACATACAATAAGGGATTTTTTTTAAAAAAACATAAAAATCCTCAAAACTGTCTCTGCAGGTTACAAGAAAGGACTTGTCAATTGTGTTAAGTTTCTGCAAACAGCTTATTTGCACAAACAACAAAGTTGGAAGTACAAGTCACACAAAACATTTCAAATAATCTATAGGTTAAATTATATAGCAGCTGTATCTAAAATTGATAATGCTGTAAATGCTGAAATAGACACATAACTTTTTTTAGTTGAGTAAAGCACAATTCTTAAGTATGAATAAGGAAAATGCCCTGGTGTTATCCTGTACAATAAAATAAATAGTAAATGCTAAGCTGACCTATTCTCCTCTGCTCCCTTCTAAAGCATGCCAAGAACCTGGAAGTTTTCTAACTCTTAAATAGAATAGATAGATAGATATCTCTTAGAGATATCTTTCTCTTAGATAGTTTTCTGTCTCTTAAATAGGTTAGCTGAAATTCTAGAAAGAAAAGCAATTTTATTAGGCAACAAAGCAATATCTGATTAACTGGGTTTATCACCACAGTCCTTTAAATGTCTCTGAAAAAGTCTCAAGAGCTTAACTGAGAGGCAGAACAGTTTCACTTAAGAAATTTGGCATATGCAAATCACCCAAAAGAACAGGGGGAAGAAAATCACCAGTAAAAAATAAAGGTAGAGGTAATCTCATTTGCTACATTCAGTTCTGGAGGTATTAGGAATATCATGTATGAATATCAAGAAAAAAAGTCATTTTAGTTTTTAAATTACATTTAACAGAAATCAATACAAATATGTTATATTTAATATTTCCTTCACGGGATGCTCACTTCTCATCTGCTTTTCATGAAAAAGAAGAAAAACTGTCACCAATCCTACCCTTTCCTTGTCTACGACAATGAACAGCTCCACATAGCGGGTCTGTGGCAGGACAGCTCTTCTTCTCTGTCAAACACACAAACATCATAAAGGCAAAAAAAAAAAAAAAAGGTATAAGGCTACACGTTTTTCATACATAATGATCTTACCCTAACCTCTAGTCACTTATTTCATGTCTGTTAAGAACGTCATAAAATGATTTTAACACATCCTAGATCAATAAAGCCAAAACAACACGTTTTTTTAAAAAAGTGATATCTGCCATCTGTACTGATCTGAGAAATATTCTATCTAGTTAAAGACAATATGAGTTATTCAAGTTTCCAAAGCAGAATAACTGATCTTCTAATATCTAAACTACACACACACACACACACACACACACACACACACACACACACGTTAATAGGAAACTCCATCACTTTGTTGGGAGTAGAAGAAAGAATATCTGCCAATAACCCAGAGCAGAAGGAAGGACAAGGTTGTCATTTTATTTTGTTATTGTTGTCCTTTATTTTTTTTTCTTCCAGTTTCACTGATACAATTGACCCTGACATACAAGGTTGCCACTTTAAAAAAAAATTAGTTCTGTGATTTTACAGAAATTTAGATAAAGTATAGCATGAGCTAAAATTTAATGTTTTCCAATGATTAAAAAGAACAGTACAAAAGTCAAAAGAATGAATGGCAGGAGAGGCAATGAAAATAATGCCATAAACTAGTATGAGTTAATTAAAATACACCAGAAGAAGAGGCACAAGCCTCTTCTACCACAGCGACATCATCTCATTATGTAGAAAGCTGGCTTCTCTGCAACTGAGGTTCCTCTGGTCCTAGAAACAGTTCAGGTTAAGAGACTCCTGTCAAGGGCTTCCCTGGTGGCGCAGTGGTTGACAGTCCGCCTGCCAATGCAGGGGACACGGGTTCGTGCCCCGGTCCGGGAAGATCCCATATGCCGCGGAGCGGCTGGACCCGTGAGCCATGGCTGCTGAGCCTGCGCGTCCGGAGCCTGTGCTCCGCAACGGAAGAGGCCACAACAGTGAGAGGCCCGCGTACAGGGAAAAAAAAAAAAAAAAAAAAGAGACTCCTGTCAAGAGTAAGCCAAGGAATCCTAAAGAAGTCTCAAAACAGGGATACCATGAGTGTCCCTGGAAAAAATCGGAGATCATTAAAGTTCTAAACCTCAATCTCTTTCCCTCTCTCTCTCTTTTTCACTTTAGAGCTCCAGAATTACCACTCCAGTCTGTGTAAAGCATATCTACATCAAAAAGACCACGGCTGGGGCTTCCCTGGTGGCGCAGTGCCCCGGTCCGGGAAGATCCCACATGCCGCGGAGTGGCTGGGCCTGTGAGCCTTGGCCGCTGAGCCTGCGCGTCCGGAGCCTGTGCTCCGCAGCGGGAGAGGCCACAACAGTGAGAGGCCCACGTACCGCAAAAAAAAAAAAAAAAAAAGCCCACGGCCAGACTTCCCTGGTGGCGCAGTGGTTAAGAATCTGCCTGCCAATGCAGGAGACAAGGGTTCAAGCCCCGGTCCGGGAAGATCCCACATACCACGGAGCAACTAAGCCCGTGCGGCACAACTACTGAGCCTGAGCTCTAGAGCCCTCAAGCCACAACTACTGAAGCCCACGCACCTACAGCCCGTGCTCCGCAACAAGAGAAGCCACCGCAATGAGAAGCCCGCGCACCGCAACGAAGAGTAGCCCCGGCTCGCCACAACTAGAGAAAGCCCGCGTGCAGCAATGAAGACCCAATGCAGCCAAAAGTAAATTAATTAATTAATATTTTTTAAAAATCCCTCTCAAAGTCACTGTAAAGGGCTATTAGGTAGCAATGACAAAAAGAAATACAGTTACTGTTTAAGACTTAAGCCCTAGTTTCCAAAACACAGAAGCCTAATTGTACTCATCGTGCTGGCAGGAACTGCGTATTGCTCATCTTTCTATCCCCTTAGTACCCATCACAATGTCTGGCATACAGTTGGCAAAAACACAGTAATAACAGGTATTGGTTTAAGGCACAAACACAACATTTTTTTTTAACTTGAGTCTCAGCCATGAAGAAATACATTATGTCCTTACTCGAAGTAGCTGAGTGACGCTGGGAGGCTCTTCCTCTTCATCCTTTGTGGTTTCTTCCTCTGTATCCTTGTTGGAAACCCCACATTTCACAGGCTCTTTGTGGACATCATCCATTCGATAAAAGATGTGCTCAAAATGAGAGCTGTTTTGCAGGGGTTCAATCCCATAACTCACATTCTCTATATGCAGCAAGCCTCTTAAGTGTTGTATTACACGTACACAAGTTTTTAGAATGAAAAAAAAAATACACAGGAAAAGGAATTAAGAAACCTGAATAAAAGTCCTACTTCTTAACATATGTAAGAAGGGGTAGAATGGTATAGAGAAAAACAGAGGCTTTACAGGCAGGCAGACCTAAACTTAAAGCACAAGACGACTACTCACTAGCATGACTGCCTGAAAGTTACCTAACCTCTCTGAGGGTTTGCTGTATAAGGAAAGGCAATTCAGAACAGTGGCTAAAAGTGTGAAGTCTGGAGCCAGAGGACCAGAGTTTGAATCCCAAATGTTTCCTACTAGCCTTAGTTTACATTCTCCATAGAGTTGTTCTGAAAACTAAATTATTTAATACACACAAAATACTTAGAACGTTGCCTGGCACACAGTAACTCTTCTACAAGTATCATTACTTAAATGGAGATAGTCATAGCCATCTTATATAGTTGGTTTGAGAATTTAAAGTAATATTTCTTAGTTCAATCAATCATGCAAACAATCAACCAGCCCAGTGTCATGCTGCCTGGCCCTTAATAAATTTAATTTTAATATTATTATCACTTCACTTGATACATGATATGATTTCTCTGAACCTCAGCTTGCTCACCTAAATATGGAAATAATCAGCCCCTTTTCACAGTCATTATGCACCTTAGATGAAAGAATATAGGTGAAAATTTTATAAACCTGAAGGGTGACAGAAATTTAAAGTATGCGTTATTTTAAATAGCAAAGTTTATTTAGTGGACTCAAAAAAATGAAATTTTTTCTTTAGTTATTAAAATTCATCAACTGCAAGACTGTCCTAAATAAACATGCTGAAAATGACATCTGAAACACAGCTATAAAGACCTTCAGCAACATCAAAGTAAAATCTAAATTTAAGTCCCCTAAAGTGACTTGATCTGGAGACAGAGATAGGTAAAGAGGAAAGAAATAAGGGAATGAAAAAACCCCGAAAAATTGATAAAGAAAATTCCTTACCTGAGTCCAAAACAGTTGCTAAGAGCAATCGATGAATTATAAACGCCCTCCACGTATCCCCGATAATGACAATGATTCTAAATGATAAAAACTGTATTATCTTCAAATACTGTTACATTGCTGAAAATCATCATAGAAACTGCAGAACCAACAAAATTACTTAAGGCCCATAAACTAAAAATTTTTATTATTGGCATCCCATCATTATCACATGGCATTCTTTGTACTATCTTCAGACTGTCTACTATCACCCTACAGCTACACAAATGTTTAGGCGGAATTCCAGAGGACACTAAGTACAAACAACTCTACTACTATAACCTTTAAACCTAGAAGCAGAACAAGGAAGCATAACGTCATGTTTAACATTTTTAATCACAGGCAAGAAGATGCCACAGCAGCCAACTGAAATCCAATACAGAAGAGGACCTTGTGACAGGCTAGTGACACCAAGGGGGAAAAAATTCAGTACACGGCAAAAACAGTGACTTTGATCCGATGATTTTCTTTTCTTCATATAAGCATACTGATTATACTATTATTATTATTAGTTATACATTTAACCATCTTTAAAAATTAAAGAGACTTTATCCTTAATCTTGAGCAAGAAACTGACCAGTGGAAATGCAAGCATATCACTTACTAATATCAGAATTTTTTAGTACACAATGAGATTTTTTCATCTTTAAAACAACTGTAGAGCACTAAAAAAGAAAAGCCAAGGGGAGTGGGAGGAGGAGGAGGAGGACCAGCCCTGCCAGACCTTATGACATATCATCGGGCCTTAATAATTAAAACAGTAGGGTCCTGGTGGTGCGTTAACTGAGAGACCAACTAGTGGAGCAGAATACGAAGTCTCAAAATAGACTGAAATACATGTGGAACCTTATATGATAAAAGTGGCATCTCAAATCACTGAGGCAAAGATGCACTTTTTAACAAGTGGAGCTCAGCCAACCGGTTAGACATTCAAAAAAGGGTAAAGTAGATCCATACCTCACACCATACTAAGAATAAGCTCCAAATGGATCAAGAATCCAAACATTTAAAAAAATGAACCCATGCAAGACCTAAAAGCAAACATGGGTGAATTCCTCTTTAAGCTGGTGTAGAGAAAGACTTCCTATCACTCAAAATCTAGAGTCAACAGAAGAAAAGACTGATAATTTTCACTGTATTAAAAAAAATTTTTTTAACTTCTACATTAAAAGAAACACCAAAAAAAAAAGTCAAAAGACAACTCAGAGACTGGTGAGAAGTATCTGTAACTTTTATCATAGATAAAACTATACTATATTATATATAATACAAAGAACTCTGAAACATTAAAGGGGAAAGATTAAACCTAATAGAAGATGGAGCAAAAGAGTTGAACGACAATTCACAAAAGAAGATATAAAAATGCCCTTATATAAATGAAAAGATTTTCAATTTCACCAATGATACAGTAAGAACCCATGAGTCTATGCTGATATAAACAAGTAAGAAGGAAAAACTCTTCCTTACAGTAGAAACCACCAGTGAATACAGAAGCACTGATGAAATTAGGAAATCACCATTTTGACAACCATCATAACAACTGATTCAGGCAAATACTAAAACTAGGGGGTAAAAATTTGAGAAGCATTGGGGTAGTTACTAAGCTTCAAAGTATCTAACCAAAAAAGGCAAAACACAGTAACTTTACAGAGAAGAAACCCAGCAGACAACTCCTTAATCATCAATGTTAACACTGTCAGTGATAAACTAATTGCAGCACATGCTCATGATATGATACAGAGAACGGCTCAATGTCCCTTCAGGGTGGATTCCTGCCAAAAGTGCATAACCTGAATCCAATCATGAGTAAACATCACACAAACCCAAATTGCAGGACGTTCTACAAAATGTCGGCCTGTACTTCTCAAAAATGCCAATGTTGTGAAATACAAGGGAAGACTATGGATTTCTGGATTAAAGGAAACGGGAGACTGCTGAGCATAACACGTGAAATTGGATTTCCTTTCACTATAAAGTACATTATTAGGATAATGGACCAAAACAAATATCAATAAGGTATGTAACTGAATAACAGTATTGCTTCAATATTAACTTCTTAATTTTGAGAACTATACTATGGTGACATAAAAGAAATTCTTGTTTTTAGGAAATTTACACTGAAGTATTTAAGAGTAAAGGGACACCAGGTGTACAACATACTCTTCAGGAAAGAAAAAAAAAGAGAGAGAAGAAGGGATAAAGTATACGTGATAAATGCTAACTTTTGGAGAATCTAGGTAAAGGGTATGCACGAATGTTTTCTATCATTCCTGCAACTTTTCCTATAAGTCTAAAACTGTGAACATTTTTTAAAAAATTAAACAATTATGCACTAAACAACACAGGTGAAATTTCAACATTTTACAACTTTTTCCAGTGTGAGGTTATTTACAACCACTGTTTTCTTTCTAGTGCTTTGTAGTTAAAGTCTAGCTTTGATACTGCCTTCTTCTCACTAGAGGAAAAGAGACACCTCTTCTATTACAGATGAGGTAGCACTTATGAGATAGTAATACAGTAACTCACAGCGCTCAAAAATTAAATGCTTCTACTTCCACTATAATAGAAGCTCTCATTTGACATGACTGAAATCCAGCACTTGATCACTCAATCTACCAACTTGATGGTATTTCTTTAATAACTTGGTTTTATTAAATCTTTCCAAAGCCTTCAATTTAGTTTTTTAAAAAAACAACAAATCCTATTTCGCAAGTTTACAAAACATCCAATTGAATCGCATGATTAGAGTAAAGGTATAAATGGCATAAACAGTTTTGGAAACACAAAAACTGTAAGCAAAAAACTCAACTACTGGGAGTAGAAGTACTCAGAAGTATCTGAGAAGAGCCTACCAGCCACAAGGGCCAGCGAGGTTGGGGCAGTCAACAAATTTTTCAGAGGAAAGAAGGAGCATTAATTAACTGAGGGAGTTAGTTGAGGGACTTTCTAATGCATTTGCAAGGTACCCCAAAGTTCAAAGACTAATACTAATTTGGAGTTTTATTTCACACAGCAACTCATATCAAGTGGTTATTAAAACTGTGTTTCTTTGTGAAAAATGGCCTTGTGAAAGATGCTGATGATGAAAGCCACATAAGAGCTTTACAAATTAATTTAAATAACAGAATCACAAGGGAAAGCATTTACATTTTCTCAGTGTAACTTAACTGCGTTTTATGAACAAAAGTATATTCCATGATGATATCTGACAATGTTGCCACACACACAAAAATCCCAGTACCAAAGTTTTAATTACTGTCTCAAATCTATAGTCACACTTTTATCTATTTGAACAATATTCAATAACCAATAAGTGAAAGGCTCCATCTGTCTTAGTTTATATTTTTCAAACACCCAGGAAAACATAATTAAATTGTAATTCTTTATGATAACAGTTGAATAAATCTCTATAAAACTGAAATCTATTTTTAGCAGTTTTAAGCATATAAACTTTCAATAATAGTAAAAAATAATATTGAGTTCACAGTTGTTGGACTGACTGTTCTAAGTAGTATCTTACAAGTATTAACTCATTTAAGCTTCCCAATAACTCCATGAAGTTATAATTATTATTCCCATTTTAAGGTGAGGATTCTAAGGGACAAACAGGTTTAAGAAACTTGACCAGCAAATAAATAATAGAGCCAGGAATCAAGTCCAAGCAGTGTGTGTTACCAAAATCCAGGCCAAGAAACCGCTCCAAGAGAAAAAATGCCTTTTTAAAATCACTGCTTTTGTTGAGTGGCATAAATTACGTGGTCTTTGGTCTCATGCTGTAGTAATCTTCGGATGGATGACTGGATGGATGGATGAACGGCTGAATGGATTATCTGTGTTCTGGTTTATGCTATCACATACATTTAAACTCCTCTACTATTTTGCTATTAAACAATGGAAAAACAATAAAACAAAACAAAACAAATGAAATAGAACAATGGACAAACACAACATTGAGATAAAGGAGTCAGAAAACTGGCCAGCAAAGGATGGATCTAAGTCAGCACTGCCTTTTTTAAGTACTAATAATTAATCTAAAATAAAGGTTTTCATAATTCAAAAAGAGTCATGTACACGATGTTCATTGCAGCTCTATTTACAATAGCCAGCACATGGAAGCAACCTAAATGTCCATTGACAGATGAATGGATAAAGAAGATGTAGCACATATATACAATGGAATATTACTCAGCCAGAAAAAGAAATGAAATTGAGTTATTTGTAGTGAGGTGGATGGACCTAGAGTCTGTCATACAGAGTGAAGTAAGTCAGAAACAGAAAAACAAATACCGTATGCTAACACATATATATGGAGTCTAAAAAAAAAATGGTTCTGATGAACCTAGGGGCAGGACAGGAATAAAGTCGCAGACATAGAGAATGGACTTGAGGACACAGGTAGGGGGAAAGGTAAGCTGGGACGAAGTGAGAGAGTGGCATTGACATATATACACTACCAAATGTAAAATAGCTAGCTAGTGGGAAGCAGCCGCATAGCACAGGGAGATCAGCTCGGTGCTTTGTGACCACCTAGAGGGGTGGGATAGGGAGGGTGGGAGGGAGACACAAGAGGGAGGGGATACGGGGACATTTGTATATGTATAGCTGATTCACTTTGTTATACAGCAGAAACTAACACAACATTGTAAAGCAATTATACTCCAATAAAGATGTTAAAAATAAATAAATAAAATAAAATAAAGGTTTTGCCTTCTATTTATTTGAAGAGAGCTGCAAAAGTGCAAAACTAACATAAACAATTCCACCTAGCAAAACATAACAAAGCTCAGGGGAAAAATAATACATGTTTAATGGTAACAAAGATTTCTCATGAAAACTATAGCAAAAAAATTCGAAATAGTTATGCTCTAATTAAATAACACATAAAGCAAAGTTGACATCTGCCAATTATTTCAAGTATTCCTGGCCAGTTCTGTCCTCAGGAAAACTCTGTTCTCTGATGCAAAAAGGACCACAATTCTTAAGAAAATAATTGTTTTCAGCAAAAAATCAGAACGTATAATAGGAAACAAGTGTTTGTTCTTTACTAAGTACTAATGGCAAGTCAAATGGTTTAATAAGGAAGTAAGATGTACTTTAAGAGGTATCCATTTTCAGCAAAATAAATAAAATAAAAAATAAAAAAATAAATCAGACTTTTCCCCTTCATAATCTCTAAGGATTATCAGGATTTAAAAGAGCAGGAAAATAGAAGATTATTTTCCTGCTCTTTTAAAAATCACTTGACCATGGAGAACCAGGAGAGCCGTAAGGTAAATACTGTTTAATTTATGTCAATGCACTCACACTCCCACCCCAGGACAATGCCATATATAATAATATCAAAAGAGGTCCTTGGGGAAGCACAAGGTAACAGTCCTGAGTACCTGAAGAGAACGCACTTTAAAATTATAATTGTTTTAAATTCTGCTATAGGGTCAGGAGGAAAATATATTACCTGTATATCAGGGTAGTCAGAGATCAGAGCCCCTTCCTTGTTGTAGGTATAAACTACAAAATCTTTGGGTAAAAGGTCCCTGCAAGAGGAATAAAACACACCATTTAAAATGATTTTATCTATTTGCAACTAAGGACACAACTTATAAGGCATTATCCCAGAAGAGATGAGCAGAAATAAAAACTTTCACCTGATAAATTGTTATTCAAAGAAGGAGCTACCATAAAACTAAAAGCTCATGAAGGGACCTGCATCTGAAATCATGCGTTGTCCTCACGGTCACAAAATGCTGGTTCATAAAACATACGTAACATCCTTAAAGTTTTCTGATACATCTCATAGGAAAAGTATAAATTAGGTTATATAGTACACCATATTTCTGGAAGAAAATAAATGATTTTACCCTCTTTTAAATCTCCTATATAAAGAAGCAGCGCTCCTTGACCTCCTAAGTACGGGGGCAAAATCTGTGTCAGCTGTTAGAGGAACCAATCATTGCTGATTCCTGAAGCTTCCTTCCATGTTAAGGTAGACTGATAGTGGAAACCACACGTGCAAAATAGGGTTAGCTTTGTCAATGAAAAGATATCCAGTGATGCTTGTTGAAGATGGTAAGGCAGACATTATTATCGACATAAGTATAGGAACCACTGCAAAGGGATTTTACAGGGCGGTGGGGAGAAAGACCAGGCTCAACTCCAAATACAGCACGGGGAAGTGGGAATTTATAACCAAGGAGCATGGTGAGGGTCAGTGGATGGAAAATTACTATGAGGAAACAACAGGGGTGAGGGACATTCTGGCTAAACTAACCTAACAGATTCTTGCTGAGGACAGGCCAGGGTGATCAGACATCACTGGGCGGGGAAGGGGAGTGGAAGATAAAGAACCTGATCAGACATCCAGAATGATCAGATATGGGGGGGAGGGGGAAGTTCTTGCTAAAACTAGATTTTACAACAAACTACACTGCTGGACCTAGGAGAAGGTTCAGGAACCTGACTAAAGTTTGGTCAAGTAAAGAATCTTTGTTAGTCTCCCTGCTTGTTCAAGGAAAGAAAAGACATTCTTCTTTCCTCTGAATAATACAAGTCCATTTCCTCATTCAGTTGTCTTTTGTTCATTACAGACCAGCTGAATCATCTATTGGAACCTGATAGTAGAGGATATTTGCTGGGTGGTGCTGGCAGTCAGGCATTTAATGAGGGGAGTTGCTATGAAAAATAAAAGAAAAACAAAGATTAGTAGTTAGAAACCCAGTTTCTAAGTCCAGGAGGAAGCCATCAAGATTTTTTAGACTTGAGCTTAGAGCATCTTCAGGTGTTAGACTGAGGTTGGCACTGGCCACCTGACACATTTTCCTAGTTTGCAGTTTCAATGTCACTGGTGATAGCATCAGGTATTCTGATGAATTTCCTGAGAGGTCCACACAGCAGGAGGCATGAAGCTCGCCCATACATGATCTATTGTAATCATTTTTTTTTGAAGTTTCTATCAAGTCTTCCAGCTGCAGCTTACAGAGTTTCAGGAAAAGGGCAGTTTTAGTTGTCAATGATTCCAAGTCAGAAAGGACAAAATTTGGAAATGTGAACTTAGAGAGTTGTAGCCAGATACAGGAGGAAACTAGAAGAATTCAGGATTTGGTAAAGCTGGCAAAATGTGCAAGATGAAAGCAGCAACAGTTCACTATAGTTTTCCATTGAAACAAACAAAAAAGCACATTCTCTCTACAGTCACACCCATTTCTGTGAAAGATAAAGTAAGACTAATTTGTTTGCAAGGAAGTTTGGTCTCATTAAATTTGGCCTGGTTATTTACATAAGTACAGCAAAAACAGTGATTGACCACATAGTACCTTGTTTGAGTTTGCTTTGCTGGAGCATTCCCTCTCAAGGCTAAGAAGCCAAGTCAAAAACTTGCCACCAGATCTGACTGCAATACCTATAGATTTGGGTGAATTCCTCTCTTCTGAAGGTTCCCCAAACATCCTGAGGTTCCTGGGCCTGCCAGAAGTGACCTTCCTTACTCACCTGTAAGGCAGGAAACCCTGTAAGCCAGGAACAGGATGGTTCTTCCAAGGGGAGCTGTATAAACATTGCCTTCTTAAAGTCAACCTTAGATCCTTAGAGCTATCTGGTCATATCTGATTCAGTACACATCATTCCCAAATATGACATTACAATCAAAGTCTTGGTAATATAAGAAAGGTTTCCAATTGCTTTGTGTTACAAGGAGGATAGATTTTGACTGAACTTATGCAAATAACTATACTGCCGTGAATATAAGATGCGTTAACACATCAAATAAACCTGATTAGTTCAACATCTCTCTTTTCATAAGGAGACAAATCCTTTGAGATTTTCCAAGGGCCATTTTGGAAATATCAAAGTTAGTTTGGGGTCAAAGAGACTCCACTTAGAATTTGATTTGGGGAAATTGTCAAAAATGCCAAAAGGTTTGAACACTTGACTAAATTGGATCACAGGTGTCACTGTGAAACAACACTTAGCTGTCCATTTAACCAAAGTCACAATTAAAAGATTTCAAAGGCACATACAGAAAGTTACCCAGTTATTAAAAAAAAAAACAAAAAACTCTTAGCTTTCTTAATATTGAGAAGATCTGGTTTTCTGAAATAATCAAAGACCTGATAAACACAAGACACACTGGAAATTATCTTAAAACACAAAATCTTATCCTCCCAAGCTGATTACTTAAGTAAAGAAAACAACCTTTTTTACCATTTCCTATTAAGAGGAAACCAATAATCTAAGAAAACCTTGTGTTTTAACAGAGAAAGAAAACCAAATTCTGGTTTTGTATCAGTGTACTATTAATACTAAGGCAAATTAAACAAACAAACCAAAAAACCTTACAAATAAATCCATCCAATAGTAGCCAGTTTTGACCACACAAGGAAAGATTCCTTTTCCAAGGTCCCTTTTCCACAAACTTTCTTTAGAAATTTTCTTACATCACTCAGTTTTTGTCCTACATTTTTCTTCTTTCTCATTCTGGAACAACCATTCATTCTACTTTGGGACAAAATTATCCTCTCTTACCCTTAGCAAAACATATCTTTCATACCCTTCCTTATCAAAAATACACCTTATATTTTCCTTGTATACCGTTTGTTTTCTTTACCCTTATTATTCCTAGTGGTTTCATTTATTTATATTGATTAGATTTTTTAATCATTAGTAACTCTAATTTTCAGTAAAAACTAGGAAGCAGGCAATTGCAAACTGTCTGCTACATACTATCATTCTGTAATAATGAATACATTATTTCATAATTTCTAGAGATGTGTCTTTTTCACAGTACAATTCCTCATGCTTACTAACAGACCTAAATATATTTAGCTTCTCTATACCATATGAAAACAAGATGCCAAAAGTAAATAAAATTAAATTTCTCTTCGGCAATTAATATTTCAATATTTTCTCTTATTTGGAAATTATGTAGTCAATGATTACCCATCTTTGACTTAACTTCGTATAGCTTTAAGGTTTCAAGTTATGAAAAAAATGTTTGAAACTATTTTTCAGGAGGCATAAAACATAATTACCATTGAAAAGTTCATTTATAAACTTTTAGTCCACTTACATCTATTTACTTGTTCTGAACAATTATACTTGAATTACTCATGAAAATTTCATGAGCCATTAATTAAACAAAGCTAGCCATCCATCATCTTAAGTTGTTTTTCTTGTTGACAATCACGCAAGTATCAAAAAAAAAAATCACAAAAGCGAAGAACAAAAAATTATATATTTATGGTTCTTGCCTCTTTTTTTTTAACTGCCATGCTTGACATCAAGCAATTCCTTTTTATTATACATTTTGTCCTAAGGGTTGATTTATAATTTATAATCTTAAATATCTGGTAGAGATAACATAAGCTTATTTGAATAGTAAACATAGGTGGAAAAAATTGCATATCTGCATTACATATTTAAAGCCGACAGCCCTGAAGTTGTCAATTTATCAACAACTGTATCAACAATATAAGAACTAGCAAAAAGATTATTCAAGATCATGTGAACTTAAAAACACTTGGGTTAGTTTCTGTATTCCTGAGAGTTTTAAGAACATAATTTATCTAAGTGCTCATTTATCTCTAAACCAATTTGAATAGAACTCTTTAAGGGATTTTATAAATTAATGTGATAATACCATCCAGAGGTAGGAAACTATCACACACCTATAACATACATATATATAGAAATACATAAACATACAGACACAAATAGAGAACTTAAGAGTTTTCATTTTAAAATTTTAGCCGTGAGTCAGTAAAACAGCAATACAATCTTATTTGTTTATCTCCACTTCGTATTTTCATCTGAATTGTCTCTGGCAAATAAAACAAGTTAAGGTCACCTGCCTACCAATACTTCTGGAGGAGACTTTTAAGATCTTCTCTTGCCGTGATACGTAATCTTCCTTTGCTGTGGTCTAAATTTTAGGCAACAGACTGAAGAGACATCTAACTGCTGTCTGGATGTTTCCAAAGCCCATGTGAGTGGACAAATCATTCAGTTCTATTTCCAAATAGCCTTTTGTTCTTCTTTTCAGACTCAGGTAGCTGCTTTCAAGGCTACCTGAGTTTCTTGAGAGCCCCCGACGGACGGCAAGGGACCAAAAATGGAAGTGGCTGTGGGGAGCTGAGGGGCTGCAGTGGGAGGGGAAAGTCTGACGGGTGTGCACAGATGGATGGAGGAGGTGGCGGTTTGAAGTGGGACATATCAAAGGATCCAAGGGAACTGGGGGGAAGATTGATGGTGGTAAGAGGAGGACGGAGGAGCAGAAGCAACAGGGAGGGAGCAGTATTAGAGCAGTCAATCTGGGGAGATCTCAAGTTTCCAAAAGACGCCAACAAAGTTCCAAATTATCCTCAGCAAAACATGCCAACAAGAACAGAAGCGAACAGAGCTGGCATAGCAGAGAGTCAACAGGATGTGAGAAGAGGTGGTTTAGTTGGCTGAGAAGTTCCAATGGGAGAAGCCAGATCCAAAAGAGAGAACAGAGACTTCACACAGAGTCAGGAAGAAAGAAGCTCCAGCCCAGGACACCAGGGAGTAATCCCCATTCAGAACACGGAGCCAGGAAGACCTTCCAGCCCAGGAGGTACCTGTCGAAAGAAGCCTGGGACTCTAACCCAGCTTCAGAGGGTATACCCAAAACCGTAAAAATCAAGTCAGCTTCAATGGATGTTTGTCTGGAGCAATGGTTCAGGAGTCAGAGTCACCAATGGATCCCCGATCAGTCAGTCAGGACTGAAGACAAGGGCTTCAAGGTGCATACTTAGGGTCCAGAGTGAGAGGTCGGGGGGTCCAGTGATGAATCTGATCCTATACGAGTCATGGCGCCATGACTGTCAAAGAAAAAAATATTCAGTGACACGTGTTAAAGATGGTGAGGCTAACCTTATTCAGGACCACTGCAATGGCATTTTACAGTGAGGGACAGAGATCAGGCTCAACTCCAAGCACAGCATGGGCAGGTGGGAATTTGTACCCAATGAGCAGGGTGGGGGTCAGTGGATGGAAAATTACTAAGATGAAACACCACGGTGAAGGAAGCTCTGGCTAAACAGACTCACGGATTCTTACTGAAGACAGGCCACGGTGACCAGACATCACCCGAGGGGATGGCGGAAGATGAGGAATTTGATCAGATGTTGAGGGTGGGGGGTTCTTGCTAAACTCACTTAGCAGGGTTCTTGCTAAAACTGGATTTTCCAAGGAAGTGTAGACATGCACCCAGGGGAAAGTTCAGTAGCCTGACCAAAGTCTGGTCAAGCAAAGGACCTGTGTCATTTGCAGCAGCAATGGAGCAGCAGTATACTCATCTCCAAGGCTTATGGACAAGGCATGGATGCAGGGTGCCAGCTAGTGGTTTATGAAGTAACCCTTAACCTTCTAAACTCCAGGCTCAGACTGTCTAGACTGTTTAAGAGATGGAGAGATCAACGGTTTACGTGCAGTTTAATCAGTTACACAGCCTGACTTTAGCCACGTGACCAATATAGTATAAAAGACCCCTTCGGTAAACATGATGCTTGTTTACCCTGAAAAGATGATGCTTCAGTCATATCTCAGTGGTTTGTAATCTGAAGACAAAGCACATCTGTGCAACTGAAAAAGGACCCTGGGGGGCTCTGTCTGGAAGTGTTCAAACTCCTTCACGATCTCCTCTGCTTTCTTTGTCCTGATGTCCTGTACCCTTTACCTTTATGAAAGTCTCCTTGAGTGAGCTTCGGAGTAGCCCGTGGAGTTTTGAGTCCTTTCCATTATCCAACCCTGTTCAGTCACTGCCCTGTCTCTCCCCTTTCTCCCCAACACATACACACTCTTTGCTCCCTCTGGTGGTGAATTTAAAAAGAATAAACTGGAGATGGTACTTGGCTTTGCTCTGCCCTTCCTCTTCCTTGGAAGTCACTGCCTGCCAGTGGGAGCACAGATTTTGCCACGCTCCTCCAGGAGCAGGCCTGCCACCGTGCAGGCTGACGTGAGTGGATGAATCTGCCTAATCCGGGGTTCAGGACTGGCAGGTCCATCAGGCTCTCAGTCTATGGTAAATCCTCTAACCCAGCCCTCATCAATAATAAAAGTGGTATTTTGACCTCCTATCTAACTCACCCTTTTAGTTTATGTTTAAAGTTGTTGAGCACAGGCAGAGAAAAGGTGTGCTATCTTCTGCCCCACAACCCACAGGCCCTGCCCAATAACCCAGCAGAAGTAATTATGTCCATCCCTCTGCAAGGAGGCTTCGTATCTTTCAGCAAGGGATTCATGACCAAAAAAGGTTAAGACTGCCATTGTAGAAGCCCTGGGAGGAAAAAAATAAGCGCTCACTCAAACAGAGTCCCCCGTTCATTGATAGCCATAATAATAGGCTATCTACCCTAACTCTTTCGCTAGTGATCATTAGCTTTGATGACTGCCTTTCAAAGATATTCAAAGACCTGGTTCCTCTTAACAAATGCCTGGAAAAGTACATTTGCCCACTAATTCAAGAAGCATAGGGGGACCTTCAAGATGGTGGAGGAGTAAGACGTGGAGATCACCTTCCTCCCCACAAATACATCAGAAATACGTCTACATGTGGAACAACTCCTACAGAACACGTACTGAACGCTGGCAGAAGATCTCAGACTTCCCAAAAGGCAAGAAACTCCCCACGTACCTGGGTAGGGCAAAAGAAAAAAGAAAAAACAGAGACAAAAGAATAGGGACGGGACCTGCACCTCTGGGAGGGCTCTGTGAAGGAGGAAAAGTTTCCACACACTAGGAAGCCTCTTCACTGGTAGAGATGAAGCTTCAGAGCTATGGAGGAGAGCGCAACAGGGGTGCAGAGGGCAAAGCGGAGAGATTCACGCACAGAGGATCAGTGCCAACCGGCACTCACCAGGCCGAGAGGCTTTTCTGCTCGCCTGCCGGGGCAGGTGGCGGCTGGGAGCTGAGGCTCGGGCTTCAGAGGTCAGATCCCAGGGAGAGGACTGGGGTTGGCTGCCTGAACACAGCCTGAAGGGGTTAGTGCGCCACAGCTAGCCGGGAGGGAGTCCGGGAAAAGGTCTGGACCTGCCTAAGAGGCAAGAGACCATTGTTTCGGGGTGTGCGAGGAGAGGGGATTCAGAGCACTGCCTAAACGAGCTCCAGAGATGGGCGCGAGCCGCGGCTATCAGCTTGGACCCCAGAGATGGGCATGAAACGCTAATGCTGCTGCTGCAGCCACCAAGAAGCCTGTGTGCGAGCACAGGTCACTATCCACACGCCCCCAAGGAGCCTGTGCAGCCCGACACTGCCAGGGTCCCATGATCCAGGGACAACTTCCCCAGGAGAACACACGGCATGCCCCAGGCTGTTGCAACGTCACGTCGGCCTCTGCCACCACAGGCTCGCCCCGCATTCCAATTATAACTACTGTACCCCTCCCACCCCCCCCCACCTGAATGAGCAAGAGCCCCCTAAACAGCCGCTGCTTCAACCCCCTCCTGTCTGGGTGGGAACAGATGCCCGGGAGCAACCTACACACAGAGGCAGGGCCAAAACCAAAGCTGAACCCATGAGCTGTGTGAACAAAGAAGAGAAAAGGAAATTTCTTTGTGCAGCCTCAGGAACAGCAGATTAAATCCCCATAATCAACTTGATATACCCTGCATCTGTGGAATACCTGAATAGACAACGATCATCCCAAAATTGTGGCGGTGCACTTTGGGAGCAACTGTAGACTTGGGGTTTGCTGTCTGCGATTGACTTCTTTCCGATTTTTATGTTTATCTCAGCTTACTGTTTAGCATTTGTTATCATTGGTGAATCTGTTTATTCGTTTGGTTGCTCTTTTCTTTTTTTTTAAAAACTATTATTATTTTTTACAATAATTTTTTAAAATTATTATTTAATTTTTATTTTTTCTCCCTTTTCTTCTGAGCCGTGTGGCTGACAGGGTCTTGGTGCTCCAGCCTGATGTCAGGCCTGAGCCTCTGGGTGGGAGAGGCAAATTCAGGACACTGAACCACAAGAGACCTCCCAGCCCCACATCATATCAAATGGCGAGAGCTCTCCCAGAGATCTCCGTCTCAATGCTATGACCCAGCTCCACCCAACAGCCAGTAAACTCCAGTGCTGGACGCCCCATGCCAAACAACTAGCAAGACAGGAACACAACCCCACCCATTAGCAGAGAGGCTGCCTAAAATCCTACTAAGTTCACAGACACCCCAAAACACGCCACCGGACGAGGTGCTGCCCACCAGAAAGACAAGATACAGCCCAACCCACCAGAACACAGGCACCAGTCCCCTCCACCAGGAAGCCTACACAACCCACTGAACCAACCTCACCCACTGGGGGCAGGAAACAAAAGCAACAGGAATTATGAGCCTGGAGCCTGAAAAAAGGAGACCCCAAACACAGTAAGTTAAACAACATAAGACATAGAAAGGAGCAGCAGAAGGAGGAGCAAGCTAAAACCCCACCAGACCAAACACATGAAGAGGAAATAGGCAGTCTACGGGAAAAATAATTCAGAGTAATGATAGTAAAGGTGATCCAAAATCTTGGAAATAGAATGGAGAAAATACAAGAAACGTTTAACAAGGACTTAGAAGAACTAAAGAGCAAACAAACAATGATGAGCAACACAATAAATGAAATTAAAAATTCTCTGCAAGGAATCAGTAGCAGAATAACTGAGGCAGAAGAACGGATACGTGACCTGGAAGATAATATAGTGGAAATAACTGCCACGGAGCAGAATAAAGAAAAAAGAATGAAAAGAATTGAGGAGAGTCTCAGAGGCCTCTGAGACGACATTAAAGGCACCAACATTTGAATTATAGGGGTCCCAGAAGAAAAAGAGAAAAAGAAAGGGTCTGAGAAAATATTTGAAGAGATTATAGTTGAAAACTTCCCTAACGTGGGAAAGGAAATAGGCAATCAAGTCCAGGAAGCTCAGAGAGTCCCATACAGGATAAATCCAAGGAGAAAAACGCCAAGACACATATTAATCACACTAACAAAAATTAAATACAAAGAAAAAATATTAAAAGCAGCAAGGGAAAAGCAACAAATAACATACAAGGGAATCCCCATAAGGTTAACAGCTGATCTTTAGCAGAAACTCTGCAAGCCAGAAGGGAGGGGCAGGACATACTTAAAGTGATGAAAGGGAAAAATCTACAACCAAGATTGCTCTACACAGCAAGGATCTCATTCAGATTCAACAGACAAATTAAAACCTTTAAGGACAAGCAAAATCTAAGAGTATTCAGCACCACCAAAGTAACTTTACAACAAATGCTAAAGGAACTTTTCTAGGCAGGAAACACAAGAGAAGGAAAAGACCTATCAAAACAAACCCAAAACAATTAAGAAAATGATAATAGGAACATACATATTGATAATTACTTTAAATGTAAATGGATTAAATGCTCCAACCAAAAGACATACACTGGCTTAATGGATACAAAAACAAGACCCGTACATATGCTGTCTACAAGAGACCCCCTTCATACCTAGGGACACATACAGACTGAAAGTGAGGGGATGGAAAAGGATATTCCATGCAAATGGAAATCAAAAGAAAGCTGGAGTAGCAATTCTCATATCAGACAAAATAGACTTTAAAATAAAGACTATTACAAGAGACAAAGAAGGACACTACATAATGATCAAGGGATCAATCCAAGAAGAAGATATAACAATTGTCAATATTTATGCACCCCGCATAGGAGCACCTCAATACAGAAGGCAAATGCTAACGGCCATAAAAGAGGAAATCAACAGTAACACAATAATAGTAGGGGACTTTAACACCCCACTTTCACCAATGGACAGATTATCCAAAATGAAAATAAATTAAGGAAACACAAACTTTAAATGACACATTAAACAAGATGGACTTAATTGATATTTATAGGACATTTCATCCAGAAAAATCAGAATACACTTTCTTCTCAAGTGCTCATGGAACATTCTCCAGGATAAATCATATCTTGGGTCACAAATCAACCCTTGGTAAATTTAAGAATATTGAAATCATATGAAGTATCTTTTGCAAGCACAATGCTATGAGACTAGATATCAATTACAGGAAAAAATCTGTAAAAAAATACCAAACACATGGAGGCTAAACAATACATTACTAAATAACCAAGAGATCACTGAAGAAATCAAAGAGGAAATCAACAACTACCTAGACAAAAATGACAATGAAAACACGACGACCCAAAACCTATGGGATGCAGCAAAAGCAGTTCTAAGAGGGAAGTTTATGGCAATACAATCCTACCTCAAGAAACAAGAAAAATCTCAAATAAACAACCTAACCATACACCTAAAACAATTAGAGAAAGAAGAACAAAAAAAATCCCTAAGTTAGCAGAAGGGAAGAAATCATAAAGATCAGATGAGAAATAAATGAAAAAGCAATGAAGGAAATGATAGCAAAGATCAATAAAACTCAAAGCTGGTTCTTTGAGAAGATAAACAAAATTGATAAATCACTAGACACACTCTCCAAGAAAAAAAGGGACAAGACTCAAATCAACAGAATTAGAAATAAAAAAGGAGAAGTAACAACAGACACTGCAGAAATACAAAGGATCATGAGAGATTACTGCAAGCAACTATATGCCAATAAGGTGACAACCTGGAAAAAATGGACAAATTCTTAGAAAAGCACAACCTTCTGAGACTGAACAGGGAAGAAATAGAAAATATAAACAGAACAATCACAAGCACTGAAATTGAGACTGTGATTAGAAATTTTCCAACAAACAAGAGCCCAGGACCACATGGCTCCACAGGTGAATTCTATCAAATATTTAGAGAAGAGCTAACACCCATCCTTCTCAAACTCTTCCAAAATATGCCAGAGGGAGGAACACTCCCCAACTCATTCTACGAGGCCACCATCACCCTGATACCAAAACCAGACAAAGATGTCACAAAGAAAGAAAACTACAGGCCAATATCACTGAGGAACATAGATGCAAAAATCCTCAACAAAATACTAACAAACAGAATCCAACAGAACACTAAAAGGATCATACACCATGATCAAGTGGGGTTTATCCCAGGAAGGATACTTCAATATACGCAAATCAATCAATGTGACAAACCATATTAACAAACTGAAGGAGAAAAACCATATGATCATCTCAATAGATGCAGAAAAAACTTTCGACAAAATTGAACACCTATATATGATAAAAACCCTCCAGAAGGTAGGCATAGAGGGAACTTACCTCAATATAATAAAGGCCATATATGACAAACCCACAGCCAACATCGTTCTCAATGGTGAAAAACTGAAACCATTTCCTCTAAGAACAGGGACAAGACAAGGTTGTCCACTCTCACCATCGTTATTCAACACAGTTTTGGAAGTTTTAGCCACAGCAATCAGAGAAGAAAAAGAAATAAAAGGAATCCAAGTTGGAAAAGAAGATGTAAAGCTATCACTGTTTGCAGACGACATGATACTATACATAGAGAATCCTAAAGATGCTACCAGAAAACTACTAGAGCTAATCAATGAATTTGGTAAAGTAGCAGGATACAAAATTGATGCACAGAAATATCTTGCATTCCTATACACTAATGATGAAAAATCTGAAAGAGAAATTAAAGAAACACTCCCATTTACCATTGCAACAAAAAGAATAATAAACCTAGGAATAAACCTACCTAAGGAGACAAAAGACCAGTATGCAGAAAACTATAAGACACTGATGAAAGAAATTAAAGACGATACCAACAGATGGAGAGATATACCATGTTCTTGGATTGGAAGAATCAACATTGTGAAAATGACTCTACTACCCAAAGCAATCTACAGATTCAGTGCAATCCCTATCAAACTACCAATGGCATTTTTTCACAGAACTAGAACTAAAAATTTCACAATTTGTATGGAAACACAAAAGACCCCGAATAGCCAAAGCAATCTTGAGAAAGAAAAGCAGAGCTGGAGGAATCAGGCTCCCTGACTTCAGACAATACTACAAAGCTACAGTACTCAAGACAGTATGGTACTGGCACAAAAACAGAAATATAGATTAATGGAACAGGAAAGAAAGCCCAGAGATAAACCCACGCCCATATGGTCACCTTATTTTTGATAAAGGAGGCAAGAATATACAATGGAGAGAAGACAGCCTCTTCAGTAAGTGGTGCTGGGTAAAATGGACAGCTACATGTAAAAGAATGAAATTAGAACACTTCTTAACACCATACACAAAAATAAATTCAAAATGGATTAAAGACCTAAATGTAAGGCCAGACACTATAAAACTCTTAGAGGAAAACATAGGCAGAACACTCTATGACATAAATCACAGCAAGATCCTTTTTGACCTACAGAAATGGAAATAAAACAAAAATAAACAAATGGGACCAAATGAAACTTAAAAGCTTTTGCACAGCAAAGGAAACCATAAACAAGACGAAAATACAACCCTCAGAATGGGAGAAAATATTTGCAAATGAAGCAACTGACTAAGGATTAATCTCCAAAATTTACAAGTAGCTCATGCAGCTCAATCAAAAAAACAAACAACCTGGGCTTCCCTGGTGGCGCAGTGGTTGAGAGATCGCCTGCCGATGCAGGGGACAAGCTTTCATGCCCTGGTCCGGGAAGATCCCACATGCCACAGAGCAGCTGGGCCCGTGAGCCATGGCCACTGAGCCTGCGCGTCCAGAGTCTGTCCTCCGCAACAGGAGAGGCCACAACAGTCAGAGGCCCGCTTACCACAAACAAACAAACAAACAACTCAATCTAAAAATGGGCAGACCTAAATAGACATTTCTCCAAAGAAGGTATACAGACTGCCAACAAACACATGAAAGGATGCTCAACATCACTAATCATTAGAGAAATGCAAATCAAAACTACAATGAGGTATCACCTCACACCAGTCAGAATGGCCATCATCAAAAATATCTACAAACAATAAATGCTGGAGAGGGTGTGGAGAAAAGGGAACCCTCTTGCACTGTTGGTGGGAATGTAAATTGATAGAGCCACTATGGAGAACAGTATGGAGGTTCCTTAAAAAACTAAAAATAGAATTACCATATGATCCAGCAATCCCACTACTGGGCATATACCCTGAGAAATCCATAATTCAAAAAGAGTCATGTACCACAATGTTCATTGCAGCTCTATTTACAATAGCCAGGACATGGAAGCAACCTAAGTGTCCATCGACAGATGAATGGATAAAGAAGATGTGGCACATATACACAATGGAATATTACTCAGCCATACAAAGAAATGAAACTGAGTTATTTGTAGTGAGGTGGATGGACCTAGAGTCTGTTATACAGAGTGAAGTAAGTCAGAAAGAGAAAAACAAATGCCGTATGCTAACACATATATATGGAATCTAAAAAAAAAAAAAATGGTTCTGATGAACCTAGGGGCAGGACAGGAATAAAGACACAGACGTAGAGAATGGACTTGAGGACATGGGGTGTGGGAAGGGTAAGCTGGGACGAAGTGTGAGAGTGGCATGGACTTATATATACTACCAAATGTAAAACAGATAGCTAGTGGGAAGCAGCTGCATAGCACAGGGAGTTCAGCTCGGTGCTCTGTGGCCACCTAGATGGTGGGAGGGACACGCAAGAGGGAGGGTTTATGGGGATATATGTATACATATAGCTGATTCACTTTGTTATACAGCAGAAACAAACACAACATTGTAAAGCAATTATACTCTAACAAAGATGTTACAAAAAAGAAAAGAAAAGAAAAAAAGAGCATAGGAATGCAGACCAGACATCGCACATGTATATACATCACTAGCCTTACTGAGGTGGGATCAGGTGAAAACATGACAAAATGAGAAGAGATTAAAAAGGGGGGTGAGAGACCACTGCTATGGACTGAATGTTTTGTCCCCCTCCCAAAATCCTTATGTTGAAGCCCTAACCCCCAGAGTGGCTGTATTTGGAGATGTGGCCACCTAAGGAAGTTATGGTTAAATGAGGTCATAAGGCGGACCCCTGAGCCAACAGGATTAGCGTCCTCACAAGAAGAGAAGCCAGAGAGCTCGCTCATCCATCTACCCCGCTTCCTGTGCACACAGGCCAAGGAGAGGTCATATGAGCACTGGCCAGAAGGTGGCCATCTGCAACCCAAGAAGAGAGCCCTCACCAGACACTAACCCTGCTGGCACCTTGATCTTGGACTTCCAGTCCTGTGAGAAAATACATGTCTGTTGTTTACATCTGTAGTACTTTGCTGTGGCAGCTCTAGCAGACTGATAAAACTACTAAAGACTTCTCTACCCCCTGCTCAGCTGTTTCTTGGGCCGATCATGATTTTAAAGTTTTCTTAAATACAACTTTCTCTTCCTTTAATTTAGATTTATTTTCCTTTGCTCTAATGTCAATGGAAATGCAAAATAGTATGGCTTTTTCCATACATCTACTCTTATTATTCTCACCTTTTTATCAATCTACTAAGCAATATCTAACTAGAAAAGATACCCATATAGCACTGAAAAAAAAATTACTGAAAAGCCAAAGTAAATTAAATTTCTTACTTATTCCTTTCCAAGTGAATAATATGCTCTTTTCCTTCAGCTTGAATGACATAAGATACCTAAATGCACAAAGGAGAAAAGAACAATAAAACACTATCTTCTAAATAACTTTTCAACAACAGAAATTCCATCCTGAATGAAAATAACTTGGTACTGACGAGAACTATTTTATGAAAGAACCTTAAATATACTCGTAAATCATAAAAATGTACTCTGATCATCCCTACCTTCCTTTAATAAACTACTGTGGAAAACAACCTGCATGTTTATCTAAACTCTTCTTAAATTCATTTATAATTGAGCTATAACTTAAGGGATTATTTTTACTAAGTCCATCCCTGTATTACCTATAGTATAAAGTAGTTCTTCCTTTTGTTTTAAATGAAATGAACCTCTTAGTTTCAAAAGATATTCCCTCGTTCTGGTTAGACGAAATTAATAGCCTTTTATGATTTTATATCTTCACATGGCTCAACACATTTCATCGCTTCTAAACAGACTTTCCCCCTCACGTGAACACCTTTGAAATCCGGATACATCGTACAGAGGCAGAGCAGTCTAACTGGTAGCACTCTGTTCCTTTCTTAATTAGTGGTACATTAAATAACAGTGTGATGAGGCAACTTACACTTACACATCCTCAGCTTGTGGGATCCTCTTCTCTACCTCAAACGCTAAAATAACTTGCCCAGTGACTCACTGTTTCATTAGCAAGAAGCACTTTAATGTGATCTCTAGAACCAGGGGATTCAACTTTGCCATAATTCTAATAAAAAAGACAGTCATGGAGGGACTCAACAAATAATAATAGTATCAGGAGTGTCCTCTTATTCTCCCTACTGTTTCTGGACTCTAAGTGAATGTTTTGCCAAGAAACAGCAGGATCTCCTTTCCTAGGGCACTTCAACATCTGACTTCTAAGGCCAAGACTGAGATCCAGGTCCTGGGGTTCTGCTTCTACATCCTGTGTGGGGACCTCAGGACTCTGCCATCTACCTCTCTCTCCACTGAGGCATCAAAAATACCAAGCTCCTTCCAACGCCACAGTTTTGGAGTGTGCGTTTCTATCCTTTCTGCTCTTCGACAAACATAGGACGTAAAAACATCACTGTCATATCCTCTGAGAAGAATTCTGAGAATCTGAGAATTGTTTTGTGATATTACATTCTTCCCCCAAACAGCTGCCTGGGTTGCTCATTCCCTTCCTTCTGGTCTTTGCTCTGCTCCAGGGTTACCTTCTTAGTAAAGTCTTCCCGGGCTGTCCTATTAAAAAACACAAACCGTCCTACCCCCTCACCCCCACACCCAATTCCAACATTCCCAACCCCCTCCCTGCTTTAATTTTCCCCAGAACACTTCTTACCATCTTAAGTAATCTCTATTATTAATCTATATTGCTTATTTGTCTCCTCCTCTCCTCCCACAAGAATGGAAGCTCCACAGGGGCATGGAGTTTGTTTTGTTCACTGCCATATCCCCAGTGCTTAAACAGTGCTTCCACGTCTTCCCCAAATATTTATCAGGGTGCATGCAGGACATTTACTACAATCCCAAGTATCTATGTGTGCAGTGTTGATAAAGGTCATCAGAGACACGATAAAGTAGAAAACATCGTCCCTGTGCTGCTAAGTGAAGAAAAGGGGAAAAATAACAATGAAAACACAAATTAATTCTACTCTAAAGGCAAAACAAAAATCAAAGAGTAGAATGTCCGGTTCAAAACAAGGAAAAATTATAAACTGTTCCACTGGAAGGAGATCTTAGAGTCATTTATTCCTTACTTATAAAGAAGTAAATGAAGACGAATGATCTACCCAATTCGTGGTAGCACCCAGAGGGAGGGCTAAAGCTAAAAGCTCCTGACGCTAACTCCAATGTTCTCTTCACTATGCCTAGTCCCTAAACAATGGACAAGCTGCCTTATCGTTAGAAATATATCGGCAATTCAGAGGTAATAAGCTAAACTCTCTATCCTTCATCACCTGTTACTGTTAAACTATAATAAAGTTAAATTATACTTCTATAAAGTTGAAGGGTTTGCAAAGTCAGTTGATATCCAAATATATTATTTCTGAGCTTTACAGTAAGAGAAAAATAGTATAAAAATTAATTTTTGTGCATTGGTTACCCTGTTAGCATATTATGTTTCTTCTGATATGGAGATAAAACTCACTTTTGAGCAAACATTCCCAGATATGAAATACATGCATATAACACACTACTATTCTCCAGTGTCAGTAAAGATACAGCATGCAGTATTCTACCTGTCACACACTGAGAGAGAGGTGAATTCTTATTCTTATAACAAGACCACTGTAACCATCACCAGTCAGGTAAGGGTCAGAAATCTATGTAACCAGCATCCTACCCTGGTCATAGAATTTTACTTAACTGACTATTTCATCCTCTTATGTTTCAAGTTGATTATTTTGTCTTTAAAAAAAAAAAAAAGCTACTAAGGATCAGTATGTCACTTTACTAGAATAATGTCCAATGGACACCAGTGCCGTAATCACTGGCTGACATTACTCACTGAACCAATCACTCCTGAAAATAACACCCTGTCTTAAAAAAAGTGAAATTTAAATACATATATATTTCTCAAGAGATAACTTACCTGCTCTGAGTAGGGCCTAGGGGCTTCTCTTCTTTCTCTAGTTAATCTCCAAGGAGTTATTATTTCATAAGAAGAGAGATGGGAGGTCTGTTGAAAGCCTACAGAAAAGGGAATAACAAACATTATATAACTGGGTATATAACTGAACCTGAAAAACTACATGTCCTAAAATACAATGGAAATCAAAAGCTGAATGTTCAATTCATAGAAAAATCATCTGATGTTCCCACACTAAAATATATATAGTTTTATACAACGTTTTATAGGAAAATAGCAATATACTAGATAAGTATGAGGGGGAAGAAATGTATTTCTTAAAAAAGGATGTCGGCCTTTATCCAAACAGTATATACACAGCAATCATTTTCAAACAATTTTTAGCTATAAACCCTAATCCCTTGTCTTAAAAGAAATCTTAAGGCATAAACACAAGGAAAAAACTGCTCCGGTGGGGAAATGGAGGGAAGGCATCTAGAACCTGGCACCGTTTACTACTGTCTCTTTTCCCACCCTCACCCAACATGAATGATACCCTGAGATGGTACGGGGATACTTACAATACGGCCAAGGACAATAAGAGGGAAAAGTTACTTTTAATGCCTGATGGATTAACTCTAATAAATACATACCTAACAATGTAGCAATTATCTCCAATGAAATTACTGCCACTAATCTGTCCTAAAAAGTTGAATAGATAAAATGTATTAAAAATAAAGTACTCAGAACCATCATGCAAGACTTCCTCCCAATTCCAATCCTGTATAGCTCATTACACAGTGGAGTCACGTCTGAGTGGGGCCTGGGTTCTAAACTCATCACTTGAGAGGGGAGAGGGATAAACTAGGAGTGTGGGATTCACAGATACACACCACTATATGTAAAACAGATAAACAACAGGGACCTACTGAAAAGAACCTGAAAAAGAATGAATATATGTATATGTATAACTGAATCACTTTGCTGTACACCTGAAACTAACACAACATTGTAGATCAACTATAATCCAATAAAATTTAAAAAAAAAAAACCAAGGACCTACCATATAGCACAGGGAACTATATTCAATATCTTATAATAATCTATACTGGAAAATAATCTTTAAAAAAAAAAAAATATATATATATATATAAAAAACTGAATCACTTTGCTGTACACTTGAAACCAATACAATATTGTAAATCAACTATACCTCAATGAAAAAAAATAAGTAAATCTACCTAAAAAAATTAAAATGAAAATAAATAAGTAAATAAAACAATGAGCAGAAAGCCATGTTGATTCATTGCATTGAAGCAGTCAAGCAGGATTTATGTATAAATACAAAGTTTTATTGTTAGGTTTCCATTTTGTATTTTTGAAATTATCAAAGGTATTAAATAATCATATATTATTTAAAAAATAAGATAACTAGAAAAAAAGTAAAGTCATCACTTAAGCAAAATTTGGGTATAATTAAAATGGCCCATTCAAATCCCTTAGGAAGGCACACCCCATGTTGGCATCTGATACAGTCTCTCAATACATCCAACACATCTCTTCTTCCTCCAGCATAACTGCCAATGATGGCATGTCAGTTTGTTCAGAGAACTTGACGAAGTAGATGGTCACCATCTAAGGACCACGGATGAAAAACCTCTATCTCTATATATCTCCATATACCAAAACCACATTTGTTATGAGGAGGCTTGAGAATGGCATACACAAACAGAAACACTGAGGGAAGAACAGATTCACAGCTTCTACTCAGTGGGGATCAATTCAGGAAATAAATTCATTAAGTAGAATTTCTTGAACAAATAAATGTCATGAAAAGGAGGAAGAGGGGACCATTATAAATTAAAAGAGCCATATAACCAAATGCAATATCTGGACCTATCTGGATCCTAGTTAAAATAAATCAACAGAAAAAAAAAAATTCTGAGACAACCAGGGAAATTTTATAGATATGTGATCTGTATAGATATGTGATGATCTTGAGGAATTAGTATTAATTTTTTAAAGTGTAATAAGCATATTGTGGTTAATGTTTTCTTTAAAAGTCCTTATGTCATAGAGATTCATTCTGAATATTCAAGGGCAACATGATATGACATCCAGGATTCGCATCAAAATAATCCAGTGTGCGTTTGAGGGATGAGATATATATGAAACTATATTAAAACTGGGTAATGGGTACAGAGGAGTTCATTACTCTTCGCTCTACTGTTTTGTATGTTTAAAATTTTCAATAGTAAAATAATTATTTTTTAAGTAGTTATCTATAGGGAGTGGGATGAGAGGAGAGACTTTTCACTTTATAAGCTCTGTATTATTTATAGTGTCTATGAAACATTACAATTATAACATATATCATATATATGAGACTATAAGATGTGTCATAACAAACATGTAAGTATCATAAGTAAATGTACCAAACTTGTTTAAAGCAGCTACCACAATGGAATAGAACCAGAGAGTAATGAGATAAGGACTCAGACTTTACTTCCTGTACTCATGCATGTCCGTATTGTTTGAATTTGTTTTTATAATGAGTATTTTGAAACCCCAAATTACCACTGAAATTAAAAGGGGGAAAAAGGAGTGTTTCTTCAATTAAAAAAGAAAAGCACAAACTATTTAAAGTACTGATTATCTACTATCTCAACACCTCCTGTCTTCCCATCAGCCTCATTAACCTCGCATCCAGACTATGATACCTTCTCACTCCCGCTCTCTCCTCTCCTTTGGATCCAAGTTCATTCACTCCTTAATTGCCTTATGCCTCTCAGATTTCTCAAATGCAGATTAAAATGAAGCATCTTCACCTAACCTTCCACAAGCTAACACTGTACATAAAAATGTCTATAACCTTGTCTAGTTTGGAATTTTTAAAGATACAATGTAAACAGGAAAATATAAATTAAATCTCATTCAGTACAACATGTCATACTAACACTCTGCAAATTCTTTACCCATCAACCCCTTAAATCTTATTAGGCATAACATACCATCTAAATGGGGCTTCACGTCATTACATAAAAATACCAGAAATAGACTCCAATACTCACAAAAGCAACCAGGGGCTGGCTGATCTAAGGCATACTTACGACATACTATGATAAAATATCCTTCAGATATTTGGAGTTGCCAAATGGGAGCCATGTCAAAAGAAATCTGTGGCCTTGATAGAAGCAGGCTTCAAATCACTAAGTAGAAATATCCTTCATCCTAAATTAACTGAGGTACAGGACTATTTCCTCACCCAGAATAAACCTTTCAAGGACCTTCAGTTTTCTCAAATTCCTAAAAACACAAATTTCAATATTATCCTTAATATTTTTCTTTTAGATCATGGTAATTTGTTCAACTACTAAGACAGTCACTCTAGAAGTAATGGCAGGAACAGATGGCAGGAATAAATGCTTTCAGTGAGTTACAGAGGAGAAGCTCTGTGTGATAAAAAAAAGTCAATCATCCTGTGCATTTATATGCAACTTCCTATGATTCTATAATTATTTCAAAATAAAAGATTTCTTAAGTAAATCCTTACAGGCAGGGATTAAAATGTTAATAGGCTCAGGCAACTCTTATACTAGAAGCTAAACAATATGCAACTAAACTGAAATCTTTTCATCACAACTCAGAAGCAAACATCACAGAGAAAAAGAAATGCGTCAGAAAAGACAACTACAAATGAGCAGGCACATATTTAAAGAGCTCTCATTTTGAAACATGTTAAGTGACTTTATAAGGTCACACAGCTAGTTTCAGGCCAGGACTGAAGCTATGGATCTTTTACGGAGATTGTTAGAGAAGAATGAAAGTCCAATAAAGGAATATAAGACACATTCTACCCTTTCTCCCATTTTAATGCACAATTCTTGTTTTGAAAAAAAAATTAAAATGAATCTTTTATTTTTTAAAGGCTTTCAAAATTATACCGCCCCAAAATAACTTCTATTTACATATAAGAGCTGTTATTCTGATACTGACTTCTTGGTTTTAAAATCCAAGGATCCACTTTCTGAATGCCATTGGAGTTCCAAAACATCATAAGAAATGCACATATTTTGGTTATGTCATTGAAAAACAATATACACTGGTTGTATGAAACCCCTTCTTCCTGTATTTTTTCAACATTCCTTCATCCCTAGTCCTGGCTTATTTTTATTCTTTTTCCCGTTCATACCTTGCATAGATTTTCCCCAAATTCCTTTTATTTTTTGTTTTTAATTCCAAATAGTAGCACTTTCTCGTGGGAATCTAAAGATCAAGTTTCCCACGTCACTATAGAGGACGTGCATCAACAGTATTTGTACTATAAAGCTTCAGCCTCAGCACTATTGACATTTGAGGCCAGAAAATTCTTTGCTGTGGGTGTTTTTCTGTGCAATGTAGGATAGTTAGGAGCATCCCTGACCTCTACCCACCACTGGCCAGAAGCACCACCAGTGTGACAACTAAAACTATCTTCCAGATGCCTTCTGGGGGCAAAATCACCCCCCCTGAAAACCACTGGTATAGAGTTCACAATGAAAACTAAAATCTTAATACAATCAGCTCCATGGAAAATACAAACTATTTTATCAGAATTTGATGCACACCATCAAAAGTCACATTACTAGAAAACATGGGCTGGAGATAAAAGTAAGAGTTGAGGGCTTCCCTGGTGGTGCAGTGGTTAAGAATCTGCCTGCCAACGCAGGAGACATGGGTTCCAGCCCTGGTCCGGGAAGATCCCACACGCCACGGAGCACCTAAGCCCGCGTGCCACAACTTCTGAGCCTGAGCTCTGGAGCCTGCGAGCCACAACTACCAAGCCCACGCACCACAACTACTGAAGCCCACGCACGTAGAGCCCGTGCTCCACAAGAGAAGCCACTGCAATGAGAAGCCTGAGCACCGCAATGAAGAGTAGCTCCCGCTCACCACAACTAGAGAAAGCCCGTGCACAGCAACGAAGACCCAACACAGCCAAAAATAAATAAATAAAATAATAAATAAATGTATTAAAAAATAAGAGTTGAAACATGAAACTTAAAGTGTCTTAAATTTAGTAAAAGAAAGAAAAAGGTGTTAGTTGCACTTCTTTCTTCCTTTAACTCCTTAGATATTTTTACGTACTGTGTTTTGGAGGAAGCCTAAATACATGTTTTGTAATAGCATCTGAGAAACTGAGTCCCCCTAAAAATGAATCCCCTTACTTAGTTTATGATTAATCTCTCTATTCAAAACTTTATCCCCTTTCTTGCCCTCTCTGACCTCAATCCTGTGCTAACTGAACACTAATCAACCAGAGTTAGATGACTGAGATTGCTGTCGTTGATAACATCATTATGTGCCTAAAACTGCTATTGTAGATACTACTATCATTCACGTACAAACTCAGGTTGCTTATCCGGAGCAAGATGCCCTCATAGACCCCCAGCCATGGACCACCTGGCCAGAGAATGTAAACCAGAGGCATTCTGACTCCCAAAACCAGGATTAAGAAATGTCAGAAGATGATGATTAATCCCAGCATCTTTGTTCTTCCCCTTTAAAAAAACCAAAACAAAACACTTCACTCAAAAAGCCAAGCTGGAGTGGATCTGAGACTTATCTTCCACTCTCTTGCTTGGCGCCCTGCAACATACCCTTACTTTGCTGCAAACACCCGCTGTCAGAGTTTGGCTTTCTGTGCCCTGGACACAGAAGCCCTTCCTCGGTTACAACTGTAGACGGATATAAGTTAAAAGAATTCTACCTAATTGCAAAGCAAACAAATGTAAACCCTCAGCCAAGGGCTTTTCTCCTTTCCTTCCCACCTATTGTGTAAACAGAGAACCACCCTTAAGTACTTTCACTATAGAAAATAAACCTGGGTTTCACATACAAGATGAAGAAGATAATTCTGTTGTCTGAGTTATTTCTTGAAGAGAAATTGCAATTAGATCCATAAATTGCTGTATTTTGGGCCATATCTTTCCATTCCATTCACAAGGTCAGTGCCCAGTAAACATATATATTAATAGCTATCTTCAAACATAATTATAATTTCCACTGTTACGTCCTACATTCTGACATTTTTTGCGTTATAATTTGTTTTTACATTTACTCAGTTTTACATTTAAAAAGAAATAGGGCTTTTGCTATTGTTTGTTTGTAAGTGGCCCTTTGGGAAAAACACTCACCATTTATAAGATTTAATGCCCTAAAGAATTTAAATTCCTCTACCAAGGAATTTAAGTTTCTTGAAACCAAGGATGGTACCTTACTCATCCCCTATTTCCTGCACTGGTACAGTAGATATTCAACAAATGTATTCAGTAAATGACCTCTTTTGATCTTTACAGCTATACATACATAGATCTCATAATTGCAAATTATCCTGTACAACCTAAAATAAGCTTTATTTTTTATGATTAGCATCTTTCATATCAATTTTCCACAAATCCTCACGGCCCACAATTTGTCATGTTAATGCAATGCCACATTTCACTGTATTACTCTATCATTGACTGCTTACCCTCCCCTCGGAAGCTGCCAATGTGTCAATGGATGTGGAACAGGCTCTCCCAGGCTCTACTTGTATGAGAGTTCTTAGGGGCTACTAAAGGAAGGGGTAGGGGGAACCTTCCAAAAATGAGTTAAGCCATAAAAAAATCTCATTAAAAGGAAAATGTGTCAAAGGGAAAGAAGCATTTCCCATGTATGGGAATGGGTTTTATCCTACAGTATGACAAATGTTTGGTAGTGACATCATTTTTACTTATTATAAGCTGAAATACTCTAATTCTTACGTTAAAATCAACATAAACCGATACGAAAACAACTGCATATTTAATAACTGACCAAAGTATTTATAAGTGAACTTCTCAGGTTCCCTAACTCATTCTTGAAGGGTGTGATTCAAGCAGTACCCGACACATGATCACTTTGGGGAAAACGATTTGAAATAACACTTTCACAAAATGAAAAATAAACTACAATAATATATGAACAAGACTACACAATTCAAAGTGCAATTCAACTTTAATTGGGTCCATGTTGGCCCCATTCAAAGGCAGGGTGGTTGGGAGGTTAGTTACTGAGATACCTAGAGGACCAGATTTACTTATGCGGCAGTCCCATAGTTCTAACACAAAGGTGGCATAACTCCAAGACTCTGCTATATACTAGGCATTAAAGAAAAAAAAGAAATATCATGAGGCTATCTATGTCATATATTTGAGCTTGTGGCTATTCCAAGAAAATGCTTCTGGTTACTTAAAGCTTGCCTCTTTGGGGGGATTCTACCACAAACTAGGATTAAAAAATATATATATATATATATATATATATATATACACACACACACACACACACACACACATATAAAGTCAACTTTGGTAAGGTAAAAATTATTTATTTATTTATTTAAATTTGGCCTCGCCACTCAGCTTATAGGATCTTAGTTCCCCCACCAGAGATCGAACCTGCACCCCCGGCCGTGAAAGCACGGAGTCCTAACCACTGGACCACCAAGGAATTCCCGGTAAGGTAAAATTTAAAATGTGTTTGGAAAACTGTCTTGGAACCCAGCAACTTGTTCTGTGCATATTTTAATTATAAATGTTTTATTTTTTTACATAAAAGTGAAACTCAAATCATCTTTATATTTAAAAGACTACATTCTCCTATTCGGCACAAACATACCAAATCCAAATAATTCACAGGCACCTAAAAACAAAATTAGTACAGACCTAAGTTCTTACCATGTAGTTCATCTTATGATTCACCATGAGTAAGCCTTAAATCTCATTTCTTCTAGAATTCTAGTCTTGAAAAACAAAAACAATTCTAGGTCTGCACATCATAATCACTATCTTAAAAGAAGAAATCAGATGAGGTTTCATACCTGCCTGATTCCCTTTGTTATTGTTCACAATGATACAAAGTTACCTTTGTCAGCCCCAGTTTAAAAAAATATATAACGTTTACTGTGTCAGCTTTTGAGAATTTATACTACATTTCCTCATCGACACAATGTTATAAATGGTAAAAAAAAAAAAAAAAAAAAAAAAATCCTACAAAACCTATTTAACTCCTAATGTAACCGGATGTGTAGGTGGTACTTACTGAGTACGCAAATTCCTCTTTCATTAGCAGAAAAGGTTTCAGTGCTGCTTTAAACATCCTGTATTGCAAAAATTCGGTCAGCTGATTTTGGAAGAACATTCCCGTAGGGAAACATGAGTTGACTCACTGCACACTAGTACAAAAGCCTCTTAACTGCTCTCTCCCAGCCTCCAGTCCCTCCCTCCTATATTCTGTCCTCTACTGTGCAGCCAGTTATATTAACCGCAAATCTAGTTATGCCACATCCCTACTTAAAAACCATCCTGCCCAAAGAACTTCCTCCAGGGTAAAGTCCAAACCCCACAGCACATCACAAGAAGACTCTCCCCGGCTGGTACCAACCTACCTTGGTTTTTTCCGTGCCTCCCTTTCATGTAGACTGCCTGGTGACATTCTCATCATTCCCTAACTATCCTCATACCTCTCCATACTCTTGCAAAAACCCTTCTACTTAGAAAGAATTCCTATTCCTTTCCTTGAACATTCACCTATATAGATCAGTTCAAATATCACTTTCTCAATAAAACCTTCCCCTATATCCCTCAGATAGACTCAGCACATTTGGTCACCTTCTGCCCCTCCACAAGCATTGAGCTTGGTGTTTACAGGCGTTTGATAAACGCTGACTAAATTTTGAAAGCATACACATGCTTCAGTGAGGGACTGGCCATAAACTGTTAAAGCTGCTGTTAAAAAACATAAGGATATTCCATCCATCTATATACGGGTATGCAATAAACAGAATCATGGATTACTACAACTCCAGATGTTTAACCTACTTCCCCTTAAATGTTGGTAAATGTTAACCATATAGAATACCACAGCAAAAACAGTCTCAACCATAAAAGATTTGGTAGCTTCCCATCAATAAAGTTTCAGTATTTAGAGCTTCAAAATTCCTGCCATGGGGCAAATTTACCTAATTGAAAAAGAATAAACCAAACATAAGAAAAAACTTAAATTTAGTCCTGCACTGAAATCTTCACCTTTGAACAACTCTCAAGATAAAGATTTAGTAGAAACCCCCACTCTCCATCATACTCTATGGCTGATAAAGAAAACACAACCGTGCAAACAATAATTTAACACGAGCCAAAATAAAGAAAGAAGGTGTTTCCAGAAAGAAGCTAGTGTGTTGGCGGTTTGTTTCCACTATGTTTGGGTATCTCCAATACAAATACCTTATATATTCAAGGTTAGTTTCACAAGTCAAAAGCGATTTCACATAAATGATCTAATTCTCACTGTAATCCTGTGAGTTAAGCAGAGCAGGGATTATTCGTCCGTATTTGAGATATTACCAACCCAATAAAAAAGAAGATAAAAGACCGTTTGGCTATAGAAATGTAGCACTTCGTTTCCAAAAAAGTATTCTTACTACAACAAAATGGCCCAAGAAAAATATAAGAACCCCCCCCATTCCATCGCTAAATTTAGCTCTGTGTACCTAGTGGTGACTCCGCTAATAAAATGAACATCAAAATTTCAAATCATGATAACCTGGAGCAAAAGTTCCATCTCCCGGTCTGCTTCCCAGTGACATTGACTGTACAAGCAAGAGCAAGCTCCATTTCTCAAAGCACTTCTCAAAACCTCCACGCGCACCCAGCCTCCAAGGCTCTCAGCCGAGCCCCCGAGGTCAGGGTCGGACCCAGAGTCGCCCCGAGAGGGTCTGGGGGCCCCAGCCTTGCGCGAGATGGGGGTGGGGCGCGCCGCAATAGGCTCTGCCCAGCATGAGACCGAGGACGAGGAACCAGACCCGAGAACAGTGCCGAGAAGAATTTGGGGCGCCAGACCCCGAGCCTCGGGTCCGAGCACTGTCCACACACAGCTGAGCGGCTCCGCCTCCGACTCCGGGTTCAGTCCCCAGGCCAGGCCCCTCCACTCCCAGGCACTACAGGGTAACTCCGAGCATCCCAGCCCTAAGAAACGCGAATCCCAAAGGGTCCTGGGGGCGGACACCCACCTGACCGAGCCCCACCGAGGGCTGGGCTCACCAAGCCGAACAAGATCAGCCACAGGAAGCAGAGGGTCCCAGAGGGCGAGCCCGCGCCCGATCCCATCTCGGCCGAGTCCGCAGGTTCCCCTCAACACTCGGTCGCCCCTGCCTCCGCCCGCTCCACCATTTCCCAGCCCTGCCGGGGCCCCAGAGCTGGCAGCGATGCGCGCGCTCGGCACTGACGCAAGTCGGCTCTGGTCCGAGCTCGCTCCCGACGCGGCGCTGGCTACACTGACGTAGAGAGCGATCCGTCCCCGGCGGGAGAACGGACTTTCTATCGGGCCCCTAAGACCCTCACTAGTCTGCCCCGCCCATCACTATCCGTCCCGCCTCCTCCCTCCAAGGCCCGCCTACTTCGGGGGTCGAGGGAGCCTATTGGAGGAAGCAATCGAGGCAAAAGAAGGCGGAGCGTGAGACCCAGAAGCGGAATTGACAGGCACAAGTGAAGCGCAGCCCCGCCTCCTGCGCAGCCTCTTCTTATTAGCTGTCGGGGTCGGGCGGAGCGTCGAGCTGCTCTCCCATTGGCTGTTTGGCGGCGAGGAGCGGGGCTACGCGGAGAGGCCTGACTAGGCAGGGCTTGGGTCGGCGGTGCCGGCCGGGGTTTGAGGTTGAGTCCGGGTCTCCGCCACTGGGCCCGGGAAGATGGTGCTGGGTGGTTGCCCGGTGAGTTACTTACTCCTCTGCGGCCAGGCGGCTTTGCTGATGGGGAATCTCCTGCTGCTGCATTGTGTCTCTCGGAGCCACTCGCACAACACTACCGCCGAGCCCGAGCCCACATCCGCTGGCGCCGCCCACCCGGAGAGCTCCACCGGCTCCGCGAGCTGGGAATATGGCGACCCCCACTCTCCAGTCATCCTTTGCTCTTACCTGTAAGCTACGCAGTCGTCGAGGCGGGTGTAGATGGAGATGGGGCCTGGGACATATGGGTGTTATGCAGGGGAGAGGAAGGGAGGGAGGCAGGCTGCTTTTTTCCCCCAGCCTCTCTCCACCTGAGGACCTGATAAGTCAAAACGCGGGAAGTAAATATCGTGACAGGTTTCTCACTCGTCTCACTCATGCAGGGGAAAACCCTGTGTGTCGATGGCAGATCCTTTGGGATCTCCAAAGAGGAGAACTAGGGAGGAGTGACATCATATAGCCTCCGGAAGAAGTATACGTGTTGTGCCTTCTCTGTCCTGCTCCCTTTAACCTAAGGAGAAACCATCGTAGGTGCTGCTACTGAGTGGGGCACAATTGGAGTAAGTTATTTGTACCTACAAGGCACTTCCTTACAAAAAAAAAAAAAAAATATCCTTACTGTTGCAGAGCCAAGTCAAAATTTTTAACCTCTCTTTTAAGTCAAATAAGAAAAGGCGTTTGGGAAATGCAAAGAGGGCTGGGAATCCTTTGGCTTCAATTTTGCCCTCATACCTTGTGGCTGTTTGCCTAGGGAAGAGATGAAGCCATGGCAGAGGTAGAATCCGTGTAGAAATAGGACCAGAAACACGCCCCTGGCACAACCAAAGGGTCGACCGGCTGTGCTTCAGCCTAACTGACAGCATTTCTTGTCTTGGGGAAGAGTCAGAATGAAATTAACCCCCAGAAAACTTAAAGAAATTTCTCTTGCCTGTTTTGATTATATACATGTAAACAGCCATTTGCAAAACCTTAATGATGATGACAGTGATGCTCTTACTGGTGATTTACAGACCCGATGAATTTATAGAATGTGAAGACCCAGTGGATCATGTTGGAAATGCAACGGCATCCCAGGAACTTGGTTATGGTTGTCTCAAGGTGGGTTTTTGTTTTGTTTTATGAGCAAACTCTTCCATAGAGAAATAGTACTGGCTAAATGCTGTTACAGAAAAGTATAAGGGGCATTAAGTTACCTTTTTGTAAAATTCATTGGAATGACTATTACTGGAAATTTTCAGCATGGCTAGGGTCAGTGGCTGAACAAGACATTTAGCTTCCTCAGGAAGAAGCAGTCTCTGTGCCAAAACTACCCAGGTGCAAAGACCAACCTGTCTTTGGTTCCTTTGGCCATTGAGATTGACAGATTTGGAACTCAAATATCACCCCTGACAGTCCTTCAAGGTATGTACTTTCCCGAAAGAGCAAAAGAAAGGTTTAGGCAGTTTCTAAAACTGATGATGGATTGAGCAGTATCTTTGTTACACATGCATTTGGAGTGAAGATCCTCTTGCCAGTGACCTTTCTTTTCACCACACAAGCAGTTTCCACTGTGTCCTTAGGAAATAGGTAGGGTCTATCAGTGTATGTCTTTGTAGGAGGTTACAGCGTTCAGGAGAAGCCTTTGATAACAGTGGCCTCTTGGAATGGAAAGAAGCCATTCAGTTCCATTAATAGTATCCCTAAAGCTGGATGCATGCTTCCTAGTCAGTCTCCCCAAAACCAGTGAAGTTCACATACTTCCTCCCCACTGTGGACTCACCATTATGTTATACTATGCTACATAATACAAGTCAAGACAGAGTCAGCTACAAGAGAATTATGGAAAATATTCTTTGTGCTAAATCAGACACAGAGGAATAAACCTGAAAGTAATAAGGCCAAAAAGGCCACACTTACTGCAGTCATGTGTAAAGAAGTATTTTCAATACAATGAGATTTTGTTCTATGGGTAATTACTGATAAAAGTTTGAGTGAGTATTGTATAGAGATCACTTACTTTTACCCATTTTCATTAAACACTGGGTTGATCCTGTCAAGGTTCTCGGACTGTCACTTCCCCCAGAAGTCCTGGAGGACTGTCAACATTCAGGCACCCGTGTCCTGGGGGAGGACCCACCCCTTCCCTTTGAGGAATGTTTCAGCAAAAACAGTAGTGAAGCACTTAATAAGGTGCCAGTGGAGAATGTACAGCTGTGCTTTCTCTGCAAGCATTCAGTTACACAAAGGGTCAGAGGTCCTGTTCTGAAATTTTTTTCTGGAATCTAAACTTATACTATAGATGTATTACAGGCATCTGAAAATCACAGTTTCGTGACCGAAGTAAAGTCCTGAGTCAGCTGATATTCTGAGTTCTTTCCTAATGATGTTCGTTTATAATATGTATAAAACAGACCTCAACTACACATTGACTTTTTAAATACCCATTTCCAAATGTTCAGTAATGTGCTCTTTTTTCCTGTAAATACAGGATAAAGTGTTGTGTCTATTCTAAATGGCATTTAATGAAACTGATTATAAACTTTTCTATTATATTATTAAAGAAGGCAGTCATAAGGAAAGAAAAAAAAGAGTTTATTTAAAACAATGTACATTTGGGATGGACTAATGTAAAATCACTTGAAGCACGTCGCTGCACTCCTTGCTCTTTAGCAGAGCTTTACCTCACCTTTGTTAGAATAATTATTGTCCTGAGTCAGCTTTTACGAATATAAAGATATATTTTGTGTTACTTGCTCTGGTGAGTTTGGTTGGTTGTTTTGTTTTGGTCGTTCTTCCCCAGTTCGGTGGTCAGGCCTACAGTGATGTGGAACACACCTCCGTACAGTGCCGCGCCCTGGACGGAATCGAATGTGCCAGTCCTAGGACCTTCCTACGAGAGAATAAACCTTGTATAAAGTAAGTGTTACTCTGAATGGAGTAGCTGTTACTTGGATGGTGGTAGAGCTGTTTTGTCATTTCTTGATGTGACTTTTTCTTTTACCGTTAAGTGTTGAAGGGGCAGCATGATTACTACTGTGCATCCTCCATGGACACCAACAATGTAGTTATAACAGAGGGGACACTGGACAGGAGACCAGAGGCTGTGAATTCTAAATGTCTCTTGCACCAACCAGCTAAGGACCTTTGGCCACCCAGAGTCTCTGTCCTCTCATCTGAAAAATGAAGGAGTTGGACCAGATGATGTAGTTCCCAAAGTCCTAGGATAGGCATAAATCCTTTGCAAACAGCCTTAGATTTTCAGGAATAAAGATTTTATTATGAAAAGTATGGACGCTTCTCCCTGAAAATCAGGTATTACCTTAAAGAATTAGGGTTATTTCTGTAAACTCCGCTTGAAGGCACAGAATTTACGTATACCATTTGCTAATGGAGAGTCTGACTGTGTTAAGTGATGCTGTTAGAGCATCTGCAATTGATTGTTATCACAGTACATAAGACTGTGTACGGTCTTATGTACAGTACATAAGACCTTACAAAGAAGTCCTGTTGTTAGGTGCCACAAAACAGCAGAAAAGGAATATGGAGATCAGTGTTCATTTAAGGGAAGGTAACACCTCATTAGAGAACTACTTTCAGAACTGCAGCCTCCCTCCGGAAAGGAGCCTGTGTAGGAGGGATGGGGGCCCAGACTCCACACCTACCAGCATACCTGTCTTGCAAATGTGCTTGATAGTTTCTTGTTCAGTCCAGCTCTGTATTGATTCCTAAAGGTCCTCCATACCTTAGCAAGTACTCTTTTGAGGGTCTAGACAAACTAGAGATTTTCCTTTTGGGGGCGGGATGGGGGGCAGTTAAGAGGTCACAGAGGGACTGCCTCACCATCTTTTCACTTACGTGAAATTCACTAATCGTTAAGTGTTTTCATTTTCACGTGGTAATCATCTTCCTCTTAATTCCCTTTGTGTAGGTATACCGGACACTACTTCATAACCACTTTGCTCTACTCCTTCTTCCTGGGATGTTTTGGAGTAGATCGTTTCTGTCTGGGACACACTGGCACAGCAGTAGGGAAGCTCTTGACACTTGGAGGACTTGGGATTTGGTGGTTTGTTGACCTTATTTTGCTTATTACTGGAGGGCTGATGCCAAGTGACGGCAGCAATTGGTGCACTGTTTACTAAAAAGAGCGGCTACCGTGGCCCAGAGAGGTAAGTCTCCTGAGTTCATCTCTACAGGCTCAGAACTCTTCCTTATTATCAGACCTGACCATTGCCTTCCTCTTTGGAGGGAATGGCTTTGGTTAGGAAGGTTTCTTTGGACTGTGGATTTTCAACCCAAACTTCACCTTGCAGACTAGAAATGACAAGCAAACAGTATTATGGGTATCAAGTTTGCACCTTTCCTCATATACAAAAAATATAAAGGATAGTGATTAACTTATAAGCTGCAGGAGGGTTTCCATACACTTTATTTCTGTGCGTTGCTGTATAATCAATCCTTTGGAGCAAGTGGACCCAACAGGATAAGCAAAGTGAATATTTTTAGCCTTGTGCCTTTTGTGACCCTGAGTCCTCATGCGGTGGAGATCGGAAGCTGAACCAATGAAAATCTTCAGAAGTAGAAATGACGATGGATTTTAATTACACTGAAATTCTGACTTTCTGAGTTTAAATTGCAGAATAAATGTTGCCAACCTGGAATGCTCGTTTGGGTGTTTTCAGTAGGTAGAATGAAACTCAAAATTATATTTGTTGTGCTTAAAGCTAAGCATTTGAACTGAGCCTGATAATAACCCCTATTGTTTCATCATTATTATGCCTGAGAGGGAATATATCCAGTACAGTAATTTCCTCATTCCAGTTATGTTTTGGATAGCTGAACATGGCTGAGTTCAGCTATCCTCTTGGCAGACTTTTCCTATCAAAAAAGTAGTATTTACCAGTTTAGAGAGCCCATGTTGTAGACTAGTAAAAAAAAAAAAAAGATTTCATACAAGTAGCTGTAAATCTGTTATTCATGATTAGGTAAGATAATATGAGGGGCCTCAGGCCCCTGGAAAGAAAAGCAGACTCTTCCTTAAAGGATATTACTACTGAGTGCAGGGTACAGTTAGGATGTGATCTGGGGGGCAAAGAAACTGAACACATTCTGTCAAAATAAGCATGGTACCAAAATCTCTCAGTGCGGGCTATAGCAATCAGTCATAGGGAAAGAGACAGCCAAGGTTTCGAGTTCCCAAATCACTGGGAATAAAAGAAAATGTTCTGAATTATAAGTGGTTTTTAAAACTTAGTTCCCATCCCTTGCAATCTGAGTTGAAAAGAATATAAGGTAAAAATGGGGTTTGTAAGGTAAATCAAAGTAAGAGCCTGGTATTTGGGCAACTTATAAATTCTAGAAACAATCAAGGTAGAACTGCTCAAAGTTTAGTCTCATAATAATTGACATAAAGACCAAGAATCCCAGTTAAAATAACTCTGAATATGCTCTATCATTATGAAGTTTTCCTAAGAGTTTCAGCTTTATTATCTCTGATTAATATGACCACTGTTCTTACGGTATTAAATGGTGGCAATTATGTAAAAGTTCAAACAGATTATTCTATTTTGTCCTGAAAGTTCTGTACCACGTTGACCTTAACCTTCTTTATAACAGTAATAATTGATAGATTCTTATTTATAATCTCTACACTCTAAGGCAGTACATTTTAAATTGTTGTGGGTCATGAAGAAACTGGACCTTCTCCCCAGAAAAATGCACAGAAACATAAAATTTTGCATAGAACTTAAGAGGGTTCAAGGATGCCCCCTTTTAAAAAGAAAAAGAAAAAAAAACTTCTAAGAAAAATCTGGAAAACAAACTAAAATTGAAATCTTACCCCAAATAAGATACTACTTTAAAACCACAAATCCTGCTTCATCTCACACACAAAAAAAAACTTAAGGATATTCACAAACCCCATCCAAAGCTATTTTCCTTTAAAAATAAACTGTGGCAGCTTTCAGACTCAAAATCATTAATCATTAATGTTTCCAGGAGGAAGAGCTTGGGTAAAGAGGTAAAAGTCTGTAAGTTATTAAATTTTGTATTTTAAAGAAGAAGCCCTTCTCACAGAAAAGGTGATGGGGATCAAAGTTGTTTCTACTGCTAGGTGACAGCCTGAGAATCTTTACCTTCCTCTGTGACGATCCACATTTGTCAGTTTCAGTGTGGCTTCTAGGTGATGCCCATCCTCTGTATTCACAAACCCTGGCCAAATGTGACACAACCTGAAAAACTATTTGAATAAAGGAATATTTTGAAAAATGTGATTTCCTTTATACTCTGGATTCAGTTTTTTTCTTAATATTTGGTAGATAGATCTATTTGTGTATATTTGTGTTATATCCAGTTTGTGGCTCTAGAGAAGTTTTTAAATACTGAAGCGTCCTTTTTGTCAAGGTTAAACTAGAAACTCTGCCTGTTTTCAGTTGTTTCCTGTCTTTAAATAAAATTTTATCAGCTCCCCAGACTTCCTGGCACCATGTCCTTCTTCCACTTGCCTTAGGAATGCTTCTCAGCAGCAGTTATAACACCCCCAACCTAATGGTTCCAGAGTGTGTGTATTTGTGTTTTAAAGCATTCATTTTCCTTTATTAAGAAACAGATCCTAAAACCCCTTGCCATCTTTGGCACATCTTCAATACAAACCAGGTAATAAAGCTTTGGTTTTGTTAGATCATTTCTTTTTAAAGCAAGACACTTAATTGATTATTTCAGGTGTGTCTGTCAGGATCAACGTTTGACTTCTCCAACGAACCAGGATAGAAAGGGAATCATTGGCCTTAACAGCTTCAATCACGTCGGTTGTCGTGTGACAGGTTGTCCGTTTATGCTATTACATCATGGTCTCTCAACCCAGAGCTGGGAGGGGAGAAGAAAGGACCATGAAACTGTAAGAGTTTTACTTATCCGCATCTAGAATTTAATGTCTGTCTCTTAGGACACTACCATTTTGCTGGCATTAAACATACAGACCATGGGCTTCCCTGGTGGCGCAGTGGTTGAGAGTCCGCCTGCCGATGCAGGGGACACGGGTTTGTGCCCCGGTCCGGGAAGATCCCACATGCCGTGGGGCAGCTGGGCCCATAAGCCATGGCCGCTAAACCTGCGCATCCGGAGCCTGTGCTCCACAACGGGAGAGGCCACAACAGTGAGAGGCCCGCGTACAGCAAAAAAAAAAAAAAAAAAAATCATACAGACCAGGAAACCAGAAGTAGCCTCCATCCTTCCGAATGTAAGGCCTGCTCTAATGTATTCTGCAAGATCACTGGAGGACAACAACCCTATTTGCCTTTCCAAAATTAATATTCTACCAGAATAATGTATAAGAAGTTTGCTCCTCCCATATATGAGATTTGGTTTGCAATAGGGGGTTCAGCTTTTCATTTCTATTAATCCCTGACCTCACTTAACCTGAAGCATACACTCGGCCTTACCAACAAACGTGAAAAGCCCAAGCAATATATATTTTTCCAGACAGTTACACTCTAATCAGTTTGATGTTGACAGCCCACTTACTTGCCCCATCTTCACCCATAGTTTATGGACCTGGAGGGTATGCTGAGCTGCACTACAGTAGCAGCTTCCAGTAAGTCAAAAACCAGTCACCAAGGTCTAAATATTTAAGACTCTGGTTCTAGGCTCCTTTTCCTCAAAGTTGTGATTATACTCAGCCTCCAACATATTTGCTTCACGTAGAATATATATTTTAGAAACAAAAACCAGCTCCAAATACAAAACACTAGAATAAATATATAGCCATGCTGATGATCTGTCTTAAAGTCAAAAATAGCCTGGAAATCAAATTAAATGACTGCAGGAGACACCATTTATGAGAAATGGGGGGAATTCCCTGGTGGTCCAGTGGTTAGGACTCAGTGCTCCCATTACCAGGGTCCCGAGTTCGATCCCTGGTCAGGGAACTAAGATCTCACAAGCCGCGAGGTGCAGCCAAAAAAAGAGAGAGAGAGAGAGAAACTGGAAGCTGGGAAGCCCAGGGAAGAATGGTAATGTGGGAGGATTACCAAGGTATGTAGAGTTTATCTTTTAAAAAAATTTAAAGGAAGAGGATGTGAAGTTTGAGCATAGAACTAAAAGCAGGGAAAGCCTGAGAACCAGGACAGCTCAGGGGAATGCCTGGGACAGTGCATAAAGAAAGAACTGAATTCATGATAGTTCTGTGAGAAAGAAACCTGCAAGTATTACTGAATGCAAGCTATGCACCAAGTATGAGGAAGTGGGGCTCAGGCAGGACGAAAGAGCTTTTCCGTGTCCCACAGCTTGTAAGAGGCTAAAGTAGGATTTCATCCTGGATCTCTCAGACTTGAAAACCCATTTTCTTGCCAATCACTCTGCCTCTCAGAAACAAAAGTAGACGCAAGAGCAGGATAATACGGGGGCTAAGCTAGGTTGCACATCCCTGCCCTCTGACTTGCAGTGTAACTCTCAAGGTCATTCACCTCTCTGCACCACAGCTGCTGCTTCCGTAAAATAACACCTGTATCCCACAATTATTGGGGGCTCGAACAAGTACGTAAGACACTTTAAATGATGCCTGACATAATAAGTGGTTGATAAATGCCAGCTGTTATTACTGGAATTATTGTCATTATTCTTAGATATAAGTGGGTGACGGCAGAATGATTTGCAGTTTATCAGGGACTTCAAGCAAGCAGTAATACCCACATTTTAATGTGCATCTGAATCCCCTGAAGATCTTGTTTAAAAAGCAGATTCTGATTTTTTTTTAACTTTTTATTTTATATTGGAGTAAGTTGTGTTAGTTTCAGGTATACGGCAAAGTGATTCAGTTATACCTATACATATACCAGTTCTTTTTCAAGTCCTTTTTCAGTGGTGCTCCTGTCACTGAATTTCTAAAAAGCTCCAGCTGATGCTATTGCTGCTGGTCTACAGACCACATTTTGAGGAGCAAGGACTTGAAGAGCTGAAAGAGATAGCTTTGGCCTTGAGCCAGAAGTTAAAAATAAGTGGGGGGGAGGGGGTGGGCAGGGACCAAGAACGTCTAGAAAAGCCTGTGACGAGTCAAATTTAGTAACAGGAGGCCTAACACTTAACTCTTCTGAACAGTTAGTACCCTATAGATTCTTCCCCATGAAAAGAGTTGCCATAATCTAAGCAGATTGTTGAGCTCTTAAAAAACAAAAACAGTCAGGGAGGGATATGGAAGAAGTATAAGAGAGAGACCAGGAGAATATTTGTAGGCCAAGTCACCCTGTCTCGCAGTAGTTACTGTAAATGTCTCAAAACGTCTCTTGCCTTTGCTTTATTTACTGTATGTACTTGTTTGTTTGTTTGTTGTTTGTTTTGGTTTTGGTTTTTTTTTTTGCGGTACGCGGGCCTCTCACTGTTGTGGCCTCTCCCGCTGCAGAGCACAGGCTCGGGACACACAGGCTCAGCGGCCATGGCTCACAGGCCCAGCGGCCATGGCTCACAGGCCCAGCCGCTCCGCGGCATGTGGGATCTTCCCAGACCGGGGAACGAACCCGTGTCCCCTGCGTCGGCAGGCGGACTCTCAACCACTGCGCCACCAGGGAAGCCCTTAGTGCTGGCCTCTGATACTGTCATCCGAAATTCAAAGAGAAAAAGTGTTTTAAAGTACCTAAAATAGGTTCTTAAACTCCTATCTCCCTGGATTCTTCTGATTCTTAATAAGTAAGGTAGCAAAAGAGTAGATTTGGGAATTCCAAATTAAACTTATGTCATGAACTCATATCATGAATTCTTGGGCTGCAGAGAACCATCCCTTCCAAAAAAAGAAAAGCCGGGGGTAGGGGGGCCCTTACTAGTACACTCAGCACTGTCCAACAGAAATGTAAGGCAAGCCACATATATAATTTAAAATTTTCTGGTAGCCACATTCAAAAAATTTTTAAACTTTTAAAAATTTTTAAACAGATGAAACTAATATATAATATAAAAATATATTTTAATATCTTAACTCTATATCTAAAATATCATTTAACATATCATAGTTTAATAATTATTAATACATATTTTACGCTCTGTTCTAAGTCTTTGAAATCCTCTAGAAACAGCACACACCCAATATGCTGCTATACGATGATAATCTCTTACACAATGCAGTTATTAAAGTGAAACGCAGTCTCCCCAAAACAAAAAAAATGTGTTTCAGGGGAGAATATTTTACATTGCTTCTGGGTTTTTGTATTTAAATCAATTAAAGTTAAATAAAATTAAATATGCAGTTCCTCAGTCACACCAGCCACCCCTCAGGTAGGTGTTCAGTAGCCTCACAGCAGGCAGGGCCCACCGTTATCAGATAGGGCAAGTCTAGATCCTATACACATTTACCACGGGGCACATCTAGTGAGAACAGAGAAGGATGGTCAGAGGCCTGAGCTGCTCTTACCTTTCAGCAGCTGTTCCTCGAATCACCTCATATACAAAAACTCCAGAGGTCACATCATGGAAATGTGGATCTGGCCTTTTCATTTCCTGAAGCAGGCTAAGAAGAGACAGAAGAGTTTTCCCATGAGGTTAGGAAGCACAATGAATTAGTCTCCTGAGCCCTGGACAACCCTCCAACTGTCAGTGGGGACTCTATCTGCTCTGCTCAGGGCTCACACACATGGGGCAAGGATGCCCTCTAGCTGGTCACCATCATTCTTCCCCAGGGGTGGTCTGATTCCCTGTGCCGAAGCCTAGAACCATTGGACACAGTGAAAGAAACCACTGAAAAGTACAGTGTGTGCTGGTGCCAGCAGATGCAGTCACCTACCCTGTGACAAGTAGGGCCTGCAGTCACGAGAGGAGCCAGCCGCTGTCCAAATGCTTTACCTTCCCCGTTCAGGCTCTCTACCCATAGCTTGTGCTTCTGAAAAACAACCCAGGCATGGTCACACCCATGCTTGCTTCAGAGTGAGGGGCAGCATGCGCAGAACCAACTATTTCTTCTGTGAAACAGCCTTTCCTGGAAAGGAGAATTATAACAAAGCCTTCTTTCCTTTTGGCAGACCGAGTCACAGAATATCCTTCCAATGTTAGCTGCCCTTTCAGGCTGCCAGCCAAGACAAACATGCCTCAGAGAACCTTTGTCGCTCGCACAGGCCCACCTCCCCACATCCAGCCCAGGGCTTTCCTTTCCACAATAGTCCATCCAACTATCTCTGGGTACAGCTCAGGCTGGGCTTTGCACCTAGTCCGCTGGTACTGCTGCCTGGATCACTGTGATCAGAGCTCAGTACCAGTGACTGTTTTCTACAGAACTCAAAGGATTGTCTCAGGGACTTCCCAGTGGTTAGGGCTCCACACTTCCACTGCAGGGGGCACGGATTCAATCCCTGGTTGCAGAACTAGGATCCCACAAGCCACGCAGCGTGACCAGAAAAAGGGATTGTCTCCACCACAGTGGAGCCCTTTGAGGGCTCCTGAAAAGCACGGGAGGGGAAGAAAAATTCCTAATTCCCCTTACCTTTCTGTCGAATGCAATCCAAGGGAATTGCAAAGGAGATTCCTGTGGTCACCTTCAGTGTGTTTATGCCAATCACATCACCATCCTGACAAGGGAGGAGACATCAATTCAGCAGCCCAGTTCTGCAGACTGACAAGCAAAGGAAGGAGAGAAGCTTAGGGTCACTTACAGTGGAGCAACAGGTAGCATCTTAGCGGACCAAGGCGTGCAAAATCCTGCTGAGGAATTCTGGGTTTTAATCTTGAGCTCTTTTTTTTCTTGGCCAAATTACATTGCTTTTCAAAGTGAACCACAGTTTGTATTTTGACACAGATATGAGAGTAAGGAGTATATGCCTTTCCATTCCTTAAATGAGACTAAAAATAAACACGGAAAAGGCAAAAATCTGTTGACTTCCAGCCACACTTCAATGAAACTATTCAGAAGATTCAGTAAATTGACCTTAGGAACAAAGCTCTACGAAACTAAATTTATGAAGTGGGAAATACTTTCCTTTTTGTGCATTTCATCTTCCCTTAGCCTTTGTTAGGTAACGGGAAGGATAGAAAAGAGACTTCCGATCACATTAAAATACAGATTATAATTCAATAGGTCTGGAGTGTGGCTTGAAATTCTGCATTTCATCCCTGCTCTAGTAAACTCATTGTTTACTGGAGAAAAAGCAGGCACAAAAATCACATGCAAAAAAAAATAAAAATAAAAAATCACATGCAATATTAGGAGTGAAGGGGGCGGAGTCAAGATAGCAGACTAGGAGGATGCAGAATTCGCGTCTCCTCACAACTAGGGCACCTACCAGGCACTGGAGGGGGACCATGGACACCTAAGGGGACGGGAGGTACCCCCAGTGACCAGGTAAGATGTGGGGCTTGCGGGGAGTGAAGGGGGAGGAGAAGTGGAGGCGGGACAGGACTGGCGCCCCTGAGGGGCGACTGGGGGAAGGAAGGAGTTCCTACACCCAGCGGGACCCACCCACGGTTAGGGGTCCAGCTGGGGGAGATGGTGGGGGAGGGGTGCGGAGGAACGGAAGGGAACGCAGCCAGCGCTTTCCCTGTCCTCTTAGGCACCGGGGAACCTGTTGGGCTCCCGGGCCTAATCCTCAGCCCTCGGAGCCTCCCTCCTGCCGGGCAGAGCCCAAGCCCCACCCCTACACCCCCACCCGGGGCCCTACCTCTACATTCGGAGACCCCCTCCAACGTGCTGGGCCTAAACCCCACCCACACACCCTCACCCAGGGCCCTACCTCCAAACTCCCGAACCCCACACTCCAGAGGCCCTCCTTTCCATGTGCTCCCCTTCCCTGCAGGCCCTAAGCAGAAGCCCCGCTCCACGCTTGAACATCGACCGCCTAGGCCCGGCCCCACGCTCAAACATCACCTCCCACCCGCCTAGCTCCCACCCCACCCTAAACCCTGCCCCTGCTGAAGTTCCACCCCCACCTAAACTCCACCCCCCCATAGCCAAGGCTTTTTGTTTTTCTTTCTTTTTTCCTCTTTTAGATTGGGGTTCTGTTTTACCTTGATTCATTTATATTTTTATTTTTTCTAATAAATCTTTTAGTTTTCTGATTTTATTCTTTATACTTTGTTATTGTTCTCCTTTTTGCTTGTTCCCTTTTTTTTCTTTCCTTTTTTCTGTTGTGGTTTTATTTTACCTTGTTGCAGTTGTTTCAATTATAGTTTTATTTTTCCTAATATATTTTTTGTCTTTCTAATTTTATTTCTTTTTTATTCTTCGTTATTGTATTGCTCCTTTTTTCTTTTTTTTTTTTTCTCCCATGCCACACGTCTTGTGGGATCTTGGTTCCCAGGCTGGGGGTTGCTCTGAGTCCAAACCACTGGACTAACAGAGAACTTCAGACCCCAGGGAATATTAATCGGAGTGAGTCCTCCTGGAGGTCCTCATCTCAGCTCTGAGACCCGGCTCTATCCAACTGCCTGCAAACCCCAGCGCTGGACACCTCAGGCCAAACAACCAGTAAAACAGGAATACAGCTCCACCCATAAAAAAAAAAAAAAAATGAAACGACAAAAAAATATATTACAGACGAAGGAGCAAGGTAAAAACCTATAAGACCAAATAAATGAAGACAAAATAGGTAACCTACCTGAAAAAGAATTCAGAGTAATGATAGGAAAAATGATACAAAATCTCAGAAACAGAATGGAGAAAATACAAGAAACATCTCACAAGGATCTAGAAGAACTAAAGTGCAAACAAACAGTGAGAACAACACAATAAATGAAATTAAAAATACTCTAGAAGGAATCAATAGCAGAATAACTGGGGCAGAAGAACACATAACTGAGCTGGAAGATAAAATGTTGGAAATAACTGCCAGGGAGCAGAATAAAGAAAAAGGAATGAAAAGAATTGAGGAGAGTCTCAGAGGCCTCTGAGACATTAAACGCACCAACATTTGAATTATAGGGGTCCCAGAAGAAGAAGAGAAAAAGAAGGGGTCTGAGAAAATATTTGAAGAGATTATAGTTGAAAACTTCCTTAATATGGGAAAGGAAATAGTCAAGTCCAGGAAGCACAGAGAATCCCATACAGGATAAACCCAAAGAGAAACACACCGATACACATATTAATCAAACTATCAAAAATTAAATACAAAGAAAAACTATTAAGAGCAGCAAGGGAAAAGCAACAAATAACATACAAGGGAATCCCCATAAGGTTAACAACTGATCTTTCAGCAAAAACTCTGCAAGCCAGAAGGTAGTGGCAGGACATATTTAAAGTGATGAAAGGGAAAACCTACAACCAAGATTACTCTACCCAGCAAGGATCTCATTCAGATTTGATGGAGAAATCAAAAGCTTTACAGAAAATCAAAAGTTCAGAGAATTCAGCACCACCAAACCAGCTTTAAAACAAATGCTAAAGGAACTTCTCTAAGCGGGAAACACATGAGAAGAAAAAGACCCACAAAAACAAACACAAATCAATTAAGAAAATGGTAATAGGAACATATCGATAATCACTTTGAATGTAAATGGATTAAATGCTCCAACCAAAAAACATAGACTGGCTGAATGGATACAAAAACAAGACCCTTATAAATGCTGTCTACAAGAGACCCACTTCAGACCTAGGAACACATACAGACTGAAAATGAGGGGATGGAAAAAGATATTCCATGCAAATGGAAATCACAAGAAAGCTGGAGCAGCAATACTCATATTAGAGTAAATAGGCTTTAAAATAAAGACTGTTACAAGAGATAAGGAAGGACACTATATAATGATCAAGAGATCAATCCAAGAAGAAAACGTAACAATTATAAATATTTATGTACCCAACATAGGAGCATCTCAATACATAAGGCAAATGCTAACAGCCATAAAAGGAGAAATCGACAGTAACACAATAATAGTGGGGGACTTTAACACCCCACTTACACCAATAGACAGATCATCCAAACAGAAAATAAATAAGGAAACACAAGCTTTAAATGACACAACAGAACAGAAAGACTTAATTGATATTTTTAGGACATTCCGCCCAAAAGAGGAAGAATACAGTTTCTTCTCAAGTGCACATGGAACCTTCTCCCGTCACATTTTGGGTCACAAGTCAAACCCTGGAAAATTTAAGAAAATGTAAATCATATAGAGCATCACTTCTGAACACAATGCTATGAGATTAGAAATCAATTACAGGAAAAAAACAGTAAAATACACAAATACATGAGGGCTGAACAGTGTGCTGCTAAATAACCAAGAGATTACTGAAGAAATCAAAGAGGAAATCAAAAAATACCTAGAAACAAATGACAATGAAAACACGATGACCCAAAACCCATGGGATGCAGCAAAAGCAGTTCTAAGAGGGAAGTTTATAGCAATACAATCCTACCTCAGGAAACAAGAAACATCTCAAATAAACAACCTAACCTTACACCTAAAGCAATGAGAGAAAGAAGAACAAAAAAAAGCCAAAGTCAGCAAAAGGAAAGAAATCATAAAGATAAGATCAGAAATAAATAAAAAAGAAGTGAAGGAAATAATAGCAAAGATCAATAACTAATTCTTTGAGAAGATAAGCAAAATTGATAAACCATTAGCCAGACTCATCAAGAAAAAAGGGAGAAGACTCAAATCAACAGAATTAGAAATGAAAAAGGAGAAGTAACAACTGACACTGCAGAAATACAAAGGATCATGAGAGATTACTACAAACAACTATATGCCAATAAAATGGACAACCTGGAAGAAATGGACAAATTCTTAGAAAAGCACAACCTTCTGAGACTGAACCAAGAAGAAATAGAAAATATAAACAGACCAATCACAAGCACTGAAAATGAGACTGTGATTAAAAATCTTCCAACAAACAAAAGCCCAGGACCAGATGGCTTCACAGGCAAATTCTATCAAACATTTAGAGAAGAGCTAACACCTATCCTTCTCAAACTCTTCCAAAATATAACAGAGGGAGGATCACTCCCCAACTCATTCTACGAGGCCACCATCACCCTGATACCAAAACCAGACAAAGATGTCACAAAAAAGGAAACTACAGGCCAATATCACTGATGAACATAGATGCAAAAATCCTCAACAAAATATTGCAAACAGAATCCAACAGCATATTAAAAGGATCATACACCATGATCAAGTGGGATTTATCCCAGAATGCAAGGATTCTCCAATATACGCAAAACAATCAATGTGATACACCATATAACAAATTAAAGAATAAAAACCATATGATCACCTCAATAGATGCAGAAAAAGCTTTTGACAAAATTCAACACCCATTTATGATAAAAAAAACTCTCCAGGGCTTCCCTGGTGGTGCAGTGGTTAAGAATCCGCCTGCCAGTGCAGGGGACACGGGTTCGAGACCTGGTCTGGGAAGATCCCACATGCCGCAGAGCAACTAAGTCCGTGCACCACAGCTACTGAGCCTGCGCTCTAGAGCCAGCAAGCCACAACTACTGAGCCCACATGCCACAACTACTGAAGCCAGCGCACCTAGAGCCCGTGCTCTGCAACAAGAGAAGCCACCGCAATGAGAAGCCCATGCACTGCAACAAAGAGTAGCCCACGCTCGCCACAACTAGAGAAAGCCCATGCACAGCAAGGAAGACCCATTGTAGCCAAAACATAAATAAATAAATAAATTTATTAAAAAAGAAAAAAAACTCTCCAGAAAGTGGGCATAGAAGGAACCTACCTCAACATAATATAAGCCATATATGACAAACCCACAGCCAACATCATTCTCAATGGTAAAAAACTGAAAGCATTTCCTTTAAGATCAGGAACAAGACAAGGCTGCCCACTCTCACCACTGTTATTCAGCATAGTGTTGGAAGTCCTAGCCACAGCAATCAGAGAAGAAAAAGAAATAAAAGGAATACAAATTGGGAAAGAAGAAGTAAAACTGTCACTGTCTGCTGATGATATGATACTAAACATAGGAAATCCTAAAGATGCCACCAAAAAACTACTAGAACTAATCAATGAATTTGGTAAGGTTGCAGGATACAAAATTAATGCACAGAAATCTCTTGCATTCCTATGCACTAACAACGAAAGATCAGAAAGAGAAATTAAGGAAACAATCCTATTTACCACTGCAACAAAAAGAATAAAATACCTAGGAATAAACCTACCTAAGGAGGCAAAAGACCAGTACTCAGAAAACTATAAAACACTGATGAAAGAAATCAAAGATAACATAACCAGATGGAGAGATACCATCCTCCTGGATTGGAAGAATCAATATTGTGAAAATGCCTACACTACCCAAAGCAATCTACAGGTTCAATGAAATCCCTATCAAACTACCAATGGCATTTTTCACAGAACTAGAACAAGAAATTTTACAATTTGTATGGAAACACAAAAGACCCCGAATAGCCAAAGCAATCTTGAGAAAGATAAACAGAGCTGGAGGAATCAGGCTCCCTGACTTCAGACTATACTACAAAGCTACAGTAATCAAGACAGTATGGTACTGGCACAAAAACAGAAATATAGATCAATGGAACAAGATAGAAAGCCCAGAGATAAATCCACGCACATATGGTCACCTTATCTCTGACAAAGGAGGCAAGAATATACAATGAAGAAAAGACAGCCTCTTCAATAAGTGGTGCTGGGAAAACTGGACAGCTACATGTAAAAGAATGAAATTAGAACACACCCTAACACCATACACACAAATAAACTCAAAATGGATTAAAGACCTAAATGTAAGGCCAGACACTATAAAACTGTTAGAGGAAAACACAGGCAGAACACTCTATGACATAAATCACAGCACGATCCTTTCTGACCCACCTCCTAGAATAAGGGAAATAAAAACAAAAATAAACAAATGGGACCTAATGAAATTTGCACAGCAAAGGAAACCATAAACAAGACGAAAATACAACCCTCAGAATGGGAGAAAATATTTGCAAATGAAGCAACTGACAGAGCATTAATCTCCAAAATATACAAGCAGCTCATGCAGCTCCATATCACAAAAACAAACAACCCAATCCAAAAATGAGCAGAAGACCTAAATAGACATTTCTCCAAAGGAGACACACAGATGGCCAACAAATGCATGAAAAGAGGCTCAACATCACTAATCATTAGAGAAATGCAAATCAAAACTACAATGAGGTATCACCTCACACCGGTCAGAATGGCCATCATCAAAAAATCTACAAACAGTACATGCTGGAGAGGGTGTGGAGAAAAGGGAACCCTTCTGCACTTTTGGTGGGAATGTAAATTGATACAGCCACTATGGAGAACAGTATGGAGATTCCTTTAAAAACTAAAAATAGAACTACCATATAACCCAGCAATCCCACTACTGGGCATATACCCTGAGAAAACCATAATTCAAAAAGAGACATGTACCACAATGTTCATTGCAGCTCTATTTACAATAGCCAGGACATGGAAGCAACCTAAATGTCCATCAACAGATGACTGGATAAAGAAGATGTGGCACATATATACAATGGAATATTACTCAGCCATAAGAAGAAACAAAACTGAGTTATTTGTAGTGAGGTGGATTGACCAAGAATCTGTCATACAGAGTGAAGTAAGTCAGAAAGAAGAAAAACAAATACCATATGCTAACATGTATATATGGAATCCAAAAAATATGGAATTTTAAAAAGCAGTACTAATGAACCTAGTGGCAGGGCAGGAATACATACGCAGATGTAGAGAACAGACTTGAGGGCACGGGGGGGAAGGGGAAGCTGGAATTAAGTGAGAGAGTGGCATGGACATATATACACTACCAAATGTAAAATGGATGGCTAGTGGGAAACTGCTGCAGAGCACAGGGAGATCAGCTCGGTGCTTTGTGACGACCTAGAGGGGTGGGATAGGGAGGGTGGGAGGGAGACGCAAGAGGGAGGGGATTTGGGGATATATGTATACATATAGCTGATTCACTTTGTTATACAGCAGAAACTAACACATCATTGTAAAGCATTGAAACTCCAATGAAGATGTGAAAAAAAAAATGTTAGGAATAAAAAGCGCTCAGTGATTTCACACACAATTCCTCCTCCGACAAGCAAATGTAATATGTGAAGAGAAGCCAGAAACAATCAGCTCAAGGGACTCAGAGAGCATGATCACAGGCCGTGTGTCAAACAGCACTGCTCTCTTGTTGTATCTGAGCAACTAGAAACCCTGGCATTTCCATTAGGGACGTTAAATAAAATTTAAGAATTAAATACATGACAGAGCAACGGATTGTTGTTGTGGCTTTTTTGTCGTCTCTAAGCAGGTCAATACTAAATTAGCATTTTGGAATGAGACTTAGTTCTTCACATGCAGAAGCAGGGGGTCTTCAAGGATATACATTACATAGTACAGTTGTCATTTGACATAATTTGGGTTTAGTACCCAGGACTTTTTTAAGTACCCAATGAAAGTAGAAAGCACACTGAAGAGATGTAAGTAGGTGTTAAGGAAACCCTGACCCCCTCGGCTGGAGGAGCTCACATGCCAAGAGGACAAATCCATCACAGATCTTACATTTTTCCTAGCCCTTTACTTAAGATGCAATAATAGAAAAGCATCGTACCACACATCTCCGCACAAGAGCGACATCCCAGTCTGCATCATGAAATTTGTCAGGTTTTTGAAAGTTAAGCAGCAGCGTGAAGCAGCGAGGAAAGTGGTCACTTACCAAATTCACCAGAGGCCCCCCAGAATTCCCATGCTGAAGACAGAATTTGAAAAAGCCATCAGTACTTTTCTCCCAGTCATCTATATATAGTTCCCAAAGAGGTTTCCCAAAAACAGCCTGCCCTAGTGAGCCCCTGTTTCCCCAGGGCAGGCGAAATTGGGCCCCATCATGATCATCTCCGAAGTCGGTGCAGGTAAAGAACAACAGCAAGAGGACCGCCACCTCATACGGAAGCAGTGATCTCTGCGACAGACCCTAGGAGACCATCCAGTTATCACATCAAACAGGCTCACCTCTAACAGCGTGGCATTCCGTACCTCTCATGAGGATAGACCTGATCTCTGGACATCCCCGAAAGGCCAAAGGGAAAAGAAGGCCCCCTGAAGTGTTCTTCTCACCGCATTGCCAGTATCTTATGGGCTGAGGACAGCCTACCCCTGTGACTTACATTAATTATGGCATCCGTCTGGATATAGTCCATGCCTGAATCCTTCAGCCCCAGCTCTTTGCCCTCTCGCCGTGTGGCGCTGACAGTGCCTGCCGTCCCTGTGTTCTGCAGTGAAAACAGGCTACCCAAGGCCACCACAAACTCGCCAGCTCACAGGTCAGATGACTTTCCCAGCAGCAATACAGGAAGTTCAGTCTGCACGTGGGTGAGGAGGGACCAGATGGACAAATTAAAACTGGAATCAATCAGCATTTGTATACAATCCATATATGACATGGTCTCCACCATTTCGGCATTTATAATGCAAGAATCACCCACCCACCTAGTTTCTACAACTGCCTGAGTCTTCCTCCTTACACTCCAACTACCACTAAACTCTCACTTGTTAAGATGATAGGGATCATCTCTAAAAATCTAAAATTATTGCTTGTAGAAATTACAATAAGTAAACCGCCAGTGAAGTAACTGATGCACATAAACTGACATTAGCAATTTACTTAGCACCATTCCAGCTCAGAAGTTTACAAAGTTAATAAGCCACGAACAGAAAGGAGGTCACCCAAAGCAGTGCTTCTCCTTAATGTGCATATGAATCTCCCAGTGATCAGTAGACCTGGGTAGGGTCTGAGTTTCTGTATTTCTAAAAAATTCTCAGATGATGTCAATGCTGCTGGGGTGCAGACCACACTTCGTATAGCAAGGAACTCAAAGCACTCCTTAGCAGCTTTGAATCCATTACAATCATTTCCGGTGTTCTGAGACAAGCAGAGAAATAAGTTTCCCAGAAGCAGCATCTGTTGAAGAAGGAACTGAAGGAGAAAAAAAGACAGCTGGGTAGTTAATAAAAATTGTTACAGACATACAGACAGGCATGGAAGAAAATAAACAAAAGAAGGAGTGAAGAATAGAAAAAAAGCAAACTAGAAAAAAAAAAAGAAAGTATATGCCAGGGAGAAAAGACATGTGGTGGGGTGGGGAAGAAAATATCAGCAAGTTGATGAAAATCCTTGGATCGCAGACTCACATTTGGCTCAGTTTTAATCAGGGCAAGATCCAATTTATGGTCAATGTCCTTGACAGTGGCTTCATACTGGACCCCGCTCTGGAGCTCCACCTGGATCCGCTGCTGGTTCGTGAGGACGTGGGCACTGGTAACAATAAGCCCATCCTCAGATGCTATGAACCCAGAGCCACTGGATGCAGGAATATCCTCACTGCTGAGAGGCGACCTGTCTCAGCAAGACAACAGCATAAGCAAAAGGCGGGCAAATCAGGGCATCCGCCATAGTCCGGAAGCATGGGAACCTGGCATTTATGAAACATTCTTCCACCACAGTTTCCTCAGACATTTTACTTTTCCCTGCCTGTTTTCATTCTCTCCACATGTAATTAGACTCTGTGTTCAATGTCCTGGCCGTCTCTTGGAAACAGGACTGAGAGCTGATTCCAACTCTGCTTTTCCAGGAAAAGCAGCACCCCTCTGCTTCAAAGACGACTAACCTAATCGTAATACTGGGGGCAAAAGTGGACCTAGTGCTACATTATCCAGCACCCAGGCAGGGAGGGAGTCAGAGAAGTCTGGTCCCGGCTTAGGTTCCACTACTAACTGGCCTTGTGACATAGGACAAGTTTCTCTTGCTCTCTGGGTTTGGGATTCCTTACATGCAAAAGAAGGGGCTGGGCAATGATCACCATCAAGGTGCCTTCTGGCTCTTACCTCTGACCTTGAACTTGTCTGAGAGAGAGGAGTAGCCCAGATTTGGAAGTCAGAATCCTTGTGTCTCTGCTCTTTGGCTAAACGACCAACAGGCTATGCAACCTCTTTGAGCCGTTTGATTTCCTCACCGTGGTGTTTACAACTAAATTGTGCTGGGAGAGTGGTTGCGCGGGGCCAGGAGCAGGGAGGCGCTCGGGAACAGTTAGCCCGGGGAGCTTACGTCCTCCTCCGACCTCCTTTACCCGCGGAACAGCTGTAAGTGGACCACGGACGGGGCCACCGTCTCCACCACGGCGGCGATGAAGTTGTACTTGCTCGTGAGCCAGCCTGCGCTTCTGGTCCCCGCAAAGAGATGCTCCATTCTTTGGGCGGGGGTGGGGGTGGGGGACGACCCTCGCTGCCTGACCGCATCAGGCATCACCTCTCTCCTCCCTCTCTCTCCGCTTTCCCTCCCCCTCCTCTCTTCGGTCTCCCACTGTGTATTCACTGCGGTCGCATGAGACCAGACCTGTCACCCCGATTTGAAAATAAAAGGGAAGACGGCGGCCACCAGCTATAGGGAGGAAATTGGGGAGCAACCACATGGGAACCGGTAACCGGACACCCAAGGAGGGAAGAAAATCAGTACCTAGGAGGCGTTGAATCGCTCTGGCGATGCAGCAGGGAGAACCGCGCGAACGGAACTCGCTCCTGAAGAGGGCGCGGAGAGCGCACGGCCCTCCGCTCACCTGGGGCTCCACAGTCCCCCGCTTCCGCACCGCCACTGCCGGGAGCGCGCCACGGAGGCGCACGGCGCTGTTCTCGGCGCGGAGCGCGCACAGGCTGGGGTAGGTGCGGCCGTCCCCCGCCGCCGAGGAGCCGGGGCGCGGGCGGCGCACGGCCGGCCGAGCGCCCCGCCGCAGGCCTCGCCCTCGGCCGCGGCGCAGACGCGGCAGCCCCCGCAGCGGTCGAGCCCCGGGGCCGTCCCCCGCCGAGCAGGGGGCGCAGTGGCTGGCACGGCGGCGCGGGCCTGGCCCTCCTGGCCTGGACTCCTTTCCCCGGAGACGCGGGCAGCGGCAGCCACGTCAGGACGAACGGTCCGAGCCCGGCGGGCCGCAGCAGGGGTCTCGTCATCCCGCTCCCTTCCTCCTTCCTTCCCACTTTCCCGCGGACTCTCCTCTGGACCCGCAGCTGCTCTCAGACGAGCAACGCTTTCTCCGGACTGGGATGCCGCCTCCTTCAGCCCCCGACTTTAAGGGGCAGAACCTGGCAGCCCTCTCCACACACACCGGTTCCCCACCCCGCCCCGCGTCCCGGCCCTTCCCCCACCTCGTGGAATTCAGAACACCAAGAACGGGGGCAGACTGACAACTCACCCACCCAGGGACAGACGATCAGAGTTAGGAAAACACACAACCTACTTCAGTATTTCACATGGTTTTTATTACAAAACAAGAGACAAAACAGTTTTAGAAAATTATTTTTTGCTACATACCAAGTAGGAGATCGCTTAAAATGAGAAGCGTAAGAGTTTCCATGCACTCAGCTCAGCCTACAAGTGCATTTCACAGCTGAAACATACTGGTTCAAAACACAGAATCATGCTACACCTTGGGGAGCAGCGGGGGAAGGGGTCAAACAATATGTTTTGGGGCCAAATAATCTCTTTATTGAAACTCTACCAAGCATGAGTGACTGTAATTCACTACTGCAGGCAGTAACAGAGAGAAGAAGGGACTAAGGGAAAAAAGTGACATTGGTAGAAAAGATGTAATAAATCTGTCCGTTTCTGACATGTTCAAACTTTATAAACAAAGCTGATTTGGGAAACTCAGTTTCCAAAACTCTGCTACTTCCTTATGCCTATTTATCTGGTTAACAGTGAAAACAAACATATCAAATCCCACTGCCCAACTACTGAATCTGCCACTTATTTATTGGATCCTTTCAGACCATATCAGAGCACAGTTACATTCAGGGGAAAAAAATAAAACAACAAACCACCTTCTGCTTCAAGTGAACTATGAAGTTGGACTCTTTCTCATGGGAGCTCAGCATTCTATTCAGAAACAGATGTGTAACTCTGCAATTTTCACCTGAGATCGCTTTACCTGATGGACACCTTAGTACGAACTGTCATCTCACAGAATGCAAAAGGCCAAACTACGTTCACCAGCCATCAGCTGACCCTGAGCAAGCAATTCCTTAACTTTCAAGAACGGTGGACAATAATAGTTCACCTATGGGGAGACACCTGAAGCTGTTACACACAGTGGGTCAAGACCATGTCAAAAGTCTTATGAAGACAGCACAACTCAGAGAACGTTTTTATTCCACACACACAAAAAAATGCAGTACCTTTTTTGGTTCCTGTTTTTAAAAAAAAAAAACAGATTTATTCCAGAGCCTATGCACTTAACTACTAATCGATATTGCATCCCCTCCTTGTTTTTTCCATTTGGTTCCATTTTTCACATTTGAAACCAAATGCTTTGGTCGTATATGCACCATCTTTGGCTCACATGTGTAGTGACATTAAAAGGTGTGATGTGAAATTAACCAGAAGCTAAGAAATATGAACACGAAAGGAATTCTGAAATAAGATTTGGCAATGAGAATGCCTCTAAGCTTCATTGAAGATAATTATATTTATCTGGTGTTGGAACTACATTAACAACTCTCTAACTTGGAATTCCCAAGTATCTGCCAACTAGAATCCTTGTTTCCCCTCTATTATGATAATATAATCTGGATTTATAAGTATGTTTAATTTAATACATTCTCAAAATAAACCTTACTGAATAAGAAACAGATCAGCTTACCATAATGGCCAATTAATTTAGCAGTAGTAATCGAGCAGAGAGTTGATTTAAAAGAGGAAGAAATGGGTAGATTTTCACAAGTTAAACACCAGGAGATGACATCTTTCCATGAGTCAGGGAATGTTTACAGAGATCTCAAAAGGTCCTAATTTATCTTTGTTAGTTCCATATCTCTGTGCACTTTCTTTCACCTAGCCAAAGAATTTTCTTGAGGAAAATCTGAAGATGAAACCTGAGACAAAGAACTTTAAGAATTCGTAATGGCTTCTTGAAACCAGGCTACTTGAAGTATGTTATCACCTTGATCACTCATAAATAAATAATCTCCAAACCAGGGATTTCTAAGGACAAAAGTATACAGGAGGCTGCAGAAAAGAGGGGAAAAAGAGAGAGAGAGAGAAATCTAGAGTAGATTTCCTTTTTTATATCAGGACCACTAGGGCAAACAATTTAAGTGAAAGTTATCTCCAAAGAAGTACGGTCAAGAAAAGTTCTCAACCTGACACAGTCTTCAAGGAAACTACACTGCCCGAAACAAACAGAAGATTTCCCTCAAGCCACTAAGGATTTTCTGATCACAGTCTCCTCCTCTACTCGTTAATTCTTAATTTAAAGACAAAATTAACTGATCTAGCTGATAAAGAGTTCTAGATAGAACTGAGTTAAGCTCCCTCCCTTTAGGGAACCTTGGTAGCAGTTCACCACATAAGCTGGACAGATAATTTCTCCCAGGGACCCTGGAAATAGGATCTCTTGTCAAATGGAAGAAGGTACATCCTAAAATACGGGATGGGAAATACAATCTATGCTCTTCTACCTGGGAAATCTCTAACCAGCAATGCATAGGCTGTAAATCAATGTTTCTCTGCACAGTTTCTATTTTATTAAAGATATAAATATCTCTCAAGATGATCTTTGTTATCTCCTCACTGTTATGAACATAGGACCTCGTCAGACGACAAGATTTCATCATGCAAGTACAGACACGAGGCATCACCCAAAGGGCAACACAAAGAACAGAAAGAAAGCAAACCTGCCAAGGTATACAATATACAGCACTTCAAATCAGACTACTGTCGGCCCACGAAAGAAGAGCTGAGAGTCAAGAACCCAAGATCATCTGTCTTTGCGAAAAGAGACCTTTTCTTCTGTCTGGAAAACATGGATCAAAAATTTTTAGCTGGATGAACTCAACACCATCTCTTCCCAGCACGTGCTTTAAAGCAACTCTCAAACTCTAAAATACAGATGTGATGTATCACACAAGTGAATTATCATACACTCATCAACCCTCCACACATTCCAAGTAACGCCGTATCAAGGGCAATGTCTGTTCTGTTCTCAGCACTGAACACTGATAAACCTATCCTAAGGGCCTGACACAGCAACAGGGTGGGCAGGTCTGTCTCTCACAGCGACAGTATTTGGGGTGAAAGAACATCTCAAAGAGAACAGAGTAATTCCCGAAACTGGCTGATGCACTGGGGTAGGGAGTGCATTCTCCCATTCCTTACAAGAAGTCCCTATTTCTTCCCCTATGGAGGTCCCCTGGAGGTTGGGGGAATCTGCCCTGGTCGACATTCAGGGCCCCCCCACGACCAGCGCCCAGATTTTAACACCTCCCCTCAGAATGTATCCCGGCCAAGCTGGAGCCTGGGTGTCCCCCACTGCTTCCCCCAGTTTCAGTTGGGTGAGTTCCCACCCTCCTACTTCACAGTCAAACTTCAGCCAATGAACAGCAATAGGATAAAACCAGATGACTGGCCTCAAGGTTCTGCACCCGGCCTGAAAACAAAGGGAAGAAACTAATAAGACAAGGACAAGGAACAAAAACTTGGTTAGGGATGAAATTGGATTTCCAACCTCCGCTCACCAGGTGGACCATGGAAGAGTCAAGGTAAGAGGCACCCTGCTCTCCACTGAGCAAGCCTACAGGTCTAACCTGGTGACTTTCCCGAATTAAAAACACTGCATTGATTTAAAAAAAAAAAAAAAAAAACAGCTGGATGCTCCCCTCCCCCAAGAGAGCTCCACAGGGATGTGAGTGCCAGGAAGGCCTCCGACTGTCCTCCAGCAGGTGGAGAAACTGAGTCACGGCCCCTTGGACATCTGAGTCCTCCCCTTCCCTCCTGGGCACTGCGCCTCATCACACATCAGAGGTCCGTATGTTTTCATCATCGAGGTTGAACACAAATGGCTTCTCCTTGGGGTGCTGGGGCTCTGATCTGTGCCTTATCCGGGAGCTGGGCAGCACCCCAGAAGTACTGCTCTCCCCAAGTCGAGGCATGAAGAAAGAGTCCTCAGGAGTCTCTTCAGTGGGCAGCAGCTTTTCCCCAGCCTGGGGGACAGGTGTCCAGGGCTGCCAGGAGGAAGCCACGGAGGGGGCTTTGCAGAGGGCCCTTCTCTCCTCCAGAGGCGGCCGCCCTCTGCACAAGACAGAGTTGGGCCCCCCTGAGAGGCTGGAGCTTCCAGAGCGGGTCAGAGAAATGGATCGAGAAAAGGACATTTCCTACAAAAATAAAAGGCGGGAAAAAGAGGAAAGTAAGAGTTTTCCTGACAATGTTTATCCCAAGGTCCCAGGAAGAGGACCCCCTCCAGGATCACCACCCTCACAGGCCCAGAGACACGCGTCTATAGAAATTAAATGTGGCCAGCGGCATTCACCCCAGAAGTGTCAAGGTCTGCCTGGCAGGGAGATGTGCAGGACACATCGGAAGCTCTGGTTCTCTATCCAACCCTACCTCACTTCCTCCAACTACTGAAAAAAACAAAAAATAAAAATCTGTACCCAAACCAGTCAAAAGAGAAAAACAAGCAAGACAGCCCGGGGCTGCATCTGGGCACCGGGCTGCTTCCCTACATCACCAAATAAAACCCACCCACTCGGGACAACTCCTCACGAGCTTGACAGTGACTGTGAACAGGAAGGAAGTGACTTACTCTGGGGTGGCACTTGAGGGCCTGGACAGCTGCCCCGATCTCCTTAATCCAGCTGTGCATGTCTTCTGGACTGTCTGCCTGCAAAACACCCACCACACTTACAGAGACACGTCTGGCACTGTGATTTCAGCTTTCACGCCTGTGACTCAATTCTAAGTTCGTAAAATCACACCATTAAAGCTGGAAGGGATCTCAGAGACCATCCAGGCCAGTGGCTTTCGGACTTCTGAGGACATTTTTTTCCCCAGAAAAATCATATTTGTCACCCCATAAATAAAAGGGCTCAAAGTGGGGCAGAGGTCGTGACAGAGGGAGAGCTTAGAGGCCCATCCCTACTGAAGTCCCTCACCCCCTCTGGAACACAATCGGCCTGGCCTCACCCCCTGTTTTACAGAAAAGGAAAATGAAGCCCAGAAAGCCAGAGCCCAAGGTTTAGGGCTGGTCTAGATTCCAGTTCTCCTGACACCCAGTGCAGTCATCCTTCTACCACGGCTATCCCAACAAATGATCCCACTTTCAGCTCCAGTCCCATTAAAACCAAATCCTCCCAGACAGGTGGTTTCTCCAGGAATAGGGCTTCTCTCAAAGCACAAGTGATCTGGGTCTGTCCTGAGTCCCATCCAGGCCTCAAGAGTTACTAGACTTGCAGCACCAAGCTCACCAACATGCAGGGAGGGCACAGCCGAGGCCTTAAAAAGTTCTTCCCTCAGAAATACCGAGCAACCCCAGAAGGGGGCAGCAGCGGCTCTGTGAAGAAAGAGGAAAATCAGAAGCCAAGCCACGGTAGGTAGAGCCCTGGGAATTCTCAGTGCTTTCCAGCTTTACAGGAGCTGAATCCAAGTGAACCTGGCAAACATTTACTGAGGCCTTACTCAGGGTGACACGTGACATCAGGTACCAGGCACACAGATGGGACCAAGACTGAATGAAGCCTTGACTTCCAGAAACGTTTTATTAGTTAACCTCTCTCTGTCGCCCTGCACCTTCCCCTGATAGAGCCACCCAAAATTACCAGCGTGCATTTGCATGCCCGTGCATACATGAATGCAAACATCACACACACTGGCCTGCAAAATTCTCCACATATACCCCTCACTCTCCCCATCCCTAGAATGATGCTTTCCCTTTACATTATATCAAGGTAATACTTGACCAGTCTTTTTAAAACCCTCAAATTTGCATGCTTACCCCATCCTGTCCCCAAACCAACCCTCCCTGGTTAGGTGTGTGCAGGACACTTACAAGGGGAACAGTTTCACACCCTGGCACGCTGGGCCAAAGAGAGGCAGCAACGGTGCCCCTGGAGAAGACCCCTCTCACGCACCATAGCTGCAAATTCACCTGCCCTCTCTCTTCCCTGGACTTTTCTTTTCCCAGTTGCCTGACAACCTGGTGGTTTCCCAGAAAGAGAAATCCATCCCTAGTCTAAAAAGATAACCAGGACACGGTCTCCAAGATTCTTCCAGAAGGTATTTTACTGATAGCAGGGCTAGCTAACCTGTTCCACAAGTAGAACTATTGGGAAAAATTAAATGAACTCATTTAGGTAAGGCAGTTTGAAAGAGCCTAATACACAGAAAGGGCTTCATATTAGTCATTATCGTTGTTGTTGTTGTTATTATTATATGAGGGACACAGGTGAAGCCTTAAATTCCAATATTATAAATATGTTTGCTGCCTTCTCCCTATAACGTTTTAATTTCATTTTCTTCATACTCAAACTGTGGATAATTCTTACCTAAAGGATCAAATTGTTGGGATCAAGTAAGATAACATACTTTTTCTTAATATGCTCGTTTATCAGCCCCATAAAATGGTTTACAGACGGGAGGGTGACCAGGTCTTCACTGCCTACCTGTTTTCTATTGTATTCTTTTCAGCCTTCTTAAGGATTTCTGTACACATGTCTATATTTCTTGAAGTCTCTCAGATTCCTTGGGTTGTTTGAAAAGATATTAATAATTATTTCTATTATAAATAACATTATCCATGAATGCTAATGTCTATTTCTACAGTTAGGAAATTTAAAGTAAAACTGTATTATATCTCAATTCACCTTAGTTGTATTGCTTTTCTCTGGAAAAAGTGACCAATTATACATTGCATTTTCCAATCTCAGTTTCAAAAGAATACTTTGCTAATTAAAAAAGTTTTCAACTGTAAGCAGAATAATATTACAGCATGCTTTTTTTTTTTTTTTTTTTTTTTTTGCGGTACACGGGCCTCTCACTGTTGCGGCCTCTCCCGCTGCGGAGCACAGGCTCCGGACGCGCAGGCTCAGCGGCCATGGCCCACGGGCCCAGCCGCTCTGCGGCATGCGGGATCCTCCCGGACTGGGGCACGAACCCGCGTCCCCTGCATTGGCAGGCAGACCTCAACCACTGCACCACCAGGGAAGCCCCAGCATGCTTCTTAATTTATGTAGAAAGTCATATTCAAATTCTTAATTACTTCACTAGTCAATTACATTATAGAGATGACCCTGGAAACAAAAAGTAATGTAGAAGACAGCAAGTTGCAACTCTGGGGGTGTGTTATATGGAAAGAGCCTCTGCATGTAAATTATCGTCATTGTCAAGTAAATTAAAATAATATGAGCAAAAGATAATTAAAGGCAACTTCTGTAAAAAAAAAATAATAAGGTAACATATTTGGGGGAGAAGAAAGGCTATTTTGAATTGGAATGAGACGGTGGCAATTAAATTGTCCATCAGCAGAATAGCATTTCTTACAGATTTTCCTTCTAGGGGAACAGAAGTTGATTTGGTGGGGAAATGTGAGAAGACAGAGGGAAAGATGGGGATGGGAGCTAAGGGAGAGACAAAGGTCTCCCGCATCACACAGGAGATGGAACGTTTTCATTAAACAGATTGCAAGACCCCCATGATGACAGTCCAATAGTCAGTTTCCAGGGCTTTTTAAGCTACTTTTAGTCCTTTTATCACCATAGCAAAAAACGCCCCACCCACAAGCCACAGACCACCTATCTGACTGTCCTTTGAGACAGTCAACAAACACTCACTCCTTCTCTAGAAGCAATCACTCAACCAACCTAGGTGTGCTCACCCCAGCTCCACTTAGCAAGGAATCCTGAATCAGAGAACACTGGGAATCACCTGACTTAACAGCTGGAAACTCAAACACAAGAATCCAGATCCTCTAGAATTCGTTCAGATCATTTCCAATTCTCTAATATAAACAATGCTGCTATTCACATCTTCGTGTATAAAGCTTTTTTCATACTTAAGATTCTTCAGCTCCCAGGGAAGTTGCTAAAGAGTATGCATGCTTTTTTTTGCGGGGCGGGGGTGGGGGGCCCACACCGCATGGCATGTGGGATCTTAGTTCCTGGGATCGAACCCACGCCCCCTGCAGTGGAAGTGCAGAGTCTTAACCACTGGATCGCCGGGAAAGTCCCAGAGTATCCACGCTTTTAAGGCTCTTCTTATATATGGCCAGAGTGATTTCTAGTCAATAATATAGATTTCATTTAAACATATATATGTATGTATGTATATTACATGCACCCTTGTTAGAATTAAATATTACAGTTAAAAAACTTTTTTTTATTTTTTGGCCACAGTGCGAGCTTGCAGGATCTTAGTTCCCCAACCAGGGAGGGAACCTGGGCCCACGGCAGTGAAAGCGTGGAGTCCTAACCACTGGACTGACAGGGAATTCCCTTTTATTTTTTACTTTTTTTTTGTTTTAAATATTACAATTTTTAAAAAATCTTTGCTAATATGATGGGAAAAACAATTAAATCTCTTTCTTAAAACATTTAGTATTTGAGACGGAAATTGTTTGCTAATTACATTTCTTCCCTAATGCACTAATTCCGTTTAAGGACATTTTTCTGTCGGATAACCTAGGTAATGAACCCAGCCATGAGGATAATAAACAGTAGTAAACATTATTTTAATGGTCACTAATGTTTAAAACATTATTCAAGGGGCTTCCCTGGTGGCGCAGTGGTTAAGAATCCGCCTGCCAATGCAAGGGACACGGGTTCGAGCCCCGGTCTGGGAAGATCCCACATGCGGCGGAGCAACTAAGCCCCTGCACCACAACTACTAAGCCTGCTCTCCAGAGCCCTCGAGCCACAACTACTGAGCCCACGTGCCACAACTACTGAAGCCTGCACGCCTAGAGACCGCGTTCCGCAACAAGAGAAGCCACCGCAATGAGAAGCCCGCGCACTGCAATGAAGAGTGGCCTCCGCTCGCCGCAACTAGAGAAAGCCCGTGCCCAGCAATGAACACCAAACGCGGCCAAAAATAAATAAATTTATTAAAAAAAAAAAATATATATATATATATATATATATACTATTCAAAGAGAAAAGCAGATACTGATCCCACACGAGAAGAAATAGGATATTACATTACTGAGATCACACTTTAAATCTCTATTAGTAGTTTTAAGAACTGGACTCCACTGGCAACAGAAATTAAGTGAAACCTCAAAAATTATATGCAAAAATTACAGTGTATGTGTATACCTATCTTTTATGGAAAGCCTGTGCTTAGCTTTCATCAAAAACTCAAAAATATCTTAAAACCACATCACAAAGGTAGCCCCATGAACCAGTAAAACACAGAGCTGAAATCCACCCACCCTGTGGTGAATTACTAAGAGACTAGAAAAAAAGCCTTGAAACTCAACAGAACGAGAAGGGAAGTGCCAAGCTTATACCTTCCTCTCTTCCTGGTCTGCTTAAGTGTGTACGTGTCTCTGGTGCTTGGTTCAAAAGGAAAAGTAGGGTTTCTGTCCGTGAGGGCACGTTTTGAGGTGAGAGGAACGAAGGGTATTAAATGCGTCACTGCAGTCTGTGGTTTCACTGCAGTCCGATGAGCTCTGATTACCTGGTATGAGACCAGTTATCATAACATTTGCAATGGTTTCAAGCACTGAGTTCTAACGGGCCATCAATAAAAGGCTTCCCATATGCACCTCTGGTTACTTCCATTGCAGCTGTCCAAAAGCTTTAGGCATCTCCTTCTCAATCTTATTCCCAACCTCTGCAGCCTTCCCTTTCCAACCAGCTAATAACCCCTACCTCTCCCCAAGAACCAATCCCACCTTTAGATACAGCCCTGCCACATATGATCCATTCAGAGTGCGAAACTGACCAATGGATTTTAATGTAAGAGTATGAAAGTTTATTGATACCAGCTTCTGATTCCACACAGCACCTGAACATTAAGAAACTACGATTTGTCAAGTTTCGGTATAGAATCAAAGAAGAGCCACAATTACCTGAAAGAGCTATTAAAATATCCCTTTGTTCCAAATACATGTCTCTGCGGGGCCAGATTTTCTTCATACTCTTCCATCAAAACAACATATGGCCACAAACTGAGTGCAGAAGCAGATATGAGAATCCTGCTGTCTTCTAATAAACCAGCCATTAAAGAGATTTGCAAAAATATATTTTAAAAATGCTACTCCTGTTGCTTTTTTGTTTTAGAAAGTGTTATTTTTCATTAAATGTTACTTCTGTTAACATAAACGAGTTTATAGTTGTTGTTTTTAAATGAATAAATACATATTCTTAAAGAGTTTTAATCTCTACTCTTCTCCAACCTTCTATTCTGAGTTTTGGTGCTATACACAGATTTGTCCATTTGCTCATTTATTTATTCAGGGGGATGTGAGTGTTCTTTTATCCTAGAAATGTGGGAGCAGATGGCAAAGTAGGACAGAAATGATGATAAGGTCCTGGTCAATGTGCAGACACTCGTGCCAATGATGGATGCAGTGTCTTCTGAACTTTTTTTTTTTTTTGGTTGACGTTCATGTTTCCCAAATCACTATCTCCAGTCCAAGGCTCTGTTCTAGACTCTTAACCCCAGCATAATCGCTCCCTTCACCCCACATCCAATCAACTCTCAAGTCCTGGAAAGGACTTATCAATAGCTTCAAATGTTTCCACTTTTCTCCATCCATCCAAGTTCAGGCTACCTTTATCTCTCATTACAACAGCCTTCCAACTGCTCTCCCTGGCTCCTGTCTAACCCTTTTCTTACCTGTCCCCTACACTGCACCAGACAGGACATCCACCGCCAGCATCCCATCAACAAGACCAGGACCGAGGGCTCTCATCTCCACTTTACAGATGAGGAAAACAAGGCTCTTAGGTCACTTGCCCAAGTGGGATTTTTAGGAGGCAGATCTGATTGGGTCACTCCCCTAGCTTAACCTCCAAGGACCCTAACTCCCAGGATAAAATACAAGCTCCTGAACAAGGCCCACAGGCCACAGGCCCTCCATATCAGCTTCCCAGCACCTGTGCCCCTTTCATCTCCAAGCTTTTTTAACCCCTGTTGTTTGCTGTTCCCTCTGCCTGGGTCACTCTTCCACCAAGGGTTTGGCTTCCGTGTATCTTCCTTCAGGAAAACTCCCTTGACTCCCTGAGACTGGGGGAGGTACCCTTCTTGGGAGTTCCCATGGCAACCACTACTCACTCTAAGGGTAGCCCTTCTCACACTGTTTTCTTGTTTTGTTTTTTGTTGTTTTATTCCCCCACCCCCATGAGTGAGGTTGTTTCATACTTGTAACACATTTAGGTTCTTTGGTCATATTCTGCATGCCATGCTAGGATCACCTGACCTCCTAAATGATTTTTTAAATTTGCATATATTAAAGGTTTATGCTCTGTGCTGTGAAATTCGATTTCACACATCTGCCACTGCAGTATCACACAGGACAGTTTCACTGCCCCGAAAGCTCCCCTGCGTTCATCTCTCCAACACGCCCTCCCCACCTCTGCACATTGTTCTAACTGCCTGTTTACCTGACTATCTCCCTCTCGGGTTCAGGATCCGCTCTGTTGAATGCGGGGTCCCCAGGATGAAGCAACGCCCCACCTGTCTAGTCCAAGAACTGGAAACTCTTTTGGTGCACCGACAGCTCAAACATGTCCCTGAATGGCCGTGGAGGCTGCTCTAGGGCCCCAGCAGCACTTTTTCACAGCTCTTCCCAGATGCTTGTCTAAATGAATGGAACACACAGATGCCTCAGGCTGCTAGCACGTCTGCTGGGCTCAGGAAGGGGGACCCGCTCAGAGGGACCTGCTGCTCACGAAATGGGTGAGGGTCGACCTCACGAAAGGGAGGGTGTTGAGTGGGGAGCGCGCGGGGAACCCTGAGAAGCTTTGGTCGGGGAGCCCCACATTTCAACCAACACACTCCATGGCAGTCTTGGCGCTCGACGGGCACCATCCCCGTGAGGCTGCAGGAATCAAGGCACGCTCTGTGGACGGCTAGGCAGGCTGCAGCGAGGACTTGGCTTTGAAAGTCTAGGCCATGCTAGAGGCTAGAAATCTGCCTTTCTAGCTCCTATGATTTGAGAAGGAGTTGGGAGAACTCCAAGGCTGTGGGTGGAGGGGAGATGCTTCTGAGAGCTGAACCGTCAGAGTCCAAACAATCGCTTTCTCTGTGCAGCTGGCTGTGCACCTGGTGCCCGCACAGGGCCCTCTGTGCTTTTGTCCTTCCGCACACAGTGCTGTCCACACATAGACGGGGCTTATAATACCCTCCAAGGGAGAAGTGAAACCACTGACCAGTTCCCCTTTTCTCTGCTGAGCTGGCGCCCAGCAGCTACGAGCAGCTGGTACAAACTCACATTCCCCAGTGTAGCGGCTCAACCCGTTCTTATTATTTTACGGTTGGGAAGCTTTTGGCAAACATCCTGTTTAGAATAAAATGGGAGTCGGACTGACTATCGGGGGCTAAATTTACCACCTAGAAACTTCGAACAAAATAAAAGAGAAAGCAAAGGGAAAGGCAGGCCTACAAGTACACCACCCACAGAGAAGGAACGTCAGCGTCTTCTGGCAGCGAGCTTTTTACCTGCACGTAGAAGGTCCTGGAGCTGGTTATTATTTCAAACAGGTTGTCCCTCATCAGCAGATCGCTAGACAGAGAAAGAGATAGAAAGTTACCAGGCATGCTGGTCACCCATTGAGGACTTGATTCACCCTGAGGCAGGTACCCGTGCCCCCTACCCTAAAAAGGGGATCCACAGGCCATTCCTCCTGCTGCCCTGCCTCAGAAGGCATTACAGGGTTTCCTCTAGCTTCACTTCCTGGAGGGTCTCAAGTGGTTTAACCATCCCCATGGATCCCCCTCCCCAGTACACACCACCACCAGTTCTAACAGGACAAAGCTCCTTGGCCTCCAGAACCTCTTGCCTCACGTGCACCACACCCCACACCGTCTAGGACTGTGTGTTTCTTCAGTGGCTCAGATGTACTGATAAAAAGTGCTTGGTGAGAAGTGCTGTTTCAAGTGTTTTTATCTGAGCGTCAAGTAGATGAAAATTTTATTGGTTTTATATATATACACAAGCACACACTGTTCTGTCCATTATGCCCCATTAAATATATATTTTATATACATATATATTATTAAGAAATGGACATAGAACAGTATATTTGTAAGACAAAAAACAGTATATTCATTTCAGGTGTACAACATGATTTGATATTTGTATACACTGCAAATGATCACTGTCTCGTACGTAACACTCAAATTTTATTTCTCGTGATGAGATTATAGCTTTTAAGATCTACTCTCTTAGCAACTTTCAAATATAGAATACAGTGCTATCAACCACAGTCACCGTGCTGCACATTGCATCCCCAGGACTTACTGATTTGATAACTGGAGGTTTGTATCTTTCGACCCCCTTCACCCATTTCGGCCACTCCCCACCCTCCGCCTCTGACAACCACCAATCTGTTGTGTTATTTTTTTGTTTGTTTATTTGTTTTTTTTGCGGTACGCGGGCCTCTCACTGTTGTGGCCTCTCCCATTGTGGAGCACACCGGACGCGCAGGCTCAGCGGCCATGGCTCACGGGCGCAGCCACTCCACGGCATGTGGGATCTTCCCGGCCCGGGGCACGAACCCGTGTCCCCTGCATCGGCAGGTGGACTCTCAACCACTGCGCCACCAGGGAAGCCCTTCTTTGTGTTTTTTAATGTGTTATTTCATCCAATCTTCCCAACAATCCAATGAGGCAGTAAGACTTTCCCTACTTTATGGATGGGGAAACCCAGGCTCAGAGAGGTTCCATGACTTGTCCATGGCACCGGAGTAAGGAACCGGCAGAGCCAGGATTTGAAACTGGGCCCAACTCCAGAGTCTACGCTCTTAGTTACTCCACTACCAGGTGCCTCTCCTAAGGGACCTGAATCTCTTATTTCCAAAGCCTTTCTCCACCCACACAGCAACTGCATCAGCTTCCCTAAATCCCTGCTTTCAAAAGGGGACTGGATGCTCAAGAGGAAAAAGGGAAGGAGAGAGTAGACCACTGGAAGATGCTTCAAACTGGGTGTGAGGTTTGGAAGAGGGACCCTACTTCCGCAAGGAGGAAGGCGAGAGGTAGCTAGTGCTCAGCCACAAACCTCCCATCAGCCGAAATTATTTACAGGGTGAAATGCCTGCTCTGTGCATCCAGTCACTATGGGGAACATGTAAGGAGTAAAAGATCTAATTCCTTCCCCATGAAAGAACATAAAAGAGCAAAACTTTACAGTCAGATGTTAGACTGCGTGTTATATGCCAAGAGTTAGAATAATTCCAAGAAAGGACTAATCACAGGGGAACTTCCCCGGTGGTCCAGTGGTTAAGCCTCTGCACGTCCACTGCAGGGGGCCCGGGTTTGATTCCTGGTTGAGGAACTAAGATCCTACATGCCATGTGGTGTGGTCAAAAAATTAAAAAAAAAAAAAAAAGAAAGAAAAAAAGAAAGAAAGGACTGATCACAGGCAGGGCTGGCTTCAGGAATCAGGACTTGGAAGGAGATGGCAGGTGCGCTGCCAGTGACATGGGCACCTGGGCAAAGGAGGAGCGTGAGACTAAAGCCCCACGTGGGCGGGGACGGCAATCAGGGGTCAGACAGACCTGGGGCCCAATCCTGACTCCACTGGGAAAAGGTATTTTAGGAATATTTTTAAAACTTTGTGAGCCTTTCTACCCCAACTGTAAAATGGAAATCAGAAGCACTCCTCTACCAAGCTTCTTACCGCAAAGATCAGTTATAAGTTATATAAGGCATCTCATAAGTTATATGAGGCACCTGGTACAATGAATGTCACAGAGTGGTCCTTTGAAATGCATTTCATTAGCTATTATAATTACTTTCTGAGTATCTGAGTGGAGATGGCTCTTCTTTCTGGATAAGATGGTTTAACCTTTTAAATTATTCATGCACATGCAGCACAATCATGTAATCTACTACAGGGGAGGTAAAAGCAAACAGGGAGGAAATCCCCACCCTTTTCATATCTACTTCTCAGGCTACATGTGGCCTTTCAATTCAACTCAAGTCAACAAAACATTAACTGACTACTCAGATGCCCTAACCCCCGTGACTGGGTTTGGGAGACCCCAGTCTCACAGGCCTGGAACCTGCAGGGCCTCGGCAACTTCCGTCCCCGAGGATCTTCAACTCCCTCAATTCTTTTCCTCGGAGTTCAGTCTGACTCTGGCTCAGGCAAAGTGCAAAGCGCTCTTAGGGACGAACATTATCTGGGTTTCCTAAGCTGCCCCAATACACCCATCAACCTGCACGGGCCTCCAGGGTCAGGAGCAAGCCTCATCTCTCCTCCACCCACTGTCACCGCTGGGGCCACACTTCTGCAGCTTCCATCTGTAGCACCTTTCACGCATGATAATCTGTCGGTGGGAACTTCCCTAATCTTCCACACTCTGCAACTGCCGTTTGCAAGGCTCACAACAGTGCCTGCTTCCTTGGGCCACAAAACACCTCGTTTTCATGCAAGACCCTCCCATGCCTTCGTGTGGGAACAGTCAGTCTGCTGCTAACAGCTTCCCTGGGGACGCAGGCTCTGCATGCACAGTCCGTGGGACGGAGATTCCATATAGTACCCCTACAGACTGCAGACTGAGGGCCAAAGGAGGACTGCTAGATGCCCGGGTGCCCTTGGGTCTCTGAAGTTTGATTCCAGGGGCACCGGTATGGGTGTTGGATATTGGAGAGCACTCGAAGAGGCCCCAGGTCCCAAACTCGTCCTACGCTCTGTGGCACTGGAAAGGTGACCATTTCCTAGTTGAAAGAGGAACACATTAAAAATACTTCCTCGTCCTGCCCGAGAGCATTGCTGTGACTCATCCCCATATTAAGACGACATCAGGGACTTTGTCAAAATGAGGAGAGGAGAAAGGCATAACAAGTTCAGGGCAGAGGCATGGCATAAACAGGGGTCTGAGCAGATGCACTGAAAAGCAAGTGACTAAGGGCACAGTCCCCCTCCACCTCTGAGCCCAGTCCTCCGGTGAGATGAGCAGCTGACACCTGAGAAGCACCTCTCCTTTTTTCTATATCCTTTCTTTTTCTCCATCAGAAAAGTATCACATAGGCTCATTTCAGGAGCGAGAGTAAGGGGACGGGAAGAGGATAGGTTTGCCCAGCGCCATTTCACAGCTGCGGCAGTTTGGATGTGAAGAGTCAGCCACAGATGTCAAGGAGACAACATCTTCCTGCTCTTGGAAGAAGTTTCTGGTATAGAGCCTCAGAAGGGGAGTAACAGAAGAGTTAAGGCTGAGACGAAGTGAGAGAGTGACACGGACTTACATATACTACCGTAAAAGAGATAGCTAGTGGGAAGCAGCCGCATAGCACAGGGAGATCAGCTCAGTGCTTTGTGACCACCTAGAGGGGTGGGATAGGGAGGGTGGGAGGGAGACGCAAGAGGGAGGAGATATGGGGATATATGTATACGTATAGCTGATTCACTTTGTTATACAGCAGAAACTAACACACCATTGTAAAGCAATTATACTCCAATGAAGATGTTAAAAAAATAAAGAGTTAAGAGGGCACACGGAGTTCTGACCAGAGAAGAATAAGCAGAGACAATTACCCAGACTTGACCAAACACTCGTGGGTCTTGAGAACATCCTTGAGGAATATGGTACGCAGCGGTTCTCGGTCCTGGGGGGAAACAGAGAGAGAGTGCATGAGGCTGTCAGCCCAACGCCCAGACCAGGCAGCCATCATCATCGGAGAGGACTGGCTGAGACCAGGTGGCAAACAAGACAAGGTCTCAAAATAATCAAGAGAGGAAAGAAATCTAAGATGATGCTCTGTGGCCCTGACCACGAAGGCAGGGAGTTAAGGCCACTTTACATCACCGTGAAGATGTGCACACCAGAAGGACGGAGGTTAGACACAAGCACCCCCGGAGTCTGTGTGCCCACATCTCTGCTCGGACACACACACGTGGGTGTGACTCCTATGTCTCTGCCCTCCACGGCCTCTCAGGCGGGCCCCAGAGTGACTACAAACCTGCTCACACTTGAAGTAGCAGATGGTAAAGTCGTCCAGCGCAAAGAAGCGCCGTTTCCAGCTCTTGCGCTGAAATAAAGGGTAAAGAGCAGGATGTTAGAAGAGTTCCCAGCATTCCCGGGGGTGCATTCGGGTTCTAAGCTCCTGGGGACCCTGCCCCACCGAAGCCAGGCTCCCACGTTGGGGGTCAGGGGCAAGGACTTCTTCTCATGGGGCGACTCCTCGGATCACCTCGAGCTGCGGGGCGGGAGCTCTCCCCACCCCAGCCTCTCCCTGGTTTGGGCGGTTTGGGCGTGGCTGGCTCCACGCTCCTCCTTGCAAACTGCCCTCCCCTCTGCCTCGCCCACACCCACTGGCTCCCGGGGTCCCCAGAACCCCTCCCAGCCCCCGCATGGACACTCACCACATTCCCTTGCTTCACACAATAGCCGCTCTTAATGAGGGGGGGCCCGGTGGGGACACGGCAGCCTGTCGTGGGGATGTAACTCTGAGACCTTCGAAGGATGGCGTGGGAGCCGGGCTCACTCCCTTCCTGCCCATCCCCACCGTTCTACAAGGAAACAGCTGCAGGATTAGCGCCGCCCCCTCCTGACGCAGCCACACCCCTGACCCCACCCTCTCCGGCCAATCATCTCTTCCTCTTGGGCCACGATGGCAGTCAAGTGAGAAATAAACCAGGTGGATAAGCTGGGACGAGGTGAGAGAGTGGCATGCCCTTATATACACTACCAACTGTAAAACAGGTAGCTAGTGGGGAGCGGCCGCATAGCACAGGGAGATCAGCTCCGTGCTTTGTGTCCACCTAGAGGGGTGGGATAGGGAGGGTGGGAGGCAGATGCAAGAGGGAGGGGATATGGGGGTGTATGTATATGTATAGCTGATTCACTTTGTTATACAGCAGAAACTAACACACCATTGTAAAGCAATTATACTCCAATAAAGATGTTAAAAAAAAAGAGAGAGAGAGAGAAAGAAACCATTAAAAAAACCCTTTGGCTTTGCCCCGGGAAGGCACTGTACGGGGTGCGTTCACAGACCAAGGCTGGGGAGGTTGCGCAGGCCCGGGAGAAAGGGAAGACTCTGAACGCAAACCGGACGAGGCCTAGGGACAGTGGGGCTTGTTTCCAGCCATCCTCGACCCCACTTCTCACGGGCTTCACAGTGCCGGTCCCCGTGGGTGACGCAGAGCCGTACTGCCACAGAGCTTCAGAGGCGGTGGCCTCAATTTCTGCACTGCCGGTATTTTCTTGACCACCCCATGTGCGCTGGCTCCGCTACCCTCACCCCTTCCTCGGTCCAGCCCTTCTGTCATGTCACTGACACACCACGGACACCCCCGAACCCCTCCACCCTCTGGCAGCGCCAGGCCCCAGCACCTGGTTGATGGGCGTGTGTACCACCACGCCTCCGATGATCTCTGTCTTGTAGGCCACCTGGGGCTTCTTCTCCAGGGCCAGAGGAGTTGCTAGGCTCTTGACAACTTCAGTCGTCAGGGGCAGGTTCCCAACTTTGGGTACCTGGGAAGAATGACAGAACAGTTAACAGGGAACAGAAGGCCTAGGAAAAGTTGGGGAGGCAACAGCAGGAAGGGGGAGGGGAGGAAGGCTAATGTACAAAATTAGAGCGTGACGCCTCTCTCCCCGCTACCCTTCCATCCATCCAAACCTGTATATGAGGAATTCAGCAAGCCACGCCCACCCCATGCACACGCACACCCACACGCACACCCACTCAACAAATGTACGGAGCACCTGCTATGAGTCAGCCCTTGCCTGGCTAGAGACCAAAGGTAAAACAGCAGACACTGACACGTGTCCTGCCCTCACACCACATACGTGCTGATCAGGGAGACTGAGCAAAACTACAGAGCAAGACTAGCAATCAGAGTGATTACAAATCGTGGTGAGTGCCGTGAGGATGATAAACAGGAGCTGGGACTGACAGCAGCAGGGGAACGACTTGGAATGGAATGCCCGGCGTGGCTGGTGTGCGTGGTGGAGGTCTCTAAGGGGAGAGATGCCGAAACAGTAACCTGGTGGACGAAAAGGAGCCAGGAACATGAAGACGGGAGAAAGCACGCTCAGCAGTGGGTAAGATGCCTGTGGTACACGGTACAGGACTCGGGGAGCTTGAGCTCTGGGGCCCCAGGGCCTGGGGTGTAACTCCTGACCTGTCACTAACTGAGTGACACAGTCATACAGGTGTCACGGCCATCAAATGATAGAGGATATAAATTTCAACACGTTAGAAATACGAATAAAACTACAAAAGTATTTAAATTGTCAAAATATTCTAAGTAACTTTTTATCAACGGTGCTAATGTTTACAAATGCAGCCCTTTCTGTGGAATGAGTTATCTTTGCTCCTCTCCATGACGGAGTTCGAGCGCCACTGCCGGTGCAAGAATCACGGAATTTTTAGGGCAAGTTTGAGACCACAGGTTGCAAACTGGTGGCCCAAAGGGAGACTTGCCCCAACTGTGTTTCATTTGTCCTATCCAGTGTGTTTTTCAATCCGCTGTTAAAATCTGGGATATTTCGCGTAGAACTCTTGATTTCCAGTGAAGCAGCTGTCCCCTCTTCGGATGGGGAAAGGATTCTTCAGTTCGCCACAGTCCTGAACACCCTCCCAACCCGAGGTCATCGATCCTCATTCATGTTGCCGCTTTTCTTCCTCCTTGTCCATTTCTCATTTATACTGGAAAATTTTTCATCACAAGGGAGGCCCAGAGTAGTCCAGTTCTCTGCCCAAAGCCGATTAATACCTAGACAGAGACCAGACCCTGATGCTGCCGAGGCAGTACCCACAGCATCACAAAGCCTGTCCTTCCACAGACGTGGAGAACAAACGTACGGACGCCAACGGGGGAAAGCAGGGGCGGAAGGGTGGGGAGCGGAGATGGCGGGATGAACTGGGAGACTGGGATTGACATGCATACACCAATATGTATAAGATAGATAACTAATAAGAACCTGCTGTATAAAAAAAATAAAATAAAATAAAAAAAAATTTAAAAAAAGCCTGTTCTTCACAAGGACTCAACGCCCCATGTGGATCTGCCAGGAAAGTAACTGCAGACACCACGAGAAAAACTAACATCCTCTTCCACTTCTTCTACAGCCCTGGGAGCTAGAAAGACCTAAGAATCCAGACTGTTCAGGAGCTCACGGCCCAAGGATATATTGTATAATGCAGGGAATATAGCCAATATTTTGTGATAATTTCAAATGGAAAGGAACCTTTAAAAACTATATAAAAATTAAAAATTAAGGGACTTCCCTGGTGGTCCAGTGGTTAAGAATCCGCCTTCCAATGCAGGGGACGCAGGTTCAACCCCTGGTCAGGGAACTAAGATCCCCCATGCCGTGGGGCAACTAAGCCCGCGAGCCGCAACCACAGCACCCATGCGCCCTGGAGCCTGTGCGCCACAGCTAGAGAGAAGCCCGCGCGCCGCACCGAGGAGGCCACGCACCGCAGCAGAGGATCCCACGTGCTACAGCTAAGACCTGATGCAGCCAAAAATAAATAAATAAATACTTTTTTTTTAAATTAAAAAAAATAAACTATTGCAAGCCACGGGGAGAAAAAAAGAGCTCTCAGCTCAGGGCCATAGGAGAACTCTGACTGCCAAGGACAGGGACCAAAGGCCACACCCCCTGGCATCTATCGAAACGACTAAGACCATCATGATTACGCTGGGGCCCCAGAAAGGAGACAGGGCCCCTCTTCCTGGCCTGTGCACTCAGCTTAGACCACGGTGACCTCTGCCCACCAACTCTCCAGATTGGGCCAGAAATCCACCCTGTCCTTCCCTTCTGGCTGAGGGACAACCGCAGCTCCCATTGCTTTGGGCCTCTGTTTAGTGCCAGGCAAAGTACCCATCTCTTTACTGCATTATCTCTCATCTCAGACGATCTTATCAGGTAGGCCTTATTTTCTCCATTTCATAGATGAAGTAAACTAAAGCTCACTGAAATGAAGTAACTGCCCCACTGCTAAACACCACTACCTACCTACCTGGACCACCCTTTCCAATTTCTCTGTGTTTTGCTCTGATAAGATAGAATTCTTTAGGGATGTGGATTAGTGCTGGGGTGTCCAGAGATATAATCACCGTGGAACAACACAACTGCCTCCAAATGACCCAAATGAATTCCTGAAACCCAGCAAAGAAGGAGGGAAGTGGCCTTTCAGCGCTCACGGTGGCCAGAAGAGGACTCCTGGTGACTTGGCTGTTGTGTTGCCTCTCAACCCGTCAGCCCACCCGGAGAACCGCTGATTGTCACCACTCATGTCCCTGCATCGTGGGCTGCCTCTGGCCAACCGCCTGGAGCCTCTGCAAAGCTGTTTCCATTTCTGAGACTCTGAATCAGCCTGCGGAGGGCAAACTCACCAATAACTACACTCCAGATCTCGAAAACAAGTTCATCCTCTTGGTTTGTGTATCTCCCAGAATCCCAGTGAAAGGTGGGACCCCTTTCACCCACCGTGGAGGGTCCTCTGATGGGGGAGGCCCACAGGGTTCCCATTTGCAACGTGAAACAAAATTTGCAAGGACTCATCTTTCTTCCCACCAGGCGTGGCTAGGTTGCTACAAGGAATAACCTAACTTGGGAGGGAAGGGGAGAAAGCTGTGCTTTACTTTTACTGCTCAAACTTCAACCCTTTTGAAAAACTTCAGTGAGTTGAATAATGTCTCCCAAAATTGTCCACCCGTAACCTCAGAACATGACTTTATTTGGAAATAAGGTCTTCGCAGATATAATTAAATTAAGATGAATTCATGCTGGTTTAGGCTGGGCCCTAAGACCAATGACTGATGCCCTCCTAAAAGGAGAGGTCACACAGACACACAGGCCATACAATGGTGGAGACAGAGATGGAGGGATCCAGCTATTAGCCGGGCAACGCCAAGGACGGCCGGGGCCACTGGGAGCTGGAGGAGGCGAGCAAGGATTCTCCGCTTGGCCTTCAGGGGGCACATGGAGGGCCCCGCCGACACCCTGATTTCAGGCTTCTCAGGACTAGGCGAGAACACACTTCTGCTGCTTTAAGCCACGCAGTTTGTTACGACAGCCCAAGAAAACTAACACAGGAATACTGATACTCCGAGCGAACTCAATTCTTTAAATACCACTATGTCGGCCATTATCTTCAGTCATAAGAACTCAGTGACCCAGCACTAAATGACCAGTGATCTGCGGGCAGAAAAACTGGCTCCTGACCCTGGGAGGGTCGCTGATCTCCAGGCACTTCCACTGCCTCGTTTATAAACAGAGATAATCACACCTGCCCTCCCTACCTAAGGTTTTCACAAGGCTACAAGAAGCCATAGATATAAAAGTGGTGTGTAATCTAACCTCTTTTTACAACTGCTGCTCATTTTTCATATATTTATGAACTCTTTGAGATCTTGGAAGGCAGAAGGTCCTGGGTTTGAATCCCAGCTCTGCCATTTACTAAACTCTAGATTTGGGGCAAGACTCTCATTTTCGTTTTCCTCATCTTAAAAATGGCAGTGAATGCACCTGTCTCACAGGAGTGACATGAGGGGTGATGAATGTGGCCCGTGAGAAAGCTTGGTTCACTGGATACGCTGTCTGTGTCTTTCATCTCTGCATCTCCCCTGGGATGCTTCACTTCGCACACAAGGTGCCCTAAGATAAAAATGCAGGTAATCAGGCAGGAGGGCACCCCTCCTCTTCCTTCTGTCACACAGGACCCCTGGCAGGAGGAGTGAAGAGATGTATAAACGGAGCAGAGGGAAGTCAGGAAGACCCTGGAGGTTACGGAGCCCCTGCAGAGGCTGCGCCACCCCCGCAGGCCTCTGGACTCCCGGCCTCTCGGTACCATCTCGCTCCCTCCCACTCCTGTCGCCAATCACTTCTGTCCAGTGGGGCCAGGAAAGAGGACGGGGAGCTGGCTGCTTAGAGCAACTCTACACTCAAGGCACAACAGCAAGGCAAAGAGGCCACCGCTGCCTTGCAGGCTGTGTAGCCCAGCTCACCAGGCAGGACCAAGGGAGGAAACACTTAACGAGAAGAAGGTATTAGACATTGAAAGAAACTCCCCAGATTGTGGAAGACACAGAAGGGTGAAGACCTCAACTTGAATGAAGAAAGCCTTTACTAAAGTCAGCATTCTAGAGCTGCACACACAAACATGTGGGTAGCAGAAGGGAGTGAGCGGCTCCCTCCCCCATGCCACCCCGGCATTTCTCTCTCTTTTCACAGGTTCACCAACGTTTATCAGAATAACGGGCCCACAAGCAAATCCGCTTTGTACTCTGCTTGGGTGCGGTATCACAAGGGCTGGGTAGAGTGCACAGGTTTCTTCCATTACTTTATTCACGGGAACCCTGAGATACCGGGGAAGATGATCTGCCCCAGCACAGAAGGGTTGTTACCGGAAGTCACTAGAATGTAAGCATTTCTGACTGTACGATACAGAAAATCAAGCTTTTCAGCAAAGCATGGATTGCACGCCCGAAGCCTGCCTATATTATCGGTTAAAGGTCCAGTTTTTTCCAAACATAGTTTCCCCCCTCTCTTCCTCCCTACCCGTCTCCCTTTCTTTTTCTGTATTTCTAAGAAAGGAGTTCTTCGTTAGCCGAGTCAAGGAAAACAAGAGTCCTCACAGAACAGCCAGTAAACTGGTGCTTATAAACGGAAGGCTTTCCCAGGACAGGTCGGTGGATGGCCTGGACTGGTCCCCAGGTGGCTTCCTAAAGTCAGAAGAGTCTCCCCCAAGCCAGGACCAAGTTCCGACTTCCCTCCTCATGTGAGTTTCCTTTACTCTGTTTCTCGGAGTCAGCAATCCATTTTCCAATCCCGCCACATTCTGAATCAGCATCCCAGAATGACCCAAACCACGACTGACCAGGAGCCCGCCCCTCCCAGGAAGCACAAAGGGGACACTCCATAAACTTCCCCTTGAGCTTGATTCAAACTCAGACTCTCAGTTCAACTTGTGGTCAGTCAGCCCAGGTGTGAGAAGAGGTAGGGGAACTAGTCTGGAACAGGGTCCTGGGAAAGTCCCTGCCGCCATCTGGGTCGTTCCCGTGCGGGGAAGAGGCCCTGACCCCCTCCAGAAAGGAGAAAGAGCATACATACAGTGATTTTGCTGGCTTGGTTCAGGGCTTCGACCCAGTCCTTCAGATCCTTCTGGTCATTGGCTTGAAGAAAATACCTCTGCGAGAGGGCGTTGATGACTGCAAAAGGCACGGGGACGAAGAGAGAAGAACCCGGGTCAGAACACACACAACACAGAGACTCCACAAAACCAAGGCGCTTCAACTAGCAGGGCGGAGGATCCCCGCCGCGCAGACGAAGATGCTTCCCACGGTGCAAAGTCACCCGCGTGAATATCTGGGAAGCAGTGGGCTCTCATTTTTAAAAGGTGTGGATTATTCCATTGGCCACAAGACAACAACAATAGCCTTAGTGTGCTGCTGGGAGGCAGCTCATCCACCATCCCTAAGACACACGCCTGGACAGCTTCTCAGAGGCACCGAGAGATTGACCGTCGTGATGATACATATATAATTTTGGCCCCAGTGTCCCTAGTTTCCACTGGCACAACTGACCCAGGTTAGGGGTCTTGTCTGTGGTTGAGAAATGTAACGAAGCTTGCCTGCGATCAAGTCTGTGACCTGGACCTCATTTTCAACCTGGTCTTTCCTCTGAGCACTCCATAAAGTCAACAGTTTACTTCTGGGTTCATTGTTTTTTTTTTTTTTTTTAAGATCCGCTGACCACAAGATCTGAGAGTCATGTTGGAGCTTGGTCATGATATTTAAAGGGAGTGGGTGAAAGAGCACAAAAGAAGTTTGAAGCAACCTGAAGTTGGGAAAGGGGACAGATCAAAGGACCATTTTACTTTCCAGGCATAAATAAGCCGGAAATGGAGGAGGTGAGCATTGTCGGGTAGACAGAGAGTCCCTTAGTTCATTCATTTATTCATTCAGCAAATGTTTAGTGAGTACCCGCTGTGTGCCAGGAACCACACTCTAAGTGCCGGGGATACAGCAAAGACAAAGCAGAGGAGCATCCCTGCCTTCGTGGAGCTCACACTCAGAACCAGAGAGACAACAGAAGCTATCTGTTAGCATCTGCTCGTAGCACTCAGCACAGCACTGAGAAGGCAGTGGAAGGCAATTAAATACTGATGATTCAATGACCTGCCTCCACTGAGCAGCTCTGCTTCCTGTGTCACTCTCACCGGTCACTCATTTGGCAACAAGACACTCAACAGAACGTTCCTCCTTTTCTATGATCCCCCACTCCTTCAAGTCTCCACGTTTCCTAAGCACACCGTTACTCTGCTCTGAGATGAAGGTTCCCGAAAACTTCAGGTAGATACCCGGCACCCCGCCCTGCGGAGCCGGGAAAACTGAGACATCACTGGCCCCCGTGCCTCTGTCTCATGTTGTTAACAATCTTTGCAGGGAGACCAAGGAAAGGAGTATCACTTGAGACCCACGGACATGGCTGGGACAGCAGTCACACACACAGGGTGTAAGTCACATGTGGTCACAGGACTGTCTCCACTCAAAAGAGGAAGCTGCTGTAGGAGTGTTCAGAAAACCCATCCTGGGCTCAGTACTTACCAAAGCAAAACGGAGTCTTGGGTTTCTGCTTTGGGGTGGCTATGCTCACCTAAATCAAATGAAAAATAAAAGAAACATGAATATGTTTCCAACAGTGTTGTAAAGTTGTGGGGGGTTTTTTCCTCAAATTTTTTAAATTGGGAAAACTTTATACAAAAAGAAGAGTATATAAAACATATTTGAACATTTTAAGAACTAATAATTAAGTGGAAACCCTGCACTCATCATTCAGATCAAGAAATAAGCCACTATCGGTCCTATTTCTTAGAAGCCCTTTGTGTGCCCCTCCCTAATGGAATCCCGTCTTCACCCCTCGGAGATAATCACTATCCTGTTATCTGTGTCGAATCTTCATCCTTGCAAAAACTCTTAAAATCCACTGAGTCCTGAAAAAATTCTCTTTGGACCACAAACATGCACTGGCCCCATTCACACGAGCAAGATTCCACTCCTCTCCCAACCACCAACCTGCTCCCTAAACAGCTCTTCGAATTAAAGGTGGAACTGTCACAAATACATAGATTCCAATCAGAGTTTGCAGAAAGGTGAGGCAGCCCGTCACTCACTGCACTGGGACAACTGACCAGCCTCCCTTATCTCTACCCTGACTGTTTCACCATGAAAATAAGCACTTGCCCGGAGCGGGGCCGATGGAATCAGAGAGCATACCTGTATTGAAGCAGAAGGGTTTTCCTATCTCCTGCTGTGTTATCTTGCTTTTTCAAGCCTGCCTCTTACATGTATATTCCTGAGTATGTGCATGTTGTGAGCCCACCTCATTCAGGTTCAAATACACTGAACAAATTAAGGAAAGCAGATTCCATCCCATGGAGTTAGGTGACTGCCCTTGATGGGGGCTGAACCTCGCTGGAGCCGGCATCCACCACGGTACCTGGGAATTAACCTTAATACTGCCCGGGGTACTCAAGACGGGCACCAAGGTGGCAGCCTATAAAAGATCAAAGGAAGGACAGGCGGTACAGCCCGGGCTTGGTGCCAGAGCACCTGGCCCCCAAACCCAGGAGGCCCCGTTGTCAGACCCCCATTTCCTGTTCTATCAAATAGGGTTAGTAAATCACATTCTCATAGGGCTATGGTGAGGATTAAATGTGACCGTGCAGGTGAAGCACTTGAGCCATCCTGTCATACAGGAGCTGCTCAACCAAGGAGGGGCTAGTTACACCCACTCCACATACCGTGCCGTGCTTGGCACAATGGGCAAAATGCTGAGGGCCTTGCGAGCTTCTCCGGGGCCTAAAACAATGCAACATTAATAAATATTTAATTAAATGTCTGTATAACATTATATCAACCTCACTGACAAGTATTTTAATAAATGCCTACAAGATGTCACACATTAAGTCAACTTCATTCACGTTTCAATTAAACATTCACAAAAATCACACTACATTCGAAAATAATTAGTAGCTTCGATTTTCTTGGTTCCTAAGAATCCTTGGATGTGCAAGACGACAGCCGAGAAATTAGAGCCAATCATAAATTAAATGAGTTACAGCCAAATCATTCCAAAAGTAAAATGATTTAAATCCTTTCAAATATCTTACAGCCGGACAATTAGGGTCAACGAGGGATGTGAGTGTATTTTGATATGTTTACCATGACGTGAGGTGGAGGACAGAGGGCCTAAGAAAGTGTTTAAATAGTCCCGAAAAACATGAAGATTTATGCAAAGGTAAGCCCCCATATCCTGAGCACAGACACACGCAATGCAAGTTCCGTTACATCTTCAGCACTCCCAGGAGGCGTGCGCTGGAGCCTCATGACGCTGAGTCCTGGCCCCCGCCATCTTGTTCTCCTGCGATTCAGACCCCAGAATTCAATCTGAGCCACGCTGTGTGCCTTTATCCTGTTTGCCTCTGATGCTCTGATCTGTCAGTGACTCATGTGCTTCCTCCTTCAGCATCCGTGTTCCTGTGGGTCCTTGAGCCCACAGCTCCTATGCGTCCTGCCCTTGGTTCCTGTATAACCTTGTTAACCTTGTTAACCTCCTGTATAACCTTGGTTCCTGTATGACCGTCACAGAACTGCCTCGGCCATCCTGGTCCTCAGTATCCACCTATCTTACGGCTGCCCTTCTACCTTTGGCTTTCAAATGACAGTGAAAAGCTGGGTGCTTCGAGACTTTTCTCTGGCTTATTAGGGGACTTGTTCTTTCTCCCCGACACTGACAATTTATCATCAACAAGAGACAGCACCGCTGTGGGCCCTTTCACCCTGGCTGGGTGACAAACAGGCCCACTCTGACCACAACTTATTACCAGCCTATCCGGGGAGAATGTGCTTATTACCGGAACCCAAGCTTTCAAAGAGATGGCCTGGTTTTTCATTTGTTTTTGTATGTTTATCCAGCGTTCAGTTGGGGGTATGCCGATTACACGTCTAATAATGCATGCATGTCTATAATTTGCCTCATGGTGACCACAGAAGGATTATTTGGCAAAGCAGTTCTTGCTGAATTAACAGGACCTCAGTTCCAGGTCAGCCCTGATGGGCTGTTGAGCCAGGGTAAGACCCTCAACATCTCTGATCAGCTTCCCGATTGGCAAAGCCAGAGCGGAATGACTTGCCCCCTTCTTAGAGTCCCGGAATGACAAAAGAAGAAAACAAAGTCATAGCTACTGGTTGCTGCGCCCTCCAAGAGAAGGGCCAGGGTTGCGGGGGCGGGGGGGGGGGTCTCACTTACCATGAATATACGTAGCTCCAGGTATAGCTCTGGCCCCCCCCCAGCAGAATCCCTGCCACCTGGGAGGCATAGCCCCACTCCTCCCACCCCTACCGTCTGTTGGTAACCAGGACAGGCCATGCAGCCTTCTTCACAAGAAGTGAAGGAACAGAGGCTCTTGAAGAAGCAGCGTGGCTGACAGGCTGACGCTGGCTGCTGTTAAGTAGCTGCACAACGGTGGCTGACGGATGGATCCTCGGTGAGAAGGCAGCGAGAGGCGGTGGGGACGTGAGGGAGGGACGGGCATGGGTCACCCGCAGGGTGACGCAAGCGAGGCCGTCCCACAGCTCGACAGACTCTCAGGAACTTGCTCTTATCAGATCGTGCACAGACCACAGGAGCAGCAAAGTCGTGGGACGCCGGGGCACTGCTAGCCCGCCCCACCCTGTCTGCCCTCGGCCGGAAGTGGAGCTGGGGCCCCTCTGGCAGAAGCAGCAGCAGCAGGCCACGGTCTCGGAGCTCCGGTGCAGCTTGCGGCCTCCGTGTCCATGGAGACCCTGCCCCACGAGGTGGCATCAGGAGCAGGGGAAGGGGCAGCCACCTACCCAGAGCAGCCAGAGGGGCTCTAAGCTGGGGTCCCTGGACCAGCTTCAGGGAGTCAAGGGGCCCTGAAGCCACAGGCGAAATCACACATGCGTGATTTACCTGGGAAACGAGACCACGCTTTTCACCAGGCTTTAGAAAGGATCCCTGACACCCTGTCCCTGCAAAAGCCAGGAACACTGTTCCAGGAGGGTCTTCGTTACAGTTAAGGAAGGGCCAGGCCCTGACAAAACGGAACGCGAGCTGGAGGTGGGACGGTGGGCCTGGCTGTGTGGAAGAGAAGGGCCCCCAGGCAAAGCGGGGAGGTGGGTAGCACCAGAGGCCAGCATCCATTTTTTTCTGGTTTGCCCAAGAATTGGTCCTGCCTCTGTCAAGTCAAGAACCTTTATCTCTGCTGGCCTCTCTGAAGGACCCCATCTTCCCAACACCAGCCTGCAAGAAGGAGCACGCCTGAACGAAGAGGCCACACAGACGCTCCAGCCAGGCTGCCACTGCCGGGCAAACGCTTTCCTCGGGGAGGGAACACCTAGGGGTTAACAAGAAGTAACCGGGAACGCTGAATGTGATACCAGCGCCCGGCTAAATGTTTTTCTGGGAAAACCCCTGCTTTCTGACATTGGGTCAGGCAGCAGTTAAAGGCTCTCCTCTCTGTGAAACCTGACCCAGTGGCAGCTGTGGGTTTTGCAAAACCCATCCAGTCCTGCCTCTCCTGTCCATGAAGGGTGAAAGGCAGGACCATCCCTGCTAAATGACGGCAGCCTCCCAAGCTGAGAAATCTAGAAACCCTCATCTGAGCTACGTTTATACATCACGATTCTGCAGGAGATTGTATTCACTCGTCTCCCATCAGGAAAAACAACGACAAAACCCTCTCAAACAGGAGAGGGTTTGGAGTTTCATTAACATTGAGGTTCTCTGCTCCCCGCTCTGAATCCTCTTTCTTTGAACCTCCTAACGAAATGACCTAATGAGCTCTCAGCAAGACAGGACAGAAGAGGGGCGGGCCCAGGCCTCCGACCTCTGGGCCGGGAGGCGGCCACATTCTAACCACAAGGCATGCAAATTGCCTGCTTCCACAGGCCCTTCCCCCTTCGCAGGTCCTTCCCTGCTCCCTCTAAGGCGCTCAGACACTGCCTGCAGCTTCTGCCTTGGCACCCGGCTGTGTCTGCCAGACTCTGGCCTGCAGCCCCTGCAGCTGCTCCCACCTCCGGCCCAGCTGAGATGGAGGGCTGCCCAAGGACTCCCGAAGCCTGTTACAGAAAGGAGCCAGGGGCCACTCAGATCAGGGCCTCATCCCCCCTGAGGATGGGAGAACGTGGACAAGGAAGCCGAGGTCCCCAAGAGACTTGACGTGAGGGGTGTGTGGGGAGAGCGGGCCTTCCGGAACCTCGGTCCTGGCTGGGCGCCACCTGGCTCTCCTCACTGGACAGAGCTCCTCTTTCTAACGAGGCTCTAAATCTCCCGGCCTTTTTTTTTTTTTTTTTTTAATCACTGCTGCACCACAGTTCAGCGCTGGTGCCTGCTCCAGGGAGGGGCCCCTGAACAAAGCTGAATTCAGCAGCTCCGTCTGGGCATCAGCAAGCAGCCCCAGGCCCCACCCAGGTCTCAGCACGGAAGAGGGGCTGCTCTCGCCCTGTCTGTGCAAACAGGACCAGGGGACGGACTGACGGCCTGCCCACCGGACCCTCCAGCCCTTATCTGGCCGCTGAATGGCTTCCTGGCTCATCTGGGGACGTCCTCGAGGCGCTCGTAGCCTCCCCGCCACAGTGATCCAGTGACCATGTTCTAGAGACCCCCTCAACACTCCTCCCAAGTTGGCCAGTTACTAAGCCCAGCCCTGTAGCTGAAAGGTGTCAGGGACAGTTAGCTGTTAATGATCCATGCATTTTATGACACAGGCCCAGGGGATTAAGGCTACTTGGGTACTGGGCCAACATGAAGGGCCTCTGCTGTGCGAACCTACCAAGAACCAAGTGTGGGAAAAGGAGAACAATAACAATAAAAAGACACAAAATGGTAAGACTAGGAAGTCATCACAGGCCAATAACTATTTAAATAAATAAAAATGTTAGACACTGAATTCACCTCTATATCCTTATATTAAATTCCTTTTTTCCTTTATTAATTTTTTTTTTGCAATTGCCAATGCACTGGAAGATGAAAAATATACTTCAACCCACGCTTTTGGTTTGACCACGTGTCTGTTGTTGTTAAACATTAAATATCATTCTGAGAACACACGGATTTAATTATAATTAAATAATTATATAAATATCATTCTGAAAACACAGTGATTTAATTATAATTTAACTTTTGGCCCTTCAATGAAATGCATATAATTCCAGTGCAGCCCTTACTCCTCGTGAGCCACGCCAGTGGAACCACGCCATTCGGGAGAATCCTTTTCAGTCACCGGGTTTTTTGTTGTTGTGTTCCTTTTTGTCCCGATTGCAAAAACAAAGTCACGTCCCACTCTTCCCTCCACCCCCCATCCCTCCTTTGCGGGAGCTGGCAGCATCACTGGCTGCTGGGTGCCAGGAGTGAGAGGCCGCAGGCCACCCTCCAAGAACCTGCTGACCACACGCCACCCCGCCCCAGTCAGCCACAAGCTTCCACGGGCCACCGCGGAAGGGGAGCACTTTATGGCCAAGCAACATCCCCAGATGCCAATGCCCGACGTGTGACGCTTCCTCTGGTTTACATCCTCAACCTACTCACGGACCATGAATCCCCAGAGCTCCAGGCCAACGTTACCTTCGAGATGTAGGTCAGCTGCAAAGATCCGACGGCTCCTGCCCCAACTGCCAGGTTCTGAAAGACACATGTTTTGCGTTTTAAGAAGGATGCTATCTGAGGCAGTGAAGCACGACTAAGAGTCAGAAGACCAAGATTCTGGTTCCGTTGACGCCATTTTCTGGCTTTGCAACCTTGAGCAAGTCACCTACCTATTGCTTTTTTGATTTTTTATTTTATATTGGACTACAGTTGATTAATAATGTTGTGTTCGTTTCAGGTGTACAGCAAAGTGATTCAGTTACACATATACATGTATCTCTTCTTTTTCAAATTCTTTTCCCAATTAGGTTGTTAACAGAGTATCGAGCAGAGTTCCCTGTTCTACACAGTAGGTCCTTGTTGGTTATTCTTTTCAAATATAGCAGTGTGCTCCTGTCAGTCCCAGACTCCCTAACTATCCCTTTCCCCTACCCTTCCCCACTAGTAACCATAAGTTCATTCTCTAGTCACTTACCTATTCTTCAGCTCACTTTCCTCGTCTGTAAAATAGTGATAATTCTTGCTGTGGGTATGTGGACTTAACATTTCCCTTGGCCTCATTTATTATAGAGAGGTATTCTAGTACAGTGGTTAAAATTGGGGGCTCCACCATTTGACTGTGAATAAGTTCCTTCACTGCTAAGCCTCAGTTTTCCCTTTGTAAAAAGAGGGATAATGATAGTACCTACCTCACCAGACAGTTCTAAGGATGAGTTAATAGATTTACACCACCTGGAAGTGTCCCTGGTATATAGATGACCCTGAACAAGTGTTAGCTATTTTATATATTTATATATATATATATATATATATATATATATATATATATAAAATTCTTCAAATTCAAATTCTTTTCTTAACAAATAGGGTACAGGTTCACACAATATAGGAAAAAAAGAAAAGAAAAAAACATAGCTGTTCAGTCTATTTCAAAGGACACTTATGAGTACCAAACGGAATGATGTCCATACACTATAAAACACTAAGTCAGTGCACTATTAAAAAACATCAAGAAACTCACAGGCACCTTGTCTGGCAATATTCTACCCTGGCACAATCTCTTCGGTTTTCTAACTTCTCCACTGTCAGAAATGAAGTGATGAAGACACACGGGCGGTAGCGTACCAAAAAAATGGCCAAGATGAGAAATCACAGCTGTGGAGTTTCTCATTTATAACTTGGCAAATCCAATCCCACAGGGACCTGAGGTGTCCATAGCTCCTGGTGGCCTCTTAAACTGCTGCCGTAGGCCTCAAAGAATAACCTGGAAGCCCTCATTTTGAAGACCTGGGGTCTTCTCAAAGCAATAAACAGAGGCAAACCTAGGACGATGGGGATTTAGTAAACTTCCTAAAGGGTCTATGGTGAAATGACCCGTCATTCCAGGAGACTGCCCTTAAGAAATACCTTAGGTGGCAGGGAAGTGTCCTTCTAGGCCCAATTACCTAAATTAACATGCATCACTTGAAGCAAAGGCAATGTGTGAAGTTTCCTATTCACAAGAAAATGGATGGGGATAAAACCACAACAAAAGGATTCTCAGAGCTCAAGAAATTTAGAGAGAAATCTAGAACGGTCATCTCCCCCCTTTTGCAAATGAGGCCATAAGTCTAAAAGCTGCTTTTGAGTAGCTGATTTAGCATTTTGAAAATGGACGATTAGATTTACACATTTGTTTTAACTACATAGTGATTCCATTTGTTTTTGGGGGGTTTTTTTAGAAAAATCTCTATTGGGGGCTTCCCTGGTGGTGCAGGGGTTGAGAGTCCGCCTGCCGATGCAGGGGACACGGGTTCGTGTCCCGGCCCGGGAAGATCCCACATGCCACAGAGCAGCTGGGCCCGTGAGCCATGGCCACTGAGCCTGCGCGTCCGGAGCCTGTGCTCCGCAATGGGAGAGACCACAACAGTGAGAGTCCCGCGTACCGAAAAAAAAAAAAAAAGAAAAGAAAAATCTCTATTGGGTAATGACAGATAGGCCTTGTATCCCTAAATCAGAGTCCATAAAGGAGCCACAGCACCCCAAAAGGCCAGTGAGCAGCTGACACTGACCCGGAGGAGGCCGTGAACCACCCCAGGCCTCTGCTGGATACTGGGCGCCTGGCCCTCCCCCAGCCCCTGTTCTGCACTTGAGGAAAGTGACTCATGAGTGAGGGGATTTGCTCAAGGTCACACAACTGGCTCGGGTCTCCTGACTTCCACGCTGATACCCTAGACGCAGCACACTGTCATTTCAAACCCTTGAGCATCTGGAATTCCACCTGAGACATTATCGCCCTAGGACCTCAGGCAAGTTTCTCTACCTATAAAATGGGGCTCATCCGCCCCACTCCCTAGGCTTGTTGTGAGAGTTACATAAGAATAAACAGCGCAAGCCCAGCAAAGGGCAGCTCCCATCCCCGGCCCAGAGCACTAATTACAAGACGCAGATGCCAAGTCTCAGAACCACTCTTGCTCAACTTGCTTTCCTCACCCCAAACCGCAGCCTGAAGGCCTCCAGAGCCTTAGTCTGAATTACAAGCGATGAAGTGGGATTTGGGGAGCCACTCAGACACTAACCTGTGCGTCCTGCCAGATATGAGCTGATCCCATTCCAACGACTTCTCCCCCCTACCCTCCAGAGGGAGGGCAGCTCCACCCTCAGCCCCTGCCCCCCTGAACTCTCCCGCTTCAGAGACAAGGCCACATCAGTCTCCCGGCCCAGCTACCCTGGGCGTGTCCCCACGCCCCTCACCACGGCCCACCCTCGGCCTGCCTGCTCCTAGGCTCACAGGCACCTCCCTCCTCCATGAGGAGCCAGGAAAATCTGACGCATGTCTGAAAATGCAGCTTCCCCCCACCTTCCTCCCCACCCAGGGGGAAGTGAGTGACAGGAGAAAATAGCGCCAAGATCACAGAGGCTTGATCCAGACGGATGGCTCAGTGTCCGCTCCGATTGCTGGACCTCGGAGATGAATGACAACAGCTCGCTGCCAGGATGGCAGCCCCGGGCAGACACTTCCCGGGCCAGGAAGAATGTGCCAGCTGCCTGAGCAGAGGGCTTCGCAGCCAGATGTCAGGGCAGGATCACCAGGGCCCAGCGCCTGGGGAGGGCCAGGTGTCAGAGCCCAGGCAAGCACCACGTCCTCCGGGGAAAGGATGGGAGGCCCTGCCTTCACAAAGCCTTGTCGCCTACCGCGGCAGCCTGCCCTGCCCTCCCACCCCCGCCTGAATTCGTGCACGCCATCCTCCAACTTTGGTGCACATCAGCCTCTCCCGGGCAGCCTGTTTTAAAAGGCCCAGGCTCAAGCCTCACCCGGAAAAACACTGAATCAGAATCAAGTGGAATATGGTCAGAAAGTGCACATTCATTTTCAAGCATCCCCTAAATAGGCCCAGTTTGAGGACACCGGTCTACATGACAAAGTCTAGCCCTGGATTTTTTGTTGTTTCTGGCCACACCGTGCGGCTTGCGGGATTTTAGTTCCACGACTGGGGATCGAAACCGTGCCCCCCTGCCGTAGAAGTGCGGAGTCCTAACCACTGGACCGCCAGGGAAGCCCCCAGCCCTGAGTTTTGTATTGTATTTTACTGTGAGTTTAAGTCTCTTCTTGCTAGACTTTAAGCACTCTGAGGACATGAGTAGCATCTTATTCCTCTACCCAGGAGACAACTCGATTTTTAAATGAAAACACAATTTGCATGGTGGTTAAGTTCCCAAACCAGTCCTTAAGAGCCTGCTACCCTCACAGGATACTGGACAACCAGGACAGCTTCTGTCTACCACTGGCAAACATTGTGCCTTCGGGAAGACCTGTTCAAGTTCGAACTTGGGTGTCACTTGAGTCTGCAGTTCCCCTGTCCTGGGGCAGGGTTCCTGTGGGACAGGAACTGGGTGCAGGGGGGAGCGAAAGGAAAGGGTCCCCAGTAGAAGGGAGTCAAGGACCTGGGGGAGGGAGTTGAGGAAGGGGTTAGGGAGGGGCCAGCAGACGGGGAGTGGAGACAGAGGTTGGTGGGGAGGCTGCCTGTACGGATCACCTGGGGACGTTTTCATACAAAGAATGCCCATGCTTCATTCCAGGGTTTTAACATAAAGGGTAGGGCCCAGGCACCTGTATGTTTTTAAAGCTCGAAGGTGATTCCACCCCACGGCCAGGTCTCAGGCCCCCAGTTGCAGACTCTGGCTGGGCCTGCTGACTCTGCACTGGAGACCCAGCAGCGGGTGAGAAAGGCCAGTCACCCTGTCGTTGCACCATCACCAAGAGGGAAGAGGAAGACGCCAGGGCAGTGGGCAGAGAGGGGAAAGGAGATCCCAGCCCCACGCTGGGTGTCTGTGAGGCAGGAGCAGCCTGTCCGTTTCTGGGGCTTCTAAGTTTTCTGGAACAACGTAGGGCATAAGGCACGTTCCTATTTAATGGCGGATGGCTTTAGGAAGGTGCGGCCAACCCTTGCTTTCTGCTCAAGGGTTCTCCTGCCACCAAGGGCCTCAAGGGAGCTCCCACTCCCTTAACTGGGAAGCAGGGGGTTGATTCTTTCCCATCACCAAGGAAGGAGCTGAGGTGCCCACAGAGATGTGACACACCTCCCAGGGGAAGCCTTTTTGCTAGAAGCAACATTGTTTCTTGAAAGAGAAAAATGTCCCCATCTTCTAGTGAGAGTAACAAGAACACAGAAATGACCAGAAGACCTATCTACAGATTCCTAAATTCATGGAATGTCAGCGCCAGAGGGTTCTACGGCTGCCCCATCATTCACCACGAGTCCTCTAAGCCTCACCTTGAGGAAATGACTTCCTCAAGCAGCCGAGTGAAGACAGAGGTCCTAACTCCCAGAGTCAATCGGGTGCCTTGGCAAAGCACAGCCCGAGAAAGGAAGGCGGAAACTGACAGATGTTTAGAGTCTGTTTTGCACCAAGCCTGCTGCACACTGTCAGTTCACCCTAACAACCCATTTCACAGATGAGGAAAGTCGGGATGGAGCAGGAGAAGCAAGTGCTCCGGGTCACATGGGTACTGGGTAGTCAGGCGAGGATGTGAACCCAGCCCTTGTTGATTCTCAAATACCACGCACTTTCCTTTATACCAGGCCACCTCCTGTGAGACAGTCCTTCACATCTACCAGGACCTGCTCATTATCTAAGAGTTGATTATCACCGAAAGGTAAATACAAGAGCCGGACCAGCAGGGTTACACCAAGACGCCCTAAACAGTTGCCCAAACTGGGCAGGGCAAGAACTAGTCAAACTGGCTCTTGGGTGCCAAACTCCAAAAGACCAGGATTCAGAGAGCGAACAGGGGGAAGGAGAGATGCTGGGCCTTCTGACCTTCTCCTATGTGTCTCCTGGGTGCCTGGCAGACAGTCAGGACCTTAAACTCAATAAGCCCACTCCTCACACCTTTCCTCAACTCAGCCTCCAACACATTTGCCTCAAACTCAATCATCACGTCCCCTCCAAGCTCTAAATGATTCCCTCCCCAGCCTCCCCACGTCCATCAGCCGCTCCACGTTCTCCCACAGTCAACCAGGTTACCACGCCTTTGACCACTGAACTTCGCCCTTCGGTCAGTCACCAAGCCTGCCACCGTCTTCCTTCAATCGGCCTTTAGATCTATCTGTCCCTTCCTCTCTGTTCCCACTGCACCACCACCGTGCAGACACCCCAGGAAAATCCAGGACAAATTCCTCACTGTCTTCCCCGATTCCAGGCCCTCCCATTTCCCCGCCCATCCTGATGTCACTGCCAGAACAAACGTGAACAAATAGCACCTCTGTAGTGCTTTAGAGTTTATCAGAGCACTCTCCCATTCATTACTTTATTTAATCTTCACAGCAACAATGTCAGAGGTAGAGACAACAGAGGCTCAAAAACAGGGGTGTTTCCCAATTAACGTGTTCATCAAGTTGTCCTGTGCTTGGCTGACGTAACTAAACAGGATGGATTCTGAAGCAAAATCTGATATGCGGCCCTTCTCGCAAACACACAGTTGCCTGCTTTGCCTTAGAGACATTTTTAAAAATAATAAAATGGCATTCTTTTGTATATAAATAGATATATAACTATATAAAAAGAGATGTATATAACAGATACACTAAACAAATGCTGAAGGTTACAATCTAAAGCAAAACTTAACGACAATATAACCGAAGACAAATTTTAAGAAAACTCAGAACAGTCATCCCCATGGTTCTGCATTAGTAAAACCTCTGCTAAGTTTCATAGCTTCCACCTCTTCAGCTCCTTGGACTTTAATACCCAGTAGTGCTAGCTATTAACATGATTGCCCCAAAGTGCTTCTTAATTTTTACTTCTTTTTAATTTAAACAAAGTACACCTTGTTATAAAAACGAGAATCGCCCTAAAGAGTAAGATTCCTATAGAAAGCGCATAAAACAAAATTACACTTACAGTATTTTATATTAACTCTCGAAAAGTCCATACAACATTTTAATTCTAAAACCATTAATTTAATAATAATTTACCCTAAGCAGAATTTGCATTTTGATGAAAAAAAAAAAAAAAGATCTGTTGCTCGAAATCTTCTTGTTGGAGTTTTTTTCCCCAAAGGCATTCTGCATTCTACGCTAACCCAGTATGGACAAAAACAGGCCAGAAATTCCACTTAACCCTTGAAATCATGTGTCTCCATGGACAGTTAATACACCAATTACATAAAATCCATGAATTAACAACACTTTGCCCCCCAAACTGATAAAGATCTGAAAGTTATCATGATGGTTTTATGTGCTGAGAATATATATCTCTGGACAGACACACAAGAACCTGGAAACCCTGGCTGCCTCTAGTTAGGGGACCTGTGACTGGGGGCCAGGAGTGGAAGGGAGACACATGTCACTAAATCAGCTTTCCCACATTTAGAATTTTATACCACGTGTATGTATTGGCCTTTTTTTTTTTTGCGGTGCGCGGGCCTCTCACTGCTTTGGCGTCTCCCGTTGCGGAGCACAGGCTCCGGACGTGCAGGCTCAGCGGCCATGGCTCACGGACCCAGCCGCTCCGCGGCATGTGGGATCTTCCCGGACCGGGGCACGAACCCGTGTGCCCTGCGTCGGCAGGCGGACTCTCAACCACTGCGCCACCAGGGAAGCCCTTGGCCATTTTTTAAAGAAAGTTATCATCCTGCTTCTTGGCATTTTGACTTTCTTGGCAGGTTTAGCATATGATGCAAAAATCTTTTAAACATTGTTGGATTTCAGCCAAATTTGCTCAAAGAGGTTTTTGATACAGAAAATGCAATTTTTTAAAAAAATAGCAATTTTCACCCAGGCTTTAAGGCAAAACTATTGTCCATTCCATGTTATATGTTAATATCATTTTCTACCACTCTTCTGTATTCTTTCTACTAAAATGTAGCCAAATATCCATCTTTTTGTAATACTGCTGAAGCTCTTTGCACCTTTCAGTGGAAAGAATGGCTTTCAGCTTTAAAAAAAAAAAAAAAAAAAAGCAAAAAGCAAAGGGCTTTTATCGGGGTCCCAGAGTTACGAGGAGAAATGCTATCTTTTTGGATATTATGATGATTCATAATTCACATTATGGCCTTTGTAAAGTAAAAGCATCTGAGTATTTACTGGCAAAAGAGAGAAAATACAATCTACAGAGTAAATCTGACAAGGACAACTATCTAGTGCAATATTGTTTTCATGCTTCTGTTTATCCTTTGTTCGGGACAATATAATTTAGTCTCGCAATTACCTATCCACGTGAGCCTCACAAGAGTTGTACGTAAGCATCGCCGTGCAACTAAAACATAGTTGGTTACTCGGTCGGTAATAAAGTAGAGCAGGCCAATTAAGAAATTTCACCTCTTCTGTCATGACAGGGACCAACATTAAATTAAATACATGTGCTGGTGCCATAATATCATTGTAATGTTTGGCAGGAAATCCAGCCAATGTTTGTCTCTATTCAGGAATTATCTGTGTGCTCGATATTGTCAGCAGGTTGATTTTTAAATGCATGAACCAAATCAGGGGCCATAATCAATAGTATTGAAACTTTCCATTTATAGGGTCCTTTTTAGCTAATGGGTTTCATCCTCTATCTGTTTGGTGCCACCACTGCCTGGATTAATAAAGCCTTGATTTCATACTTTATCATATGGATTCTAAATTCCATCAGGCACTCAAGGCTGTACCTGGTCCAGCACGCTGACCCTCCACACACACGCACCACCATCCCGCCAGTGGACATGCCGCTGGCCTCCTAAATCTGCCATTTTGCTGCAGCTCTGCTTCCAAGGGCTGTCCTCAGGTTAGTGGATCCATTCCGTCCTCCTGCGTAGAGCCAAGACCATGACCGTCCACAGTGCGGTGTGTGAAGCCAGCTCCCTTGGGACCACTCACAGCAGGTCCCCCGGGGCATCTGGCTAAGCCTTTGCCGACTTCGGCCTGAGCTCAGACCCTCGTCGGGCTCCCTCCCCTTCCCTGTCCTGCTTCCCAGTTCTCTCCTTAAAAAAGAACTTTCCACAAATCCTTGTCTCGGTGAGTCCTGGTCTCAGGGTCTCCTTCTGGGGAACTGAAGCCTGAACACCCTCCAAGCAGGCAAGCTCGCCTTCCCTCCTGGGTGCTGCCTCTGTCCCATAGTGATGCTGCTTCCCTCACAGGTGCCCTCCTGTCCCCCTAGGCTGTGCTTAGGACAAGGCGCCTAACAGTCAAGTGAGATACTGTAAGTGAGAACACTTCAGACCTGTAAAATGCGCTACAAACGTGAATCGCTAGTAGCAATAATGACTCTAACCTTGCTCATCCTTGCAGACCTGGATCTAAGCCACCCCTCCTTGAAGGGGTGCCCTGCAGTTCCCCCTGCAGCAATTTTATCTAATCCTCTATATCCTCACTTACAGTGCAGGCTCCAGGAAGGCCCAGACTTTGTCTAATGCACTGTCGCAGCCTCAGCATCTAGGCTGATGCCTGGCACATGGGGCATATTTAGCAAATATGTGTTAAATAATGATGCTGAATTCAAAGGTCTTGCTCTAGTCTCAGCCCCTTGGGAAACAGAAGGGCGAAAAGCCGTGTTAAGGATCATCCAAAGTGCCTACGATGACATGCCTAACGTACAAAACAACTCAGTGGCAGAGCCAGGACCTCATCCTTATCTCTTGTCTCCCAGGCCTGGGACCGTTCCATCTGAGACTCCACCTCCAGGCCCTACATCTTCCCTGGACCGCAGGGGAAAACTGCAACCCCTTCTCCTTCACCCAAACTATTGGCATCTGGGCTGTTCACTTTAATGATACGCCACCTTGTTATAAAGACGGACTGGGTGACTTCCTTGGTGGCGCAGTGGTTAAGAATCCGCCTGCCAATGCAGGGGACACAGGTTCGATTCCCTGGCCCGCGAAGACCCCACATGCTGCGGAGCAACTAAGCCCGTGCGCCACAACTACTGAGCCTGCGCTCTAGAGCTTGTGAGCCACAACTACTGAGCCCATGCACCACAACTACTGAAGCCCATGCGCCTAGAGCCCGTGCTCTGCAACGAAGAGTAGCCCCTGCTCGCTGCAACTAGAGAAAGCCCGTGTGCAGCAACGAAGACCCAACGCAGCCAAACATAAATAAATAAAATTTTAAAATTTATTTTAAAATAATAAATAAAGAGGGACTGGGATTTTTTAGCACTGTAGGGTTTTTTGTTTTTGTTGTTGCTGCTTACCAGTAAATTTATTTTATTTTATTTTTTTATTGAAGTATAGTTGATTTACACTGTTGTGTTAATTTCTGTTGTACAGCAAAGTGATTCAGTCATACGTGTATATATATATACATTCTTTTTTTTAACATATTCTTTTCCATTGTGGTTTATCACAGGATACTGAATACAGTTCTCTGGGCTACACAGTAGGACCTTGTTGTTTATCCATTCTCTATGTAAAAGCTTTCATCTGCTAGTCCCAAAGTCCCACTCCGTCCCTCCCCTGCCCCCCGCCCCCTCAGCAACCACTAGCACTGTTGTTTTATGTGTGCTGTTTTCACCTCCCCAACTAAACCTGAAGCTTCCTGGTGAATTCCCCTCCACACCATCTCCAGGACCCTGCACAGGACGGACCACACACATCTGCTGGAGGAAAGAGGCAGACAAAGATGAGGCGTGCAGACGCTGAAGCCAGACAGACCTGGCTCCAGGGCCCGCTCGGCATTTACCACCTGCATGGCCTTGAACAAAGCCGCTGACCATCTCTGCACCTTGCAGAGAAAGTGAGAGAGTCCCCGCGCCCCAGGATTACTGGGAGGACCTAATGAGATAACACATGCCAAGCATTCGGCACAATGGCTGGTATATGGCAACCGCTCAGTAAGTATAACCCGCAGTTAGTAATACTAGTAGCAGTGGTAGTAAAAACAGGCTCCCAAACACCGACTTCCAAGTGGTTTAAACAGGCAAAGATCAAAGACCTGAGTTCAGAAAAAATCCTGCTTATTAATGCCTATTAAATACCTAAACTATTATATCAGGTGTCTCCTTTTCCTTATAAACTTAAGATGTTCAGTTAACTACACACAGTCCCCAATGTCCTTCTCCACAGGGAAAGGCCAACCCCCCTCCCCCCAAGTTTGCTTTTCTGGGTCACCTCCCATCCATCTCCTCCTGACTCCTGGCTCCCTGCTTCGCCCCACTCTGCAGAGCTTGCATTGGGTGTAGACTCCATCCCCAGTCCCGGGAGAACAGTGCTGGACACTCTGCATTTCACAAAGGCATCCCTTCTGATAGCCTCATTCGTTCATTCAATGAGCACACATTTATCAAATGCTGGACGCTTGGATCAAAAGCCAGACGACCACCTGCCCTCTAGAGGACCTCCCAGCCCTGAGAGTCCCCCAGCTTCTCTTTCTTAATCACAGACTCACCTTTGAGAGCTCTCCTTCCTCCCAAGCAGCATTAGGATGACTGTCTCATTCTCAGCAATAAGAGCAGGCGAGCTGGATTCAGACGGCCAGGGTTAGAATACTGGCTCAGTCACATTCTTATGACAAAACCATGGGCAAATTTCTTTCCCTCTCTGCTTCACCCACCTCACCTTTAGAATGAGGATGATGCCTACCAACTAGACCTGTCGGAATGAAATGAAAACCCAATGAGCCTCTATGGGATAAGAACCTAAAACAAGAGTGGATATATGCATATGTATAACTGATTCACTTTGCTGTACACCTGAAACTAACACAACATTGTAAATCAACTATATTCCAATAAAAATAAATAAATAAAAATATAAGAGTGAGATAATAAAACCAGTTTTCTAAATGTTTTATTTAGAAAAAGTCTTAAAGTTAGACTAACTGCCTTTTTTTAAATAAATTTATTTATTTATTTAATTTTGGCTGCTTTGGGTCCTCGTTGCTGCACGTGGGCTTCCCCTGGTTGTGGTGAACGGGGACCACTCTTCGTTTCGGTGCATGGACTTCTCATTGCGGTGGCTTCTCTTGTTTCGGAGCACGGGCTCTAGGCGCATGGGCTTCAGTAGTTGTGGCACGGGGGCTCAGTAGTTGTGGCTCGCGGGCTCTAGAGCGAAGGTTCAGTAGTTGTGGCGCACGGGCTTAGCTGCTCCACGGCATGTGGGATCTTCCCGGACCAGGGATCGAACCCGTGTCCCCTGCATTGGTAGGCGGATTCTTAACCACTGTGCCGCCAGGGAAGTCCCAAATTAGAGTAACTGTATCCAAAATGCCTACTAACTGTTATGCAATAAAATCATTTATATACTCAAAAAAAAAAACCAATGAAGTCTTTAGAACAGAGCGTGGCACATATTAATAAATGCTCACTGATACCATTTTACAGCTTACGAAAAAGATCTACCCTTTAGTTGGAACGGCTGTTGCTAAGCTAACCACTGAAGAAGAAGCAGTAAAATGTTCTGAACTATTGCTATGTCACAGCAAGACTCTCCTTTTCCAGGCATCTGCCAAGCCAGCTGAAACCTCTGCTTCCAGGGAAAATGTAAAGAATCTCGAGCAGGGACCACAAGTTCTATTTGTAACTCAAGCTCGAAGAAGGCTCTGGAGCAAAGAGCATCCTGACAGCTCAGGGGGCAGAGAGGTGCAGGAGGCTGCCCTGGGCAGGGGGCAACCTGCCGCAGAGGCTGACCCCAGAGACCCCTGCAAGGCGGCCCGAGGCACAGCGCCCGAGGGAAGTGCAGGTTCTGGAACCAAGGAACAGCCGAATCAGAGGGCAGGACACAGCAAGGGAAATCCCGAGCACTGCCAACAGTTGAGACTCGAGACGGTGGCAGTATGGTCCTGGGTGATCCGTTGCCAACAGCAAGACCCTCAGCCTGTGGCCCAGGGCGTGAAGGAGGGCCCAGTCTCAGGGGAGGGAGCTGGCAACAGCTGGGCAGGATTCCCCAAGCATGTGAATTTCCGATAACAACGGTCCAGGCAGGGAGCATGGCACTAAGCAGGTAAATCAGGACAAAAATCCATTCGAAACACCTGAGCTAATAAGGCAGGTGAGCAGGAGAAGGTACACAAAGGGAGAAAAGGGAAAAGAGTAGACCCAGAGACCCCAGCCTGGGGCTCAGCCCTGGCCCATCAGAAGCCAAGTGTACTGGCAACAAAGACTTGAGTCCAATCCCTCCAACGGTGGGAAGGCAGCACCTTAAATGCTACTTCCTTTCATAGTAGATGTGTTGGCCCAGCTGTGGGCACCCGTGCAGAGCAATGGAGGGAAAATGATGCAGCAGAGCCCAAAGGCAAACCCAAGACCAAAACATGGTAAGAGGCGAGCATTCCAGGTACGTCAAGGATGGGAGGGTCTGTGTGTAGGTTTCACTCTGCACGCTCAGCACGTTAAATGAAAGTAGCCCACAGAAGGGTTTACCAGGGATGTGGGGTGAAACATGGGGCTTCTGTTTAGGGTTAAGTCTTTCCCAGAGAAGGTGATTAGTGGCAGTGACTTGAGTACGTTGTCTGTATTTATAGCATTTTCTCTCAGCCATCAAATCCAGAGGACAAATGCCAAAGGCCTCTAGAGGATGAGTACCCGGATTTTTTCCACTTCACCTCTTAAAGCAAAACCCCTCCCCTAACATTCAGACTCTCCTCTGCCCAAGTCTCTGAACGAGAGCCAGCTCTCAGCCCACACCCCTTCCCGCCCCAACAGGGCCGTGACCCACGACCTTGCTGGGTCCACAGGCCATGCCAGGCCTTGGGGCGGGAAGGGGTGTGGGACCCACCAGACTGCTCCAGGGCAGCAGGAAGGGAAGACTGAACAACACTCAGAGCGCCAGAAAAGAAGACCTGAGATCCCAAATCAGGAGCAGAGCAACTTTTTCCCAGACTGGTGATGACTCAAGGGATTCCCGGGCACAGCAGTAAAGCCTCGGGGGCTGTCTTCGTGCCTCATGCCCCAGAACGCTAAGCGAGTCACCCCGTTCTGCAGCGTCCTTGCCAAAGTCAACTCCAATGTGAGCCTCAGTTTCTCATCTGTCACAAACTGGGTGGCCCCCAAAGGCACCTCCCACCCAGGATCCTATGACTCCCTGAGCAGGAGACCAAACAGGTCCAACCTTTGTCCAGTTCAGGGAACCAGGTCAATTCTCTGCTGGGCAGGAGCCCCAGACTGGAAGAACAGGAGTGGTCACGAGGCTGCACTCCTGACACAGGTAAGAGGAAGGAAGCCATGCCTCAGAGCCTGCATCCAGCCCAGCCGGCCTCTGCCGGACTTGTGCAAGGGTTAAATTCCTAGGCCTGAGAAAAGGCACCAGATCCCCAGAGGCAGGAGACAGATGAGCTTCCTCCTCCTCCAGCTAAGGTCTGGGATGGTTTCCTGTGCATGTGTGTATGCGTGCATGCGTGTGTGTATGCATGTGTGTGTGTGTGTGTGTGTGTGCGCGCGCGCGCGCGTGCCTTTGTGGGGTTTTCCCTCCCTCCTGACCAGCAGGTTGTGCTGCCCATGACAGAGGGAGCCCCTGAGGCTAACCCTGTGTGCATCCCCCCAGCAATGATGGGCGGCCGGCCACCCTGCCCCTTCCCATACCACCTCTCACCTGGGGGTTGTCCATGTACCAGAGAAGGCAGTTGGCCTGCGTGTCCAGAATAAAGTACCTCCGCAGAAACTTGCCGCTGTTCTCATTCTCCTCGATGTCCAGAAACCCACAGATGCGGTTCTGCCGATCCACATAAGGCATTCCTGGGCTCTGCTCACATCACCCTGTGTGGCAGGAGGGAGGGAGGGGCCGTGAGAAGGAGAGTACAGCGGGTGCCTCACTCCGGCCTGACTCCCCTCTGCAGAAGGGAGGCTGCCACCCTCTCCCACGGGTGTCCTTCCCCAGGGCCCCAGATGTCCCACCCCAACCAGACCCTGGAAACTTCTGTCAACTCTGTTCCATGAACAGTCACCAAAATCCATGAATTCAACTAACTTTCCTGAGGCTCCACTACGTGCCAAGCAGAGCGCTAGGCAACTTTACACGCGTGGAAGATGTGAGTCTAGCCCCTGGGTCAGGGGCCTGGGTTCAAATCCCAGTTCTTGTCACTTACTGATGTTTGTGTGACCACAAACTGTTTAATCTTTCCATGCCTCAGTTTCTGCGTCTGTAAAATGGGGATAATAATAGGACCTACACCAGATTTTGGCGAGAATTAAGTACGTGACAGACAAAGCATTCATAAACACTAGGTATTGTTATCACTCTTCAGAAAAGCCTTGTAAAGGAGGTTATAACCCAATTTATACGTAAAGAAACTATTGCAGAAAGGATTTGAGCTCCCGTGCAAACACCTGGATAAATTCTGCCGAGAATTCAGGTGTGAAGAGCAGCCCCTCCAGCTCCATGAAGGTACCAAGGAATCAAATCCGAGGGGTTCCTGGGGCAGGGCCACACCCCTCAGCCCCAGGACCACTTCCTTCACTTTGCCATTTCCCAGAAGCCACTTGTAATCGAAGGAATGAGGGAGCAGAAGAAAGCCCAAACCTGAACACTTTCCTGATTGCAGAAGAGGGTCCGGCGATTTGAGACATTCCGCACCCTCAGACAGGCCTCCCCTCTCCCAGCTCCCTTCCGTCTGTCTAAAGAGCCAAAGGAAAAGGCAGGAGCTCTGTTCTCCTCCCCAAGAGGAAAAGCACCCTCCAACAGGCAGCTACACCCCACCTGGACGCACAATGCACTGCAGAAGTGCAACACGGTGCCCAGGGTTAGAAAACCCCACGTGACAGTCAGAACTTCAAGGACAGACGCCACCCACCCCACCCACCCCTGGTCCTGCTTGGCTCCAACAAAGCAAAAATTCACTGTGACCCAAGCCCGCCATGGCCCTGAGCCTATGACTAAGCACAGCTGAGAGACGGCTGGCTTCGGGCCGTGCCCTGCACCATGACCCTGGGTGAGCCCCTGAGCTACCAAGATGCCACGCCCGCAGGCTTCCTGGCCAGGAGGAAAGTCCCACATGCAGAGACACACATTCCCACAAGACGAGGCGAATTCTAAGGATGTGGATGGTGGCGGGGCCTTGCGGTGCTGAGACGCTGCCCCAAGAAAAAAATACCCTGCTCACACACCAGGATGCCAGGAAACAGTGAATCCCTTGATTCCAGGTAAGGTCAGGCAGAATCCCAACGGGGCAGATGACTCAGTCAGGAGGGAGGCGGGTCAGGGGATCCCGCGGCGACTCGCTGGGCAATGATGGGAGACAAAAAGGAAAGCAGGCAGGGAAACAGGACACAGATGAAACAGCACAGCTAGAAGGGAGTAAAAGAGGAGGAGAGAAAAGGAGAAAAAGTGGAAAGAGGAGGTTTAGAAAGAGGGCAGAGGAGAACGAAGTAGCAGCACAGTGGGAGAGGAGGACCCCGAGGGTGAGGGCCAGGGGGGAGACACCCCTGCACGCAGTGCATCACGTGGTCAGAGGTCCCTGTGGCCAGATCCCCAGCTCCTCGGTACCTCCCCAAACTAAGCCTCCATCCCAGCTCCCGTCTCACCACTGGCCAAAGTGAGTTCAGGAAAGGGAGAGGGATGGGTTCAAGCCAAGGGGTAGGGTCAAAAATGGGGAGGGAGAGGCCCAGCGCTGGTTGGGGAGGAAGCGGACCCCTGAGAAAGGATGCAGCTTCCCCCAGGGAATCAGGGGAAATCAGGAGTCCCAGGCAGAAAGGCTGGGTCAGCCCTGCAGTGAGGGTGCACCCAACCCCCAAGAAAACTCAGCAAATTCCCCTGATGCCAGCGCAGCCACAGAGACAGACGTTCCGGGGGATTCAGCGCTGTCGCCACCCGGGACATCTCTAAGGGGAAGGGTATAAACTGCAGTGGATGACAAAGCCAACTGTCTCTGGGTGCAGCCAGTAAGCACAGCACCCGACTTCACGCTGCCTTTCCAATGTCCCCTCTTCAGCCCAAGGGGCCTGTCTTTTTCTCAAGTCAGAGGCCAGAGAAGCCACTGTTTCCACAATCCTCCAACAGTCTACTCTTGTAGAGGGGGCTTCCCACTTGCATGGTGGGAGAGGACCCTCAGGGACCAAAAGGAAAGATGATAAAAAGAAGAAATCTGGTTACACATCTCCTGACTGTGGTTCTAGCCCAGAAAAAAAAAAGCTGCTCTGATGTCCTGAGAAGTAGCTGAGTCACAGGGCTCATCAGCATGTGGGAGGTGGGTGGGGGCAGGATGGGCGGCAGGAGAACCAAGCATCACACGGGAAGTGTGGTTAGAACGAACAAGCCCACCCACACAGAAGCGACAAACCCAAAGATGGCACAGACACACAAACCTGAGGTCCCGAGCCCCGTCCTCTGACAGTGCATCCTCATCCCGTGGGTGCATCCCTTGTCCCAGCAGCTGCTGGTACAGAGAGCCAGCCGCCACCGGCCCCCAATCCCCTCTCCCTGCTTCTTCAACCTGCCCCCCAGCATCGTCCAAGTCTCCGCTGGCTCCTCCCCTTTTTCCCAGAGAGGCTCCTCGGATGGGATTAACTCTGCCACCACCCCCCCAGCCCCGAAAACCAGGCAGGGAGGGGAGAAAAGGAAGCACCAGCAGCCGATCCATAAGGGGGAGGACACCCTGATGCACATACACATACTGTCTATCACCTCTTCGAAATGTCCCTTCCAACTTGCATGACACTCCTCGGTTATACAGTTCTAGCCTGTCTTTTAAACTTTAAAATCACTTGTTATCTTAAATTTCATTTTAACCGAGTTCCCCAGTGTAAAAATACTGGGGGGAGGGTGACACTGGGTGATGCGCCCCAGGAGTTGCCCCATGCCCACCCCCACTGTATCCTGGGTCCCTCAACTGGACAATGACTCTCAGCCCATCTCCTGGGGCAGCGTGCAAAGTGTTCTGGCTGTGTCAGAGCACCGGACAGTACTCTCTCAGGCCAGCCCCTCCACCTTCGCTCTGATTCCGTAACGAGACCACCGAGCGAGGAGCTCCTAGGCCATCACAACACACGGACAAGAAAGAGCACAGACTCTGTGCCCAGCAAGGGACCTCGGCCCACCGCACTCAGCACCCTGTCTTTCCAAAGCACGCCAATCTCCCCAGTGTCTTCCATTTCTAGTGCAAAATTCACAATATAACAATGCTAGCATTAAAAAAAAAATCACTCTAGGGTTTCCCTGGTGGCGCAGTGGTTGAAAGTCCACCTGCCGATGCAGGGGACACGGGTTCGTGCCCTGGTCCGGGAAGATCCCACATGCCACGGAGCGGCTGGGCCCGTGAGTCATGGCCGCTGAGCCTGTGCGTCTGGAGCCTGTGCTCCGCAACGGGAGAGGCCACGGCAGTGAGAGGCCCGCGTACCGCTAAAAAAAAAAAAAAAATCACTCTAGCCAACTGTTTTCACTTTTGCATGCTTTTTCATGCTTCTGTCCACATAATCAACCTTCTTAAAACTTTAAATTATACCGTAAACATGTTCCATGTTGCTACACAGTCTTTATAATCAGTGTTTTTAATGGTTGCATAACATCACTGGACTGGATTTACTATAATTTACTTAAACCATTTCTCCATGATTAGACAGTTAGATGATATCCAATTTTTCTAATGCTAAAATTCATCTTTTTATACTTTCTTCTTCTTTTACACATGGATACAGCATAAATTCCAAGTAGTAATAAGACTAGACCATAGGTTATGAACTTTTATAACTCTTGAGATTTATTACAAAATTGCTTTCTAAAAGTATTTCATCTGTTTACACTGCAGCCAGCAATATATTGTTACCATTGCTATAATCTTACATACATTGAATGTTCTCATTATTTTAAACTGTGGCTAGTTTAAATATATAATGACGCCCAGTGAGGCAGAACATTTTTTCATGTTTCTTTCCTGCTTCACATTCCTTCCTAGACTTTGTTAAATGCAAATCAAAATTATGTGTGGGGCTTCCCTGGTGGAGCAGTGGTTGAGAGTCCGCCTGCCGATGCAGGGGACACGGGTTCGTGCCCCGGTCCGGGAAGATCCCACATGCCGCAGAGCGGCTGGGCCTGTGAGCCATGGCCGCTAGGCCTGCGCGTCTGGAGCCTGTGCTCCGCGACGGGAGAGGCCACAACAGTGAGAGGCTTGCGTACAGCAAAAAAAAAATTATGTCTGCACACAATCAATTTCTCTCTCTCTCTCTCTCTCTCCGTCTCCCTCCCTCCCTCTCTCCCTTTCTCTCTCTCTCTCTCTCTCTCTCTCTCACAAACACACACACCCCAAACAAAACCAAAACATAGCCTCAATAATTCAAATAAGTAAATAATGTACCTTAATGAAAAGTAAAATAGAAAAGCAGCAAGTTTTACACCATCTAGATTTCCTTAGTACATAAGTTGCTAAGTATGTGCTGCAAATGAAAATATGTTAAATATTTAATTGATGGTAAAAGTGAAACTTTCTTTTTTGGCCACGAGGCTTGCAGGACCTTAGCTCCACCACCAGGGAGGGATCAAACCCGGGCCCCCTGCAGTGGAAGCACAGAGTCCTAACCACTGGACCCCCAGGGAATTCCCAAAAGTGAAACTTTTAGAAAGAAAGGGACTTTGCATGGAGTTACCCATTGATCAGCAGCAGAAAATGGGTTAAATGTCAACTAACCTGAGATTCCTGGCCAACACTTGCCAGCTGACGAGATGAAGCTCATGAGAAAAGAATCAATGGCTGCCCACCATCGAATGAGATGAGGGCACAGGGCAACATCCCCGTCCCAAATATCTCCTCTACTGCCCATTCCAGTGCCTTAGCCTCCATCATTGGAGGAGATTCAAGCCAAGAATAAAATTCTCCCCTAGGAATTGAGACAACGGACATCTTTATCAGGCTCATTAATATACAAGAGACAACTTGGGACCAAGACCCTAAGAAAATAAAACAGGTCCCAATGGGAGACTGAAGCATTAGCAGGGAAGAAAAGTAAGAAGGCTGTCTCCTGAAGACACTTCTTAGGATTCTTATACACCCGGGACAGTAGTATGAAGCTTTCCGGAAAGCAGTTTGGCGGTATGGAACTAGAGAGCTAAAAATGTTCCTATCCTTTGACCCAGAAATTCTACTTCTAGAATTCCATCCAAGTAAATAAACAAAGATGCAAATACAGATTAAAATAAAACTATGGCAACTGCAACAGAATTTATAATGACACAAAGTTGGAAATGCCCTGAATGTCCAAATGATTAGGGAATAATAAATAAATGATAGGACATTCACATAAGGAAATGTTGCACAATCTTTAAATAGCTATGTTTTCAAGTACTTAAATGAATTAGGGAAAAACTCCCCCAAAGTTTTTTAAAGATACAATAATATGATTTAGAATATGATCCCAGTCCTCTAAGTGTTATTTTTATATTTCTATATTTGGATAGAAAAAGACTGACATCCAGGCACCAAAATATTAGCAGTTATTATCTATGGGTCACAGGCGAATTTTATCTACATCTATATTTTTTTCCATATTTTCCAAATTTTCTACAGGAAATGTATGTTACTTTATTTAGCAGGAGGGAAAGCTATTTAACTCCACACACACCCCCATCCCCAGCTTACAAGTTTTGAAGCTGAGAATAAATTTCTCAATTCTCCAGAGTCCATAAACAAGCAAAACCTTGCCTAAATTATAGCGCTCTTGGGACTTCTTAGTGTTTCAAAGTCTTAAATCTAATAAAGCCATGTTCCACCCATCACAATTGCCCAAAAGCTAGGTACCTACCCAGAGGGCTTTGGCACCCTCCAATCTAGTTGGGTTTCTTACTTCCTACTGCAGCCTCCCCTAAGAGAGGCTCTTTCTTTCCTCTGTGGGTTTGGTTGCTTGCTCTCTGGTCTTCATAAGAGGAGCCCCTGTCCTGGGGGTCAACTGAAGATTCACACGCAAGTCAGTGCCTCTTTCCCTCTGCTGTCACAGAGCCTGCAGCACAGCACGCCCAGAAGCAGGGATCCCGACAAAGACCGCCCCCAGTGGAATTTTCCTTCTTGAAACTTGGGAGATGGGACTGACGTCTTTAAGTTAAATGTCTAGATAGATGAATGAAAAGATGGATAAATAGGTTTGTTTGTTTTTTTAAAGAAAAGCTGAAGAGCTATTAAGTCATGAAAGCTCTGGCTTACTGTACTGGACGTCTTATTTGTAAGATCTCTAATGTGGCTTGAAGATACAGGAAAAAATAGAGTGAAATAAGGGAGATTCATCTGCCTGATCGTCCTGATACTTCTGAGGTAAATACAAACGAAAGAAAGTGGTAACAGAGATAAAGCCTTAAATGGTATTGGCCCCAGGATGAAATAATCCACTATAATCTCCGGTAGTTCAAAACTCAAAAAAAATGAATCCATTTTTAAATTTGGTTATTTTTCTTTCATGTTACTTGGCGTTGGTAGGAAAGGGAATTTCAGGGATTTTGCTCCAGAAAAAAGTCAGGAAGGCATTTCTTAACATAGGGGGGCGGGCAGGGATGCAGTGAATACATCTGCTATCTTGTCATCCTCGAGGGTAGAAGCTGGGGACAGTAGCATCAGTGGTAAGTGAGAGAGATACCAACGGGAAATTGCTAAATTTCTACAGGAGAAAGTTAATCGGGAAATGACATCAGAGGTCTCAGAGAGGACTGTAATAAGCAGACAGGAACTGGGGTGTGGAGGTTAGAAAACGTATGGGCCATGCGAACAGAGAGTTCGCCTATGTTTCCATCTCCCACCTACATAAGGGTGCATTGCGGAGGGCCCACGAATGCCCAGGGCCCAGTAAAAACACAAGAATGACAACAACAAAACGCAAGCGTGGCTATTTCAGAACACAGCTCTGAGACTGGGCCAAAGACTCTAACTTCCAAAATGTGGGAACATCTATTTCCTACCGTTATAACATCATTGCATTCTGAAGCTGTCATAAGAGCACATTCCAAATAGTCTGAGGCCGGAGAATAATGTGAGAGAGAAGAGAATGTACTGAGAACACATTCCCAGCGGAAGAGCAGGCTGAGGAATGCAGACATCCACAGGAATGGGGAGGGTAAGAGAAGGTGCCCGACGTCCCCTGGACCCAAGAACTCTCAATGGAGGGCAAGAGACACTCGAGGAATTTTTTAAGGGAAAAAAATACTGGGGAAACGGCAGGAACGACTGACTACTGATACCACTCCAACAAAGATGCCAAAAACAGCAAAATGTTTTAAACTCTCATGACCTCTCTGAACAGCAGCCTCATCTATGTTCAGAGAAAATGTGGTTGTTAGAGCTGGTACGAAACAAAGGCCTGCCCTTGACTCAAGGCTCCTGAGACCACCTCCCCCCAGAGAGTTCACCAGCACAGGGACCAGCCCCAGGGGTTATAAATAGCCTATAAAAACTGAGATCTCCCACTTTCAGAATCCAGTTACGAGGCTCTGCGATTCAGTTTCACTGTAGGCCTTCTTACTGGTAGCAGCACAGCAGCTTGATCCTCATTTAAAAGTTGGACCTTCTCACCCACTAAAACCTGGGCAGTAGGAGAAGGAAAAGAAAGCATCCTTATTTCTCCTACGTACTAGCCTCTTGCAAAGTGCTGGGGGAAAGTCTAAAGGGCCTAAGCCTGCCTGTCTAAAGGCACTGTGCTCCCGTCTCTGGATGTAGGGACGGAGGAGGGGCCAGGTGTGGCACAGAGCACGTGCAGGTGACAAGGATGGGTCTGAGAGCATCTGACAAAACTCTTGCAAGAACGTGACCATTGAAGAGGGCGAGCTCATTTCAGTGACCCACCGCTGTGCTGGAGTGAAGTGAAAGAGCATGGGTTTTAGAGTCAGACAGACTCTACTAAACTCTTCAGGGCCTATTTCCTCATTTGCGAAATGGAGAGAATCGCTGTACCTACTTCAAAGGCTGCTGTGTGCATTAAACGAAATAATGTGTGAAAAGTGCTTAAGAGGAGGTCTGGCAAAGACTAAGCACTGTGTAACTGTTGTTGTTAAGATGTGTGCGTGTGTAGTGCCTAACAAGTAGTACATGACCCCCACCGCTAGGTAAAACAGGGCAGGCAGCTGCCAGGCCGTCTCCACCCCTCAAATATCAATAAGTAAATCCCACTGGGAAGGCAGTAATGCTGGAATCCCTCACACGGAAAGGCACAAGCTGCCCTCACTCTTCCGTCTACTCCAAGAACCATCATATTTCTCAAAAATTCTCCAAAAGGTTAAAAAAAAAAACAGTCCAAGAGATCCACCGACTCCATCTCGGCCAGGCCACCCTGAAAGTTAACAGAACCAGGCCTGCGATCAGAAGCCAAGGAAGGGTCTCTGGAACCACCTCCTGCTTGGCCCGTGGGAGAGTCACAGCAGCAGAGATCCGCTCCGCAAATGGATGGCCAAAAGGGAGTCCCAGCTGATGGGAGGGCGAGCCCTTGCCTTTGCACTTTAACCCCAGTGTTTCTCAGGGAGAAGGGGACCTCCCTTTTTATCTCAGCTGGCCGGGCAGAAAGGCAGCCCAAGGTTCGGAGTAAAGGTCAACGGGGCCTTCCAATTACTGTCCCACTACAGCAACCACAGACCTGTGCAGAACGGGAAGCAAGGGACCCCATCCCTCCCACCCCCCAGCCGCCCTATCTCCCTGCCCTGGCCAATTCCCTGGCTCAATGATGGGCTTATATCAGGCAGGGCTAGGATTCTGCTCTTGCCATAGACTGTCACACTATACTATTTGCTCTGCTTCCTTCCTTTCCAAAGCCTAACAGATTGGATTGCCGGAGTCCTCTCCAGCTCACTAAGACACGTGGAAAACTGAAAGTAAGGCAGCGGTGGGAAGAGGGAAGAGGCCGAGCAGTGCAACGCCCCAGCACCCAGATCATCTTTTCCAAGCTCCACGACTATCTCGGCCAAAATAACTACTTACTACAGTTTCAGGGAAACAGAAGAGATATTTACTGCACTGGGGCCACAGCAAGATCTAATTTGAGGCGTTCCAGCCTTTTAACAGGGGCATCACCCACCTGCCCACCTGCCCCATGAAGAAGACCGGAGATCAATGAAGCGCCAGCTGGATGCACATCCGGAGATCGAGGCCCTGCTGCTCCCGGCTCCCTAGTGATCCGGCACTTTCAGCAAATACCAGGCAAGCCAGCAGGAGGGCTGCTCGGAGGGGCGTGGCTGGCTGATGGGGCTGATGACTCTCCCTTCCCATTTTTGCAGAATCTCTCCATAAGTAGGCACCGACCAAAATCTGCATGTCTCCAGGATTTATTTTAACCTCGGGGGAAAACACCAAGCTGAATTACGGTTCAGCACACTACGATGACACGATGGGATTTGCAAGCCCTACTTCCTTATACAGAAGAGAGAAGCAAGCACCAACGACAAGGGAAAAGCAGCACTGCAAACGCTCCACCAAAGGGCAGGTGGTTCCCCAATCCGTACCTAGGTGATTACCCATCTGTGAAGTGAGCGAGGCTCCCATCAGCAGGAGTGCCATAGGCACTTTGTCAAAAGCGGGGCTTACAAGGAGGGCGAAGGATACTTAGGTCCAAAGGCAACACCCAAGGGAAGCCCTCATGAACCAGCTCAGACGAGCTTGAGGCACCACCACATTGCTCTCTTCTCTTCCATTTGGATAGGGGCAAACAATTCATGCTCTTGCAGTCACTCACTCATTCATTCAAGAAACGTTTACTTAGCACCTAGTAGATGTCACACACCAGGCTGGCCACAGAGTCTAGACTGCAAGCTATGGCAAAAGTCACCTGCGTTCAAGTGGCACACGATGGTGAAGGCTAATATATGAAAGGATGAGAAGGCTGTTAAAGCTTCCTCTGGCTCCTCAAAGCATGCTGGATCTCTATTTTAGCAACTGCATTGTGTCCTAGGCCCTGGTGTACCGCCTGTGTCCTGCATCAGATGGTAAAATCCCTGAAGACAGAGGCTACATTTTGTTCATCACTGCCTTTCGTGTCTTAATTACCCAATAAATGTCAGCTGAATGCAACTGAAATAGAAAACACTTCGATTCTTTCAAGATCTTTGGCTTTACTGTTTCTGAAGGCTTTGCCACCAAACAGAAAAATGATGAAGCTCCAGAAAGGAGGAAAAAGGGGATTGACTTAGATATATTAAGAAAACAGAAGTACAATTTTGGAACTTCAGCCCAAGTGCAACCACCACTCAGCGGACCGAGATGCCTCGGGGGTGTCACCGCTGGCGTCCCGGTAGAATGCCTGTCCCCTCCCCTTCTCTCCCCGTCCCTTACTCTCCTCTGAAAATCCCCATCTGGAGTCCTAAAGAAAGACGGGGCGGGTGGCGGGAGAAGGAGTTAGAAGGGGAAGATCCACCAAGTAGCAAGGAAACCTTACAGCGAGAGGCTGGGGGTTCAGGGCTGGCCTGGGGAGGAGATGGGTCCGCCCCCAGTGAGGTGGCCCTGCCGCGCCTCCTCTCACACTTTTCGTTCCTACAAGGCCTCTCTTTTCCCTTTCCTCTTTTTTTTTTTTTTTTAATTCGATGAAACAGCAGTCTTCAGAACTGGAGCAGAAGAGGGAAGCGGGTAAGGTGAGGAAGAAGTTCGTGAGACAGACAGACAGCTCCCCTCGAGTGCTTTCCCGACCTGACACCAAATCTGCATTTTAGTACAGTTTCCTTTAAGTCACCCCAGAGTCCGTAGTTCCAGAAGCCCGAGGGGCCCGGGCTGGACCCAGAGGGAAGGGAGGTCTCTCCCTCGGGAGGCTTCTAGGCCTGCCACGGAATAAGGTAATAGGGTAAGAGAAAGATGAGTCTCCACGGCCCCATCCGTGCCCCCGGGGACTTGCCTGCACGTTCTCTGCTCGTCTCCCCTACCCGCTGCCCGGGAAGTCGTGGCCAAGCCGGGGCCCCAGCGCCAGAACCCGCGGAGAAGTTTCGCCGCTGCAAACGTGAGAAAACGCAGCTCCGCAGAACACCCGCCCCCACCCTGCCCGCGGCCCCACCCCGCAGCCCGACCCCTGGCGGCGGCGACCTTGGACACCCCGGGCGCTCCCGAGGGCCGGAGGAGGGGCTGCCCTGCGGGCTCGCCGGGGGCCACCGGAGGCGGCCGGGGGACGGCGGCGACCTCCCCTCGGCCCGCAGGGGGGCGCTCCCCCCCCCCCGCCCGCCCGCCCCTCGGCGCCGCGCCGCTCCCGGGCCCGCGCGGGCGCCCCACTTACCCCGCCGCGCAGGGCCGGGGCTCGGGCAGGGTGCATGGGTTACATCGGGCTGGGAAGCGCCTCTGGGGCCCCGCGGGCCGTCGCTCTCGGGGGATGTCTGTCGCCGCCAAACTCTCGGGGTCTCTCGCGCCTCTCGCTCCTCTCCCCCTCCCCTCCCCTCCTCCCTCCCCTCCCCTCCTCCCTCCCCTCCCCTCCTCCCTCCCCTCCCCTCCTCCCTCCCCTCCCCTCCTCCCTCCCTCCTTCTCTCTTGTCCTTCGGCTCTTTTTTCCGGGTTAATTACGTTTCGCATTAAAGCAAAACCCAGCCCCGGATGTGAGTACAATGCTCCGCCGAGCCCGCCGGGGGCGGAGAGGGGTGCTGGGGCGCCGCGGGCTGGGAGGGGGCGCGGCCGGGCGCGCGGGCTGCGCGGACTCGGCGGGGGCGGGGCGCCCGGAGGCGGCCCCAGAGGCTGCGCGCCGGGACCACCTCGGCCGCGCAGGGGGAGGCCCTGCTTCCGACGCCGGCCCCGGGCAGCAGGTGTCCGAGTGGGAAAGGGGCCCGGGGATAAGGGCATCCTAGAAACAGGGAGACGAGCCGGCCCGCGGGCTCACTCTTTACCCCGTTTATTCTTCCCAAAGCACCCACCTCCTCCCCCAGCCCGCTCCAGCGACTTCAGCCGGGCCTTCCCCGGACCCAGAGCCTTCAGCCATCGGGGTTTAGGGTTAGCGTCGAAGGAAGCATCTCAGATTCTCCCGGGTTGTCATGCATGTGCCCCAGGAGCCCAAGGGGGTCGTAAGTTCTAACGGCTGTATAGGGACTTTTTCAGAGCGTGGCGCAAAGACGCCTTTCCAGCCCTCGGAGCGGGAGGGAGCTCTGGGGGAAAATGGGAAACAGACAAGCAGCAGGTATTAAGTAATATTGCCAAGAGGAACCGAAGAGAACTGTCGGGTGCCGGTGCAGCCTCTGCGTTACCGCATTTGATCCACGCTGCAACCCAATGGGTATCAATCCCCTTCACGATGAGGAAACCGAGACTCAGAGACGTTAAGGAATTTGCCCTGGGTCCCACAGTTATCAATGGCTCGTCTGTCAGGTTCTGATGCCGGCCTCGCACGTGAGGAGATAGATATTTCAATGTACATGCAGCCAGGCACATAACATTCGAAACACAGAAACGTAGTGGATTGACCCTGGGATGGAGGACCGACCGGGAGCTGCGATTCCTGGGGATTTTGGTGCAAATATAGTTGATAAGGTCGAGTCCTAGTTACAAGGCTTTGACGCAGGGGAGGGCCGAAGAAGACCCTTGAGGCTAGATGGGCGGGATTGCGGGAAAGGCGGGTCCACGTCCCAGTGTTGGAAGGGGAAAGGCAGACTGTTAAAAAGTCTCCAGGACCTGAGGCAGCAAAGCCTGGGGGAAGGGGGGCCCCAGCCAGACGAGCTGGGAGGAAGGTAGGACCACGCTCAGCACACACCCCGAAAGCACTAGTGATGAAACCACACGTTTCCTCTTCCATTTTGATTGCCAAAGCAAAAATGAACCGACCTGCTCTCTCAGGTGTGAAAAAAGACTGTTTGCTTTAGAACATTTTGCTTTGAATGAGGAAGGAAAGGGGGACACAAGAAAAAAAGCATTTCCTTTGAAATAAATACATCAACGTCAATTTTTTTTTTCTATCTGCTCATGAAGATTTTTGCCACTCACATAAATTTCAGGCAGAGCATATACTCTGGAACCAGATGGCCTGGGTTTGAATCCCAGCTGTGGTGCTTATTAGCTTTGATCCCAGAGCAAGTGACAACTTTTCCGTGCCTTATTTTCTACATCTGGATGCTTACAAAGAGTGAATGAGCTAACATTTGTAGAGTGTTTGGATTACTGCCGAACGTGAAGTAGGTGCTATGTAAATGTTTTTGAATTTAAAAATTAGATTATGGTTTTCAGGGTGAAATGGAACAAAATTCCATCCAGCTCCCAGTAAATCCGACTGGAACGGATGGTTTCCAGTATGAGCCAGGAGGTAAAAAGTCTCAGATTCCATGGTATGGTTCGTATTAAAACCCATAAAACTCTAGTCCCTGTGGGGCCTGCCTGAGTTATTCAGTCACAGAGCCACAAATATTTCCTGAGCACTACTGTATTGGATGCCTGGGAGGCAAAGCTCGGCGAGAGGATGCAAGTGTTACTGGGAGGTTGACGCAGCCTTGTATCCCTCCTGGAAATGCCATGAAAATGGCACAGAGTGACAAAGTACTACCAACTTTTAGAGGAACAAGACGTGTGTGTGCGCGCACACGCATCTGTTTGGGAGGGGTCCTCGAGAAGGAAGTAGTGAATTTTGAAATGGGCCTGAGAAGATGGGGACAATTTGACTCCAGTGTTGGGCTGGGGTGGGGGTGGGGGTCATCGGTGCACTTTGGATGATGCTTGTACTTCACTGGGATCCCCGTTTACTGCCACATTTATCGCTAGCCAGGACCTGGCCCCAGTTAGATTACAGTTTCTTCTCTGACTCCTGTATTTCCACTGTTTCCTCAGAGGTCTCCTGCCTCCCCCTCCCATAGTGGCACAGAGTGTCAATTGAGTCTGAGCCCTGCTGTGGTCCTTTTGCCATCCCCGACACATTTTGAAAGTATTTACATTGACTGATTTTATGCATTCATTTTTTTCAGTGCAATAAACAGCCCGGATGTCTGAAAATGTGACTCCGCCTATTGGGAAAGGAATGTCAAAAAAGGCCTTTCACATCAGCTATCTCAGTCCCCTGTTGTATCAGTGCAAGATGAGCTTCAACAATTTGCTGAAGGTTTTGCAGCTGGTTAGTGGCAGAGGTGTTTCTGGAACCCAGGGTTGACTACCCCCAGAATCTTCTAGTATTGATGTGGGAACCTTTCCATGAAGATGGAGACTACTGGTCCAGAACCTAAGAATTTAAACAGAGAGCCTTATACTCTATACCCATTTATGCACTTTTCTATTCATTTTCAGTGTTCACGGCTGGGTAACTAGATGCCCTAACGACCTTCAGTGGTGAGCCAGGGCACCCTCTGGGGAACCACATTGTGCTCTGTCCTTAGAGACACCCATTATGGAAGGTACCAGGCTGAAGCTGGGGCCGGGTAGTTCCGTTGGGGAAAGTGTGGGACTGAAGAGGCCAAGGTCAGTGGTTGATCCTGGTTCAGGCCAGTTAATTTCGCACAAAGATGAATTGCTCCAAGGCCATCGCACTTCTAGTGCTAGCTGGTCATTTTATAAAGAGTTGTTGTTGGTTTCAATAGCAAAGTACCATCCATTTCTAGAAAGATTACTCAAACTACTATTGTTCTATTCAGTCCTATTCATTCAGCAAACAATTATCTGAACCTATTAACTATTTTTCCTCCCATATATCTTGTACTTACTTATTTTCCAGGAACTTACTAAATGTTAATTGCTTTACCTGTATTGTCTCATTTAAGTCTTACAACACTGGGAGTAAGGTGCTACTATTTCCCCATTTTATAGATGAGATGACTAAAACATGGAGACCAAGCCTAGTTACAAGCCTGTGCAGTCTGACGCCAGAGCTGGCCCCCTCTTAACCACCAAGTTTGTGAAGGATTCAGGAAGACATAAAACAAGACTCTTTCCCTCCACATTTTCGATAATTATCATCATTTAGAATCTCCTTTCCTTTTCAGCTAGCAATTTCATGTCCAAAGATTTGTCCTACAGAAAGTCATCCAGAGATATATATAGTATAGATGGAGTGTATGTTTATGTGTATATACGAAGTGTATATCTGGAATATATATACACATTTGCTGCAGCATAATAGTGAAATTTGGAAATCACTGTCATTCTCATCAGCAAGGGATTGAACAGGTAAATACCATTAATGCCATATAATCTTATACTATGCAGCTGTTAAAAAAGAATGAAAAATACTATATGAAATTTTTTCTATATGAAAAAATACTAAATAAGTAGGACTAAAAAAGATACAAAGGTGCCTGTATAATACAATCCCATTTCTGTAAATAAAAACCGTACATATTTATTACATGAAAAAAAGTCTAAAAGACTATATTCCAAGCTGTTAGCCACAGTTCTCTTAGGGCATGGGAAGAGGGACTATAATGACGAATCTCACTTTCTAAGAGATGTATTTCTGTAATGTGTTATTTTTTGCAATAAGCCTGCATACATTTGCTTATCAAAGAAGAACAATAATGATTTAAAATTATAATGAAAAATTTTAAAGTTCTATGAGAAAGCATATTGCACCCCTCAAGAATCCCATCATTTAGTTGGGAGGGAATGTAACAAAAAGAAAGAAAAGCCAGAAACTAACACAAGCAGGGACAAGAGGAAAGAGAAAATTTTGTGGGAAAAAAACAACCAGCTGGGGTTGAGAGGTGCAGGAGAAAATGTATGAAGGAGATAGCACTTTGGAAGAACCTTGAAGGTGTAGATAGTGTAAAATGTGGAAGGTGGAGAGAGGCATGAGAATAAATGGGTTCCAGATAAAGTGACTGGTTCTGTGCAGCTGGAGCACGGTGGAAGCAGGGAGGATGAAGAAAGGATTTTCATGGGGAACAAAACAGGGAAGAAAGGTTGCTGGAGGGTCTTTATTGCTAAGCAAATGAGTTTTACTTTATTACTTTAGGCTTTAAGAGCCACTGGAGGTTTTTGAACAAGGAAGTGACACTATTAGAAGTAAATAAGCAGCAATTTCATAGTTCATGACTGCGTGGTAACTGGTCTCTTAACACCAAGCTGCCACCGGGATGTGACTCCTGACTCTGTTCCTAATTAACTCTATAGCCATGGACCAGTTACTCTGCTTCTCTGTATTTCTATAAAATGGAGAAGGTGGTGATAACAGATAATTTATCTCATACCATTGTTGTTGAGACTGAGTTAATGTTTTTAGGGCACATGGTAATTGCTGAGAATGTCTGTTAAACTTTAACAATCAGCTTCATACCTTTGAATTAAAATCTTTGCATTTCATTTTGAAACTTTTATTACAAAGAGCTAACATTACACGACAAATTATTAACTATTCTTTCTTCACACTTTCACAGGTTTATAGATTATTAATCCCATTTTACAGGTGGAAGACTTTAGGTTTTTAAGGAGAGATACAGTCTCAGAATCACATAGCAAGACATGAGTTGTGAGTCCTGGTTCAGTTGTCCCTGCCCAACACCCAAGGTTATCGCTTAGCTCCAATTCTCAGAGCCTTGAGAATAGGAAAAATAGAAGAACATTGGCAATTTCTGTTTATAGGATAAGGGAAACAGCAGTAAGGGACAGTAATAAAATAAAATCAAAAACGAGAAAACTTTGGTGAAATACCTGGAAGTGTGTATATAAAATCAAATTTATAATATATATATATATACATATATATATATGTATATATATATCTGGTGAATTATGCTACTTCCAAAATAAAAGTCATATGTTGAAGACCTAACTCCCAATCTGACTGCATTTGGAGGTAGAGCTTTTAGGAGGTAATTAAGGTTGAATGAGTTTATAAGGGTGAGGTCCTAATCCGATAGGATTGATGGCCATATGAGAAGAGGAAGAGATCTCTCTCCCTGTCTCCACAGCACCAAGGAAAAGCCGTGTGAACACACAGCAAGAAGGCAGCCGTCTGCAGTCCTAGAAGAGAGCTCTCACCAGAGCGCAACCATGCTGGCAACCCCATCCCGGACTCCAGCCTCCAGACTGTGAGAAAATAAATTTCTGTTGTTTAAGCCACCCACTCTATAGTACTTTTTATACTCATACATATATATAGACATTACATATGTACACATGCCAAAATTACTTCCCTGTGACAAAGTTTGGAAAACATTGCCATACTGCTAAATCTGACACTAATATAAACTTCAAAATGAAGTGCCCATCCAGTCCCCAGAAATAAGAGTCTCCTGGCTAAATGCACCATTCCTATTGATTCATGCTGATGACATTGTTTTTCCGTCAGTTTAAACAAGGGCAGTGCATGGCTTGGAATCCTGCATCCCCAGTGATGCCCTGTGATTACAAGGGAAGAACTGGGCCTGTGGAATCAGAGAGAGAGAATGAATAGATAGATACCTTAGGTTTGGATCCTTGACCTTGCTTTCGTACTAAATTTTATTTTTGACCTTGCTTTCGTACTAAACTTTATTTTTGCTTAGACTAGTTTCATAATTCATTTCCTCAGCACCGAGCCTACATAGGGGCTACGATTAGAAAATACTGGGGGTGAATATAGTTAAAGTTGGCAACTGGAATAAACTATCTGGTTTATTCCAAGAGATGCCTATGGTGGTCAGTGAAGCGGGTTGGCTGTTACTTCAGTGGTTCACAACACAAGCTGGTGATTACAAAACAAAGAAAATCAAACAGGGTATTTGAACAGATGGATTTATGTCCTTCCATTATTTTGTCAATAGGAAATATATGCACACTGTACAAAGTTCAAAAGGTACAAAAGAGGAAGAGTGAACAAATATTTTATTTTTAAAAATCCTTTCTAGGGGCTTCCCTGGTGGTGCAGTGGTTAAGAATCCACCTGCCAATGCAGGGGACACGGGTTCGAGCACTGGTCCGGGAAGATCCCACATGCCGCAGAGCAACTAAGCCCGTGTGCCACAACTACTGAGCCTGCGTGCCACAACTACTGAAGCCCACGCGCCTAGAGCCCATGCTCCGCAACAAGAGAAGCCACCGCAATGAGAAGCCCGCGCACTGCAACGAAGAGTAGTCCCCGCTCACCACAGCTAGAGAAAGCCCAAGCACTGCAATGAAGACCCAATGCAGCCAAAAATAAAATAAATAAATTTATAAAAAGAATCCTTTCTATTTCTGAATTTTCCAAGTATTCTTCAATAAGCATGTATTATTTTATGATTATAGGAAAAAAGTTAGCTTTATAAGCAAATAGCTAGTTTTTAATTTAAAAGTACCTCAGAGATCTCACAGCTGCTTTGTGATTTAAAAAAAAAGCAACAACATACCACTAACTTTATCTTCAACTTAAAAATAATTGTGTCTTTGATATATTTTTCAAGAAATTTTAGCCAACTTTATATCCATTCGTGTTAAAATTCCTGCCACTGGAAAAGATATACAAAACTGACTGGCAGTTTGAACCCCGAGAACTGGTGAAACTCAGTATGAGTCACTGGAGACAGGTAATTTGCTAAGGAATCTTCTTTCAAATTTCATCATAATTTGTATGATGACTCCACATGTCTGTCAAATGTTGTTAAAATTAAGTGCAACACTAGGCTGGAGGTTTTAGCCCAGTCCAGCTTAACTCCTTCATTTAGGAATTAAACAATAACAAGCTAGATTTATCCTTACACCTAATGCATAATGATGGTTTGGATGTTCTAATTGGATAAGTGGCCAAATGCTCCCTCCAGCATATAATGTCAGAAGATGTCACAGTCCTGGTTTGCTGCAAAGACATATCAGGAACATGGTCCTGACCTGGAGGTCACTTTCTGGTAACTTCAATCCCTGGAACAGAACTCTGAACCGGAAGGTAAGAGGGGAAGAGCCTCTGCGTAGCCAAGTCCCTGCATCTTCATGGAGATGCCTTTCTTAGGCTTGCTCTTTGATTCTGGCTGAAGATCTAATTTCAGAAGGTCCAGTTATGTGGTTTCCCAGTCCTCAGTGGATTAGAAACCAAGAAAATAAAAAAGCTTTTGGAGACGGAGGAGGGAGGGGGAGGAGAAAATGACTTTATTCAGTTCATTCCTCTCTGTAAGTGGATTAGCTGACAACAACAAAGGAGGGAAAGAAAAGTTAACAAGCATTCCCAGAGGTTATATGTGCCCCAGACAATCTTCTTCATTCCCAGTGATGACCTTGGGGTAGGAAAATGTGTTTGAACTGTGATCAGAAATTTTCATATAGTTTTGCTGGTAAGAGTGGTGGCCTCTGGGGAGGAGATCACTTCTGAGGTGGTAAGAGGAGACAGGACTCATTCATGCTCTTGTATATTTTTCAGATATTATATTATGTGCATTATGTTTCTTTTGCTTAAAAATAAATTTTTAAAAAATGATTTAATGCCCCCACAAAAGACTTTACAAATAAAAAGTACATAAAAGAAAAGTATATAAATTAAAATATTGGAGACCTGAAACCATAAAACTCTAGAAGAAAACATACTGGGTGAGCTCCTTGACATTGGCCTTGGCAATGATTTCTTTGGATTTAACACCAAAAGCAACAAAAGGCAACAAAAGCAAAAATAAACAGTTGGGGCTACACCAAACCAAAAAGCTTCTGCACAGCAAAGGAAACCGTCAACAAGATGAAAAGGCAACCTACGGAATGGGAGAAAATACTTGCAGTATCTGATAAGGGATTAATATCCAAAATATGTAAAGAACTCATACAACTCAACAACAAAAAAACAAACAATCTGATTTTTTAAATGGGCAGAAGAACTGAATAGACATTTTTCCAAAGAAGATATACAGATAGTCAACAGGTACATGAAAAGATGCTCAACATCACTAATCATCAGGGAAATGCAAATCACGACCACAATGAGATGTCACCTCACACGTATCAGAATGGCTATCATCAAAAAGACAGCAAATGACAAGTTGGCAAGGATGTGGAGAAAAGGGACCCCTCAGGCACCGTTGGAATGCAAATTGGTATAGCCACTATGGAAAACAGTATGGAGGTTCCTCAAAACATTAAAAATAGAACTACCATGTGATCCAGCAGTTCCACTTCTGTGTATATATCAGAAGGAAACAAAATCACTATCTCAAAAAGATATCTGCACTCCCATGTTCACTGCAGCATTAGTTACAATAGCCAGGACATAGAAACAAAGTGTGTCCACTGACAGATGAATAGATAAAGAAAATGTGGTGTGTATATATATATATATATATATATATATATATATATATGTATATATATATAGACACATATATATATAGACACACACATATATATAGACACACATATATATATAGACACATATATATATATGCAACCATAAAAAAGAAGGAAATCCTGCCATTTGCAGCAACATGGATGGACCTTGAAGGCATTATGCTAAGTAACGTGAGACAGAGAAAAACAAATGCTGTATGATCTCACTTATATGTGGAACCTAAAAAACCACTGTGGAAAACAATATGGAGGTTCCTTAAAAAACTAAATATAGAACTACCATATGACCCAGCAATCCCACTACTGGGCATATACCCTGAGAAAACCATAATTCAAAAAGAGACATGAACCACAATGTTCATTGCAGCTCTATTTACAATAGCCAGGACATGGAACCAACCTAAATGTCCATCAACAGATGAATGGATAAAGAAGATGTGGCACATATGTACAATGGAATATTACTCAGCCATAAAAAGAAACGAAATTGAGTTATTTGTAGTGAGGTGGATGGACCTAGATGGAATCTAAAAAAAAATGGTACTGATGAACCTAGTTGCAGGGCAGGAGTAAAGATGTAGACATAGAGAATGGACTTGAGGACACGAGGTGGGAGGGAGAAGCTGGGGTGAAGTGAGAGTAGAATCGACATATATACACTACCAAATGTAAAATACTTAGCTAGTGGGAAGCAGCCGCATAGCACAGGGAGATCAGCTCCGTGCTTTGTGACCACCTAGAGGGCTGGGATAGGGAGGGTGGGAGGGAGATGCAAGAGGGAGGGGATATGGGGACATGTGTATGCATATGGCTGATTCACTTTGGTGTACAGCAGAAACTAACACAGTATTGTGAAGCAATTATACTCCAATAAAGATCTATTAAAAAAACAAAACAAAACAAAACATTGAACTTATAGAAACAGAGAACAGATTGGTGGTTGCCAGAGGTTAGTGTGGGGTGAGGGGAATGTATGAAGGTGGTCAAAAGTGCAAACTTCCAGTTATAAGATAAATAAGTTCTGGGGATGGATGCATGGTAACTATAGTTAACAATACCATATAGTATATTTGAAAGTTGATAAGAGAGGAGATCTCAGAAGTGCACATGACAGAAAAGAACTGTCATTTACTCTTCAGTTCTGATGTGAAGAACGGTGCTTCTTTACTCTCCTATTTCAACTGCTACAATCCCTGTGACCGAGCTTCCCCCCACGTGGATGTGGATTTCCTTTGCCATTTGGGCATATGGTTGCTTGCATTCGTTTTTTTGCCTTCCTTGAAAAGAAAGTCCACCAGAACCTTGGCTGGTATGCGAGAAAGTCATTCTCCAGAGGGGTGCACATCAGGGTCGGTTAGATCATTTCAATTAGTTACCATCCAACCCTGAGGTAGCTCCCCTGTACTCAGAAGGTGACAAGCAAGCATTACAGTAGAAGTCAAGTCCGTTAGAACGCAGCTTGTAATTACATGTTACTGAGTACACCATGAGTCAAATCATGGTCACTGAAATGTAACTGCATGTTCTTGAAATAGTTCAGCCTTGAGGTCTAGGGGCTGATTTATTTCTGGTTTCTCCAATTTAAGCCCTTGTATCATGACCGTGGAACTACCACCCAGTTCAGAGTAGATGGGCAACAGGATGAGGTACAAAGAACTGGGGACTACGAATCCTCTGAAATTGTAGGTAAAATGATGTCTACATTTTTTATTGTTCAAAGTTGTAAAGTATCTAGAAATATAAGGATTATGAGCAGAAATGTTGGGAAGACAATGATATGAAGTGGTGGTCTTCAAACTTTTCTTTACCAACACCCCCTAAAAAAATGATAGAAAACTACATATCTCTGCAAACATTTTTAAATTGACATGTGTAACTTTTAATCACAGGTTTGAGTGGTTCAAAGGATGTATTCTGTTAGCATGGTATATTTTAAAATAAAACTGTCATATAGCTTTTTTTTTTTTTTTTTGGCCATGCTGCAGGGCTTGTGGGAACCGGCAGTGAAAGTGTGGAGTCCTAACCAGTGGTCCACCAGGGAATTCCCATAACACTCTTTTAAAATGTATCCAACAGAATCTAATACCACAGTAACTTGACACTTACCATCATTCCTTTTTCAAAATGAACAAGCAGTTCTTTAACAGTCAGAAATGTTAAATCCTTTCCTTTCTTCCTGGAACTCTATATTCATTCCACTTCTTCTAAACAAGTGTATCCAAATGTCATATTTTTATGACATCTTTTATTATTTGAACATCTCTTATTGATTACCCCCTCACATTTTCTGAAGCAAAAATGCCTATGTAAATAGATTTCCAATTTAAAATTTTAAAACTATCCCACGACCTTCAGGCTCCGAGTGTTAAAACATTTTTTGGAAACTAAGTCATCATTACAATTATTTGTTAACAAGGTAAATATATATGTTATTGATCACTAAACATAGAGCAGTAAAATGTTATTGGAAATTATTCCCTTAATACATAAATATATGTACTTTTATATATTTACATACATATGTAATTAGTTTAAATATCCATTAATTAATATTACTTAGGGAAGAAAGAGCTGGTTTAGCACCAGTATTATCCGTCTTACTCTTTTTTTTTTTTTTTAACACATGGAAAAAGAGTAAGGAAAAGAAGTGTCTAAGACCTCACGGGAACTAAGTAACAGCAACAGAACCGGAAGTCATGTAAAGACAGCCACAGACACATACCTGGGCTATATGGCAATCACAATGTAATTTGAGAACTGGAAGATTTCTATTCCTCAAGGTCCAATTCTAGTTTTAGAGATCCATCTATTTCTCATTTTTATGAACGTAGGCACTGAGAAACCTTGTTCACATGAACAAATTGGTGAGGCTGTTATGACAGTGCTTAGGGCTGATGAGAAGGAAGGAAAATTGGGACATACTTCTGGGCTCACGGCTTCAGAGCGGCGTCTGGAATGACTCAATGAACACAAACCCCGTGTGAAGATTTCTAGCGAGTCCACCTTTGTCAGGGAGCTAAAAATCTGTTTTTCAGCAGAGCCGAATTTGGCAGTGTCATTCAATTTTTTGAACTCCTTCGAGCTATAGGTCAGACATCATGTCAAAAATTACTCTATGGGGGAGGTTGGAGGGCAGGGAGCATATGGGAACATTCTGTACTTTCTGCTCAATTCTGCTGTGAACCTAAAACTGCTCTAAAAAATAAAGCCTATTTTTAAAAAAATTGTTGTAATGATCTATCAGTGGTCAACTCAATTAGGCTTTTTTCCTCCAAGTTTTATGGAAAGCCATCAATTGGAAGCCACCTACCTTGTGAAATGATTTGTACCTCAGTTACAAAAGGCATTTGCTTTCTCAACAAAATCACAGATATTTCTAATCATCCCTTGTCTTGGCCCTGGAGGCTTTTACAACAAAGGGCAATGCCTTTCTTTCCTTTTTTAGAAGAGAGAGAGGGCCGGTGTGAAAGGGCAGGCGGGAGCAGAGAAGACGGGCATGAAACCCCACTCTCTCTCCGTCTCAGGCAGATGGAGAAACTGATTCTCTAAGACTGTGTGCCCCGTGGGTGCCCATCCTTTAAACATCACCTGAGGGTGGCGATTTAAGAGCTACCTCAAATACACAGAATTATAAGGTCAGATTTTTAATAACGAATTCGCTGTTTATCTGAAATTCAAATTTAACTGGGAGTCCAGTATCTACAGTCTATCTGGCAACCCTTTCTAATCCTCATCATTCTTTTTAAGAGATGAGAAAAACTGAGACCTGGACAGAACAAAGTACTGGACCAAGGGACTTTTACTTCTCCGTCTACCTGATTCTCAAATGTAATTACTGTTTTCTCACCTCTCATCATGGGGCCCATCTTTATCTGTCCTCCTACGGTGTTCCCATCCTTCTCACCCAAAGCAAAAACAACAACAATAACAAAATATGATGGTATTCCTGAAAGGACCAAGTTTTGGAGGAAACCAGGGCCAGGAATTGGTTTGAGAGAAGCAGAGACAGCGTGTGGGTACAGTGTGGGCAAAGCATCTCTGCCCTGTCGCCTTGAAAACAGTGGCTAAAAAAAAGGAGAGGGAACAGCAGCTGCTGCAATCAGGGCAGACACCAAATTTATATAAAATGTGTGAATAGTCCCCTTTGCAGGCCAGCCCGTGGATACATAAGAGAAAATATTATTCAAGTCCAGCCTCATATCGGATCACCTTTGCCGCCATCCTGAGCTGCTTCTTAGGAAAGACACCAAGCAGGCCTTTTGTTTTCTCTTTCCCCTTCTGTTCTGTTTACTACCAGTGCCCTCTCTCGCACTCCCAAACACCAAAAGTCATTTGAATTTCAAGCCTTTTTTTGGCCTCCCTGTGGGTGTGGGAGGACCTCCCTTGAGAATTGCTCTGGATCTAGTCGGCTACATCCGTAATTTGACAGAATCTCTGTCGTACCCCACCACCACCTCCCGTTCTTTTTTTTTTTCTCGGTACGCGGGCCTCTCACCGTTGTGGCCTCTCCCGTTGAGGAGCACAGGCTCCGGACATGCAGGCCCAGCGGCCACGGCTCACGGGCCCAGCCGCTCCACGGCATGTGGGATCCTCCCAGACCAGGGCACGAACCCGCGTCCCCTGCATCGGCAGGCGGACTCTCAACCACTGCGCCACCAGGCAAGCCCCCCACCTCCCGTTCTTAATGCATGGGACATTCGGATGCCTCCACCCCCAAACTTCCTCTACCTCATCCTTAGTGAGAAGAGCCCCCCAGGAATGCCCAGCCTCCACTTACCCACCCCGGTTTGGGAAGAGCAAAGCTCTTGGCCAAGGGACCCAGCTCGGCCAGCCAAGTGCTACCAAGGACAAGGTGACAGTGACAAGGAGGAAGGCTAGACCTGAGCCCCTCGGTTCAGGAGACCCAAGGCAAGTTCCTGTTTCAGAGACAGCTTTACAAACTGATCAAGTTCAGAGAGGGGTGTGTGTACTTGCCTCTCCCCAAATCTCCCACATGACCCCCTTGATCTTCCCCCGGGGGGACAGCTGGTCTGCTTTTCTAAAGAACCTCTCTAGACCTAACCCTGTCCCTCCCTGCCCCTCCATCCTCATGGCCATTCCTTAGCTGGTGTCTCAATACTCTGGTACATTTTTGTTCTTGACAAGAAAAAGGAAAGGGAAAAAAAAATGAGGAAGAGAAAAAGGATGGCACATCGGAGTTTTTTGTGGTTTGGGACAGTTTTAGTGCAAGGTTTTCAGGACTTGATTTCCCCTGGTCCTTTCCATGCTGAAGACGGTGCTCAGTAACATGGCTGGTTACCAGTGGGACGTGTATTCTCCTTCTGATCCAACACGAGATGCTCTCCCTAGATTTGGAGGTGGGAGGGAGGAGATGGCACGGGTGATGTCCAAGGATGAAGAGCCCGTTTCAGATGGGATCTTCTGCGATAAGCAGAGCCCCTGCCTTCAGTTCTGCAGATGGACACTGAGCCCAGCAGGGGCACCAGAGTGGGGGGCTCACCTCTCCTGTGGAAAGAGACGGGGTGGGAGCGGGAGGGACTGAGGAAGAAAGAAATAAAAGGAAGGAAGGAAGAAAGAAAGAGAGGGGGAGAGAGAGGGAGGATAAATTTGTATATTCCTCTATTTTGACAGCTTCCTTATATTAAAATGGGTATAGAGACACAGACATAGAGGAAAAATGTATGGATACCAAGGGGGAAAGGGGTGAGGTGGGATGAATTGGGAGATGGGGATTGACGTATATACACTATTGATACTATGTATAAAATAGATAACTAATGAGGACCTACTGTATAGCACAGGGAACTCTACTCGGTGCTCTGTGGTGACCTAAATGGAAAGGAATTCCAAAAAAGAGGGAATATATGTATATGTGTAGCTGACTCACTTTGCTGTACAGTAGAAACTAACACAATATTGTAAAGCAACTATACTCCAATAAAAATTTAAGAAAAAAAACGTATCAATAAAAAATTCTTAAAAACAGTAAATAATTAAAAATTATTTTGAATTTAAAAAATAGGTATAATAATGTCTAACATACAATGTTATTATAAGGAATAAATAAAATAAAAATGCCCGGTAGTACAGAGCCTGACATACAGTAGATGCTAAATTAATTTTGTTGAGCATGAAGGGCACTTACACTTACGTTGTGTTTGCTTATCTGTTTGTCTTACCCCCCAGACTCTGAATGTCTTACTCATTTCCATAACCCCTGTACCTATGACGATGCCTGTAATATAGTAGACACTCAATACATATTTTTGAATTAATTCATCAGTTAATTAATACCCTGTCCCACCCTCACCTGGCCCCATTTTCCTTCCTGGTCAAGAGCTCTTTACCCTCTCTCACTATGCTCCCTGGGCCAAGGTTCTGGAACTCAAACTCTGAACAAAATTTGTTGGACCTGCAATGGATGAAATGCCAGTACTCTACTTCCCAGAAATACCAAAGAGTTTTCCCAGCAAGCACAAGGAAGGCAAGAGATTAGGAAGGGCAGACTGTGGAGTGTTGGTATTTCTAAGTCCATTGCAGAACCGTGATATGTTTAAATTAAAACCAGAGTCCAAGGTACTACTTATATTCAAAGTATTTTAAAAAGCAGAGGACATCAGCCTCCCCAACGCAGTCAAGGAGGGAGGAACAGCGTTCTAGAAGAGAGAAAGACAGAGGAGGGATTGAGGAAGGAAGAAAAAGAAGGAAAGAAGGAGAGAAGGGAGGAGGGAGGGAGGGAGGAAGGGAAGGAGAGAAACAGAGGAAAGAAAGAAAGCTGGAACAGTGAATTTTCAAATAGGCGTGTGGAAATCTGAGTCAGGCATGATCTACTGAACACATAATTTTATCTCTGCTGCTTTGCAAACCTCCACTAAAATGGCAGTAAGGGAGGAGAGGAGCATACATCCTCAAGGACAAAGAATGTGAAAACAGCCACAACCAACAATAAATGTTAAACCTTTAAGAAACACAAAAGCTATGATCAGTGGAAACTAACCTACCTACGATATCAGAAAAACCTAGACCTGTGCAAATTGGAAGCAGCAAGAAACCAGCTGTTCGGCATCTCCAAGCCCCAGACAGGCTGGGGGATTCAAGGACCAGGAGCCTCTGAAAGGAGTGGGGAGGGAGATATGGTTTGGGTGGGGCTGGAAACAGGAAGATGGGTTGAAACCTTGCGTGAGGAGGAAGAAGACTGAGGTTGAACAAGGAAGGCTCAGGGCTTAGGGTCCAGGCTCCACCAAGGACAGAAATAAGACAGTGGAGTGACAGCCCGCATAATGAACAGGATGCCAACACTCACCCCCCATCTCCCTTGCCCAATTTGGCTGGAAAAATGCTGAAGAAGGCTTATACCTCCCCAATTCTCACCCCCAACCCTAGGCAGGAACGTGGGGTATAATCTCATTGGGAGACATTGCAGCTCAAGGGACAAAGGCTACAGAATCAGGTATTTGTCTCCTGGTACAATGGCTTTGGTGCACCCACCTGTCTTCAGGCCACTCACTTATGCTCAACATTTTCCAATAGATTTTAGTGCCTCGCTCATAACTGTGAACCACCACCAAGAACCATTGAATACGGACTTCCCTGGCAGTCCAGTGGTTAGGACTCTGAGCTCTCATGGCTGAAGCCCTGGGTTCGATCCCTGGTTGGGGAATTAAAATCCCACAAGCTGCATGGTGCGGCCAAAAAAAAAAAAGAAACATCAAATATTTGAGGGAATCCTCCAACCTAAAATGTAGACTAAAACAAATGGGGGGAGTAGGGGGAACTTTGAAGAAACAGAGGCAATGCAGGGAGAGAAAAAAATACTATAATATTGAGATTAAAAAGATACTGTGTTTATTTTTTAAATGATAATACCTTTTAAAAAAATATCAGGATGCCCTTTAAAGAGGGAGAGAGAGAGCATACAGAAAACAAGAAAGACGTCATGGAGGTTAGAAATATGATAGAAAAAAATTCAATAGGAGGGTTGAAAGATAAAGTTGAGGGACTCTACCAGAAAGTAAAACAGAAAGACAAAAAGGTGGAAAGCATGAAAGATGAAAAAAATTGATATAAATTCAGGAGTCTCAATACCTGCTAAGTAACAGTTACAAAAAGAGAAAACAGAGAAACTAAATCAAGATAGAATCCTGGAACTGACATACATCAGTTTCCCAATTAAAAGGGCCAACGAGTGTCCAACACAGTGAATGAACACAAACCCTCACAAACCTCTCACATTACTGTGAGACTTCAGAACTTCAGGGATAAAGAGAAGATCCCTAAAGCTTCCGGAAACAGGTCACACTCAGAGAAGTCAAGGAGTCAGAATGGCATCAGCCTTCTGAACAGCAGGACAAAAGGATCAAGACCTTCAAAAGGCCTCAAGAGGGAAAAACGGTTTCTAACCTAGACTTCTGTACCCAAAAAAAGTGTAAAACAAACATGTGGACAGAATAAAGATATTTTTCAGGCATCCATTGTCTCAAAAAATTCACTTCCCTTTCCCCCATTCCCAAAAAGCTACTGGAAGATGCATCCCTCCCAAACAAAGGGAGAGACAAACTAAGATCCCTGGAAAATAGGCCTAACACAGGAGAGAGGTGGAGGGAATTCCCAGGATGAAGATGAAGGGAAGTTTCAGAATCACAGCTGTGCATCAGACCTACGAAAAAGCAGTCCATAGCTGAGCTGGAGGTCAGAGAAATTCAGGATTGTGGAATCTCAGAGACATTCAAAAGAAAAAATAAGAAATTGGGAGATCACCTGATGTGTTTGGATGTATTAGGAAGAATTGTATAGTTCTTATACATTATATTCTAATACATTACATTATATTCAATACTTTCTAATACATTATATTCTAATTTATAAAATTAAGAATTTTATAACTCTTAAATTATAAGTTTATAATTCATAAAGTTAGAAGATGAATTAAAGACACATAAAAAACCAATTAAACAACAATAACAACAAAGAGGCAGTTATTAATTCCAGGAAAAACAAAAAGTTATATAGGAAAGAAAAGGTAATCACCATGTGCTACATGGCTCCTCTCTGAACAATGTTTACATAAATATTTAATACTAATGTAAACATGGAACATTGATTTGATAAAATTGTTATGTGGGACTTCCCTGGTGGCGCAGTGGTTAAGAATCCTCCTGCCAATGCAGGGGGCACGGGTTTGAGCCCTGGTCCGGGAAGATCCCACATGCCGGGGAACAATTAAGCCCGTGCGCCACAACTGCTGAAGCCTGCGCGCCTAGAGCCTGTGCTCCGCAACAAAAGAAGCCACCGCAGTGAGAAGCCTGCACGCCACAACGAAGAGTAGCCCCCGCTCGCCGCAACTAGAGAAAGCCCGCGTGCAGCAACGAAGACCCAGCGCAGCCAAAAATAAATAAATAATAAATAAATAATTTTAAAAATCGTTATGTAACTGCAAGGGAGAGTAGTAAGGGAGCTAAAATCTCATATTTCATAGTAGGATGTCCATAGAAGGAAAACTCAAGAACTAGCAGCATAAGCATGACACATGGCACTAAGAAGGTAAAGCTGAAAGGGACCGCCTCTCAGGTAAGGGTGGCAGTTGAAGAAAGGAGCTAGTTTTTGTGATAAGCCTTGTAGCACTATTTGATTTTTTTAAAACCTGTGTGCATCTGCTGCTTGCATAGGATCGTTTGAAAGTTGACAAACCAGGCAATCTGAGTTCTGGTCCTATTCTCCCCTCCTCTGCTACAGGATTTCAGTTTCTCAGACATCAAATGAGGAGCTGGTGCATAAGCCAGAAGAGGGGCGGTAATCAGAGCCCTCGGGAGGGGTTTCCCCGAACACTCTTCTCGTCCCCTGAGCTCCTGGCACTTGATGTTTATCCCTTTTCCACAATAATTATGTTTATTCAACCTCTAAAGTCAACTGGAGGAGACTTGGGGGCATCTTTATGGAGGTTGGGGCAAGTTTTTATTACATTTTCTTTTACATAGGACGATGACAAGATGCAGAGCAAGGGCACTATTGGGAAGCTGGTCTCCACCACGTGTTCAGTAACATCCCACCCTGCGCTCTGACAGTCCTTGTATCCTAAACTTGATCAAATATTTTGGGGCTTTCCCCCCAAACCGGTTGAAAACTTTCCCATGGTTAGGGACCATAACTTATGTGTTTTTTGTTTGTTTTCTTGGCTGGGGTGTTTGGTTTGGCGTGTTTTGTTTGTTTGTTTTTTTCCATTCCCCACAGAGCATGATAGTGGCTTGATAACCAACTGCTGAGTAGGACAGGAGTCTCGTCCTGTCTTGGTGAGGGGCCCTGCAGTGCATGTGTTCATAAGGGGAACGGATTTATTTTAAGAGAGAACACAAAGAGCAGGATGACAGTGGGGAATTTTGGTCACAGGACCCGATTCTCTGCACCACCCCCGTTTCTATTTTTTGCTGGTCGTTTTGTCCTGTTCCTGACGACATCACTGTGTTAGGAACCAGAAAGCACCAAGACCTCAGCTATCCTGTGCCCCTGCTGTCCTGGGTGACCTTGAGAAACTCAGATATAATAGTTTAGCTTCATTTTCTCCCCGGTAAGATACAGGGTTGGACCAGCTGACTGCCATGGGCCCTTCTCGTGCTAAGATTGCAGATGTCACAACTGTTTACGAGTAAGTGGGCACACTTGCCGGGGTTGCTGGGGCCCTGTGCCGCCCTCGGAGGAGAGAGCTGCGTTGCTCAATATGGAAGGAAGGAGGAATAATAGTCACACCAGGTGGCAGAGGGCCGAGCTGGGCCACAGATGTGAAAAGGGAAGTAAAATAAAGCACGAGTCAACTGCAGGTGGAATAATTCATGAGGAAAAGAGCACCTCCGCCCACATCACTTCAGGTGACTTTGGTAAGAGGAGCCGTTGGTCTGCAGCCTGTGCCCGTGGCGAACCTCAGTAATTCTAGAAAACAGTAACGCTACGATTCCCATCAAAGCCACTGATTTGGAAGAGGATCGCTGGTAACTAGGTGGGGCAAAAAGCCAATGAGCATCTGGTGCGAGGGTTGGGAGGGCTTGAGGGGAGAGCTGGGAAGCAGATTATATTATAATTACCAGTCATGGGGGACTGGCTCCCGTGCTCAGCGGCCCAGTGCACTTGTTCACGTATCTCAGCTTTGGAGAATGCCCCTCCCTACACCCCGGCTCTCTTGAGAATGCCCTTTCTCCCGCCCAACTCTGGTTCCAGAGGGGAGTCTCCGTGTTCTCCCTGGTACCGTCACTTGTCACCAATGGATCCCTGCTTTAATTTGAGCCCATCACCCTGTCCCACCTACATGGCTTAGTTGATTGGTCCAGGGGTGGGTCTGTGACCCACGTCTGTCCACGTCCAGGGCCAAGGACCTAAAGGGACCACTTTGATACAAGCAAGGTGGGTCTCTCCAAGGTGGCTGAGGCGATCAGAATGGCCATAGATGCTTTAGATCCATTGAGACAAGTTCTAGACAGTGGACATGCAGTCCAACAATTTGTACCAGCGTCCCTGGCCCCTGGCTGCCCTTGTTTCTGCTCCTGCGGCTTCCACGGGTGTACAAGTTTACTTGGACCTCTGCCTCATCTTTCTTCTCTTGCGTATCAGCCTGCGCATTTTCTTCTTCCTCCACTTGGCTCTCATGGCTCGGAGGTTTCTCAGAAGATGGCGCTAAGGCCGAGAGAGCCTAGAGCTGAATTTAAACATCCAGGTCCTCTTGGGTGTGTCGAAGCTGGGTGTGAGATTACTTATGGCTGGTGAAGAAAGTTGCTCTGAGAAAATGAAGCCCCCAGGTTAAGAAAAAACAGAATATTAAGAGTTGCAGGGGCTGGATTTCCCCTGGTGGCTCAGGGGTTAAGAATCCACCTGCCCTTTTTGTCCGACACCTTAGCGAGGCGCAGTGGTAGCAGTTGCTCTCCCGGCTTCGCTAGGCCGCCCAAGGACAACAAGAAGAAGAAAGATGCTGGAAAGTCAGCCAACAAAGACAAAGACCCAGTGAACAAATCTGGGGGCAAGGCCAAAAAGAAGAAGTGGTCCAAAGGCAAAGTTCGGGACAAGCTCAATAACCTAGTCTTGTTGGACAAAGCAACATATGACAAACTCTGTAAAGAAGTTCCCAACTATAAGCTTATAAGTCCAGCTGTCGTCTCTGAGAGACTGAGGATTCGTGGTTCCCTGGCCAGGGCAGCCCTGCAGGAGCTCCTTAGTAAAGGACTTATTAAACTGGTTTCAAAGCACAGAGCTCAAGTAATGTATACCAGAAATACCAAGGGTGGAGATGCTCCAGCTGCTAGTGAAGATGCATGAACAGGTCCCACCAACTGTATATTTTGAAAAATAAAACTTTATTAAATCAAAAAAAAAAAAAGAAGAATCCGCCTGGCAATGCAGGGGACACAGGTTTGAGCCCTGGTCCGGGAAGATCCCACATGCCGGGGAGCAATTAAGCCTGTGCGCCACAACTACTAAGCCTATGCGCCACAACTACTGAGCCTGTGCTCTAGAGCCCACGAGCCACAACTACTGAAGCCAGGGCACCTAGAGCCTGTGCTCCGCAACAAGAGAAGCCACAGCAATGAGAAACCTGCGCGCTGCATTGAAGACCCAACGCAGCCAAAAATAAATAAATTAAATAAATAAATAAATAAATATTTTAAAAAAGAAAAGAAAACATGTATGGAGTGCTGTCTTTGGGGTGGGCCCTATTCTAGGTGCTTGGGAAAAGAGTCCCAGGCTCCCGGCGCTCGTATGAGCAAGGAAACCTATGAGTAAGTGACAGGCAGAGGAAGTGGCATGGGAGGAGCGGCGAGCAGTGGGGATCCGAGGTGGTGAGGGAAGGGTTCCCCCAGGAGGTGACAGCGGAGCAGAGACCTGCAGAAGTGAAGGAGTGAGCCATTCAAGGATGGAGAGGAGGGATCCAGGCCACGGCAACATAGGTCAAAGGCCCCGTGTGGCGCCGAGTTCCGCTTGTTCAAGGAACAGCAAGAAGGCCCCTGCTGCAGGAGCGAGTGTATCCCCCATACAAGGGGAATGTCTAGGAGATGAGGTCAGAGACATGCGCGGGGCCACATTACATGGAAAGCTGGTAGCGTTCACATCTGACATGATGAGCAGGCTGCTCCTGGGGCAATGCATTGACTGAAGAGTTTGGGTCTTTTGCCTGTTTTATTTTTTTGTAACCATATTCAAAGGTAGCCTTGGGTCCCATGGTGGCCAGTCACCTCTCCCACCTGTGCCCCCAGCCGCCCATTGCCCCTCCCCACAATCATCTTTGACAGCTTCTCGTGTGTCTTTCCAGAGATATTCTGTGCATCTGTAAGAACATTCTAATACATTTTTAACCTCCTGTTTTACACAAATATTAACATATTATTTACAGTGTTCTCTATTTTATAAGGAATTTTGGAAAAGTGGGCTAAGGATTAATCAGGAATTGAATAAAGATGGCAGAACAAACCCATACTTTAGCCTCTCCCTCCTACTTCCCCAGAAATGTCAGTAATTGGAAATACTGTACTAGCGACTTTAAAATAATGGCCTTAGTGCTGTGTTTCAGAAGCTTTGTGCAGCAACATGGATGGACCTAGAGATTGTCATGCTGAGTGCAGTAAGTCAGACAGAGAAAGACAAATATCCTATGATATCGTGTATATGTGGAATCTAAAAAAATGGTACAAATGAACTTATTTACAAAACAGAAATAGAGTTACAGATGTAGAAAATAAACTTATGTTTACCAGAGGATGAGGGGGGGAGGGAGGGATAAACTGGGAGATTGAGACTGACATATACACACTACTACACATAAAATAGATAACTATTATGAACCTGCACAGGGAACTTTATTCAATACTCTGTAATGACCTATATGGGAAAAGAATCTAAAAAAGAGTGGATATATGTATAACTGATTCACTTTGCTGTACACCTGAAACTAACATGACGTTGTAAATCAACTATATTCCAATAAAAATTTAAAAAAAAAAGCTTTCTGAAATCTAAATTCAACCAGCAATCTATATTTATAAACCCATCAGGCTCTTTCTTCAGGGTCCATGACTTCTTGTTTAGGAATGCTGGAAAGAGCAGAAAACTCAGGAAACTAGGGTTCAGGTTCTTCTGGCTTGTCACTAACTTTGTGTGTGACCTTGGATAAGCCACCTCAGAAACTGAAAGAAGGGAGGGAAGGAGGGAGGAAGGAAGGATCAGTTTGGGCTTAGTCTTTCCTAAGAGTGGATGTGTGTGTGTGTGTGTGTGTGTGTGTGCGCGTGTGTGCGCGCGCGTGTGCGCGCATGTGTGTATGCAAACGTGCGATAATGAACAAAAGGGACAAATCCTGTGCCTTCATGATGTTTACATCCTAGAGGAGGAAAAAACCCCACAAAATATAGAAATAATTTAAAAATATATATTAAATAACAGTAAGTGCTAAGAAGAAAAGAATGAAGCAGGAAAGAAGGCTTGGAAATAAAGGGGAGGTGAAGTTTGGACGTAGAGGCCAGCAAATGTGCTGTTGAGAAGGTGACTTTGGAATAAAAATCTGAAGGACATGAGGCAGCAGCCAGGGATGATGTGGGGGCGAGAGGCAGAGAGAGCACAGTGCAAAGGCCGCAGACCTGAAAGCCACGTGGTAAAGATGGGAAAGGTGGGAGGCAGAAACTAAGGTGGACCAGTGACATCGACATTGGTGCTGCCCTGGAGCCCCTGCACAAATTCTAGACTGCTTCCGGGCTGCGATGTAAGTCCCAGAACAAACCCCTGTTGAGTTAAGTTACTGGAGGTGAGTTTCTGTTAGATGCAGCAGAACGAAATCCTTCGTTGATTCATTCTCTTATTTTAAAAATATTTTTTAAAGTGGATTGCTATAGTACCGATTGTTACATCCTTTTGGGAAAGCAATTTTCAAAAGCCTTAAAGTATTTTTTATTTTTTAGCCCAGTGATTTGCACTCTAAGAATCTATCCAAAGGAAATAATCTGAAATGCAGGTGAGAAAAAAATTATACACAATGTGCTGTAAGCTGAATCGTGTCCCCCCTCGAAACTGCCATGTTGAAGTCCTAATGCCTTCAGAAGGTGGCTGTATTTGGACAGGCGGTCTTTAAAGATCTAAGTTAAAATGAGGCCCTTAGGGTGGGCCTTAATCCAATATGACTAGTGTCCTGTAAGAAGAGGAGATTAGGACATACCCAGGGAAAACCACATGAAGACACAGTGAGAAGGGGACCATTTGCAAGGTGAGGAGAGAGGCCTCAGGAGAGACCAACCCTACCCACACCTTAATCTCAGAGTTCTAGCCTCCAGAACTGTGAGAAAATAAATTTGTTGTTTAAGCCAGTCTGTGGTATTTTGCTATGGCAGCCTGAGCAAACTAACATACAACAATTTTTATTTTTATTTATTTATTTATTTTTAACTTTTGGCCATGCCGAGAGGCATGAGGGATCTTAGTTCCCCGACCAGGGATCAAACCTGGGCCTCCTGCGGTGGAAGCGTGGAGTCCTAACCACTGGACTGCCAGGGAATCCCCAACAATTTCTAAAGATCATTATATATTTTAAATAGAGAAAAATTAGAAATAGTCTAAAAGTTCAATAGTAAGGAAAGAATATTATGCAGTCATCAAAATGTTGAGGCTTCATGGAAAAAAATACAAGATGATGTTTGGAAGAAAAAGCAAGATACAATGATTCAGATACATAGAAGATAGATAGACAGATAGACAGGGATGTAGTCAGCCCTCTGTGTCCATGGGTTCCACATCTGCAGATTCAAGCAACTGCAGATCAAAAATATTCAGGAAAAAAACGCAGAAACTTCCGAAAAGGAGAACTTGAATTCGACGAGCGCTGGCAACAATTTACATAGCACTTACATTGTATTAAGTATTATAACTAGAGATGATTTAAAGTAGATGGGATGATGTGTGTAGCTTAGATGCAAATACTACATCATTTTGTGTACGCGACTTAAGCACCCACGGATTTTGGTATCCAATGGAACCAATCCCCCCTGCAGACACCAAGGGACGACTGACTACATCCAAAGGAAGTGAATACATGTATACACACATATATACATATACATATATGATAATATATATGATTTTAACTAGGCTTTGCAAAGCCCGTGGAGGAAAAAAAAAAACTAGAAGAAAGAAAAACACTTGTAGTGTTATTTTTAGAAGATTATAACTTACATTCTCCTTTCTTTGTTAATGCATTGAGACTATTGTTCTTTGAAGTGTACCTCATTCAAATAAACAGGTACAACGGGGAATTGTAAAAGTGGGCTTATACACTCTCCCAGAATGTCTCTTTTTCAGAAAGGAAACTATTTCTGTTGTTTAGATTGAAGATTCGTGCACACACTGTATTGATCAAATTCCTGCGCACGGGTCCAAAGCAGCTGGTTAAACGCCATTCATTCCTTGGTAGGTCTCTGGGGGACTGAACCCTTTTGTTCTTTTCTCCGAGGCCAAGCCCTGGAAGGCTCTATAAACCCTTCCTGAGTCCCAGCATCGTGGCATCTGCCCAGCCAGCAGTGGGACCACCATCCCAGGAGTCCTGGGGAAGCCTGGGATGCACGGACCTGCTTTCTTCCCCACGTGGGAGGCGTGTTCTCAGGCCCAGTGCTCGCCTCCTGTTTCTCCCCCTCACAGCCACACCCTCCCCTTCTCCGGTTTAGCTGATGTCTTTTCTTGGTCTCCAGCTGCCGAATGTGCTGACAGCTCCTAAATCTGTGTCTTTGGTTTGGACCTTTGTCCTTCGCTCTAGATTCCCATATCCAGTTGCTTCCTGGTCTCCTACCCTGGAATGTCCCAAAGTGAATTTACCTAACACTGAGCTCACGCAGTTTGCCTCAGAAGTCTCTCCCGGGACTTCCCTGGCGGTCCAGTGGTTAGGACTGCCCGGACGGCCAGCTTGGATCCCTGCTCCGGGAACTAAGATCCCAGAAGCCCCGCAGGTGTGGCCAAAAAAAAAAAAAAAAATCTCTCGCCCCTGCATTCGCCGTCTCTGTCAAGGATAACCAACTGCTCGGTCACCCAATCCGGAAACCTAAATCTCGGTCTTCCTCCCCCACCTCTCTCCCCACCCATGTCCATTTAGTCACCAAGACGGATGAATTCTCGCTGCTTCACACTCTTTAATTCCATTCATTCATTCAGCCGTCTAAGGTTGGCGAGTAAGACAAGAACGACCCCTTCCCTCGTGAAGGCTCTTTGAGGGGGCAGAAGATAGTAATTTATTTTATTTTATTTTTATTTTATTTTTTTTTTTTTGCGGTACGCGGGCCTCTCACTGTTGTGGCCTCTCCCGTTGCGGAGCACAGGCTCCGGACGCGCAGGCTCAGCGGCCATGGCTCACGGGCCCAGCCGCTCCGTGGTATGTGGGATCTTCCTGGACCCGTGTCCCCTGCATCGGCAGGCGGACTCTCAACCACTGCACTACCAGGGAAGCCCAGAAGATAGTAATTTAAAAAGCTAAAGAATCACATGTATACAGTACATTAAAATGGTCTGAGATTACAGCGGAGGCCTCCTGGTTGAGAAGGAGTCCTGGGGAGAGCCCAAGGTCAACACTCCAGGCAAGAGAAACCGTGAGTAAGTGCAAGGGTCCTCAGGCAGAAAGACTGGCCACGTGTGAGAAGCGCTGCCAAAGGGCCCGTGGCTGTAGATCCCTGAGAAGGCAGTGGAGGAGTGGGCGGGGCCCTTCTGAGCCACGATGAGAAGCCTGGATCTATTTTAATCCCTTGGAACATTTCAAGCAGGAGAGTGAGATGTCTTCCTGGGTCTACCCCTCCAATCCTTCTTCAATACAGCGTCAAGGCTGATCCCTCTGTAACAGAGATCTGATTATGTGTCTCTGTGGTTTTAAAAACTTTCAGTGGCTCCTGTTTGCCTGGAGAATGACACCCAAACCCCTTAGCCTGGCTTTACAAGTCCCTTCATAACCTTGCCCCACATTTCTCCTGCCCTTATTTCTCCCTGTGCCGCCTTAACCCCTTTGCTTGGCCGTGAGAAGCGACTTCCAAATCCCCTGATGGATCTGCTTTTGTTTTTTATTTTTTTTTAGATTTCGGCCACACCAAGCAGCATGTGGGATCTTAGTTTTCCGACCAGAGATCGAACCCGTGCCCCCTGCTAGGGGACCACAGAGTCCTAACCACTGAACCGCCAGGGAAGTCCCTGTAGCTGCGATTTCACTGCCGAGTCTTTACTCACGATTCCTCTCTTCTGAGTACCGTGTTCCCCCCCCCATCATCAACAGAAACCTACTCACCTTTCAAGACGAAGATCAAATGTCCCCTCACCTAGGTAATCTTTCCTGTCACTGCCCCCCAGTAGAATGGACCATTCCTTCCTTTGTGTCCGTCCTCGATGTGCCCTGGATGACCTTCTAGCCTAACCCTGTTAACACTTCATGGCCCTTCTCAGTTTACATGCACCTTTCCCTGTTCACGCGTAACCCTCTCTTACTCCTATGTATTCCCTACCACTTAGCATAGATCTTGGAATACCTTATTGTATGAAGAGAAGTAGTTTTCTCTGTTTTGCATATTAAGATTACATAGGATAATTCTGCCAGAACTACTGAAGCTCAGGAAAAATTGTAATGACCACGTCAGATGAGACTTATAGCGGATGTACCGGTTTCTGAGCTAATAGGGTCCCCACCACTAGCTACATCAGTGCATTGATCCTCATTGGTAAGGCTGAGATTGGGAAAGAGTTTGGCCAGCTAAAAACATCTATGGGGCATGGGTTTGGAAACCTCTTTGCTTGTCAGGCACCTCTCCGCATTCTGCCGTGTCCGTGTCATCCACTGTCTCTGCAGCGCTCACCCCATGACTAACGACGCTAGGACATCGGTTAGCTGGTTGGTGCAGGACAGTTGGAGACTGAACTTATCAGTTTATCACTTCCTGCTAAGTATTCAGCACTGTGGAGTGTAGGCTGGGGAGAATAAAGAAGTAACTTGTTCCCTCTATTTGGGGATGGGAGATCATGATATCTATAGAAGACACTAATTGGTATTTATCACCTGACATATTGATAGGTGAGACCTAATTACAAAATAACCCAGGACTATATAATCAAGTGCTGGACGGCGTGTTCTAGGCAGTAACTGCTGTAGATGTTTTTTCAGGGTCTCTTGACCTTGATGTTGAAGGTCAATGTGTGGCTTCTACCAGCTTGTATCTGCTTGTCATGGGTGGGACCCGAATGAGAATGAACCAAAGGAGAATCAGGAAATGAGTCTGTCCCGTGCTCGGAGCAGTGTCTCTGCTGTTTATTCAATAGTGCTGGCGGGTACTGAGAAATGCACTCGGAATGTACCCTGCCTGTTCGGCAGCTGCATCTCAGCAGAAGGGGAGGCAAAACTGACCTGGAGGAGCTCAGCTCAGAGGCGGCCAGGTTTGCTGAGTCCTGGAAAGTATATACATGGGACGTGTGTTGTCCGTGTGCTCTGCTGACCGGGGTCAGTAGCACTCTGTTGTCGCTGCTGACTTTTTTACGAGTTCTCACTGAAAAAAGTCATAATTGGACTCCAAAGGCAAATGTGCTCCTTGTGAAGCTCGTAAATTCTCCTGCTCTCCGAACAGCTGCAGCTGTAGCCGTTCACCCAGGGGCTTTGCCAAGAAGGCATAGATGCCTGCACAGACTTCACACGGAGCCGCGCTGAGGGGAGGGTGGCTGGCTGGAGCTCAGATGAGATGGGATCATTAACGATTTCTGACGAAAGACTCGAAACTTTAAATCAAATTACAGATTATGATGGCTCATCCTTCCATTAACCCTAACTGTGGTGACTTCACTTGGTCTCAAGCAACAAGCAATGCGCAGCTCCTCGGTGGAGTTTAAGTCCGTGTATCTCCTCATTTAATGGTACAAAATTTCAGTGGAGGGCTTCCCTGGTGGCGCAGCGGTTGAGAGTCCGCCTGCCGATGCAGGGGACACAGGTTCGTGTCCCGGTCCGGGAAGATCCCACATGCCGTGGAGCGGCTGGGCCCGTGAGCCATGGCCGCTGAGCCTGCACGTCCGGAGCCTGTGCTCCACAACGGGAGAGGCCACAACAGTGAGAGGCCCGAGTACGCAAAAAAAAAAAAAAAAAAAAAAAAATTTCAGTGGATTTTTTTGTGTGTGGCTTTCCATACATTTCTTGACTCACCAATCTAATTTGATACGCGACATGATGTCTTCGGAGCAGGGGCCTGTGCAGTTCATTGCACACAACAAACTCGTACTAAATATCTGTTGCTTGACTGATACCTTGAGTTTTCACTTTTTAGATGACAGCAAGACATGTCATATTGATTAAATATCACCTAACAGAGTCCACATTCTCATAGCTCCAAGAGCACACAATAGCTCCAAGAGCTATTGTTGGCTAGCTTTTAACCTCTGAACCTCTTAAGAGAGTTTCTTATACTCCCAGTTGCTTGATCACAATCTTCCTTAATCTTTATTTTCTGCAGAGGTAGAACCCATGTCCTCAAAGGCAAAGGAGGAATTTAATTTCAAGGCTCTTCTCTGTGGATAAGAACTGGCCCAGTGCGTCAGATCTGCTGTGTGACCGAGGCAATGCCCTGTCTCCAACGCAGATTCCAAGGGAGATGTGGGAAGGGCAGGCTGTGTTCCAGCTCTTTCCTCTGAGCATCAGCTGTAAACACAAACTCACTCTGGAACTAGGAACCTTGGTTTTGAAAGGAAAACAAAGATATGAATAGCATTTGATGTTAATAAATGTGTGACCGTGTCCCAATTAGCTCATTTCTTTTCTGATTAGCTACTTGCATTCACCAAGTCACCCTAAGTCACTTAGGTCTTTGCCTTCTGACGACAGAAGCTTCACAGTGGTCTGTCTTTAGATAAGTTGCTCCAAGTTTCACTTAAAAGCAGCCAAACAACTCAATCATTGAAAACAGAATTAGACACACCAGGTCCAAAAATTATGTACCCCGAATCTAGCTTTTGCTAACGGGGTTTGCATCTCCCCACCTTCCACATTTAACATTTGTGAGTGTACGTGTGCCAAGATGATTCATCCAAGCTGCTCTGGAATTTGTCTCTGCTGGTGACACTGCAGCTGAGCCACCCTCGTCTGCCCTCCCCTCATCTGGTGAAAATGTGGAATATCTAGTTCCGTGGCTCTGTCACCAGCGCCCCATGGCTTTCTTTATTTAGGTACCATGCACTTAGGCAAGTTGCTCCCACGTGGAGCTTTTCATCTCCCGATCACGTTTCTCCACCACTTCTATCTGCCTGCACCACCCAGATTGTGACCCTAAAGAGGGTGAGGACCTAAGGATCCTGAGGGTCCCCAGAACCCACAGAGTGGCCCCTCCGACAAGTGATCTCCTTGCTCTGTGGTCCTTGCTTATCCAAGGAGACTGTGTATAACCTCTTCCCCAGCCCTATCAGCCCGGGAGCCCTGCTCTCTCTTCCTGCTTCTCTGAGATTCTCCCCAGCAAAGGTGCCAAAAATTCATCTTCTTTGAACTTTCAGCAATTCTGATGCTGACTGTATTCCCAGAGATCCTGAAACTTCTGGTGGTACTAGCTCTTGTGTTTCCTTTTACAACATTTGGGGGACAGGTCAGTGTTCTGAGGTTCAGGCTAACCACCCTGAAAAATGAGTACTTTTGTGGGAATTGCCCGTTTCCCCTCCCCTCTCCACTCCCTCTATAGATTTTCACATTCTGGAGGAAAGCCAGGCTTCTTTCTTTTTTGTTGCTTTTACTGTAGATTTTCAAGCTAGCTCTAGCCGGCATCCAGCTCTCCCTCCTCCCTCGGTCTTTCCCCTCCTGGCTCCTATTCAATGACTAAAGCTCTCCAGGAGTATTTGCAGACCTGGGTATCTACCGTGACCTTGTGATCGCACTAATTCCTGGCGCCATGACCTTGTGATTGCACTAATCCCTGGCGTAAGGCTGCTCTCTGCTCTGCCTGTCACAAGGGTGAGGGGATGGGAGTGGGAAGGACGGTGCCTCATCCGGGAGCAGCCCGTTTATTTACAGAACCGGCCTTTTCCTCTCCTTCCCAGTGTCTGTTGCCATATCCTCAACACCCCCTCTGAGAGAAGGATGAGAGATTGGAGGAGGTGGGCCCAGGGCTTCAGCGGTAAAGGCCAGAGTTCTCAGGGTCAGAGCACCAAAGGACTGCTTTCCCCACCTCCATGGGCAAACCCAAGGAGGCCCAAGTTCCCAGGGCTGGTTGACCACTGAGCGCTACAACTTCCTTCCTCACAGCCCCAGAGGTGCGGCCAGATGCTCCTGCCTGGGGACTCTGGGCTCAGTGGCCTCAGAGAGTGCACCTCAAGTTCCTGGGAAACTCTGGCAGCATCTGAGCATCTGAGGTTGACCTGACCAACTCTTCGGGGTCTTTGAAAAGCAGACGAGAAAATTGCTGACAGAATAAGAGAGAAGAAAGATGGAAAGGGGCCTGACTTTGCATGTCTTGGAGAACGGAATTGCCACCATCTAGATTAAGGAAAAAAAAAAAAAAAAAAACCCTGGACAGACTTCCTTGGCGGTCCAGTGGTTAAGACTCCATGCTTCCACTGCCGGGGCGTGGGTTCTGTCCCTGGTGGGGGAACTAAGATGCCACGCCAAAAAACCAAACCAAAACAAAACAAAAAAACCAAGACTTTGGGGAAAAAGTGAGAATGAAGGCCACTTGATTACAGCTGGAGGAGGACTCCAGTTGACAAGACCTGTGTAGCCCTGTCACGATTTAGCTCATGATTATGCGACACCTTGGGTGACCATGACTGCTTCTTGTGTTCAAGTTCTGACCCAGCTTGACAGTAAATCACGTGGGGGCAGGAACCTTAGGGCACAGAGCTGGGTGCCGCATTCATGCTCAGTAAGCCTTGCGAGCTCTCATACGTGGATTATAAGTGACTATTGTTAGCATTAAGAAGGGTTTTTCGAAGATGATGATATTGATGTTGATGATGGCTGGATAGTACTGTAGGCAGGAACCCTGTGCTTTTAAAATCTCTCTCCTCCCTCTGCCCAGCGAGTACCATGCACTTAGTAGGCTTTCAAAATCATTTGCTAGATTTGTATTAAATAAATGATGATGATAATAGTTCCATGTCTGGGAGCTTCTACCCTGCTTAGTAGACGCTTTTCTCTCTTAAAAAAAAAAAAAAAAGCATCTTCTGAGCCTGTGTTCAGTTTTCTCCTGTAGCCCCTTCTCGTGTGTGATACCACAGGTGGATGGTCCTCAAACGTTAGCCTTGCATCAGAGCCACCGCTGAGGCTTGTGTTTCTTTCTTTTTTTTTTTAACTGGCTGCCGCTGTGGGTTGGCTGCTTTGATTCTTCCTTGCTGTGCGCGGGTTTTCTCTAGTTGCAGCGAGCAGGGGCTGCTCTTAGTTGGGGCGCGCCGGCTTCTCATTGCGGTGGCTTCTCTTGTTGCGGACCATGGGCTCTAGGTGCGTGGGCTTCAGTAGTTACAGCACGCGGGCTCGGTAGTTGTGGCTCGCGGGCTCTAGGGCACAGGCTCAGCTGTTGTGGCACACGGGCTGAGTTGCTCCGCGGCATGTGGGATCTTCCCGGACCAGGGCTCGAACCCGTGTCCCCTGAATTGGCAGGCGGATTCTTAACCACTGCGCCACCAGGGAAGCCCAGGCTTGTGTTTCTGATCAGTAGGTAGGGGGTGGGGCTCAAGAACATGCTTTTCTAGAGTTCTCATGGTGGCTGCTGCTGGTCTAGGGACCACACTCTGGGAACCACTGCTGTACGGGTGTGTTAGAAGTGTCTCAGGTTCTCTTACCTGGAACTTGAGGATTGAAGAAGTCTTAGGAAATGGGCCACAGCTGTCTGTGGAGACGCTCAGTAGAATCCTCCTCTGAGAGATCATTGCTCATCTCTGCACAGGGACCACTTTCTCTAGAATTTAGAACTTGCCAAAGCGGGACAAAGGTTGCCAAGAACCCACTTGGGGATCCCAACCTAATTTGCCTGCAGGCTCACCTCTCCCCAGTCTATTCTCCTCACTCCAGCCCAGGTGACTGTCTCAATCAGAAATCTGGTTACCTCTGTCTCCTGCTTAAAAACCTTCAGTGGCTTCCTGTTCCTTCCAGCTTAAAGCCCAGACTGTGGGATGCCTTAGCCTGGTTGGCAAACGCTTCATGATTTGACCCTTGCCTTTGCATTCAACGTGGGATCCTGCCACTCCCCGACTACCATGGTCCCCAGAAATGACCTCTCTCACCCCGTTCCTCTGCACAAGCTCCCCCTGGTTCAGAGTGAACTTCCTTTAATTATTATTATTATTTTATTTATTTATTTTTTATTGGAGTATAATTGCTTTACAATGTTCTGTTAGCTTCTGCTGTACAGTGAAGTGAATCAGCTGTAGGTTACCTATATCCCCTCCCTCTTGGACCTCCTTCCCATCCCCCATCCCACCCATCTAGGTCATCACAGAGCACCAAGCTGAGCCCCCTGCGCTATACAGCAGGTTCCCACTAGCCATCTATTTTACACATGGCAGTATATTTATGTCAAACCTAATCTCCCAATTCACCCCACCCTCTCCCTCCCCCACTGTGTCCACAAGTCCTTTCTCCATGTCTGCGTTTCTATTCCTGCCCTGCAAATAGGTCCATCTGTACCATTTTTCTAGATTCCACATATATACGTTAATATACGATATTTGTTTTTCTCTTCCTGATTTACAATGTTGTGTTAATTAGTGCTATACAGGGACTCCCCTGGTGGTCCAGTGGTTGGGACTTCCAATGCGGGGGTGCAGGTTCGATCCCTGGTCGGGGAACTAGGATCCCACATGTCACGTGGTGTGGCCAAAAAAGATTTAAAAAAAAAACCTAAATCATTTATTTAAAAAATTAATAATAATTACTGCTGTACAGCAAAATGGTTCAGTTATACATATTTATACATCCTTTTTTTTAATATTCTTTTCCATTATGGTTTATCATAGGATATTGAATGTAGTTCTCTGGGCTACACAGTAGGATCTTGTTGTTTACCCATTCTCTACATAAAAGCTTACATCTGCTAACTCCAAACTCCCAGAGTGAACTTTCTGGTCCCCTTTCCCTGCATCCTACCCGCAGGGCTGTCCCCTGCTAGATCTCCAAGCAAAGCAAGCCTCCTGCCTAGCCCCCCTCCCCTGGGCACAGGGCCCTCATTACAAGTTGTCCTTAGTACTTGACTCTGTGTCTGGCCCCCAACCCCCAGGCTATAGAGCAACAGGACTGGCCTTTGAGTCCCTAATACTTCCCGCACACCACCTGGATTGAAGAAGGCGCTTGGGGAAGATTTGTTGAGTGAATGGAAATCGTTGAAGACTCAGCGGGTAGCAGACCACACACTGATCTCAGTGATTACTTTGGATACTTTTTGATACAAAACAATGGAGGGGAAGAAAAACAACAAAAGAAGGGGGAGGTGGGGAGGGGAGTGCATTCCCAGGTAAAGCTGAGGAGAGACCTAGAGAGAGGGGAGGGTGGAATTACCCGTACTCCCTTCAAGTCACCTGCAGTAAAATTAATTCCTCCAGCCTTTGTCGACCTAAAGCACAGTGACAAAGGTGGGTTCAGAAGCAAACAAGTGAAGCTCTAGAGGTAGAACTTTAGGCCCTGGCCTGTAGAGTGGGGAGGAAGTCGGAGGTTTTGCAAAAGGGGAAGTTGGAGCCTCCTGAAATTACAGCACCGGTAAGAGAGGCCTCCCCCAGGCCCTTAGTTCACGCCTCCTGGGGATCAAGCTCCCCTTCTCTTGGGATGGGGGACAGTGTCTTCCTGATTCCCTTTTGCTTTGACGGCCTTAGATGGTGACAAGTTGCTTCCAGGTCTGGATTCTGTGTAGTGTCTGAGGACATCGGTTGTCTCTTTCTGCACTTAGTACATGAATCAACTTCATTTTGGAAGCACTTTTATACTTATGAGGCTGACTTCTATACCATAGGATGAAGTTTATAATGAAAGAACTAGACTAGGAGGCATGGTTCCTGTCTCTCCTCTGGTGCCCAGCTAGCTGTCTGCATTTGGGCAGCTGTATTTTCAACTTCCCTCACTGTTCAGGCAGCGCTTAGTAAGAATGCCCGCTCTGGTTTATGTGTGACCCTTTCAAACCGACCCCATAGCTGTTTTCCATTCCTAAGACTGTGCCTTTGCAAACTTGGACCTACTTTGTAAGTTCTCTCTCTGATATCACTCTCTGTGAACTCCAGTGGCCAGGAAAGTATGATAAACAAAAGCAGCCCCGGAGGGAGTTTCTTAAGCTCCAAATGTTTGATCTCAAAATCTGGCTGAATTTATCGGCTGAAACCACCATTGACAGAATATTTCTGGCTGACCTCTCTGCCCTTTGCACCAGCCACCCGGGTTTGGAACCCAGAGCTTCTCAGCTCCTCTTAGCATCTGCAGAGACACCTCCCCCGGGATGAGAGTCTGTGTTCTCCCTGGAACCAATTTAAACCCAAAGGAGCCTTTAAAAAGATACATTTAACTGGTGGAGAGGCTCCCCTCCTTTTAACTTCTGAGCTCATTCCCTCTGGGAACAAGTGACATTTCGATTTTGTTGTGTAAGTTGTTTTTCTTTAGATTAGTTTTTGTGTAAACATTCTCCTGCAAATTATTTTCACATTTTGAGGCAGCTTCTTTCAAGCGGCCAGTCAGACTGATTCCTCTTCTGTTCCCTTTACTACCCGCAGTTCAACTCGCTCTCACTCACCCACTTCCCCATTTCTCAAATTCAAACTAATTCTACTGTTTATGAAAATATTTCCCCAACTTTCTGGAATTTCCATTTCTCAGGGTTACCTCCCCTGGGCCGCAGCCAAAGCTGCACCCACTAGGATGAGTGAAGCCAGCCCAGGTCAAAAAAGGGGAACCATCACTGTGCATGCAGGTGTGGCCAGCGGAGGCCAGGGCTGCCCTGAGAAGGGGCCTCAGGACCCACAAGACAGGCTTAGCGTGAGGCCGGAGGACTAGCTCCAGGTCTAAGCAAAGGGGGAGCAGCTTTCTAATTATGAGACGGACGGGAGCCTTGCAGTCACAACCAGAAAGGCAGGCAAATTACATCCTCTTCTTCAGCCACAAATGTGATCATTCTTTGTAACAGGCCCACAAGAGTAACCTCTCCTCCTGTCTTTTCTTCCAACATCACTGTTGAATGCTTTGTCTAATTTGGTGCAATTTTCCTTATACAGACTCTATCTCTCAGTTTTAAAACACGTCTCTTTATCAGGGTACCATGAATAGCCCCAGGGACTGGTCACAACTCCAGTGGCGCCATTCATGTAGACTACAATGTATTCATCAAAATAAGACACTTCTCCTCAACTAACACAATACTGTAAATCAACTATATTTCCATTAAACAAACAAAAAACAACCAAGCAACTTGTCTTTAAATCTTAGTGACATCTTTTATTTTTCTTCTATACGTTAGGAAAGGTAAGCTGGTTGGGTGGAAAGAATACCTATCATTGCTAATGGTCCTATCATTGCCACAGAATTACCACGTGGCCTTGGACAGGTCCCCTTGCTACCCACATCTTACATCTGCAAAGTAAGGAAATGGGACTAGATCATCTCTAAGGATCCTGCGCTCTGGCTATGATGTTTTCTGATCAGCAGAAAGTGAGATGTCTTTGATCATTAAGTTCCATGATGAGTAGCTTTTGCTTAGTCATTTTCCTCCTTTGCCTCTCTGGCATCTCAAGCTGTTCAGCCCAGGTCTGACTTCAACACTCCCCTTGCAAGGCTATGGATTTTGAAGTCCAGTGAATGTGGACTCACCAGGCCAATTTTCTTCTTTGATTTTCTGAGTTTGGATATTTCTGCACCATTAAAACCAGAGGTACTAATCTGAGGAATTAACTGAGGTGGTCCCTTGAGGTTCAATAGCAGCTGTAACCCTTCTGGGTCTCACTTTTGCAAAGAAAAGAAAAGAAAAAAAAAGAGGCAAGAAGGTTGACCAGATAAGTTTGGAGGTTTAGGAAACAAAGCATTCTGTTCTAAGTTTGGGGCAGTGGGGGCTGAATCATGGCTTCTCCTGGGTTTTGTTTCCTATCAAATCACAACTTGGCCAACATTTTCGGCCAAGGGTCATAAACCAGTGCCATGGAGGACAGAGGAAGAGACACTTGGCCAATCCCAGAGAAGCTCTGCCATCCCAAGTCCCAGGAAGGAGGCTCGGGAGAGAAGTCTCTTTGGTTGGCTGCATCCAACAGGCAAGCATTCGTCAGGAGCTCCGGATGTGAGGAGACAGCTCGTAAACAGTACTCCTGAACCTCAGGAAAGATTTGTAATCTAACACATGTGCAGAATTAGAAAATTAAAAACAGTCCTTCTCAACCACTAGAGCAGGGGTGGGAGGTGGGAGCATAATATCGTAAGTAATTTATTTCTGATTAATACTTAGAGCACTCAAGTTTGAAAGTGATCGCTTTGAAAATACAGATTAGAGTGGATTCGAGGTCATCTTTCAATACTGAGAATATTTTTTAAAGTCCTCTGCAAGAATCCCTCTGAAGGAGGCAGTTGTTTTTGTTTAGGAAAATACTTTGAAGGGACATTTAAGATTTGGGTTTTTTTAATACATTTATTTATTTATTTTGGGCTGCATTGGGTCTTCATTGCTGCACGTGGACTTTCTCTAGTTGTGGTGAGCGGGGGCTACTCTTTGTTGGGGTGCGCAGGCTTCTCACTGCGGTGGCTTCTCTTGCGGAGCATGGGCTCTAGGCGTGCGGGCTTCGGTAGTTGTGGCACATGGGCTCAGTAGTTGTGGCTCGTGGGCTCTAGAGTGCAGGCTCAGCAGTTGTGGCACACGGGCTTAGTTGTTCCACGGCATGTGGGATCTTCCCGGACCAGGGCTCGAACCCGTGTCCCTTGCATTGGCAGGCGGATTCTTAACCACTGTGCCACCAGGGAAGCCCAATATTTAGGTTTTAAAAGATGGGACAGAGCCTGAAAAGACAGATCCAGTGGAGGAATTATTGAATAGTTGGGCGGAGTAAAGAGGAAGAAATATATTTTTTTAGTTTGTTGTTGTTGTTGGAAATAGGTAAAGCAAGAGGTGGAATGGTAGTGTGGTCTGTGCAATGTGGCTCTAAGTGGGGAGTCCAGAGTTAGGTCACCGAGGCTCCCGTCTATGAAACCCACCATGATGCACTTTGTAATAAAGCAAATTTAGATATAAGAGAATTGGTACTTAGTGTCCATCCTCTGCCCAACTCCCATTCTCAACCAGGGTTGGGCTAAGTTTCTTTTTTTTAATTGTGGTAAAATATATGTAACATAAAATTTACTATTTTAAACATTTTTAAGTGTACAGTTCAGTAGTGTTAAGTACATCCACGTTGTGCAGCGCTCAGGTTCTTATTTTCTCTGGGGGCAGGGGCGACACAATCTCAGAAGACAGAAAGACACTTTCATCCCCTGTGTTCTCCCTGCCCATCTCCCTGGCACCATCTAACTAGGAAGATTCAGAAGTTGCTGCTACCATGCTGGAGGGCCAGCTAACCCCAGGATGGGTTATTGACCCCATCGACAGGTTAAGCCAGAGTGATCAGTCACGACTGAGTGAATGGTACCCAACTGTAGGATAGAATCAGAGGGCACAGATGGACCTCTGGAACACCTGGCCAGCAGGTGGCGCTAGCTCGCCCCAGTCATTTCATTAACCAATCCTGAATTTTGGGGGACTGAAAATTTTGGATTCCATGCGTTTCCTATGGAGGGGTTTACCGTGTATATAAATACATAGGTAGTCTCTAGCACATAAGCACTCAATAGGTACTAGATATTACCAGGCATGTCTAATATTCAAATTCAAGCTACTGCATTCCTGTGATGTTCACTTGTTCTACAGCCACAGGATTTCTATAACATTATTATTATATTACTATTACTACTTTGGTGAAGATTTCTTTTAAAAGATGCTAAGGGGGACTTCCCTGGCGGTCCAGTGGTTAAGACTCTGTGCTTCCACTGCAGGGGACATGGGCTTGATTCCTGGTCAGGGAATTAAGATCCTACATGCTGTGCAGCGCGGCCCCCCAACAAAAAAAGATGTTAAGGTACATATTTGAGTCAATGCAAGTATAGAGACATAGAAACAGCTATTAGATTCAGAGTGAAAATAAGAAATCGCTGGAGGAAGGACTGGTGGTTTCCAAGGGGGAGGGGGTTGGGGGAGGGATGGAGTGGGAGGTTGGGATTAGCAGATGTAAGCTTTTATACATAGAATGGATAAACAACAAGGTCCTACTATATGGCACAGAGAACTATATTCAATATACTATGATAAACCATAATGGAAAAGAATATTTAAAAAAAGAATGTATATATATGTAAAACTGAATTACTTTGCTGTACAGCAGTAATTAACACAACATTGTAAACCAGCTGTACTTCAATTAAAACAAACAAACAAAACAGAATTCATTGGAGGAAGGAAGCTGGATCCAAGCTCACCATAAGAAGGGAAACTTCTGTACAATTCTCGGTGATCTGGGGAGGACGCTGGACTTTCCACAAACCAGGGAACAGAGATTCAAGTCAATCCTGACCATAGTATCGTGCAGTGTCAGGGAGACCCCCAGGTGATAACTAAGCCAGGCATAAAGTCGTCTCTTCAGTGGGAGAGAAGGAAGTGCCCTGTGGGGACTGTGCAGATCCCAGGTGATCTGCCTGAGGGAGTAGGTGGTGCAGACCAGCATCGTTCTTGACACGTGTGGAGCACAGACGCTGCGCCAGCCTGTCTAGATTCTAACCCTGATTCTGCCACGTGCTAGCGTGGGTCCTTGGGCAGGATAACTTTCTCTAGATTCCTCATCTATAAAAGGGGGATAATAATAATCCATAAAGTCTGGAAACATAAGTAAATATATATGATGCCATCAAGGCATCTTCAATCTATAAAAAATATATTTTATGGACACACTGTAGTACTAACTTCTGTCAGAAAAAGATTGTGAAAGAGAGAGAGAGACAGAAAAAAGTTCCATGAGTGCTCAGGTCAGCCCCCTCACCTCTGTTATTTGCGTCTTTCACCTTCCAGTTCCTTTCAACTCTGTAAATTGTAGAAAACTGATGGTGATGAAAATCATCCCTGTCCCTAGAAGTGTGTCTGTGTCAGATAGAATGCAATTGATTATTGCCTTGAGGCTACAGCTATTTTGCAACTATTCCTAATTTTATTTCAGAAATCCTTATGCTCTCTCTAAGTCTAGGCTCTTTGAGTTCTCCTTGGAATCACTTGTAACATTTTACTGGTTCCCTCATTAATTAATAAGTTTAATACATTCTTTGATATGTGTTCATTTAATATATCTGTACAAAAGTCATAGTTATCCAAGAAAAGTATAGGTAACCGTTTACTAAACGATTAGCCTCAGTTTTGTAAACCATAGAAATCACGATTCTCAGATCCTTATATCAGAAAAACAATAATGTGTTTTTTGTGTGTTTGTTTTTTTGTGGTACGCGGGCCTCTCACTGCTGTGGCCTCTTCCGTTGCGGAGCACAGGCTCCGGACGCGCAGGCTCAGCGGCCATGGCTCACGGGCCCAGCTGCTCTGCGGAGTGTGGGATCTTCCCGGACCGGGGCACGAACCCGTGTCCCCTGCATCGGCAGGCGGACTCTCAACCACTGCGCCACCAGGGAAGCCCAACAATAATGTTTTTGAATGCTTGTAATCTGTATTTTGATTGAGGATCATACAGTGGATTCTGAAAGGTTTTATTTAGACTATGTGTGTACTTAACATACGTTAATTAACAAAACTGAATAGTTTTTAATGAGTTAGAAAAAAAAATGAAGCTGCCTCTTGGGCGGCTTTACTAAAAATTGTCTTAACACTTCATAGGGTTATTGTGAAGATGAAGTGGGTTAATAGGTACACGATCCTCAGAGTAGTGCTTGGCACGTCGGAAGCACTAAGCATTACTGATTATTTTAATTATTAGGCCACAGTACTCAGTACCCTGTGATATAATTGTAAATGTCCATCTGCCTCTGCAGTGTAAGGTCCATTAGGATAGGAACTGCAACACGGAGAACAGTAAAGCCAAAAGCCAAGAAGGAACATGGTAGGCAGTCAATAGATTAGTTGAATAGTGTAACAGAGTTTGGCAAATTTTTTTCGTAAAGGACTAGATGGTTAGTAATGTAGACTTTGCCAGTCAAAAGGTCTCTGTCCAACCACTTAACTCAGCTGTGCTGGTGGGGAAGCAGCACAGACGTTACATGAATGAATGGGGGTGGTGTTACAGGGAAACTTTACCAGCACTGAAATTTGAGTTTAATATAATTTTCACACGACATGAAATATTAATCGTCTTTTGATTTTTTTCCAACCATTTAAACATGTAAAAACCATTCTTAGCTTGAGGGCCATACAAAAACAGGCAGTAGGCCGGATTTGGCCCCAGGCCATGATTTGCTGACCCTTGAATTGGATGCTGGGTCCATTAAGAGCAAGAATTTTGTCTTCTTCATATAACCTTTAATCTAGTACTTCTTGTGGAATAGATGTTCAAATGTTTGTGGAATTAAGTAGCTCGTGCATAAAGGCAAAAGGGAGATATTTTAGGAGAGCAACCTGCTGAATTGCTTCAGAAAGATTCAATCAGTAGTTTGACAGGAGGACGGTGGGCCTGGCCAGGGCTGTCCTGTGGGTGGAGTGGGAGGGACTGGTCCCAAATGCATCAGCCATGTCTGTCATAATCATTCTTTTTTTAAATAAATAAATTTATTTATTTATTTTTGGCTGCATTGGGTCTTCATTGCTGCACATGGGCTTTCTCTAGTTGTGGCGAGCAGGGGCTACTCTTTGTTGCGGTGCGCAGGCTTCTTATTGCGGTGGCTTCTCTTGTTGTGGAGCACGGGCTCTAGGTGCACGGGCTTCAGTAGTTGTGGCTCACAGGCTCTAGAGCATAGGCTCAGTAGTTGTGGTGCACGGGCTTAGTTGCTCCACGGCATGTGGGATCTTCCTGGACCAGGGGTTGAACCCGTGTCCCCTGCATTGGCAGGCGGATTCTTATCCACTGCGCCACCAGGGAAGTCCCCTATAGTCATTCTTAACTGAAATCTTCAGTGACACTCACGATTTTATAGTCTGCCTTAAAATCCTTTTCAGGACAAAATGGAATTATAAATAAGTCTAAATAGCCTATGCTGATCAGAAAACGTGACCTGAATCATATTACAAATACCTCCTCCAGGCAAGCTAGAACTTGTCGGACTATATTATATCAACACTGGTCAATTTCATAGACCAGATTTAGGAATTTTCCAGAGTTAGGAAACTGGCATAACAGTGTCCAAAAACACAGAGGCCCAGAATTGGATCCACCTACGAAACTGAATAGGCTCCAGCTGCAGCCTCCAGATGCTGCCTGCTTGGCCTCCTGGTGCGCACCCCCAATGCCCCCGTGTACTGTCTCCCAGACCAGCAAAGGCATTTGCCCCCAGCCCAGTGAACCCTCTCCTCCTGAACACAGTTACCGAAGTTACCCGCACAAAGGTACGGCTGTATTTTTGCTTAGGGTTCATAATTCTATTTCTTTTCTTGTGCCTCTGATTTCATTCAGGGCTCAGACAGTTGTTAATGTGGAGGGTGAACTTTCAAATAGGAATCCCATAAAGAACAGCATTTCTCAATGCAGGGCTATGACCAAATGCATTAGGAGAACAGCTATGTCAGGAATCTCTCTGGAATACGAAGGGAAGACTGAACAGAAATTGGAAGAGAGCTCGTTTTAAAGATACATTTATTTTTTTAATTAATTAATTTTAAAATTAATTAATTAAAACGTTCTTAAATTTTAAATTTATTGTTTAAAAGTAAATTTTAAAAAATTTAAAAACTGAAGTATAGTTGATTTACAGTGTTTCAGGTGTACAGCAAAGTGATTCAGGTTTTTTTGCTTGTTTGTTTTTTGTGGTACGCGGGCCTCTCACTGTTGTGGCCTCTCCCGTTGCGGAGCACAGGCTTCAGACGCGCAGGCTCAGCGGCCATGGCTCACGGGCCCAGCCGCTCCGCGGCATGTGGGATCCTCCCGGACCGGGGCACGAACCCGTGTCCCCTGCATCGGCAGGCGGACTCTCAACCACTGCGGCCACCAGGGAAGCCCGATTCAGTTTTATATATATGTGTGTGTGTGTGTGTGTGTGTGTGTGTGTGTGTGTGTGTGTGTGTGTGTGTGTATCCTTTTTCAGATTCTTTTCCATTATAGGTTACTACAAGATATTGAATATACTTCCCTGTACTTTACAGTAGGTCCTTTATATACAGTAGTGTGTATATGTTAATTTTATACAGTAGTGTGTATATGTTAATCCCAAATTCCCAATTTATCCCTCCCCCCTTCCCCTTTAGTAGCCATAAGTTTGTTTTCTATGTCTGTGAGCCTGTTTCTGTTTTGTAAATAAGTTCATTTGTATCATATTTTTAGATTCCACATATAAGTGATATCACATGATATTTGTCTTCCTCTGTAAAGACACATTAAAAATGATAGAATAGGGCTTCCCTGGTGGCGGTGGCACAGTCGCTAAGAATCCGTCTGCCAATGAGGGGACACGGGTTCGAACCCTGGTCCGGGAAGATCCCACGTGCCACAGAGCAACAAAGCCCGTGCGCCGCAACTACTGAGCCTGCGCTCTAGAGCCCGTGAGTCACAACTACTGAAGCCCGTGTGCCACAACTACTGAAGCCCACGTGCCTAGAGCCCGTGCTCCGCGACAAGAGAAGCCACTGCAATGAGAAGCCCACGCACCGCAACGAAGAGTAGCCCCCGGTCGCTGCAACTAGAGGAAGTCTGTGCGGCCAAAAATAAATAAATTTATTTTTAAAAAATAAAAGAAAATGATAGGATGGCTAAAGACCTATACGGTTTTTAAAAGAGCAGAGAGTCATAGAGCAAGTCCCAAGTTCTGGTGAGGAACGAGGTCCACACCTCACAGTGACTGTCCAGAGCCCCGTTGTCAGGCCAGGCCTTCAGCCAAGCTCTCTTCTTCCACTTGACTCTGGCTCTTTGCTTAGAAGATGCAGGCAGGGAAAGGAAGGGGGCCTTTCTTTCATCTAAGATGAATGATCACGTATCTATTTGCAGCTTAAAAGAATTTAGAGTGATGGGTTTCCCTGGTGGCGCAGTGGTTGAGAGTCCGCCTGCCGATGCAGGGGACACGGGTTCGTGCCCCGGTCTGGGAAGATCCCACATGCCGCGGAGTGGCTGGGCCCGTGAGCCATGGCCGCTGAGCCTGCGCGTCGTGCTCCGCAACGGGAGAGGCCACAACAGTGAGAGGCCCGCATACCACCAAAAAAATAAAGGAATTTAGAGTGCTACATCTTACTGGGAAAGAGATCACCCATGATACCACTGCTTAGTGTTAACCACAGTGATGCTTGTTTCTAAGATGGGGTGAGGAGCTCACGGTCCTTTCTTTTCCCTTTGTGCAACTTACCACACACGTACAATGATGCTTGTAAAAGGGGTGGGGGGGGAGTGCTGACTTGCCACTTTCCTGTACATCTGCAATTATTCCAAAATAATTTTAAAATGTTTAGAGAAGCCTGTGGTTATTTCAACAAATATTCCGACTGACTGATTATTTTCCCAGACCTCTGGAATTCTCTGATTTCTACCCGAGTGACCTTGTGGTGAACCTTCCTGTTTTCTCCTTACGTTTATGTCCTTGATTCAAACGCTCGGATTCAACTTCAAACTTTTATCACCCTTCTACAAATTCGAGGTCACCTGGGGACTTAGTCACTTACCTCATACACGAGGATGAACGGCTTGTGGTTACTGAGCTGAAGAATGGCATATGTGGCCATAGAAAATCGCCCCCATCTAGTGAAGGTTTTCATGCGATCTTGGTGGCTGCAGATACAAACATTCATCATTTAGAACTGAACGGTGCAAAGAGAGTTAAGTACAATCAAGGAGAATTCTTGCTTCTAACAGAGGCGGCTTCATTTTTTCAGATGTAAGTCAGGTTCGTTTTTTTAAGCAGCTGTCACAAAACAGAAATGGGGCTTGTGAACCCAAGTAGCTCGCCCTCTGCTGCCACAGAGGGGAAGAGTTTGGGGAAGGAAAGAAGACTTACGCTTTTATTTATTTTTGAAAACACTTTATTTTTTAGAGCAGTTTTAGGTTCAGAGGATTTTATTCTTCATATGCTCCCCCGCTGACTTCCTCTTTTTTTCTTTCCCTCTCAACTGAGCATTAGAAAGGAATGTTTATTATGTCCTATTTCCTGAATGCAGCTTCATGTGCTGAAGTTTTCGTTTCTTTAAGTTAATAAACTGTGGCTGCCGGTTACTAAATGTTGGAACTCTAGCGTACTATAAAAAAGATGGATACTGCAAACGGAAGTTATTTTTTCCTCCCATAAAACCCTCTACTGATTCAGCAACCCCTCTTGCCCCCATAACCTAAAGTTAGTGGCTTTCAAACTTAAAAAACATTTTCTGGGGGCACTTTTCAGGCCCCCAACCTAATACATTTAAAATTGCAACCCAGTATACACATATGCATGTAAGTGAAATGAAAGTTCCACAGAACAATACTTTCCTTCACTATTTACTCTTACAAATGCTGTTTTCTGTCCTCTTCGCATCCACATCCTCTGAAGTGGGGTTTTTTTTGTGTGTGGTTTTTTTTTTGCGGTACACGGGCCTCTCATGGTTGTGGCCTCTCCCGTTGCGGAGCACAGGCTCCGGACGCGCAGGCTCAGCGGCCATGGCTCCCGGGCGCAGCCGCCCCGCGGCATGTGGGATCTTCCCGGACTGGGGCACAAACCCGTGTCCCCTGCATCGGCAGGCGGACTCTCAACCACTGCACCACCAGGGAAGCCCCCTAAAGTGGGTTTTGACCTGCAGTTTGAAAACCATGGTCCAAAAGGCTGACTGTAAGCCTGTGGGATTGGGGCCCCCCAGTGACCATTCACACACATTTGCACTGGAAACTGATGCAGGAAATAAAACCATATTTTATTTTATTATTTTCTTTCCCTCTTTTTTGTTTTGCCCCACCTCGAGGCTTGTGGGATCTTAGTTCCCTGACCAGGGATTGAAACTGGGCCCACAGCAGTGAGAGCGCAGAGTCTTAACGACTGGACTGCCAGGGAATTCCCAAAACTGTAATTTAGACATCTTATTTTTGCCAAAAATTGTTGATGTTACAAAGATCAATTGAAAGGGAGAAAGAAAAAAAAATTTATCAGGAAAAAAATCAGGATTTCATAAGAGACAAATTTTCAGTGCCAGTTTTTCAGTGCAATAGAAGGCACATCATAGCACATCACCACGAGGTCTGGACTGCTCTGTCTGGACTCAAAGATTTTAGTAAAATATTGTGATTATGCCTGAATGCATCAGAGTCACTCATTGTGCTGTCATTTTTGGTGCCTAGAACAAAAATGCCTTTTTGAATCCACAGAGTGTCTTATGTTTGAATATTTGCTTTTTTAAATTTTTTATTTTTTTGGCCATGCTGCACAGCATGCAGGATCTCAGTTCCCCAACCAGGGATCAAACCAGTGCCCCCTGCAGTGGAAGCATAGAGTCCCACTGGACATCCAGGGAATTCCGGAATATCTGTGATTATGAGTTCGCACATCTTAAGACTTCGACATGTTTTGTCAGCTTATTCTCAGGCATGCAGGCAATGCAGGGTGGCCAGCTTCATGGGGCGTGCAACTGAGCTACAGGGTCTGCGGGCACATTAGTGGGGAAATGTTGAGTGGTGGGTACAGCAGCTGTAATTGAGACAGGAGGACAAGAGCACAGCCATTTTGGAAAAGGACCAGGGAACGGCCTTGGGCAAGACAGGCTTTGGAAGCTAAAGAACAAAGGTCCTGGGGGCCCGAGTCCCAGAGACAAAAACCAGGCTCACAGGAATAAAAGATTAACTTTATCTCTGTTACACCCACGAGTATACCTAGTTGCCGCAAGACAAGAAACTCAACTATAAATTTTAACCTTATCTGTTCTGGTGCTTTCTTGCAGAAAATTCTCATTGCGTTTCTTTCCCCTTACAGAAGTCGTCCCTATTCCTGACAGCCACCATGGAGACACCTGAAGCTGATTAAAGAAGTCTGACGATTTCTATCAATAGAAATGATCAGTGATCATGAGACAAACCCTCCTTTATTTTTTTAAAAATTTACTTATTTATTTTTGAATTATTTTACTTATTATTTTTGGCTGCGTTGGGTCTTCGTTGCAGCGCACAGGCTTCTCACTGCCGTGGCTTCTCTTGTTATGGAGCATGGGCTCTAGGCACACGGGCTTCAGTAGTTGCGGCACACGGGCTCTAGAGCGCAGGCTCAGTAGTTGTGGCACACGGGCGTAGTTGCTCTACAGCATGTGGGATCTTCCCGGACCAGGGATCTAACCCGTGTCCCCTGCATTGGCAGTCAATTCTTAACCACTGTGCCACTAGGGAAGCCCCCAAACCCTCCCTTTTAGAAGCAACTTCCCCTTCTACTCCAGGAGCTGGCATTCCCCCCGACCCTCTTCTCCCTTGCACACAAGCTATCTCTTTTAACAGCTTGCCTTAAGTCTTGCGGAAGCGATATTCATGTCTACAGTATTGCTGTCCAAGTATCTGGAAAGGGCCCAGGAACATGACACTCTCACTTCTTGGGAGAGGCCTCAGGATAAACCCAGCTTCTCCATCCTGAGGACAAGACTGAGGTCCAGAGAGCTGCAGTCGTCAGAGAAAATGAGAGCATGGACTTGGATGTGGGTGTAGGGCCTGGGCCCAGGCCTCTTCCCTTCCTGGGTAACGTGGGCTGGCGTTCACTTTTCTAAATGCTGTAGCCACAGTGGACGCAGCAAAAAGTCCTGTGGACCCACCATCTTGTGGCAAGTCCACTACTGTCAGAACATCTCACGACAGGCATTTTCAGAATGATTTTGAAAGAAAAACTCGGGGACTGTTGCCTTATAGTTAGCACTTTAGGCAGACTTGTGAAATCGCAAATCACAGGAAAGGGCCTTCTAGCATCCTCAGTCCAAATGAGGGTGTTAAAGGCCTGTCCAAGGCAGTTGACAAAAGCTGGGACTAGAAACCGCATCTCAGCCTTCATGCCAAAGCTTGTTCCGCAAACAAGGATGGAAAAAATGAGAACTGGAGCTTTGATTTCCCTTCCTGTGCCTTTCCAGTACAGTAACAAATTATGCATCTTTGACTAGGTTTCCTGCTCCTAACACTGTTAAACTTTGGTGACATGATTATGCAATGGCTTCTCTGACATCCACTTAAATATTCCCACTTGAGATGAGAAAAGAGCATGAAAATTCATTTAGTGAATAAAAAGTTGTTCATCCTTGGCCCTGTTGAGGACGATTTTCCAATGTATGCCCAGCACATACTGGCCTTAAGCAGAGTGGGATTTGAGATCAAAGAGACCTGGGTTCACATGCATAGTTTTAATTAGCATATTGTTTATATTGAAATGAAGTTTCAGTGAAACTTCAAAACATTTCTCTTTATATAACTAGCCTCAGAAACTTTTGTATGTTCACTTTAACTCTGCAAATACAGTATTTGGTAAATGAATGAATGAATCAATGTAGAAAAAAGGTCTTTGGTTTTGGTCCTTAAATGCCTACAGACTTAGAAAGTGATATAAATATACTATCCAAACCTGGGAGAACTTGGATTTGAAGAGTTCCAAAAGGACTACTAAGAGGCAATTAATTCTGTTGCCCATTTTGAGTGAGGGCAACAATGTTACTAATATTCGAGCTCTGTGATCTTGGCCACACCACTGCTCTCTCCGGGCCCCAGTGTCTTCCATTGCAAAGTGACTTCTGTTGACTAGACCAAGTTTTTCTTGCTTTGACCACTAGCCACAGCAAGAAATTAATTTTTCTTCATCACCTAGCTCACATTCACTTATATCCAAAACAAACTTCATGAAGCAATACTTATCCTTCATTTGTGCAATGCACTCTATTTCCTGCTGTATTTTCTCTTAATTTACATTTATTATGTATTTATTAATTTATTAAATGCTGTGCCGCCTCCTTTGGTCATTTTGCAGGATTCCCTCCAGGCAGTTCAGTGGGCTCACGAGTGGGAAACACTTTTTTTTTTTTTTTTGCGGTATGCGTGCCTCTCACCGCTGTGGCCTCTCCCGCTGCGGAGCACAGGCTCCGGACGTGCAGGCTCAGTGGCCATGGCTCACGGGCCCGGCCGCTCCGCATCATGTGGGATCTTCCCGGACCGGGGCACGAACCCGTGTCCCCCGCAACGGCAGGCGGACTCTCAACCACTGCGCCACCAGGGAAGCCCCGGGAAACACTCTTTTTAAGAACTTTAGAGGCTGCCATGTCTTACGATGTAGGAAACAGTAAGAAAGTTAACAGTGCTCTTATTTTCCTTAATGGATCCTCACCTAAGTTGTAAATAGAGCCTTAACTGGCCTCTTAATTTATCTTTTCCTGTAATAAAACGCATGACATTTCCTGACCAGTCTCCTATCCCTTAAGTGGAGAGTTGGCCTGGTTAGTACTGAAAAAATTTTTCCTGGTATTAACCTAGAAGAAACATAAAACGTCAACTATGTTTTGTGGCCGCGCTGCGATGTTTACACAGTTCTGGCTGATCATGTGTCCTTCAAGAGTCGGAAAGTTTGGGGTGACTGAGGTTCTTACGACTTGAAATATGCCAAGGCAGACAGGCAGTCTGTTAAGCAAAACCAAGATGCACCCAATTAAATACTTTGTTTGCATAGATGCAAAGGCATGGAAATTTATGTGGCAAGGTCTGAATTCCAAAGTTTGTTTTGTTTTCAATTACACACCTAACCAAATGCATAAAGTCCCACAAAATGAATGTAGCGAAAATGTCATCTTTTGTATTTTTAGATTGAAATATGGAGCCCATGAAAGTGAGGCTGTCATGAATTTTCACAATTGGGGATTGTGACTTATAACCAGGAAAAAAAATGTCTCCACACAGCCACATCTAACAGTGATAAACAGTTTTTATTCAGGCAATGAAACATGGAAAAAATATATTAGTAATCATTATAATAATTTCATTTGTGTGAGTATAACTTTTACAAATATTTACCTGACATATAAAAGGGAAATTACTTGTGCATATAAAATTTATGTAGATGATTTATTCCACACAACACAATCCTGATAGCAGTAGTCAATGCAGCGTTAGATTCCTCTGGACGAGGCTCCTCACACACTTTGTGGCACCCGTGGGGACACAGTGGAAGCAGATGTGCAATTAATTAACATTTACTTGTTGGCACGTTAGTACACAGGGGTATCTATTGGCAAACACACACTTGCTAAAAGCGACACTGAAAAGGTTGCTGCTACCTCTGAGATTTCAAAGAAATGCCTGGATCCTGGCTCGCTGGGTGGGAAGGACCAAGCCTGAGGCTGAGCGTGTGAAATCTGCAGACCTTCCTGCACTGGGTCGGGGGCTGGTTTTGGAGCTCGTATTTTTATATGTCCCCTTGGAAATTATTCACAGAGCATCAGTTAACAACGTGACTGGGAGATTCTCTGTGGAGCAGATTTCAGATGCCGCTAAAAGGCAGAGGGACAGAAAGTGGCATCTTCAAGGTTCTAAAGTGATGAATGGATACAGGGAAGGTTCAGACCACACCTCAGCACCAGGCCTGGTCTCCGCCGGCTGAGTCAGGGCGCTAGACGGACCGTCACAGGCCAGCATTGCACGCGACATCTCCATAGTACAACTATAACGAGAGTGTGTATATATATGTGTGTATATATATGTAGTAGCTGTAACCATATTATAGTTAATAAAGTCATTCCTTAGGAATCTTGCTTGTCCAAATCTAACTGCATGCTAAGAGGCACAGAAATGGGATTGCATTTGGATGAAAAAACTATGGAAAGTGCAATCTTTAGTCTCCAGAATGCTAGCTCTGGGCACTAGGGGGTGGGTCTTCGCTGGAAATTGTTGTTCATACAATCTTCCAGAGGAGATCCTTAGACAGAAGGATCTATCATGACCATTCCTTTGCCTTTACTACATGGGAGACTCAAGGTTTGAGTGATAAGATGCTTTCTTCAAATCACTGGAATCTGGAGGCCAGTCAAACCTTTTTAGACAGAAGTCTCCTTAAAATACTTCTTTATGAAAATCTTTGAAGAAGATGACCCTATAGACTTTTGGCTTGACATTCTGGGATTCCCAGACTGTTATTTGTTCTTTAACAAGCAAATAATAATCTATCTTTTAAATTCTTCAGAATATATACATCTTTACTCTAAAACACTTTGCTTGAATCATTTAGTCCTTCAAACACCTAGTTTCTCTCTTTCCAACAAGAGGATAAAGTAAGAAACCACCCAAGTCCGAGAGCAAGCCTGCATGGTCACAAAACTACAAAGAGAGACACCGGTCGTGGACAATTCATGAGATGGCTACCAACTGCAGCAAAAAACCAAAAGGAAAACAAAAGGGAGCTTTAGGGATTTTACTCCACTAAAAAAGGACGTGCTGAGTCATTTCCATTTAGTGCACGCAGACTCACCATTGCCTGCTCATCACAACTCCATTTTGAGCTTTAGAGCCATCAAGTCCTCTGTTACCTTTCAGTAAAATGAAAGTAACATGCTTTCATAAAGTAACATTCAGTAAAATGCTTCACTCTGGCTGCACTGAGTGAGCCCAGGGACATTTGGGGCAGTTTACTCTGCTGGCTTATAATCAGTCAGTAAGAATCCAAGGCCCGGTACTAAAGTATCTAAGTATTTGTGTGAGAGTTGCAGAAAGTGTGGGACAGGTAAAAAAAGGTAACTGGCTGGAAAGAAGATTCAACTTGAGCCATCCTCCAAAACGAAAGGTAAATCTTCCCTTGGACTCCAGATCAGCTTGGAAGGCTGCCAGGTCCTCAGAGTTTTTCACCATCACATGCTTCTACACTTCCTAATCTGGACTAGGTCTGAAGATGCTAGAAGCCACGCAAGCAAACTGGGCTTCTCGGTGTTTCCAGGACGGTTTCACAGAAGGTCTGGGCAGGTCGCTGGCTTCCAGGAGTGTCTCCAAATAAAGTAAATTTGGGGAGGTCTGACTGCAAATGACTAGCCAACCAAGTGACAAACTGTGCAGTCTGTCTTCCAATAGATCCTCCAATTAAAACACTTTTAGGTAAAGACTATCCATCTATACTTTGGCAAAATGAAAAACTCAGGATATGGCTCTGGATCCAGAGCCTCAACAAGACCACTCGTGTTCCCAAACCACCGTCCAGGCCAGTGGCTTCCTCTCATTTTCCCTTCATGTTTGTCATAGGGAGTATTATTGTCTAGTTTACGAGTAACTTGGCCCCGCCCATGTTTTGAAGCAAAATTCTAGGCCACATTCTTACTCTCCAGATTACTACAAGTTTCTTTCTCCCCCTTATGTTTTTAAAAAAATAAACAAACATACTTCTTTCTGCCCAGTATATTCTCTTGGTCTGCCAGCTGGACAAGCTCCATGTTTCTTCTTGTTGGAGAAAATCCATCTGTTCAATTAGAAGGAAGACCATTTCCCTGTAATGGTCATAGCTGAGAGGCCAGTAGCAAGTATTACTGAATAAGGACCCTTTCGTTTTCCTTGTGCAGCAACTTTACTCCCTAGGGTCTAGTTTTAAGGGGTCTCTGCTCACCAGTGTGCTTGGGAAAGACTGTCGTCACCTCTGTTTCAACACACAGCTACTTTCCCTTTTTATACACAAGAAACCTAAAAGAGAGGACTGTAGGTTTATAACAGAGACCCCTATACTAAGCCTTTCATGCGTCAAACAGAGCAATACAAAACAGGTAAACATGGATATGTCACCAAAACACAGCAGCAAAAAGGTTTAGCAACGTTTCTTTCTGCAAAACGCAAAATGAGTTTCTCTAGTCATGGAGGATTGGAAGAGGCCGCAATCACACTGCCTGGAGACACCTGCTCCTCCAGGGACAGGGCTGTAGCAGGGCACTCACGTCAAACCCGTGACTGCTTTCAGGGCCCAAATGATTGTCACATCACTTCTCCAAACACAGATCATTTCTGTTGTTCTTGGGTTTTTTTGTACAAAATGTTAAGACGGTAGGCTTTAAAATACAGCCTAAGCACCAATTGTGAGAAATGCATATTGGTTAAACAGGACTTCTGCCTTTAAAAGACATTACTGACCTCCCTGGAGCTAAAGATTGCAACCGTGTGAACAGTACACGGCTAAAGAAAAAGTCATCTCGAAAGAGCTAGAGCGGGTCTCCACGAGGCACAATTCATTGCTGAAGTTGGGTCATGCAGTAGTTTTACAAGAAAAGTACGAAAACTTACGTGTACTGGAGATAATGCGTATCACCGTGAAGACGCTCAGGGTGTTCAGATTAAGACAAAAGAGTGCTTTAAAACACCTGTGTGGATTTGGTTTCGCCTATCAAGTGGGCGGGGTTCACACGGGAAATTTCCAGTTGGGGGTTAAGGGCCCCGCCACTCTGAATGGAGCCCAGGAACGGCCTGAGGAATTTGGTTTTGTGAGTGGGATCTGCTCCCTTCACTCCCCTCCTCCAGTCTTCGAATGGCCTTGGTTTAAAAATATTCAAAACGCACTGATTTTTGGAGTGCTTGCACGATTTTTTCCTGCCCATTTGGTTGAAAATTCTACTATCTTTAAGTTTGCAAGGTTTTTTTTTTTTTGCCTTTGGGGAAAAAAAGTCTGAAGAACAATGCATCACACTTGGAAAAATCCAACTTTTGCTTCACCTTACGATTGCTAATGGGGTTAATTAAATAAGATCATCTAAACCTTTGACAAGCAGACTTCCTTTGCATATTCCAAATAGAGAGATAATAGAGAGCAAATGTCACCTTGGAGCAACAAATGGAAGCGGAGGAGACTGATGGCGCTAGGACAGACTTGCCGAACCCCAGCTGTGAGGGATCCCACAAAGTAGATGCCCTGGGCCTGAGGACTAACTCCAGAGGGGCCGCCTGCATCCAGGCTGAGGAGCATCGAAATACGGGGCAACAGGACACTACGGCCGACAGTCTCCCTTATGTGACACCTGAGTCTGAGGTTATGAGTCACGCCAGACATGGAGTCTGGGGGCTTCACCTCCCCAACCCCCCAAATTCTGAAGTTGGCATTCTGAGAAAGGACTCTGTTTCAAAATAGGGTTTTACATTTATGGAAATATGCCCTTCTGTAGAGAAGTTCTTATTTGATTATGCTTCAGGGAAAAAAACCAAAACAAAACCCAGCAGCATATATAAATATGCGTGCGTGTGTGCATGCATGCGTGTGTGTGAGAGAGAGTGCGTGTGTATAAATGGGTACTCAACTGGAAGTAACAATAGGCCAAATCATCTCCTCAAATAAAACCACTAATATTGAAAATTAAATGTAAACGATGAAATAAATTTTTAAAAAAACCAGACAGGTGGTGGACAGGATATGGTCCCAAATAGTAGCCATAAAATCATACACTGAACGCACCTGGGGAAAGTAAAGATGACTTTAAAACAAACCAAAGATAGAGAATCCCGCCCAGACTGGGCAGCCCGTCTCACTGAGCCCGACTCACTGAGCCCGACGGGTCGGTCAGGCCACTTGTTCAGCGGCTGCGCAGTAAATCCTCCAGCGGCGCCTCCCGGGCGGGTGCGTCGGCAGCAAAGCGGGACAGGCAGCGGTAGGTATGTGCTTTTGTAAAGTTCCGTGGTTTTGTTTTTTTTTTCTCTGCAAAGGGGCAATTATTCCTGGATAAGGCAAGATAATCGTGGTCACGAGAGAAGCAGCCAAATGCAGATCTGCTGAGCTAACAGGGGAAACTCAGTCCGTCTTTCCCAGCTTTGCAATCAGCTCGTCACAGATTTTCGTCAGTTCTTCAATTTCTTGGTTCTGAAAGATAAATGATGTGATGATGCAGTCTGTGTCCCGAGATAACGGATCACAGTGAAATAGTCCCCAGACTGGCTATACTCCTCCCTAGGCATCCCAACTCAGTGGTTCTTAACTTTTCTACACCAGAAACCCTTTAAAGAAAGGAAAGCTCTATACCTTCTCCCCTGAGAAATGGTCTTGTGTTCACAAAGTTATGCTTATATTGAGTAGGGGGTAAGGGTAATTACTGGCCCTCTGAAGTCTGTCCTTGAAGTTTGTCAAACTTCCTTGCTATCATAAGAATTACTTGGGGGTATTTGTAAAAAAAAAAAAAAAGAAAAAAAAAGTATCTGGGCCTCACTTGATCCGTGAGCATCCCCAGGGACCTGGGATTCCAGAGTCTAAGTATCTCAGGGGCCACTGTCTCAGGGGTTATCAGACTCCATGATAAAAACCCCTGCCCTGGCTGAATGGATGCCACCGGCCTGACAACATGATTGGAGACACAGTAAGAAAAACACTAAGAGGCACGGAAAATGAAGTCTAAGAGTCACTAATTAGCAAAAGAATGGGGATCGTTATCACCACTCATTTTTACTTCCGTAGCAGAGTTTCTCGACCACATCTGGGCAGGGCCAGTCTTGGTGTGGGGCGCATCCTGTGCACCATAGGGTGTTTAGCAGCACCTCTGGCCTCTACCCACTAGATGCCTGTAACATCTCCCAGTCGTGACAACCAAATATACCCCCAGACGTTGCCAAATGTCCCCCTGGAGGGGAAAATTGCGATGAAGGGGGAAGATGGCTTCACATATTATATTACAGAAAAAAACAAAACGGAAAGAGAAAATAGGTAGCTTCGGAGCCTAAGCGTTTGGTCCTCTGAGCTTCAGTTAATGCAACCTCCTCTCTGTACCCTGCCTGTGGCCAGGTCCCACTAATACACCTGGGAGTATCTGTTGCCACCTGAGTCACTTCCCAAAGGAGCTGGATTGAAGCGTCTGCGCAGAGATAAGCCCCTTTCATCCAGACGACACGGGAGCTGCAGCCGAGGAGGAAAAACAAATGTCTCGGTGGGTCCCCTCTTACCTTCTGCTGAAGGGCCCTTTCCAGGGACTCCACCTTCATCTGCTCTTTCCGGAGCCCCGCGTGGAGAGCAGCGCTCTCAGCCTTTGCTTTTGTTCGAACCTGAGCAATCTCCTCATTGGCTCTGTTTATGGAACGAAGGGACAAAAAGCACATGGTTTGTCATCAGTCGCGGCTCACGATAGGGATGCTAACCGCTGACACCTGTGACACAGAACTAGGCGAACTGACTCCACCATAGAGGAAAAAGAGGAATTGGTGAGCTATATAATTCAATTTTAATTTATAAAAATTCAATCTACACACAACTGCTAAGGAGATTTCCATGATGCAAACCAACGGCAGAATTGACCTTAAAGGCACACGGGACCCTTCAACATTCACATGCCACCAGAAAACAGAATCACATGACAGTTTCTACAACAATCTTAGATTTTTTTTAACCCAGTACAACAACAGGTAGGATCTCTGTGGATTAACACAGCCAATGAGTCAGGATACTAACCACTGGCATCTATGAAACACAGACCTACAAGCAACTTTATTAATTAAAACTCTCCATTAAAAAAGGAGATTCTCACATTTAAAAAATGGTAATTATGTGACATGATGGCGCATTAGCTAACTCTATGGTGATATGTATGTAAATGTATCAAATCAGTGTTGTACACCTTAAACTTACACAATGTCTTATGTCAATTATAGCTCAATACAGCTGGGGTGGGGGGGAAAGGATGTCTGGAAGGATAAAAGAATGATTTCCTGGGGTGAGGAAAGAGGTGGGAACCCATTGGGAGGGGGAGAGAGTGGGAGGGAGAGACTGTATTTTTTTATTCTTTTTAATGTCTGAATCTTGTGAAGAGTCCACCTATTCAAAAAACTAAATAAGACACCCAGGTACACACAAGTGCAACCTGGAATTGCAAAGTAGTGATTTTTTTTTTCTCTGTCAATCTTCCCACAACATCACGAAAAGTGAAATTCTCATGCACAAGCTCTTACTTGTCCAGTTTTTCCTCCGCATGGACTTTCAGGGCCTGGTACCGCTGCTCCTCTTGTTTAACTCTGGCTAAGTAATCCTGAGCACATTTTTTCAAGGCTTCTTCATTCTGTTCCCAAGTGACAATTTAAAATGAAAGAAACAAGTCATTTTGTTTTCCTTCTACTAGTAACATGCCACATATCAGGGTTTTCGTTAAAAAAAAAATGAAAAAACCTAATACATTCAGATGCCTCCAAATAAGACTCCATGGTAGTTTGAAACAGGCACAAATAATTCTCACTGAAGAAACTGTAGATAACTTCATGTATTAACTTTCAAGTCATACAGTAAGTTACACTGACACACCTGCTTTAGGAAGGGCAGATATTCAAAACTGAAGGGCAATCTGATCCCCATTTTAGACAAACCGGACAGTCATTTTTATGGTTAATATGAGAAAAAAAAAAGTGTTCACTGCTATAAATGTGTCTTAGTGACGGTGTACAACCAGATCAAATCAATATGCCCACTTATACTAAATTTGAAACTTTACACCTACTTTCTTCCAGAATATGCAGCCTGTATTTTTCAGTGCTATGGCTTGACTCCCTTTTACTTTTACTAACATTAAATTGGTGAATAATCAAAAAGAACATTTCTAGAATTCTCCTAAGTCTGAGGGTCCCACGGTTCTTACACTCCGTGCCACACTCTGGTCGTGTCCAAGGCTTACTGACCTGACCCAGGGGAGGAATGACCAAGACACGCCACCCAGGGGCCCCAATTCCCTGTTTTAGGCCACCTGCACCTCTGGCACGTGCGTTTGAAGACCCCTTATCAAGAAGACACACCACCAGGGAGGCAGAAGGCAAAGGACGGGCTACCTTCTTGAACCCTTCCAGGACGCCTTTCAGGTTCTCGTATCTCCTGAACAGGTCGGAGAGGGACCTTTCCACCGAGTTTAGGTCGGCCAGGGCCTGCTCCTTCTCCATGGTCAGCTGCTGGAAGCTCTTCTGAGAGGTCATACTCGTCCTCTGTTCATCTTCTGTGAGTCATGATCAGAAGCAACGCACGTTCTCTCAACACACAGCGCACAGCCGCCCTCCCGAGCCACCAGGCAGTACGCTGGGTTGGGGAACCCAGCAGGTAAGGTAACAAAGGTTCCACCCTCAAGGACTGACTTTCTGGGGGGGGAGACATGGTGACAGGTCGGGGCAGGGGAAACACAGCCGGGAAAGAGGGGTGAGCAGTCTCTGCCAGAGGACAGACGGGAGCGGAGACCCAGAGGAGCTGAGGGCGTGAGCCGTGCGTCTACCCAGGCGTCGGGTGATGCGGACGGCAGAAAATACCGTCTCGCCGCCTAAGTTAATGCAGGAAGACCTGACTGACTTAGGGAGTCGGTCCTTACAACAGAGGCTACAAGAGATTCTAAATGCAGTGCAGGAGGGTGAAGCGCTGTCCTTTTCTAAAGGCATCGATGGGTCTGGCGCAGGGAAAGCACCACCTGCAGCGGAGTGGGGCCGCTGCATGGAGCAGAGACGTCCCCCCGGGGGTACGAAGGACGAGGTGAGGCCGCCCACCCTGGTGCTGGAACTCGAGTGTCTGCCGTCCTCTAAAAGGAACCTAACGACAGTGATCCCCATTATCTGCAGATTCCCTGCTCGCTATTTCTATGTGTAGCCCCCAGATCAGTATGTGTGGTGCGCCCCGGCCGTTCGGGGACACGCGTGGAACGGCAGAGAACTGGAGTCACCTGCCGGGCACGCTCTCGGCTGAAGCCGGACAAGGCGACGCTCTGCCTCGTTTCATGCTGCAAACAAGTGTCCTTTTCAGTCTACTTAGGGCCACGTTTTTGGCATTTTTGTGCTTCCTGTTGGGGATTTTGAAATGGGCCCCAAGCCTAGACCGCAGGGCTGTCTCGTGTCCTAAGAGCCACAGGGCTGGAGGTGTCTTAGGGGGAAAACACGTGTGAGATGAGCTCTGTCCTGGCATGAACTGGCGTGAACTGGCCGTGAGCTCAACATTAATGAGTCAGCAGTATACCTTAAATAAGGTGTCTTTAGACAGAAACACCCATAAGGCAAGCTTTCCTGAGGATCAGTGATTCAGTATCGGCTAATTCAGTGTTTGGGCAACTTCATCAACTACTGCAAATAATAAGAATCGCTTGTATCTCCGGGATGGACAAACTGACGTTTATATTCTGATCTGAAGATCACCTTTGGATCCCATGGCTCGTACCCTAGAAAAAAACTTCCTTACCGATCATTTGGGCAATGGTCTTCTCATACTCAGCCACAATTTTCCTTAAACAAACAAACAGAAACTCTTATCAGAAGAGAATTTTACTAACAACGGAAGTTGGAGAAACGCTGCCCCAAACAATTAAACACGTTAACATGTACTGACAAACTTACATAACCCAGTTACCTGCTTTGGGGCTCTCCTTTTTTGACGCTTAAACTAAGATTTGTTAATGTTCAGAAAGGTTTTTCTTGAGATTTTGTTTAACCAGGTTTTTGTTCTATTTACAGAAACAACTGCCTCCACCTTTTCTTTGCACTTGCGTGAATGACCCCAAGGCAATACGTGAATTCTGCTTAGAGAAGGGAATCTTTTACAAAATAAGTTAATGACATTCTTGGGGCTCTTCCTAAGAGACCTGACCTGAGTTCAGGCTTCCCCTGGCCCCAAACCACTCTTACAGGTAGTGGGTCCCCTCTGATTCAGATCCGGGTTTTATTTGATTGTCCCAATTCCAGAAGTATTCTAGGTGTTCAAAGAGGTTTAAAGATTGCCCTGTCGTGTTAACCTTTCTTTTAGGGAAGTGCAGTGCTTTCCTGATCCTGCCCCGTGACGGGTGCCCCTCCCTGTGACCTCATCCCCCATCGTGAGAAGTGACCACTCCCCCGCCCCTCACGGGTGGCGCCCATCACGCTGACCCTGCATCCAAGTTCTTACGATGGCTGCTGTAAGCTCCCCGAGGTCAGGGGCCGTGCCGTCCTCCCCACCATGCCAGCACAGGGACTTACACCCGGTAAATGCTCAAAGAACCAAATAATACAAGAGCCACAAATTAGAGTGGACATATTTAAAATGTTTCTTAGTCATTCAAGTGCCGACTGCACAGTTTGTAGATCAGTTATGCTCCCCAGGCTTTGATGCCATCTTCGGCTATTTCACAGCTCCTAACTCTAGGGGGTGAGCAGCAAATATAAAAAGATTTCAGTGTAAAGTCAGTTTTGTTTCCTGTTAACATGCTTTTTATAATCTATTCCGTGGTTGTGAAATCTGAAGCTACCACGTATAATTCGTTTTAGAAATTATAGTGTTTCCGTAGTTGAGTATGTCAATAAATCTCTGTATTTCTGTTCTTATATCAAATATCAAATGGATATTTTTGCACAAATTGGTCTTTTCAAAGGACAAGAATTATGTGGGTTCTGCTTATTTGCAATGTTCTGAACAACCCAAAATGAGCTACAGCGTTTGAATACAATAACTGGTCGGCAATCCTCAGGAAATGACCCCATCAGTCACAAATCAAGGTGCAAATAGCAAAGCCCTGGAGTTCTCAACAGCTGGTTCTGTGTAAGCAAATACTGTCATCACTTCCTTTGTATTAAATCTAAAAATGCATAAAGGTACCCACCCCTCCCCCAGACCTCCACTCTAACCTCATCTCCAAGACTTCTTGTCGGGTTTCTTCGTATTTTTTCTTCCATTCGCTTGCTTCCATCTCTTTAGTGATTATCTAGATTATAGTGGAGATAAAGCTTGGTTTCACCTACTCAATGTCTTGAATTTAAGACTAGAGCCTGAAAACAATACACAACCAGGTCCATCTGAAGGGAGTCAATCTACAATAGGAATAAAAAAACCCTCACCATTCGTGTATAACGCTCATGACACTGGGGAGGTGCTCTCGGCTGCAGACGATGCTGGAACGTGGTCACCGGGACGAAGGTGACCAGAACCTCTCCCAGGAAAGCTGCAAGTGGTTATTACCATCTCCAGCTCGGTCCAGGGTCTGGCTATCGGCCCAGAACCCTGCTGGGTCAGGACGCCAACAGCTGAGCCATCTGTCTGGCAGAGACTCATCTTAACAAAGGGTGACGCCACAGCACCAATTTAACTAGGCTGAGAAATGAGACTGACACCAAATCAGAGCGGGGGACGTTGGCCTGGCCGGACAGTCTCATTCTGCAGAGATTTCAGATTGGGTCAGAATAGGGCCCCGACGTTCCTCCGGGCAGAGGCATCCATCTCACCGTTGGCAAGATCTCACTCGCCGGACCAGAACCCATATTGCTGCGTTTGGGAGGCTCGTGCTAACCGGAGAGAAACACTCTAAATTCATGGCCTCAAATGCCATTTGCCCTGCACAGAGCTCAGATGGGCACCTATCGTTCTCCTGTGATTACACTTCTCTGTGCTTCTTTCTAGTTGGTACAATCTTTATTTTGGTGCCATCTATCAGGATCTCAAGAACTAGAAGCCAACCTGTCTGCTTCAGGGGGTCAGGCACATCTTCGATGCATCTGGTGGTCCTCTTAGAGTTTTAACTCTCAGGAGAAAGAAAAAGTCATTTTTCTCATTTACAGGATTTTGTAGGGGCCTCCTTACCACAGCGCCTGTTTTGACAACAGGACTAGCTGACACCCCTAATTACTAACTTATTGCTATGTTTTAACAGTTCGAAAGACCTAGGTCAGAGGTACTTAACCACTCTCATTATATTATAAAAATTATATAAGTCACTACACGGAGGGAATTACCTTCTTAAAAAAAAAGGTGGAATCATCAAGAAACACACAAACCAAACACATAAACTACAGCAGAGAAACACAACAGAGGAGGGAGGTAACTAATGGTAGCTAACAGTATCTTTCATATTTTCCAGATCACCCAGGAAAGGCCTAGCAGAGATCTATTTTGAACAGAAGATGTTCAATAAACACGATACAGGGATTCGAGAGTTGAGTTCTTTAATTAAAGAATGGATGAAGGGATTATAGGCATTAAGATGTGAGAGGAAGTCTGCTGGGGACTTTTGGGAAAGTCCTAAAAAAGAGGACTGTGCTCCTAAAGAGAGGTGAATGGCGAGAATTAGACGTTTTCTAATGCTAGGCATTGATGTCTGCAGTGTGAAGCACGGAGCTGCAGCAGCCATCTTAGGACCATGAGGGGAGCTGACCTATGACATTGAAGGGGACAGGCCAGTACACTGAGGATGAAATGGCAAGAACTTAAGTCCCTGATGACCCAATTTGGCTGTGGGACACTACACAGATGTGAAAAAGAAGTAGGCATGCGGGCTTCCCTGGTGGCGCAGTGGTTAAGAATCTGCCTGCCAATGCAGGGGACACGGGTTCGAACCCTGGTCTGGGAAGATCCCACATGCTGCGGAGCAACTAAGCCCGTGCGCCACAATGACTGAGCCTGCGCTCTAGAGCCCGCGAGCCACAACTCCTGAGCCCACGAGCCACAACTCCTGAAGCCTGTGCACCTAGAGCCCATACTCTGCAACAAGAGAAGCCACCGCAATGAGAAGCCCGCGCACCGCAATGAGAAGCCCGCGCACCGCAATGAAGAGTAGCCCCCGCTTGCTGCAACTAGAGAAAGCCCGCGCGCAGCAACGAAGACCCAATGCAGCCAAAAAAATAAATCGATAAAATAAATAAATAAAAAATAATAATAATAAATAAATAAATTTATAAAAAGACAAAGAAGTAGGCATGCATTAAATACTAATACAGAATGATCACCACGATGTATTTTTAAGTGAGAAAAGCAAGGTACAGAATGGTATATGCAGTATTCTACCATTTGTCTAAAAGAGGGAAGAAAAGACACGTATATTTATAATTGCTTGTTTCTGAATAAAATAACTCTGAAAGGAAAAAAAACAAGAAAAAAAAGAATGGATGAAGGTAGGAAACAATGTTATATTCCTGCAAGTCTAGAATTTAAGAAACTTTTAGGCACGAGCATATATCCTCTGTGAAATGAAGGTGCTGATTTAGTTACATACGTGGGTAAAGTTGGCAAAATGCGATACGTAAAACTTCAGGGCTAAAAGATAAAGAAGTGCACAAAAGTTCTCAAGGATGTTTCCAAGTGTCAGCTTTGCCCTCTGGATACCAGGAGGCCAGGAATCCAGCTCCAGCGAGGCGTTTTACAGGGAGCCCTTGATACGAGCTACAAGTGGAGGAAACAGGGACTTCCAGCTGGGGAGAAAGAACTCAAGCCAGCAGAGATGGAAGCTACCCACTGGCACACGGGCTTTACAAAGAAACGGAGCCAGAGTGGACGCAGCGAGGAAGCCTTTACCTCTTCTCGTATCAGGGTGAGCACGGCGGTCTTGTCTGATTCACTGAGGCAGATGCCGTCCAGCGGGCTCTCCCCTCCACAGGCCACGGACACAGGGCCCTTCTCCCCCAGGGACTCCAGTAGTGCCTGTTGGGGGAGAGGGCACAGGTAAGACGTCCGCTCTTCAGCTTCTTAACCCCAAATATCCTCTGATAACTTCCTCCTGAAGAAACCGATCACACCCTTTAAAAAACACGTTTCAAGGGGAAAAAACAGCAGGGGAAGCTTAAAAAGAAAACACCTAGTTACAGTACGATCTGAAGGAAAACCCGTTCTAATGAATATCAGGGAGGTCTTAGCTTCTGTTTTAACGGACGGCCTAGAGAAGTTTTCTTCTCATCCAAAAAGGAGACAGTGTAATTACAGAGGTCAGTCACCAGAGAGTCATGTGCATAAAAGAGAAAACCATCTGTGGTTAATGTCTCGTGAACCTGTGGATCTCTGGGGATGATGTGTTCCATGTAAATAAATTCCCAGAAAAGTGTCAACCTTTTTACATATAGATGCTTTGGATGGAAATGTTTCTAAAATGACTTTCAGGCCTAAGCAGGTAGAAATGGCAAATATATGTGAACTCTGACCCCACCCCGGGATGATTCAGGATCACAGGGAATTTCAGTGGCCCCGAGGGCTGGCACGTGGAGACCCAGCGATGTTGTCACGTGCACAGACGCCAGGGTCTGGGCTGCATTTCCATGTCCTGGGTCTTCCCGACACTGAGTTTTCAGTTCCCTTCCGTCAACATGTCACCTTCTGAGGTGCCAGATTGATTTTTGCCATAAACCTGGGTTCCCGGGAGCCACATTCAGTTACGATTTTGTTTTTCACAAGAACGTGGGCTTTGTACCATTTTTTTTCCTAAAAAGCATTTTTGGGGGTTATTTCCTCCCACCTATGTTAACTTTCTGTATAAATGGGGGAAAAAGCTGATCTAATAACACCCAAAATGCCCGCCAAGGTGACCTGGGAATCTTTTTTTAAAAAAATTATTAGAGTTAGGGTTAGGATTAGGGAATAATCTTAATAATCTTCAATGTCAGCATAACTCATTAGTTACTGACTGGAATCAATTGGGCTCTGGTATCTTGTTTGAATCGAGCTTGAACAGGAAGTCCAAGGTCAATGTAGACCAGTGGTTTTTAAACTTTTCAGGGTCATTAGGGACTCACCCTCTCTCTAGAAAATGCTCAAGAACATGCACATAAATTTCACCTCGATCTTCACTGCCCGCAGCCAAGGGTCCAATAGACAAACCCCTGGCTGAGGCCACAGCAAAGGGAAAATGCAAAAGCCACAAGCCGGCAGTGCCCGTTCCAGCACCATCTGGGGGAGGCCAGCCCACCATGCTGACAGAAGCCCGAGGCCCCCCAGAAACACCTTCTATCCTGGGGGAGCTCCATCACCAGAGCCAGAAGCTACTAGGGGCCGGCAGCCCTAACATGGCCCCCAATGACCCCACCCCCTGTACGAGTCCTTTTGGGTAGCCTCCTCCCCTTGAGTTAGGCTGGACCCAGTGACCCTCGTCTAAAGCACAGAAAGTGGTAAAGTCATGCGGTGTCACTCGTTGACAAAGAGGCTCTGGCTGTGAGAAGCTCTGTGGAGAGGCCACGTGGCAAGGAACGACCGTCTCTGCCAATGGCCAAGTGAGACAGCTTGGAAGCAGATCCACCCAAGTTGAGCCTGGAGGTGACCCCAGCCCTGGTCAGTACCCTGAGAGCGGCTGGGGAGAGACCCCGAGTCAGAGGCACTCACTGAAGCTGCCCCAGGACTCCCGACCCAGAAAGGATGAGATCGTGATCGTCTGCTGTCGGTCGCTGACACACTGGACATCTGACTCATCCCCCCACCTCCCGTGCCACAGTGCCCATCAAGACTCCTCCCAACCACCCTGCTTCCCGTGTAACCTGCCTACTAGGTCCAGCCTACACATTTGGTTCATCTCGTCACATTTCCGATTCTAAATTATTACATTTTAAATCAGTCTTTTGTTTTTATTATTCTAAATCAGAATCCCTAAGACAAATCAACTCTGGGAAGCTGGTCCCCTGTGCCTTCCGTGACTCTCACGTTAGCGAGAGTTTGGGAAATAAGACAAGTTTTCTTAGTAAGGGAAATATTGTCTGTTCTGGAGGTCTGCATCTCACTCATCCTCGAGGGGATAAATGAATTCAGTCCGCCCACTTGTTTAACGACTTCGCTCTAACAAATGAGGTGCCTGGAAGCGGCAGCGTTCCGAGCTGGAAGATCAGGCCTTAGATGGGGACAAATACACCTGGACGAGTGGCTCTGCAGCCGGCAGCTCTCCCGGCCACTCCCTCTGCCTGGCCGGACGCCACAAGCCCCATGACTCAAAATGCAGCAGCTCTTACGAGGAATTTATAGCCGTGGCCTATTTTAGCTGCCTTTTCCAGTCCTCCAGGATTTATTTAGCTTTTTACATTCCGCAGTCCTTTATACTGTTTATCAAACAGCACAGAAAGCCTACAGAATCTACCATCACCAACAACTGGCCTGACCATCTCTTCCTGGGCTGGGCAATCTAGTACGTGTTTAATAAAGATGCTAAGCCAATAGATCAATCACATCCTTCCAAAAGGGTCCTGCTTCACATCCCCTGGTCTTTCTCCCTGTCCCACAAAGCATTCACCCTTGAGGACCCACAAAGACCTGTCTACAGACAGTGGGACCCAGGGGAGTCTTGGCTGTAAGTTCACAGTGAGCGCAGATGTCACAAAGTAATTCTCTGCTCGCGTCCTTGCGATGAGAGAAATCAGGATCCCTAATCTGTCAGGCTCATCCCATTTGTCCTTGAACCTGTTAGAGCAGTGTCCCCCCTGCCACTTCTAACGGAGACACACTGGAAAAGCCAAGTGAACTCAACTTTTGAGAAGTTTAAGATTTCTTTGAAAAAATAGCAGATTGACTCCTAAGTGAAAGATGCTGTAGACCAGCAGCTGAAAGGAGAGATGACCACCCTCCGATCTTAAGTTACTTGGCCCTGGCCGCCCCCTGGTGCTGGGCAGAGACTGCAACAGGAATGCCCTTCAGAGCAACACCCAGAGGCATACAGAGGCACAGGCTAGACTAAACAGACTTCTTTTTTTTTGCGGTACGCGGGCCCCTCACTGTTGTGGCCCCTCCCGCTGCAGAGCACAGGCTCCGGACACGCAGGCTCAGCGGCCATGGCTCACGGGCCCAGCCGCTCCGCAGCATGCGGGATCTTCCCGGACCGGGACACGAACCCGTGTCCCCTGAATCGGCAGGTGGACTCTCAACCACTGCGCCACCAGGGAAGCCCTAAACAGACTTCTTAGTCAGTGTTTTGAATATTGCAAGTTCTTTATGCAATGCTGATTCAGCGTTCTAAGAAAGTAGGAAGTAGAAATTAATTTACTTCTGCAAGTTCAACTGGAGTTACCGTTCAAAGATGACAACCCAGGACGTGGTCTTTGCAGGGGGCTCTGGAGACAAGGCTTCCCCCATCTTCTCTCTCCCGCTCTCCCCGAGCTTTCCCGCCAACGTCACGCCACCACACAGCAGCTCACGGCTTTCTTGCTCTGCCTTGCACGTTACCCCTTCCCCGCATCTTCACAACCCCCCTGCCGAGGCAGGGAGGTGGGGCTAACTCTGTGGATGAATAACTGGGGAATGTGCAAGCGTAACCGGGGCGTTTCAAGAACGTGGGTTAAACCTCCCCAATCTGCAGACCAGTGCCTGGGCCCCTCAACACAGCCTTCGACCATCCCTTTGCCATTTTTACACACAGAAAAGACTAGACGATGCTCCCACAGTACCTGGAAAACGTCACAGGAAACTGGTTTCCCTAAGGGCATGACCAGGCAGTTTGGGGAGCGGAGGGTGGAGTCTCATCCTTTTGTGGGAAGGACCCCCTCCCACAGATGCGGGGGACACTTCACTACTTGCAGAATGGTGGCCTCAGTGGCTCCTCAAAGTGACTGTGTCATCAGCCACGGTGGCTGTGCTGGGAATGACTACAAGACCTGGCTCCCGGAGACCACCGTCACTGCTGTGTAATGCTCCTGACAGGGGACCACGCTCCAAGTCCCTGGCCCCTGTGTGCATGTCCTCCTTCTGCCCGGCGCCCACGGCTCCCTTGCCCACCCTTACGTCCCTTACTCTGTGTCCTCCAGGGAGACACCGTGGGTTGCAGTCCAACGGTGAGTCACGAGAACGGTTACTAGGACAAGCAACGTGCATTAAAATAAATGAAATAGAATAGAAGACATCAGAGTGAGCCACAGGAAGAGAGGCAGATACTGTTCTGTGCAATTTGTTTGATAACAATACAAACGCGTGTGTTGAGATGTGCCATACGTACCTACGAGCCAGGATGCAAAGTGTATTCTTACTGTGGATCCAGGTTCAGAACGTTTCTGTCACAACTTCACCTAATCCTTCAGCTTCAACTATGCCCTGTGTCCTAAGGGCGCTCAGATCTACTGAAGCCAACCCTGACCTTTCCTGAGCTCACGCTGTGTGCTTCTCACTGTCTATGGGAAATGTGAACCGAGAAGCTGGTCTCACAGATGTCTCAAAGCCACACGTCTACGATTCTGCACCTCCTCTGTACTCCTGATGTACTGGCTCCTGTGTCCAGCCATGTTCACTGTGGCCAGTGCTGGGGTACAGGGGCCAGCACACAGTCACGGTCCCAACCCGTGGGGCAGGCGGGGAGAAGAGAAAGTACCTCCAAGGGGCGGGCCCACAGCAGTGAACCAAAGCCCGTTTGGCTGGGCAAGGGTCTGGCGTGGGAAGGAGGCAGGGGCGGCGTAGAAAGCCGCAGAGGCCACAGCAGAGTCTGAGCTCAGCCTACAGACAAGGGAAGCCAACGGAAGGGTTTAAGCAAAGAGGAACAACTCTGGCTGATGGAAGAGGAGGACAGAATAGCCTCGGGAACAGGGAGATTCATTAGGAAACTGTCACCATGCTTAAAGAGACCAGTGGTGGCCACGGGCTGGACAAAAGTAGACGGATTTACAACATCTGCTTTCTGGACGTGGAAACCACAGACCCTACGTGTGGGAATACAGAGGACGGGGGAGTCCAAGAGGACCCCGGGGTTGTGGCTTAGACGACGAGGTGGACAGCGGTGCCACCTGTCGAGACGAGGCCCCTCTGGGCTTGGTCATCAGCAACGCCGACCACTCAGATGTTCAAGGCGGAAACCTCGATGGCCTTCGGCGACTTTCTGCAACCTCCACCTCAGCCACCACGTACACCCCGGAAGCCACCAAGCAGTGATGGTTCTGCCTGCTAAGTCCCAGCCTCCGTCCCATCCTCTGATTTACTACCGATCATGATGCTCCCTACTTCAACCCCCAGGAGAGTCCTCTGCTGCGTTTCCATGAATTCCAAGCCTCCCGGCACGATGTCTAGGGCCCCAGTGGCCTGGCTCTCACCTAACACACGCACAGCATCCTCCGATCACGTGAGATTATTCGTCCCTACAACTCCTTATAAAGCCCACGCTTCTTCTCACTCCCTGTCTTTGCACAGTACAACTCTCCTGCCCAGAACACCCTTCATTGCCTTATCCACCTGGCAAACCCCATTCTTCCTTTAAAACTTAGTTCAAGTGAGGAACCCAGAAGACCCCACCTTAACCACGTGATCAGTTAATTCCACCAATAATGGGATGCACCGATACCCATGAGGTCCCTTCTGATGCATTCGTGCCCAAAATGTGTAAACTGAATTTAATCATGAGGAAACACTCGACGAGCCCAAACTGAAAGGTATTCTACAAAACTACTAACCAGCGCTCTTGAAAAGAGCCAAGGTCCGGAAGGACAGAGACAGACTGAGGAACTGTCACAGATTAAAGGAGATTGAGAACACGGGCACTGAATGCCTTGTGGGGTCCTGCCCTGGATCCTGTGCCAGAGAAAGGACACTAGTGGGGTAGCTGGTAAGACCTGCATACGGTTTACAGAGCAGACAATAATACCGTACCAGCGTGTACTGATTCTGATTACAGGAGAGGTTAAAGTTTGAGGAGCATGGGTGCAAGAGTTATAGGAATTCTTTGTACTATTTTTGTAAGCCTGAAAGTTAAAAAGAAAAAAAATTGTTTTTAATTAGCTCAAATCCAGCCTTCCTGACACATGCCGCGCGGTGGGTCAGCCCAGTCCTGGGGACACATCCTGGTGTAACATTCACCACAGGGTAACCCTGGTTTCCATTTTGTAATCTACAAGCGGGGCTGCTCGAAAGAAATACAACGTAAGCCATATGTAATTTAAAAATTCTCAGTAGCCACATTTAAAGAGTAAAAAAAACAGGTGAAATTAATTTTAATAATATAGTTTCGTTAACCCAATAGATCCAAAACATCAACATGTTATCAGTGTAAAAAGTTAGAGGCATTTTATTTTCCCTTCTTTTCTGCGCTAAGTCATCAAATGCTGGTTGCACTTTACACTTGGAGGACATCTCAGGACGTCCAGCTACAGGTCCAAGATACTAGTGGTCACCCTCCGAGACGCCTCAAGTGAAGGAGCTGTGCTTTATTTTTATCTTATGCCCGTCACCAGACACAGACTAGAATTTAATTACTGAGTTAACATGGGCTTCAAAACAAACACTGAACCCCCCGTGCTCACACCCCTCCCCCACGAGCCTGGGGACTCACGGGCACGGCGGGTCCATCCTTCTCCATCTGTTGGCACGTCTCCTTCTCAGTGCCTAAAACACAGAGAGTCATTTTTAGAGTCATCCCAAGAGGTTGTGCCTTTCCTTCCCACCAAGAGACTCTGGGAGACCCCAGCGCAGGCCCGGAAGGACATCTAAGGGCCCCTGAACAGCATCTCAAGATCTCGGAAGACGCGCTACATTCTGCTGACCACTGCGCTGTCGGTGTTCAGGGTCCAAAACATCCAGAGGAAAGAGGAGCTTACGGTCCGTCGGCCTCAGACGGAAGCACGTCCTCAGGTGGAGAGAACGGCAAGGCTGCCCCCTTGTGTCCATGAAAAGTTTTGCAAGTGAGTTGGACTAACCACAGGGTCATTTCAGAAAGAGGAGAAACCCTTAACGCTGAAAGCTATTTTATTACCAAGTTGGAGTGAATCTGAATTCCAGCCCTGAAGGGTACGTCAGTGGAATTAATGTAGCAGACAAAACAAAAACCTAAATTTCAATGCCTGAACACTAAATTCATTATCCTCCCCACACCCTTCAAGCTGGTTTTCTGGGCTCCGCTCTACCACCAGAGTCAACGCGTACAAAAAACCAACACGATGCTTTTTCTGATTAAAGGAACATGCACTCGTTGAAGAAAAATTTTAAATATGTAAAAGCACATAAAATGCTAAAGCTACAATCCTCCACCTGCAATCGCAAATGACTCCTTTAGTGCACTGTCGAGAGTGAATTATTGAGAACACAAATGTGACCATCACTACTTCGCTTAAAAACCTTCAGTGGCTCCTCTATATTGATAAAGCCCCAATTCCTCAGGACAACCCCGGGTTCCCACTTGCCCTGTACTCACGGACAGCTACTGGGCATTTTACCTGTGTGACAGGTTCCTTCCCATCCCTGTGAGAGACTCCTTGGGGTGCACCTTCGTATTTATCTATCAAGACTCAGGCTGAAGGTGATATCCCAGGACACAGTTCACCCACCCCACACGACCAGGGCCCCTGCTCGCTCCCACGATGTGGCTCATCAGTTACGAACAGTGTTAACGGGAGCTGTTCTGTTAGCAGAACCCCAGCTCATAAAGTTTCTGCCAAAGGAATCTCCTCCTAGTGAGGAAGGATATAATTCAACAAACATGGACCATGCATCTGCACTAGAGGAAAATCGAAGATGAATCACTCATCGTCCTTAACCTCAAGAAGTTTATCAAAGGTAACCTTCCATCAAATATAACCTTCCATAACTAATACATAGAACGTACGAAGAAATGCTGTGGGAGCCAAGTGTCCTTTTTGAGACAGACCGCCAAGGATGGGCAGAATCTCTACAGGACAATGGTGAAGAAAGGCATTTCATATACAAGAAATAAGTGTAGGTATGAGAGTCCTAAGGGTAAGCCTGTGCAATGGGTAAAGGGGCACAAAAGGAAATGGCAGACGGGGTCTTCGGAGAAAACATCAGAGCAGAAAAGAGGCCTGGGAGGAAATGTGGAACAGTGCCTGGAATGTTTATTTTATAGACGGGAAACAGACCTGGGTAGGTGGGGAGATAACTCTCACAAAGTCCAGATTCCCACCTGCTTCTCTGGTTTGACGATAGATCATTAATTTTGAAATTCTAAGTATAAAAGCTCCACACCGAACTATGCTGCCAAAGACCTGAGTTTCTAATAATGTTTAATGAAGTCGGGAACACGGTGCCAAGTGCTTCACAATGAAGGTTAAGGCCGCAGATACAACCTGGGACCTGGAAAAGGGCCTCGGATTTAGAATGTTCTAAAGAGGAAAACAGCACTAAGCTTCAGCACAGGTTGGTCTAGGCCCTTATGAGAACATGAAGAAGCATCAGTCTTTTTCAACCCACCATGTCTGCACGCAGGAAAACTTACAATAGTTGAGGGTAATGAAAACCATCTCTTCACACGTTAGCCTTGTGGTTAAAAGATCGTGAAGCCAAGACTGCTGGGAACTCGGACCCTAGTCCACAGCTTACTAGACAGGAGACCGTGGCCGAGATCCTTAACTTCTGTCTCACTTTCCCTCTCTGATAATGGGGAAAAGAATGCTGCCTAATATGAAATAGATAAAAAAAAAGGAGCTACTGTATGGCACAGGGAGCTATGTTCAATATCTTGTAATAACCTACAATGGAAAAGAATCTGAAAAAACATATGTAACTGAATCAGTTTGCTGTACACCTGAAACTAAGACAACATTGTAAATCAACTGTACTTCAATTTAAAAAGAAACAAAAAAAAGAACGCTACCTAGTGAGGAGACATGAGTTACTACACGTAAAACACTTAAAACAGTGCCTGCATGTGGAAGCAACTATACCTGTTAGTCGTTATTATTTCTATAAGGGAAACCAGGAGCCCAATAATCCCAACATGGTTCCAGGTCACTACACGTGAAGATGTGGCCAGACTGAAATAATTAGGAAAGAATTCAAGCAGTCTGATACATCAGTGTCTCCGTACATCCTGCCACTCAGATCCATACGTCCCTGGCGCTCCACTGACACCCTTCTGTGTCTCTTCTCCAGGCAAAGAAGCAAAGCACAGACCAGCAGCCTAAACCTATCCATCAAGGGACCCGTTCTCTAATCTCTTTAAAGTGTCTCCTGCCCTGGGTTCCAGGCATTTCTATGCTTATGTACGTAAAAGAGATGAAGATTTGCTTCCATACCTGCTTCTGAGGATGAAAACGCATGATTTATGGCAGACACGGGAACATTGGAACATTCAAAGTACTCCAGGTCGTCCTCTGGCTCACCTTTCCCCTCGGCCCCAATGGGTTTCTGACCAGATGACGTGGACGCCAGCTTCTCCTCGTCGGTAGCATGGCCATCCCTGTTAGAAATGTCTGAAATCTGGGAGATCACTGCTCCTTCATCCTGGGAAAGGCAACAGATGAGATGCTACCGTTTAGGAGGGCAAGCAGTGGGGAAAGCGACATCTCAGGAAGAGCAAAGCAGCCGCCATTCCATATGGATGTTCTCCACGAATCTGGGTACCAACCAAGGAAGAAGCTGCAGCCCCTCAACCATGGAAGGTTGTATTTTCTAGGGCCTACCTTCTGTAATTCACACCTGAGGTGTAAAAAATTAAGCTTTTCTAGCCTAAATTTATAAGCAACAAGTTGAAGTGGCTGAAGAAAATAGTTTTCATACATTTTGCTCATATAGATAGATCCTAGACTTTTCTGGAAAATTTATGCACCCCACTGTATTTTCAGGTGACATCTAAAAACCTTTCACTACGAGCTTAAGTAGTCACAAAGGCTATAATATCTGCTACATATTATTTATTTGTTTGCTTGTTTACCTATCTCTCCTTCCAGTTTTATTGAGATATAACTGACATAACAGCACTGTGTAACTTTAAGAGGTACAGCATAACGATATGACTTACGTACATCATGAACTTATCACAGTAAGTTTGGAGAACATCCATCCTCTCACACAGATACAAAAGAAAATAAAAAAATTTTATTATATTTTAAATACTGACTTGGCTTATTAATTCAATTTAGTTACTCTAGTGATTTGATACTTTACCATCTGTTTAAAATTGAACATGAATAAGCCCTTTAATAGTCAGAAATTTACATCATTCCTTTTCCTCTCTGAATTTGTATTTCCTTGCTACTTCCATCAAGAAATTATCCCAAAGAAATGCATTTGCTTTCAAGTTTTTTAAAGTTCTCCTATTACATCTGTTTAAAAAAATTTTTTTAATCTTTTTTTTACAACCATAAGTCTCTAAGTGTTAACATTTTTTCTTCTGGGGGGTTATCACTACAATTACAAAGGCACTATTTATTCTAAAAGTTTTACAATGTTTGGTAAGTACAATCAAACACAGAAGTAAAATTTTTAAAAAATGGAAATCGATGACAATATTTTGTTGCACCAATTTTAAAAAGCTTTTACAAGGCAATATGTGTTACTTTTCTGGAGCAAATCGAACGTAAATTTTTCATAGTTCTTCCTGCCTCTGCTTTAGCAGCATTTGAAGGTGGACACTTCATACATTTGTAATAGATGAAGAATAAATCAAATTACAATTCTTTTTTTTTTTTTTTTAAATCTTAAACCACGTACCAAGTTTTTGGTCCAAATTGCGTAAGATAAGTTAAACTTAAAATGCAATGACTGTATTTCTGTAATCATGGTTAGGCTGGAATAAAGTTTTAAAAAGGAAGAAAAAAAAGGACTTCATTGCAATCAAATGGGTCCGGGTTTTCTTTTGTTTGCTTTTGTGTGTGTGTGTGTGTGTGTGTGTGTGTGTGTGTGTGTTTCCCAATTAATTATATAGTCATGGACAAATATTTATTGCTAGAATGAAACAAAGGTCAGCATCAATTTGATTCCTGTTTTCCATTTTTATAATTATAATCAAGAAGCCAGAAGCCTTACTAATACAAATAAATAGGTGAAACAGAACGAAGTTTGTAATAGAAATGTCTCAGTTCTTTGAACTCCTTTCCAAATTATGTTCCAAAAAATTCTATCATCAATAATTATCTTTTTTTTTTCCTCTTGGGCCATGTCGTGCTGCATGGGGGATCTTAATTCCCCAACCAGGGATCGAGCCCGAGCCCCCTGCAGTGGAAGCGTGGAGTCCTAACCACTGGACCACGGGGGAAGTCCAAATAATTATCTTTTTAATTGAGATATAACTAACATATCACGGTGTCAAAAATTATTTTTAATAATCTATCAGCTGACAATTCAGGTTCTCCTAACTTGCTAAAAGCAATGAACTGGAAAACCATCTGACTTTAAAAATATATTATCCAGTCACTGGAGTCAATCACCTTCTTATAACTTACACCAGTATTTCAAATCCCCTCTTTGGTGCCCAGAGGTTTCACACCCAGTGGTGATGCACCCTAGTAAGTTTGAGAACGGGTGAGAGGGAACTTTATCACAAAAAAGTGGGAAAAGGGTACCTGTGAAGGAACGGTTCCCTTATCTTCAGAGCCCTTTCTCAGATCAGCTTAGCAAGTCAAGGATTTGGGAACTGGTTTCCTTAAAGCTGAGTCCTCAGATCCCCACTGGAAAATCTTCATTCATCACCACTCTGATGAGGAACACAGACTTACCTGAGAACACCCATCCAAAGCAAGAGACTGGGCTTCGTATTTCTTCACCTTACAGCCACTCCTGGGGAAAAAACAAACAGAACACCGGGCCCGTTTGGAATCACACTGACAACCTCCAAGCTGTGAGATGGTGCAGACAGCGGTGTGTGCAGACACAAGCCAAAGCGCACAGCCCCACGCGAGTCACACGTCCACGCATCAGAGATGGGAACAAACACCTTCCCGCCTCTGAATCCTCTCCCGAGAGGCAGGGCAAGCAAAGAACTGTAACTCAGCGACCTCCTCACTTGCTTCTGCAGGTAGCTAGACACCAGCACTCGGGCCCCTACGGTTTGTAACTGTGCGCCAGCAGCCACCAACAGCTCTTCCGAGAGCAGCCCCAGTACCTGGAGACGGTCGGGTCATCTGATCCGCGCTCACTTGGCTTTGATAAGTCACCAGAAAAATTACCACGCCGGACCACATTCTTTAAAAATTCTTTATTGCGCTAAAAGCCACAGAAGTCTGGGAAGACAGCTCCAGACCTGCGTGCTCACAGAGGAGGACTGTGGGCAACAGAAAGGATGAAAATAAAAATGTCTGAGCAAACTGTTACCATTCCTCGAGATGGAAAACGAACGTCACGGCCGGAACTGGGGAAGCTCAAACCGCCCGCTTTGTTTAAACTAGCACGTAATTTGTGATCTGAAGACTATCCAGATTCTGTTCTGTTGTAATGAACTTAGAATTTACAGCACCGCCGCTCTGACCACACCCCACCCCCAACCAAAACTGCAAGTTCTTCTCGTTTTGCGGGGCAAAAACAAAGACCAGCATGGCTACCAGAAGAGGGACCACCACCTCGGTAGCGTCTGCTTGTCTTCCCTAACGCCTGAGTGTCACCCCTGCCACCAAACTCAGGTTGAGCTGACTCGGTAAAATGTATTCCCTGCTCCAAGGCGGCAGCCTCATCCTATCAAAACAGTCAGTCGTTCCTGACACGAAACAGCAGAGCAGTTCCTCAAGCCGCTGCGGGGATGAGAGTAGGGCCAAGCCAGCACGCAGCATCACAGCGCCGCACGAGGCGTGTGTCAAGCCGGGGACGCAAGCTCTCGCACCTGAGGCGGGAGGGCCCCATCTCCAAGCCTTTGGGTACAGATGGCAAGGCTAATAAGCTGGCTCAGGAAGTGGCAAATGAAATGCAAAAAAATCATCAGAAGATCCAACTCAGAAAGGGAAGCCAACATGCTATGGAGAGATGGTCCGGGGAGGGTAGGGGAGGAACTGCCAAGGGCCCCAGGGAGAGCCAGAAACAGGAGTACTTACAACAGAAAACAGAGAAATTTCACTTGTTCAGTAGTCCTGATGCACCAACAAAATTAGAGACGGGAAAGAGACAGACAGATGGAGAAAAAAATCATGTAAAGCCTGGAATATTTATCTCTAGTCTGGCAGACATAAAGGTTGCAAAGTTCTTTCTATGAGGTGAGATGTGAATTAAAAATGTCATACTCATGAATGCTATCACTGGTGAGTGAACGATTCTCAGAAGTAAGAGAGTGATAGAAACACTCGGAAATGTCACACGGTCAAATTTATGGATGAAAAGTAAACTTTCAAATATTTATAAATGTAAAAAAACGGCATTACTGCCGAGTATGTTTACTCTTAAATGTCTAGTCATCTAGATTAAAGGCAATCAATGCACGAATGAAAATATAATTGAAAATGTATCTGCTTATATCTCCGGTAGGTGTATATTACTGAGAAACTCCAAGCGATTTTACATAATTTATCTTCTTTGACCCACAAAAATCCCAATCATAGGATGATGTCTCTAGTTTACAGAAGAAGGATCTGAGATGCCAATTACGTCATCTTTTAAGAAGTCACACAAGGGCTTCCCTGGTGGTGCAGTGGTTGAGAGTCCGCCTGCCGATGCAGGGGACACGGGTTCGTGCCCCAGGTCTGGGAAGATCCCACATGCCGCGGAGCGGTTGGGCCCGTGGGCCATGGCCGCTGAGTCTGCGCGTCCGGAGCCTGTGCTCCGCAACGGGAGAGGCCACAACAGTGAGAGGCCCGCGTACCGGAAAAAAAAACCAAAAAAAAACAGAAAAACAGAACAGGAGGAAAATGCTAGCAGGTAAGGGTGGTAGGACTGGGAGAGGGTGCTTCTTACTACTGAAAACAAGATGTAGGATAAACTTCCCTCCCTTTGGTCCCACTTTAGTCACTTTAGTCTCATGTAACATGAATGCACTGGCTACACACCTTCAATAGCAACTGAAAGGGAGGCTCCCAATGACCCCTTATCAACCCTGATAGGCAGGGCTGCCCACAATTAGGGGACCCCAGGTTAGGAAGAACCCAGGCAAAGACCTGGCCGTCGTGTCCCCCGGGCATCGTCTAGACACAGGTAACTAACCTGAACCACAGAAAAGCACCTTGAGGTCACCTGATCAATAATATTTTTCAGCAACCATTTAACTGTGTGTCTATAATCAAAGAACAGATCAAGAACTATTGATGACATTTTATTCCCTTTAGACATCCTGGGGAATATTCTGGGGATGCTGAAGAATCCATTCCTGCAGTGCTCAAGCTTCTTGGTCCTCATACTTTCTGCTCTTTAACCCTTTTTCTCTGGTGTCAATCACCACACCATCTAGTATTTTTCTTTACATCACATTAACGCTGAAAAGCATTTCGCCAATACAACTGTGGTGACAATGAGAAACATGGTACTTCTTCTCACCCTCCCTTTTCATATTTCAACCACCATGTCACTGGCCCTTTTTTTAAAAAAAATACTTTATTTATTTAATTTGGCCACACCACACGTCTTGTGGGATCTCAGTTCCCTGACCAGGGATCAAACCTGGGCCACGGCAGTGAAAGTGTGAAAGCGCCAAGTCCTAACCACTGGACCGCCAGGGAATTCCCCACTGGCCCTTCTTTATATCTAATTCTTAGTAAAATGTCACAGGGTCATGAAGATACCAATAGATTGTCATTGACTCAAGTTTTGTGATAAGATCACCCTGTGACAAGTTTAACCTGAAATGTGACGTGGAATTATGGCCTGGGGGTGACCACTCCGAGAGAACTCCGAGGACCTTGCAAAAGTGGCTCCAGATTTCCCAGGAGGAGGGCGGTTGGTGGGGAGAGGGATCTCACACAACGAAGACTAACAGCCTAATTTAGTCAGATTTACGCAATTGTTTAAAATAGTCTTGATTCTTTTTGGAAACTCACCTCCTTTCTGAAAGAGCCAGAAGCTTTACCAGGAGACATAAGAATTCTAACTTTTAGTGGTAGGTTTGTTTCCAACAAAAATCACAGCTTTCTGTGCAAGTGAAAAGACTTCTGTAAGACCCCTTCCCACGTGTTACTGATACTACACAGTTTACCTGCAGCCCTGGAATTCTCGTTTCATCCACAGAGAAGCTGAAGAAGGTGGCTAGCACTGACACCTGAATTCTGTATATAAAACGATTCCCGACAGCTCAGATAGGATTTCTGAAAACCATCAAATCTCTACCTGCCTAGCCCATGACATTCTTTTTTTTTTTTTAATAGGAAAAAAGTACCCAAGGTGGGGGGAAAAAGAACTCAGCTGAATAAACAGGATTCAGAAGCAAAGCAGACATCTAAAAAGGAAACCTCAGGTATCTCTGATTCCACACCAGAGTTAGGCAAAACAGTGAAGACTGCAGTCCGAGGTTACGAGCTTTGCGTCTGCCCCGGGGCACCTTCACCCAAACCAAAAGCAGTGGCCGCCAAACCCACAAAGAGGACCCAGAACACAAGGCCCACGCCCGTCTCACTCACGTTATCAAACGCGACTTTGCCTTCTTGGGTGATTCTAAGATTTCACTAATATGACTACCGGCGGGAGAACCAAAGTCACTGCTCGTTAAAGTCATAGCGGGTTTAAAGGGATCCATGGATTCGTCAAAGTGATCTGGGTCAAAGCGGTAGGAGCCCTGAGCTGAGAGCAGGGGCGAGCGCTGCAGCGGGGAGTGGCCCCCAAAGGGCCCGAAGTCGGGGCTCTCCCCGGGACAGGGGCGGGGACCCGGCTCTGAGGACGCCCCTGCCCCTGGGGCGCCTGCTGGCTCCCCGGTGCCGTCTTTCTGAACCTTGGGTGTCACCCTGCTGCCCGGTTTCCGGCCGGGTTTCCTCGGGAGGGCTTTCCTGGACTCCACAGTCTCCAGGTCTTCCGTTAAGTCAAACTCCAGTTTCAGAGGGGAGCCCCTCACGGCCTCCGGCAGCTCAGCCCCTGAGTCGCGGGTGTCTCCGCCGGGGGCACACGGTGTCTCCCTCACGTCGGGGGGACACTTCTGGCTCCTGTCACCTCCTAGCAAGGCAGGGGTGGCGGCGTTCCCAGCCTCTCCGTCGGAACCGGACTGGCGGTCCACCCGGGGAAGACGCGCGCCCTCCGGGGCGGGGTGGGCTTCGGAGACCCCGCCGCCTGCCGCCTTCTTCCTCGGGGGGACGGGCCTGGGCTTCCGCAGCCTGCTTCTGCTGGCCCCGGGCTCCGGACACGGGCTTCCCGCCTCCGGGTCGGCTTCCGCCGAGGCCTCCAGCGTGGACCCCATGGCGCCCTCGGTCATTGCCTGGTCCTGGGCGGCGCCCGGCGCGCGGGGGCAGGGCCCGGCCTGGCCTAGGGCCGCGGCCACGCAGCCATGAGCCGCTGCTGGGCCAGGCGGCCCCGGGGGCGCCGTGGAATTCTTGGTTTCTACGGAAAATGGCCTCACGACAGAGATTTTGCTCACATCGTGTTCAGGTTCTTCTCTGAAACCCTTGACTGAGTAAGACTCAGTAGTGTGCTGAGCTGCCTCGTTTTCTGAGGGTCTAGAACCAGCCTCGGGCGACCATTTTTCAACCACTTCTGCTACCAGCTGTTCGTCCACTTCTTGTGAGTCTAAAACAAAACACAAAAGCCGTCTGTTAACAAATTACCTTTTCAGCATTGGTGACTATTCTCCACCAGCTGAAGCCGCACAAACGGCAAGCTCTGCCCTCTTTGCTTGTACGAAGCATCCCTAAGGTTCCGCAACGACGGCGGCGTGGCCTGACGGCGGACGGCTAGTACTACACTCTAAAGCGAGTCTTCCCAGCCCAAACGCTGTGTGTGTGCTATCCAAGTCACACAAATAACAATTATACCAAACAGAGCTATTCAGGAAATGGCTAAATAGATCGTGGGCCCTCTGCAAAGCATATTAATATGATGTTAAAATTCCGCAGGTTAAAACAACTGGTCTGGAAGAAACTTTGGATGCAGACAACTCAGGTAACAGGGATCTCACCTGGCATGGACACGGTTCTCAGGCACTGCCTGAGAGTTTCAGGGTCCGGATTTTATGCAGTAAGCGGGTTTTAATCTCTGGATGTGAAGTACTCCCTCTTCCCCAGAATAGAGTTTAAATAACTGAACTGGTTTAAAATTAAATGAAAAAGTCACCACGGCCTTCTCAGAATAACTTCTCTGTACACTTAAAAACGGACAGAGCCAAATAAAAAAACTAATTAGAAAAAGCAGAGGTAGCAAAGTGGCTTTATGAACAAACAGCCCTTATTTTACTAAAACACAAATCATAAAACAATAAAGTTACTTCTTCTTTAGAAGTTTCGTCTCTAAGCTGGCCCGGAATCTTCTCAAATCATTTGTGAAAATGAAAGATTCTTTTTAATTGGGGTTTTATAAGGAGAAACTCTGCAATCAGGAAGGTGTAAATGAAGGTATTTCTTTAAAGCACAAACTAAGATAGTGCTTTCCTGACATATATCTGAAACGATAATAGAGTAGCAGCAAAAACTGAGTAAGGTGGTTATTATCATAGTATCTCATGATTTAAGGGAAACTCAGAGATGACCATCTAATCCTACTTCCTGACCGTAATCCTAATCCAGGATCAAAGAACTAAGCATCACTGGGAGAGTTTTTTTAAAGCACTCACACATCATTTTACACGATTCCTTTATTGGCTGGAATTGAGCAGCGGTTTACAAACTATTCTGCACAGATGCTTCAGATATTCTAACCAATGTCCAATATGTCTTGCTCTTAAAGATATATTTAACTATTACTAATACTGTAATTTTTTTTTTTTTTTTTTGGTATGCAGGCCTCTCACTGTTGTGGCCTCTCCCGTTGCGGAGCACAGGCTCCGGACGCGCAGGCTCAGCAGCCATGGCTCACGGGCCCAGCCGCTCCGCGGCATGTGGGATCCTCCCGGACCGGGGCACGAACCCGTGTCCCCTGCACCGGCAGGCGGACTCCCAACCACTGCACCACCAGGGAAGCCCTAATACTGTAATTTTTTAAAAAGCTCTCAACACATGATACCTGGGATTTAACATACTTCAAAAGGATATTTTTTTAAAAAGAGAAAGCAAATGTGGCAAAATCTTGATAACTGTTGAATCCAGGGATGGGTATATAGGAATTTCCATTGTACTATTTTCTCTATCATATACTCTTGAAACCTTTCAAAATAAAAAAATTTAAAACAACTGCATTTCACACAGAATTTTCACGAGAACGTTTTAAAGTCTACTGACAGATTCACTTGTGTGTGTACAGACTCTCTATTCTCTCTCCATATATTTGAGCTGTGATGCAGGTGTTACTGACTGTTTCTCTGTGCTGATGGCGGGCGGGAAGGTAGACAAGCAACAGTGAAAGCACAGCATCAAAACCCCAGGGCTGCAAAAATCTACATGCAACAGGCTCAGTTAGAAGCCAGGCTGGGTCTGGGCACACCTGCTCACACCCTAGCATCAGCTGGTTGAATACAATCTAATCTTGATTATACCAAAGTATAGACAGTTACCGCTTATGAGCCACAGAGAGCGCTGAAGCAGGGGTGGATCGAAATCAGATTTACATTCTCAACAGCTCTCTCCAGTTGAAATGTGGAAGGAGGTCAAAATAGAACAAACAGAACCGCTAGCATGTTATTCTGGGGCTTCGACTAGGGTGGTGCTAATGGACAGGAAGAGAAGTGCACAGTAACTGAGAAAATGAGGTGAAATTTGATAAGGCTTGGTGATAGGCTGGATGTAGGACTGAAGGAGAAGGAGGCATCAAAGATGACTCGTACGTTTTCAGCTCATGGAATGAGAGGATGGTTTTACTGTTCAACGAGATTCAGGGGTACCAGCCGAAGAGCTCGGGGCTGTCGGGGTGGGGCGGGGAGGTTGGCCCTGGACACCGAGAGCTGTCTGGAACCCTGAAGCAGAGATGCTGAGTAGCGAGTAAGTAGCGCAGACAGATCTGGGCTGCAACTAGTACTTGACCTAACTGAAGCCACGATGTACGTGAGACTGACTACCTTTGAAGTCACACTGGATACTACTTAACTGTAAGGTATCTCCCTCCTACATTGCATCTTTGAGCCTTAGCATATTTTATTCTAAAATTTTAAAGAGAGGTTGATTATCTTTCTTTCTAAAAAGAAGTTACCTAAAAAGGATTAATTTAAAATGAAAGTTGAAGTTTAACCATCTTTGTAAATTAAAAGAGTATTATTGGGCTTCCCTGGTGGCGCAGTGGTTGAGAGTCCGCCTGCCGATGCAGGGGACACGGGTTCGTGCCCCGGTCCGGGAAGATCCCACGTGCCGCGGAGCGGCTGGGCCCGTGAGCCATGGCCGCTGAGCCTGCGCGTCCGGAGCCTGTGCTCCGCAACGGGAGAGGCCACAACAGTGAGAGGCCCCGCGTACCGCAAAAAAAAAAAAAAAAAGAAAAGCAGCAAAACAAAAGAAAAAGAAGTTCATAGTGGGGACAAACCTGGGCAAATGGGGGCAATGATTTAACCTGGGCAGTGGGCACACACAGGTTCTACCGCAGGACATCGGAAGCTGATGACAATCAAAGAAAAACTGTCTTTTGTTACATAATTGCTCTCCCAACCCCTCCTTGCCATTGACTTCTAAACATTTACTGCCAGTCTCCCACGTGGGAGCCCTGGGCACTGATACCCGAGTCCTCTGTGTTCTTCCCCCAGAGGCTTGTGATAAGTTAAGGGGAAAGGGTGAGGCAAGGACAGTGTGTCCAGCCCAGCGGCCCTTTCCCTCTTGGGACTTTTGTCTCCCTTTCCTGATTCCTTCACCAACAATCCCACACCTCCCAGAGACCGAGGGGAGACCTATGGAGTCGCCCTTCGCTTATTACTCTCTCCCTAGCTTTCAATTTCTGCCCTCATCGCCTCCATTAGAAAAGGGCAGGGCCTTCCCACCTTCCTCCACCTCCACCCATTCCTCTAGACCCTCCTCCTTCCCCATCTCTACTGGCTGCAGAGGAGCGAGGGATGGAAAAGGAGGCCGCCCGGCAACCTGGGGACACCTGCAGCTCTGCTGTACCCTAAAGCATGCCACCCAGCAAGTGGGAGGGGGAAGGAAAACGAGCACCCTTCACCTGAATTCGGCCCCCCAGCCTGAGCAGAAGACCCCTGCCCAGGCATTTCTTGGCCAGCTCTGGCCTGGTACCAGGTCAGTAAACCTGCCCAGTCCTACGCCCACTCCCTGCAGGCCCTACCCTGCTCTAGCATCTTCAGTCACCAGGAGAAAGCACTGACGGGTAGGAGTGTGGGGAGGGCTTCTCATTGACTTAAACCAGTTTGGGGGAATTCCCTGGCGGTCCAGTGGTTAGGGCTTGGCGCTTTCACTGCTGTGGCCTGGGTTCGATCCCTGGTCAGGGAACTAAGATCCCGCAAGCCGCGTGGCGTGGCCAAAAAAAACAAAAAACAAAAAAAATAAAAATAAACCAGTCTGGGGAGTTTGTGAAAATGTAAAACAAGGAAAAAACCAAACTCCTCACCTAACTGGAAAAGGTACCTCAGAGTAAGATTTTATTTGCATTTACACCCTCCGTCAGCAAGTGTGCCAATACCAGGCGACCCCACATACCCAGGGCTGCCCTACAACAGACGCTAAAGGCAAGCATGGCACTACAGGTAACTTGCAGGAAGAAGTAAAACACCCAAAACGTCTGCAAGCTCTGGTTAAGAGCTCTAACCTCGGTCCCCGTCTGAGAGCGCTGTTATGTAACTAACCTCCCTCTAAGCCATCCTTCCACTTTGACACAAATCCTGCATTCCATCAGAACCTTCCTCCGGCGCGCTGACAGGCTCTCTCCCTGGATTGAGTCTATTGAGTTTGGATGATTCTGACAAGCACAGCACTGCCTGGCGGCTTGGTGAACACAGACAGAGAGGTGATCAGCAGATGAATTCAAAGCAAACACAGAGGAAATCCAAAAATAGACCAACATTTCCACTTCTGCCACGTCTGTTGCTGTTAATGAAACTCTGCCTTTCAACGAGCAGCCTCTGCTAGATCTAAAACGTTGTGTGACGCACGCATGGGTGCTCTAACACAGATACCTTATATGCTTTTTTTAGACTATTCTCCTGTAAAAAGAGATTTTTCCCTCCTTCTTTATAATATTTGTAAAAGAAAAGGCACAGAACACCAAAATTCTAAAGACTGAGGTAACAGCTTGACCTTCTGCTTTATACTCTGGTATGTTGAAAATATACTGGGTTAAAATACAAATGTATAAAAAACCTTAGCAGAAGGGAAATGCCATGAACACAAAATATTTCTGAAACTCAGAAATGTATTCAGCTCACATATACTGAGAACCTGCTCAGCTGGCTGTTTCCACATGGATAACCTCATTGGAGAGGAGATAAAACAGCAACCACTTGGAAACATTGTATATTAACACTGCAGATTTGGCATTTTTCTCAAATATGCTTGACATTTCCCCCCCTCAGATTTTAACTTTTTGGCGAAACGTTGTCTGCAAGCTCCTTTTAGACCTGCCCATCACTTTCTCTCCTTCAGCTACAAGAGGCCTCTTTTATGGGTTTTAAAATACTGGACATGTGGGACTTCCCTGGTGGTCCAGTGGTCAAGACTCTGTGCTTCCACTGCAGGGGGTGCGGGTTCGATCCCTGGTCAGGGAACTAAGATCCTGCATGCCTTGCGGTGCAGCCAAACAACAAAAAAAACAAAACAACAAAAAACAAAAAACCACACAAATAAACACTGGACCTGTAAAGTGACAAAGCTGCCAATATTTGAACAGGCCTCCTGTATCTCTCTCTCACACACACACAAACCCCGGCCTCCTTCTAACCTCAAAATCTGAACAATATATCTCACAACCAAGTCTGAGATGCAAGGCCTGACTCTGAGGCTAAAATAAAAATCTCTGAACCAATACATGAAAATGAATGTCTTTGCAATAATTCAGGAAGAAGGGTTCTAAGGTAAAATTTCAGAGGGTCCATGAAGCCCCAGAAACTCAATGAAAAATTACATTAGAGCCTTCTCCAGGGGAGAAAATCCATGGCCTTCTCCAAAGTCTGGCCTTAGAAACCACCGGGCAGGGACTTCCCTGGTGGCTCAGTGGTTGAGAGTCCGCCTGCCAATGCAGGAGACACGGGTTCGAGCCCCGGTCCGGGAAGATCCCACGTTCCACAGAGCAACGGGGCCCACATGCCACAACTACTGAGCCCGCACTCAAGAGCCCGCGTGCCACAGCTACTGAAGCCCACACGCCTGGAGCCCGTGCTCCACAACAAGAGGAGCCACCACAACGCCACCAAAAATAAATAAATAAATTTTTAAAATACATTTTCAAAAAATAGCTATTTAAAAAAAAAAAGAAAGGAAAAGAAACCACCGGGCGGAAGACTGTATTTTGGGATCACGTTTAGGGTCCTCAAAGGGCTCCTCTCATTACTTGATAGTTACAACTTCAATCCCCTCAATCACCACACCGCGGTTTAAAAACTCTTACGCTACTGCGGGAAAAAAATCCTAACATCAAAAAACGAAGCTCACCACCTTCGAGAACATTCCAAGGGAATGCTGCAAGTGCTGTTTTAAGCAATTTTAAGTGTGGACTAAACGTCTGACAGGGAACACGCACCAAAACACAAATTTAAATCGTCTGTTTAAACAGGATTCAGTCACGGGCTCCGTACCCGTTGACACTGAGATGGGACTGAAGGTGGTGGATGGCCAGGCCCTAAGGAGCCCCAAACGTCCAGTGAAAGCTGGTGGCGTGGTCCCGGCGGGGCACTGGTGTGGAAGGGAGGGACGCTTGGACAGACCATCCCGTGGGAAATCAGACCTGGGAGGATGCTTTCCTTCTCTGGAGGGTGGCTTGGGCTCTGCTGGGCAGAGGGCAGCGTAAGGTGAAGAGGCAGCCAACACCTGGCCTGAGCCCGCAGACCCTTCTCCACGCTCTGCTCCACATGGAGCTCTGCTTAAAGGGGCCCCTGGCCTCTGGTAACAGCCAGATGCTGGAACGACCTTCCCTCGGAGGGAGTGTGTAACAAAACCCATGTAATCAAAGGAGAATTAAGGAAAACGTACACAGAGAACCTCACGTCTCAGGGGCTTCACGAATCAGAGGTGGTGGAACCTCCACCAGACCATGAACCTCCTCCCTGTTTCCCACTTAAAACGACACCGTCCCTGGTGCCTGCCACTGAACAACTGAAGTCAGGAATGAATTCTACAGTTCATTCATAAAAAGCAAGCAATTTTAAAAAATGGCCAAGGGGCTTCCCTGCTGGCGCAGTGGTTAAGAATCCACCTGCCAACGTAGGGGGCACGGGTTCGAGCCCTCGTCTGGGAAGATCCCACATGCTGCAGAGCAACTAAGTCCCTGCGCCACAACTACTGAGCCTGTGCTCTAGAGCCCGTGAGCCACAACTACTGAGCTCACGTGCCACAACTACTGAAGCCCACGTGACTAGAGCCCGTGCTCCACAAGAGAAGCCACTGCAATGAATAGTCCCCACTCACGGCAACTAGAGAAAGCCCGCGCACAGCAACAAATGCCCAACGCAGCCAAAAATAAATAAATTAATTTAAAAAGAAAATGGGGCTTCCCTGGTGGCGCAGTGGTTGAGAGTCCGCCTGCCGATGCAGGGGACACGGGTTCGTGCCCCGGTCCGGGAAGATCCCACGTGCCGCGGAGCAGCTGGGCCCGTGAGCCATGGCCGCTGAGCCTGCGCATCCGGAGCCTGTGCTCCGCAACGGGAGAGGCCACAACAATGAGAGGCCCGTATACCGCAAAAAAAAAAAAAAAAAGAAAATGGCGAACACACATTTGAAACAGACTCGCTTTCACACAGTTAATAAACCGGATACCATTTTTAACCCATCAGATTTGTAAAAATTAAAATACTGATGGTGCTCAGTTAACAGCGGCCAGGCAAGCGGGCCAGTTGGCCGTCTCACACGTGTGGGAAAGCGTATGGGGGATCCTTCAGGAAGCGCTTATCCCATGATTTCTTCGGCTAGGCGTTTATTTTAATTATGCTCACAAAGAGGGCCAAGCACACATATGTACAAGGGTGAGGATGTTCCCACCCACTCTGGGGGCTATTATAGAGCACCAGAGGGGACTGACAGATCATTTAATGTGCGACATTGACACGGGAATACTACTGATATCTGGGTATCAAAAACCACGCAGACTTGTATGTGCTGAAATGGGAGGGTTTCCAAGATACGTCAGGTGGAAAGAGCAAGGGGAAGAAGGGTGCACAAGGTATGAGACCTTCTTCAGTTTAGACATATAAAGACAAAAACCTTACAGATGGAAGGGGAAATTACCGCTGACCGACTGCCTTGGGGGAAAGTGGAAAGAAGCTTTGTGTGCCGTTAGAATTTTCTAACAAAGAAAAGGGGAAAGGAGGGTGGTGGGCACACATACAGTGGAAGGATGGGCCCTCTTCATTCTCTTTAAACTTTTTTTCAAAAAGAATAAATACATAACCTGAATCAGGTTTTTAGACCTCATGTCCGGTTTGCAGGAAATGAGGGAATAGATAAATCCAAAAGATGGGACAAGCATACAGAAAATGGCCCTCTTGTCAAACAGAATGCGGTAGGAAAAAAAAGTGGTGTGGGAATGGAGGGAATCGACGAATACACTAAAACAGACCAAAAAGACTGTTCTATCAAATGCAGTACGCGATTTTGCTTGGATCCAATGTTAAAGGCGTTCTGAGGAGAACTGGGGAAGCCTAATTAAACACGGCCTGGGTTAGATAACATTAATTAGGTTAATTTTATTAGTTATGATTATGGTCTTATGGTTAACAGGAAAAATGTCCTTATGTTTTAGAGATGCACACTTAAATATTTAGGGAACACGTCTCATAAATACTTCAAAAACAAGAAGCAAACATGCCAAAATGTTGATTGCTGTAACTGGGTGATATGCATATGCAGATTCATTACACTCTTCTATTACTGTATGCCTAGACTTTTCATAAGAATAAAAAAACAATATCTAGAAAAAACTCCGGAATGATGTACATGAATTTTTTTAACACCTTATCCCTTGAATTGGGACTATGCCTGTTTTCTTTTGCTTTTTCTCTTATTTGCTTATCTAGATTTTCTACCTTCTGTCTACAATGAATATTATTTCGATGATTTTCCAAAGCTACGTACAACGATACCTATTTCTGGAGAGTTCAAGACAAGTTCCCTTTCTTCCCAGGCACCCTTGGCCTCCCGCCCCCAAGCACAACGCAGAGGAACAGAAGCCCCGATCCCCTCCGATCCCACCAAAGCCGAGTACCTTGATGCACTTGACCACTTTCCAAACTTGGTTTCAGAAAATGACCTACAGACACAGCCTGTCACAGAAGGGTAAGAGGTAACTTAACACAATGCCGGTGCACGACGCAACCAGACGAAACGTTGCTCCAAGAAGCGAAGCAGAAAGCGTAAGCAAAGTCTGGCTGCATCAGCAAGTGTAAAATTGGCTAGCAAACGGCAGACGGTTTAAGACAGAAATGGAACAACACAGGCTGTAGGAAAAGAGCATGAGGTATGCTGGCTGTGCAGTGGTGGAGGATGCATGAGTGCCTGACAGAAAGATGGAAGGGCAGATATTCCCGTGGTGGAAACGGATGCATCTAGTGCAGTGATTTGAAAATGCCCCTGAATCAAATCACTTAGGGAGCTCTGAAACAAAGAGATCCTTGGGTGTTAGCCCAGAGCCCCCTCATTTAGTTGGTCCGGTGAGGGGCCCAGGCACTTTTAAAAAGATGACTCTAGGGCTTCCCTGGTGGCACAGTGGTTGGGAGTCCGCCTGCCGATGCAGGGGACACGGGTTCGTGCCCCGGTCCGGGAAGATTCCACATGCCACGGAGCGGCTGGGCCCGTGAGCCACGGCCGCTGAGCCTGTGCGTCCGGAGCCTGTGCTCCGCAACGGGAGAGGCCACAATAGTGAGAGGCCCACGTACCGCAAAAAAAAAAAAAAAAAAAAAAAAATGATTCTAACATGCAGAGTGGGACTGAGGGCAGTGCTGTCCAACGGAACTTTCTATCAGGATGAGAACATCCTATTATCTGAGCTGTGTGATAAGACAGCCACCAGTTCTTTGTGGCTACTGAGAACTTGCAATGTGACAGTGTGACGGAGGAACTGAACGTTCAATTTCATTCGATTTTGGTTAAACAGGCACGGGTGGCGACAGGCTACCTTACTGGACAAAGCAGGTTTCTAGGGGATGCCATGAAACACCTGAATCACACAACTCCACAGCCGTACACACTTAACCGTTTCCCCCTGGAGAGAAGTCTCAGTGTCGTTAAGCCTTCTGGTGTCCTGAGAACAGCAACTTCAAAAATGAAGCGAATGCAAACAGCAAACCTGGGACAGCTCGGAGCATGCGCGTGGGCACCTGCACTCACCTCTCCTGCTTCGTGTTTCTCCTTCACACTTAGCAGCACCCCTCCCCCACCTTCCAGCCTAAAAGATCCATTCACTGGTTAAACTAATGACAGAAGCACTGAAGTCACGCTACATGTCACGTAATTTTTGAGGGTTTTCAAATTTCTTTGTCATTATAATTATTGCTGGGTGAAGATTTTCGTGTACGTATCTTCATACTAGAAGATGTGACACAATAAAAATGGCCTTTGTCCAAGGTCCCTGGCACAGAGCTCCTAAAACCCCCAGAATTTTCCTGGGTGACACAAGTGTCCTGTTATTGATAACAAGCCCCTTTGATCACACCTGCGTTTAATGAGGTGTCTCAGGGTGCGGGTCCCAGATAGCGTCCAGATGGGGCTGGTCACCAGAAAGACCCAACTTGTGGTTAGAGGGTGGCAACGTTCAGGGGCTGGAGATCGGTCGGGTTATAAAAAATCTTGAACAGTGAGATTCACGGGGCTCCCAGGTTGGTGGACCCACAGAGGTGCTGGAGGGGTGACAGGCCTGGACCAGACGTACCCGGTCCCCTGCATCTCTTCCATTCGGCCGTTCCTGAGTTGCATCCTTTACAATAAAGCAGTAAACGTAGTTTCCTGAGTTCTGTGAGTCACTGTAGTAGAGAAGCTGAGAGGGGTCGTAGGATCCCCCAAATCTGTAGCCAAGCTGGACAGAAGTGTGGGACCTGGGATGCACCTGATGCCTCAGGTGAGGGCAGCCTTGAGGGACTGAGCCCTTAAATCTCTGGAGTCTGACGCTAACTCTGGGTAGTTACTGCCAGACTAAGATTGAACAGTGAGACACTCAGTTGTTGTATCAACCACACACAGAACTGGTATTTGAAAAGACACCACATATTTGGTGTCCAAAAAACCCCAAACCCTCTCAACGACAAGTGCTATTTACATTGTCATGTTTTCATGTATCCTAATAAGCTACAGGTTGACCACGGACAGTAGATAAATACAGCCTTATCTAATAGCAAGATAAAGGTTCTGCCTCCGTGTGATGGAAGAAGCAGCTTGATTCACAATTACCCAAGGCTGATGACCTTCACAAGGGAAACGGGACAAATTCGCACAAAACCAGATGCTGCAAGATGTCCAGCAGGGGTACCCATGCCCGCATCCTCCAGAAAAAAAAACAGAGAAAAAGTTTCCCCATGGTACTGTTTAACTTCCTGGTTACTAGCTGTCTGACTCCAGTTCAATGATTAAAATAAAAACAACATACTGTGGTACCATGTTAAAAATTGTGTTTGAAGTAGTTAGTGACATTGAAAGATGTTGGCTATATATTATTAGAGAAACCAATTTCTAGAAAACACTGGGACCCAGAGCCTTGACCTCACTTTCAGAATAACTTACCCAGAGACTGTTTATTGTGCAATGATTTTCGTGCAATAAACCTTAGACAAGCATTACATTATCCCCCAGTGTTACAGATATATAAACAAATGACTAATATTAAGCCAATTCTCCCATCCCGAGGCCCAGAATCCTTCTTACTAAGCATAAAGATCTCTTCTTACCCAAACCTAATCCCCTCTTACCCATTTCTCCTCTGTCTCCATTTCAACACAGGACAGCGGCTCCAAGCCCACCCAGCCCCACCTCTCCTTCTCTTCCCAAGACACAAGGGTGGAATTTATTTTTTGTTAAGGGCTGTTTTTAAAGGGCCTCCCTCCTGAAAAATTCTTCGCAATTACACTACTGTTATAACTGTGCTTGGTGCTCCAGATATATTACTTTAAGGTGTTCCTTAAGCCCATGTTACAGATGAAGGAACCATGGCCCAGAGAGGTTAGAACAGATGGAGCGAGGGAGCAGGAGGGAGGAGGGGGCGTGGAGCCTGGTCTGGGGCACAGGAAGGTCATGGCTCAACCATGCTACGCAGTCCCCCAGTTAATTCTAGAGCCACCTGCATTCACCTCATTTCTCTTCGCTCCTGGGATGACCCTGAGAAAACCCAAATGGGGTCACAAGCCCAGGAAGAGGGGTTCTGGGCTGGAGGTTCAATGCTATGGTAGGACACAATCAAGTATATCGCTCTACATTGCTACGTCCATGGAAGGGTGGGCATCTGAGTCAGGTTGGAAGCAGGGGACAGTCCGTGTCTAGGAACAAACCACCCGTGCCATGCTTCTGAGAGCTGACAAGTGAGGTACAGAACCCACATGACCAAGCTGGGCTAGACGTCCAAACAGGTGGGACTAGGGAGTTCCCTGGCGGTCCAGTGGTTAGGACTCCGGTGCTCTCACTGTCGAGGGCCCAGGTTCGATCCCTGGTTCGGGAACTAAGCCACGTGGCGCAGCCAAAAGACAAAACAAACCGATGGGACTGTACCTCCCTCACTGCTCCATTCTGTCCTCATGTGGGGGGCGCCTGATCTCACAGTGAGCCACAAACGCGGAGGGCCCAGCGATGACCAAAGTTTTACAGATGTACTGCTGTGAGCCAAGCTGACTGCCAGCCACAGTACTAAGAAATCCTACGTGCAGACCCAAACCTGACGCTCCATGCCCGCACTCCCTAATCAGTTTAAACCCTCAGCTTCATCGGGACTTGAAGCCCGAAAGTCCAATCATAAAAAATTATGTCTAAGATAATCATCTAACCAAGCAACCACAGGCCCTATGACCCGCAGCATACGCTGCGCTGGGCATGAAGGGGCTACAAAATCAGCACGTGGGGCTTATAATCCAGTGAAGGAGAGGAGAGCCACATTCCAAGACCCTACGGAGACACTCGAGGGTTGAATCGTGAGGAAGTTACTACCACCTTCTCACGTGACAGCCACCTCACGTGTTCTTACAGAGAAAACCACCACTGCTTGACCTCTGGTCTTCCTGCATCACCAACTTCTCTTCCCTTTCTAAATGGGTTACTTCCTCTTTGAATGTGCCTCCATATTTAGCAAGAGAACTTTCTAGAAGCACTAAAGTAATTCTTTATTTTTGAAAGCCAGGTAGGTTGTATTTTTTAAAAAATATTTATTTAGTTATTTGGCTGCACCGGGTCTTAGTTGCAGCATGCGGGATCTTTAGCTGCGGCATGTGGGATCTTAAGTCGGGGCAAGTAGGATTTAGTTCTCCAACCAGGGATCGAACCCAGGCCCCCTGCATTGGGAGTGCAGAGTCTTAACCACTGCACCACAAGGGAAGTCCCAGTTGTATTTTAAAAGGACCTTTATTGTTGACTTAGAAGCAAGCTGGGCAGCAACAAGGAGGGACCTATAGACTGTCATACTGAGTGAAGTCAGTCAGACAGAGAAAGACAAATATCATATGATATCGCTTATATGCGGAATCTAAAAAAAAAATGGCACAAATGAACCTATTTACAAAACAGAAATAGAGTCACAGATGTAGAAAACAAACTTATGCTTACCAATGGGGTCAAAGGGGTGATATATTGGGAGATTGGGATCGACATATACATACTACTATGTACAAAACAGATACCTTAATAAGGACCTGCTGCATAGCACAGGGAAATCTACTCAATACTCTGTAATGACCTATATGGGAAAAGAATCTAAAAGAGAATGGATATATGTATATGTATAACTGATTCACTTTGCTGTACAGCAGAAACTAACACAACATTGTAAATCAACTATACTCCAATAAAAGTTAATTTAAAAAATTAATTAATGAAAAAAAAAAAAGTAAGTTGGGAGGAGGTAAGAAGAATGAATGTAGTGCATCTAAGGTATGGGCTACAGGAGAGGTGAAGACATCAGTGACTAGACCAGACTCAGCATTCTTCCTCACAGAGGAAAGGAAACAGCTGCTCTCGGGTCTAGGCAGGAGCCTGACGCTGATGTCCTAATGGGGCACTGATGCCCTCTGACCCTGAAAGTGTACGACCTATGTTCTGCTACCCCTCAAGAAACAGGTAGACAGGCCCCCAAACCACTTCCCCCTCCAACCCATCTTAGCTCATATTCCTTTGGTAACAAGGGACACAATCTCTCCCTTGAAATGCAACTCACAAAGGGGAAATGTAGTACAAACGTTAAACTGCAGACAGTGGTACCCTGGGTATGTTTTCCTAGAACTAAGAATTTAGAACAAATAAAATACTTTGCAGTCATATGATCTTCAAAGCACTTCCATACATATTACCTAACTTGATCTTCAAATCAACCCTGTGAAAAAGGCATAGCAGGGCTTATTAATTCCATTTAAAATCAAGAAAATGACACTATGAATAACTGTATGGTAACAAATTTGATAACTTAGATAAAATACACAAATTCCTAAAAAGACACAAGCGACTGAAACTGACTCAAGAGGAAATAGAAAATCTGAATAGATCTAGGACAAGTAAAGAGATTGAACTGGTAAATTAAAAACTCCCCCCGCCCACACACACACAAAAAGACCGGGACCAGACTGGTGAATTCCACCAAGTATTTAAAGAAGAATTAACATCAATTGTTCCCAAACTTCAAAAAGCTATAGAAGGAGGAAACACTTCCCAATTCATTCTATAAGGTCAATATGACCCTGATGCCAAAACCAAACAAAGATATCACCCAAAATACCAAACCGAAAAACTACAGACCAATATTTCTTATTGAAAATCAATGCGAAAATCCTCAAAATACTAGCAAACCAAGTCCACCAACATATAAAAAGGCGTGATTTACCCCAGAAATGCAAGGTTGGTTGAACATCTGAAAATCATTTAGTGTAATATACCACAGCAATAGAATGGAAGACAAAACCCACATGATCATCTCAATATACACAGGAAAAAAACTGACAAAATCCAACATCCTTTCATGATTTAGAAAAAAAACAAAACTCAACAAACTGGGAATAAAAAGGAACTTCCTCAACTTGATAAAATATATCTCTGAAAAATCCAGAGCCCATGTCATATTTAATGGTAAAAGACTGAATGTTTTTACCCTAAGATCAAGAAAAAGACAGGAATGTCAGCTCTTACCACTTCTATTCAGAATTGTACCAGAAATTCTAGCCAGGTCAGTTAGGCAAGAGAAAGAACAAAAATGCATCCAGATTGAAAAGGAAAAGTAAAACTATCTGTATTTGCAGATGACCCAATTTTTTGTACAGAAAGTTCTGAGGAATCCACCGAAAATTATAATAACTAATAAGTGAATTCAGCAAGGTTGCAGGATACAAGATCAATATGCAAATGTCAATTGTATTTCTATACACTTGCAATGAAAAGTCCAAAAACAAAATTATGAGAACAAGTCCATTTATAGTAGTATCAAAAAGAATAAAATACTTAGAAGTAAATTTAACAAAAGAAGTGCAAGATGTGTACTCTAAAAACTACAAAGCAGTATTTGAAGAAATTAAAGAAGATCTAAATAAATGGAAAGGCATCCTATGTTCATGGATTGGAAGATTTAATATTGTTAAGATGACAATCCTCCCCAAATTTATCTATAGATTGAACACAATCTCTATCAAAATTCTAGCTGGCTTCTTTGCAAAATTAACAGGCTGATCCTAAAATTCATATGGAAATGTAATGGACCTAGAATAGCTATAACAACCTTGAGAAAAAAGAACACAGTTGGAAGACTCACACTTCCTGATTTCTAAACTCACCACAAAGCTACCGTAATCAACACAGTGTGCATAAGGAGAGACATATAGCTCAATGAAACAAAATCAAAAGCTCAACCCTTACACCTCTGGTCAACTGATTTTTGACAAAGGTGCAAAGTTAATTAAAAAGGGAAAAAAACAGTCTTTTCAACAAATGGTGCTGGGGCACTGGATATCCACATGCAAAATACTGAAGCTGCACCACTTCCTCACAACATGTACAAAAATTGACTCAAAATTGATCAAAGACCTAAATGTAAGAGCTCAAACTATAAAACTCTTAGAAGAAAGCACAGTAGTAAATCTCTGTGACCATGGGTTAGGCAAAGCCTTCTTAGATATGACACCAAAAGCACGAGGGACAAAAGAAAAAAATACATAAACTGAACTTCATGAAAAGTAAAAACTCTTACACTTCAAACGATATAACCAAAAGAGTGAAAAGACATCCCACAGAATGGAAGAAAATATTTACAATTGGATATCTGATAAGGGACTTGTATCTAGACTACATAAAGTATTCTTACAACTCTAAGATAAGTAACCTAATTTAAAAATAGGCAAAGAATCTGGATAAACATTTTGCTAAAGAAGATATACAAGCAGCCAAAAAGTACATGGAAAAATGCTCAACATCGTTAGTCATTAGGGAAATACAAATCAAAACCACCATGAGATACCCCATCACACCTATAAAGATGGCTACAATCAAACAGATTAACAAGTGTTGGCTAGGATGCAGAGAAACTGAAAACCCCCATATACTGCTGGTAGGAATGTAAAATGGTGCAGCCACTTTGGAAAACAGTTTGACAGCTCCTCAAAATTAGAAACAGTTACCCTATGACCTAGGAATTCCACAATGAAAACATACACCCACACAAAAAGCTGAACATGAGTGTTCACAGCAGCACTATTCGTAATGGCCCAAACGTGAAAATAACCCGAATGTCCATCAACTGATGAATGGATACATAAAATACGGTTTATCCACAGAGTGGAATATTAATCAACAATAAAAAAAGAATGAAGTACTGACAGATGCTACAACATGGATGAACCTTGAAAACATTATGGTAAGTGAACAGAACCAGTCAGAAAAGACTACATATTGTATTAATTCCATCTATATGAAGTGTCCAGAATAAGCAAATCTAGTGAGACACAGAGTAGATTATCAGTTACCTAGGACTGGGGGTGAGAGAAAAATGGGGGATGAGTGCTAATGGGTACAGGACTTCTTTGGGGGGAGGTGATAAAATGTTCTTAAAATTAGACTGAGGTGACAGCTGCACAACTCTGTTCATATATTAAAAACCATTGAATTGTATATACTCTTTAAATGGCTGAACTGTATGTGTGTGAATTATATCTCAATAAAACTGTTTTTAAAAAAGAAGAGAGAACAAAGAGACTCAGAGGGTAACAGAGCAGAAGCATGTCCTGCAATTCCCACAAAATGTTCTACTATATCACAGACTTACATTTCAGAAAATGCTTTAAATAGTTTCTTATGTGTCACCTGTAGGAACACATACTTGAGAGAGGTGGTAGGTCTCACCATCACATCAATCTGGGATTTTAAATTTTTCTTAAGGAAGCCCACAACATGCTAGAGAAATTCTATTTACAGAAAGAGGAGAAAAAATGACATCACTCTTCTCTTCTACAACAGATGTAGCCAAGTATATGAACCATCTTAGAGACATGACAATTGGCATGCTCAAAAGGCTTTTGTTTTTGTTTTGGGGGTAGGGGGAGTTGTGTGCTTTTTAAAAGTCTTTTATGTATTTATTTTTAACATTGGACCTCTTCCCAGACCTCCCTCACACATTCCCTTGCTCAAACTACCTGTCTGCTGCTAATCGTCTGGGGAAGCCAAGGAGACCAAGGGGCCTGGGGAACAGGAGGCGGCCAGCTCCTTCCAGACTGAGCTCTGCAGGGCCTTATACCCTCGTCCCTTTTGGGTCCCCAAAGCAGAAACTGAGCACTCAAGACAGAGCTGATGCTCACGGTCACTGCTGAGCTGATGTCTGATACATACAGGACCCCCTTCCCACCTGATCATCTTTCACACAGAACAAAAGTACACAGAACAGCAGTGATAAAGCCGTTCAGCTCTATCCGCAGGAGCAACCCTTGCTCTTCACTTGACCCTGTCCCTTCGAAGACCCCCCTCCTTTCTGTGTCTTCCCTCCCACCTTTGCTCTCAAGTCTGAACCAATGGAGGGCTTCAGGAGGGAAACACAAGGGGTCTGACCTGAGAAGACTGTTAAAAAGGTACGTATTAGCATTTAGGGAAGCGTCCAAAATGTGAACATTTTTTAGAGCTTCACATCTCTGAGTTCCCAGTCCCTCTAATTCCCCCCAAGTTGAGACATACTTCATATACGTACGTTCTCAGCCACTCAGCCAAGGACATCAGCCTTAAAATGGAGTAGAAGTGCACTGTCCAGGGGCAGGACAACAGGATAGCGGGACAAGGAGGCCTTTTCCAGGACTGCTGGGTAGACCCTAAGGGTGGTGGCCGCAGGACTCACGTTCCCCTGACAACCACTGGGGCCCCACATCACGCAGAGCCTGGGAGTGACGAGGGGGTTCCAAGTGGGTGAGTCAAGGTGGGAAAAAGCACAACAGCCTTTTAAGTATGCTGCAATGTCCCCACTTACAGTGGAAAAACAGCACCAACACACACACGCACACCCTTGCCTGAGCCCAGACAACAAACTGATGGTCTAAACCTCCTCTTCCCCACCGTCAAAAAACAAAGACAAAAACAAAAACATTACCCAGGAGCTTGGGGGGTGGTAATTTATTTGCTTTTTGTTAAGAGATGGGGCCAGGTGCTGGAAGCTTCTAACTCCTGAGAGAGGCTCACTCTAATATTCAAGACTCCGCAGGTAAAGAATAATCTGGAAAGCCACTCGATAAACTGGAAAAGTTTGTACTAAGAATGACGAAAGTACTTCAAATTTCCAAACCAGCGCCCCATGCTATTTTATTTAAAAAGAGACCCAAACCCTACCCTCTGAAGGCCAAGGTGACCGTAAGGTAAGAGGGTGGGGCTCACTCATCCGGAGGAGTCCACCCCCAGGAGCCCCAGCCTTGCCCAGAAGCTGAGCCAATGACAGATGCGTCTTCTCTTCTCACTCAGGAGGTGCCCCTGGGTGTGGAACCACCTGGATTCGTCTGAGGCTACATTTCCAGTAGAGCAGAGACCCCTTGCACAGACAGAAGCCCTCCCCAGAGCCTTCTGCTCCAACCCCAGCAGGCAGCAGGAGCAGAGGAGAAAGGGCGCGTGCTAACAGAGCTAGCAGAGACCTGAACTTCACTCTACTGCTGCCAAACCACCATAATACGCATCTCTTTAGAAATCATTACTAGAGCATTCAAAACACCAACTGCCTCTCTCACGAAGCAGCAACCACCCACACAGCTGGGAAGCAGACGCAGGATAAAGAAAAAGAGGGAGAATGTTGGGCAAGAGGGAGAGGGGAGCCTCCAGAGCAGGCAGATGACTCCGCAGCAGGACGGGGACCCTGGCTGAAGCCCACGCCACGGCTCCCGCCTCCTCTGCTCCTGCACCCTAAGAAGAGGGGCAGAAGGAGAGGTGGGGATGCAGGGAAGAGGCCCCAAAGGAAGGCGTAATGGGCTTCGTGGCAGGCAGCCTCCAAGGCAGCCCCCAGTGAGCCCCCACCTCCTGGTGTTCACGCCCTTGGACCCGTGTAACCAGAAGGATACTGTGGAAATAACAGAGTGTGACTTCTGAGGCTGTCATAAGAGATGCTGCAGCTGCCGTGCTGCAAGAACACTAAAGCAACCTCACGGAGAGAGGTCCACCTGAGGGGTAAAGAACTGAGGCCTCCCACCAACAGCCAGGCCGAGGTGCCAGCCGTGAGTGAGCTGCCCGACGAGGGGCTCCAGCCCCAGTCAAGCCTCCAGATGACTACAGTCCCAGCCAACACTAGGAATGCATTCTCACAAGCAACCCCAAGCCAGATCACCCCGCCAGGCTGCTCCCAAGTTCCAGACCTATGAAAACGATGTGAGATGATAAACGTCCAGTGGTTTAAGCTGCTAATCAGCTTTGGAGTTATGTTATGCAGCAATACATAAACAATACCAGACTCTGGGAAATTCTTCTTTCTACACCAAAATAGGGGCAGAGTCCCAGGAGACTGCACACGTCTCCACGCACCTGCCTTTCCTCACCCACACATGACTCACAGGTGGAGAGGGAAGCAAGAGCTATGACGAGTGTGTCCATTCCCTGTTTATTTCTCATGGATGAGCAGAAGCTGAGCATTAAGGAAGCAAAACGTTTTCAATCCAACGGCACTGCTTACCCTATGATGCTTTTTCTTTTTTCCCTTCTGACTCGATGTCTAACTTGTGTGTAAACTTCTGATGTTCAAAACTCTTAAAATACATTTTATACTTCATATGTTATATATGCTAAGTTAACACATGTGGAAGATGTAATCTGGGCTTCCCTGGTGGCGCAGTGGTTGAGAGTCCGCCTGCCGATGCAGGAGACACGGGTTCGTGCCCCGGTCCGGGAGGATCCCACATGCCGCGGAGCGGCTGGGCCCGTGAGCCATGACCGCTGAGCCTGCGCGTCCGGAGCCTGTGCTCCGCAACAGGAGAGGCCATAACAGTGAGAGGCCCGCGTACCGCAAAAAAAAAAAAAAAAAGATGTAATCCCCTGATGATTTTTTTAAAAATTACTATCATTTAATAAGATACTAAAGAAGATGCTTTCCCCCATCACACACTCTGTCCTGGCAACGTTTTAAGAACTTTTATTTCCTCTGATAGGTCTTCTCTTAAGTCAGCGAAGAGAGGGAGATTCATACCTTCCCTGTGAGCTGTATGTGTGATCTTCAAAGCTGAACTTACGACCCCACTGCTGTAAAAGCTGTGGCCTCGATTTCCCAGTTTTTAGACCGGAAATCACATGTGTCCTATCTCACAGCATCACTGTTATAAAATCAAATAAGATGCTGGAAAAAAAATTGCTTTCAATACATACGATAAATACAGCTGAAACAGAAAGCTGGGGGTCTGTTAGGTCAGAATCTTGCAGTGGGAAAGCTGGAGATCAAGAATTTGCTGTCGTATTTCCAGCAATGACATAGGGCAGAGGGACTGGCTAGGACAATGTCTGCGTCTGCCAAGCAGAACTGCCAGAATACATTTTCCATTTGTGAATTAATGAAATACTCCGTTTGGCTACTATCCTCTTGTGAGTTCGGCCACTATCCTCTTGTGAGTTTGGCCATCATCAATCTAGGCTCTGGGGATCTAATCATGTTTGTGAGAGGCCATAAAATTAGGTTCATGTCCACCCCAAGGTGAGGGTGAGACCTTGAACTCAGAAACGGCAATCCCCTCCTAGGCCCAAGGTTAACAGTTATCAAATCCCCACAGAGACAGCTGTTTTGGGTGGATCAACCATGATCTCCCGTCACTAAGTCACTAATCTGAGTTTAGAAGACCGTGACGAAATGGCATATACTGCTAGGGCTTCCTATGAACAGTATTATTGATCACTTGGAAAAGGTACTATGACTGCTCTTTAAATGTTTAAATGGCTTTAGACCACATCCATTTTTTATGTGGAACATTAAGTGGTAGCAACGTAATTTTAGCAGGGCTGCTGACACCCCCTGCCCATACACCAGAGAAAATGCCTCCACCGCCAGAAGCTATCAAAGAAAGTTATACTGCTTTATTTGATGCTCAGGTAAGCCCCAAATCGGGAAACGCAAGTCTGAGGTGAGTTCAATCATTACAATATTTAAGAAGGTCTTGAATTTGCTATTCACCTTAAAAGAATAATACTGCTTTGACAGTTACTAAAATCTTCACTTCCGGCAGGCACACTCTGCCCCTGCCCCCAAGTGTTTTATTCAACAGTCTCTGCTGGAAAAATGATACTTTTCCCCCAAGAGTACACTGTCCTTGGGTGGAGCATCATATAGAGGTAGAGATGCTCCCTACATGGCTCCTTTACATTGTTATAAATAAAGCAACAGAGAAACATGGCCTGATCCCATTTACTAACTAGTGAGAACCTCCAAGCTGATAGCTACAAACATTAAACGGGTGGGGGTGGGGGGAGGGAAGGAATTGTATCATGTAGCTGAGGTTTTCAAGCCTATCGTTGAGATGTTTTCTCTTACAATAATCTAAAATAGTGCAATATAAAAATTTAAATTGTGAAAAAGCCTATCACATAAAAAAATTGAAAATAAAAATAAAAAGAGCATTAATCTGGAATGCTGTCAAAGGAGCCACATGGGTTGAACTGTCGGACTAGGTAACATTAAGGGTCCTTATTAGTCCCATTACTTCTAGGACATTCTAATAAAGCAATCCCTGCGGTAGGAGCAGGGAAAGGATGTCAAACTAAATCCCTAGGAGAACCACACTCATAGTTTCGACTAGAACATTTCAAGAAGTACCTCATGAAAAATGTTTGCTTATACATGTAGCCCAAAGCCTTAGAATCAAAAATCTAAGGCTCAGATTTTAACAAGATCTCCCTTCTAGGTCTTGTATAGATAGTCTAAAACAATCCAATAAAGACATCATATCAACCACACAACCTATACCAACAATACACCACAGCAACAGTCAAATTACAAACGCACAAACACCCAAAGCTACATTAAATACACTTAATGGGCAAAAGTGAAAAGCCTCTATGATTGTACTTGTACTTAAATGATTCCAAAATTCTCCCCATTCTTCCCTAATTTCCTTTTTTCTCAGATCTTTTAGTCAATTGAAAATTAGGTATATTGACAGACCAAAACATTGTTTTGCAAGGGAGACCAACAGTCAGCCCGAACTAGTCTCTCCGTGATGCCTTACCTGACCATTCAGGCCTACAGGAAGGGCACCCAGCGCCCACAGTTCATCTGTTAATCAGCTACAGCCTTGTAGCTTTTTTTAAATGAAGTTTAATTACTTAAACTTTATAATTTTACCAAAATTGTCGTAAGTGTGGATCTCAGTCGGCAAACTCTTCTGTAAAGAGCCAAACAGTAAATATTTTAGGCTTTTGCCCATCTTTCTTTCAGTCTCTATTCCGAGTACTCAACCTGCTATCTTAGTGCAAAAGCAGCCAGACAACAGCGAAATGCACAAGTGTGGCTGCGTGCCAACGAAACCTCATTTATGGGCCCTGAAATCTGAACTTCCATATATTTTTCAAACAAAATATGTTTCTCCACCATTTAAAAATGCAGAAACCATTCTCAGCTCTCAGGCAGAACAGTAAAAGGCAACAGCAGGCCAGATTTGGCCTATGAGCCACCATTGGCTGATGCCTGATTTATACTAACCCAAACTGTGTCGACAAACAAGTCTGCAGTCCCCACAGGCCTCCAGCAGTAGATACCTATGCACTGACCCTGTTTATCTCTCTCCTTCTGTTCTGGAGGACCACAGTGTGTGTCTGGAATATCTAGCCATCTAATCAACACATCAAACAGGGTAGTTTTGTTCCAAGGGCATAGAGAGCTTCAGCGTGAATTAAAATTCCCTCTCTCAAAGAAAGGTAACAACCTGTAAATAAAGGGATGTGTGTGTGTGTGTTGAGGGGAGGTGTCAATTAACAGAGGACAGCCACTGCAGCTTTCGCTTTTATGACCCAAAACACTGGACAAAACCACAGTCCATAGCACCAAAAAAACCCAAACAACAAAAAACAGATGAACTTGAGATTGTGCCTTTCAAAAGTCCTTTCCTAGGTGATGTCTCCTTACTGATACATCTCCCAGCAAAGAGAAAGAGTTAACACCAGCAATTTAAACACCCTTTGCGGAGGAAGGCAGACAGACAGCAAACACAGAGCTATCAGCCCAAGCACTATAGCCACATTCTGGTACATTCAAGAAACTTCTTGGCCTACAGTTTTATTTTAACAGTTAGTCTGAAACCGGCTTCTATCTGTGGCTTAAAAAAACCGTACAACCTCATCCACTGTCTAATTCCTAGTATGGTATACAATCCTGCCTTAAGAAGAGTTATTACAGGCCCATCTCAGGGATACTGCGGGTTTGGTTCCAGACCACTGAAATAAAGCAAGTATTGCATATAAAGTGAGTCACATGCATTCTGTTGTTGTTTTCCCAGTGCATAAAAAAAGTTATGTTTATACTATACTGTAATTAAGTATGCAATAGCATTATGTCTAAAAAGACAATATATATACTTTAAGTAAAAAGCACTTTATTACTAAAAAATGCTAAACATCATCTGACAATGCAGGGGTTGCCACAAACCTTCGACCCGTAAAAAATGTTGTATCTGGGAAGTGTAGTACCATGAGATACGTCTGTATAGAGTTCAGACACTTTAGGTCCCTAAAAAGCTTCCAATAAAAAGAAAATTAGTTCAAAATAGATGTAGATGTTTCCCCAAGTTCAAAGAATTAGATGGAGGTTGGGATGGAGCCCGTGGGTACAGTACATGGGATGCAGCCACACATTTGAGGGCCCTTCCACACCAGGAAGCCAGGATCTTCTACATATGTTAATTCCAACCCTGACCAGCTAACAACTCATAGATCATCCCCAGAGAAGACAGAGTCTTACATGATCTATACCTGCTGTTGCCCCATGTCCTGAACCACAGAAACATGAAAGACTAACCTTATCAGGAGCCAAATAATCCACAATTTTTGGAGAAAGAGAACCATCCAGGCCCAGAAATTAGACTTAAACATTAGACTCCAGAAACTTTTGTCCACTGATCTCTTTCCTGGTCAGCCTTGTGCTTTGGCTGTATTTTTACACGTACTGTGTATGCATGACAAGGCCATCAACAGGGCTCCGGACAAGGACTGGGTGTTCGGGAGAAGAAACCCTAGAAGGCAGGATACTGCCAGGCTGATGAGGAATCATGTTATCTAAAGACCCTAAATTGAAAGATTTCATAATATGTAGTGGCTGTTTCCTAGGATGTACCCCTGCCATATTCATGGTCCGCAATCATGATCTCCTCCACTGAGCTTTCTTGGTTCATAAACTCTCTAAAAGGAAAACTTCAGGAATTCCCTGGGGCTCCAGTAGTTAGGACTCTGCGCTTCCACTGCAGGGGTCACGGGTTCAATCCCTGGTTGGGGAACTAAGATCCTGCAAGCCGCACGGTGTGGCCAGAAACAAACAAACAAACAAAAGACACAAAAGGAAAACTTCTAGAAAGAGTGAAAAAGAGAGTATGAGCTACAAGTTACTAAAACTTGTAAAAATGAGTCAGTGGCACAGGAAGGACCAAACAATTGGGTCTGTGTGGTTCTGGGGGCCTGCGCCATACTGGCCTCCATTCAATTAGCAAAGAATCTGTCAGGATGAATCAGACTACCAGCTGACAGGATGGTGAGGAAGGGGGCGGCCCAGGCTGAGCAATTCAAAGAGGCTTTCAAACAGCTACTTAACGTGTCTTGTGAGCTTTATTTGAATTTGAGGGGAAGGTCACAGAATAGTTCTCTCAGGCTTTCAAATCTCCATTCTGATCTGCCAATCCTGAGAGAAGAAAAAGGGAAGCTATGAAGCGGCATCTCTGTCACTGAGACTGCTACACAGCAAAGTGCCACACACAAGTCCTCCCACACGCAAACCTGCCTGTTCCCACACGGTCTCTGCCTGAACCCATGGTACAAAGCAGCCCGGGGACAGTCGGGGGAGTTCTCAGCAGGGCAGCACGGTATGGAGCTCACCATTAAAGCAAAACCACATCACAAAAAGCTGATATCATTTCCCCAGTAATTCCAGCTCCGTCACGAAGTCCAGCACAGGGAACCTGACCTCCCGTGGCGACCCATGAGGAAGCTGCTAAGCAAGAAAGCAGAATCACTGTTGGGAGAATAAATTCATGATCAGATCAAAAACTAGGTAACTGGATAACTGAAAGCTGGCTCTACTTTGTCACTGCAGGTGACAGTGACAGACACTGGAATAGAAAAAGCATGTGAAAAGGACATCCCTCCTAGATGCCCGTCTCCAGGCAGCAGCCCGCCAGCCTTTGACAAAGGAGTCAAGGCATCATCCCTCTGCTCAGAGCCCTCTGCTGTGGGCTGGACTGTGCTCCTCCAAAAGACAAGCTCAAGCCCTAACTCCCCACACCTTGGAATGTGGCCTCATCTGGAAGTACAGCTGAGCCTTGAACAACGTGGCGGTTAGGAGTTCCGACCCCCGACCACCCAGCACCGTTGAAAACCCTCCACATCAGCGGTGCTGCACCTCCAGATTCAACCAACCGTGGATCGTGTAGTACTCTAGAACATACTTACTGAAAAAAACCTGTGTGAGTGGACCCGCACAGTTCAAACCCACGTGGCTCAGGGCTCCGCTGTGGTATCTTTGCAGTAATCCAGTCAAGAGGAGGTCAACCTGCATTAGGGCGGCCCCTAAAACCAATGACTGGTGTCCTTATAAGTCAGCCACGTGGAAGACACAGAGACACACAGGGAGGAGCTGGCCATGGAATGAAGGAGGCAGAGAGGGAAGTTTTGCTGCCACAGGCCAAGGAACACCGAGAACTGCTGGCAACCACCAGAAGCTAGAAGAAACAAGGAAGAATCCTTGCCTAGAGCCTTTGGAGGGAGCGTGGCCCTGCCAACACCTTGATTTCGGACTTCAGGCCTCCAGAGCTGTGAGAGAATCAATTTCTGTTGCTTCAAGCCGCCCCGTTTGTTTGTGGCGCTTTTGAAAGGCAGCCCCTTCCTGTCTCACTCAGGAGGAAAATCAGTGCCTCGTTACGAGGTGACCCAGGTCTCCCCCGACCCGGCTGACTGTGGCTCCCAGAGCTCCCTGCCCAGCAGGTCGCTGCAGCCACCCTGGCCTCTTCCCTGGTCCTCGAACATGCTGCCACCCTGCCACCACGCGCCGGCCCACGCGCAGGCTGCTGCTGTCTCAGACCTTCGCAGGTGCCATCCTCTGCTGGAAGATTTCTCGGGAACCTGCACAGCTGTTCCCCTCAATCCTCCTTCAGGGCTCTGCTCAAGTCCCCTGATCATTTGGGCTCCCCCACCCCACATCGGCCTTCAGCGCCTCCTACCCGCCCCCGCTCTGTTCCCCCTTCCCCTGCTTTATTTTTCTCCAAAATCCTTAGGACAAGCTGACATATACATTTTGCTTAACCTCTAAGAGGCCCGTCTCCCTCTGTAACGCTGGCTTGCGGAGATCGGGACTGTTTCACTGCTGAACCCCAGCCCACTCTGTTTACTGGATAGCTAAATGCATTCGATCAGGACAGGTGAAATTTTACTCAAAACTGGCTGTGTGACAAAAAGGGTTTCTACTAATGAAGCGGAACAGCAACAGCTTCTGCAGATGAAGGGCAGGCTCCAGGCTGGGCTCTGAGGGGCCGGGGGAGAATCTCCCATCTCGGGTGGACTCAGGGGCTCACTACCACCCCTGGTGGAAGAGGGAGCAGTAAACAACTTTGAAACAGCCTCTTAAGCGTCCTCCTCATCTAAAAAAGTCAACTCTTACCTATAATTCTTGTCTCCAGCCACACCCTGTAGAAAGTGAGTTGGCCTGAGAAACGTGTGAAGCCAAAGCTAAACATGCCTCCACCACGGCATCACCACACACAGTTTTGTTGTTTAGGGGCCGAGGGGAAGGGCCCAGCAGGAATGTTCTGATAATGATCATCTCATACTGCAAATGTACAGCCTACATCGGGAAGAAAGCCTCTGACCACCACATTCGTAAAAAAAAAAATAAACAAATAAACAAGAAAACCGTTTCAAATGAGCCAGGAGCTTTCAAACAGCTCCGGCTTAGTAAGGAGATAATCCCAACCTTTTCAAATGGCCCTAAATTAACACTTTTCCTTCCCTCATTTACATTTTCAAACCTTTAAACAAAATAAGGCCAAAAAGGAAAGTCTTTCTTTACCTTGGGTTTTGGCCCCAGGGCCTGCCAGTCCTAGGTGTGAATCACAGGATTCCTTGCAAGGTGATCTGATGGGCGTTTCGGCTTCAGGGGTCTCAAAATTACCTTCAGAATCCGAGCTGCCAAGGGGGAAAAATGAGGAATTACCACTTTCAACGGTATTTCCGACACCCTTTATAGTCTACATATCCGCAAAGTCCAGTATTTTTGCCTAATTTTACAACCTGCGCGTCCTCAGCATGGGCTGGCCTGTGGGAGCTGCTGCCGCGCCCTCCTCGGGCTTCTGTCTGGCCTCCTGTCTCCCTGAAATCTCCTCCATCCTCAGGAGACTTTTTCCAGCACCATTTTTTTTTGAGGTCATCCTTCCCTCTGATACCCCAAAAAAGCCCTTTCAACAGACTCCTTTTCTCACAAGAGCCCTTTCCTGGAGGTTGAAAAATTAAATTGCCCCCTCGTTCTAAAAAAAATTAAGCCAATATTCGCCATGATGCCTTTTTCTTTGGTAGGCCTCTACCTGTCTGGAACTCACCCGGCCAGAGGCCGAGGATGCTGTCACCTGCCTTCCGCAATCACACGGGTGACAGCTCAGCAGACACCACCATTTCTCACCAGCTGCCAGGAGCCTGTCATCACGCGACCTTCTTTACTAAGGCTGCATTTTCGGGACACAGGGGAACCCCCAGGAGGGCCTGGGAGCGACTTCTTCCCCACAGGGAAGGCCCCAAGTTCCACCGGGTGTGACCCACGACTGTGTGTGTGTGTGTGTGTGTAGGGGCGGGGGGCTGGGGGCTCGAAGCTTAGAGAAAGTGACCGAGGCAGACGGGGATGCAGAGAGACTGCAGATTCTGGGTTAGGTTCAGAAAGATCATACTGAAACGGGGGGAAGAAAAATACCCGGGAGGACAGAACATCCTGAACCTTCGAAGGCACAGCGGGGACCTGGTTACAGACAGGGACGCAGCATTGCCATGAACACGGTTACGCGGGTGGCGACCACACACACGCACACAGACTGAGCCGCAGATGGATGGATGGATAGCAGCGCGTTTGCATTTTGGCAGGAACGCGTGTACTTGCCTGAAACTCAAGGATTTGGTCTCGGCTTGCGAGTCCTCCTCCTCGGGGTCGCCCTCGGGCCCTCCGGCCTCGTCCTCTCCGGCGACCCCGCCGCGCACCGCGGACCACGTCCATTTCGCCCACTGCACTGGGGACAGGATCTGCCAGGGGCTGAACGCCATGAGCGCGGCTCCTCCGGCTCCGGCTCCTAGGAGGATGGGAAAGGGGAGAGCCCTTTTTCCCTTTCAAAATGGAGGGAACCGGTGACAGGCGCCCGGACGCGTTTCCAGCGGAGGCGCGGATGTGGTTAAACGAGCGCCGTCGGGGGCCCGGGTGGAGCGCTTCCTCTCCTCCGGCTGGCAGCGCCGCTTCCTCCGCGTCCTCTTTCCTGAACGTGCGGCCACGGCGCCCCCGCACCCGGCGACTCCCGCGGGGGAGATGCCTCTCCTGGGGCCTCCTCGGGGCCCGGGCCCACGACGCCCGGCGGCTCGGCCTTGGCTGCACGGCGGCTCAGCTGCTCCCGGTCCCTGCGGCCCGGCTCCCGTCTCCCGGCTCCCGCCTCTCGGCCGGCTGGGCGCGCATCAGCTGCGGCGGAGCCGCGCCCCAGGAGCCGCCCCCTCGGACCGTACTACTCGCGCCCGCGGACGGGGGCGCCCGCGGCGGCGGCACTTTGAAGCGCGCGCGCCCGCCGGATCCCCCCGGCTTCGCGCCACAGTGGTCGCGCCCTCCCTACGGGAAGGGGCTTCTCTGCTAAGACCCTGGCCGCTGGCCGAGCACCCGGGCGCCGGGAAGATCCGTTTTCCGTGTACGTGCACGCTGGACTGTGCCTCCTTCCCTTTTTATTTTTATTTTCTCATCTTGCTACTGCGACTTAATGGCGTTAGTGATACTGGATCGCAGAGAAGTTCAGCCCCTTATTATAAAAAACTCTGAGGCCGCTGTTGACTGTGTTTTCCCCTCCCTAATAGGACGGCGTGGAAGATTTCAGACTGTTCACCTTCAACCTTCAGATCCCTCAGCAACGCTGCAAGAGTAGCCAAGGGCTGGGATTTTAGATGCTTTGTGGCTCCTCAGTCCTCACTGGTGGAACTGCCGTGGCGAGGTCTTGGGTAAAGGGTGCTAAATTACCCTGTGAAATTAGAGCTTGATCCGTTTCCCATTCTCCTTTTTGAGGCATAACTTCTAAGTGTTTGGTCTCTGACTCCGTTTGCTGCTTCCGAAGTCTGCCAACAGGCCTAATGATTTCAACCTTCAAAATAAAAACCCTCTGTGTTTGAAGGGAGAGGCAGGGAAGTAGCAGAGCTCTCCTCCGATTTTCTTCATTTTCTATCAAGGGATTCTACTTAGGGATTGCGCCTCTCAGAATCACCAAGGCACCAAGCGAACCTGCCTCAAACAACCAGGCTTCATGATCTCCTTGCCTGGATAAGGCGTTTCTTGTACTACTGTAATTTCCAGAGTTGCACGTTCCCACAGAGACAGCAGCTCCAGAATTTAGAACAAAGTCAGGCTGAAACTGCCACACGGACGTCTCCACTGAAAGGGGTTGGCAAAGCAAACTGTTGATGAATCATGACTGTCTTACACATTTGATAACAAAAACAAAAGCAAAAATAACGCAAGATCAGGCGTGGCAGGTAGTCTCACCATAAGAGACGGATGGGGGTTCGCCTGCACTCTAGACTAGAGGGCTGGGATGTCTGGATGCTTTAGAATTCATCCAGCTCCTTCCCAGAGATAAATACAACTGTCTTGACCGTACTGGAGACTACAAAGATGAGAAATAAGCAGGAGTCGTTTTTTTTTCGGGTCTGCATGAAATACGCCACAATACTATCCAACGGGTCATATTTTTTGGTTTATGGCTCACCACACAAACCTTCAGATTGTAAGGTTCCCCCCAAGTTCCTGGATCTGACACGTGTTTTGTTGCCCTGTAGCTGGCATATAGTAGGTCCTGTCCGTTCTTCCTCCTGAGCGGTTCTCGAAACTTTTCCCTCCTCTGCATCCCCACTGTGACTGACATAATTCCCACACTCCCTAGTTTTCATAGATCTACTGTAAATGTGTCCAATTGGTTCTACCTCTGAGGGTCGTCTCGGCTGGGGTCACCCTTGCCTGGCTGATCTGTGACTTGCGCTCTAGTCTTGCTATTCCTGCTCCCCTCTCCTCCGACCCTTTGTAGTCGTAGCCATAATCTCTACAGAATTGGTTCTGAACTTTAATATGTCCAAGAATCATCTGGGGCCCCTCTTTAAAAGTCCAAATCCAAATTGCCAGCAGATTCTGGAAATCTGTATTTTGACCAAGTGTCCTGGGGAATTTCTTCCACAGGATAAATTTGGGAAACAATGACCAGCTTGAGCCATAACTGCTGCATCAGCAACAATCTCCCTTTTGCCTGCAGTTTTGCACCCTCTTCCCCACCCCCCCCCACCCCCCGTCCTGGCCTCCACCCCCATGTCAAGCCCCCAGGCCCTGACTGCCCAAACTTCCTTCCTCACCCAGCGCAGGTATCTACCCTGGGAAAACAGACTGATTTCTCCCTGCTTTCTACCATCTCTATACCCCGAACATTCAGAGAGACTTTGACTGTGGCCCTTAGGTAGTTTTGAAATAGGGTACCATTAATAGCTACACCAGGACAACAGGCATAAACCAGGACGTCCCAGGACATAAGGTCACCCTACACTTAGCGCACTACATATAACATATTTGTTTACATGTCTCTCCCACTTCTGGACCATAAGCTTTTAAACGGAAGGACCACGTCATATTTATGATTTATTTTTGTTTCCCCAGAAATCAGGACAGGGCCACACACTCGGTAGGGTGTTGTATAAATGTGCAGAAAATGAATATTCCAGTTTACAACAGACCTTCTAAGTTTGGCTAGGGTGACATAAATTCCTAAAGCCTGACTCTTCTGGGGAAATCAAGATTTTGAACCAGCATAGCACAGAAACCAGATGAGTGATGGCCCCAGCAAGACAAAGCCCAGACTACAGAGCAATTTCTTGAAATTAAAGAGGTAAATGCCCAGATTTCTGAAAATCTCTGCAAACTCCTGGACTTAACGTGAACAGCAATAAAGTAAGTAATTACTCTATAGCCTGAATTATTTTTATTGTCTAGAATAAATAATGAGGCTGATATGTCAATTTTCCGGTAACTCTGGTAAAGACTGGGCAATGTTTGACAACCAAGGAAAACCATCATTTTGCTGCTAAGCCCTTAGCTTCAAGGAGCAGAATGTCTGCAAATGGAATGTCTTTGTTTTGGAAGTGACCGTAAGCACAGGAACGGCCCATCCGTTCTCTTCCTTCCTCTGCTCCTTGGCCTTCACAGAAGCTTTGGATCAATACACCATGAAAATCTAAAATGAAACTCCCTGAAACACTCCACACAGGTGGCCCGGCCAGGCACATACCTCGCCGCTAAGGGATGCTCCAGAGGGGTCTGTGAAATGGGTCTCTTTGGTAAAAAGTAAAATAAAATAAAATAAGATAAACTATATGAGTAAGCAAATTCACACAGGCAAACAGCTATCCATTCAGTGGCGCAGCTACTGTGAGAATGTCTGGGGGCATGTGGCAGGAGGGGAGGGCGGAGGCAGGGTGGGGCCTGACCGGGAAGGATCCTTCTACTGTTAAGGAGTAGATCCTAACTCAGATTGAACTGGATCTTGCAGTAGGGGGAGCAAACACAAGTCCCTACCTAGGTAGTGTGAGGGAGCGACGAGGCCTGGGTGGCAGCTGGAGAACCCTGAGGAGGCTAAGGGGCGGCCCGACCCAGTTCCTGGTGCCCATCTAACAATCTCCCAAGAGAAACCCAAATCCTGGCTTTTATAAGACATCTTCCAAGCTTCCATGTTTGTTTGTTTGGCCGTGTGGCATGAGGAATCTTAGTTCCCCGACCAGGAATCGAACCCGTGTCCCTTGCAGTGGAAGCGCAGAGTCCTAACCACTGGACCGCCGGGGAAGTCCCTAAGCGTTCGTGTTCTTACTAATTTCAATTGTTTTAAACCTTGTGGAGGCCATCGCGGCGCAGGACAAACAAAAGCCACTTTGTGTGCCTGCGTGGCCCATGGACCCTGGATGGGCCGAGGGGAGTCATCACGCTTTGGAGCCAGTAAAAAACACTTCCATTTAGAAAGATCATTCTGGTAACAACCTGCGGGCTGGGATGGAAGGAGTGAAGACTGGGAGACGCCTGAAAGTGCTGTTTTCCCTGCCCCAAGCCGCCTGAAGAAGGCAGACGGCTTCTCCTCCAGAGGGTAAAGAAGCAGAACTGGAATTAGCATCCTTATCTTTCACTCCGTCCCTGGTCCGGGAACTAAAATCCCACAAGCCGCATAGTGCGGCCAAAAAAATTTTTTTTAATTTAAATAAATAAATGAATAAAGAAGAAGAATTGGAGCTGTGAGCAATCCAAGCACAATTTACAACAGAAGGAAGAGAAAACTGCTATTGTGAAGAAAACCATTTCCGATGGCCAGTGAAATGAGACAGTCGGTGAATTTCTGACCGCCCGTGTGTACCAGATGATGTTCTGGAGAGGATGAGGGTGGGACCAGGGGGGCACTAGGGAATCACAGAGATAAAGTCACCGCTGATCAACTCATCTGTATTTCCTAACAATTGATGAATTCGGTGAGCATAAGATACACCTAATTCAATTAACATGAACTGTCAGATTGATGATGTCACCAAAGTGGCAGGGCATCTCTGAAGGGCTGAGAAAAGCATGGGCCCATACCGACTTGAAACGGCCAATGGCAACTAGGTTTAGGTGCCTCAGCGGAACCTCGACAGACCATGTCCCCTCCCCACCCTGCTTTTTGAGAGCCACCCTGTCCACGGACTGAGCTTCCAAGACACGGTGGGGCACTCTGGGCGTGTGCTCACTCCATCAGCCTGATCACTGAGCTAAACACCCTCAATCCTTAACTTTTTTCTACTCGAATATTTAAGTGATGAAGGTCTCTAAGATGCAATGATAAGAGTATCTTACATAATAAAGTTTCATCCGATCTCTACAATCATTCTCTGGTAGTGGGGCAGGTTTTCTCATTCTCAATTTGCTGATGAGGTAACTGAAGCAGAAAGGGCAGCCACCTGCCTGAAACTGCGCCACAGAACTGAATATGGAACCCTAGTCTCCTACCTTTCAGTACCCTTCCTTTGCTTTGTATCAAATCGGAAGAAAGCAGAAAGCCCTTGGAGCCCCTTAGTAGCTTGTGGTTCCATCAGCTGGACGGCCCTCTCAATTTGTTGCTGCTGCTGCAGTCCTGCTTACCTTGCACGGGCTGCAAAGTCACAACTAGGAATACCTCACTCCACCAGTGAAGAGCTGCCTCTGCCAACAACGGCATCTGAGGTATTCAAGTAAGTTCAGGTTACAGTCTTAACCTTGCAAGATCCGATGTTATCCTTCACCTGGAGGCTATCATCACCTAGAGAATCACAATCTTCCCTCCACCACCCAAACACGCCCAAATCGGGGAATTCGTAGTATGCGTTTACACTGAAAATTACATCCTGAAGAGAACCTCCTTTCTCATTTTTTTAAAACAGAAAAGTTGGATTTATGTCCATAGCTAAAACTCTTTCAGAGCTCCAGGAAGGGAGCTTAAAAGGGATTAAAGGGATTCAGACTGCATCCATTAAAGAGTTGGCCAAGCTCCCCACCTAGGAGACCTGCTCCAGATTTTGCTCTGGTGAACAGCTCTTGTCAGATCCTCTCTCTCATCTATTTTTTTCTGTATCACAAAAACAAAGTTTGACTTCCTCAGAAAGTATGTCATTCCACCTAGGTCAGGGGTCCCAAACCCCTGGGCCGTGGACCGGTGCTGGTCCAAAATAAAATAAATCCCCCCCAGTCAACCTCCCCATCTGCTGCACGGGAAGAACACTGATCACATGGCCCAGATTTTCTGAGATCATCCTGACATCAAATATTCTACCCAGTGTCCACATAAAGACTTGTCCCCATTTTCATTTACAGAACACTGTCACCAAGTAGTTAGAAGGTACAGATTGGGAGCGCACTTGGAAAGGGCAGCAGAGAGTCACTGGTAGGAGGATGTGGAGAGAGGTATCCTCTCAGAAGAAAGAATAAAACCGCAAGAAGATTTCCAAAGTAACTGGGAAATCCACTCCACTGAAATCGTCACTCTGGGCAGGTGGGGGAAATTTCATCACAGGACCTTGTGTTTGTGACCAAAAATCTTCTTGTGTTTCTAAAAGAAAAAGATCAGGGCTTCCCTGGTGGCGCAGTGGTTGAGAGTCCGCCTGCCAATGCAGGCGACACAGGTTCGTGCCCCGGTCCGGGAAGATCCCACATGCTGCGGAGTGGCTGGGCCCGTGAGCCATGGCCGCTGAGCTTGTGCATCCGGTGCCTGTGTTCCGCAACGGGAGAGGCCACAAGAGTGAGAGCCCGCGTACAGCAAAAAAAAATAAAAAGAAAAGAAAAAGATCAGAAACTAAGAAGCAAATTGCATGACATGATATGCAGCCTACTGTTACTTCCAGCTTTTATCTTTTTATGCTAAAAGTTTAACTGCCATAATTTGGTTCTGAAACTCCATGTGTGTGAAAATTCAAGGAAGATACATTCTTTTACATCTCTGTTATAGTACAAGGCAGGGAGAGGGGAAACCTGTCCTTTTTGTGGGTGTTAAAATTTGTAAAAGTGCCAAATATTAACACACTGCTAATAAATATAAGCTAAATGACTAGCTGGATAGGAAGACATAACAATGTTCCAAGTTGGTCAAATTAAATATTGTAGAGACGGCAGTCCTACTCAATTAATTTATAGGTGTAATGCGATGTCCATCAAAATTCTTAGGGGATTTTTCTGAGGATTTCTCAGTAGTTTTCAAAAATTTATCTGGAAAAATAAACTGGTAAGCATACTTTAGATTCTTTTAAAAAATGTCAAGAAGGGGATTAGTTATGCAAGATATTAAGACACGTTTATGCAAAAATAGACATATCTTTGTTCTGTGAAACAGAACAGAAAGCCCAGAAAAAAACCCTGTAAGATATAGGAAGTTGTTATATGATAGAGAAGAGGTTACAATACAGTGGGGAAGGGAAGATTACTTAATGGTTGAAGAATAATTGGTTGGCAATGGGAAAAAGCTCAAATTCAACACTTACCTCAGAGCATATACCAACATAAATTCCAGATGGATTAGATGGCTAAATAATACAAGTCAAACCATGGGGAGAAAACAATCTAGAAGCAACAGAATCTGTCAAAGCTCTGTCAGAAGGATGACTGTCCAAACTTTGGAGCAATTCACGAAATCACACACCAAATAAAGATCGCAGATTTTGAACCAGACAGTCTGGAATTCCCAGGGCAGCCCTAGGGAGGTAAACACCTCATAGCCCCCTGCTGCCTCCCAAAGGGAGGTGACCTTGCCTGAAACAGTCCACCATACGAAGACGAAAGCTCCTGAACGTCTACCTTCAATTTAAAAGGCAAACAGACAGGCTGAGGAAAATAGTGGCAACCCAAAGCTCACACTGTTATTACCTAAGGAACTCGTGGAAACCAGTAAGATCATCCAAACCCAGCAGAGACGTGAGCAGTTATAACTGCATCCTATGCGTCGACACCATTATGAGCGCTTTGCAAGCATTATCTCATCTTAGTCCCCGCCCCCTTGCCCCACAGTCTCATGAGGAAGGTATTATTCCGGCTTAAAAAAAAAAGCAGGACAAGTTGGCTACATTTGCAACCTCTAGAGCAGGGGCTCTTGATCTGGGCTTAGTAAGGAAGGACTTGAGAAAATCATGACTTCCTTGAAGTTACATGAGAAATTATCCCTGTGCGTTTGCACCCATCTCTCCCTCTCCTCTTCCCCAGGTACAGTCAAGCTCCACTCCGGGAACAATGCTTTAGGCTGATTGCAGATGAATTTTCGAATCTGAAAGAGGTACCAATAAAAGATTCTCTTCCCCCATCAGTTACAAGGAAGTTTTAACCCAGGAGGCCTATACTCGGAGAATCCAGACCTGCCAGAGGTGAATACAAGAAGCAATGAGCTTGGATGGCACGCCACAGGTGGAAAGGAGAGGAGAGGAAGACCCAGTGGGCAGCCCGTGGGTCTAATGTAAGCGACTGGTGACCAAAGTGTGACATCCTCGTACCAGCAGCAAAGATGCCGTAAAAAAGGGAGATTTTCCCAGGGATCCCTACTGATACACAGGAGCCTCCTCAGAGACATACAAAGTTGGGCCAGGATGTAAAAGGTGCACTTCATGAGGGGGAGGCACAAGAATAATTGTAACATTTTTCTTTGGGGGATGCTGTCTCTTTTTGGGGTACTTCCGGTTAAAAAAAGAGACAATAAGCCCCAGATGGAGTCACATGTGCTAAGCTCACAGCACCAAACCGAGACTTAATACCTAACCTGACTGCAGAGTCAGTCCCTCCCAGGAATGTGATCTTAATCAGACAGTCTGGAATTCCCTGGGCAGCCCTAGAGAGGTAAACACCTCATAGCCCCCTGCTGCCTCCCAAAGGGAGGTGACCTTGCCTGAAACAATCCACTCTTTGCTAGTTGCCCTTTCCCTGCCCCTTCTGTCCATAAAAGCCTTTCACTTTGTGCAGCTCTGGGGAGCTCCCTCCTATTGGCTCCACGGGATGCTGCCCGATTCATGGATCATGGAAAGAAGCCAATTTGATCTTTCAATGTACTCAACTGAATTTTGTTTTTTAACAGATTTGGTGTCAGTGATGGGATCCCAAGTGAACTTCTGACAGCTTCGGGGACAATGAGAAACACAGGCCTGCTGCCTGGAGAGCCCTCTGAGTTCCCAGTCTTTCCCACCGTTTCCAAAGGCTGCGTGTAAATGCTTCTCAGTTCTGAGCTCGGCTCTCTTTGCATTGAGCTCCCAACCTAGTTGGCATTCCAGTCTGCGATTCCCCCTTCTGGAAACCCCTTCCAGTCCGCCGTCCTCACTTGTGGTTCAGTGCCCTCCCCAGTCCCCAGTTCCGGGTTGGGAATTGCTGGTGGTGTGGCCAGTCCGCAGTAACATCTCTTGGTTACGGCTGGTTTGTTAAGGTGCACATTTGTCTCATTTTGTGTATATAAAGGCTACTGCTAGTGGGAATCTCAGAAGCCAGAAAAGCTGTCAAAATTGGTGGGCATGGATCAAACACTTACGAGCCATTAGGGCACCCGCCACCTAACTCAAAGACTCTGTGTTAGGATAAGGTGATCACAGGACAGGTTAGACTGTCACTAGGTCACCTACCAACCTCAAGAAAGTTTCCAGGCAATGAGGTACACTGTAAGGCACTGCACAGTCCCCAACCCAGCAGCACAACCCTTTTAGTTATGAGTGTGGCTCCAAGAGACCCAAAGGCTTAGCAGAAGGAAGAAACAAACAGAAAAAGGAATGGGATCTTTAAGCTCCAAAGAGTCCAGCGTGCTACCTTTCAGCACAGCTGCTTATCTTATGTCTAAGAACTACGGCTTTGGAAGCTGTAAACGTCTACAAAAATGGCAAAATCTTACTAAAGACAACCTAGAATTACAATGACCACTGTGACAAAAGTTCCATGTAGATAAGATCATTTAAGAAGTGCACTTAAAAAAAAAAAGTGCATTTTAAAAGCAAAGGCTCCCAAATCAAAAACAGAATGGGATACCTATGTCCATTAGCATACAGAAGCCTCCGAAAGGCTTCACAATTCCAAAATAGCTCCACGGAAAGATTCACTGCAAAACAGATAATGGAAAGCTAAACACAAGACGTACCTGAAACAGAAGTGTGAGACCAACATCACTCGTACTGCTCCCCTCTATTCTCCTTGCAGCCCTCACTTTCTTCTAGTAATCCTCTGTCTGAAAGAGGATTACTCTCCATTCTGAAGAGACCACAACACCGTAAACAAAAGTCCACCAATTTAGTGACCGTGCAGACACCCCCATATCTACTGCTCTCAAAGGAGGACCCTCTTATGGGCCCTTCCCAGAGTTGATGAGTCTCTGAAGAATTTTCTGGTAAACCACTTAAACAGCCAAGGAAAACTAAAATTGAAATGAATGAGAAACCTGGCCAAATTCTGGCAGATACGGGTGCTACACTCTCTATGTAAACTCCACGTGGAACCTATAGATGGGATCCTGGAGAAAGTGGCAGAAACCACCTGAGGGTGAGAATTCTTATCAGAGACAGCTCTTCCAGAGCTGTCTCTAGTACCCGGTAGAGAGAGGAAAATAAAATATCTTTTGTACTGATGCCGAAAACTCAGCCTCGGTGCACTGGCGCTCAACTGAATCTTGGAGACAAAGTTTTGGGTGAAGTAGAAAAGAACAGCTTTACTGCTTTGCCAGGCAAAGGGGGACACAGTGGGCTCATGCCTCAGACACTGTGTGTCCCAACCCAAGAGGATCTGGTGAGGAGTTTTATGGCAATGTTTCAAGGGCAGGGTTGCTGATAAGGAGCAGGGTGTGTGCAGGGCCTGCACTCCTTCAATCTGGCCTTAGGTGCTCTCCTCCCCTGTCTCTGCATCCCCTCCCTTCCCTGATTAAGAACTATTCGAACCTGCCCTTTGGAACTCAGGGAAGGTTATGGGGGCTGGAGTCTATTCCCTACAAACAAGAAATAGGGGACACAGAAAGGCTTCCTTGCCCAAGAGCCTCACAGAGTCCTGCTCGGTTTCAGTACCCTCTTTGGAGATGCCTCTTGAGTCCAAGTGGTTGTTCAATACTGCCAGAAATATTTACTGTTTGTCCCGCCTGACAGCTACAAAGTAGCTCTGTGGTCAGAAACTAGCCAAACTGCAGAGCCTGATACAAATTTTTTAGGCCTTCTTCCCTAAGCTAAAATAAAACTATGTACCCAGAGGGAAAGAAAAACCTTCTAAAGCCCCTGTAAAAGGATTTATGGGTGGACCAGCCTATGATGTCATTTAAGTTGCAGCCCAATTCCTTGAGGAATTAAAAGCAAGTGTCTTTATCTCACATATCTTTGCAAAATCAGAACTCTGGCTCCAGGAACGCTTATTTAGGTCACCTCTTTAAAATACCAACTTCAGGGAGGTACTTCTTATCAGAAGGAAAACAAAAGGGGTAAAGGCAACTGAAAACTTGAAACTTAGGCAACTGAAAAATCCTAAATGTCTTCTCTACAGATATTAATAAAAAGCTTTAGCCATCTGAGCAGGCAACCTTAGATTATTCCTTCTGCTAGAAATGTAATTTGGATCCAACCTCTTTTATAACTACCTGATTCATGGCTAAATTTTTAAACAGAAGCTGTAAGGTCTCTGTTTGCATCTGTCTGTGTGTGTATGTATGTCTATGTACACGTGTTGTAGAGACATGCTTTTTCCACCTTCAGATGGTATTACTAAATTAATTTGTAAAAGAGCCCTATTTAACTGGCTTGAAGAGAATTAAGCACTTGTATGTATAAAGGATTCTTAAAACTCTCAGAAATATAATAGAAGCTAACCCAAATGTTTTTCAAGTTCACGTGATCTGAGATAATCTTTGGTAAATAAAAGGTAGTTTAAGTTTTTTGGATTAATTAAAATAGGTATGTCTTTAGAATTATCAGTATTAAAATAATGCCGACATACAACTTGGGTTTATTGGTCAAAGAAGTTCATGTTATCTCTGTCATGAAATATGTCAGCAATAGGGGCTTCCCCAGTGGCGCAGTGGTTGAGAGTCCGCCTGCCGATGCAGGGGACACAGGTTCGTGCCCCGGTCCAGGAGGATCCCACATGCCGCGGAGCCCCTGGGCCCGTGAGCCATGGCCGCTGAGCCTGCGCGTCCGGAGCCTGTGCCCCACAACGGGAGAGGCCACAACAGTGAGAGGCCCGCATACCGCAAAAAAAAAAAAAAAGAAATATGTCAGCAAGAAAAATAGCTTGGGATGACGGTTGACTTTGTTTAATGTCTTATGAAGTTTTTGTGGTTAGTCTAAACATAATTATCAAGAACAAGTGAATTAAATAGATACAGTGGAATAAAAGTTTTTATGTGAACTTTTGAAATTGTTTCCCCAAATCTTTTTGGTAACCTGAAACCTTAAAGTTTCACTAAGTTAAATTAGATGATAGATAGTTATTAAATATCTAGATCATTTCCAGATAAGATTAAATAATTACTGAACACAGGTTTGTCCATTTTGGGCTTCCTTTTACAGAGGAACTAAAGATACTTGGGTTTATTAGTAAATATGTTTTGTGCTACACTGAAAAATTTACTATGAGAAAGCAATTGTTTCTACAGATTATAAAAAGTATTTACAAAGTTGTCAAGCCACAGAATGCTAATATAAAAGATAGTTCACGGTTGTTTACCTCTTTATTTTCACTAAAAATTAAGGTTTTTTTAGAGTTAAAAATTCTAATATATATAGTAAAATTAGAGCTACTAGAAATAATAAAAGAAACATCTCTGTGTGAAAGGAGAGCAGGATGTGTGTTTTTTGTTGTTTTTTGTTTTGGGGTTTTTTTTTTTGCAGTATGCGTGCCTCTCACTGTTGTGGCCTCCCCCATTGCAGAGCACAGGCTCCGGATGCGCAGGCTCAGCGGCCATGGCTCACGGGCCCAGCCACTCCGCAGCATGTGGGATCTTCCCGGACCGGGGCACGAACCTGTGTCCCCTGCATCGGCAGGCGGACTCTCAACCACTGCGCCACCAGGGAAGCCCCAGATGTGTGTTTTTGATGAAAGAAGGTATGAGGAATGGAGATGCATTTTTGTTAAGGAAAAGAAAGTTTGTCCTACAGTGACACTGGTTATTTCAGAACGGGAAAGAGGAAAAACATAGGACAAAACTGTAGACGGATTGTGGAAAAGGAATCTTGGTAAAGGAATTTTATGTGTGATCAAGATGGCTAATATTGGAATGAATTTATTTAAGTTAAAAAAAATGAAATGAATTTTGGTGCAAAATGAAAACTGGTTTTTTCTGTTAAAAAGACTAATTTTTTTTTTTTTTTTAGATTTTGGTCTGCTTTGAGAACAGTTGTGAAAGTTTCTTTACATTTTAAGTAATCTGCCTAGAAAGTGAAGATTCTGTGTTTTGCCAAAATAATTTTCTGTGACAACTACTTAACTTTCTATATTTGCCTGCAAAGTCTTCAATTGTCAGTTTGGTTAAATGAATAACTAAGTATTGTTTCACAGTTACCTATGATCCTATTTGACCAAGTGTTTTGAAACCTTTGATATTTTTGGCAAATGCCAAAAAATTAAATTATAATAAAGTTTTTTTGATCTTGAACCAACTTCGAAATTTTCCAGAGGGCCCCTGGAACATCTCAAAAGATTTGTTCTCTCTCTCCTGATAAAAAAGGAGAAGTTAAACTAATTAGGCTTATTTGATATGTTAAATTACATGGGCATTGTCAAATAAGAAAGTAATACTAAGCCTTCTTGATGTTGTATTTGTATAGGTATATTTTGTAAGTGTTCTAGAAACTCTGTGCAATTCCTGGAAATCTGATATGTTGTGGTATAATGTTATCAGTCATAATTCTAGTTATTCTCTTAAACTGTTGTACATCACAGAGATAACTACATTTCCTTATCAAATGAACTTTTATCAGATCTTTAACAATGGGTATTTTAAAAGTCTTTGTCATTTACAGAGCTTTGTCTTAGATGTTTTTGCAAAAGTGTTCCTACAATAGTACTTCATCTTCAAGGAGATTCAGGGAAAGGACTTTGACAAGTACAGGTTTCTAATAACTCTAAGATCATAAAACTGAACAGAATTCAAGCAGAACGAGTATAATTACATGGGACTGAATGAACTGAGGATGATCATAATTCTTAATAATATTTTTGTTTGAAGCACTGCTGGTTCCTTAATGTTTAGTTTTTCCAGATTTAAGGAAATCTTTCCTCTTAAGCTCTCTATGACTTACAGCAATTTTGTAAAGTATATCTTTGTAAACAAAGATGAAACGTTTACTTTTTCTCCTTACCTGATCCTTCCAGAATTTGCAAAATCTTGGGTATTCTTTTCATGGCAATGTAATTCATTATTTGCATAAGTTCAAAAAGAATATGTTCTCCTTGTAAGAGGACACAACTGGAAACGTTGACTATATTACCAAGTCTTATATCTGAGAGAGATGTGTATAAATTCAGACATAGCTCTGAGGATGTACACACACACACACACACACACACACACACACACACACACACACACACACACACATATATCAAACTGTATAGCTTTAAAAACTGCTTGGAAAAATCAGCCTGGTACCTTGCTTATAAGGTTCCTGGAGGACTTACTTCTAAGTGAGTAAGAAAGGTCACTGCCTGATGGCTCAGGAACCTCAGGATATTTGGGGGGGACCCTGAGAAGAGAGGAATTCACCCAAACTATAGGTACTGCAGGTAAACTCTAATGGTAAGTCCGTGGCTTGGCTTCCTGGCCTCAGAGGCTTTTAAAAGGTCAATCTGAGATTCCTTATGAAAAGTTTCAGCAAAGCAGTCTTTAAAAGAGCTTATATGGTCAATCACTATTCTTGCTGCACTTACGTAAATAATAAGGACAAGATTAATGGAAGCAAGTTAGTTTTACTGTGATTATCTTTGGTTAAAAGAAATGGGGTAATTGAAGAGAGAAAAATTATATTTGCACCTTCCTAGATATTAGATGCTAGTTCGGCTAATTGTTTTTGAGGTTTTGTTATATACCTGTAAACTGGACTGTGCCCTGAATTCTTCTAGTTTCCTCAAATAGCTGGCTATGACTCTCCTAACTAAGTTGTCCAATTTTCTCCCACCCTTCTGATTTGGAATCACTAAGAACAAAGATTGCCCTTGAATCTCCCTAGAAGGGACTATACCAGGTCCTCTTCACTACCCAGATGACTCGAACCAAAGGTATATATCTCACAGTTGAAGAAGTCTCCACTGATACCTGGTCCTCTACACAGGCCAGAGACCTCAAAATCAAATTGACTAGGAAGAGACTTAGCCAACATTGAGGACTTGCGTCCTCCCAAGACACAGGATCAAGACTTCACACTTCAACTAAACATGCAACCCTTTCTTCTCGTTTTCCTTCCTTTACTGTGACATTGGCCTGGAAAGATAATGCCATCGTCCATATCTCCCAGGCCACTGTTAAGACAGGTAACCTCTGGAATTTAGAGTAACTTTTAATTTCAGGGTAGGAGATGTACTTCCCGAATGCACTACAAAACCTGACTAACCCCTAGCTTGAATGGGCAAATGCAACAATTCCTGAGAATGAACTCATTAACCACCTTAGTGAAAGTGGTTGGCGCTCTGGCAGGATTTACCTTCGTCTGTGGTGGTTATCATTCTCCTTGGGCCTATGGATGCCTAGACGGCTGGTGCACGGCCAGGCGGTGCCTCTTAGGTTCTCTAACTGTGCCCCGAACTGTTCACCAACAAAGACACATCATTGGTCAACTCCCCTGAATTTGCCTTGTCCCGTTAGAAAAGACTTAACAGGAGTCTCTCATGATTTAGGATTCACTTCCCTTGGCAGTGCCCTACTTCCCTGGTTTGGAGTAAATGTACATGAAGCTATGACCAGAAACCTCTCCTCAACTCTTGAAAACACTGCAGAATCCACTGCTAAGATGATAGCTGCCGAACCAAAATCCTTAGACTTTCTGGCCAAAGTTGTTCTTGGTAATAGGAAAGTCCCTGATTGTCCTCTAGCGGAGCAAGGGAGTGTCTGTCCTGTGGTCAACACCACCTGCTGCACCTGAATTAACTCTTCTGGGGAAGTTGAAACTCAGTTACAGAAGATGACCAAACAAGCCACGTGGCTTAAGACGGTGACTCCTTCATTTGGGTCCTGCTTTGACTTACTTGGTTTTGACTGGTTTGGATCTTGGGGACCATGGCTCCAAAGTGCACTCCAAACACTGGGAATTAGCTTGCTTGTAACAATCATTATAATCCTGGCACACTGTATTTTCTTTCTTTTTTTTAATTTCTTGGCCACGCCACGTGGCATAAGGGATCCTACTTCCCTGACCAGGGATTGAACCCGCGACCACTGCAGTGGAAGTGTGGAGTCTTAACCACTGGACCGCCAGGGAAGTCCCTGCATTTTCTAAAAAAGTTTAAATGCGTGTCTGCAGCCGCTAACCGCCAAGTACATGATCTCCCAAGGCTGGAAGGCCAGAAGAGGAATGAAGAAAATGACCAGCTGAAAAATTGTGAACCTGATGTCACAACCTGTGAACACCACACAGAGGATCAACAAACACGGAGAGCTTCAGAGCCGTAGCTGGGAGTGGTGCCAACGCCTTAAATTTGGATCACAGTTCTCAGTTAAGCTTGAGTCTGATCAAAAGGGGGGAATTGTTCAAAAAGAGACAACAGGCCCCAAATGGAGTCACTTGTGCTAAGCCCACGGCACCAAACCGAGACTTAATACCTAACCTGACGGCAGAGTCAGCGCCTCCTAGGAATGTGATCTTGACCAGACAGTCTGGAATTCCCTGGGCAGCCCTAGAGAGGTAAACACCTCATAGCCCACTGCTGGCTCCCAAAGGGAGGTGACCTTGCCTGAAACAATCCACTCTTTGCTAGTTCCCCTTTCCTGCCCCTTCTGTCCATAAAAGCCTTTCACTTTGTGCAGCTCTGGGGAGCTCCTTCCTATTGGCTCCATGGGATGCTGTTTGATTCTTGGATTACAGAATAAAGCCAATTTGACTTTTCAGTTTACTGGGTTGAATTGTTTTCTAACATTCCCTTTAGGGTGGTTTCTTCCAGGACACCATGTTGATGACGCAGATGGCACTACGGGGAGCCTTTCTTCCCATCTGGGAAAAAGCGGGAACCGTGGTGGGGCTCAGTGGAGGAACGAGGCATGGAGGAGGCTGCCAGGCCCAATTCTGTGGAGCAGGAAGCTTAAGAATTTGGGGAGCTCTCTTTAAGAAAATTACAAATGAACCTTGTGAACACAATGCCAGAGCCCCTCTGGAGACCTAGGAAGGGCTGCACAGTGAGAGGTCCTGAAGTTTAAGCTTCATTAGCTTCAGGGTAAATTCAATCGGGTAAGTGAAAATATTGATACATTGAAGGAAAGGAAGGCTGTATATTGGACGAGGATATTACCTTCTTTGGGGAGATTTCCTTGAAAATAATAGGATTTTATAAATCCACAAAAACTATATAATAAATGAGTCTTTTTCCAATTCAAAGGCTAAAATAATAACTGACCAACACTCTATAAATGACTTAACCATTGTCGTCCTTTGGCTGTAACACTAACTGGTGTTAGTGACGATTTCCAGCACTCACCCAAAAAGTATTTTCTTGGAAACTGTTTTCTTATGGACTCATAATTAGTCAAGATATATATATATATATATATATATATATACACACACACACACACACACACACACACATTTACATATATATAGGCCACACCACGCGGCTTGTGGGATATTAGTTCCCCGACCAGGGACTGAACCCAGGCCCTCGGCAGTGAAAGCTCCGAGTCCTAACCACTGGACTGCCAGGGAATTCCCAAGATATTCTGTGTGATTATTATCTTACAGAACTAGCATAAGCAAGGTTATCCTTACTGCTCTTTTCGGCACCTTACCACACATGATATAGGAAGATCATATGTATTTTCTATTTCCTTCGGCCAAGGCATAGCTAGCTACTGAGTAGAATGTATTTGTTCTCAATTCTTTTCTGAACTAATAAGTCATTGACTCCAAGCCTAAGCCTCCACCCCAGATCTCACAGAAACACAGGAATTTTTACCTGGAAAGGCCCTTTGTCAAGGATCCCTGGGCCCAGTATCCTGCTTCCAGACAAGCAGATGAGTCTCTGCATTAAGGATTTCCTGAGGAGTACCAGACACCAAAGTTTGCATGACTAGGACTCAGTCCTCTCGGGTGGGACGTCTGAATTCTAGGCTTTCTCCTCAACTGTGAAGGATATTATAGGGAAGCAAACTTCGCCACCTCCAAACGTCTCTTTGGCATGTGGATTATATCAAGGTGAAAACAATCAAGGCACCAAAACTCAGGAAGAAATTCTGACCTTCTCCCAACTGACTAAAAAAATTCAGCTAGAGGGCCTGTTCCCGGGATAGAGCTGTCCCCAGAGACGTCTGCAGAGAGTATGGGCTCAGTGCAGTGGGCGCAGGACCTAGTGACCAGAGTCCACACTGGGTCCCATCGTCTCTGCAGGGCCCAGCAAACAGCTGTATACCAAACATTTGCTTTTCCATCTTCATGTGAATTTCCTTCCATCCCTTCGAAGTCCCAGCCACTACCCCCAGCATCCTCTTTCGTCTTCAGCTGAAGATGGTATATAAGGTGAGGGTTTCCGCCATTGGAGGAGTTACTCAGTTATCCTGGGTCTCTCCCATGTACACATGTTATTCAACTTTTGTTTGATTTTCTCCTGTTAATCTGTCTTATGTCCATTTAATTCCTAGACCAGCCAGAAGAATCTAGAAGGGTAGAGGGAAATGTATTCCTCCCCAACAATATGCACAGTTGGTATGTGTAACAGAGATACAACATCCCTCCCCAAATTCACCTCATTTTAGAAGGCAATGTGAACTGTTTAATCAAGAAAAGGATTCTTTCATATACAAATAATATTGTGCTTTGTTTTTAAAGGTATTTTAAATAAATGCCTTTATTGTTTAAGGCAAAATAATACACATGCTCATTCTGAAAGCAGCTCCTTTGCCCCTTTCCTGTTTGCCTATTTCTGTTCCCCTCCAACTTTAAAAGAACCTAATTATAGGAATGAGATCACTAGGCAATTTAACGTAACTCCTGACTTATGCTCTTCTGAAAGCACACCATGCCTTGTCTAAAATGTTGATTCTTTTCCTAGATAAAAAGCAGTAAAAATGAAGACTTAAGCAGTTAAAATGACTAGCTCTCTGCTCTGCAACAGCCCCCTTAAGCGATCCTGCACGCAGATCACTTGGGCAAGATAACATCCGAAGAAAGAGTCAGCCAGTCTGCGACACAACAGAGAATGATGCAGAATCCAACCTCCTGCCTCGATGATTCACTGAGATCCTTCCGCTTCTTTCCCCTTTAAAAACTGTCATGGGGCTTCCCCGGGTGGCGCAGTGGTTGAGAGACCGCCTGCCGATGCAGGGGACACGGGTTCGTGCCCCGGTCTGGGAAGATCCCACATGCCGCGGAGCGGCTGGGCCCGTGAGCCATGGCTGCTGAGCCTGCGCGTCCGGAGCCTGTGCTCCGCAACGGGAGAGGCCACAGCAGTGAGAGGCCCGCGTACCGCAAAAAAAAAAACAAAAAAAAAAAACTGTCATGGCTGAGCAGACTCGTTGGAGCTGGTCTCAGGACACAAGTCCACCTTCCCCCCAGATTGCTGGCTCTTCTGACTTAAAGCACCTTTCCTTTCTATTGACACTTGCCTCTTGAACTATTGGCTTTTGAGCGGCAAGCAGCCGAACCTGGGTTCGGTAAGAATTCTTTCATTCAATCACCCCACACCTTTCACAAATGACAAGACAGACCCCGTTCTTGCCCTCACGGAGCTTGCATATTGGTGAGTTCAGTAAGCAAGGAAAATATGGAACTTACAAGCCGTCATGAATGACGTATAAGAAAAGTGCAGGGGCTCCTAGGAAGGCCAGGGAGGGTGGGGTGGGGAGGACAAGTGGAGATGATGAATCGGGCAGCCGGGGAGGCTGCTCTGAGGAAGTGAGTAGCTGAGGCTTGAGGGAGGAGCCTGCGAACTGTGCAGACGGCAGCCTGGCAGCAAGTGTGACTTAAGCCAAGCGAGTGAGGGGAAGAATCCTCGAACGTCAAGGATCACGGTCTTTGAAACAGTGAATTTCGGATGGCACAGAAAAGTACAAAGAAGAAAGGAAAACTTACCCAGAGTCGTGTTTTTGCTAAACAGCCAACTGTTAAAATGTTGGTGAGCAACACACTCTGTTTTTATCTTTTTTCAAAGCACTTTTTACACCTGGAATGAAATTATTTCTACTTTTCCACTTAGTATCTGTCTTTCCTGACTAGAAGTGTGCTCTGTGAACACAAAGCATCGTGTCTGTCTTGTTCTGTCTGCTCCATAATATTTGGTGACTTGAATGAATAGACAAAAACCTCCCAAATCGCCCTGTTACATGCACACAGCACGTACTTATGAGCACGGATAGACAGACAGACAGACAGAGAAACAGATGGACAGATAGATACTTTTAAACAAATGAGATTTAAATATACATATTGTCCTCATTTAGAGGCCAGGGCTTATTCCCAACTTCTCCTGTTTTCATCATAAGCTCTGCTCCCCAGGGGAGGGAGTGGAAACCAGGCTGTGGAGTCAAGACCCTTCCTGACCCCTGCAGAGCCCGTGTTCCCAGCTCCTCTCAGCTGCATAACAAGCCTTTGTGTGTCTCCATGGTTTACATAATTTGCTCCCCGTGGAGGAATATTTAGGGGGCGCATTGTTCCTCATTATAAACGAACCCGGGATGAATAACCCTATACAAGCATCTTCTCACACGTACAGGATTATTTCCTAGAGTTAAAACTCTGGAGCACATTTTGTGTCTGGAGACGCATAGCCAGACTGCCCTCCAGAAAGGTTGTACTAATTCCGTTTTAAATGGCAGCACAGGAGACAGCCTCTTCCCTAAATCCGAACCAACACCGAGTCAGGCAATCTTCAAAAACTTTGGCAAGTGGGTAGGAATGCTATGCCACTGTTGGTTTTACCTAACACATCGGATTACTACTGAAGTCTGAATATCTTGTAATGTATTTACTGAAACACTGGCGGACTTCCTTCCTTCCCGCCCTCCCCTCCATTCTCCCTTTCTTTCCTTCTTTCTTTCTTTTTTGGTAAATGGAATGTTTCAGTCCTTTGCCTTAAATCAGTAAATGTAGGGTCCCTGGCCCAGCAGTATCAGCGTCACCTGAGAATTAGAAATGCAAATTCCCTATCCCCAGCCTGGACTTATCGAATCAGAAACTCTGGGCGTGGGCTGTCCAGGTGATGGCCACTCTGCATAGATGCTGAAATGCCTTAAATCATTGGGATTTCGGTCACACCGTAGATTCTCACTTTCTATACAGAAAACATGTCTCTAACCTCTAAACTGGAGACGAAAAGCTTTTTGATCAATAGCAGGTTCAATATTTCCTCCTCAAAACCGCATTTGTGGACTGAATATCATTTACCATTTCCTTTCCTCCAAAAGATTCTGTAGCTACTAATAAGAACCTACTGTATAGCACAGGGAACTCTTCTCAATACTCTGTAATGGCCTATCTGGGAAAAGAATCTAAAAAAGAGTGGATATGCGTATACGTATAACTGATTCACGTTGCTGTACAGCAGAAACTAACACAACATTGAAAATCAACTCTACTCCAATAAAAAATTTTTTAAGAAGAGATTCCGAATTACCGTAACAAAACTCACCTAACTCAGAACAGCCGAATTACCGCTGCACAGGGACTCCCGATTCTCGTCCGACCAACATCGGTCCCCTTCTTTGAGCCACAATCCGTATTGCCCCCCTCACTCTCAAGGCCTGTGGCTTGGACCCCCCGGCTCCTGGCGCAGGGGTGGGAAAGTGACTCAGGTCTGACTCAGCATGACCCACACCATACCCAGCACACACCGCGAGCCCTGCGCGGGAGCCCCGCACAGCTCGGCTCAGGCAAGGTTGCGGGCCCGAGGCCGTCATGATTCATGTCTCCCGACAACCTCTCTCAACTCTTCCATCACTACCCCTCCTGCTTCCTGCAGCAAATCTGGTGCCCTTTGGCAGCATTCCAAAGGGAGGGAGGCATGCCGAATGCTGCCCAGAGGGGCCACCTGTAGGAGGTACGACCAGGAGGCGTCCCTGGGGACAGGAGGAGCCCGCTTCAGCCATATCAGGGGACAGGACATGCAGAAATGTGACCCTGCACTGGGATCAGCCACCAGGATGGGCAATTCCATTAGTCACTGGCCTTTGGGTTCCCTAATCCCTCTATTTGAGACACCCGGTAAGCCTCCAGCAGTGACAGCTGGCAGACACATTTCCCAGGCTGGCAGATGCCGGGATGGATACGTGCAGATTATGTGGCAACATTCCTCAGCCTCATTCCAGGGCTCCCGGTACATCTGTCGGGGAAAACGCGGCCTCAGATGTTCCCAGAACTCTCTCCCCTGACAACACCATCAAGGGGCCAAACGCACAGAAATTCCCCAACTCAGAGATATTAACATGTCCTTGTGCTGGGATCTTTCTTTCTCTTCTCCCTTTAGCTGTTGATTTTATTTTTGTTCTCAAATAAGATATTCGGAATGGTTTTATCTCAGCACCCACCCTTTAATTAAACCGACTTGTGCAAGAACATCTACGGAGTGGTTCAGTGGGGCACCCCACGCCCAGGGCACTGCTTATTCTCTCTGAACTCTGAACATACAACACAGAACGTGAGGAACTGATTTGTTTCACACATCCGAGTGATGCAAGTGGAGAAAGCTCCAGGATGACCAAAAAAGGAAGCGACATGATTCAGCTTCCATAGAGGGTTTTCAAACGTGCAAGGGAAGACGTGAGGGGAGAGGGAGAGAGGAGGGGCGACCCGAGGGTGGCAACGGCACTGATGCAAAGGAGAAACGGGAGCCCGAGGCCCCGCTCCCTTCCGGATGACCCAGAACGCCAGGACGCCGCTGCTCCCTTGGAGGTAGTTTCACGCTGATAAACAAGGAAACGTCAAAAACCCTCTGTGCTTTGTAAAGAAGGCGGAGAATCTGGGATTTGATGCTCTCAGTAGAGTATTCACCCTCTGTACCAGACACGAGACAGCTCTTCAGCCCAGCGGGGAAACCAGTCTCCTGACGTCTATATGTGCGAAATGCACTGCTTTGTGACGAAGGACCTGTGGGCCAGTTGGGGCTGGCAGCACCGGGGTTCCTTCACACTCACACACCACACACACACACCACATATACAGACACACCCACACACAGTCACACCCCCCCCCACATATACATACACACCCACACATAGTCACACCCACACCACATATACATACACACCCACACAGTCACACACCCCCCACATATATATACACACCCACATATAGTCACACATACACACACCACATATATATACACAGTCACACACACATATGTACACACCCAAAGTCACACACACCACATATACACACTCACACAGTCACACACACACACCACATATACATACACACCCCCAGTCTCACACAAACCTCACACAGTCACATGTACACACCACATATACACACTCATACCTCCCACATACACACGCATACACAGTCACACACACACGTACACATACACACACCTCCCACACATAATCACACACACACCACATACACCGTTGCACACCCACATATACATACACACACCTTCCACACAGTCACCTCACACACCTCACACACACACACACACACACACACACACACCCTTCAAGCATTTTCAGTCCCAAACACAAGACCCTCCCCAGCCCCACTGACCATTCAAACAGGGGTATGGAATGAACCAAACAAAACAGTCTATTATCAGGGACATAAAAACAACTTTTACTTAAAAGAAAAAGGCCTTGAACTGGGAAAAGACTGCCGAATGAGAAACACAAGAGGAATTTAAAAGTGTGGGCCTAGGGCAACAGAAACTGAGAAAAAGGGATGTCGGAGGAGCCGGTCAAGCACTAGAGCTGTCTGGTCTTGGTGTCTGCAGAAGACTCCTCGGAGCGGCGATACCCCGGCCGTGTCACGGGAGACCCAGCGGCTGGCGGGGGCGGGGATGCGGGGCTCCTCCTTTCTCTCTGTGGATGAAGTACTGAACAGCGGCCACCAGGGGGCACCACAAACTTCTGTCACACCTTCAACCCCCAAATGTTTTTGAAGACTTTCTTCCAGCTTTGCATTTCTATCAATCAGAAGGTCACAGTGAGCCCCCTCTGCGTCCAGCCCTGGGTGTTTATACTGCAGTTCAACCAGCGAACACCAGTGAACAACGCAAAGGAGCGCGGAAGAGCTCCAACTCCTCAGAAGCCACAAAAAATATGCCCTGAACCAGATTCGGAGGAGTGAAGAGAAACAAGACACCCGGGGGACGCAGGATCCCAGCCAGCAGAAGGAAATGGAAATACCAAAACCCTCGGCCTCATCCTCCCTCGCTCCCTAATCTGTTTCCTTTCCTCCTACGTGCACTGTAAGTTAGCATCCGAAGACTCTCTTGTTTTCTCCCACCCAGCAAAGGAGCGGGCTGAAGACCGTCCGTCCTGGTCACCCCAGGCCAAGGCCAGAAACTAAGCAGATGGTGGCTGGCGCCCCCTGGTGGGACGACTGGAGAACAGCACCCTCTACCCGGCCAGAAGCGGGACGGAGGTGGACGACAGGTGAGGTCCACTGCAGACACCTCTGTCTCCTTCTCCCCGCCAGCAACAGCCGCTCCTGAAACGTGGGCACATCTCTCAGTTCTACTCTTGTCCTCACTGGAACCTGCCAACCCGCACTTCGGGTATCAACTGTAAAGGTGGCCCATGTTATTCAGAACTTGAGTTGTCTTCCCAGATGCCATCATTCCAGGCCACTGGAGACGTCACAGGAACCATGGCTTCACACGTGGTGGAACCAGTGGATCACAGGTCTTAAAAGGCAAAGGAGGCAACTGGGGAAGGGACAGAGACAAGACACCATTGGACTCACAGAAATGCTGAGAAGGTGATGCCTGGCAGGTAAAACATGTCATCTTCCTACCATTATGTCTTGCCCAAGCCTTCCTAGTTTTGTTTTCTCAAACCCCTATTTAAGAACACTTTTGAGGTAGCCATGGAAACATAACATTGTGCAGTTGTTAGGAAAACAAGACTCACAGACAAAAATAATTCAGCAAAGAAACCCGGGAGAGGCATTCTATCTGCTCTGTGTAAAGGCAACGCAGTGTACGGGTATTTGTCTACAGAATGGGCGTTTACTGTCCTGAAACTGTGCTATCAGTAGGGAGGGAGCCATAAAACCTTATCTTCTAGCAGATAAACAGAAGCCTCTGCTGGTTAATAAGTTGTTCGGTGGCTGACCCACTCTGGAAATGACCAGTAATTGTTTTCCCTCAGCCAGGTTCACTTGAATCCCTGCTCGACCATTTACTAGCTCTGCAGCCTTAGTTTCTCAACTTTTCCAGGCCTCAGTTTACTCATCTGTAAAACGGAGCTATTAACATCTACTTTATAGGGGCCATGAAAGGATTAAACGAGCTAATGCCTATGTCTCAGGATCTCTGACTCTCGTAACTTTTCTGTACTGTGTATATGTGTATTTTCATTTGGAAAAAGTCTATAAAAGTTTTATGTTATCACAGGATCTCTGACCCAATAAAGTTTTCAGAGCTATTGCTCTAAAGTGAAGGGTCTTTGCCAGATTCCTGGGAGCTCTCATCCTGACCAATGATATCTTATGCTGTCAGGCTTTTATGGGGACATGCAGTGCGAGACAGATGTATGGGTTATATTAAAAACAGAACTATCCTGCCTCCAAAATATAGATATGACTCTAAAGTTGCTACAGAACACCCCTAAATGTAAGTAAGCCAAATATAATTTCTTTTGCCTACAACTGTTATTCATAACGTTCACAGCAGACATACCATAAGATTGCCTAAGGCGAACTTGTACTAGGTGCAGGCAAAAAACCCCCACAAAAAATGATATCCAAAGTGTCCTGCACAGTAAGAATCCTGAGAATGAAGGAATGTCAAAGTGAGGGATTCTTGCACTTTCCAAGGTTCCCACGTCTCCACAGGCACAAGAGGTGGAAGATCAGAAGTAGAGGTGGTTTATCCTTATATAAATCCTTCATTCCTTATATAAATCTGTAGGACTTTATATCATGTTACTGCGAAAAATAAAGTCTAGACTGTACATGAAAAATATGAGTCTGCCGAAGCATGCAGATGACCTGAGAACATCTGAAGGCACAGCTGTTTCTGCACAGGAAGCTACATTGTTTAAAATGAAACCTTCAGATGGATGGCAGAGTGGCCTAGGGTGGTGTAAAACCTATGAGGAAAGCTCAATTATGAATGTCCTTTTTTTCCCCAAGCTCCTTTCACAGGTCACCCCCCCTCATCCAACTCTCTGGTGAATGTCCTGCCCCCAACACTATCAATGAATATTCAGATTTTATACATTTAGAAATGCTTTCCTCTGTCCCTGTAAATTCCCACATAAATAATAAAGGATGGGCTTCCCTGGTGGCGCAGTGGTTGAGAGTCTGCCTGCCGATGCAGGGGACACAGGTTCGTGCCCCGGTCCGGGAAGATCTCACATGCCATGGAGCGGCTGGGCCCGTGAGCCATGGCCGCTGAGCCTGCGCGTCCGGAGCCTGTGCTTCGCAACGGGAGAGGCCACAACAGTGAGAGGCCCACGTACCACAAAAAAAAATATATATATATAAATAAATAAATAATAAAGGATATTCACAGTGCCTGAACATAAGAAAGCAGTCAATTCGTATTTGCTGAATGAGTGAGAACAGAAAGAGAAAAACCATCGAGGGTTAAACAGAAGGAAAGACATGTTATAGCACTGAATTTAAAAAAATGGTATTACAGGGAATTCTCTGGAGGTTCAGTAGTTAGGACTCGGTGCTTTCAGTGCCGTGGGCCCGGGTTCAACCCCTGGTCAGGGAACTAAGATCCCAAAAGCCGCATGTCACGGCCAAAAAAAAAAGGTATTACAAATTGGTGGGAAGAAAAAGGATTATTTAATAATACCAGTACTGGAGTAACTGGTTAGCTATTTTGAAAAAAAAAGGCTAGAGCCTTATAAAAAATTGTTAGAGTCTTATCTTACACTAGTGATTCTAGAAATTTCAGATCGAGTAAATGGTTTCTTATAAAGAAAAGGACATCATGAAACAAATAGAAGAAAAGAGTTATCTCATTTGGGGACAGGGAAAGGCCGAGGAAGAAACCCCAAAGGAAAACGTGATAGGTTGATTTATATTAAAAAGTAACATGACTACTAAATGTAATATATTCTGGAACAGAAAAAAGGATATCAGGTAAAAACTAAGGAAATCTAAACAAAGTACTGGAACATATGTATATGTATAACTGATTCACTTTGCTATAAAGCAGAAACTAACACAATTATACTCCAATAAAGATGTTAAAGATGTTAAAAATAATAATAAAGATGTTAAAAAAAATAAAAATAAAATTTAAAAAGTATGGACCTTAGTTAATAATAATATATCAATGATGGTTTCATTAACTGTAGCAAAAGTACCATATTAATATAAGATGCTAATAATAAGGGAAACCGCTTGTGGAATCTATGAGGACTCTCTGTACATCTGCTGAAATTTTCTGTAAATCTGAAACTGTTCTAAATTAAGAGGTTAATTTTTTAAAATACCTCCCCTTCAAAACAAAACAAAACAAAAATGGAGGACAAGGGTTAGCAGATTTGTATAAGACAAATGGCTAGGCATGTAGGTCTCTGGATTGAGGCCACTTAAATTTCAATTTTGTCACTCCAGCTGTGACACCTGGGACAAGTTAATTAACCTCTCTATACCTGTTTCATCATGTGTAAAGTGGAAATGTAAAACTGCACCTAGCTTATAGAGTTATTTTGAGAATCATATGAGTTAATGCATGTGAGAGACTAACATGTGCCTAGCATGTAGTAAGTGCTCAATAAGTAGCTGGCTTCATCATATAAAGAATTCTCACAAATAAGTATAGAAAAATTAGTACCTTAGTACAAAACTGGCAAAGAGAAATACATAAGAAATTACAAATGGCTACTAAACATACGGGAAAAAGTTCACTCTCACTGACGAAGAATTTAAGAAATCAAAACAAGATTACACATTTTTCTCTTACCAAACTGGCAAAGATTGAAAATGATAGTGCCTAGCTTGGGAAGGATGCTATGAGCATATGGAAAGTACGCTATACTGCTAAGGGGGGGGAGTATAATTTGGGATGACTTTGGAGGGAATAATCTGACAATATATAGTAATATATAACAAAATATAACTTTTCGAATACTTGCGTTTTTGACCCTATAATTAAACTTCAAGGAATGTGTCCTAATTATTAATCAGAGATGCACAAAGAATTATAAGAATATTTATTAACTGTATTACTTATATGATCAAAAACGGCAACCAACCTAAATGTCAACCATTTGGGAAAAATTAAATTAATTATAATATATGCACATAGTGTACCATTCAGCAAGCAATAAAATGACATTTTAAAATTCAGTATAATGATACAGAGAAATGTTTATAATGTTAAGTGAAAAAATCAGAATGCAAAACACATATAGTATAACCCTACTGTTGAAAATTATATTTACTGGGAAAAAAAGAGACTAATAAAATGTACCAACATATTAACAGTCATCTCTGGGTGATGAGATTATGAGTGGTTTATTTTCTTCAGTTTTCTGGGTTTTCTAAATTTTCAGGCTTTTTTTTTTTTAAAGTACATTATGACTATCAGAGGAAAATGTGTTTGTTGTAGAAAATTTGGAAAACAAGAAAAATGAAAAGAAGAAAACGTTTATATGTGTTACTGAATTGCTAATATACAAAAATGAAGATGAAGTAAGAGGTTGAAAAAGGAAAATCTAGCGCCCTGGATGTGATGCCTGGGTGGGTGATGAGGTGCTGAGGAGAATCACAGGTACCCCCACATGTGGTTGAGCGTCTCGGTGAGAATATTTCTCCCCAGTTCAGTCCAGGGCTTGGCAAACCCTCATCTATGGCTCCTGGAATTAAGTCCAAACTCCCAGCCAGCCACAAAGTCCCCAGCACGCAGCTCTTCTTCACCTCTCCAGACTCACTGTTTCCCAATCCCCCGTCCATTCCACACCCACCCTACCCCAAACCCTCCCCACTGCCCAGACAGGATGGATCCTGACACATCGGGCCATGATCTGCCATGCTTTCCTCACCTGGCCTGCCCTCCCCTGACCCCCCTTCCCTGGCCACTCACTCATCCTTCAAGACTCCTTCCAGGGTCAGCTTCTCCCCTGGGAACAGGGGGTTCCCTGATGCTCAACTCTTGGTACCTCTGACCTGCACAGTGACTCCAGTCTCCTGCCCATCCCTCCCGGGCTCCTCCCCACATCTGGGTCCTCTTTGGATACTCAGTGCCCGAGTGTCTGACTCACAAGCAGGTTCATGTCTTGGGGTGAAAAGTCTGGCTGGAGAGAGGGTAGAGGGGAGGGCAGGGAAAGAGAATTTCTGGGGCAGCACACACAAGCTGAAGGTGGTCCAGCATTCTCTCATGAAGGCTGCTGACTGCCACCAGCCAAGAAGAAAAATCCAGAGAGACAGAGACAGAGAGAAAGAGAGAGAGAGAGAGAGAGAGAGAGAGAGAGAGATTAAAGCACAAAACCAAAAACAAACCTCAAGAAACCCCAAAGAGCTAAAATAATTTTGAAAAAGAACAAAGCTGAAGGACTAAAACTTCCTAATTTTAAAACCTACTATAGGGGCTTCCCTGGTAGCGCAGTGATTAAGAATCCGCCTGCCAATGCAAGGGACACAGGTTCGAGCCCTGGTCCGGGAAGATCCCACATGCCACGGAGCAACTAAGCCCATGTGCCACAACTACTGAGCCTGCGTGCCACAACTACTGAAGCCCACACGCCTGGAGCCCATGCTCCGCAACAAGAGAAGCCACCACAATGAGAAGCCCATGCACTGCAACGAAGAGTAGCCCCCGCTCGCTGCAACTAGAGAAAGCCCGCACACAGCAACGAAGACCCAACACAGCCAAAAATAAAAACAAATAAATAAATTTATTTTAAAAAATAAAATAAAACCTATTACAAAGCTACAGTAATCAAAACAGTGTGGTACTGGCATAAAGATAGAGCTATAGGTCAATGGAATAAAGTCCTGTGGAACACAGTTTGCTGGTTCCTCAAAAAGTTAACCATAGAGTTACCACATGACCCAGCAATTCTATTCCTAGGCAAATACCCCCAAAGAATTAAAAGCAGGGACTCAATCGGATACTTGTACACCAACGTTCATACCAGCATCATACACAGTTGCCAAAAGGTGGAGGCAACCCAAGTGTCTATCAACAGAGGAATGGATAAACAGAATGTGGTCTATACATACAAGGGAATATTATTCAGCAATAAAAAGGAATGAAACTCTGACACATGCTACAACATGAATGAACCCTCAGGACATGATTCTAAGTTAAGTAAACCAGACACAAAAGGACAAATATTATATGATTCCACTTATGTGAGGAACAGGCAGATAGAGACAGAAAGTAGAATAGAGGTAGCAGGGGCTGGTGGAGGGAAGTATGGGGAGTGATTTTTTAATGGATGCAGAGTTTCTCTTTGGGATGATGAAAAAGTGTAAATGGATAGTTGTGATGGTTATACCACATTGTAAATGGACTTAACTGGACACTTAAAAATGATTAAGATGGTGAATTTTATCTTACGTATATTTTACGACAATAAAAAAAAATTGCAAAAAAAAAAGCATCCTATAGGAGCCAGAGTGAGCTTCTTCAGAAGATGGACCTCCACGTTCCATGGTCATTCAGGGTGCTACCAGTTCATCTCCTGACCTTGGGTTAACAAATTCACACACCCTGCAGCCCACTCTGGCTACCAGCCAACTCAGATATTAAATAACCCACTTCGCTAGCTCAGGACACCAGCAGCTGTGCCCCCCACCCTTTCTCTTCTTGATTTTTAACACGGAAACTTGTACCAGCCAGGAGAAGCCGTAGGGTAGAGGTAGGGGTGGGGCGCCACTGAAGCTAAAAGAGAGCAGAAATTGTGGAGCAAAACTAGACCCAAACCCCCTTGGAGTCTCAATCCTTGTTAGATTATCTCTCTTACCTTTTAATGATTTGCAGAAAGGGATTTTTCTTCCCTTATTAACTCTTTTTGGTATATCAACTACCCTCACAGTCTAGAAGTTGTGCTATCTAAACTCAACATACACACACAAATAATTCCCTTGTCCTGCAGTTCAAACCATTTCCTGTTGGGTTGGCTTCATCAGAGATACAGGCCACCAACATCCCCTAAAAATTATATATTTCCACCATCTCTCCAGTCCCTCCTTCAAGCTAAATACTACACTTCTTTTAACATTTCTTCATTTAGCTGGTTTTTCTGGGTCTTTTCCACAAACTTTCTGTAAGTCTTTCTCTTAACTGTACACCAAAACATTTTAGATGGATGTTTGAAAATTTTTTACAGCAATTGGGGACCTAAATGTTTTTAATGACAATAAAAATTGTGTGGTGAGGAGGTGGTGAACAATATGAATTTGAAAGCAGTGGGTTTCAAGAACATTGCTTCCTAAGTTTACTTGTTTTGAGTCCTGTTTTCCTGTGTCTAAAACTTCAAAGCCAGCACCTCCCTCTTCATGTCAGGATGTCTGTCCATCAAGAGGCTCAACTGTTCCCAACTGACCCTGCAGTTCTCCAGAACATGGTAGAACCTACATGTAATTCATATGATCAGAAAACCTCATGGCAAAAACACTCGAGACCTCAGAAACTCCTCCGGACTTCACCACCGACCTATTCCATTAGGATACATTCCAAATGCAAACAAAGACTGGCCTAGAAATTTAACTGAAAGAATTGACAACAAGTGCATTATCGTTCATCCCAGGTGGACAAACTCAACAAGCTCTAGATGAATTAGTTACATGCCATATTCCCTACTGAAAAATAGGTTCTCCTTTATGTCATTCTTCAAACCTCTCTGCAAATTATTTACTGCTCTTAGGAAACCCACTTTGACCCCATTGCCGAAAATGATCAACGAAGGAGTCATTGTTTACAAACATTTCACCAAACTACCATATCCCCAAACACAGGTCCATCCTCGGGATGCTTCTTTCTGGAAAAGGGAAATTAATTGCGGAAAAAGTTAACTCTAAAAAGCCATTGTCTTGCTTCTCCAAGAGGCCTTGCTGAATCAGCACACAAGTCAACCCTCCCTTCAGAAGAGATCCAGCCTTACTCAAAAATATACATCCCACAGAATCTAGCGTAGCACCTGATATATAGGTACATACACATGTGAATGTACTAATAATACAGTAAGTCCCCTACGTACGAACCTTCAAGTTGCGAACTTTCAAAGATGTGAACGTGCCCCTATATGCCAGCTGTTGTACTGTACTACTGTAATTTTCAAGGTACCGTACTGTAAGATTAAAAATGTCGTCTTTATTTTTTGTTTGCTTTTTACGTATTATTTGTGTGAAAACTATTATAAACCTGTTCCAGTACAGTACTACATAGCCAATTGTGTTAGTTGGGTACCTAGGCTAACTTTGTTGGACTTACGAACAAATTGGACTTACAAACGCACTCTCAGAATGGAACTCGTTTGTATGTAGGGGAATTCCGGTAACTCAGGTATTAAGCACATCTTAGGTACCAGGCCCTGCACTAATAATACACACCATTTCATAAGGTAGATATGATAATTATTGCCATTTTAAAGATGCAGATATCTGCCCAACTGAAGAGTTAAGTGATTATTTTCCAAAGCTTCCTGACCTAAGCTAGCGAGAGATCTTGCTGGAATTCCAGCCCAGGTCAGCCTGACTCCACAGCTTCTGCTCTTAATCACCACGTGAGCAGCCTCTTTGTATAAATGAAGGCTGGCTCATTTGTTTCCTCTGGTTTGGGGAAGGTAGACTGCTACAATTTTCAATAATAATGTGTTTTATCTTAAAATCAGACCTTTCTCTTCACGCACATCCATACCTGTTTATATTTCGCAGTAGAGTTCTGTTAAGACAGATTTGTCTGGTTAATTTTCATACTTGATTAAGTTATTCTGAAATATAAATTGTGAACACTCTGAAACATTATTTTCTCCCTCAAAAGACAAATGCCAGTATTCATGCAATGTTTGTGAGGTTTTCATGTATTTATTTTTATTTTTTAAAAAAGGAACAATAGATTTTGAAAATGCAATGGCCTGAGTTAGGGGAACTTCCTTGAGGTCAGGGTTATCCATGGCAGCCATGTGTCCGGCAGGAAATCTGCAGCCGGGTGACATTAACAATGACCGTGGAGACCCTTGTGGCTGTACATCCGAATGAGCCAGGATTTGGATTAAAAGCAGGCTTTTTGCTTTTCACGTGTATACATCACAGGCATCGAAGCTCATATTTCTCATCTTTCAGCTGGTCTGCACCAAGTGGCTTGTAGGGCTGACTCATTAAGCCTGCACACTCTGATGCGGCCAAAACTCCCAACACTGCCTACGTGCGTTTACGTCCTTCTAAATGTACTCACTCTAGTAGGATAGGGCATCCCTGGGCGGTATTCCCAGGTTTAGACCAAGGATGGCTTTTATGTTTATCTTTAGGCAAGTTTAGCTAAATATATAAGGCACATGCAGAACCTCATTGGAGAGAGAGAGAGATCCTCTACCTACTGCCAAAGCACGGGATAATTTGACAATTAAGAATCGGTTCCTCACCCTGACAACTGAATCCTACACAGAAAGCCCTGAGTTCATTGCTTCAGCGTCCTTTCAGAGAATGATTTAAGTGTTTACTTTTGAGCTACACCAGCCACGTGCTCACAAAGATTAAATAGTCAGCTGTCATCCTTGGCTAAAACAACTTACTGCTCAGAGATAAAACTATAACTTGTTATTCATATATACATGATCTTATGTCATCCTTACAACAGCCTGTGAAGTGGACACTGTCTTCATTCCCATTTTACATACAAGGAAACAGACCCAGAGAGGTTAAGGAAGAGATAAAAGAGCTCCAGCTGTTAAGGAGCAGAGCCTAGAATTCAACCCAGGGCAATCTGCCTCCAAAACTTGGAACTTCATCTCAGTGTTACACTGCCTCTTAACTTTTTAAAAAGTTAAATCAACTTTGGCAGTTTTTGCTCATTAGGCATAAGCATTGCTAATTCAGATTCCTCCCTTATTCGGGAGGAATTAAAGGGGAAAATGGGGGTGTGTTCTGCCAGCTGAGATAACAGTTTGTTTCCTAAGTCAGTCCCAACTCTCCTGTGGGAAGTGGCTGCACCAGGATTTCTGGAGTCAGACAAGCAGGGTCCACCACGTTTTAGCTCTGTGACCTTGGACGAGTCACATCTCTTTTACTTCAGTTTCCTCACCAATAAAATGAGGGCAATAATAGAAACTAACTCAGTGTTCTTGGGGATTAAATAACACACAGAGTGCTTACAACAGGGTTTGGCACATTTTACGTGCTCAATAATTCTCAGCTATTCTTAGGATTAATAAGATGCCTGAACTAAGTTTAGATTACTGATCATATGTAAACATAAGAAGGAACAACTAACACGTCTATCATCTGGGTATTCCAGAAGATACTTTGCCTTGAAAAGATAATCCAAAAAAAGCCCTCCCATGGCCCAGGCTGCCTATATGTGATGGCTAAATGTACCTTTCTCAAACTAAATAGCTTTGGCATTGGCTGAATTCAAATAGAGTGTGGATTCCTTGACATTACCTCACTTCCAAGACACGCACACCCTTTAAACATTTTTAATTATACGCTTAAAGATCGTTTGGGTTCTCAAATAAATATATAGTTATCGACGCATCCTCTCTGTGGTAAGAAGCAAGGCCATCTTCCAAACCGTGCAACTTGCTCGAAATCACGTTCTCTAAAAATGTCCCTTCGGAGCATTTCAGTACTTGGTGTCCCCAATTGTTGCTGTCCCAGAACAAAAGCCTAATTGCTGCTGCTACAATACAGCCCTTTCTCTGAGATCATCGTGAAGCCCTCGGAGCAAACAAGAGAGGGAGTTTTTGCGAACAGCGAGCACTGCATCAAATTCCTGGACCCTGAAGGCCAACACGAGCCGCGTTATCTTGGAGACTCGAGAACCCTTCTAATATCTACTCCTCCCTGCAACTAGATCTGTCTCTGGAGTGTTTCTGAGCCCTTTAGGGACACGTGCGTCTTCCTGCTTGGACGAGTCTGGAAAACCTCGGGGTCCCCATGTCCCACCCGCGCAGCGCGAAGGGGCGCGGGACAGCAGCCCCGCCTGGGCGCGATTCTGTCGCTGTGGGTCGTGGCCCAGCGCCCCCGGGCACTGCAGGGCGAGGCTCGGGGCGGGATGTCCCACCAGGCCCACCCCTGTGCCCTTGCGCCCCGCGGGCGCCAGCGGGAGCCCCACCTTCCCAGCCTTGGTGGGACGGGAGCCGTGCGCTCCCATCCCCGGCCGGCATGCAAAGCCCCGAACGGCGGCCCGGGGATCTGGGGGCGGGAGGCGGGGGGCTCTGGGACTCACGCGATCTCTCGGGGTCTCGGGGGCCTCTCCGCGGCCGGCTCCCGGCCCCTCGGGCTCTGAGAGTGGGCGCCTCCCATAGCTCGGAGCGCGGCGCCCCGGCTGCGCCCGCTCGTGCTCTGCCGCGCGCCGGCCCGACCGGGACCCCGGCAGGAGGAGGCGGCGGGCGGAGGAGGAAGGGTGGGGCCGCGGGTGGGCGGGGGTGCCGGGGAGCCCGGCCTCAGGGTCCCGGACGCCGGGAGAGCCGGCTAAAGGGCGTTGCTGGAGACGCTACTACTTCTCCGCCAATCGCAGGGCTCGGCCGGCGCGGCGGCTCGTGACCCCCTCCTGGGGACCCCGCGGGAGAGGCTGAGCGCGCGGGTCACTGCGCCAGGGAGACCCTGGGCGGCGGAGGGCGACAGGTGGAGTGGGCTGGGGGCCCGGCGGCCGTCGCCCTCCCTGTCCGCCCGGCGCGCCCCGGCGCGAGGCTGGAAGGGGCGCGGCTGGGAGGAGGCCCGCCGGGCGGCCGTGCGGAGAAGCCCCGGGAGGGGGCGGTGTGTGTCGGCATCCCTGACCCGGGCTGCCTTCCCGCGGCGCGGCCTCCCCCGGCCGCTAGTCCCGCACAGAGGCCTCCGCGGAGTTGTGCAGAAAACGGGGGGAATCCTGGTCGTGTCCCCGACTAGCCGGGTGACTTGGGACAAGTTACTGCTCCCTCCCTGAGTCTTGCTTTGTTCGTTTGTAAAATAAGGGAGTGCGATCATTCTTTACCTCTTAAATGTCCCTTCCGGTTATGACAACCAATGAATGAATTCTCTTCCGAACTCTGTTTTGGGGGAGGGGGGTAACGCACCTTGTCCCTCCCATTACACCTGTGATCCACCTACTCATACTCCCTTTTCAGAATACTTCATGCTGTTTCTCATCCACTCCCGCCTCCCACTTCCCTCCCCTCCAGCCATCTCTCCTTCACCTCACCGTTTGGTTTTTTTGTGGGAAGAAGAACGCTCTCTTCTCCTAATACCCATTTATCCTTCCAGACACAACTCATACTCCCTTCCATAACACTATCCTGCATCCTGGTCTTACAACTTTTTTGTTATTGCCTGTTTCCTTCACTAGAATGTAAACACCGTGAAGACAGGGAATTTATTTCATTGTTTCATTTTCACTGTTCCCCCAACATACCTAGCACATACCTAGTACATACTCATAATTGTTGATAAGTGCATTCATCGTACACACTTATCACCTTCCTTCCCACTGCTCCCATAGCACGTGTTAATTCCTCTAACATAGCACTTACCAATCTTATTTTGTAATGATCTCTTCACTTACTTGTCTTTCCACTAGGATATGAGTTCGTTTTAAGGGCAAGAAAGCTTCCTTATCTCTGTATCCAGGCTTAGTGCCTGGCGCAGTGCCTGTATCCTGGCTTATATATAATAAATATTTGCCGAATGAATGAACGAGCCAGTGGTTAAGCACACAGAATGGCGTGGAATGTTAACGTCCCCCTTGAGTGGAAGCTACAGGCAGTAAAGATGTATATGGCTACATTTTAATGTTTCCAGAAAGGACGGGAAACCCCTAATACAGACATATTTACAACAGATCTTTTTTAGGTCAAATTTTGACTTCCTGTTTATACATTATCTTCACTCTACTATAGCTAGAAGGTTCCCAGGATTCAGGATGCTGCTGCATTGTAGACATATACAAGCAGACTATTTGAGGGTGGGAAAATAAACATTAATTAGTAACAGTATAGTGAGACTGAGCATTGAGGTTTTGTGGGAAGGATTTCAAATAGCTGAAGAAAAGTTGACTCTTGGCAGATAATTTAAAATTTCAAATTCTCCCCACATTCTACCTGGAATACTTTGGCAATGTGATTGAAGTGTCATTGAGAATGCAAACACAACCCTGTCAAGAGCTGTGGTCCCCTCCAGAGGAACATTCAGCCCTTCCTAGGGAGAAAGGTGGGTCATTCCAAGGGAAAAATGGGAGGGGAAGCAGTGGGAGAGGGAAATGAGGATGGGAAAGTTTTCTTTTTACTGGGGAGACAAGACGGGTTGTGGGAGGAGTTTTATTACTAGCGGGTTGGCCAAAAAGTTCCTTCGGGTTTTTCTGTCAGATTTTCAGAAAAACCTGAACGAACTTTTTGTCCAATCCAATATTTGTGCGGAAAGGCACAGGATAGCATCACTAAAATGGTTTAAAAGAAGAGGAAGAGAGTGAAGCTGCCATCCTGTTGTGGTGCACAGAAACTGAGACAATGAGGGGGAAAAGGAGTCTGTACAACAATGTGAAAGATGGTCTACAGGGGCCCAAAGGGCATCTCTACTAAGATGCTTGTGTTTATTGCTTTTGCTGCCCCGTCTGGTACAGAGACAGGGGTAACCAGAGGAGTGAAGACAGTGAAGGGAATTCTTGTCTTTGGGAAGTAAACTTACGAAGGCTTTTCCAGGAAAATGCCTGATGGGGTCCAGATGGGGTAGTATTTGATATCCAGTGTTAAGGTTTCCCTTTGTGCATTGTGCTTCTGTCAGTAAGGCATTTTTAAACATTGAAAAAAGAGTAAAGAAAGAAAATTTAAGAGACTGAAATTCAAGATGGTCCCCAAGATGGCAAAATACACCCTTCAGTGTCAAATCCTACCCTCAGAATGCTACTTATGCTCTAAGGAGGGATGGGAGCTAATATGTATTGGATACCAGGGACCCTGCTTGGTGGTTGACAAAAGTAACCACATTTAGTCCTCATAACACTGGGAAAGGATAATAGTAGGTAATACTTGTTGGGCACTTTTTAATGTGCCAAACTCCGTTCTAAATGCTTTAGATATATTAACTCATTAGTTCATCACAACATTTTAGGTAGGTACTTTTAGTATACTCAACTTACAAAGAGTAAAACGAAGCATGGAAAGATTAAACACACCTGAGGCCACACAGCTAGAAAACAGCAGAGCCAGGTTCTGACCCACGTAGGCTCGTTCCAGAGCTATAACATAAAGCTTAGTTTCTATGCTGTATTTCCTTAATTTTTACACTGTGCACTCCACTTTAAGATGAAGAAACTGAGATGTAGAAAGGAAAGTGGTATATTCAATATTTAAACCCAGTTCTGTCTTTATTACAAAGCTTATGCTCAAAGTGGATTTTTTTTCCCCCAGCAATCATGCCAAATGAATACTACTCTTCAAAGTAGCCAACTTGGGAAGCTACATGCTTATCTCAGAGCTGCACCATCTTCCCTTTTTTTGGAAATTATTTAAATGCCAATTTATAAACCAAAGATTAAAACTGGATTTACTGGGCTTCCCTGGTGGCGCAGTGGTTGAGAGTCCGCCTGCCGATGCAGGGGACACGGGTTCGTGCCCCGGTCCAGGAGGATCCCACATGTCGCGGAGCGGCTGGGCCCGTGAGCCATGGCCGCTGAGCCTGCGCGTCCGGAGCCTGTGCTCCGCACCGGAAGAGGCCACAACAGTGAGAGGCCCGCGTACCGCTAAAAAACTGGATTTACTACTTAAGAGCCACATACTGTTCTTGAAATCAGGTAGTGTAAGTGCTCCAAAATTGTTCTCAATTTTCAAAATAGTTTTGACTATTCTAGGTCCTTTGTGTTACTGTATAAATTTCAAAATAAACTTACAAATTTCTTTTTAAAAATTTAATTAAATTAAAAAAATTTAAAATCCCAGTGATTGGATTTCCAAAGGGATTATATTGATTCTATTGACTAATACAAGGAGGATTGCCAGTTTAACAATTTTGAGACTTATGATCCATGGACACGGTACAGCTCTCTATTTATGTAGATGTTCTTGAATTTCCCATAATGTTTTGTAGACTTTAGCCTACAGGTCTTACATATCTTTTGCCAAATTTATTCCTAAGTGTTTTTATGGTATTGTAAATGGAGTTGTTTTATAATTTTACTGTCTAAATGTTAGTTGCTAGTATATAGAAATACAATCGACTTTTGTATATTGTATCCTGCAACCTTGCTGAATTCACTTATTACTTCTAACAGCTTTTTTTGTGCATTCCTTAGGGTTTTCTATATGATATCACTTGCAAATAAAGACAATTTTACTTCTTCCTTTATAATCTGTATACTTTTTTCCCCTTGCCTTGCTGCACTGACTAGGCACTTCTATACAATGTTAAATAAAACTAGTTAGTCCACATCCTCGCCTTGTTCCTGATCCTACGTAGAAAGCATAAAATCCTTCACATTGTAGTACATTAGCTGTCTGATCTTGTAGATGCAGTTGAGAAAGTTTTTCTTTTGTTTTAATTTATTTATTTGACTGTGCCGGGTCTTAATTGCAGCATGTGAACTCTTAGTTGCAGCAAGTGGGATCTAGTTCCCTGGCCAGGGATCAAACCCAGGCCCCCTGCATTGGGAGCACGGAGTCTTAGCCACTGGACTACGAGGGAAGTCCCAAAAGTTTTTTTTTTTTTAATTCATAATTTACTAAGACATTTTTTATGATAAATGGGTGTTGAATTTTGACAAATGCTATTTCTGCACTTATTAAAATAATCATATTGGTTTTCCCCTATATTCTATTAATTTTTTGAATTATGTTGATTTTTCAGATGTTAGAGACTAATATTAGTTTATTAGTATCCATTGGTCGGATAATTTTGGACTGCATCTTGGACATCATGAATACTAAGCTGTGGAGATTTCAGATGCCATTATTTTTCTCTGGTGAGAGTTGTTTTTCCTTTGTTTTAGCAGATAATTTTCTTGTTGGGCTTGAACTCCAAACCCTGTTTCTTGGGGTGGCAGCTCCAGTCTGAGTGCAGACCTTCTGTGTAGCCAAGCTGCTTTGAGTGTTTTCCGTGCACGTGTGGTTTAGGGCTTGGCCAATGATTTGGTGTAGGGACCCCCTCTTTGGCTCTTTCCTTTCTGGGTTCCCCCACTTTTTCAGCATTCATCATCTCCTGGCTTCACTTCTCTCATTCCCCAGAACAGCAGGGCTCAGGAGTTTTTCATGTATGTCTCTATTACACAAGCCACTGTGTGGACTACACTTAGCCCCGCACTAAAAGCCGAGGCAGAGGGACTACTTGGATGACTCTTTATCTCCTCTTCTCCAAGCTACGTGCAACACCAGAATCTACCTACTTCTGTTTCCTCTTCAGTCCCTTCAGGTCATCTTTATGTATTATGTCCGGGTTCTAGAGTTGTTTTCTGTAGGAATGATCCTAATGGCCAGTATAGCCTATAATATCCAGCTATACAAGCCCATATCTCATTCTTATGAAACGGTCATTCTCAGCTTTATCACCCACCTTACTCATCACAGTTGTCCTGAGTGACCCTGGCCTGCCTTCAAAAATCAGATTCACCTCCACAGGGTAAAGATTTAGAATACTGAAAACAATTTGCTATGGGCCCTGAAGATGGTTTTAAGGGATAAGGACCAAAGGAGTTGAACAAAAGGAGCTTCATTGCATAACTGGAATAAGTGTGTAATCTCTCAGGGTGACAGACTAATATTCCCTAATATCTGTTCTCCCCCTCTCTCTCAAAACAAACCAAAAAAAGCTGATTTTTACGTATTATAAATAAAAGTTATGTTTCCCGGTCTCCATTGCACTTAGGTGTGGCCATGTAATTAAGTTTTGGTCAATGGGATGACAACAGAAGTGCCAAGTTCAACTTCCAAGGGGTATCATTCATGGCAAGTGGGGAGGTGCTGTGGTCTGAATGTTTGTATCCCCCTAAAATTCATATGTTAAAACCCGAACCCCCAAAGGTGATGGTATTAGGAGGTGGAGACTTTGGAGGTAGAGCCCTCATGAATGGGATCAGTGCCCTTATAAAAGAGGCTCCAGAGAGACCCCTTGCCCCTTCCACCATGTGAGGACACAGCTAGAAGGCACCAGCTATGGACCAGGAAGAGGGCCCTCACTGAAATGCAGCCATGCTGGCGCCCTGATCTCAGACTTCCAGCCTCCAAAATTATGAGAAATAAATTTCTGTTGTCTATAAATGACTCAGTCTGTGATAGTTTGTAATAGCAGCCCAAACGGACTAAGCTAGGAGGTGAGCCCTTTATTGGCTCTTTCTTTTGCCTGCTGGCTGGAATGCTGATGGGATAGCTGAGTTCACGCAGCCATACTTCAACTTGAGGTTGAAGGATGCTAACCCATAACACCTTGGAACCTCTAAGCCTGCCCTGAATTGCCTACCTACAGATTTCATTTATGTGAAAGAAAAATAAACTTACATGTTGTTTAGCCACTATAAGTTTGGATTTCTGTAAGACTCAGACAAAGCAAATACTAATCAATTCTGGTTATTAAACTGGGGAGAAGAAGCATCCCATTATCTTGTAGTCAAACCACCTGTAGTTGGAAAAACTGTAGTACTTAGCAGCCTGCCAGCAATCACTCTATAAAGAGTGCTATGTAAACTAGTCTTAACCCTAACATTTCCCAGTCCTGAAGTTCAGCTCTGGCTGAATCTGTCCATAAAACCTCTCCCCAGCCATCACTGCTAAGCAAATCTATGCCCTACCCCAAATAAACTTCCACCAGTGGAATGACTTCATTCCCTTCTCCCTCAATACTATCCTGACTGATTGATTGATTCACTCATTCATTTGACAAATATATATAAACGCCTACCCTGATGCCCGTCTTGATCTCAGTTCATCTTTGCAAACATATTGGATGAGGTGAGAGTCATCTGAAGCCTGCTACCAGCCTCAAGATGACCCTCTTGCAAGAAAGACAAATATCATATGATATTGCTTATATGTGGAATCTTAAAAAATGGTACAAATGAACTTATTTACAAAACAGAAATAGAGTCACAGATGTAGAAAACAAACTTATGGTTACCAAGGGGGAAGGGGGGAGGGATAAATTGGGAGATTGGAAGTGACATATACATACTACTATATATAAAATAGATAACTAATAAGGACCTACTGTATAGCACAGGGAACTCTACTCAGTACTCTGTAATGACCTATATGGGAAAAGAATCTACAAAAGAGTGGATATATGTATATGTGTAACTGATTCACTTTGCTGTACAGCAGAAACTAACACAACATTGTAAATCAACTATACTCCAATAAAAATTAATTAAAAGAAAAATTTTTAAAAAAAGATGACCCTCTTGCAAATCTATACCCTAATTCTACCTTGCATCATTGTTTTGGCCTAAAGATAACAAAAAATAAAAACTAAGAGACTGATTCCTAGAACAGACCTGGAAAGGCTTTTAGAGGCCATCTAGTTCCACCTTCTTCTTTTAATATAAGTTAACCAAGGCCCTGATAGCCCAGCAACATGCCCCGGGTCAAGAGACAGAAGCTAAAACCACGACTCAGATTTCCCCACCCCTGCCTGGTCTTTTGTGTTTTCCTCAATCCTTATCTCTTTCATTCACACTTAAACCAAATACAAAGATTGCATATCTGTTATTTTGATGAGAAAACAAAAAATTTTACTTAAGAAACCCTCCCAGTTATACTCAGTGTCAAAGGGAGAAGTTACCTTTGTTGATTTGTCTTTGAATTTATTCCCAGTTGACTCTGAAGAGCAAACACGGCCAGCAGCCCAGACCAGAACCTTTTCTTTGGCCTTGGAACCCTTGGGACTGAAGAAAATTAAGTCAGGTGGAAGTCACATGCTGACTTGCAAGGTAAGTTTTCAGTGCAAGTTTCCAGCCAAATGCCTTTGCCTAAGGCTAATTCTCAGAAATTCCTCTATAATTCCAACAGCCACTCTGTGATTTCTCTTTAACACACTGTGCTAGTAAAGTTGAATTCTGGAGGGAAAAGAAAAACAAAAAAGTGTTCTCCTATTTCAAGGTGATGCAACTGTCACCTATCGTAAGAGGGCAGTTTCTAGAAGACAGCTCGTGCTTCACACCTGTGACCCTCGTCTCCTCCTGTGGAAACAGCTGCCAGGTTCACAATTTCAGGCTGTATCCTCAGGGAGAGGAATGAAAGCACTTAAAAAAAAACTTTTGTTTTTTTATTTCATTTACTTGTCACTTCTATTCCTACATAATGCTTCAGGGACAGTACACGCTTTGTGGACTTTTTAATTGATTTTTTTTTTTTTAAGCAGGCTATTTATGTGTGCTCCGGCTTTATGTTCAGAGACAGAACCTGCCTGTAATTCAAAAGTCCTGGATTCAGAAACCGCCAAGTGTCTTCTTGGAATAGTAACTCTTAGTACTTTTGTGGGTCTCGTATAACTTTGGGGTAGTGACCTGGAGCAACCATTGGGTATCTAAACATGGATTCCAACGCCATTGTCTGGTCCTGGGGGTGGGAGGGTCAGGAGAGTTTATCCACCAATAGTTTATTTCTACTCTGAGCCAGCAGGTTCTGACTTTACTTACTCCACCACGAAACGGCAAAGTGGACAAGAGAATGAGAAGGGTGGCAAAAGTACTGGAGGTCTGGGTTCAAGGAAGCGCTTTAATTTGTGAGCCTTTGGAATTAAAATCAGTATGCACGGCTCATTGTACAAAAATAGGAGCGTGAATATAAGAAAAAAAAAATGCCACTGTTCTCTGGCTGGGCAAAACAAACAGGGTCTATGGAGTCTGAAAATGCTTCAAAGCAGAAGCAAACATTCAGAGGAAGTCTCCAAAGAGAGTCAAAGTAAATATTCAAAGTTCTTTTGGCTTGGAAGCTATGACTGTCCTGAGAGGTTATATACAGACCTCGTGTGTTTATCTTAGGACATCTGTGAGCCAGGCAGAGCTGCCAAGTTACAAGAATAAAACAGGCTTTTAACCTTCAACAGGTTAAATAAAAGCAAAAGTAAGCACAGGTAGAACAAAGCATCAGAGCCACTCCTTCTTCTGGAAGTTTTCCACCTTCCTGCAGAGAAAGAGCAGAATTGCACATCTGCAGATAAAAACCCAGGGGCGCCCATAGGAGTTAGGATTGAAGAAAATAAAAGTGTCGTACCTTGCCAGGTATGGTATATACACAGATCGGTAGGGAGTGCTGTTGATTTGTTTTTCCCGTGTTCAAGGGAGGGGACATTTCCAAACAGGATTTGGTCTGCGTAGTCTTAGCTTTGAATTTTTCAACTTCCTTGCTTGCACTCACAAGCTTTTTATCTACGCTCTAATCTGTGGTCCACGTTGCTATTGATACTGTAACCATTTGTTGAGCATCTGGGGTCTAAGAAGGTGTGGGCATAAGTGGGAACCAGAGCTTCCATCTTTTGGCTCCCTGGCACCTGCACGAATAATCTTGGTCCCTGATCCTACCTCTAGGACAGAGCAGGGCATACGTTAGCCAGGGTAAGAAGAGAAGCAGGGGCTTGAGCAAGGTGGAATGAATGTGAGAAATGGAATAGCTGGGTCGTCTGGATCAGAGCAGGCTGAAGGCCTGTCAGGGGCCCAGCAGCTGAGAGAGGCCATTGGGATCACCTGATTCGAAATCCCACCTGATGCAGGGATCCTCCGCTCAAGATTCCTGATCAGTGGTTAGCCAGCCTCTGCTTGGAAACTTCAAAGATCTTTCCAGCAGACACAGAGTTGCAGCACTCAGACCCCTGTCAAGGACGGATCTAGCAACCCAGCATCAAGGAATGTGGTTAGCTGCTAACCCGAAGCTGTTAGTGTCTTCAGAGTCTGCCTGGGCTTTTGAGCTGAGATCAGTCCCCTCTGGCAGCCCCCAGCCAATGGCTGAGCAAGGTGGTGGTACAACGTCCTGTCCATTCCTGCCCAACGTGGGACTCCTCTCTCAGGCAATTTTTGCTTTGGAGCTTCACGTTGGCCTGGCAGACTTAATCTGACCTGTGTCACAGTCTGAAGGCTGTAGTGTCCAATCTTGCTTTCTCTTCTTTTCCTTTCCCAGGTGTTACTCCTCAATAAGCCTTAATACGTGAAGTGCAGGGGATTTTTTTAGGGTATAAAACTATTCCATATGATACTGTAATGGTGGGGACATGACACCACACATTTGTCAAAGCCTATAGAACTTTACGGCACAAAAAAGTGAAACTTAATGTGTGCAAATTAAAGAAAAAATATTTAGGAGATCAGGGAATCCCAGGATGGAATGCAGACTGTGACAAAACGACCTAACTGTATTGCAAATGTATGAAACAAGTCCACTGGAGGGGATGTGGGGGGAAAGATGCTGACCTAACTAACTTTGGAAATGAATGCAGTCTGTAAAACTGAAGGCAAAGGAAATTGTGCACAAGTACTGTTCTCTAGCTGATAAAGTTGTTCCCATGGGTGTACGTGTTAACACGTCTAATACCGCTATACACGTATGTCTCAATTGAACAATGAAGTAAGTGGATGGCAGATGGTGGGAGCCAGGTTTCTCACTATCGGAGTGGGAAGTAATAGGTGAGCAAAGGGAGGTCTAGAAAGAGCCATGTGGTCATGGTTTGGAGTTGGAGACATCAGTGTGAATTCATGTTCTGCTGAATATAGATTCACATGGTCACATATAGAAATATTTATAAATGTGTGTGTATACTCAGGTATACTTCTTATTGAAGTATAATTGATTTACAATGTTGTGTTACTTTCTGCTGTACAGCAAAGTGATTCAGCTATACATATATACACATTCTTTTTTATATTCTTTTCCATTAGGGTTCATCACAAGATACTGAATATAGTTCCCTGTGCTATACAGTAGGACCTTGTTGTTTATCCATCCTATATATAATAGTTTACATCTGCTAATCCCAAACTCCCAATTGTAGGATTCAACTCTTGAGTCAAGAAACCTCCACATACATAATGTCGGTAGGCTGGGCCCTTCCACAACTTTGGTGTCCCCATCACCCCTGCTGCCATTTTGTCTCCCACAGTGTTTTGCCTGGTGACTAATCTGTTGGCTTCAGAATGGGAATGCCACAGTGACCACCAGCTGCCAGGCCCAAGGATAAGAGAATTAGAGAGTCTGGGGGGCTGAAAGGCATCTTCAGCAATACATGTCCCTCAAAGCCTGGGCAATGCTTCTGTCAAGCACGGGAATGTCAATAAATGTGTAGAGTTTTCCAGTTCCGTGTGTAAAGAGATTGGAGGTCGCCACTCTGTCCTACCAACAAGTAAAAAGATAAACGGACTGAAAAATCAACAACTCCTCTGGGATTCGTAAGAGGGGGGGAAAGAGGGCAAACCACTGCCGCCGGATTGGAACGGCATACAGGCGAATGCAGGAAGTCACTGCTTAGCGGAGCAGACTCACAACCAGAACCACGGTGGAAACCATGCTGGGGTAAACTGCAATTGACGAATTGCTGGGGGCTCAGTGTGGACGGCTCTGAAGGTTTCAAACTCCAGGGAGACCCAGAATTTTGAGATTTACCCCCAGGAGCTAGACCAGATTCCCACAGAGAAAAATCCCCTTGGGCTTCCGGCAAGGGGAGAGGGAAAGAAACCATTTGAAACATGCCAGAGCGTTCCATTCTTCTTCTTTTTCTTCTTTTTAAAATTTTTATTTCATACTGGAGTCTAGTTGATTAACAGTGTTGTGTTAGTTTCAGGTGTACAGCAAAGTGATTCAGTCACACGTATACATGTATCTATTCTTTTTCAAATTCTTTTCCCACTTAGGTTGTTACAGAATATTGATCAGAGTTCCCTGTGCTGTACAGTAGGTCCTTGTTGGTCCTACTGTTGGTCCTATATTTGGGATTAACATATACACACTGCTATATTTAATGGCTTAAATATAGCAGTGTGTATATGTTAATCCCAAACTCCCAATTTATCCCTCCCCCACCTTCCCCTTTTGTTAACCATAGTTTGTTTTCTAAGTCTGTGAGTCTGCAGGGGAAACTAGTTACCCAGAGTCTAACCTGCTGGGGTACCATCAAAGCCTAACTGACCTGGAAAGGGAAAGACTCAACTCCAGCCCACCACAGCCATCCTCTCTGAGAGACGCTGGAGGGAGCACGGCCCTGGCGACACCTTCATTTCTGCCCAGTGATGCTGAGGTAGGACATGCGGCCTCCAGAACTGTTAGAGAATAAATGCCTATTGTTTTAGGCCTCCAAGTTCATGGTCATTTCTCACAATAGCCTCAGGAAACAAATACACCTTCTTGCTAAATTTCATCCTCCTGTGATATAGACTTTCCTCTCTCTAATAAACAAACCCTCTTGTATCTGTCAGGACCCTGGCACGTAACGCTCTCCAATTCGAGAGTTTAATAAAGGGATGGTTTACAAAGGCCTGAGTAGAGTTGGGGACAAGAGAAAGTGCAGTTCTCCAGAGCTGTACGGTCAGGGAGACACTGTTGCTGCCCTAGGCCTGAGGGTCAGAGGGACAGAAGGGCCGTCTGACAGGAGTGTGGCCTTCAGTCAGGGGAGACACCAGCCCAGGCAATGCAGCACGAAAGGACCAAGGGGAATGAGTACCTTTGTGTCCCTCTCCCCTCTCTCTGACCTCCTTCCTGAGGCCTCCATTGGCTGAACCTAAACTATATAGGAGCCAAATGCAAGGTAACTATTCAGGTCAGCCTACTGGACACAGAGGAGAGTGGAGAAGGGTGGGGAGGGGATTGAGGGGCCAATGGACATAGCCAGCACCCGAGAAATTGTAACTACCCCTACCAGACCACCCACATAGCAGACTGGTTTTGTGGACCCAAGATTTATGACCTTGGCCAAGTCACCACTCCCCTAGGTATCGGTCCCCTCATCTGTCAAATGAAGGGTTTAGACCGGAAAGCCTCTGAGATCCCTTTCAAGCCTTACCCTCATTATTCCAGAAGCAGACTGAATGCCTTCAGGCTAAGGCTGATCCCTGCCTGGAGCCCCAATAGCTGTTTGTTTACTAACATCTCTTTTCCTGATGCCCACCCGGCATCTCTGCAGGGATGGGCAGCGAGGGCCACTGAGACACTCCCAGGAAAGGAGCCGGGCCCGTGCTGGCTCAGGGATGCTGGAGAAGGAAACCTGAGGCAGGAAAACCAGACGGGGCTCTGGACCACCAGCAGCGAGAGGCTATGAGGCAGCAGAGAAGCTGTCCCTCAGCCAGCGGGGGGGTCAGCAGCCGGGGGCACGCCTGCTAGTTCCTGAAGAAAACTCCAGGGACCCCAGCCCCCCACGGCAGCTAGAGCAGCCCTCAGGCTGGCCCAGAACTCGGGCTGGCAGGCCCAACGCAGAGGTGGCTGCCAGCCACCACGCAGCTGCTAATGATTAGCCAGAAAGTCAAACCATGGAAAGTTCCAAGGGTCCAGGAGAGCCCCACATGGACCAGTGAACATACACCGAGCCTTCCCCTGCTGCCTTGGGACATTTTGTTCGGTACTGTGTCTGCTTTTTCAGGGACTTCTGTCTGCTTCTGTCCCATGGAACCTCCTTTCGAAAATAGAGGTGAAGCTAGGAGCCCCTCCAGGGCTGAAAGTGCAGAAGGTGTAATCTCCCCATTCTCATGTATCTTGGGTGGCCTGGGAGATACAACGGATTCCTCCTTTTCCCCTAACCCTACCCTTAGCCATTGAACTACGTCCCTCCATAACTACAGATAGGCCCCACGTGAGCCTTAGTTTATCGTGTATGAAGGACCTATATTCCAATATCCTTAAAAACCCTCCCCAAACTGCTCATTGATTCCTAAATTCCATTGTCATCTTGTCTCCAGCAAAAAAAAAAATTATTCTTGTTGTAAACACACCCACACGTGGGCGATGTGTACTTCAAGGTTGTTCAGTGAATGAAGGGCCTGAAAGCCTTACCAGAGATGGGGAAGGAAGGAGTCTGGATGTCAGAGGCTGAGAACGTGGGTGGAAGAAGGGCCTCTATGAAAGAGAGACACAGAGAGAGACAGAGAGAGAGCGCTCTGGGCACCAAGGAAAGACATCACGCTTCATGCTGCTGCCTGGAGCTGTCCCGGTTGAGTCGGTGCTATAAAGATTTGGAGAATTCAGATTAGCAGCTTCTGTATCCAGTAACACATGAAAACCTTGTGATCTGGACCCCAGACACTCACAAAGGAGCTTGTCTTTCCAGACTGGAGCAGGAAACAACTGGGGAGCTGGCTAGCGGGTACTTGGGGAGTGTCCCTCCTCCAAAATGCTCACCTATGTGCTGCCACAGTGACAGTTAAGTCTCCCACTGGAGATGCACCTGTGTATCAATTCTCTTAGTCACTTTTCAATGGTCTGCTGAAAGTCAAGCACCGGTCAAAGGAGCATTGGATGGACAGCAAATAAGAGGATCCATTTTAAATATGGGCTACAGAGGGGATTAGGTGCTGAGATCCCTGCAGAAAAGGAGGGACACATCCCTGGAGACAGTGGGCCTCTCGGAGTGCACGGAGAAAGGTTAAGAAGACAGGCTGCTTCGCGAGGTTACCCACGCCTGGCCGCCTGACCCAGTCTGCTGGGTTGGATGCAGCCGCACTGGGCCTCTGCTGTCAGGTGCCCTTTACATCTTCTGACCCCTGCTCTCTAAATGCCTAAGAGGGCTGTGAGTTACTCCACCCCTTTCCAAATCCAGCCCTCCTCAGACAGAGAGAAAGGGCTTAAATCAGGGAGGATTAGACTTACCGTAAGGTAAGAGTTAAGCGCCCATACCCAAGCCAGACATACTGAGGTAGACTCCCTACCCTGGCACTTAGCAGCTGTGTGCTTTTTTGCATATTATTTCCTTCTCTAAGGCTTGTTATCCTTATTTGCAAACTGGGGATAATAGTAGTACTGTTGCCCCTGGAACAACACAGGGGGTTAGGGATCACCACCCTCCACAAAGTCAGCCCTCCGTATCCGAGATTCCGCATCCGTGGATTCAACCAACCCCAGATTGGGTAGTTTTTTCAATAGATACTTAAATACTGTATGTATTTATTGAAAAAAATTCCTCTTATAAGTAGACACATTCAGCTCAAACCCATGTTATTCAAGGATCAACTGTACTCACCTGATAGGCAGACATGGGGGTTAAACAAGTGAGATAGTACATATGAAGCACTTAGCACAATGCCTGACTCATAGTAAGTGCTCAATAAACAACCACCTCTCATTTATTTCTTGCACACTTTTGCTTCCAGTAACAGTCGGCAAATGGATGCATGCTCCTCTCAAAATCATTGCAAATTTAGTCTAGACTTAGGCGGTGCTCATGGATTTGTTCTCTGAAAAAGCCACAAAATTCTTTTATAAGTCATGAGCCCTTCCTGTTTTTTTTTTTTATCAGCTATATTTAGCTCTTAAATTTAATATCTCAGCTTGAAATCTTAAAGTCATCCTTCCAAAAGTACAAGTGGTTCAGCCAATGGCATTTACAAGCAAGCTTTTTTTTTTTGTTTTTTGTTTTGGAAATAACAATAGGTCAAAAGTGGGACTGATTTCCATAACTACAAAGATAAATAAGTTAAACTTCATTTAATCAAAGGGTCCCATTTGGCAAGTCCAATCCTGAAAACTGGTTGTTTCAGTTTTATTAAACTTCTAAGAGAACATCTAAGCTTTTTCTCGTAGGTCTTAAGCTGTCTCTCAGGGACTCTGGATCCTTCCTGGCTGGGGTCCAGGCACAACCGTCCCATCCCCAGCTCACAGGTGACATTGCTGGTGTCCATTTTTCAATCTCAAACACTAGTTACTTCTTATTTCCAGCCTGCCACCCAACCTCTTTTACACATAATAACATATTTATTGAGTGCTTACTATGTGCCAGACACAGCTCCAAATGCCTTATGTGGACTGAGTTATTTCATCATAATATCGTTATGATATAGGTGCGGTTATTATCATCCCTCTACACGGAATATCTTTATTTTGGAAATTCGCCGAAGATGATCTAGCTAATATGGGGCAGAGCAAGGATTTGAGCCCGGGGAGTCTGGCAATAGAGCTGGCTCTTTCCCACTAAACCCATGTCACCTCTCATAGGACAGGTGACGCTCCCAGGGCCACAGCTTGGACAAGAATTCCGACTCTACTTTTTCACAGCAGCACTCTTCCGCCATGGAACGCCCTGTCCTGGCCCCGTTCCTCCCAGCCTATTCTCAGGGACCATCCTTTGCCAAAAATATGAAAGAAACACACAACAACATCCCTCTTACCTCTGTCAAATGGGGCTGCAAAAATATTCAAGGTGGGGTGGATCAGGCTTGGGGGAGGGGCTCCAATCCCACCTTCATCACTAACTGGCTGGGTGCCCTTGGTCAAGTGATGTAACGCCTTTACCTTCACGCTGCTCATCAGCAGAGTGGGGAACAGGCTGAAACTGCCTTCCAGGGCTTTCGTGGGGATTACCTGAGCGTATCTGCGTAATGTGCTCAGCACAGCGCCAGGCTCAGAAAGTAAGCTGTCATTGTCATAGCTATTACGAGTATTGATCAGGCAGTCCATCACCGTGAGCAGAATTGAGAAGGACACATTCCGAGAAGACTTAGAGAGAGGCCAGGTTGTAATAATATAAGCTCTCTGGGGCCCCGCCCCTTATCTGTCCCTGCACCTGAGGACCGGCTGCCTGGGACGGAAGGGCTCACCTCCCGAGCCTGCTTGGCACACACCTCCTGTGGGTTCCCCGGAGTGGGAGATGGTCACTAAGTAGAAGGTGATGGGGAGGGCCAAGGGAGAGCCCAGACAGGGCCCAGCTGGAAATCCCTCCATAAATCAACTCCGTTCCGTAAGCAGTCACTTTCTCCCTAGACACAACATTACCTGTCCCAGGTAAGCAGTTCTGAACATTGTTTTCAAAACTTTCTTTCGAATGGGCACCCCAACACGTAATCAGGTAAAGATGGGGCTGCTCTGTCGGGAGTGGAAAGAGGAGGCTCCTGGGGCATCCACAGCTGCTTTGTTGAACTCCTGCCCTAAGGGGACCCTGCGACCCTTCTGAAGGGCAATGAGGTCCCTCAATCACAGGTTGAGAAACATTTTCTAAGAGAGACAAATACATAGTCGTCCCTTGGTTCCCCCGCCCCCGGATTGGTTCCAGGATGCCTGCGGACACCAAAATCCACTGATGCTCAAGTCCCTTCTATAAAGTGGCGTAGTACTTGCATATAACCTACACACATCCTCCCTTATACTTTAAATCATCTCTAAATTACTTATAAACCTAATACAACAGAAGTGCCATGCAAGTAGTTGTAAATACAATGTAAATGCTACGTAAATAATTGCAGTGCAGGGGCTTCCCTGGTGGCGCAGTGGTTGAGAGTCCGCCTGCCGATGCAGGGGACACGGGTTTGTGCCCCGGTCCGGGAAGATCCCACGTGCCGCGGAGCGGCTGGGCCCGTGAGCCATGGCCGCTGAGCCTGCGCGTACAGAGCCTGTGCTCCATTAACGGGAGAGGCCACAACAGTGAGAGGCCGCGTACCGCAAAAAAAGATAATAATAATAATTGCAGTGCAAATTCAAGTTTTGCTTTGGGGAACTTTCTGGAATTTTTTTTGGGGGGGCGGGTGTTTGTTCCGAGGTTGGTTGAATCCAGAATACAGAACGTGTATACGACACGAACCCTGCCCTTAGCGAGCTTAGAGTCTAGTGAACCGGCGGCTACAGGCTTGTACTGGCCGGCAAGTGAACCCCAATGTCCATCGTTAAGGTACAAATCCTAACAAGGCACTATTGCTACCTCCTACAGAACCCTGAGACTTTTCAGTTGCAAGAGACCCCTCCACATTTATAACACACACAGTAGGGTCTGGGAAGAGCATGCCTACATTTTGACCTGCTTCAGTAAAATAATCTTTAAAATTAATCTATCTCTCACAACACCTCTGTGAGGTGTGGTTATTATTGTCTCACTTTGCAGATGAGGAAACTGAGGCTGAGGACATTTAACTTGTCCAAAATCACCCAGCTAGGCAATGAGGGAACCAAGGGTCAAACCCCAATCTTGGTTTCAGAACATCGCATCCTGGACTCAGTATAGATCCTTCCTCTGCACTCACTAGTTGTGTCTCCAGCCTCAGTTTCCTCATCTGTAAAATGGGGATGATGATGACACCTGCCACCTTTACAATGGTGCTTGGCACACAGCCAGTGCTCAGCTAGAGTTAGTAACTGTCTTGGGATCACCAAGTAATAGGTTATGACTCATTTGTCCAATTCACTCTCTCATTTATTTATCTTGTTAGAGAACAGTGCAAGGCAGTATGTGGATAAGGAGCAAAATGAGGGCTACAGAGAAGTAAAAAGCCATAGGCATTCAGAGGAAGGGCATTTGAAATTCTTCATTTATGACTGCTTCATAAAATTTTGAGCACTCCTTGTGCAGAAGCCATGCTGAGTTCTCTGGGTCAGTCCAATGTCAGCAAGTGTTGCCAAGGCTAACTTCTCAGTGACCAGCTGCTGGGGCAATGCCCTAACAAGCCACATGCAGCCTTCCAGGTAGACCAGTTAGCTCTGCCACAGACATCTAAGTGTCCAGGGACACCTGGGCTCTGCCCATAAATGCACAGCACTGGTGCCATGTGCCACATCCCCCGACCTGAGAAACAGCTCAAGTTGTGTGTCCCCCTGACAGTGGGACGGGGAGAAGGGGGAAGCATGGCGGACCAGGAGGACACACCACCCAGGTCCTGGGAAACAGCTGGACCCCAGCTCATCAAGGTGAAAATACCTTTTCCTTGAGCAGGCACGTGGGTCATTCCTCTCTGAATCTATTCAGAGAGGAATGTATTTATGAATGCTCCTCCTTGACATTGCAAGACTCCCTCCCCACGACCTCTCTTTCCAAGAAAAGAAAGCAAAAGAAAAAAGAAATCAGGGAATTCCCAGAATTCTGCCCTAACACTTTCCACACCAGACAAACAACACGTGCTTCCAGAGACCCAAGAATTAAAGTAAAATTTGGAAAGGGAGAGGGAAAAGAAATGCCCAACCTCCCTGGAGTTCACTCACCCTCCACACACCCCCATCAACCAGAAAACGTCCCCAGCCCAAGGCTTAAAGCTCAAGGGCCCCGCTTTGCTCAATAAATGCTAAATGACCCCAGAACACCCAGCCCCCGTTCCTACCTCGTCGGTGGTGATCCCCGGGTCTCCTCTCTGCCTTTGGCATCACCTGCTACAGCGGATCCATCATCTTTGCTTAGGAAGCCGAGCGCCTCTGGTCTGGGAGGGGTTCCGTGGAAGGAAGGGGAGGGCGGGCTGAGATCACCGACGTGGGGAAGGGTGGGTCTCCGAACCAAACGCTTGGTTCGAGGGAAAAGGATGTTTTGTAAGTTCTGGCTTGAATGTCCAGGGGCAGAACAGGAAATGTCCACTAGGGCTGGGAGCCCCAGGGAGAAATTGGCTGCTGTCTCCCTTCAGAGGGAGCTTCCCGAGGGCTCTCAACTGCGGCCCCGTCTGGAATTTAAAGCTCCGTCTGAATCCTTTTCCCGCTTACTCTTTCCTCCGGCACTTTTTTTTCTTTCCTTAGTGGAACGTCGGCTTCATTCCTGACATGCTGGAAAAATTTTCCTCGGCCTAAACTTGGCTCAGGAACACTCTCCCCTTGTGAGAGAATTTCTCCTGTTACACAGTTCAGCTTTAAGAAAAAAAGAGAGACAGAGAGTCCTCTTTGTTTTGCCAACTTTTGTACTAGGGACATTTTTGATGGATTTTTTCCCCCTGAACCTCTGGATTCCAAGAAATATACACACCCACATCCCTCTTGACCTTTTTTTGGTTAATTTTTTTTTTTTTTTGGTTGCGCCAGGTCTTAGTTGAAGCATGTGGGCTCCTTAGTTGCGGCATTCATGTGGGATCTAGTTCCCTGTCCAGGGATCAAACCTGGGCCCCCTGCATTGGGAGCGTGGAGTCTTAACCACTAGACCACCAGGGAAGTCCCCTTGACTTTTTTTCCCTCCCCTTCTAATTGAAAAGTAACAATAATAATTGGTGAAAGATGGCAGAGAAAATGTCCTTAGGTTGTGGGCTCATGGGGTCCTGCCTGGGTCAGCCTTCCCCGGGCGCACACCTCTGCCCACAGGACAATGTGTGTGCTGTGTGGCAGAGAGGGGTAGAGATCGTCTTCCAGGCCCTCTCTTCGTTCTAGGTATTTCTATGACGGAAGCACAGGAATGGGTTCTCTTTCCCAAATGGGGTCCGGTTCCAACTACAAACTCTGCCTCCTCAGCCCCCCAGGGATGAAGTGAGAAGATTCCTAGCTGTGATTCTTGGAGGCGCTGGGTAGGGGATGCATGGGGGTGAGAAGGCATCCTGAGATTCAGTTGTTGGTGGTCCCCTGGAGGGCAGCATGTCTGTGAACTGTCAAATGCCACCACAAATCGGAAAGCTTTGGGGTCCTCGTTGACCCCTGCAATAAAACTTGGTGGTTCTCACAAGAACTAATTGGGGCATTGTTCCACAAACAGGAAATGAGAACGTCTCCTTTGTTCTATTTATTGAAAGAGAGTAGGTAAGAAACAAATGAATAGTGTAAGCAAGATTATAACAAAAAAACTTTGGGCCGATTCACTAGGTTAGAAAGTTTCAAATGTTTTGGAAGTCTCCTTCAGTTTACAGAAATTATACGGTCTATACACATAATAGGCTGAGACTAACAATTTTTAGATCATTGAGTTGATGATCTGATTACATACTATTTTTATCTAGTTAGTGAAGCAAAACTGAGCTAGGTGACATTTTTGTGTTCTAGCTTGAGGCTGGTACCTGAACGTGAAAGTAATTGACATGCATTTATATCCTGAAATTTAGAGAGTATCACTTTGAACATGTTTTACTGCGGAGATAATCATAACAAAATCTAACCCATCATTAAAAGTATTTAATTAGATGCCTATTCTATTTTTAGACATATTTAAGCATGATAGTATCACAAACACAGAACTCCCTCGCTTGGTTTTTTATCCCCAAACGATCTCAAGAATGACACTCTGAAAAAAGGTCAACAGATTGAGTCTATTTGATATCTAAATAATAAACAAAGTGTGTTTTGGAAAGATCGATCCTGCCCCCAATTGAGGGCAAAAGTCTAATTCCATGGACTTGCAGAGTGTGAAGCCGGGTAGGCACAGCTCACCATGGGGATGTAGGGATGCTGCCAGGCAAGACTGAGGGAATGGCACTTCTGATGCTCTTCCTGAGAGCAAAAGTCACTAGATTAGTCACGTGCTTTTCAACTAGCTGCTTTGCGCTATTCACAATAGCCAAAACATGGAAACAACTTAAATGTCCACCTACAGAGGAATGGATAAAGAAGGCGTGGCACATATATACAATGGAATACTACTCAGCCATAAAAAAGAATGAAATAATGCCATTTGCAGGAACATGGATGCAACTAGAGATGATCATACTAAGTGAAGTAAGTCAAAAAGAGAAAGACAAATACCATATGATATCACTTATGTGTGGAATCTAAAATATGGCACAAATGAACTTATCTACAAAACAGAAACAGACTCACAGACACAGAGAACAGACTTGTGGTTGCCAAGGGGGGGCAGGGATGGAGTGGGAGTTCGGGATTAGCAGATGTAAACTATTATATATAGGATGGATAAACAGCAGGGTCCCACTGCGTAGCACAGGGAACTATATGCGATATCCTGTGATGAACCATAACAGAAAAGAATATATAAAAAAAGAATGTCTATGTGTGTATAACTGAGTCACTTTGCTGTACAGCAGAGATGGGCATAAGATTGTAAATCAATTATACTTCAATTAAAAGAATAACATTTTAAAAATAAATTGATATCATGAATGTAGATACAGGTATAATGACCTCACATTGGGCAGCAAAAGACAGAGCTGAAGTGAGATGAAAACCCAGTCTTTTCAAGGTTAAATCTAGTCAATATTTCACAGAAGGTCAAAGCTTAGACGGTTTGTGGTTGAGGGTCCATCCTGAATTTAAGTAGCGGCACAGCGTTAGTTGAGTGCCTAGGGTGTGTCTCAGGCCTGTCTGAAGCCTCCCCAGATAGAAAGCAATTTGACACAACTCTGAAAGGTGTTGTTACTTTCATTGTACAGAAGGGGAGCTGGTTTCTCAGAACTACGTTTTGCAATTTTACTTGGCAGTGTCAAGATTGTTCATGATTTGAGTTTTTTCGAAAGATTCATTTTCCTGATGCTGCCTGTCTATTCCTCCAACTCCCTACTATGTTCCATGTTAGAATTGCAAATATCATCCGTTCCTTCATTCCAGTCAATAAACGTTTACTGAACATTTATGTACAAAGTACTGGGCCAGGAGATGAATGCCTCAAACTCTGCCCTGGGGGTGTTTGTATCTAGTAGGGGATGGAAATAAACATACCCGTATCATTTGATGCAGCAATTCCCCTCCTCGGTATATACGCAAGAGAACTGAAAACTACGTCCCTACAAAAACCTGTACACGGAATGTTTGTAGTAGCGCTCTGCACTATAGCTGCTGGTGAAAACAACCAAAGGCCCATTAACTGATGAGCGTATAAACAAAATGTGATAAAGCCATACAATAGAATGTTACTCAGGCATGAAGAGAAATGAAGTACCGACGCATACTACAGCATGGATGAACTTTGAATACATCATGCTAAGTGAAAGAAGCTGGTCACAGAACACCACATATTATATGATTCCACTTGTCCTAAAGGTCCAGAATGGGCAACTCCTAAAAGACAGGAAGTAGATTAGTGGTTGCCAAGGGTGACGGTGGAGCAGGGCATGGGAGGTTGTTAGTTAAAGGGTACAGGGTTTCTTTGGGGAATGATGAAAATGTTCTAAAATTGATTGTGGCAATGATTGCACAACTTTGTAAATATACTAAAACTCACTGAATTGTACACTCTAAGTAGGTGACTTTATGGTATGTAAATTATATCTAAATAAAGCTGTTGCAAAAATAATACACGTGGGCTTCCCTGGTGGCGCCGTGGTTGAGAGTCCGCCTGCCGATGCAGGGGACGCGGGTTCGTGCCCCGGTCCGGGAAGATCCCACATGCCGCGGAGCGGCTGGGCCCGTGAGCCATGGCCGCTGAGCCTGCGCGTCCGGAGCCTGTGCTCCGCAACGGGAGAGGCCACAACAGTGAGAGGTCCGCGTACCACAAAAAAAAAAAATAATAATAATAATAATACACGTACCTGAAAAGATAACTATTTATTGTTTGTTTTGTGACCTACCCCAACTTATAAAGTGCCACAGTCTATGTACACTTTCTGGTTTTCTTGGGTAACTCATTCTCAGGTTTCATTTTGAGAAATTCAAGACATTGAGAAAAGATGCTGTGCGAAGTTCAAGGAAGGAATCATTTCTTAGAGGAACACTTTATTCTGAATATTCTTTGATAATCTTCCTTCTTTAGGGAAATAAATATCCCCAAACTCTCTCCATCCTGCCCTCTACCAAACTTCATATTCAAGAAAGAATTTTGAAAGTAGAATTACCTGAGACTTAGGAGCCTGACAACGATTCCTGTATGTGCATTTAATTGATGAACACATTTGGGGGTGTTTTAAGTTAATGAAATAAATTCACTCTCATTTTTCATCTCTCAAAAATGGTCAAACTCCTACTACATTGCAGGTAGCCTGAAATGTACAGGAGCTATGAGTCTGGCTGAGGAAACAAGCAAACAAAGCAACGTAGCGGGCAGTTCCAGGCGCTGTAATAGAAGATACAGTAGGATAAGGGCCCAGCGAAAGCAGAGAGTGTACGGCGTGGGGAATGGCTGGAGAGGCAGGTGTGGTTAAAAGGAGGCCTATGGAGTCGCTTCTGTAATTGATGGGGACCACTGAAAAGTCTGAAGAAAGAGGGTGTCCTGTTTTAGAAGAGGTACTGCAAACACTGAGAACGGTGAAAGCGGTCCAGAATTTCTGGCAATTGGGTGAAACGGGTTTCATTATTATTACTGTTGCGGTTGTTTTGTTCTGTTTTGAAAGAGGGATTACACAGAGGTAATTTAGTAGCAGCTTTCTGCTCCCTGAAATATGGCATGCGTGGTTACAGAGGGAAAGCCAATTCCACTGCCCTTTATAGAGGCCACCACCAGCCGAGTAAACGTCGTTCTCTGGGTGAGTCAGATGTCATTCCCAGATACGTCCAGTAGATGGAGGCATTGCTGTTCCAGAAAGAAAACTCTTTTTTCCAAACTTGGTCTCCGAATTGCTGGGGATCCGCAGGGTCTGCCCTTTACTCCTTTTTGCATTGGGCGGCAGACGAGGCAAGGAGCCCAGAAGGTGGCATAGAAAGAACGTGGGTTTTGGAGCTGGACACAGTCGTGTCCCTAATCCCGACTCCCCTTTCTGCTTAGAGTGACTCTGGGAATCTCAGTTGCCTCATCCAAAAAATGAGGATTTCACAGGTCCACACTCTTTTGTCCACATTTCCAAACTCCCACATTCTGAAAACCAGAAGCGTTTTGCAACTCACTCGGCAGCAGGACCTGACCTAAGCTGACCTGAGGGTATGTGTTTTACTACTTAATGTGAACTTTCTCATATTACACGGCAGAAACGGTTTATGTGTTTGATTCTAAGGTGCCCCTCCCACCCACTGAGGGCTTGCTATCATAAAACGTATATTATGTCGTATTACCTTTCCAAAATCTTAGAAAAAAAAAAATCAGAATCCTGAAGCACTCCTGGCTTTTGGGTAAAAGATTGTGGATTGGCAGTACTGACCGCAAGGATGTTGTGAGGATAAAGGTTGGTGACTCGTCTGAAGCATCTGGCACACAAACCCCGCTAGGGCTCTTCTCTCTCCAACCCCAGCCACTAGGTGCCGGATACCTTGTGATTAATGGGCTTAAGGTCTTCTGCTGAGCCTGTGCCTTCCACAGGGGTTGTCTTGGTTGGACTCCACGCATGACTCAGGCTGGTGGGAAAGAGAGTCACTGGGGGAGGCAAAGGTAAGATACAGAAGGAGGTGGAGGCCCAGGTGCTCCCAAGAGAGAAGAGGAAGACCCTGTTCCTCGACTCAGCCCGCTCTGGGGCTGCCTTTTCCACCAGTCCCTAAACTTTTAATACTATCCTTGCTGTTCACTCCGAAGACTTCTCCTGGTTAAGCTTCCGCCCTGGAGGAGGAGACATTTCTTGGCCCTGGAGCAAATAGCGTGAAGGCCTGGGCATCTCACTCCGCTTCAGATTCAAGCGCCAGTATCGTGGAGTGACAGTCCCTGGCCCCGCCCACTTCTCCATCCCGTCCACACTTCTGCCTCCGCGCTCTGACACCGGGCTCCACGGTATCAAGTACTGGCAATTTTTCGAATGTGCCAAGTTCTGCCTTCCTTCTTGGCCTTTGCACACGCTGTTCCCTTTTCCTGAAACCACCTTCAGCACTCTTCCCTTCTCTCCTGTTTAACTCCTGTTACTTCCTCCGTGCAGCCCAGGGCTCAGTACCTACCCTTCTTTGCTGTCAGTGTTGGGCCATCCCACGGGACCCTGGGCACACTGCCATCACAGCTCCTAACCGAACGCACTGCATTGGAATTGTCAATGTCAGCATGTCCTCCACCCCCATGCCACCTACCACACACAGATGCTGGCAGCACCTTTATTTTTTTAATTTTTTAATAGATCTTTATTAGAGTATAATTGCTTCACAATACTGTGTCAGTTTCTGTTGTACAACAAGGTGAATCAACCATATGAAGACACGCCCCCGTTCTTCTTTGTATCCTTGGTACCCGCTGAGCTGGCCGCTGGAATGTTGGTCGATTGAATGAATGGCAGTGGAGATCGATGCTACTGTATTTATGAAAAGAGCTTTGAGCTCTTGGGAGGTATGATAAGGTCATACAGAGCAGAAAATGGCGTGAGTCTGCGGTCACTGCAAGAAGAAATCTGAGACCTATTTTGATGTCAGGTCCTCGCCCTGCATGACCCCTTGCTTCATCCCGGGAGCAGAGACCCTACTTGTGGGAAGCACCCTGGGCTGGAAGTCCCAGAGCCTGGGCTCGAGGTCCACATCCATCACCAGCCAGCTGTGTGATCGTATCATGGACCATCACATAGCAGCTTACCCTCCGCTTCCCTTATCAGGGCAACTCAGAGTCAGAACAGCTGCTCCCTAAAGGTTCCTTCTTGTACTCATATTGTATGGCTGTATTTTGAGTGCGTAGCACCGTGGGTTCATAAACACGTGGTGACATCTAACCAAATTTGTTAATTCAAAAAAATAGCACGTCTGGGTGAATGTGCAACCCCTTGGTGCACAGAGACAAGGATTTGCGGGTGAGGATGCTAGTGTGAGTGGTGGCCAGTTGGAAGTCTGCCCCGCAAACACCTCTACCTCTACAGATTGATTCTTCTTCTGTCTTCGAAAAGTCTCCTTTTAAAATTCGAATACTTTGGGGTCCTACATAGTCACCTTAAAATCATAGAATTTCGAGGTTGGAAAGGAGTTTAGTGGATAATGGCTCAGTTATCCCATCAAAACCTGGGACAGGTTGATGGGACAGGCTCTGACTGGCACCTGGGTCACAAGCCCCAGTGAGACCTGCAAGCTGTTGATAGGAATGTAAGAAGGAACAGTAGTGGGACTTCCCTGGTGGTCCAATGGTTAAGACTCTGTGCTCCCAATGCAGGGGGCACAGGTTCGATCCCTGGTCGGGAAACTAATATCCCATATGCTGCATGGTGTGGCCAAAAAAAAAAAAAGAAGGTACAGTAGTAAAATTGCCCCTACCTTCTAGGCTTCCCTCCACCACACACCAGTTGCTCAAACCAAAGCCCTAGAAATCATTCCCTCTTTTCTCCACCCCAATACTCGATCCATCAGTAAATTCTATATTTGAATTCCTTCAAATGTATCCCCAATCTGACCACTCTCACCAACTCCACTGCTGACACCCAAGTCAAAGGCACGCTCATTTGCTAGGACTAATGCAGCAGCCTGCCAATCAGCGCCCTGCCTCTACTCTCGTTCCCCCAGACATCACTCTCTGTACAGCAGCCAGACCCATCTTCTCACGCTTAAAGCCCTCACCCGGCTTCCCCCTGCCAGTATAGGAAGATCCGAACCCCTCACCATGGCATGAGGCCCTGCCCGCCCCTCTGATCTCACCTACCAGGCTGCAGCCACACCAGCTTTCTGTCCCTCCAACACCCCACAGGCTCACCCCTAATGTTAGAGGGGCCCAGGACGAGGGTACAAATGGAGGCCCACATACCACTAAAAACTGTTACATAAGGTATGTTCTGTCCTCTTACCATGACAAATGCCTTCATAATGGCAAAATTGAAAAATATGTGTAAACGTATGTTTTTTATGACTGTATGTTAGTAAAATACAAAACAAAATGGAATTTAATTATTATTGCACATATTTGAGGGTTCTGCGGGTTGGCGGGTGGCATTTGAATGATCAACAAAACAGACATACGGTATTCACAACTGATATGTTTATTTCACAAAAATTCATTTTTTGCTTTCATTTAAGTGAAATCACTAATAAAATCATTGTCGAGTAATTTGTGTTCTATTGAGATGAATGACATAAAAGATTTTTTTAAATGTTATTGTCCTCAGATGTACAAAATTTGAATATATTATCATTAAAAATGTAACTGAAAGTAAGTATAAACAACTAAAATGTTTTCACATATGCTTTCAAAGAAGTTATTTTTCTCAAACATTCAAAATTATTTTAAATTACATAAATGCGTGTTAAAATTAGTAGGTATGATCATTTTAACTTAGAATTGTTTAAATAAAGCTGAAGAACTTTGGATGGAAATTTATCTAAATTGTAGTAAATATTCTTATTACAAAAACAATTCTCATTATGAGCTTTGAATGTCCATGTCGTTGTCAAGGCAAATAATTGGTATGCATCAGGCATCTTGCGTCTAGACCAAACTACATACAACTTCAAGAGAAACATGAATTATTTAACATTGCAAAATGTTCCTCACACACACCACGTGCAAATGTGGCCAATACCCCTCTAATCCATGGGCGTCTCCAGAACACAAAAAACAACAAAAATGGATGTTAGGAATTCTGGGAAACAATTCCTATGCAATATTCTTTGCACTGATGCAATCTGAGAAGAAGAGTTTAACCAATTAACTCATCCGTCAATTGTCCTTCCTCTTCCCTAAGTGCCCCCGCCATACTAGTCCTCTCCATGCTACCTTGCGTTCCAGCAGCAGAGTGGAGAAGCATTTCCCTGGAGTCCAGACAGTGTTAGGGAGGGAGGTTGCACAGGGCCCAGGGAAGCGCCAAGCGCCTTGGTCCAAGGGCAGTTTTGCTCATAAGGTCACTTTCTTCTATGTCCCAGACATAGAAAGGCCTTTCCTGAGCACCTGGATTAACTGAAGTGGTGTCCCCTCCCCACCCAAGTCTTACTCTATCCCATCGTCCTAGATGCTTTTCTTCATAGCCATGGACACCACCTGATAATACAATTCTACCTCATTTGTTAGTAGCTTATTATCTTTCTCCCCCACCTGTGGACTCTGTCACGTCTACTTTACATTCTCGGCCCTTACAAGAGAGTGTGGTACGTGGTAGGTCCTGAATAACTATTTGTTAATAGTTGAGCATCTCCGACCTTATAATCCTAGAGTTACCATAACCATGTACATTTATTTACGTGATGCATTCATGCCTCCGCAGTGCCTGCTCATCCAGGCTCTGGTGACATGCCCAGGACCCATCAAGTAAAAGGGTGTAACTGGGGCTAAGAGAGGTTACTTAAGAGGTTTGTCAGTGTGAGCCAGTGATAGAGCTGGGGCTTGAAACCAGTCTCCTAACCATAAAATTAGGGTTCTTTCTTGGATGCCACTAAAGTGAAGAAGGGTCTTTCTTCCAAGGTTTATCCCATTGCCTTGAAATGTACACACGATGGGCAGCTCCATGCATTTCTTCCCCTAGAGGGCAGTGACTGCACACACATAGACATCTCACGGATTTGGTCCACTAGAGGGTAGTGATGGGTGGCCACATCTTCGCCTAGACTTTAGAAGACCCTCCAGATATGCTGATTGCACCAGATCTGGACTATAATACCAGTTCCATAGATCTCATTAGCTCTATGTTTCCAGAAAGTCAGGAACTTCCTAGATGGACCCCTTGCCTTTACCCCATCTTTTTCCAAGTAGAAAGTTCGAATTTAAGCCAATCCATCTCTGCTTCTTTCTGCTTTTGGATGCCTTATTTCTGAGTCTCCGTACTACTGACATTTGGGGCTGGAACACTTTTTGTTGTGCAGGGCCTGTTCTGTGCATTGCAGGATTCTCAGCAGCGTCCCTGGCCTCTCCACACTTGTTGCCAGTAGTGCCCACGACTCAATCCCTGCTCCACACGCACACACAGTTGTGACAATCCAAAGTGTCTACAGACATGCCAAATGACCCCAGGAAGGGAGAGGCGGAATCACCCTCTCACCCTGGTCTGAGAACCACTGCTTCAGGTTGGTAGAGAACCAAAAACCAAACTGCCCTTGGAATAGATGTCCTGGAATCTAGTTGCCAACAGAGACCGCTGAGGAGAAATTCACACACGTTCTCAGCACAGGATCTCGCGATTTTCATGTTAAGTGTTTCTTCCAGCGACATTTATTTATTTTTTTATCATCTCCAAATGGCAATCTTTTGCAAATTAAGTGGTGTTTATCCTCCTGGCTGTGAACTCTAAAAGGAGTGCAAGGTTGTTTTTTGGTTTTTTTTTTTTTTTTTTGCCTGCACAGTTCTTCGTCCCTGGGACTCATTTCTCTCTCTTTCGTTGTTGTTTTTCTTCACTTGGCCTCCCCCTCACCAGACAGGCTTAATGACTGCAATCATCACATCGCAGGGCAAAGCGGTAGGCAGCCACCCACGCAAAGGGGAATCAGATGGTTCCTCAGAGCCCTTGTTTCTTTTGTTTTCTCAGGCAGACTGCAGTTTTGTCTCTTGGCTCTCGCTGAATGAAAAGAATCTTAAAACATCGTGTGGCCGCAAACGGCTTGGTGAAGGAGCGGTAAACAGGAAGTCAACAGCGAAGGAGAAATAAAAGTGATCGTCAATTAGGCTGCTAGAACGACTTACATCCCCCCAGGCATCTTTGGGGAAAGCTGGGCTGCGATAATCAGGCCAAGCCATCCAGGCCCTGAGCAGAGCGGCAGGGAGACCTGCTGGGAGCCCGCCAGTGCCGCGAGCGCCCAAGATCTTCCAGGAGAGGCAGAACAATGCCGCCCACATGCCTGTGTGGAGATCATCACAGCCAGGATGCAGACTTTAACATGACCATTCTTTATCCTTCCCTGGACGCAGATGAAAGGCCACGCTGTGAGTGGAGGGTACAGTCGCCCTGGCATTCCCGCTCCACATCTGGCTGCTAAAATTTCACATTCAGAAGGAGACAACACAACCCACAATGTTCTTGAGACGGGCGGGCACTGGGATTCCAGCTGTGCCCCGGAGTCCATTTCTTGGGACCCTGGCTGCCCCTCCCGGCTTCTGTGCCCGGTATCCTGACCCCACGGTGCCACTCTAGGACGGGAATCACTGCCACGCTGCTTTAGACCCTGGTTCATCCGGCCCGGGAGTCTTTCCTGAAAATAGCATTACAGAATTTGGGGGATGATAGAGTGACTGCTTTGCTGTCACTCTTAAAGGGAAGGGATGCCTCCCAAAAGTGAGAAAGAAAAAGAGAGACGGAGAGATACACAGTTCCTTGTGAAATGAGACACCAGCTTGTGCAGACAGGGAGTTTTCTAAAAAAAAGGATATGGGAGGTGGTCGGAAGGGTAAGAACCATATTCTGAGACCAGTTTCTAAGGCTACCTGGAGAAGGCACGGTATGTAACGTAAAGAACGCTGTGATTATAAAGTAACGCCCTCTCCAGTCAAAATTCCTTTGATCCGTTTATTTTATCACAGATTTTTCTGCAAATACAAACAGGGAAGTAGCCCAGGCTGTGTTACCGTGCAAAGGTGCAACTGCGGAGAGCGGGGCCAGTTTTCAAGGAAGCCCCTGAGAAGACTCATATCACCCAGGATGTCAGACAACAGGATGGTGGCAGAGTCTGACCTCAGGCCTCCTGAACTAGAGTCTGAAGCGAGTTGCTGTCCAAGAGTTGACACCTTTGTGACTAGATGGAATTGTAGAGATCCTGCCGGGCATGGGAAGGTGGTTGGTCTCCAGCTTCTGCTTAAGCAAAGCTTCCCGTCCTCCTGGAAACACTCTTGCTGTCTGGGCCCTAGGCTGCTGTGACAGAACCGCTTGCAGGAAGCAGCCATTGCTGCCCTCCTCCGACACTGCCCACAGAGGGACCCCAAGGGGGAGGTTTTATTAGCCTCTGCATGATTCTCAGCCTTCCCTGTAATCAGTCCCAGCAGGAGTCGGGCAATCACGAATATATAACTTTGCAGTAACTTGAATGTCTGTAGGGTAAACATGGATACAGACTCTAGTGGAGTGAGGAGGGCCTCTTAGCAAAACTCCCATTTCCCAGATAAGCTAAGGGTTAAGACTTGACCCAGCCAATCATCATGGACAATTAATTAGTGAATCAATGGATGAGAGCCTCTGCCATGTGTCTGGACTGTGTTCAATACTGTGGATATCAAAGAAACCGAAACACCGTCCGGGCTTCCGTGAGGTTACATCCTAGTTCGACTCACAGAGCTAACAGACTGCAAGGCTGAGACCACATAAGGCCACTTGATCGTTCTGGCCCTCAGTCAGCTCCGGCCCGAACATTTGTGTCGTAGAGCTTTGGTACTTTGTTAAATAATACCTCACATTGTTATTTAGTCTGTCCTATTAGGTTATAAACTCCTCCCGGGTAGAAAGCACAACTTACTCTTCTTAGGGTCTCATCACACACACACACACACACACACACACACACACACACACACACACACACGGTGATGTACACACATTAGGTGCTCATTATGCTGGTCCTGAATGCTCCAGTAAGTATAATCGTGTGGAACAGAATATAATTGCAAAGGGAGTTTGTGTAAGGGAGCAATCTGGGTGGCCTGGGGCAGCTGGAGGGAGATTTCACGGGAGATGCAGGAGGCAACTGACATGCTATGGTTCTCTTTTTTCCTTTCAAGAATAGTGATTAAAGATAACATTAAGAAATGTATAAAAGTGTACATATCCATCCTAGAAAATTTGTAATAAAAAAGTAAAGAATAAAATGCAAATCACAGGTAATTTGACTCCCCAACATTCACAGGCAGAATATATAATTATAAACCATAACGAGTGCTATGAAGTAACAGATAAATAAGAGAATAAATAACGGAGGACCTGATCTAGAATAGAGGAGGTCTCTCTGAGGATGTGACATTTAAGCTGAGACCTGAGGGTGAGCAGGGTTTAGACAAGTGAGGAGAGAAAGAGAGGGAGAAACAGTCAGGGTTAAAGGATATATATTTTTTAAAAGGTAAATTATGACTCTATAGAAGTATAAAATGAACATGTACCAAAGATTTTATTTAACTCATAAAGTAATGAGGGAACCAGTAAGATGTTACAATTCGTTCAAAGGAGAATTCGAAGTACCACACTTATCAATCAGGAATATTGAAATGAAATACAAATAGACGTCAAACTGGGTGCAAGAAAATTCGCTGTCTCTCCCTTGGACAGAATTCACTGGTGTATGGAAAGTAATCATTTGCATTTTTCTCAGTTATCTACAACTTATAGACTTGTAAACTAGCTCAGAGAAAAGGAAAGATGTAGATAACCAGGATGGTAAACTAGTCAGGACACCCATGAATCCCCCCCCTCCCTTCACACACGCACACCATTTCAAAGCATTTTGCAGTTTTTGCTGACATGTGCAAATGCCCTGGGGAAGGAAAGACCTTAGCAGAACTGAAAGAAGAGGAATGTTACTGGAATGTAATGAGCAAGAGAGTGGGTTGAGACAGGGGTCATGTTGTACGGTCTGGGTTGTAGCCTGCTTTTTTCATTTAACAACATAGGATAAACATTTCTCCATATCACTGAACATCCTTTCGAAGCACAGTTTTAATTAGCTGCACCGTGTTCCCTTGTAGTGGACTCACTGCTGTGTATTTACTAACCCCCCCACTTTTGTCCATTGAACTGGTTATCACTTAATATTCTCGTTCATGAATCTTTGTTTTCACACATATTCGATTATTTCCTTAGGTTAGATTTCTGTACATAGAATCTCCAGATCAAAGATGATTTTAAAAGTGTTAATTCACAAAAGTTGCTTTCAAATGAAATGTTTTAGGAAAATACTGAGGCATGGAGAGGCTGAGGCTCCGAGATTAGCTAGAAGACCAGTGTAAGGAGGAGGGGTGACATGGGAAGGGTCTGACCCATGCAGAGCAGTGGGGTGGAGAGGTTGTCAGCAGTGGGAAGCGTTGAAAGTCTGGGCTTGTAGAGTCCAAGGGGCGCAGGAGCAGATGACTCCAAGGCTTTGGGGTTGCTTTTGCCTTAGACGCCCTTTGGAAATGGGCATATTTGGAGGAGAAACTAATTTGAGGGAAGAGGACACATTTAATTTTGGACGTGGAGGGTGTGGCATACCTGTAGAGCAGCGGTCCCCAACATTTTTGTCACGAGGGACTGGTTTCTTGGAAGACAATTTTTCCACAGACTGGTCCATGGCCCAGGGGTTGGGGACCCCTGCCATACAGCATGCAGGAGCATGAAGAGGTAAGTTTGGGAGCCCTAGAGAGACCCGATGGTTACAACCAGCAGATGGGGGTGGGGCGTGGGAGGGGACCCCCACAAAATCCCTACACTCAGGGGCGCCCGGAGAACCTAGCAAATAAGCAAGTGGGCAGGGAGAGAAGGTGAGGGGACGTGCCGGGGGGACGTGCCGGGGAGGCAGGTAATTAACATTGTCAAGTATTGCCTGAGGTCAGAAAGGACAAGGACTAGGGGAAAAAAAAAAAAAATACCACATCGTGTTTGGCCAGAAGAAAGTCACAGTGGTCTTGATGAGACATTTCCATAGAATTGAGGGCAGGGGAGTCAGCGGTTAAGGGCAAAGAAGATGGAGACAGTGAGTGTGGCCACAGTGTGGAGGATTTTGGCAGCAAAATGAACAGGAAAGTCTGGAAATCAGCTAGAACAGAGTTGCATCCAGCATGATTTTGTGAATTTGCGTCTTGTCCATATTCCAACCCAGCATCTTCCGGCCACCTCTCCACATCCCCTGCCACAGTTTCCTCCGCTTATTTTTCAATCCCAAGTATTTTTTCAACCGCAGAGGACAGATGTGGCTTCCTATGATGGGCACTTAACACAGAGCGGGCACATAGTAAGTGCTCAATAAGTGTTGGCTATTGTTATTATTTTTATTAATCACGAGCCCTTAGGAAAAAATATATGCAAACAAAAGGGAAGAAAAGAAGGCCAGGGAGGGGGAGAGGGAGGGGATGAGGTTAAGGAGGGGGTGACATCCTTACCAGGGAATCTTTAGAAACATACTAGGCTATTTTTCTTTTTTCTAGATCTATTGTTGACTTAATTCTAGATACACTGTTTCTATATAAGATGTCCTATCCTAAGGAGTCTGCACTTTGTCAGTTTGCATGTAGATTTGAGACCCTTCTCAAGGATCTCTTTCTGCAACTCGTTCATAGCCTTGAGGTCAGTCTGAGTCTTAGGTCTGGTCCTTCCCCTTGGAACTGTGGAAGAGAACAAAGGACAGCTCCCCAAGGGATGAGATTTGGGAAGAGAACATGAAGAGGGGAAATAACCAAGTGCCCAATGTGTGAGCAACTTGCAGCAAATGCAAGGGCTAGAGGAACCCAGGAGCCCAAGCCTTTGGGGCTGGACTGAGGGACATCACAGCTTGTCCTCAACCAAGAGGATCTGGGCAAGACCAAAAGCTCAGAGGGTTCTGTTTGTAGGTGACAGTGAAGAAACCATGTGGGCCAAGGAGCAAGGGGGCAGGTCCTACTTTTCCTGTAGCAAGATGGCAGAGCTAAGCCACACTGCAGCAGAGCTGTGCAGAGAAGATGCAATTCATTTATTTTGTTTATAACTTTGCTGGTCTTCCCCCTGAGCCCTCTTCACCCACTGCTTAGAAGAGGGAAAGTAACTAACTGTCCAACATCATTTAAAGCTTCAGTAACTTAAACAGTCCCTTTGGGTAGAGTTCAGTGTTTCAGGGATAAAAACATCCTTCCTCCTCCTTCTCACCTGAAGGTAGCCTCTGGAATGCAAAGGAAGAGCTACATGTGGCTTACACGAGGGAGGCCCTCAGATGTACTCTCAGCATCCTTGGAGGTCCAGTGAGCTTTCCTGTGTCTTCCTGGTTGCTACGTGCCCTCCTGGCCCTCTCAGGTGAATCAAAGACTATTTAATATGCAACCTGACCTCTCTCGACTTGACCAGAGCTCAAAGCACTTCCAAATTTGACCCACATTGATCCCAAAATTGACCCGGCTCTCCTGTTGCTGTGTATCCCTCAGAGGACTGTCTGTGACTGCTATTAGGTCCCAGTGCCCAGATTCCACTCTGCAGCCCTGGCTACAGAGTCACCCTTCCCGGTGATAATTCTTGACTCTCTCCCAGCAATTTCTTTTCAGTAGCCCTGCCATTACAAAAGCTGACTGTCTCATTGCTTGATTTTATAACTGGGCTAAATGTCAGCCTGGGGAAAACAATCCACTCTTAAGGCTACCCTTAATAATGAGAAATGAGGCCCCAAATTCCTCTGCATTGACTGAGGCTTCAGACCAAACTGTTTGAACTGACCAGTTGTCCTGGCATCTGGTGGAGATGGCTTTGTTGGCCCATCCTGAAAACCTGCGAGGTCTTTTATTTCAAGCCCTCTCAACTCTGCTCTCAATGAGGATGGAAAGTGTTGCATGTGGAAATTGCCTGGGCGACTGGGGGGAACGTTGGCAAAAGAGAAACTTTCCAGTTCTTAGCTTTCAAAGTGTGCATATGTCATGAGGTAATACAGATCCTCTGAATGGGGGCGTCACTGCCAATGAACGCAGTGACTTGACAGTCAGCAAATACAGTTCTAATCACTAATCAGGGGCAAAAGAAGAATTGCCAAGAAAGAGCAAAAGAACAGGCGAGTTAGGCATCGAAGCAGCACAAAATGGAGGGACGGCTGCCCTCGAGCCCAGAACTTCACTTTGTTTAGGAAGAGAAAATAGGCTTGAAAGTGTTCCTGAAGCAGCAGTCTTCATGTGAACAGATACCATCTGGAAATCAACAAAACTCAGGTTTTGTTTTTACAGATTTGAACTGAAAACCAGTTCCAGCTAGGGAATCTCAAATCTCAGAAGGCTCCAACAGGGCACTCAGCTATAAACAATCATTTAGCAAAATCCGCAGTCAAAATGACAGACACAGGCTGTTGTCTTCTTCTCTGTATTTAAATCAAGAGATGAGGTCAGACGTGACCCAGTGTGTGGAGATGTGATAGTCTGCTGATGCATTTTTAGTAATTTTTAACCCATAGACACCAGCCTCAGAGGTAGGCAGACTCTATCTTCAAGACCCTTCATTCCACTTACGTACCTAACATCCTTGCTCTGGCCCCCTCTTCCCCTCTCTGCCCCCCAAGATCACAGTTCTTGGAGGGTAATGATTTAATGGATTTGTTAGTGTTTTTCCTCAACCACCCTACCTTTTCCCCATATTTGCCTTTTAACAAGTCTTTTTGGAGATAATAATACCTCTAGGGGAATTCCCTGGCGATCTAGTAGCTAGGACTCTGAGCTTCCACTGCAGGGGGCACAGGTTCCATCCCTGGTCCAGGAAATAAGATCCCACATGTTTTGTGGCACAGCCCAAAAAAACCCAAAACAAATAAAACAACAACAACAAATACCTCTAAAACAGTTGTCTGAATTGTGGGAATTTTAGGCAGTAACCTGGCGGGCTTGGGCGGGTGGGGTGAAGAGAGGGGCTGCATTTTAAGAGTTGATACATTTCTCAGATCTCCACTCCACAGACATTCGCCGCCTGCACGTGGCCGTTCTGGCTTGAGGCTGGCTGTAGCTTCCTTTGGCCGGACCTCTCATCTCCTTCCACATCCTGGCAGGTGTGAGCAGGAATAGCTGTGAAAGTCTTGTTTTCCTGTACAGCACAGAGCATGGCCGAGCCTACATTGGTGGCCGAGAGCAATTAGTACAGATTTCCCTGGGTAACTGGGTGAAAAACAGGCCCCATGTATAATTCCCTGCCTGCATGTGGCTATTTCCAAACAAATTTCCCAGCCAGAACACCTCAGCTTCTCAGACAGCCCCGTGTCTGGCTTCTGTCTCTGGCCCTGCCCTGAACTGGGATTCAGCGAGATCGCAATTCCATGGCTGCCCAGATGCACTTTGGTGCTTCCTGCTGCTTCACGCTGGACTGTGGGGCATTCCATGCTAGGGCAGGTCACAGGCTTGTTAATTAGATGGAAAGCAAAGACAGACAGGATACAAATTTTCCTAGAGAGACACCAGCATGGTGTGACGTCAGTACTATTTCCAACTTTCAGCGGTGATTATGGCCGATACGCTTTCCTGCTTCCTGAGGACAACAGTTCAACCTGATTTTCAGCACAATTAGAATGAACTGTTTTAGACAAAGCCAGTATTAAGGGTGGGAGCGGAGGTGGGCCTTAGAGCCACAAGGCACTGATTTTTTCATTGATTTCTCAAGGGGGAGCTCATGCAAAACTGCAATTGGGAACACACAGAATTTCCTGTTTTTGTTTTATTTGTGGGCAGGGTATGTTTGCATGATACTTTATTGTTGGCAAGCACTTTCATGTTCATGATCTCATTCGACCAGAATCATTTGAGGTAGGTATGGTGGGGATCAATCTTTCCCTGGGTTGAGTGAGATAGCTGAAGTTCAGATAGCTCCCACAGGTAGTAGTGAAAAGGTAGGATGAATTCCAGGTTTCCTGACTCCTAGATCCTATTTCTACTGTATCAGCTTCCCCTCCTTTTGGAATCACCCCGCCCTCAGTTCATTTGGTTTGGCTGTGGTAGAACCCACCATGTCCCTTACTGAAGAGATGGAGCTAAAGCCTGACCAATCAGAGTATTCTATTATCCCAGCCACTATGATTGGCTCAGGTATGAGCACATGACCTAAGCTGGCCAATCACAGTCTTCTCTGGGTCTTTTATTAAAGCATTTGGGAAAGATGTACTCTCTTTCTCTGGATCCCTGCTGATATGAAGCAAGAGTCTGACTAGGAATGAAGGCAAGCAGAGGGAACCAGAGCTGATGGAGAGAGTCCTATGTTATTATTTAACCCATTCATCAGCTGTGCCTGAAACTCTTCAGTGAGCCAATAAATTCCTTTTTTGCTTAAGCCAGTTGGAGTTGTGTTTATGACACTTGCAAATGAAAGGAGTTATTGACTAATAAAACTGTCGATTCTGTCTTTCCCAGAATTAGGAAATTACCTCTTTAAACCTGTTTATTTGTGGTATGCTTTATTCCTTCCCACACACACAAAAAATTCTGAAGCAGTTTATAAAAATAAATACGAAAAATAGGCGATTAGACAAAATAAGTAAAAGGGAAAGTTTAATACATAAAATACATGTCATATGTGTATGTATAGCACCATCTTTATAGGAAGTTGACAAAATTATTTTTAAAATTATAATACCAAGTATTGTTGAGGGTGCTGAGAAGTGGACACTAATGATAGAAAAATGATAAACTGGTGCGAACTTTCTGGAGAGAAATTTGACAGTGCTTATTCATATCCAGTGCTTGTCCATAACCAATAATCACAATGCATTGGAAGGAAATAATTAAATAAAAAAGAATGCATGCAAATATTTAGCTATAAGAATTATTGTTACTATCATCCAAAATTGGAAAACAGCCTGAATATCCAGTGATAAGTTATGGGTCAAAAAAGAAAACTATGTCTATCCCTTGGAATATCATGTATTTGCTAAAATAATGATGTGGACTTTTATTTACTGACCTGGAATAATATTCATATATTATAGGGTGACTTTGGACTAGCACATCTACATTCCTCCTAGGCCACAGCAAGTTTCAAATAATTGTTCACCCTTAATCCTATGTTTTAAAGTCAAACAAACAAACAAAAGCCTATTTATTGGTTGGGGTAATTAAAAAGGGAGAAATATAGAAGTGGCAAAAATTGTCCTATTCTCACAGTTTGGGTGTTCTTGCTTGAGTCAAATTCGGCTTTCCAGAGATGTGTGGTTAATTATCCCCTCTTGGACCACGTACTATCTACACACTCTCCATTTTTCAGACACTTGACTAGTATTGGGAGATTATTCATTGTCAGTGAGTTGGGTCTCAAGCATCACCTATTCTAGACCAATGATTGCCAAAATATATATATGCTCAAAACAAATCACTGGGCTATAAGAAGAAACATTTAGAATTTCTATTTATAGCTAATCCCTTTTTATTTTCTATTTCTGATATGTTAAATAATGTATATAATATAACTGGATAGTACATAACAAATAAGAAAACAAAGATTGTTAAAATATTTTTGATGATAAGGATGTGTTCTGGTTATCTATTGCTGTGTAACAAATACACCGAAAAAAGTTAGTGGCTTAAAACACAATTTAATTTTGTTCACAATCTTGTAGATCAGAAATTTGTGAAGGACTCAACCTGAGCAATTTATCCCTCCACCAAACAGCACCCATTGGAGCAGCTCAACTTGATCTAGAAGATCCACTTCCATGATGATTTATTCACTTGGTTGGCAAGTTGGGAGCTCAGCCAGGGCTGTTGGCTGTAGGGGAGGGGAATGTCTCCGTTCTTTGCCATATGGCTTTCCCGTTGGGCTCCTTGGGTTTCCTCATGAAATGGAGGCCGGATTCCGAGAGGGAATGTTCCAAGAGACAGGAAGTAGAAGTTGTCTGTCTTTTAAGGCCTGAAGCAAGAAAATACCATCATGTCACATCCATTATATTCTATTGGTCAAAGGAGTCCAAGAGTCCATCCAAGATTCAAGGGGTGGAGGTACAGACTCCATCTCTCAGTGAGTGATCTGGCAAAGCATTTGTGCCCATCTTTAATCCATTACATGGTATGCAATCACAAATGTCTGAAAACCACTAATTTATGTAAATAGAGTATGTACCAGCAGCTCTATCCCCAGACTGGGGCTTAGCTCTCTTGTATAAGAAATTCCTGGCCATCAGAAGCTGGTCTGTTCCTACTGATGCACCTCCCCAAAGCTGTTTCATTAGGCTTTTCTCTGAATGGCTTATTTACTCCAAAGGCATAGTCAGAAGAATATATGCAGGATAATGTAAGGAAAAATAGAACCAACTCTTATTGGCACTACTGCTTTATCTTGCTTAGTGAAAGAGCTTGACTAACAGTAGAAATACATCAGTTATCTGGTCAGGTGTTGGTGACTTGTAAAAAATTTCTCTTTTAAAATAGTAAACTTTAAACCAAATTATATTGACTATTAAGCTAAATATAGTCAGAATGACGTTATGACTTGAAGGGCTATAATTGTAACAGTGTTCTACCAGAAATTCCCCAGTGCACAGGCTAACACCTGGTTTCCTTTCTCATTAATCAAGTAAAACAATTGCAAATAGAACTTTAAGATTTCCCCTAAATAACATAATATACTCTTGAGGAAGATAAAGTGGCTTACTAAACAGAATAAACCCATTTTGTAAGAAAATGTGTGTGAGAGAGTCAAGAATAAAATTTTTTTTCATTATTTATGATCCTAAATTCTGGCGCTAAGAAGAGCGGATCCTGAGAAGAATCTGTTGCTTTCCTGAGCAGGGTGATGTGGGAGGGTACAAATTAGTAAAAGTGAGATAATAAGAAGGTTTTTTTTTTTTTTCCCCATGAGAAACGGAAGAGATGTTGGAAGGAGGCAAAAGCAGAGAGGATGACTTGTTCAAAGGTGTGGGTGGAGGATAATTTTCCTATGTGGGCTGCAGGGAATCTCCTCCAGGTCACCACAAAACCTTCAGGAAAACCTGTGTTATTTGGCAACTCTTTTTTGAAAATTTATTTTTATTGAGGTAACACTGATTTACCATATCATATAAGCTTCATGTGTACAACATTCTATTTTGACTTCTGTATACAGTACAGTGTGCTCACCATCATAAATTTAGTTTCTATCTGTCACCATACAAGTTGATCCCCTTCATCCATTTCACCCTCTCCTTCACCCCTTCCCCTTTGGTAACCACTATTTTGTCCTCTGTATTTATGTGTTTCTTTTTGTTTGGTTTGGTTTGGTTATTTTTAGCTTGTTTATTCATTTTTTTCTATTTCATATACGAATGAGATCATACAGTACTTGTCTTTCTCTGTCTGACTTATTTCACTTAGCATAATACCCTCAAGGTCCAACCATGTTGTTGCAAATGGAAGATTTCATATTTTTTAATGGCTGAGTAATATTTCAGTGTGTGTGTGTGTGTGTGTGTGTGTGTGTGTGTGTGTATCTCATCTTCTTTATCCATTCATCCACTGATGGGCACTTAGGTTGTTTCTTTATCTTAGCTATTGTAAATAATGCTTCAATGAACATAGAGGTGCATATATCTTTTTGAATTAGTGTTTTAATACTCTTTGGATAAATACCCAGAAGTGGGAAAGTTGGATCATATGGTTGTTCTATTCTTAATTTTTTGAGGACTCTCCATAGTGGCTATACCAATTTACATTCCCACCAACAGTGTATGAGGATTCCTTTTGCTCCACATCCTTGGCAACTCTTGTTATTTTTTTGTCTTTTTGATAATAGCCAATCTAACAGGAAAGAAGTGATATCTCATTGTGATTTTGATTTGCATTTCCCTGATGGTTAGTGATGTTGAACAACTTTTCACGTGCCTGTTGGCCACCTGTATGTCTTCTTTGGAAAAATATCTATTCAGCTTCTTTGCCCACTTTTTAAAAAAATTTTCCATTTCTTTTCTTTCAAATTTAGTTATTTTATTTATTTATTTTTGGCTCTGTTGGGTCTTCATTGTTGCACGTGGTCCTTCTCTAGTTGCGGTGAGTGGGGGCTACTCTTCATTGCAGTGCATGGGCTTCTCATTGCAGTGGCTTCTCTTGTTGCAGAGTATGGGCTCTAGGCATGTGGGCTTCAGTAGTGTGTCGCATGGCTCTAGTTGTGGCTCACGGACTCTAGAGCACAGGCACAGTAGTTGTGGCACATACGCTTAGTTGCCTTGCAGCATGTGGGATCTTCCCAGACCAGGGCTTGAACACGTGTCCCCTGCATTGGCAGGCAGACTCTTAACCACTGTGCCACCAAGGAAGCCCTCTTTGCCCCTTTTAGTACAGAGACTGAAACAGTAATCAAAAAGCTCCTGAAAAACAAAAGTCCAGGATCAGATGGCTTTACAGGTAAATTTTATCAAACACATAAAGAAGATCTAATACCTATCCTTCTAAAACTTTTCCAAAAAATTGAAGAGGAGGGAATGCTTCTTAACTCATATTAGGAGGCAAACATCACTCTGATGCCAAAGACAACACAAAAAAAGAAAATTACAGGCCAATATCTCTGATGAACATAGATGCAAAAATTCTCAACAAAATATTAGCAAACTGAATACAGCAATACATTAAAAGGATCATACATCATGATCAAGTGGGATTTTATTCCATGGGTTAAGGATGGTTCAACATCTACAAATCAATCAACATGATACACCACATGAACAAAATTAAGGATAAAAACCATAAGATCATCTCAATATATGCAGAAAAAGCATTTGGCAAGATTCAACACCCATTTACAATAAAAAAACTCAATAAAGTGGGTATAGAATAAATGTACTTCAAGATAATAAAGGCCATATATGACAAACCCACAAATAATATCATACTCAATGGTGAAAAACTGAAAGCTATCCCTCTAAGATCAAGAACAAAACAAGGATGCCCATTCCTGCCACTCTTACTCAATGTAGTATTACTTCTGTATAATTGACGGAGCAATTATGCAAGAAAAAGAAATAAAAGGCATCCAAATTGGAAAGGAAGGAGTAAAACTGTCACTATTTGCAGATGACATGATTTTATATATAGAAAATCCCAAAGACTCCACCAAAAAAAACCCCTATTCGAAACAATAAACAAATATAGAAAAGTTGCAAGATACAAAATCAATATATAAAACTCTGTTGCATTTCTGCATGCTAAAAATGAGCTAGCAGAAAGAGAAATTAAGAAAACAATTCCATTTACAATCGCAACGAAAAGAATGAAACACCTAGGAATAAATTTAACCAAGGAGGTGAAAGACTTGTACACCAAAAACTATAGGACATTATGTAAAAAGACTTGTACACCAAAAACTATAGGACATTGTTCTTCAAGAAATTGAAGACATAAATAAATGGAAAGACATTCTGTGCTCATGGACTGGAAGAATGAACATTATTAAAATGTCTATATTACCTATAGAAATTCTTTTGGGTGTTGGACTGTATTCTTTGGGGAAAATTTGGGGTGATGTTGACATGCACTGAAGGCAGATCCAGACCAAGAACAAGAATAACCTAAGGAATTTCAAGTCACTTGTGAGTAACATCAGAATAGGAAAAGTCTGAGATATATACATGCACCAAATTATGACAGTTACTATCTCTGGATAGTGGATTACAAATGATATTTATTTCATTCCCTCTTCATTTTTGTATTTTAAAATTTTTCTATGAGTTGGACTGTGTAGAGGAAGTTATTTTGAAACACACGTGGGCTTTGCAATCAGACAGGCTTATATTAGAACCCAGCTCCACTACTTCTGGAATTTGTGATTCTAGATAAGTTCCTTGAACTTTTAAAGCCTCAGTTCCCTCATTCGTATAACAACTACTCATAGGTAGTTGTGAGGATTAAATAAAGTAATCCGTGTAAAGTTCTTCAAACGGTGCCTTTGAACTGAGTAGACATACAATAAATCGTACAAATTATTATTGTTTTTGGTAAGTAAACTTTGCTGATGGTTCTCAGATCTTGAAAATGATCAGCCTTTCTACTCAGTGCCAAGAAGTTAAGGCAGCACGTGGCCTTGTGGCTTCATCATCTAATGAACAAGCAGAAGAAATTCAACCAAGTTTTATCTCTACCATATAAGTCATGCAATAGATCATCATCACGAAGCAAAACCTTTCTGAGCACCTACTATGTGCAAGTTATTTAAGTTCTCAGACGTTAGACCCTATCCCTATGACCTTCATCTCGTAGCCAGGTCACTTCTGGCCACTAATGCTCAAGTGTCTCAACTCCTAATTAAAAACACTTTCAGAGTAAGCTATACTTAGGATGGGCCCACATGGTTTTAATTCCCAGTGAAGAATACACATTACATTTCAGGACTTCTACACTAGCCAAAGCGTTCTGATGTGGGGTTTGACTCCCTTGGTGCTGTCATGTGACAGGCTTTTTGATGTGGTCTCTGTTCCAGTAAGTTAAACTCTGGCATCTCAGAACTGGCACAGCCTGCCCGGCTACAGATGAATTCTGAACGCAGACTCAGGCTGAATCTGCGTGCCTGTGGGTGGATGGGACCACAAAGGCCATGGGGTTAATTATCTGGAGGCTGTTTTAGTGCAGGCCCCACTCTTCAAGGTTTCCTACTTGCTGCTGTGTAGCTTGGCTATCTAAGACCGTGCTCCTCAAAGCATTTTTGGTTTTTGACCTCTTGGCTGGGAGAAAGAAACCCCTCTGAACCCTGCATGTTCCTGCTTGAGGCTACAGAGACAAGCTTACTGGGCTTCACGGAACTTTTCACTGCTCTCGATGAGGTCTGCCCTGAAATGCCTGGTGTTTATTCATTATAGTAAGTAAATAAATAAGTCGTGCTTGAAACAAAAGCGCAGGCCTTGTTAGACGTGACACGCTCACACCATCTGGGTCTCCTCACCTTCCAGGCACGTGGAAGACAAGACTGCCCAGCCCTCTGGGGTTTGGTGGGGCAGTGTGACCAGTTTAGGCCAACAGGGTGTGAGCTGAGGTGACACCTGTCACTCCTCTGCATTGAAGAGCGGATGAGACGTCCAACCTCTCTCTTCCCTGGAAACCAAAGGAGTCACATGTTCTACATGTTATAGCTACAGATGGTAGAGCTTCCATCAGCCTGGATTCTTGAGTGACTGATAGAATGGAATTTTCCCAATACACATACCCACCACCCTTGACTTGGCGACCGACATGTATCATATGCAAGAAATAAATCTTTTCGTGTTCAACATTGGATCTGGGGGCTAATTTGTTATCACAGAACAATGTAGCCTATTCTAACTAATACAATTATCCCATAAACATTAGTAACATAGAAAGTGGTATACAGGTCACCTGTTGGACCTGTCATTGGGAGTTGGCCAAGGCTGTCTATGGTGAAAGGTAGAGGACTAAAGGAACACTTTCAAGGATGAGCAGTAGTCCAGATGATGAAGTTCAGGGGACCTGCAGTCTATATTGGGAGGACTGGAGGAAGGCAAAGGTGACACTCAGTCTCTGGAGGTGCTCATCCTAGGCAGGCCAGACTCCAGGCCAAGGTCAGCCAAGCAGAGCATCCCAACCCCAAAGAGAGGAAGCATTCCCAGTAGACTGCTTACCCTGCCCTCCTTGGTTCAGAAGCTGTGTTGGTTGGCGGGCTGCCTTTAGGGCCCCAGAAAGTGAAAAAAAAACATTCATAGGTCACTTTAGATGCACAAGATGTTCGACTGTGATGAGATTTTATTTACTGGTCTGTATTGGTTTTCTTTGCATAGGCCCCTGAGGGCCAACCATCCAAGTGGGAGTTAAGACATACTCACACAGACCCATCTGAGGTTCTTGGAAATGCAAGTGAATGATTAACAATCCCAGTGAAAGGAGGCTGTGTCTGCTCTTTCCATTTCTAAACCTGAAATTACCCAACTGCCATATCGAAAGTCAGGAACTTTTCAGTAACCTGGATGGAGAGGGAACTGGGAAGTGAATGAGGGGAAGCTTCCCCCCCCGACCTTTTTTTTTTTTAATGGAGACACTGGTGGAAAAATGTTTTTTGTTTAATTTTTGAATTTTATTTTATTTATTTTTTTATAAAGCAGGTTCTTATTAGTTATCCATTTTATACATATTAGTGTATTTATGTCAATCTCAATCTCCCAATTTATGCACACCCCCACCCTCCCTGCCACTTTCCCCGCTTGGTGTCCATACGTTTGTTCTTTACATCTGTGTCTCTATTTCTGCCCTGCAGACTGGTTCTTCTGTACCATTTTTCTAGGTTCCACATATATGCGTTAATATACGATATTTGTTGTTCTCTTTCTGACTTACTTTACTCTGTATGACAGTCTCTAGATCCATCTATGTCTCTAAAAATGACCCAATTTCGTTCCTTTTTATGGCTGAGCAATATTCCATTGTATATATGTACCACATCTTCTTTATCCATTCGTCTGTCGATGGGCATTTAGGTTGCTTCCATGACCTGGCTATTGTAAATAGTGCTGCAATGAACATTGGGGTGCATGTGTCTTTTTGAATTACGGTTTTCTCTGGGTATATGCCCAGTAGTGGGGTTGCTGGGTCGTAATTCTAGTTTTAGTTTTTTAAGGAACCTCCATCCTGTTCTCCATAGGGCTGTATCAATTTACATTCCCATCAACAGTGCAAGAGGGTTCCCTTTTCTCCATACCCTCTCCAGCATTTGTTGTTTGTAGATTTTCTGATGATGCCCATTCTAACTGGTGTGAGGTGATACCTCATTGTAGTTTTGATTTGCATTTCTCTAATAATTAGTGGTGTTGAGCAGCTTTTCATGTGCTTCTTGGCCATCTGTATGTCTTCTTTGGAGAAATGTCTATTTAGGTCTTCTGCCCATTTTTGGATTGGGTTGTTTGTTTTTTTAATATTGAGCTGCATGAGCTGTTTATATACATTGGCGATTAATCCTTTGTCCGTTGATTCGTTTGTAAATATTTTCTCCCATTCTGAGGGTTGTCTTTTCATCTTGTTTGTTGTTTCCTTGCTTTGCAAAAGCTTTTAAGTTTCATTAGGTCCCATTTGTTTATTTTTGTTTTTATTTCCATTTCTCTAGGAGGTGGATCAAAAAAGATCTTGCTGCGATTTATGTCAAAGAGTGTTCTTCCTATGTTTTCCTCTAAGAGTTTTATCGTGTCCGATCTTACATTTAGGTCTCTAATTCATTTTGAGTTTATTTTTGTGTATAGTGTTAGGGAGTGTTCTAATTTCATTCTTTTACATGTAGCTGTCCAGTTTTCCCAGCACCACTTATTGAAGAGGCTGTCCTTTCTCCATTGTACATTCCTGCCTCCTTTATCAAAGATAAGGTGACCATACGTGTGTGGGTTTATCTCTGGGCTTTCTATCCTATTCCATTGATCTATATTTCTGTTTTCGTGCCAGTATCATATTATCTTGATTACTGTAGCTTTGTAGTATAGTCTGAAGTCAGGGAGTCTGATTCCTCCATCTCCATTTTTTCCCCTCAAGACTGCTTTGGCTATTCGGGGTCTTCTGTGTCTCCATACATATTTTAAGATTTTTTGTCCTAGTTCTGTAAAAAATGCCGTTGGTAATTTGATAGGGATTGCATTGAATCTGTAGATTGCTTTGGGTAGTATAGTCATTTCCACAATATTGATTCTTCCAATCCAAGAACATGGTATATTTCTCCGTCTGTTTGTATCATCTTTAATTTCTTTCATCAGTGTCTTATAGTTTTCTGCATGCAGGTCTTTTGTCTCCCTAGGTAGGTTTATACTTAGGTATTTTATTCTTTTTGTTGCAATGGTAAATGAGAGTGTTTCCTTAATTTCTCTTTCAGATTTTTCATCATTGGTGTATAGGAATGCAAGAGATTTCTGTGCATTAATTTTGTATCCTGCAACTTTACCAAATTCGTTGATTAGCTCTAGTAGTTTTCGGGTGACATCTTTAGGATTCTCTATGTATAGTATCATGTCATCTGAAAACAGTGACCGTTTTACTTTTCTTTTCCAATTTGTATTCCTTTTATTTCTTTTTCTTCTCTGATGGCCATGGCTAGGACTTCCAAAACTATGTTGAATAATAGTGGTGAGAGTGGACATCCTTGTCTTGTTCCAGAGCTCAGAGGAAATGCTTTCAGTTTTTCACCATTGAGAATGATGTTTGCTGTGGGTTTTTCATATATGGCCTTTATTATGTTGAGGTAGGTTCCCTCTATGCCCACTTTCTGGAGAGCTTTTATTATAAATGGGTATTGAATTTTGTCAAAAGCTTTTTCTATATCTATTGAGATGATCATATGGTTTTTATTCTTCAGTTTGTTAATATGGTGTATCACATTGATTGATTTGCATATGTTGAAGAATCCTTGCATTCTGGGATAAATCCCACTTGATCACGGTGTATGATCCTTTTAATATGTTGTTGGATTCTGTTTGCTAGTATTTTGTTGAAGATTTTTGCGTCTATATTCATCAGTGATATTGGTCTGTAATTTTCTTTTTTTGTAGTATCTTTGTCTGGTTTTGATATCAGGGTGATGGTGGCCTCATAGAATGAGTTTGGGAGTGTTCCTTCCTCCGCAGTCTTTTGGAAGAGTTTGAGAAAGATGGATGTTAGCTCTTCTCTAAATGTTTGATAGAATTCACCTGTGAAGTCATCTGGTCCTGGACTTTTGTTTGTTGGAAGATTTTTAATCACAGTTTCAATTTCATTACTTGTGATTGGTCTGTTCATACTTTCTATTTCTTCCTGGTTCAGTCTTGGAAGGTTATACCTTTCTAAGAATTTGTCCACTTCTTCCAGGTTGTCCATTTCAATGGCATAGAGTTGCTTGTAGTAGTCTCTTAGGATGCTTTGTATTTCTGCAGTGTTTGTTGTAACTTCTCCTTTTTCATTTCTAATTTTATTGATTTGAGTCCTCTCCCTCTTTTGCTTGATGAATCTAGCTAATGGTTTATCAATTTTGTTTATCTTCTCAAAGAACCAGCTTTTAGTTTTATTGATCTTTGCTATTGTTTTCTTTGTTTCTAATTCATTTATTTCTGCTCTGATCATTATGACTTCTTTCCTTCTACTAACTTTGGGTTTTGTATGTTCTTCTTTCTCTAGCTCCTTTAGATTGTTTATTTGAGATTTTTCTTGTTTCTTGAGGTAGGCTTGTATTGCTATAAACTTCCCTCTTAGAACTGCTTTTGCTGCATCCCATAGGTTTGGGATCGTCGTGTTTTCGTTGTAATTTGTCTCTAGGTATTTTTTTATTTCTTCAGGGATCTCTTGGTTATTTAGTAACGTATTGTTTACCCTCCATGTGTTTGTGCTTTTTACATTTTTTTCCCTGTAATTGATTTCTAATCTCATAATGTTGTGGTCAGAAAAGATGCTTGATATGATTTCAATTTTCTTAAATTTACTGAGGCTTGATTTGTGACCCAAGATGTGATCTCTCCTGGAGAATGTTCCATGTGCCCTTGAGAAGAAAGTGTAATCTGTTGTTTTTGGATGGAATGTCCTATAAATATCAATTAAATCTACCTGATATATTGTGTCACTTAAAGTTTGTGTTTCCTTATTAATTTTCTGTTTGGATGATCTGTCCATTGGTGTAAGTGAGGTGTTAAAGTCCCCCACTATTATTGTGTTACTGTCGATTTCCTCTTTTATAGCTGTTAGCAGTTGCCTTATGTATTGAGGTGCTCCTATGTTAGGTGCATATATATTTATAATTGTTATATCTTCTTCTTGGATTGATCCCTTGATCATTATGTAGTGTCCTTCCTTGTCTCTTGTAACATTCTTTATTTTAAAGTCTATTTTTTCTGATATGAGTATTGCTACTCCAGCTTTCTTTTGATTTTCATTTGTATGGAATATCTTTTTCCATCCCCTCACTTTCAGTCTGTATGTGTCCCTAGGTCTGAAGTGGGTCTCTTGTAGACAGCGTATATATGGGTCTTGTTTATGTATCCATTCAGTGAGCCTGTTTCTTTTGGTTGGAGCATTTAATCCATTCATACTTAAGGTAATTATCGATATGTATGTTCCTGTTACCATTTTCTTAATTGTAATGGGTTTGTTTTTGTAGGTCCTTTTCTTCTCTTGTATTTCCCACTTAGAGAAGTTCCTTTAGCATTTGTTGTAGAGCTGGTTTCGTGGTGCTGAATTCTCTTAGCTTTTGCTTGTCTGTAAAGGTTTTAATTTGTCGAATCTGAATGAGATCCTTGCCGGGTAAAGTAATCTTGGTTGTAGGTTCTTCCTTTTCATCACTTTAAATATATCATGCCACTCCCTTCTGGCTTGTAGAGTTTCTGCTGAGAAATCAGCTGTTAACCTTATGGGAGTTCTCTTGTATGTTATTTGGCTTTTTTCCCTTGTTGCTTTCACTAATTTTTCTTTGTCTTTAATTTTTGTCAGTTTGATTACTATATGTCTCGGCGTATTTCTCCTTGGGTTTATCCTGCCTGGGACTCTCTGCACTTCCTGGACTTGGGTGTCTAATTCCTTTCCCATGTTAGGGAAGTTTTTGACTATAATCTTCAAATATTTTCTCGGGTCCTTTCTCTCTCTCTTCTCCTTCTGGGACCCCTTTAATGTTAATGTTGTTGCATTTAATGTTGTCCCAGAGGTCTCTTAGGCTGTCTTCATTTCTTTTCATTCTTTTTTCTTTATTCTGTTCCATGGCAGTGAATTCCACCTTTCTGTCTTCCAGGTCACTTATCCATTCTTCTGCCTCAGTTATTCTGCTATTGATTCCTTCTACTGTATTTTTCATTTCAGTTATTGTATTGTTCATCTCTGATCATTTGTTCTTTAATTCTTCTAGGTATTTGTTAAACATTTCTTGCATCTTCTCGATCTTTGCCTCCATTCTTTTTCCGAGGTCCTGGATCATCTTCACTGTCATTATTCTGAATTCTTTTTCTGGAAGATTGCCTATCTCCACTTCATTTAGTTGCTTTTCTGGGGTTTTATCTTGTTCCTTCATCTGGTACATAGCCATCTGCCTTTTCATCTTGCCTATCTTTCTGTGAATGTGGTTTTTGTTCCACAGGCTGCAGGATTGTAGTTCTTCTTGCTTCTGCTGTCTGCCGTCTGGTGGATGAGGCTATCTAAGAGGCTTGTGCAAGCTTCCGGATGGGAGGGACTGGTGGTGGGTAGAGCTGGCTGTTGCTCTGGTGGGCAGAGCTCAGTAAAACTTTAATCCGCTTGTCTGCTGATGGATGGGGCTGGGTTCCCTCCCTGTTGGTTGTTTGGCCTGAGGCAATCCAACACTGGGGCCTACCCCGGCTCTTTGGTGGGGCTAATAGCAGACTCTGGGAGGGCTCAAGCCAAGGAGTACTTCCCAGAACTTCTGCTGCCCATGTCCTTGTCCTCACGGTGAGACACAGGCAACCCCCACCTCTGCAGGAGACCCTCCAACACTAGCAAGTAGGTCTGGTTCAGTCTCCTATGGGGTCACTGCTCCTTCCCCTAGGTCCTGATGCGCACACTACTTTGTGTGTGTCCTCCAAGAGTGGAGTCTCTGTTTTCCCCAGTCCTGTTGAAGTCCTGCAATCAAATCCCACTAGCCTTCAATGTCTGATTCTCTAGGAATTCCTCCTCCCATTGCTAGACATCAGGTTGGGAAGCCTGACGTGGGGCTCAGAACCTTCTCTCCAGTGGGTGGACTTCTGTGGTATAAGTGTTCTCCAGTTTGTGAGTCACCCACCCAGTGGTTATGGGATTTGATTTTATTGTGGTTGGTCCCCTCCTACCATCTCATTGAAGCTTCTCCTTTGTCTTTGGATGTGGGGTATCTTTTCTGGTGAGTTCCAGTCCCTTCCTGTCGGTGATTGTTCAGCAGTTAGTTGTGATTCCAGTGCTCTCACAAGAAGAAGTGAACACACATCCTTCTACTCTGCCATCTTGAACCAATCTCCTGAAGCTTTCCTCTTGTCATCACTGATGACATGGTTTAATAGTGTCTGAAAGTCATTGTTACCATCCATCTTCTGCTTGGCCAGCTTGGAGTGAGGTTGTATTCAGCTGACAGCAGCAGAAGGATGCACATAACCACATTCTTCATGGTGCCAAACTGCCTTTTTTTAAAAAATAAATATATTTATTTATTTTTGGCTGGGTTGGGTCTTTGCTGCTGTGTGTGGGCTTTCTCTAGTTGTGGCGAGCCAGGCTACTCTTCGTTGTGGTGCATGGACCTCTCACTGCAGGGGCTTCTCTTGTTGCGGAACATGGGCTCTAGGCGTGCGGGCTTCAGTAGTTGCAGTGCATGGGCTCAGTAGTTGTAGCTCGTGGGCTCTAGAGCACAGGTTCAATAGTTGTGGCACACAGGCTTAGTTGCTCCATGGCATGTGGGATCTTCCCAGACCACAGATTGAACCCGTGTCCCTTGCTTTGGCAGGCAGATTCTTAACCAGTGTGCCACCAGGGAAGTCCCGAGACTGCCTTCTTATTAGAACTGGAAGAAAGAAGAAAGGATGATGGGTTAGTCCTCTCATGATTCCCTGGGCTGGAATTGCTGAAGAGCTGATATTTCTGTATAAAATTGTCTTTGCAGAAATCAACTTTTCCGAATTCACTGGGAATGCAGAGCCAGGGGTCTGGCTGCATTGAGATGAAAGGGTTCATTGGGACCAAATTGGTTTTTGCCACTTTGCTACTTAGCAGAGCTGTAATGCTAAAGTCTCTCAGGGTTTTTAGTTTTTACAAGGTAATTATTTTCAGAGTCAAAAAGGTGCAGGTTCCCTTACCGAAAACCTCCTGATGCAAGAGAAATGAGATCTTGTTATACATTACTCAGATCACTCTGCTTCCTCTGTCTAAATCCACTCTGCTGGTAAAGTGAAAACCACAGCTTCATTCCCAGGTATACAGAACGACAGTAATCACACCAAATGTTAATGTGATGAATCCATTTAAATAGAGATAAATTCCAAATGCAAATATATTTTTATTTTGAATGTAACACACTTACGAAGAAAATGCCTATGCTTTTAGAATAGAAGGCAGATTTCTGAACCACCTCTCCACAACCCTGATTAAATAAAAGATTTGCTGAGAGCGAATAGTGTCAGTTGAAAAACAGTGGCAAGAAGCTACTTAGTGGTTCCTATCTTTTAATCCATATTGACAGCACAAAAAGTGTACTTTAATTATGATTTCCAAATCTCACCTTGATACTCTGTGAAGTAAAAGAGAAAACGCTACATTCTGATACGTACCATAGTTACTTTGTATTTTTCAGGTGCTCTAAGGCGCTTTATTCCCAAAGGTTGCTGATATAAGGATTCCTCGGAGCCAGAGTGGCAGGTAGAGCCCTGCGCTAAGAGCCCCAAGGCCTGAACCAAACTGGAGTCAGATGTATCCACTATTGAAGCCACAGGCCACAGGGAAGGAGACCAAGGGTGGGACTTGGTTTGTGGAGCTGTAAGTTGCACCTTGTGGATAGAAAGCATCCCCCTGACTTCAGGTTGGTCTTATGGCTGAGGTGTAGCACTATGACTACACCAAATGGATATTCAGAGCAAAAGTTAGGAGGTTTATGCCCTCTTCACCAGCAACAATTAGAATTTGCATCACCTAAATTGAGCCTCTAAGTAAATGAATGTAATCTCTAGAAAATTGAAACTGCACAAATAAACAGTGGAAGGAAAGGAGAAAGGCGGTTTGAATGTAAGGGATATCTTTCTAAAATGCAAGATGAAGGTGATGTCGACTCAGAATCTTTGCCTCAATCTTTCCAAGGCCATCACAAAACTAAGTTCTGTAAAGGAACACAAAGAGACTAAAGAAACAGACTCCTAACTAGCTCACATAATGAACGGCTCATCCTTGCCGCCTCAAGCACCATCTCTGATTGAAGGGCGCTGTGAACTCTGCTCCCAACTTGCCAGCCCGGGCAGCTGAGATTGATGTGTAGACTGGGAACATGAACCCTGGGCTTCAGGAGCAGCTTGAGGTCAAGTCAGAATTTGTTTCTGTCCTGCCTTTCAATGCTTTGTTTTTATATGAACCATCCATACTAACGACTCAGCATTGCTGGGCCTGGGAGAGCTGGGGGTGGACACCTTCAAGGAGACTCATTCAGGATGTAAATTCATTAGCTATGTGGAGGGCTGGGGCTTTTCCTATAAGGATCAATGAAAGCTGGAAATTCCCAGTTTAACCACTGACCAGGCCCTTCTACTCCACCACCCCACCAAATCCCACCCCACCCTGATGGTTGCTCTAACCAAAATAAATCATAAATGTGTAAAGCTCAACAGTCATCCTATTCAGAGTCACTGCCACCCATTTCTAAAGCCCAGGCCAATGTAGAGTAACCCAAGATTTCAATTCTCTTCAAGGGGCTACTGCACATCCTTGGTGACAATTAAATCACAGAACCTGTGTAAGTAAGATTTTTATTTTTTTTACTCTATTTGCTTTATCGTTTGCTGTTTCTCTTCCATATACATCTAGATCGACATGTATTGATGGGATGTGATCATCGTACATAAATGAAGGATAGTTCTTTAACATACTAACGCTGACAACAACTAATTAATGCCTTTCCTTTGTGAAGCATTTAGAGTTTCCACCAAATATCTTCACATGAATCATCTCTTTTATTTTCAGAACCATATCGTAGGCAGGACGTGCATTATTATTGACATTAAGTGAATAAAGAAACTGAGACTTCCTGGAGGTTAATAGGGTTGCCTTGAGTAACAGAAATGATTGGCGTTGGTGGTAGGATTAGGACAGACTCCAAGTCCAATACTTTTTCCAAGCCATCCCACTGTCTCTACGAAGAAATCTTTCCTTCTCTGGAAAGCTTTGAATGTTATAAATTGTTTAAGTGCTTAATATTTTGTTTGATGGAAATGAAATACAGCTAACACTTGTTGAGTCATGACTAAGTCGAGTCATCGTACAGAGTATCAAGTGCTCAACGTGAACTTCCTCATTTATGGGGTGGGTGTTATTATCCCTGTTGTTATAGATGAGGAAACAGAGCACAGAGAGGCTTTTGCAATTTGCCCAAACCACACAGCAGGTAAGTAGCAAGGATTTGAAAACAGTCGGCATGACTCCAAAACCTCCCAGCCTTATCCGTCTGCTGAGGTAGGCAGGTTTGCAACTTCTCGAATTGATAATCGAAGAACCATAGGTCCAGTTGCTGGTAGGCAGAACTGTCGACATTGCCAAAATGTTTGGGATCGTTTGGGCCCGTGTTGATTGTTCCAGCTAGGAGGCCAAGCTGGAATCAATAGAAATAAGCAATAGAAATAAACCAAATAACCAAAAGAAACCAGACACTCTGTTGCGAGATGGGGTTCCTCCCCCTGCTACTCTCCCACCCCGCGATAGCCTTCCTTCCCAATCAGTTTTTTCTCCACAGTGGCACCAGTATTACTCCTGTTTCTGATACCAAAAACCACTAAGTGCCTTCTCCCTCAGGTCCCATATCCAGTCAGCTATCAGGAATTCCTATTTCGTGGTTGTGTGCGTCTTTAGAACCTGCTTCTTCCTTTTCTCCCTTTCTGCCATGACCACAGTCCAGGTGAATAACTAGACAATAGCCTCTCCAGCTTCAGACACTTCCCACAGTGTAGTCAATGCTGTCCCCAAGCATCCTAAAAACACAGCTGTCCTCACCTCTTCCCATGCTGCGCTCCTACACGTGGCACCCCATTGTCTGCCGCAAGCCCTGTGGTTTACATCTTCCGTTGCCCAGCTCTTCCGTTTTCTGCCCATTTTCCTACCAATCCATTGTCTCTGGCTTCTCCTTTCTTTTTTCTTTTTGGCTGCACCACGTGGCATACAGGATCCTGTTCCCCGACCGGGGATCAAACCTGTGCGCTCTGCAGCGGAAGCTCAGAGTCTTAACCACTGGACCGCCAGGGAAGTCCCCCTTCCTTCTTCTCTTGTCAAGTAGGTCTCACAGTCCCCGGCACATGTCCACGAGCCCATCGCCTCACCTCGTGCCTTCATTGTTATTTTCCCCGTCCTGTTACTTCTCTTCCTTCATGCTTATCTCAATCTAGACATCCCTCCAGTCTGTGAAATCTTCTCATATTCTTCCTTCTTGGATTCCTATTGTTCCTACAGAAAGTGCCACAGAGTTTAGAGTGTTTCATTTTGTTTTGTTTCTAATTGTCTCACTATTCATCTCCTCCGCTGGACTGTAAGTTTCCTAGGTCAAGGACCCTCTCATATTTTTTTTTCATGATCGTCACTGGGCATGATGGAGTATTGGACTCAGAGGAGGCGCTTGTTGGGTGGACTGATTTCACTTGGTGGAGGGACTTGGCATCAGACCAGAAGGCAAATGAGCATTGGCTGATTCAGTAGCTCTGATGAGCAATCCAGTGACCTTGCTCCACAAGGGTTACTTCTCTAATACTTGATGCCAACGACAAATTCGAATGAAGGTCAGGATATTACAAACCAGACAATTTATTTTCTGTAGTAGAGTTGTCTTTTCCCTACCTCTTAAGCATCTGAGGAACCCATCTTTTCTGATTCCTTTCCCAGGTCGCAGTGGCTGTTCTCTAAGGAGGTATGATAACGGGGCGGGGTGAGAGGGGGTAAACTGAGTCGTCCAAGTGAAAGACCACCGCAAGTAGAATCTGATTTATAATCTCCAAAGTAATACATTAGAGACTGGAAAGTAGCTCAGGGCAGATGTTTCAGAATAATTCATGAAACAGTTTTTTACCAGGAGAGAAGTTGTTGGACACTGCGAAGCCTTTTTCAGAATCAGAATGTTCAAGTTGCCCCAGGCAGATTTCAGAGAGACTAGCACTTTGGAAATCTAATAGCAGAAGTAATCGAGTTAGTATATAGGGACACATTTGAAAAGCGTGTCATACTTTCCAAATTGTGTTCTCAAGCACCATCTTAGGAGTTAAATCCTTCTGAGTTGGAAGGAGTTCTGAAGGTTATATGGTTGAAAGAGGTATAACATGTCTGGAATACTATTAACATACTTTTCACTTTTGTATTTCATGGGTCGACCTACCCCTTCACTTTCCCATTTTCTCAGACATATGTCCACCTTTAGATCTCTACAGCATGAATGCAAAAAAAAAATGATCTAATGTGCAGGTTCTCGCAACCCAAAATGGGAATTTTATAGGCATAATAGCTGTAAAACCTAGGCTTTGGTGGGAGAGAAATAGGATTTCCTAAATTTATTTAGCTCCCATTTAGCATAACTTGCTAAACAGCCAAGCTTGTAGGTAGGACTCAGATCATAGAACTGCTTCCATGCGTGCAAGGTCTGGTTCTGTCTATGACAACTGGGCCAGGAGGCTTGAATTGTAGAGGCAGGAAACCTGCCCATTTCTGGACCCAAAAGACCATGAGAAGGAGAAGAGAGACAGAGGCTGGAGAGAGATTCATCTTGATTTTCTGTCTCTGGGATGCCCAGAGGGGGAGGTGTGTTAGATGTTAAAATCAACACAAGGCCTCCCCTTCATCTGAGACTGCATGGAACACGGGCTCCCCACGCCCATGTGGGGGTGGCCACATCAGAGTAAAGTCAGCAGTACGGCGTGATTAGACAATGGAAGGGCTAGCATTTAGCTTTCCCAAGCCACCCTCAGTTCCTGTGTGGTGTGGAAGGAACTCAGAATCTCCTGTGGGTCCCTGAAGTGGGTGAGGCACAGATGCCGGTTGGAATCTGGCTAGAGAACATACCAGAGAGGAATGACCATAGTGGGGACAAGATGGCGCTGTGGGCAAGGGTTACAAAATGAATTGCCTGGACCCTGACCTCACAACCAGACCCAGGGGCTCAACAACAAGGCAGACCCAGGGGCCCACGGTGCCAAGGGAGAGCCAGAGGCCCAGCACCAAGGGGGACCCAGGGGCGGCCAAACTAGGGAAAAAAGAAGCTGGACTCCAACTCAACCACGACAGAAAATGAACCACAAGCTACCCAACGCAGCAACAAACACCAGCCTGAAGCCAAGGAACGGGACAAGCTGAACATTCGTTGTCAACAGTCCAGAGAGCAGCCCAGACCAACCACCCTACAGCAGACACGGGGAGGATCCAGAAAATGCCATGTGGACGTGAGCCTGCCCCCCTCCGCCCCTGAGAAGACAGTCAGCCCCCCTCACACACCCAGGCAAAGACTGAATTATCTAAAGAAAACTGCTCCCGAGCAGGAGATTGGACTGAGATTAGAGGCTGGAGGAAACCTAGTTTCCCACACCACAGTGGGATGGGGACTCACCGAAACACTCAGCATTTCCACAAGTCTGGGTGCTTTGGTGACGTTGCTCCCCAGCGTGACGTTCTCCTTCATGTTATAGTGACTGTGGGAGCAGGTGAAGCGGATGTTACCATCTTCATTTTACATGTGCAGAAGCCAAGGTCCAGAGATGAAATGTCTCATCCATGGTCAAGAGGCACTGGGTGCAAAACCACAGCAGGAGTTAGACCTTCTGATCCCAGCTCCGTGCTCCTCCCACAGGGGTGAGAGCCCCTCTCGTGACCGGGCAGGAGATGCCCACCTACTCCAGCCCGGGGAACAATGGTGAAAAGTGTTTATGCTCAGAAGCAGCCTTAGGTTTCCCTTTTGGGCCCCAGTCATATCTTCAGTCTTCATTCAGGGGACTGTTACGGCTGAAGATGTACCTTTGGCATATTTGCACCTGGTGGTGGCGTGGCAGTGGCATGATTCTACGTCTGTTCATGATGCCAAATGTTTGGAACCGCACAGAGCTGATAGGACAGTGATGGAACAAAATGTTTCTTTTTCTCTCTTTTCTCCCAAGGATCGCCTAAAATTGAAACCTCTATATTGGCTGCAGTTTTCATCCATCTGCAGAAACACATTAGAAAGAGAAAGAGGTTGGCAACTGACTTCAGGCTTTTCCCCCAGAGTGTTACTTACCTGACTTTAACCAGATGCTATGCCTGTCTCTCCCCTCCATGCTCAGTGGGCAAAAGACAGAAGAAATACAAGGAATGCTTGTAACGCTCTGGACTCTCTCCCCCTCTCTTTTTCTTTCTGTCTTTCCTTTTTTTCTTTTTTAATCCCAGGACCGGATATACAAGTTCCAGAAGAGGAATATATATCCCCAGAGTCTGAAATCAAATCTGGAATTCATATCCTCTGTAAATGTACTTTATTAAAAGCAGGAATCAAGAAAGGTTTTGGAATTATTATATTGGAGAGGTTGATTGTTTAGAGAGGACTTGGAATTAGGGATAATTTTAGACATGTTTTGCAGGCAGCCACCTCCTTGGATGAATGGAAAAACTGGGTACTTTGGCATCAATCCTATCCCAAAGGTCTTAAAACCAGCCCTTAGACTGTTACCAACGCAGGAAGGAAAGCAGGACATTGCGGTAAGACACATTCATCTATAATCACCATAATAGGGTGAACTGAAAATGTTGCAGGAACACATAGTAGGTAACGTTTCCAGGCATCACACTGTCAGTTTGGCGCTAATCTTTGTAAAATCCACTTGCCGCCACTTCATGTGGTTAAGTGCAACCCCACGGCTTCCAGGGATGGAAGGCATGTGTGTGTGCGTGTCGGTCTGTGTCTGTGTCTCTGTGTGTGTCTGTGTGGGCATGTGTGTGAAGAAGCTGAAAGTGTTGTTTGAGGTCCAGAAATGGAGCCAGTGGAGGCTGCAAGGGGAGGAAGGAAGCGGGGAGAATCACATGCACCATCCCGCGACATGCCTGCAGCCTGTACTACCGGCCATTCTCTGGGTGGGGAACCAGGAACTTGTCTGTCGTTCCCAGAAGGCCCAGACAGTTTTATATCAGTAAACTGTCTCTGAACTATTTTTTTCCCCTCGGTTTGAAATCACATTCTTCTGAATACCATTGCAGCTCACGGTATGTCTCTGATGAAAACCATCATTTCACAGGGGTCGGCCAACTCAACAGCGGGAGCAAAGTGATTACGGGATTCACATTCCAGTAATAAAAGAAGAGCTCAGCCCTCTAACCGGTCAGAGAAAGGTGGGAGCCCCTGGTGACCCAGAAGAAACCTCTGGACCCTCAGAGGTCCCAGAAGAACGGAGAGGGAGGTAGTGGTTCTGGGCTAATTTAAAGGAGAGCTTTTGCTGTATTTGATGGAAAGCTTGGAGGAAAAAGGTTGGAATGCTGAATGGATGCTTCGGTGCGGGGGCGGTGGGGGGGCGTGGCTAGCTGGCTCTCCGCCACTGTCTAGCTCCATCACCCACATCCCTGCTTTTCATTCACATCCAGTATCTCCCCTGCTGCTTTATTTAAAAAGTCCCCTCTTTCAGAACATGTGGGAAGGTACAGCGAACATTGGGATGGCTAAGGTCCTTGAATTCTCATGTTGGCTGCCTTGCTATGACTTTTGAGCTCTTGTCTTAATTAGAGCAGCCCTAAAGGGGAATTTGAAATCACCCCTGCAGCCGCTCCCAGGAGAAGCAGCGGTGGGCTCCTCTTCCTGTGTTCCTGTCTCCTGGAGGGACCTGGGTTTCCCCCACCTCTTTCTCTCTCCCTCCACAGGGTTCTGGCCTCCAGAGACAGCGTGGGCCTGGGGCCTCTGCTCCCAGCTTCTCTGCAGAGAGAGAGCCTGTTCAGATTCCACGCTTCCTACCTGGACCAGGGATGCCTCTGACACCCCCTCAGGGAGATGGTTTGTAATGTCTGTCCTGTAAACTCTTAGGTAACTGTTCTCTTCCACCAGGGGAGGTCACGTGGCTTAGAGGGAAAAGATGTGTTTTTCTTGTGGGTATCTAAGGACATTGAGCTACGGCCAGGCGGCCACGCCGACAGAACCCCCGCTCCGAACAGAGGCCACTGTTCAGGAAGCCAAGGGGAAATGACACTCCCGGTCAAGTGCAAACCACTGTGCCGCAAAAGCTCTGGGCACTGGGCCTGTGACACGTGCCCTTCTTCCAAAACTTCCCAGCAGAAACGCCCCTTTTCAAAAGGCACAGTCCGTGAACGGATACCTGACTGGTGAAGAAAGACTGTCTGGAATTCTCAGGCCCCTAGACCAGAGTGTTCCAGGGCTTTGGTTCTCCTTGGGTTCACTTATTGTTTTTTAAAAAATTAATTATTTTTGGCTGCGTTGGGTCTTCGTTGCTGTTCACGGGCTTTCTCTAGCTGTGGCGAGCGGGGGCTACTCTTCTTTGCGGTGCGCAGGCTTCTCACTGCGGTGGCTTCTCTTGCTGCCGAGCACGGGCTCTAGGTGTGTGGGCTTCAGTAGTTGTGGCTCCCGGGCTCTAGAGCACAGGCTCAGTAGTTGTGGCGCACGGGCTTAGTTACTCCGCGGCATGCGGGATCTTCCCAGACCAGGGCTCGAACCCATGTGCCCTGCATTGGCAGGCGGATTCTTAACCACTGCACCACCAGGGAAGTCCCATTTGTGTTTACTTGTGGCTGCGATTTCCATCATTACTTCAGCCCTGGTTCTGAGTCTCCACCCGCTTCAGCTCAGGCCACCCTGTTGGTCTCTAAGAGTCAAACGCTTTCCCCCAAATGCGTTGAGACGGCGGGTTCTGCATGTCTGGGGACATGGGAGCTGCAGCCCAGGACTCCCTGGGCCCAGGCTGGGCTCTGCCCAGAGACTTCTCCTGGTGGCCCTGCTGGCTGCCGCACCACAGGTGAAAACAGGGCCAGCCACTCTCCACTAGGATGTTTTATCTTCTTGTTTTTTTTTTTTTTTTTAAATTGGAGGTATAATTGCCATACAGTAAAATGCACATATATATTGATCAAAATAGTCTCCATTTAACCGCCACCCAAATCAAGCACATAGACCTTCTCCAAGGCCCCAGGAGCTCTTCTGGCGCCCATCCTACTATTGAACATTTGAAGTCATCACAGGAAGTCATGTGATCAAGCTCTCTTCTCACTTGGAGCTTCTTGCCCCACAGCGGGGTGAGGCAGCTGCAGCAGATTCCTATGCCTCCTTTTTAAAACTTGAAGCTCAGAGAGGTCAAGCGATTAGCTCCTGGCCACACAGCCAGTAAGGGATGTTCAGTGGCTGGAACCCAGCTCTGGGCTCTCTTTCCTCCTCCTGGGCTCCCAGAAGAGTGCAGACCTAGGCGCTACCGGAATGAGAGCAGACCAGGAGGCAGACCACATGGAGGCCACAGGAGCAGATGCCAGGAGCCCACCTTTGTCCAGGTTAGACAGTGGGCAGGCTTCAGATTCCAGGCTGCTTCTCATGTGGGGGCCACCCCTGCCTCGCATGTGATGTGTGTTCTCTGCCCATGCCCCTCTTCCTTTTTCTACCCCAGATGTAAATGAGTAGTACTCTTGTCCTCAAACCTCAGGATGCCCAAGAATCCTCTGTAGAATGAATTGTACGTGCCGATTCTCAGACCTGGGGCAGGGCCCAGGAGTCTGCATTTTCACAAGGCTTACTCTCCACCTCTCCCTCCCCTCCACCCACCCAGCGGATCTGGGGGACCAACTGCACTTTGATCAATATTGTGTAAGGGGAGCTCTCTCAGTCTCCTCCACTGAGGAAGTAGCATCGGTTGTTTCCAAGTTTCCACCCCCATCACACCCAGATCCCGCCCTTCCTGGAGGGTTTCCCCTTTCCTTAATTCCTTCCTTCTTTATTGTTGCTATCTACCTTGTCCCTAGATTATCGGGTTCCTCTTGATCATGATCCTAATTTTCAACCTGCTCATCTAACCTCTAGTCCTTTCCTGAACTGTCCCTTAATCTCTAGACAGCCTTAATGTCTGCGGTGATTTAAGGCAGTCCACACACACCAGATACACAGACAAACACACATTCTGCTGAAAACCCTTCTAGAGCGTCAAGTCCAGACTCCTTCAAGTAGCACTTAAGACTCTCCAGTATCTACTGCTTGCCTTCCAGTTTCATTTCCTTCTCTGAAACCTACCCTTCCTCCTCACCACGATTTTCCAGCTACTTTCACACCTTCGTGCTCAGGCAAACTCGGCTCCCTTTGCCTGGAAAAGCCCTCCCTTTGGGCCCATCTGTGAACACTTACTCAGTTTTCAGGACGAAGTTTGAAGGAAGGTTCCTTCCTTCAGGAAACATCCCAGCCTCTTCCAACACCCCCCAGGAAAGAATTGCTCCTTCTTTTGGGGCTATGCCTTCTCTCCCTAGTGAATCGGGAGCCATGAATCTTTAGAGCCTGCCTGGGGTCTGGGCCCACACAGTGGAGGCTGAGGGTGGAGCCCTAATCCAACACTTTCCTGGACAAAGGACTGTGGCCATTTTTACATGGTGGTCCTGAGCTAAAATAGCATATGAGTGCAAATGTTTATTGTGTCTCCTATGTGCCAGGCACCGTTTTAAGTGCTTTTTTCCTGTTAAGCTTATTTGTATAAAATATGGTTTTCTCTAATGTTGGTAATTAGGGTGACCTCATGTCTGTATAGTGTAATGTCTTAGGTTTCAGAGGGAGCAACTTAACTTTTAACTGTAGCATCTACAAGAATCAATAAAGGCCATTGTCTCCCGTTGATCTGAGGGTTCCACTTCTATGCTGAGCATCTCTGATTCATTCATCCCAGCGGGACATTTTTTCCTTGTCTTCTTTTTCTTGTAGGCTTAAAAAGATGCTAGTTGAATAATTTGAAGGGTGATTTTATTTATTACATCAATTCCATCCACAGTATGTCTAAAAATTTGAATAAAAGTCAATGGGGGAAAAAAATGATTCAAAATATACAAATGATTCAACATACAGACATTTATTTTAAAAGCAGCTCTCCTGACTGTCTGTTCCTGTCCAGACATTTGAGATGCCGCAAGGAAGAGGACCATTTCTCTAGACAGAGGCTTCACGCTCCCCTCGATTTATTTTTTTTTATTTATTTTTTTTGCTGTACTTGGGCCTCTCACTGTTGTGGCCTCTCCCGTTGCGGAGCACAGGCTCCGGACGCGCAGGCTCAGCGGCCATGGCTCACGGGCCCAGCCGCTCCGCGGCATGTGGGATCTTCCCGGACTGGGGCACGAACCCATGTCCCCTGCATCGGCAGGCGGACTCTCAACCACTGCGCCACCAGGGAAGCCCCTCCCCTCGATTTATGATTCAGGACAGAGCCGAGGTGGCTCCATGCAGAAAGGAGAAAGCAGTAACGGAAACTTCTAGATGCCTAGTGATCACTGGAACGTGCTGGCATTTCCCAGGAGGCAGTCAGTTTCAAGCCACCAAAATGTGCTTCTCGATTCATTAATCTCTTAGTTAGGGTGGGAGTGGAGACCGGGAAATCTGCTCAAGATAAGCATGAAGTGCAATATGACTTTGCCTTCTTAGAAAGAGCCATCATTCATATAAATTGCATCCTTCAACCTTTCAAGGGATTAAATGCTACAAGACAGACAGCATCTGGTTCAAACAGCAGCAAATCAAAGGGGGTAACAATACACCGCGTGGTGAATAACAGGCAGGCTCCTATATCCCTAAGAGGCCAACAGCAGAGGGAAAAAGAAACCTGTGAGAGGCACAGTAAGAAAGGGTACACCTGTAGATGTGTCGGGGAAGATAGTGATGACGGCCCGGCATAATAACGCCTTTCTTCCAAAGTGACCCAAAGCGGCCGGCAGCCGCCCTCCTTCAGGAGCTGGAACACAGCTCTCCTTGACCCAGGGACCAGAAAAGAGAATAGGGGACAGAGACTCTCCCTTCCAAAAGCCACCAGCCCGGGCCATTAATTAACGTGCAGACTCAAATTGGCTTCTTAGAGAGTCTCTTCAGAGAACAGAGGGAGAGGCTATTCGTCTGGAATTAGATAAAAAGTAGTTGGAGTTGACTTCTTTGTTTCAGCCTCCCTTTTCTCCCCCTCCCCTTCATCTCCATCTCAGGCTCTCATTACTCTCATGACCTCTGCCCTTTGACCCTTCCAAGGAAGGATCAGATGCATGCCATTCACACCTCTGTGTAAAGTTAATCCTCTGGCATTTCCCCGGTATTCTGTCTTAGCCATAACCCCATCTGAAAAGCTCTCCTCTGTTAAAGGAATTTCAGGTTGAGATGAGTGTCTTTTTGGGGGACTGGTAAGAACCAAATTCTGGAAGTTTTGAGTGACACCTGCCTTGAGCATCTCAGGCCACCCTTTTCTGGAACTTTCCATGACCCCCATTGGGAGTATTAATATATTGAAGGGTAGAGTGCCCAGAACTCTCCTATGTGCTTTATTTATATATGAATCTCTTTTAAAGTTAGTTTTAATTTCTATCAAAGTTATACATGCACCTTTTTTTTCAGTGGTTCTCAGACATGGCTGAAATTCAGACTCCTCTGGGAAAATGTTTTAAAATCCTGAAGCCTAGACTTCACTCCAGGCCAGCTAAGTAAAACACTATTGGAGGTATTGCCCAGGTCCTGGGGATTCTGAAGAGCCCCAAGTGATGCAGCCTGGATGTCAGCCATCAACATAGATTTGAGGGAGATAATCTTACAAGACATATTTAAAACCAGACCAAACCAAACAGCAATATCCCCAAGCCTTTCCTGTCCCCACTTATTTTCCATCCTCCAGAAACAACAAATTCAACTATCTGAGCTGATTCATATTGTCGTTACCCTCATATTTCTAAATTCCATGATTATATTGCTACTCCTTGATTTTTTTGGCTTTAATCATCTATTGACTTCCCACCACGGAAAATATGATTCAGTTCTCCTCCACCACCACCACCTACACCTCCAAAAGTCACACGGCCCGGCCCTCACATCATCCCAATACTGTTATCGTTTGGTTACATCGATATTCAGATTATGTCTCTCTTCTCTGTTTCCTGAGTTTTCTCTGTACTCATCATTAATTCAACCCCCAACTCTTCCCAAAGTGCTCTCCTCACACTCGGTTGAAATCTCTTGAGGAAATCTCTCTCACTGCCCGGGGACCTCCCATCTGGACCGGCCCCTCTTCGGGCTGCTGCAGAGTGACCCTCCCACCATCAGCCCAGGGATGCCACCCTTTCTCGTGTTGGATCCCTTGTCTTCTTTTTTGTTTTTTTCCTTCTTTTGTGGATTTTATCCTCTGGGAGCTTCTGGGGAGAGAGCACATGGGAGTACAGGTTTTGAGATCTTGACTGTCTGAAAATTCACTATTCTCTCATGGAGTTTGCCTGGAGATAGAATTTTAGGCTGGAAATAATTTTGCCTCAGAATTTCTAAGGCATTGCTCTGTTGGCTTCTACCTTTCTGGGTTGCTATTGAGAAATCCAGCGCCATCTTGATTCTTGATAATTTAGATGAAACTTTCTCTCTCTCTCTCTCTGAAAACTTGTTGGATCTTCTCCTTGATCCTAAAGTTCTGAAATTCCATGAGGATGTACTTGGGGCAGCTCTATTGTCATCCACTGTGCCAGGTCCTCAGAGAGCCCTTTCAATCAAGAAACACAAGCCCTAGAGTCTGAGAAATTGAATTTTTTCATTAATAATTTCCTCCTTCCGTTTACTCTGTTCTCTCTTTTTAGACCTTGTCTTGTTCCAATATTGAACCCCAAGGATTTGCCCTCCAAATTTCTTATATTTTTCTCTACTATTTTCTAATTCTTTGTCTTTTTGTCCTGTGTTCTAGGTGACTTCTTCATTGCTGCTTCCAACTCTTCTATTAAATTTTTTATCTTCTGTTAAATTTCGAAGGTGTCCTGTTTTCAGGACGGCCCTTGTGTAGTGCATCTTGCTGTTTCAAGAGTGCAATATCTTGTGGAGAAGGGAACCCTCCTACACTGTTGGTGGGAATGTAAATTGGTGTAGCCACTATGGAGAGCAGTATGGAGGTTCCTTTAAAAACTAAAAATAGAGCTACCACATGATCCGCAATCCCACTCCTGGGCGTATATCCAGATAAGACAAAAACTCTAATCGAAATGATACATGCACCCCAGTGTTCATAGCAGCACTATTTACAATAGCCAAGACACGAAAGCAACCTAAATGTCCATCAACAGATGATGAATATATAATGGACTATTATTCAGCCATAAAAAAAAGAATGAAATAATGCCATTTGCAGCAACATGGATAGACCTAGTGATTATCATACTAAGTGAAGTAAGTCAGACAGAGGAAGACAAATACCATATGATATCATTTATATGTGGTATCTAAAAAAAGACACAAATGAACTTATTTACATAATTGAAACTGACTCACAGACATAGAAAACAAACTTATGGTTACCAAGGGGAAATGTGGAGGGAGGGATAAATTAGGAGTTTGGGATTAACATATACATGCTACTATATATAAAATAGGTAATCAACAAGGACCTACTGTAAGGCACTGGGGACTATATTCAGTATCTTGTAATAACCTATAATGGAAAAGAATCTGGAAAAGAATAGATATATATGTATAACTGAATAACTTTGCTGTGCACCTGAAACACTGTAAATCAATAAAAAAAAAAAAAGAGAGAATGCAATATCTTATCCCATCAAGGACTTTGGACATTACACAGTGAGGAGGGCAATGTGCGGCCCTGCAGCCCAGAGGTAAAACCGTCTCTGGGACTCACCCTGTTACACACCTGGGTGAAGTGAATAGGGGACCATCTCCAAGAGATGGAAGAGAGGTTTCACCAGCATAATATGTGGACAAAAGAGTATACAGGCCCAGAAAGACACTGCCTCCTTCTAACCATATGGGAAGTCTCTTGTCCATTACAATTGACATATATGTGGACAAAATAGTATACAGGCCCAGAAAGACACTGCCTCCTTCTAACCATATGGGAAGTCTCTTGTCCATTACAATTGACATATATGTGGACAAAATAGTATACAGGCCCAGAAAGACACTGCCTCCTTCTAACCATACGGGAAGTCTCTTTTCCATTACAATTGGCCTTGAGGGTCAGAAAAGAAAGAGTAAATCCTTTTTTGATGGCTTTAGAATAATACAGAAACATTTGTTCTAATTTATAATCCATTTGTTAAAGATGAAAACTACGTAGTGAACTGTATGTCAATAATAATCCCCTTCCTCGGACTTCCCTGGTGGCACAGTGGTTAGGAATCCACCTGCCAATGCAGGGGACATGGGTTCGAGCCCTTGTCCGGGAAGATCCCACACGCCGCGGAGCAAGTGAGCCGGGATTGTGCTTAGGTGCTGGAGGTACCGAGTTGGATAAGACACAGTTCCTGTCTCCAAATTGCCTACAATTTGGCTGAGAAGACAGATATAAACCAAAAAAGAAGCGGTTTTCTATCATCATATATGAACATATGCCTTGAAAGACCAACAGACGGCGTTAATTAATTCCACCTGGAGAAGAAAGGCAGGGAAGTTTTCAAAGGCGAAAACCAAATCATCTTTATTGTTTTTTTTTTTAAATAACAGTAATACATTGTTTCAAGAAAATTCAAACAAAATACGATTCATAGAAAGTGAAGAATCACCATAACTACCTTCCCATCAAGAGATGAGCGCTACTAATTTGATGTTTATTGGGAGATGACATTTGATGTATGTTTTAAAGGACCAGCGGAGGTTTGCCTGACATGAAAGGTGGCAGAAGTTGGAAGGAGAGTTCAAGGCAAAGGAGACCTGCAAAAAGGGGGGAGCTGGACGGGTACAGCATGTTTGGGGTACAAGTGAGGGTAAATTGTGATGAAATGGCAGGAAATAAAGCAGGAGAGCAAAGCAGCTATCAGAACAGAAGCTTCTACCATGCTGAGGATTTGGGACTGCATTCTACAGAAATTGGGGAACCGTGGAAGTAGTTTAAGTTGGGAAGTAGTTGAAGTCTGCATTTAATATACCAGTCAGTGGCATCGTGGGACAAGGCAAGACCAGTCAGAGAGACCAGTAAGGAAATCTAGGTGAAAATGGTGAGCTTGAACTAAGGCAGTAGAGTGAAGATAGAAAGGGAGGGGTAGATTTGATAGACTTTAGGAAGGTGGTATTAATAAGAAACAAATTAACTGGAGGTAAAGATAAAGGAATAGAGGAGTCTAGGATGGCTCTTTGATTTCTGGTTGAATAACTAACTGAGCAACTACTTATACTACTAACAAAGAGAAAAAAAATGCAGGGGGAAGGGCATGATAGGGTTAGGGGATTAAGACGTCCAAACTATTATACATAAAATAAGCTACAAGGGTATATTGAACAACATAGGGAATATAGCCATTATTTTGTAATAACTATAAACAGAGTATAACCTTTAAAAATTGTGACTCACTATGTTGTACACCCGTAACTTACTGCACATCAACTATCTCTCAATAAAAAATACAGGAAAAGGAACAGGTTTGGGGGAGAGGATAATGCCTAGAAGATGTCTCAGGGAAGCTCTCCAGAAAGTATTGAATATAGGAGTCTGGCAATGTTGAGATCCCAGCCGTCAACCCTAGGCAACTCCCAGGACAAGAACTAGCCAAGGGAGGTTCAGCTGGACCAGAAGACGTGTTTACCTTGTAGAGCAGAAAGCAGTGAGAGAGCACTGTTAGTACCAGAGGAATATTATTAAGTGTCTGATCCAAGCTGTGAATGAGAAACCATAATAGGAAATAAGTCCAAGGTCAGGAAGTTAGGGGATGCGACGCAGCATCGGAGGCAGAGTATAAATTTATAAAGGCAGGGTACAGGATGTGGGCTGCAAGAGAGACAAAGAGGACAGGTCCTTTTTAAATTATTGGTTCTGACTTAGGAGCTGAGAGCCCACCTCCTGGCTGACGGTGCCCTTCCCGGGTCCAGGAATGGCCTGGCCACAGTGTGTTCAGGTTTGCCCAGTGGAAACTCCAAGCCAGTCTGAGATAGGAGGGTCCTTGGTGATACTCTCTCTCTGGTTCTCTCTCTTCCTCTACACCAAGTGCTCAAGCTGGCTTCAGTTCCGGCTTGCAAGATGAAAGGAGTAGGGAAGCTAGAGACAGAAGGTGAAGGGATACGATTTCTGGTTCATGGGAAAGACCTAAGAAATGGAACTGGGGTTTGTATTAGAGTCTTACCCCATTATCACAGGATGTTGGTCCCCCTTGAGGTGGTGTCTCCAGGCTTCAAGGGCAACGATTTCTCACTTCCAAACCAAACGGATGGCCTCAATCAGTACCTGCTTGGTTCTAAATCTTCACCAGAGCCTTCTTTTTATTTCCCAGAGAAGTGGTCATACTTGCTGTATGCCTGATTTAGATGGGCCAGGATTGGGGCAGATGTAAAAAAGCCCTTAAAACAGAAGTCCAGACAAAGTCTCATGCTCCTCAGTTGGACTGTATTAATACTGCAAGGGCCTCAGAAGAGTCCAGCCAGTGGGCTCCTATGGGACCAGGTCCCAGAAGAATAAAATGTGAACACTCCCGTTTTTATGTCCCAGGGTGTAAAGAGGTTCTACTCACTAGACCAAAGGACTTCGATCAGAGTAAGTATGAACTGAAGAGGATTATTAAGGCTTTGACTCTTTAAAATGCCCCAGGTGAATCAGAAATGCAGGATTCCTCCCCACCCACCCTCTGAGATATTTAATCAGGTTGGAAGATATCCAGAAAAATCCAAGCACCTGTAGGAAAACAGACTGGTCTGCAGCGCCATCTGTTGTTTGTAGTCTGATGCCCTGGGTTCAGTGGGGTGACAGCGCCCCACCCTCACCCCCAGCATTGAGAGCCTCACCAGCATCTCCTCCCGCGCTGGCTCCTGCGTCGACAGCTGTGTTGGCCAAACCAAGGCGAGACAACACCTTCCCAGATGTCCTGGACCGCACCCCGACTCAGGTCTGCAGTTGGGACCCCTCACCTTTCCTCTCCTTCTCATCCCACCCCACCAACACAACCCATACCCCAAAGCGGAGATAGATAAGAAGAAAGAGAGGGATGGAGACGGGGAAAGGAGGGAAAGAGGGAAGAAATATGTTCTTTACTTCAGAGGAAAGAAAAGGAGTTAAGAGAGTTCCCACCTGAAGGCTCCTGTTTCTCTGGGTGGATTAGAAGGACTGATATGATGAAAGGCCAAAGCAGTGAGGGCACTGAACCCTTGGGGAGGGTGAAATGGAACTGACAATGAGGGGGTCTAGTTGCAGGGGAGGGTTGGAGGAGCAGGGGAGTGAACCTAGGGGACCACTGATAACCTGTAAGAACAGGAAGTGAATGAGGACGGGATAATGTGATGCAGCTGAAAAACACATTCACTGGGAGTAGAAAACTGGGTAGGGAAGCAGGTGTGGTGGGCTGAACAATGCCCCCCCCCCCAAAAGATATCCATGACCCAATCCCTACTCTAGGGCCTGTGATTGTTACCTTATATGGCTAAAAAAAAAAAAAAAAAAAACCTTTGCCGATGTGATTCAGTTAGGGATCTTGAGATGGAGAGATTATCCTGAGTTATCCAGGTAGGCTGTAAATGCAATCACAAGGGCCCTTACAAAGGGATGTCTGACACACAGAAGAGGAGAAGGCAGAGACTGAAGTGAGGTGGCCACAAGCCAAGGACCGTGTGCAGCCACCAGAAGCTGAAAGAGGCAAGAATTCTCCCCTAGAGCCTCCAGAGGGAGGAAGGTGAGGCCCTGCCAACACCCTGATTTCAGCGCAGTAATACTGCTTTTGGACTTCTAGCCTCTGGAACTGTGAGACAATAAATTTCTGTGGTTTTAAACCACCAAGTTTGCAGTGATTCGTTACAGCAGCCTCGGGAAACTAATACAGCTGGTTACGCAGATAAGATCGCAGAGTCGTACATCACGAGAGGACAGTTGTTTGGGGTGAGAATAAAATCCAACTTGTAGCCATGTTATTGCTAAAGCAGAGTGAAGTGAAGTGAAATTGAAATAATCTTCACAAGCACTTACCCGGTGCTCAGCATCTGAAGTGCATTATTTCATTCAGTTCTTATAGTCATTTCTTAAGGTAGGTTTCTTATCTCATCTTCTTTTGTAGGTGAGGAGATTGAAGTGCAGAGTGATTAGGAACATGCTGATGGTGGAAATGGAACTTTGAGGTCCCATATATCCATCTCCGAAGTTGGGGTTCTATTCGCAACACCCAGCAAAGCTGAGGCTTGGGTGATTACTAGGTTCCCAGTACAGACACTGAAGGGGATGACAGAAGTTGGAGAGGAGAGGAAGACTAAAGTGTCTTTAATAAATGCTCAACCCCTCCCCTGAATCTGAGATGCACATGTGCTTTGAAAGGCTGGGAGGGGAGTATTGGGCCCTTCGCTTGAGAGGGTTTCAGGGACAATGGCATCATCAGGGCAAAGCCAGCCCAGTTAGGACAAGAAAGCAGAGTGGGCACATTCCAGAAAAGCCTGAGGATGAAGGGAACTTCCTTGGCTGTGAAACTGGTAATTACACAAGGCACAGTGAGAGGCATCAGGAAGGGAACCTTAGAGACCATCCAGTGGCTGTAGGGTAGCATAGAAACCCTCTCATACAAACACTGAGAAAATTCTTATAAAATAAAACTCTTAAAATGCGTGACAACAACAACAATAAAATAACCCGATTAAACAACGCGCAGAGGAGTTCAATAGACATTTCTCCAAAGAAAATATACAAATGGCCGATAAGCACATGAAAAGATGCTCAACTGGTCATTAGGGAAATGGAAACCCAAACCGCAATGAGATACCACTTCTTACCCATTAGGAGGGCTGCTATAAAAACGAAACAGAAAAATGGAAAATAGCAAGTGTTAGCTGGGATGTGGAGAAATTGGAACCCTTGTGCACGGTTGGTGGGAATGTAAAATGGTGCCGCTGCCATGGAGAATGATATGGCAGTTCCTCAAAAAATTAGAAATAGAACTACCATATGATCAGGAATTCCTCTTCCGGGTACATGTCCAAAAGAATTGAAAACAGGGTGTTGAAGAGATATTTGCACACCCACATTCCTAGCAGCATTATTCACAATAATCAAAAGGTGGAGGCCACCCAAGTGTCCATCCAGGGATGAATGGGTAAACGAAATGTGCTGTATGCATACAACAGAGTATTATTATTCAGCCTTAAAAAAGAAGGCAGTTCTAACACATACTACAACATAGATGAACTTTGAAGATATAAGGCTAAGTGAAATATGCCCGTCACAAAAGGACAGATTGTATGATTCCACTTATAGGAGACAAATTCATAGAGACAGAAAGTAGAATGGTGGGTACCAGGGGTTGGGGAAGGGGCATATGGGGAGCTCTATTGTCTCATGGGTACAAAATGTCAGTTTTGTAAGATGAAAAGAGTTCTGTGGATGGATGGTGGTGATGGTTACGCAACACCGTGAACTGGTTAAGATGGTACATTTTATGCTATGTGTATTTAATCATGATTTTTAAAAATAAATAAAGCAAAAAAAAAATTTTAAAAATTAAAAAAAATAAATAAAGCATGGACAAACTTAATAGGTAGAACAGGGAATTTTCAGAGTCCAAAGTGAAGAGAAAACCGAAAGCTGGAACAGCAGACTCTGGAACGTTTGCTGCAGTGGTCATGGGGAGATGATCCGACCCAGAAATGGCTGTGGACTTGGATTTTAACACCCACGCAGGGACGGGAGATGAGTTCTCAAGTCTGGGTGAAACGAGGGGTTGGAACTGAGTCCCCTACGTAAAGCCCAGATGCTCTCAGAGAAGCCAAACATCAACCCAGAAAGACATCAAAGGAAGCTCATCTCTGCCCTGACTCTAAATGGGGAAAAATAGTCCCCCGTGAAAATTCACAACCCCAGTCATGTGCCTGGCGCAAGTTCAGAGTCCAAATATCTACTACCTGCACCACAAGAAAACCCCAAGCCAAGAAATTAACATAAAATTGGTCTTTCACCAGTGATACCCCTAGGATACCTGACAGGAGCAAATATAAAACCACTCTGAAATTAAACTTCAACACTCCAGGCCACAGAGAATTCCCACAGGAGAAGAAAGCTCTGCTTGCAATAAAAAATTATAAAAACAGAAGGAAATAATCTACCATGTGTAAGAGTCAGCCGTCAAAAATAAACAGCAGGATTAAACTCTGCAAAACTTTAGATAGTAGATAAACTACTAAATAGAGACAATAAAATTAGTGTTTTTATATGATTTTATAAATCAAAGAAGGACATTCCTAAGAATAGTATAAGACACTATTTTTAAAAAATAGACCTGAGGGCTTCCCTGGTGGTGCAGTGGTTGAGAGTCTTCCTGCCGATGCAGGGGACATGGGTTTGTGCCCCGGTCTGGGAAGATCCCACATGCCGCGGAGTGGCTAGGCCTGTGGGCCATGGCCGCTGAGCCTGTGCTCTGCAACGGGAGAGGCCACAACAGTGAGAGGCCCGCATACCGCAAAAAAAAAAAAAAAAAAGATCTGAAATGAGACAGAGGGAACTTTTAGAAATGAAAAATATGGTTACTGAAACTAAAAGTGCAAGGGGTGCTTGAATATCAGAATAGACACACACAAGAGAGAATTAGTGAAATGGAGGAGAGATCTGCAGAAATATTTCAGAATGCTCCACAGAGAGACAAAGAGATTAAATACATAGAAAAAAACAGGTGAAAAGACAAGGATGAATGGAAAGAGTCAACATATGTCTCCTAGGAGTACAGAAAAAGATAATAGAAAGAAGAAATGATATTCAAAATTTAATATCTGGATTCCAAAACTGGCCTTGTCAATTACTATCTTACCTTGGGCAAATAATTTGACCTCTCTGTGACCCAATTTCCTTGACTATAAAATGGATATAGGACTCTGTTGTGAGAAATAAGATAACATATGTAAAGCAGAGCACCTAAGAAACGTATAATATATGCGGCTATTATTGTTATTAATGAGAATTATTCCAGATTGGTAAAAGACTCACACCACTGTTTAAAGAATCACATCCTACCGTAGAGCACATAGAACTATATTCAATCTCCTGTGATAAGCCATAATGGAAAAGAATATAAAAAAGAATGTATATACATGTATAACTGAGTCACTTTGCTGTACAGCAGAAATTAACACATCGTAAATCAACTATAGTCCAATTTTTAAAAAATCAATAGCTTAGACTTCAAAGTTTTAAAAAATTTAAATAAAGAATCACATGGAGGATAAATAAAAATAAATTCATACCTAGATACATTATATTAAACTGCAGAACATCAAAGACAAAGAGAAAAACCTTAAAAGCAACCAGAAAGGAAAGACATATTTCTTACAAAGTGACAATAACTAGACTCACAGTGAGGATCCTTCTCAACGGCAACAAAAGAGGCCAAAAGAGAAAGGAAAATGTCTTCAACTCATGCAGGGAAAAAACAATCAACTTAAATTCAATACCCAGGTAAACTGCCATTGAGGGTGAAATAAAGGTACTTTTCCAATTAAAATGGGACTTATTAATTTTTTTTTACCACTCACAAACCCTCACCCAAAGAACCACTAAAGGATGTACTTCAAGAAAGAAATTGTGGAATTCCCTGGCGGTCCAGTGGCTAGGACCCCACACTCTAATTGCCGGGCCTGGGTTCGATCCCTGGTCAGGCAACTAAGATCCTACAAGCTGTGTGGCAAAAAAAAAAAAAGAAGGAAACTGATTCCAGAGGGAAGAATGGTGTGGAAGAAGCAGTTGTGAGAAAAGGGGAGGATCTTGTTGGGGTACGGGTTGGGGGTGGGAGAAGATTCAAGGAAAAGGGTCTGCCGGAGAGGAAAGGGGGCCAAAGGAGTTGAAGCTCTGATGACCATCACGAGTCACAGAGGAGGCTGCAGTGAGGATCAAGGAATCGTGGACAAGAGAAGAGAATGAAATGGACAAGCTTTGTGCCGCTGATGAGAATCTTGGTGAAGGGACATAGGTCCCCTCCCAGGGGTTTTGAAGGAACCAAGTGGCTCTTTGGACCTCAATTTCCTCATCTGTAGTGGGGGGTTGGAGTTAACAATCTCCAGTGTCCCTCCCAGCTCTGACGTTCCACAGCATTGGATAAAGTGAGGGACATGGGAGGCTGTTGAGAATAGCTGGGCTAAGTGTATGGAGACTGTAAAAGGTGAGCTCAACCCATTTCTGAAAGCAAGGTGGCAACCGATGTCGGACTAAAGTCCCAATGAAAAGGGAAAAAGAGGTGCATTGAGATGACCAGAGCAGAGGATGGGCCTGAGCCTGCCCCAGACAAAAATGCAAGAGGTATAGTTAGGACAGGGGAAGTCCTCAAAAGCCACATCCTGACTTCCAAACTGCTTTCCAAAGGCTCTCAGTCTGACAGAAATTCAAACATGTCTTGTCTCAGGCACTTTTCCCTTTAATTTTCAAACTGATGTATATTTTGAGGGAAATTTAATCCATGTGGCTCTGAATCATGTACAACAAACTTCTCTAAGAGACACTTGATGCTGGGAGCTTTTCCAGAACTTGGAACAGCTCATTACATGATGCTCTTTTTTAACTGATTCTGTTTCCAGACTCTCTCTAGCCCTCCACCCAAGGTCCAAGATTTCGGTCAGATGCTAGGAACCTGCTGGATCAGGGCTCTGCACTTTTCTTCCTCTTCTTCCTTGGCAGTCAAAGGGAACGCATCCAAGCCATGGGGGCGTAGGGCTTGGCTCTGTCAAAGAAACAGTGTGGTCCTTGATGCTCGCACGAACAGGGCCTGAATTGGCTTCTCCGGCACAGTGGCTGCATTTGAGGCAGGGCTGGCAAACAGAACTCCAGTTTCCAAGCCATGTTTCCTTAGGTTTCAATAAGGGCTCCACCCACTCTTGTTAAACAGTGCAAACTCCACATGCTGGTGGTTCCTACCCTTCTGCTAACCAGAGCCTGGTCCCACAGTCTCCGGGAGAGGAAGGCATTCGGCCAGGATGGGCGGCACAGTATCTTCCTTTAATCGTTCTCAAGATCCGCTGACTCACTGTGCGTGGTCCCAGCTGACCCCGACGCTTCAGCGGTCCTGCGGTGTACCTCACTTCCAGGAATCCTACACAGCCCGGGGCCGAGAGCCTTGTCACGTCTTTACCCACAGGCTGGTTCCAAGATGTAGAATCAAAGCACTGGAAAGAATCCAGTCTGTGACTTTGGACCCCGCAATTTCCACATTTGCTTCACAACCGGTAATGATATAGGTGTCCCTTTAAAGCACATCCCTCATACTTTTCACGTTCTTGCCCATTTAATTTTTTAGCTGACCTTGAGCTGGGCTGCACAAACCAATCCAATGGAAGAGTCAAATCTTGCCACTTAAAAAGTGTCATGGGAGCCGAAAACTACCTCGGGGCTGGTTTTCTACATTGTTTTCTTTTTTTCTTGTTTAGGGTTGGAGTTACTCAAAGTAACTGCTTATGTGGCATAATCTTAAGGGTGATTTTCCTTCAATAATATCAGTGACATCTGTTATTCCATTATGAACTGTTATTAGCCATCCTGTCTGTGTCAAGATTGTTGGAGGAGAAAAACAGGGGAATTTGGAATATGCTTGTAAAATGCGTATACTCTTAAAAATGAAGGCACATTGAGTCCAAAACAGCTTGATGTAAATGAGTTAATTAGAGCACGAAGCCCAGCGAGACAATGTGGTTTAGCAGAAAGAACGCTGGGCTTGGAGTCCAAAAAAATAGGGATTGAATTCTGGCTCTGCTGTCTTTCTCTGCCTTAATTTCCTCATCTGTAAATGGGCGATAGCCATCCCTGTCTCTTTATAAAGGTGTGATCAAGATCTAAGAGAGAGAGAGAGAGAGAGAGAGAGAGAGAGTGTGTGTCCATGAACATACTCTCTGTAATGACTGTGAATGTCGGCACATCACCAGGGCGGGGACCACAGGAAAGGATGGAGGAAGGAGGACGGGGCTCCAGGATTTGCTACCGGCTGGTGCAGTACAGGGTCCTAATGAACCCCCCGGGGGCTAGTCTCTGAGCGTGCCGGCTCACCGCTGGACCAGGCTTCCCCATGGTGATGCTCAGAACTGAAAAAGGACTGGGGTTCCACTCCAACTCCCCCCAGAGCCTATCTGAGTTAGCCCGTCAGCCCTGGTGCCCTCCCTCGCCGGATGAGGGTCTGCCCTCCGCCCTGACCTGTCAGTGGAAGGCTTGGAGAGCAGCCTGGACCACTGGAAGCCCCCGGTGGCATTTTAATGAAGACTGTTGTACCTCAGGTGTAACTTTTACTGACTCCTGGGGAAACCTGCTCACCTCTGCTTGGGGCACGTTTACTCTGGCTTCATAAAAAATTGTTTATAAGGCCAGGCTCAAATAAAGTTAGAATAGCACCGCAGAGCGGTGGGGATGGCTTATGGAAGACTCCAGCCCGTTACACAAGCAGATTCCCTTGTAGCCCCTGGGTCTGGAGGCTGGTGGATCGCTCCCAAGAGTTCTTTTTCTATTCATTTTGGCAGATTTCCCCCCGCAAAGAAGGCCTCTGGAGCTGCCAGACCAGGGTAACGGGGAGAAACGTGGAGCTGGCATGTGAGCCTCAGCAGCAGGGCCAGGGGAGTTGTTTCACCTCCAGGTTTGGAAATGTAGCCTGACTTTTGGGCAGGAGCCTAACTGACTCTACCAGTGGCGGCCGGCACTGTGGTGGAGACCCCTGGGGCCAGGGTACCAGCCCCGAAGGCACACACACTTCCTTTAATTAACAGGAGCACGATGCCAACAGACACACCGGCATCTGGGAAGTGAGGGCGGCTAAATGGGAAACCTCTTGACTGCCTCGGGGAGCGGCCTGCCTGCCAGGATTGTCCCCTGTTCCTGTTTCCTCACAAAAAAGCCCCTGTGTTTCTTGAGAGGCCTGCCCAGGTGGTGGCAGAGCCCCAGCCTGGCTGCACTGCCTGGGCTTGTCTGCCCGCCTCCCTGGCGGGGATGTTTTCCTTGAGTAGCTGGTTTGAAGCATTTAGAAAAGCCAAGAGCCCTCCCCAGGGTTGTCCCGGCCTTAAACGGTCATCTCCTGCCAATCTCATCCACTCATTTGGCATTTCAGCACTTTGGCGTCCCACAGTCGCCACCTCCCCTCGCCCCATGCAGGGTGCGACATTGTCTCCACACCCGTGAAGCTGGTCCAGGCAAAGGGGGTGACACAGCCCGTGGCTTTCCTTGCTGACAAGGTCAGGGCCTTTCATTTCCAGAGTAGTCTTTTCAATGCTCTGTGAGTCTCTTTTGATTATTGGGCATTGCCAGCCTGGCCGAGAGACAGTGATTCATTCAACAGGCATATATATCCGGTGTCTGATGTGTGCCAGGCACTGTGCTGGGTGCGGAGGATTCCAGGCACCTGAGGTGGGACTCCGCCCCAGGTAAGGGGCCAGAGGCAGGAACTGAAGCAACAGCACCCTGCAAGGGGCTCCGATAGGTACATCCAAGAGGCTATGGGCACACAGGGGAAGGACCATCCTGGCTGTGCACAGACCATCTGAACCAGATTCAGACTTGTTACAAATGTAGATTCCCAGAACTTCCAAATCATAATCTCAGGGAGATTATTTTAATGAAGAAGATGTATTTTAATGAGTTTCTCAGTTGATTCTTATTCACACTAAACTTTGAGAACCACTGACCAATTTAAAAGCCACCGGCCAAGGGGTAGTTAGGAAGAGTGATGACATTTGGGTTTTTTTTTTTTTTTTTTTAAGGAATAGCCTTTATTTAAATTTTGATTTTCCTTGAAAGAAATCCTCAAAAGATACTTTATCATTATTTCCTTTATATACAGAGAGGATCCCACTTTCATGGGGCAGTAAGACTCGCGTGGTCCTTTTTATCTTTATTATTATTATTATTATTATTATTATTATTATTATTATTATTATTATTATTATTATTATTTTTGTGTGTGTGGTACGCGGGCCTCTCACTGCTGTGGCCCCTCCCGTTGCGGAGCACAGGCTCCGGACGCGCAGGCTCAGCGGCCACGGCTCACGGGCCCAGCCACTCCAAGGCAGGCGGACTCTCAGGGGCCTCCCGGGGGGCGCAGTGGTTGAGAGTCCGCCTGCCGATGCAGGGGACGCGGGTTCGTGCCCCGGTCCGGGAAGATCCCACATGCCGCGGAGTGGCTGGGCCCGTGAGCCATGGCCGCTGAGCCTGCGCGTCCGGAGCCTGTGCTCCGCAACGGGAGGGGCCACAGCAGTGAGAGGCCCGCGTACCGCAAAAAAAAAAAACGAAAGAGGGTCATTTTGGACCTAGAGTTAATCATACAAAGTGCACTAAGTCAGACAAAGAAAAACGAATATTATATGACATCACTTACATGTGGAATCTAAAAAAAAAAAAAAAAAAAAATGATACAAATGAACTTATTTACAAAACAGAAACAGACTCACAGACATAGAAAACAAACTTATGGTTACCAAAGGGGAAAGGGGGGTAGGGATAAATTAAGAGTTTGGGATTGACATATACACACTACTATACATAAAATAGATAATCAGCAAGGACCTACTGTATAGCACAGGGAACTCTACTCAACATGGTGAGGGAGAAAAAGAAAGAGGGTCATTTAATACATAAATTCACTCTCTCAGCACCACTACCACAGATAAGAGATATGTATATGTTTGTATATAATATAGACACTCATTCAACAATTACTTTTGGCAAGTCTACTATGGGCCAGGCTCTTCTATAAGGCAAGCATTGTTATCTCATTTTACACAAGAGATAACTGAAGCTTAGAGAACTTGATAAGTGGTGGAAAGAGAATTCAAGCCAATGTCTTTAAGCTATGTGTATAAAGCCTATTTTGACCGATTTGGGGTTTTTTCAGTAATGCAACTAGGAGAACTCTGTCTCTCTGTGTCCCTGAGTTGGGATTAGATCCTGCAGGCAACAGACACTGAGTGTTTTTGAGCAAAGGGATTACATTATCAGATCTTTGTCTTGGAAAGATAACTCTGATCACCAGGTATAATCCAGGCAGGAAATGACAAAGGCAAGAAACGATGGAGGCCACTGCAGTGGGAATAGAGGACAGGAGAAGGGCTGGGAAAATAGAAGGTCCTCGATAAGACTGGGAAGGAGACGGAGATGTGTAAATGCTCCAAAACAATTCTCTCCCGTGGCTTTAGAAAACTGAGTGGGCAGTCCTGCCGCTCCCCGAGGGAGAGAAATCCCAGAAGAAGACAAGTGTGACTGTCATGAGGACACAGTGTCTGAGATACTGGACCACTGCTTCTCTCCCTCCCCAACAGGGCACTGGGGTTTCCCAACCCAGTTCTTTACCGTCTTCCCAATGTCTGACAAGCTCTCACACAGTGCATGAGAACATCATCACCGCTCAGCTCTGGGCAAGAGAAAACAGTGGGTTTGGTAAGTGCTTTGCCCATGACGGGATTTTACCATAATGTCTAGCTTCACGAGTCCCGATTCAGACAGTTCTCTCCACTGCAAAAGCCACTGAAAGGTCTCTGGGCGAGCATCTCATGCTCTGTCGACTGCAGAGAGGTGAGGGATACCATTCATTTGCAGATGTTTTTCTGGTCAGTGGCTTTCACAAACCACACGCAAGACAACAAGTCACATCCGACAAGCAGGCCCGAGCTTGCACGGTACTTGGTGGCCCTGTTTGATGTACCCACAGCCGGGGGACTCTCTGGCAAACCCAGAGCAGTGACCGAGGCCGAGCCAATCGCCGAAAGGAGTTTTCAGAGCCTTGAAATGGAAAGAGCTGGTACCCATTTGGTCCCAGGAAAAAGTGTGTTGCCATCAGATGCCCTGGTTCTGCTGAGCCTGGACAAAGCGCAGGCTGAGCTGAAGGCCAGAGTACAGAGTTGCAGTTGGCCCAGAAGGGGATGGTGTTCAGTGATAGTGGCTGAAAGCAACACATATGTGTTTGTTCACAGAGTTCCTGTGGGTCTGGAAGCGAGGAGCAGCTTGGTTGGTGGCTCTGGCTCAGTGACTCTTATGAGGTTGTCATCAAGCTATTGGCTGGGCTAAGTCATCTGAAGACTCGAATGGGGCTGGAGGATCCATTTCCCAGCTCATTCACATGGCTGCTCGTGGAAAGTCTCAATTCCTTGCCCTGTGGGCCAGCTTTCATGCCATGGAAGCTGGCTTTGCCCAGTGCACATGGGAGAGAGAGAGAGAAAGAGAAAGAGAGAGAGAGAAAGAGAGAGGTGGAAGCCACAGTGTTTTTGAAAATCTAATCTCAGAAGTGCATACCATTACTTCTACCATATTCTATTGGTTACCCAGGCCAACCGTGGGAAGGTGTGAGAGAGCCACACAAGATTGCGAACACCAGGATGAAGGGATCCCCGGGGCCATGTTGGAGGATGACTACCGTACGGTGAAATTTCTGGTGAGCACAGGACACTGTTAAATGGCCAGAAGGAAAGACAATTCAGCCCATGATACCTTCTCTTCATGTGCTTTTCCCAACCTTATTACAACGTAGGAAACTTTGTGAACTTTAAGTTGCCTGCATTTTGACCACCAGCTTTTCCATCCCATTCCCTCCCATGAACCCTAAGGTACATGAACCCTCTAAACTTCAATTGCATTTTGACTCAACGCTATACAGCTCACACTTTATCATTTTCTTTTTGTTTTACATGTACTTAGCTGGTTTCCCCCACTAGACTGTAGGCTCCTGATGAGAAAGGACCACATCTTTTTATCTGTAAGGGGTCATAGCAGCAAGCCCGATGCCAGACACAGGGTAGTTGTTTAATCAAGAGTGATTCACTGACTGATTTAGAGGCTGTCCTCAAATCTTCCTTTTTATGGTCGGGGAAGTTGAAGAGTCAGCATGGAAAACACTTGGTCAGATGAGTCATCCGTCAAGTCCAGAGCAAAACTCCATGAGCAGCTGCTTAGCCCAGCTGGAGCAAGAAGACGGGTTCTCAATCTGGGGCTCAGAGGCTGCCCGTGGCATTTACTGGGGTTAACAATCAAGCCTGTCTTGCCCTGAGCTGCCCAATAACTCACGAGGCTGTTGGAAGTCTCATTTCTGTACAACCCAGGCTGGTCGTGCACAGTCTGCAGGGCAAGCAGTGATGCTGCAGAAGGAAATGGTTCCTAACAAGTGGAACTTCCCTCTACATCTCTTGGTGATTTGTTGTTGTTGTTTTATAAATTTATTTATTTATTTATTTTGGGCTGCATTGGGTCTTCATGCGGTGCACGGGCTTCTCACTGCGGTGGATTCTCTTGTTGCAGAGCACGGGCTCTAGGCACGTGGGCTTCAGTAGTTGTGGCACGTGGGCTCAGTAGTTGCAGCACGTGGGCTCAGTAGTTGTGGCTTGCGGGCTCTAGAGAACAGGCTCAGTAGTTGTGGTGCACAGGCTCAGTAGTTGCAGCACGCAGGCTCAGTGGTTGTGGCATGTGGGCTCAGCAGTTGCGGCATGTGGGCTCAGTAGTTGTGGCTCGCGGGCTGTAGAGTGCAAGCTCAGTCGTTGCGGTGCATGGGCTTAGTGGCTCCGCGGCATGTGGGATCTTCCCAGACCAGTGTTCGAGCCCGTGTCCCCTGCACTGGCAGGCAGATTCTTAACCACTGCGCCACCAGCAAAGTCCCTCTCTCGGTGATTTGTGACAGGGCTGTGAAATGGGAAGCAGGTCTGCTCTGCAGAGCGGAAGAAGGGCGCTTGCCTGTGCTCTGCAGAGCGGAAGAAGGGCACCTGCCTGTGCCATGCCATCAGCACACACCAGTGGGTCCTGTGGATCTGATTCCAGTCTGCGCCTCAGCACCAGGTCAGACGAGAGTCGGTGACGAGGAAAAGAAGCTGTATTCAGCCCGGTGCCAGTGAAAGAAGACAGTGGTGCCGCCAGTTGCCATCCGCAGTTGACGTATCTAAGTGGCGGCACCAACATCTTGGACTGAAATCCCAGTGAGGAAAACTAGCCCCCAGTCGCCGCCCTGCCTGGGTTCACCTGGGGTAAATGGGTCCCCACCGTGTTGGGTTGTTCAAAATGGCCTTTGGAAACCTGTGCCTTTTGTTCTTTCAATAAATGTACCTTGGTTCCTGTGTTGTCTGCACCTCAGCTTTTCCTACCAGTGGTTTTGCATTTGTGGTAGGTGAGGGAGAATGCCTGTGAAAAATGCTTTGTTATATTACATTGCCCCCTGGCTCCAATGAATTGCTCCATAAATCACGTTATTGTTAAAGTGTCCTGGCAAAACCACACCACTTTCAGGGTCTGAGAGAGCACAGGATATTAATCAGAGGCAACCGTTGCAGAAGGGACATTTAAAAAAATAAAAGAGAAAAAAACATAAAAAACACAGTTTTTAATGTGTGGAGTCTGGAGAAGAGTATACATTGGGACTGGGGCCAAACCAGACCATCTTGACTCTTTCATAAATACTCTGATATAGGAATGCATTATCGCTGAACACTTTAAGCCCATTTAGTTTTATAGCAAAACAATATTGAATACCTGCTGCATCCTAATGATCTAGTTCAAGCAGCACAGGGTGAGGATGAGGGGGGAGGGTGGGAATGGGGGCTCCATAAATCAGGAAGGACCTTTAATCACGTTCAGCCTGGACCCGCAGCGTTTGCTGAGAGGACGACAGGTACCAGCATCTCACAGATGTTCCCGGAAGCACCTGTCCCTGGCCATAGCACAACAGCGGCAGTGAACGAAGCTCCTCGAGTCCAAGGCTCTAAGTGCAAACCTTAGGCAGGGGAAATGGGCGCAATGGCGTTATAAGAGATTATAACAGATTATTGCTCAGGACAGCTAGTTCGCGTGCCAACAGCCTTTACTGAGAGTCTGTAAACCCCTCGACATTAGGTGTGATGGAAAAACACAAGCGAAAAGAAAGCCAAATTCTGCTGTAACAAACTCTAAATTCTGGTACTTTGGTCAACAGCACATTGCTCCAAATAAGGGGCACTTCCCTGTCTTGTTGTTACTCGGATTTCTTGTTACAGGATTTGGTTTCGCCTTTTCTTTTCCCAGCTTTATTGAGATACAATTGAAACACAACATTGCATGAGTTTACTTTGTACAATATGATGATTTTTTCTTTTACTTAATGGTTATTGGAGTCTAGTTGATTTACAATGTTGTTAGTTTTGGGTGTACAGCTAAGCGAATCAGTTATACATATACATATATCCACTCTTTTTTAGATTCTCTTCCCATATAAGTCATTACAGAATTGAGTAGAGTTCCCTGTCTTACACGGTACGTTCTTATTAGTTATCTATTTTATATATAGTAGTGTGTATATGTCAATCTCAATCTCCCAATGTATCCCTCCCCCCGCTTCAGCCTTGGTAACCATAAGTTTGTTTTCTACATCTGTGGCTCTATTTCTCTTTTGTAAATAGGTTCATTTGTACCATTTTTTAGATTCCACATATAAGCCACATCATATGATATTTGTCTTTCTGTCTGACTTACTTCACTCAGTATGACAATCTCTAGGTCCACCCATGTCACTGCAAATGGCATCATTTCATTCTTTTCAACATGATGATTTGAAACACGTAGACACTGTGAAATGTTTACCACAATGAGGTTAGTTAACACAACCTTCACGTCACATAATTTCCATGTTGTTGTTGTTGTTATGTTGAGAACACTAAACCTCTACTCTTTTTTGTTTAATTGAAGTATAGTTGATGTGCAATATTATATAAATTACAGGTGTACAATATAGTGATTCATAATTTTTAAAGTTCATACCCCATTTATAGTTATTATAAAATATTTGCTATATGCCCCATGGTGTACAATATATCCTTGTAGCTTATTTTATACCTAATCGTTTGTACCCCTTAATCCCCTCCCCCATATTGCCCCTCCCCCTTCCCTCTTAAAGCTCTACTCTTGTGGTATCTTTGAAGTATACAGTACTGTGACTTAAATCCTTAAACTTACTATATAGATATAGATATATCTCACATATTCTTTTTTATTGAAATATAGTTGATGTACAATATTATATGTTACAATTGTACAATGTAGTGATTCACAATTTTAAAGGTTTTACTCCATGTATAGTTATTATAAAATATTGGGTATATTCCCTGTGTTGTACTATACAGCTTATTTTATACTTAACAGTTTGTATCTCTCAATCCCCTACCCTTACACTACCTCTCCCCTGTTCCCTGTCCCCACTGGGAACCACTAGCTTGCTCTCTGTATCTGTGAGTCTGCTTCTTTTTGTTGTATTCACTAGTTTGTTGTGTGTTTAGACTCCACATAGAAGTGATGTCATACGGTGTTTGTCTTTCTCTGTCTGGCTTATTTCACTTAGCATACTACCCTCCAAGTCCATCCATGTTGCTGCAAATGGCAAAATTTTTTACAGCTGAGTAGTATTCCATTGTACATATATGCCACACCTTCTTTAACCATTCATCTCAATCACATATTCTCTATCCATTCACCTGGTGATGGACACTTAGGTCGTGTCCATGTCTTTGGGAATGATCCCACAGCGAACATGGGGATGCAGATATCTCTTCATGGCAGTGGTTTCATTTCCTTCAGATGTACAAACAGAAGCGGAACTGCTGGACCATATGCTAGTTCTATTCTTAGTTTTTTGAGGACTCCCCGTATTGTTTTCCGCAGTGGCTGCACCCGCCTTTCCCACCAGCAGTAAACAAGGGTTCCCTTTCCTCTACATCCTTGCCAACACTTATCTCTTGTCTTTTTTGATGACAGACTTTCTAACAGGTATGAGGTGATATTTCTTTGTGGTTTTGATTTGCTTTTCAGGGTTTGCTTTCTAAGGGAATCTGATTTAAAGTAGATGGCTTATTCCCTCAGAAGACTTATCATCTAATGATATGTGACAACCACAAAAAAGTACTGTCCCTAAACATAGATTAGAGACAGCTGTTTAAACCCCAGACCTCACAAACAAAATCTAACAAATGGGGAGAGAGGTGGTGTTCCACTGATAAATTGCAAAGAAAACATTGCAACAACGGTCAACCTTTTCAAACCTATTCTTATTGCTTCACCCTCTTCCTCACTCCCTAAACACACAGAGAAAATAAAGCCCACTTGACATGGCTTCCCCTTTTAATATTTTGATTATGGTCTATAATGATTATGATCAAGCAGACAGACTCTGGGGTCCGCAGGCCTAGGTGTGAATCATGGCTCTATGTGCCCCTGGTCAAGTACATAAAGTTTCTAGACCTCAGTTTCTTCATCAGTAAAATAGAAAGAATAATAGCATTAACCTCATATAACTGTTGTGAGAATGAACTAAGACAATCTACATAAGGGACTCAGAACATTCCCAGGCAAGCAGTAAGTGCTCAGTAATACTATTTTTATAAGCATTATTATGTATACATAGATCATTGCCATATTATTTATGTATACACACATTCACAGACTCTTTTGTTTTAAAAAAGGGATCATAGGGGCTTCCCTGGTGGCACAGTGGTTGAGAGTCCACCTGCCGATGCAGGGGACGTGGGTTTGTGCCCCGGTCTGGGAGGATCCCACATGCCGCGGAGCGGCTAGGCCCGTGAGCCATGGCCGCTGAGCCTGCGGGTCCGGAGCCTGTGCTCCGCAACGGGAGAGGCCACAACAGTGACAGGCCCGCGTACCGCAAAAAAAAAAAAAAAAAAAAAGGGATCATACTTTACATACTGTTTTGGTAATCTTTTTTAAACTTACAACGTAGTACGAACATTTTTACACATCCTTAGTCTCCCACAACATCATTTTCAATGGCTTCCAAGTACGCAATTACATGAATGTACCCCGAAGTGTTTAACCAACCTCCTATTGTCAGACAGTTAGGTTATTTCCATTGTTTGACTTTATAAACACCCTGGGAGGAACCACCTCATAGAACTTTCTTGTACACATTTTTGTTTGTTGCCTTAGGATGAATTCCCAGAACTGGATCAAAAGAAATGCAATTAAAATATTCTAAAAAGAATATAAACACATTACAGAAAACAGGAAAAAGAGGGAAAAAAATACAATTCTACCACACTAATACAACTACTAATATAATTTGGATGGTTAAGATATTCCAAAGTTTTCATTTTACTTAGAAGAATACAGGCTTCAAATAAAAAGTGGGCAGATGTTTATTATTTCTGCTCCTTTCTGAAATCCACTAAAATGACAAAAAAGCACTAAAAAGAAATTAATAATAAGCATAAACCCACAATGAAAAGGAGAATGGAAACGGATGACAACAACCGGAAGATGTGATCAAGATTCTGAGAACTGAAAAGCAGGCCAGAGGAGTGATAACTGACTTAGTGGATGGGAGGAAACTAAAATCCATGCCATGACTTAAAATCCACGACTGACTTTAGAAGAAGCAGCTCGACCCTCCAGAGCCCCTCCTTGACCCTGAAAGGCAGAAGGTTTACCCTCTAGAGAGGCTGAACCGGACGGGTTCTGGATCAAGGACATCAGACACTGCTGAGGGAAGGAGGAAGCATCTTAGTGAAAGGAGGGCATTTAAGTGAAAGTGGACATACCTACTGAAAGGTAAGATTCTCGGCCCTTTCCCCAGCTTGGTTCCCAGAATGCCGGCAGCAAAGCTCACGCACTGCCCACCCCCACCCCAGACAGGAGACTGGAAAACTCTTCTGTGAGCAACTTACAGATCTAAGAGAAAAGGCTGGGGAGTTTGCCCCAAGGAAATGTCAGCTACCTGCATAAGCTATGGTGAAGCTTGTCCCTGCATGGAGGGCAAGCACCCTCCCACCACATCGGAAAAGATCAAGAGACATTTGAGAAGGGCCCCTAACATGAAACACCCCAAAACAAACCAGACTAACCAAAAAGAAGAACTCAGAAAAAACAAGGAGGACACAAGAGAATGTCTCTAAAAAAGAGAAAATACTGCATTCTTGAAATAAGAACAAGAGACTCTAAAAGATCTAGAAAGCAAGAAAATGCTCTGAGCAGTTAAATGAATGAGAAAAAAATATCAACTTTTCTTTTGAAAGATAAAGTTGAGGAAATCTTCCAGAAAGGGGAAAAAAAGAAAAAGTTATAGAAGTCATAAAGGATAGGAAATTTGGAGACAGAGGCTTTAGAAAGCAAGAACCAAGAAAATGAATGGGAGGAAATCATTCAAAACTTAATACTGGGTCTGAACTGAAGGACAGCATAGTGAATGAGGAAAGGCATGCCCAAGCACATCATTCTAAAATTTCATATCATCAGGAATAAAAAAGTCATGAAAGTTTCTAAAAAGAAAAAAAAAATTTTTAATTAATTAATTTTTTATTAGTTATCCATTTTATACATATTAGTGTATATATGTCAATCCCAATCTCCCAATTCATCCCACCACCACCCGCCACCCACCACTTTCCCCCCTTGGTGTCCATACGTTTGTTCTCTACATCTGTGTCTCTGTTTCTGCCCTGCAAACCAGTTCATCTGTATCATTTTTCTAGATTCCACATATATGCATTAATATACGATATTTGTTTTTCTCTTTCTGACTTGCTTCACTCTGTATGACAGTCTCTAGGTCCATCCACGTCTCTCTGCAAATGACCCAATTTTGTTCCTTTTTATGGCTGAGTAATATTCCATCGTATATATGTACCACATCTTCTTTAGCCATTCATCTGTCAAAGGGCATTTAGGTTTCTTCCATGACCTACCTATTGTAAATAGTGCTGCAATGAACATTGGGGTGCATGTGTCTTTTTTTTTTTTTTTTTTGGCTGCGTTGGGTCTTCGTTGCTGTGTGCAGGCTTTCTCTAGTTGCAGTGAGCGGGAGGCTACTCTTCGTTGAGGTGCACGGGCTTCTCATTGTGGTGGCTTCTCTTGTTGCAGAGCCCAGGTTCTAGGTGCGTGGGCTTCAGAAGTTGTGGCTCACAGGCTCTAGAGCGCAGGCCCAGTAGTTGTGGTGCATGGGCTTAGTTGCTCCACGACATGTGGGATCTTCCCGGACCAGGGTTCGAACCTTTGTCCCCTGCATTGGCAGGCATATTCTTAACACTGCGCCACCAGGGAAGCCCATATATGTCTTTCTGAATTATGGTTTTCTCAGGGTATATGCCCAGTAGGGGGATTGCGGGGTCGTATGGTAATTCTATTTTTAGTTTTTTAAGGAACCTCCATACTGTTCTCCATAGTGGCTGTACCAATTTACATTCCCACCAACAGGGCAAGAGGGTTCCCTTTCCTCCACACCCTCTCTAGCTTGTTGTTTATAGATTTTCTGACGATGCCCATTAAGGAAATAAATTTGTAAAGTCATTTAAAAAGACTGAGAATTAGAATAGCAATTGAAGACAAAGGAGAAATTCTGAGGGAAATGGTTTTAACCCTGAATTCTCTTCCCAGCCAAACTATAAATCAAGTGCACTCATCTAAAAACACAGTTTCAGACACTCAATGTCTCAAGAAATTTGCCTTCTTTTCTCAGGAAGCTGTTGATGGATGCGCTTTGATAAAACAGGGGCGTAAGGAAAGGAGAAGAAGAAATGGTGATGGGAAAGCTGACTGGAGATCCAAAAAGAATTTAGTGGCTAATGAAGACATAATTTTTCCCCCCTCACATAACAGTCAAAGGTAAGTGCTCCAGGTCTGCAGGGTAACTCTGCTCCATTTAGTCATTCAGGGAACCAGATTCCTTCTATCTTGCTTCTCTGCCGCCCCTTACAGCAGTGGTGCTCGCAGAGTGATCCTACCAGCATCACTTGAGAACCTGTTAGAAATGCACGTTTTCAGGTCCCCACATCAGGTCTAAAGAATCGGAAATTCTGGGATGGATCCCGGAAATGTATTTTAACAAGGCTTCCTTGTAATTTTGGTAGATGCTAAAGTTTGAGAATGACTATTTAGGGCATCGTCCTTTCCTATATGATCAAAGTTCGATTGCAGGCACTTTCATGTTCCAGTTCACTAGAGGGAAAAGTGTGGAGGTTTTTATGGAAAGGCCAGGAAGTGGCATACATTGCTTCCACTTGCATCCGCTGGCAAAACCTAGTCACGTGGTAAAGCCTAGCTTCAAGGGTGAGTTGGGAAGTGTAGTCTTCAGCTGGGTAGCCACATATTAGATACAATTCCGTTCCTGTGGAAGAAGGAAAGAATGGATTTGGGAGGATAAACAGCAGTTTCTACCATGTGTATGATCCAGGCAACCAGGACTCCAGTACAGGAGAGCAGAAAAGATAAATGCCAGGATGATGTTTTAGGGACCTCCCAGAATGTCCCAGTCACAAACCAGAGCTGTGACTCAGGCCACAGAGCAACCAGTCCAGATGAACAGGAGAGCTGCAAAAGCTCCAGGAGGGTTGCCAAGGAAAATAATGAACCCAAGAGAATACCTGTATTTGAATGTATTGACAGGAGATTTTGTGGATGAATTAATAGTAGGTACATAGAACACTAAACAGAATACAAAAAAAAAAAGAGAAAAGTATTAATTCCAGGGAAAACAAAAAGTTGAGTGAGAAAGGAAACATAATTACATGATTCTATGTGGCTTAGCTGGGAATAATATTTACATAGTCATAATGTAAATACTTAATATTGAGCTAACCAAAAACGGTGATGTAACTATACTGGTAGAATGAGCAGAGGGAAAATGTGTGCAGGCCAGGCTAGTGATGATAAACAACATTTATATAGCTGCGTATATTATACTGTGTGCCAGAAATTATTCTAAGCTCTTTATATATTCAACTTTTAATCTTCATAAACATTCTAGGAGGTAAATACTATTACCATCCATATTACACATGGGAAAACTGAGGCACACAGCAGTTAAGCAACTTGCATAAATTCACAAAATTAATAAGTATTAGACTTGGGATTTAAACCAGGTAACTTCTCTCCAGACTCCACGCTCTCAGTTACTATGCCACCTAGTCTCACTTTCTGTGGTGGAAGTCAAGAGACAAGACTTGGGCTTTCCTGGTGGCGCAGTGGTTGAGAGTCCACCTGCTGATGCAGGCGACACGGATTCGTGCCCCGGTCCGGGAAGATCCCACATGCCGCGGAGCGGCTGGGCCTGTGAGCCATGGCCGCTGAGCCTGCGCGTCCGGAGGCTGTGCTCCGCAACGGGAGAGGCCACAAAGGTGAGAGGCCTGCGAACCGCAAAAAAAAAAAAAAGAGACAAAACCTAAAAAAATCAATAAACTGAGAAATACAAGCTAAGCATGTTATTTACAAGGACATAAATCCTGAGAAGAAACAGATAAGTTTGAAGTGATTGCTTCTGATCAGGAGGTAACTGGAAGTGGTCCAGGAATTGCTGTTTCTCTTGTTATGGTCGTTACAGGCCCAGTAGTCATGTCTGTTTGGCTTTTTAAATCTTTTAAACAGCACTTTGATCAAAATAAATTTTTAAAAAGAGAGATGACAGAAAGAATGGGGCTGGCTAAGTTACCTTAGAGAATGGAGAGAGTGACCCAGAAGAGAAGGTCAAAAAGTCCCTAATGGGTAAAATAGGCAAGGGAGCTATGAACTGGGAAAGTTACAGAAAAAGAGAGAAGTTTCCACAAGAAGTGGAAGCAAAAGGATGGTATTCTTGGAGAAATGACAAGCAGAAAGTAAGAGAGCCAGACAGAATGAGAAGGGGAGAGATTGAATAAGACGGGGCAGAGACATTTGTCCTGGGCTGTAGACCCAAAATGGGAGCAGCAAACTCCATGGAAATTCTGTGGGCTAAATCCAGGGAATCTTCTGAGGTAGCATTCCAGGGGCTTTTGAGGTGTGCCTCTATCATGAGACTCCTTCCTCAGCTGAAATAAACAACTCTGGCCTTAAAACTGAAGGTAGCAGGAAGGATGAACTGCAAAGCCATACTGAGGTGACTGATTAAAAGCCAATTATGTGTCAATCTAAGCCAAACCAAAGTAAGTAAGAAAACGTTACTTGTCTACTCTGTGGCCTTGGGGCAGGCAGGTAAGTCAATTTCGCCCAGCCTGGTGTTTCTGTTGCAAAAAAAATTCGCTATGTAACAAATCCTGCATACGTATAGTACTCATAACTTTCAGAGTCATTTTTCATTTTCCATTTCCCTGAGCCAGTTTTTCCGGAGATAAAATTGAGGGGGGGGTGGTGTGGAGGGGTGGGAAGGGGCGAGGAATGAGATGTGTTGCATAAAATCACATAACTAGTTAATAGTGGAACCCAAATTCTAGTCCCACACATAGTTCACTTTTGTTTGTAAACGTTGTCTCAACTGAGTCAGTAAAAAAACAAGCAAACAACAACAAAAATATATATGTATGTATGTATATATGATTCCAATTTATAAAGGAGGAAACCAAGATATAGCTCACATCAGCTGGCTGGCTGGCATCAGAACCAGGACCCAAACCCAAGTGTTTCGGTGCTAAATTAAGGGCTTTTCAAATACACAATATCTGTTGTGAGTAAATAAGACAGTCAATTATAATTACGGGGGCGGGAGGAGAGAAGCAGCAGCTCCCAGCCTCCGGGTTGGGGACCAGCAGACATGAGCGTGGGCACCCGTCTCCCCAGGAAGGCCAGATTTTAAACTCGGTCCTGTTTTCAGAACATCCATTTGCCCGATGTTTGTTTTTTTTTGTTTGTTTTGTTTTGTTCTTTGCGGTACGCGGGCCTCTCACCGCTGTGGCCCCTCCCGCCGCGGAGCCCAGGCTCCGGACGCGCAGTATCAGCGGCCACGGCTCACGGGCCCAGCCGCTCCGCGGCATGTGGGATCTTCCCGGACCGGGTCACGAACCGGTGTTCCCTGCATCGGCAGGCGGACTCTCAACCACTGCGCCACCAGGGAAGCCCCTGCCCGATGTTTTGATTTAGAAAATACGATCATAGAAATAGTGACAGCTAAGATTTACTCATGGGCCGTGACTGTGGTGAGTCCAGGTCACGGATTCAGGAGACACAGCTGAGCGAAGCTAGAGGCGGGAGGACCGAGGGCATAACCCCTGCATCTTCCTCCGGTTCTGGGCCCTGGGCCACAGCATCCCTCCCGGAGCAGCCCCGCTCGCAGCCCCGTCTGCCCCGCGCTCACATCAGGAGGCCGCTCCGCCCTCCCCTCGGGGCCGCGAGCCGGAATCCGGGCCCTAGGCCGGCGCTTCAGGCCCAGCTCGGCCCACGTGGCCGGTCCCAGACACTCTCTCCGGGTCTGCGTTCCGGTCTCCAGGACTGGCCCGCAGTGATCGCGACAGGAACGAGTCGCCGAGGCCTCGGCCGCCGCGGAGCCGGGAAGCTTGCGCGGCCTGCCCTGCAGGGCTCCCCGAGGAGGCCCGGCAGCGGCCACGGAGGGGCGATCGGAGAGCCAGGCCCCGCCGCCCACCGTCCCGGAGACCCTCATCTCTGGGAGGGGCAGCTGGGCTTCCAGGGCCACGCCTCCCGGTGGACGCCGAGGCTCGGCGTCCCAGACCAGCAAAGCAAAGATATTTACCCGGCTGCCCGGGGCCCGCACCCCTGCCCGCGGCCGTGCGCCCCGCCCCACCGCCTTTTAACGGGGAATGCTGACAAGTCGAATACAGCGGGAATAACAGCCATTTGTTCTGGTTATCGCTGCCGGTATTGAAGCCAGATGTGTGTGTTGCTGACATTGACATGGTACATCTGGCTGGGTTTTTGGTTTCCATCGCGGAGTCTACCACATCCACCCTGGTCTGCGGGAAGAGAGGACGCGACCATCTGGAAGTCATTGCAGCTGTCACGCTTCAAGGGGACCCTGTACCACAGAGAAGAGAATTCAATACGTAACTGAGCGAAATTATCCAGCTCGTCTTGTCAGTCCAGATTTCAAACATATGCAGGAAAACAGCACCCGCGTTCTGGCGCCCTCCCTCCGCCGGTGGTGCCCGCGGGCACCTTCACCCACCGCGCCAGGGGCCTGAGGGGTCCCTGTGGGAAGACACTGGCTGCGAGGTCGCGTTCATCACTGCCAGAATCTTTTGTTGCTCTTGGGTAGGCGGGGCTAAAAAGGCTCTTTCTTCTTCCTTTTGATCGCAGTTTGCTGGAAGTTTTAAATTAAACATTGCTTAGTCTTTCCCCCCCACTTCCGCTTATAACCCCCTCCTTCTCATGGCATTCAAGGCTCTAGCCCTACCCTACCTATTCAATTTCGTCTCCCTTCCTTTCCCAAGGCAAATACTACTCATCATCAAGGCTGAAATGGGTCATGCTTATTCTGATCCCAACCTTGCCTTTTGTCTGAAATCCCTTTCTCTGTTCTCTTCATGCCAATCCAAATCTTTTTTTTTTTTTTGATGCGGACCGTTTTAAAAGTTTTTGTTGAATTTATTGCAATACTGCTTCTGTTTTATGTTTTGGCTTTTTTTGGCCGCAAGGCATGTGGGATCTTAGCTCCCCAACCAGAGATCGAACCTGCACCCTGCTGCATTAACCACTGGACCGCCAGGGAAGTCCCAATCCAAATCTTCTTAAGGCTTCAAGATCTACCTCAAGTTTATTTTCATTGTTGAAGCCCTTCTTGACCACTCAAGCCTCCACTGATCTTTCCTTCTGTGTGTTTTAATGAAGTATAAACACTTGGAGAGGAAATACTCGTTTACATTTTTCTTCTATCTCCTTCGGCAGCCAGCATTGCATCCTGAAGTATAGTAAGGCATCCATAAACACCTGTCAAATAAAAGCACAAGTTAGTGTTTTCTTTCCACATAATTTCCTTGCCTTCTACTTTACCTTTCATGACAAGACTCAATGTCTATGTAAAATGTGTCTTGAACTATTTGGAAAGATGGGTTTAAAAAGCTAGCAAATGAGTAATATTAATATTTGAAGAGAGACTTCCCTGGCAGTCCAGAGGCTGAGACTTCGCCTTGCAAGGCAGGGGGTGCGGGTTGGATCCCTAGTCGGGGAGCTAGGATCCCACATGCCTCGTGGCCAAGAAGCCAGAACATAGAACAGAAGCAATGTTGTAACAAATTCAATAAAGAGGTTAAAAGATGGACCACATTAAAAATATATATATTTAAAAACAAAAATACATGAAGAATTCTATCAGTTGGAGAGTCCATTAATTTGGAGTCTTCCTGCTACAGTGCACTGATAATTGATTTTTTTTTTTAAGTGAAGTGCATTGGAAACAGAGCAAGATCACAAGTCAGGGGGTCTGAATCCTATTCCCGAGAGTGTCCCTGACTTGCTTGGTGACCCTGGACAGTCACTTACCTTCCTTATACCTCAAATCTCCCTCTGTAAAAAGGGTGGGATGTAGCCTCTTCCTGGTAATGAACAGAGCTGGGGCCGCTTTCCTGTGAAGAGGTAGATTCCTCACAGAACAGCTTTTCTCCACCAATTCGGGAGCTATTCTGGAGTTAGAGGGCAGCAATCTTCATCATTGAGTGTTTCACCTGCCCAGCACCAAACCAGCATGGATACATAAATGACGTGGAGGAAATGCAGAGTAAGGAATCAGGCACGTGGAAGAGCGGGATTTAACCTTTGTGAGGGTCCAGCATTTTCCAAATCAAGACAAGCCATTGCAGCAAGTGTTGGGAAAGACTGGGCATTCCAGCCATAGATAAAGTCTCTTGGGGGGTGTTCCTCTTTGTGCATTGACAAGGACACGAAGCACCCTGATCTAGCCTTGCTATACAGGATGGATAAGAGCACAGGAGGATAAGTAGAATCTAGAAATAAAGGGGAGGGATGGAGAGAGGGGAATACTAAAGAAGAAAGAGAATACACCTCCCTGGTGGGACCACCCAGCCAAAGAGGATGTTTAACTTGCATGGGAGGAAGCCACGTTACAGGAAAAGAAGGGAATCGGCAGACCGAGGTTCCAGTAGGTCTCAGCTCTGTGGGTGAGCAGGTGCATTTTCCTCTCTGACCCTCATCTGTAAAATGAGACACTTAGATGAATTATATCTAAGGTCTGTTAGCTCTTACATTATATAATTCATTTAGAAACCATCTCTGAGCCCAAACCAGCATTTCCTTCTGACTAAACTCCAAATCCCAGCCCTAGTCTGTCCTGAACTCATGGGGCTCTAAGACGTAGAAGGGAGTTTCAGGCATCAGATTCCTGAAATCTCTTTACTCCATTCCTTCAAATTTCTTCAAATGGAAGAAGAAACTTTCTTCCCTTCTCCCAGACAAGTTACAGTAGGAAGATTGCAGATTAATGACCTAGAAAAATCTTCCTCAAGTGGAATGATAATTAAGCTCCATTAAATCATAACTCCTGGCTTCTGCTTTTGGCTCTTGCTACTAAGTCCAGAATTGAATAATTCCTCCCCCCCGGGGCTGTTGGATTAAAAGTGCATAAGCTCTAGGGAACAATCTGCTCACTTCCACTATATCCGCAGTCACCCTCCTTCCTGTCTGAACACTCAAAAAAAAAAAAATAAAATAACTAGGTATGTCTGACTCCAGGAACTAGGATGGTCATTTCTAATTTGTCTCGGTTTATGGACAACTTGACAATTTGACTGACTACTAAAGATCCAGGACTGTATCATCCTCTCATAAAAAGCCAATAAAAAAGCCTATTACTGCAGCCCATTAGTTGGCAAAAAATGAGAGGTTATGCAATCATTGTCTTAGCCGAGAGGAACTAAGCTCTCCAGGAAGAGTTCACTCCACACCCAGAGGCATCAAAAGGGAAGTTCATGTCTCTCTGCTGCCATTTGCTTGGCTTAGATAGTTAAGCATGTGACCCTTTCTTCTCTCCCTGAACTATTCTTCTGTCGAAGTGGACCTCTTGCTTGCCTTGTAAAATGCCTTTCTCCAAATCTACTCCCTCTCCAGGACACTTCCTTTCACCTTTCTCTGCTGGGCTGTCTTGTGGGTGAAGCCCTACATGTCTCCATTCTTAGGCCTTCCTTACATCATCACGCAATTTGAGGGGTTCCAGGAAAGCCTTCAAAAAATGCTCTCCTCAATTCTGCTCTTAGATTCCTCAGGACCCTTGAAAGCCCCCTGGATGGGATTATGGGTGCCACATCCTTTTATCCTGAGCAAAGGGTTCTCTCCTTTTCTAAACTCCTAGAATTCTGAGTGATTTCTCCGGCACTCTTCATCTGGCAGTTTGCTCTAGGACCTTGGGCAGATCACTTTCCTTTCTAGACCACAGTTTCCCCTTTGTAGAATGACTACAAGACACCCTAACTCGCAGCAGGAAACTCTGGCACAGCCCAAAGACAAGCTCTGGCTGGAAAGATGGTAGAAGAACCGAGTCTCAACAGTCTTTCATTCTGACCACATAGGGCCAAACCACCTTGACCTGCAGTCTCATCTCTGTGTGCCTCTTGTCACACGTGTGTGTACTGAAAGGATGATGTGTGGACCATGTCAGGTCCCCTCCACTTGCCTAGCATTGTCTAGAACATGAAAATTAATATGTGATTGATTTCATCTTGTGCTCAACTTAACTTTCAATATAACTCAAGGTACCTCTGAAGAAGGATATAGTTCAGGATCCATCTATATGGAATCCATGTGAAGGAATCAGAAGGAATTGATACTTTCTGGCACGGAGAATGTTCTGCTTCTGGTATTTTAGCAATAAATTCGGACTTTGTTTTTCTGGCAGCCAAGGCATAAGGGGTCATGCTTGCTGGACAAATAGTGGGTTCAATAAATATTTTTTTTCATTGACTCTCGACCACCTTTTAGATGGGAAGGAAAAATACTGATTGAGAAGTCCTAGAAGAATGGAGAATAGGATAAGTGGCTAGAGAGGTCTTCAGCAGAGGAAGAACCCTAAACACAAGCTTCAAACTCCCCTGTTTCCACCCTGTTGCCAAGGGTGGACCCTTCTGAGAAATTCCCATGATGCATGCGGGCCACCAGCATGGCCCCAGGGTGTGCGGCATGTCTATGACTCCACGGCCAATGGGCGCAGGCCCCGTGGCTCCCCACAGCAGTTCCCTTCTAGGAAGGAAGCTCCACCTTGACCTGAAGGTCAGATGATTCTTTGAGAATATATTATTTTCTCTTTTACCCAATCACACATCTTTGGAAGGGAGAAAAAGCAACCCTCTACCGTAGATCCTTAAGCCTGAGAGCCCACCAGCTGCAGAGCTGTCCCAGAGAACCCCTCATTACATAAAGCCTCTGCCACTGACTAGGGGATGAACGCGGCAACCCACCCCCCGCCCCCTGCCCCACCGGCAGTCAGCTGTTGCCCCTCAGATTCCCAAAGCCTGCCCCTGGGATCCATTGTCAAGCCCAAGCTCAGCCCCAATCGTCCTTGTGTGGAAGATTGCTTAGTTAGGTCCCTGAAATTCTCTGGCTTTCCCAACAGATGGGGAAGGCCTCTTTATCCTTACTTCTCCTCAGCTGCCACACTCCTGCCCAGCTGCCACTCTGCAAAGCACTTTCTCTGCTGCTCTCTCCCAGATGCGTGCTCTTTCTACCATGGAATCCTCAAAGTTACTTCTGTTTGCTCCAGTGGGGAGCTAGGCGCGTAAGTCCCCCCAACCCTGTATCTGGCATCCTTACGGCCCTCTCCACCAACTTAGTCGCATTTGGAGACCTAATTGGCCTTGCTGCACGGTGCCCCAACCCCGGACTCTTAAGACCAATGAGACAGGGTTGGAAATGACCTTACGAGGTCATGGGGTCCAGCCTCTTGGACAGGTGAACATGCAAATCATATTGAGACAGTGATTCTACCCCATCTCCCGCTGAACCACCCTTGCAGGTGATGAGTTCTTCCTTAAATAAACCTGACTTTTTCCTGCCCTAATTGAGGCTCCAATGAGCTGAGACCTCATCTCGTCCTTTGGGTCCGTGACAAATCCCTAACTAGTGTTTTCTTTCTGTCCTTGGCTTTCTCCTCAGCAGGGAAAGTTTCCCCAGAAATAAAACTCTGATTCTTCTGCTCCTTCCTTCCCGCCCGCCTCCTCTAAGCACCCTCTAAATCAGACCCAAGGCTCCAGAGGGACTAATATCCTTTCTCTCGCAGCTGGTCTGAGTTTTGCCGTCTGGGAGACTGGGCTTAGAACAGCTTGAAGTTAGCACAGAGGCGAAAGAAGCTTTAAATCTCCAGCACTTAACAGCTTCTCTGCAGCCTCAGAGGTAACAGGATTTTGTTGCCTGCTTCCTCTCATCTCTCGGTATATCTATGTAATCTCTGTTCACTGGAACCTGACTCCAACTCTCTGTCTGCAGTGCTGAAAGAGAGAAGGTGGGGGAAGAAAAATTAATAGACACGGACCCGTAAAAATAACAGGCTCTCTAGAGCACACATGAAGAAATAATTAAACAGATTAAATTTGGAGGGTGGGGAGAGGGGCAGAGGGCTGAGCAGGCTGAGACTGGTGCCTCTGACTTCCACTCTTGGAGGGACTATGGCTCAGCGGAGAGGGATTTGGGGGCTTTTTTCCTTTGTTCTGTTGGGTTGGACTCTCTAAGCTCTTTAAAGGCTGGGAGGGTGCCTTATACTTCTTTGTATTCCCCCATAGGGTTCTCAAACCATGCCGCACCCCAGTGAGAAAAGGAAATTTGATATTTATTGAGGGTTCATTGTGTGCCAGGTACAGTGTCGGATGCTTTACGTCCTGGCTGATGAGCAGTTGAGTGTGTTTCAGAGATGCCTGCAATCTCTTTCCAGTGCCGCGGGATCAGTCCCACATCCCTACTACTTCAAGAGCTTGTGATGCTGAGGCCAAAAACTACCTTCTCACACCTTACCTGGACTACCTTCTTCCTTTCCTCCCTTCAGTTGGCAGAAGCTTTTGCTGTGATGGCAAGGGAAGGAAGGAGGCTAGTATTTAGAGATCACTTAAATATCTAAAAATGTGTAAGTCAGGACTTCCCTGGTGGTCCAGTGGTTAAGACTCTGCACTTCCACTGCAGGGGGCGTGGGTTGGATCCCTGGTCAGGGACCTAAGATCCCACATGCATGCGGCGTGGGCAAAAAAACAGAAATAAAACAAAAAACTACACTTCAATATTCTTTAATTAATTAAAAAATAAAAATGTGCAGGTGAGTGAGCTTCTAATAATGCCCTAGGATAGGGAGAGGACTGAGGGATGGATACGGCATCCTCCCTTTCTCACAAGTCTGTCCATCCCTCTTGCCTCCATCATTTTTTTTTTTTTTTGCCTCCATCATTTTGACTAAAGGAAAATACCTTGAAGAGGAACGATTCTCCCCTGCTATGACTTTCCATCAATACTCTGTGATCATTACTTTCTAATTTTTCAACAATTTGAGGATAAATATTTGTGATGTTGTGATTTATAATAAGAAATATGTGTTTGGTCTTCATCCCTGTGTGAGACTAGGAGTTCTTCAGCCCTTGGAACTGCCTAAGTGAGGAGAGCCTTGAAGGTGTCTTTAGTTATGTTAAGGAGGTGACTTTGGGAAAGCCCTTAGGTCGCCTAGGATGGGAGCTGGTCACTAGGGAAACCAACCGTGTGTTTAGAGGTTTGAAACTCCAAGTCCCGCCCCCACACCACCTCACAGACACCTTCAGAGAGGGGGGGAGGAGCTGGAGACTGAGTTCAATCACCAATGGCCAATGTGTTAATCAATCATGCATGTGTGACAAAGCCTCCGTAACACCCAGAAGGTTGGGGTTCAGCGAGCTTCCGGGTTGTGGAGTTGTGAAGCGAATGGCTCCCCTGGAGGGGGCGTGGAAACTCCGCACCCCTTCCCACATAACTTGCTCTGCACATCTCTTGCATCGGGCTGTTCCTGAATTGCATCCTTTTATAATAAACTGGTGATCTAGTAAGTAAAACTTTCTTAGTTCTGTGAGTCACTCCAGCAAAGTAACCGAACCCAAGGTCATAGGAATCTCCAATCTGTAGTTGGTGGGTCAGAAGCATAGGTAATAACGTGGACTTGCAGTTGACATCTGAAGGGGAGGGGGGTGGGGGCTGGAGGTAGTCTCGTGGGACTAAGCCCTTAACCTGTGGGATCGGATGCTCTCTCCGGGTCAATAGTGACAGAGTTGGGTTCAATTGTAGGACACCCAGCTGGTGTCAGAACTGCCTGGTGTAGAAAAGCCCCCCAATATCATAATTTTTTTTTTTTTTTTTTTTGGCGGTACGCGGGCCTCTCACTGTTGTGGCCTCTCCCGTTGCGGAGCACAGGCTCCGGACGCGCAGGCTCAGCGGCCATGGCTCACGGGCCCAGCCGCTCCGCGGCATGTGGGATCTTCCCGGACCGGGGCACGAACCCGTGTCCCCTGCATCGGCAGGCGGACTCTCAACCACCGCGCCACCAGGGAAGCCCCAACATCATAATATTAAATGAGAAGTTTCAGAATACAGAGAAGGCAGACCTGGATGAGCACCCGGAACAGCAACTGGCAGTGAGAACGCTGAGCATTGGGAATAAGACAGACTGGATTCACCTCCTGATTCCTTCGTTTCCCATCTGTGGAAATGTTACTTCACTTCTCTGGATGCCTGTCTCACTCTTTTGCTCTATTTTTAATTAATAGCCTATAGTTTTTAAAAATGGTCATGAAGAACCTAGGGGCAGGATGGGAATAAATACACACACCTACTAGAGAATGGACTTGAGGACACGGGGCGGGGGGAAGGGTAAGCTGTGACAAAGTGAGAGAGTGGCATGGACGCATATACACTACCAAACGTAAAATAGATAGCTAGTGGGAAGCAGCTGCATGGCACAGGGAGATCAGCTCGGTGCTTTGTGACCACCTAGAGGGGTGGGAGGGAGGGAGACGCAAGAGGGAAGAGATGTGGGGATATATGTATATGTATAGCTGATTCACTTCATTATAAAGCAGAAACTAACACACCACTGTAAAGCAATTATACTCCAATAAAGATGTTAAAGAAAAGTAGACTATATTTTTGAGCAGTTTCAGGTTTACAGAAACATTGAGCAGAAAGTAGAGTTCCCTTAAGCCCTCGCATCTGCCACCCTCAGTTTCCCGTCATTAACACCTTCACTCTCGGTGGTATACATTCTAGAGGTTTTGACAAATGTATAATGACATGTATCCGCAGTGCAGTAACATATAGACTCATTTCGCTGCCTAAAAGTCCTCTGTGCTCCGCCTATTCATCCTTCCCCTACCCCAACCCCAGGCAACCAATCATCTTTTGACCGTCTTTATAGCTTTGCCTTTCCCAGAACATCATATCGTTGGCGTCATATAGTACGCAGCCTTGTCAGACTGGCTTCTCTCATTTAGCAATGGGCATTTAAGTATCTCTTGTGTCTTTTTGTGGCTTGGTAGCTCATTTATCTTTATCACTGAATCTCTCTAATTTTTTTTATTGAAGCATAACACATATACATGAAATCCCAATGAATTTTTACAAAGTGAGCACCCAAATACATTCGGATAATTACCAGCACCCCAGCACTCATTTCCCCTAGAGCCCCCTCCCAGTTATTACCACCCCCCCAAAAAACTTACCACATTAGCACTTCTAGAATCATAAATTAATTCAGCCAGTCTTTGAAGTTCATTTAAATGCAATCATAAAGTAAGTACTCTTTTGTGCCTGGTTTCTTTTCTTTGATATTTAGGTTCATCTGATCATAGTAATTTGTTCTTTTTTTAATTGCATGGTATACCACAATTCATCTCTCCATTTTACTGTTTACTGGGAAAATATCTCTCTCTCTCTTTTATTTTTTTTTTGGCCGCACTGCAGGGCTTGCGGGATCTTAGTTCCCGGACCTTGGATTGAACCCGGGCCCTTGGCAGTGAAAGCCTGGAGTCCTAACCACTGGACTGCCGGGGAATTACTGCTGCATTTTACTGTTGATGAGCATCTGTGTTACTTCCAGCTTGGGATTATTACAATACTGCTGCTATGAATATTCTTACACAGGTCTTTCAGTGAACATATGCTCACGTTTCATTCGGGAATACACCCAAGAGTGGAATTTCCTGGGTGTCTGTATTTTTAACTCTAATAGATAATGCCAGTTTACCAAAGTACCTGGATCAGTTTACACTCCCACAGTTTTTCATCCTCACCAACACGTTGTATTGTCAATATTTTATTTTCAGCCATTTTAGGCACGTGGTAGCTTGAGTTTGTATTATCCTGATGACTAATCAAATTGAGGACTGTCTCAGGTCAGGTCCTTGAGAAGCAGACTGAGACGGAGATTTATATGCAGGAAGTTGGTTGGAGAACGCCCCTCAGAAGAGAGAAGGCAGCAGGATTGACATCCCACTGAAATCGGCTTCTGCAGATCCCATGGGCAGCTCTGGAGCCGGCAGGACCTTCAGGATTGTCCTGCCTTGAGACAAGGAGGCCAGATCTTCCTACCAGTACTGACCAATCCTGGGATGTGGGCTGTCCCTGGGGAGGAGTATGACTTGGGGTAAAAAGTTCTCTTTTGCCAAAGGCAATTCTCAGAGAGGGACACAGCTGAGAGCAACTCGCCCAGAAGCTAAGGGATTGAGTGCTTTAGTCCTGAAGGAGATCTGAGCTGCAGACTGTAGCCCCATGTATAAGCACCTCTTCACATGCTCATTGGTTACTTAGAGATCCTCTCTTGTGAATTACCTATACTGGCCATTTGCCAAATTCATTGTTTATTGGTTTGTCTTTTTTTTTTTCTTTTACTGAGTTGTATGAGTTCTTTGTATATTTTGAAGAAGAGTCCTTTGTCAGATATGTGTAGTACAAAAACATATTGACTTTTCACTCATCGTGGTCTTTTTTAATGAATGGAAAGTCTTAATTTAAACAAAGTTTTCTCCTTTTTGATGAGTTGGTTTGTGTGTGTGTGTGTGTGTGTGTGACCTGTTTATAAATCTTTACAAACCATAAGGTCATGAAAATGTTCACATATGTTATCTTCTAGAAATTTTATTGTTTTACCCTTCACATTTGTCTTTGATCCACCCAGAATTGTGTATAGCTGTGTGGTAGGCATCTAATGTTTTTATCCAGTTGGACATGTATTTAATCTAGTAACATTTATTAAAATGATCATCCTTATCTCACTACATTGTAGTGATACCTTTGCCATGAGCCGGTGACTGCATGTATGAGGATCTGTTCTGAATCCTATTCTGTTCTATTGGTCTGTATGTCTATTTTTGCACCAATTCCACACAGTTTTAATTATGGTAAATCTATGTCTTATATCTGATAATATAACTCATGGGGCCTCATTTCTTTTCTTCAAGGTGGTCTTTGCTTTCCATTTCCACACAGATTTTAGAATCAACTTGTCAATTTCCACCAAAGAAACAACTCTGCTTGGATTTCTGTTGGAATTGTATTGAGTCTATTGATAAATTTGGGGGGAACTGACTCTTCACAGTGCTGACTTTTCCAGTCCTTGAACATGGTATCTTCCATGGTGTATTTAATTACCTCTTCTTTACTATCTTTCAATAATGTTTTGTAATTTTCAGTGAAGAGATCTTACATATCTTTTGTTAGATTTAGCCCTAAATATTTGACTTTTTATGTTGTTATAAATGGTATCATTTAAAAATTTTCATTTCCTAAGTGTTTATTGCTAGAATATAGAAATACAATTGATTTTTGCATATTGCTTTTTTTTATTGAAGTGTAGTTGATTTACAATGTTGTGTTAGTTTCAGGTATACAGCAAAGTGATTCAGTTTTACATACATATATTTTTTTCAGATTCTTTTCCCTTATAGGTTATCACAAAATATTGAGTATAGTTCCCTGTGCTATACAGTAGCTCCTTGTTAGTTATCTATTTTATATACAGTAGTGTGTATATGTCAATCCCAAACTCCTAATTTATCCTTCCCGCCACCTTTACCCTTTGGCAACCATAAGTTTGTTTTCTATGTCTGTGGGTGTATTTCTGCTTTGTATATAAGTTCATTTGTATCTTTTTTTCTCTTTTTATATCTAATGACCTTGATAAAATCACTTATTAATTCTGAGTTTATCTGAGGATTCTTTCAGATTTCCCAAATATACAGTCATGTAACCTGTGAGCAATGACAATTTTGTTTCTTCCTCTCTAATCCTTTTACTTTTTATTTCTCTTTATTGCCCTTAAAAGTGAAAATTAAAAGAAATATCTATAAAACACCTAATATTGATACATAGTTCCAGGTTTGCTGAATGAATATACGAATAATCTATCCCTAGGCAAAAACCCATTTATCAGAATATAATTCATTTACACTTATAGGTTCCTATGCTGGATTAGGGAAGGGCTAGAATAAAATAAAAAGAAGAACAGAACATGGGGGAAGATATGAAAAAGTGAGTTGGGGGACTTCCCTGGTGGTGCAGTGGTTAAGAATCTGCCTGCCAATGCAGGGGACACGGGTTCAAGCCCTGGTCCAGGAAGATCCCACATGTCGCAAAGCAACTAAGCCCGTGAGCCACAACTACTGAGCCTGCACTCTAGAGCCCGTGAGCCACAACTACTGAGCCCACACGCCACAACTACTGAAGCCCATGTGCCTAGAGCCCGTGCTCCGCAACAAGAGAAACCACTGCGATGAGAAGCCCATGCGCCACAACACAGAGTAGCCCCCACTCGCCACAGCTAGAGAAAGCCCGTGTGCAGCAACGAAGATCAAATGCAGCCAAAGAAAAAAAAATTTAATTAATTAGTTAATTTAAAAAAAAGTGAGATGGAAGGCCATACCATTCATTCATGTTCGTTCACTTAAACGAATATTTGTTAAGTGCCTACTTGGTGCCAGGCTCCATCTCTGGACAGAATCTGCCTCTCATGGAATTTACAGGCAAACAATTTAAAAATGAAAAACAAGATAATTTAATTTTATGATTTGTCTCTGAAGGAATCAGGAAGTCCCAGATCTTGAGCACATTAGTGGGGGTTTGACTATCTCAGGAGTCAGTGGGGCATTCACCCCAAGGCTTTCAGAGCATCTGGCCTTGACAGTGACCTGGTCTTATACACTGTTTCGAAACTCTGCCTCTTTGGAATTTGCTGGAATGTCAGTGCGGGTTGTTCCCACCCCCCCGATGTGAGCTCTCTTCCTTTCTGCCTCCAAAGGCTCTGGAAGACAGAGCTCAGAGTTAGCTTGTCTAGAGCAGACCTCAGATGCTCTCATCAGTGTTCTCATCCAGGAAAACTCTGGAGGCCCTTGGAGCGGAAGGAGCTTACTGAACAAACCCGGGACAGTCTCCTCCCCTTGATGAGGCTTCTTCTAACTCTGGGAGGGCTATCTGATGTCCTAGATCCTACCAGCCCCAGGGACTGGGACAGGACAAGCCTCCTTGTGGACAGAACTAACCGCTAGCCCCAAAGATGTCTTCTCCACTTCTGACTCATAAAATAGTCCTGGGAGCCAGACCTGATTAACCAGATTTCATGAGGTCCCCCTTCACTATGACACTCACTAAGTTTGAACTCTACCCACAATATATAAATTTCTTATTTATTGATTCCTTATTTATAAAGCACTTTCACTCACATGATCTCATAAAATCACAACTATCTGAATATAGAGATGAGGAACTTGAGGTTCACAAAGGCCAACTGGCCTTCCCAAGGTCACGCTTCTGGTGAATAGGCAGGACAGAATTCAAGGCAAAATCTTCTGACCTTACAATGGGCTGGTGGGCTGACAGGAAGAGAAACCTGGCAGGCCTGTCTGCAAATGGTGAGACTTCCCAGGTCCCCATGGAGATCTCCTCCAGCTCTGAATAAAGCCATCTCCTAAGGCTCTTGTTCTTGTCCAAGGGGACAGAATCTCAACCTCCAGCCAGGCTCTTCCCCTCCCTATTTCTTCTGCTTTTCCACTGGGTAGTTGGAAGCCAAGAGTGTGAAAACTGGAGGCATCTCAGGGCTGAGGTGCCCATCATCCTGATGAATGGCTGTCTCCTTCATCCCCGGGCTGGGTGAGGAGCCAGCTGCCAGGACCAGCCCACCTGTAGGCACCCCTCTCCAGCTGGCAGCAGAAGTCGGGGCACCCTCTGCCCAGGGTGCGAGGCTGTCTGTCTGCACTGAAGCATCCGGCTTGAGCTAATGAGCTCTTGGCGTGGACGGCCAATTATTTGAGCTCTTTATAAACCTGCCAAACTCTCTTTTTTTCACCATGGCATCCCCTTAATGACTGAGGACTGAAATCAAATCCTGTGTCAAAGGCATCGGCCCTGGCCTAGGACACTCTCCACCCCTTTTACTGCCTCAGGCCATGGGCCCAAGAGTAGAGTGGAGCCAGCATGTTTTCCCCTGGAGCCTAACTCACTTCAACTCCCCACACCTCAGAGGCCAGAATCCAAGGAGGGGCTCGGAAGCCTTGCTCCATTGCAGGAGGCCCCAGCGTATTCCTGGACCAGAACAGAGGCCAAGGCCTCTCACCTGAGTCCTGGAGCCCCAGTGAGCTCCTGCCTCCAGAGGGACCGGAGGCCTTCAGGATGGGTGTGTTGTGGACCTGGACTGCAGCTCCCGACGCAACGCCAGCTCCCCTGGCCTCCCACTCCCCACAATGTGGTGCCCTAGTGGCTCTTTCCCCAGCCTGTAAGCTGCTCCCAATAGAGAGCCTGACAAGGCACGTCTCCAACCTCAAGCACTTGTATCAAAGGAGACACACCCGTTGGAGTGGGTGCCGTGGAGCACATTCTCCAAATGGTACCATTTCACACTTTTTTTTTTTTTTTAAAGAAGATGTTGGGGGTAGGAGTTTATTAATTAATTAATTTATTTTGGCTGTGTTGGGTCTTCGTTTCTGTGCGAGGGCTTTCTCTAGTTGTGGCAATTGGGGGCCACTCTTCATCGCGGTACGTGGGCCTCTCACTATCGCGGCCTCTCTAGTTGCCAAGCACAGGCTCCAGACGCGTAGGTTCAGTAGTTGTGGCTCACGGGCCTAATTGCTCCGCGGCATGTGGGATCTTCCCAGACCAGGGCTCGAACCCGTGTCCCCTACATTGGCAGGCGGATTCTCAACCACTGTGCCACCAGGGAAGCCCCCATTTCACACTTTTTAAAGGTAGCTACTAGACATGATGACTGTAAGACCCCTCTGAGCACATAGTGGATGGGGCCGTGTGAAAGCAGGCCTGTGTGGGGCAGAGACAAGGCTGTCCAAGGCTAGGCCCCTGTTAGGAACTCGCTCTCCATGGGCTGGACGCCCGGGCTCTGCCTGGCCGCCGTCAACTCCGGGATCTGCGCAGAGCATCGCGGGCTTTGCAGGATGGAGAAGCCCCCTTGCTGCTTCCCAGGGAAAGTCATCAGCCTCCTTTCTGCCCAATGGCGCAGCAGGGTAGCAGGGTAGCCAGCGGGAGATGCTCACTCCTTCTGCGCCTGGCGCAGCAGCCCACCGGGAACCACAACCCAGGGGCCCAAGGGAGCGCTCTCCTCTTCCCCCTCTCGGCCCAGCTCTTTGTCCCTCCCTCTCTCCTCCCCATCATTTTCCCCCTGCTCCTCCCCCACAGAGACCGTTTCTCTGGCAGTGTCCTTCTTCATGGAGAGCTCTTAGAACCCAGGCGCACGCGGTCCCTCCCAGAGACGGGCCGGCCTCTCCTGCCTGATTTGTGCCGCCCACTCCTTGCACACAGCAGGGCTCACAGTCTCCACAGCAGGCGAGGCTGTGGTGTCTTGTTCTTTCCCGGCCTTAAAGAAGGGGTCCAGATAACAGGTGGAAGAAGGTACAGGTGTGGAGCCATTCATCCGGATTGATTTCTCCGGGTCTCTCTGTCCACCCAGTGAGGACTGTTTATTGCGCATGGCTCTGGGCTGGGGTCCCGGCAGCGGAGGTGAGTGATGGGACGGAAGCCGTATCCATCGGCGGTGCAGAGCTCCAGCCTTCGTCACGTGGAACCCCCCAGGAATCGTTCTGTCTCTGTGACTCAGACAAGTTATTCCAAGCCTCTCTTGGCTTCTTTGTAAAATTAAACTTCGATTTCATTAAATGACATAGTGCACTTAGCGTAGTGCTGTCCATGTAAGCTCTCAAGATGTGTCAGCAAAGATGGTGGTGATGATGCAGGGATGCAGGGTCGGAATCTTTCCCTCAGGTAACTTTCATCTAGAGAGGGAGAGAAGACAGCAACTCAAGGTGGACAAGGAAATCAGGAAGGCACGGATGAAGAACTCCGGGGGGTGAGGGAGAAAACCCCTCTCCTTGGGGTGATGAGGGAAGACTTTCCGGGGAAGACAGCCCTCAGCAGAACACGGGAGGGCGCGAGTTAGATGTGCCACAGCCAGGGAGACATTCCCGGTGGAGGAAGCTCCATAAGCAAAGGTCCAGCAACAGGAAAGTGGGTGGCTCATTCAGGGAAGGGAGATAGTATCTCTAAAATTGATATGTGTGTGAAATAAAGAGGGGCAGTGAGAGAGAGTCTGGAAAGGCAGTTTAGGATTACTAGAACCTTTGCGGTCACAGGGTGGAGCGGGACTTTGCTGCATTTGTGCACTGGATCACATCCCCTCTTGTCTGTTCAAGGACATCCCTCCAGCAATTTCCCTTCCTCTCCTGCATCACAGCTTCTCCTTTCCTGCATCATTCCCATCACCATACAAGCATACTGTTATTTCACCTACACTAACTTAACAACATAAAACAAAACAAATAAACCTCCTTGACACCACTTCTCTGCTCCCCTTTGAGCAAAGCTCCTAGACAGGCAGCTGTACTCGCCCCAATTCTTTTCCACTCCATCTCTCTCAACCCATTCATTCCAGCTTTTGTTCCCACCGTTCCACTGAAATTGTTCTTGCCAAGGTCATCAGTGGCCCCCACATTGCTCAATCCAATGTTTATCTTTCTTGACCCTCAAGAGCCTTTGACACAGTGAATCAACCCCTTCACCGTGGGGCACTTTCTCCACTTGGCTTCCAGACACCACCCTCCTCCCACCTCATTAGATGCTGCTTGTCATCAGGCTCTTCTACGTTCTCCCCAGCTCCCCGACCTCCTCTTGTTGGAGTACCCCAGGGCTCTGATTTGGACCTCCTCACTTTTTTGGGAAGCCAGTGTTTGTTTATTTTAACTTTAAAAATTATTTTAACTATGGTAAAATATATATAACATGAAATATACCATCTTACTCTTTCTTTTCTTTTTTCACCATGACACGTGGCTTGCGGGGATCTTAGTTCCCTGACCAGGGATTGAACCCATGCCCTCGGCAGTGAAAGTGCAGAGTCCTAACCACTGGACCACCAGGGAATTCCCACCAACTTACTCATTTTTTTTTTTTTTTTTTGCGGTACGCGGGCCTGTCACTGTTGTGGCCTCTCCCGTTGCGGAGCACAGGCTCCGGACGCGCAGGCTCAGAGGCCATGGCTCACGGGCCCAGCCGCTCCGCGGCATGTGGGATCTTCCCGGACCAGGGCACTAACCCGTGTCTGCTGCATCGGCAGGCGGACTCTCAACCACTGCGCCACCAGGGAAGCCCCCATCTTACTCATTTTTAAGCTACCTCCAGAACTCTTTTCATCTTGGAAACCTGAAACTCTATACCCACTAAACATCAACTCCTCTGTCTCCCCTCCCCCAGCCCCTGGCAACCACCATTCTATTTTCTGTCTCTATGAATGGGACGACTCTAGGTACCCCTTATACGTAAAATCATACAGTATTTGTCTCTTTCTGACTGGTTCATTTCACTTAGCATGATGCCCTCTGGGTTCATCCATGTTGTAGATGTGACAGGATCTCTTTCTCTCTTTAGGTTGAATAATATTCCACTGTATGTACAGACCCTATTTTGTTTATGCATTCATCCATCGATGGACACGTGGGTTGCTTCTGCCTCTTGGCTATTGTGAATAATGCTGCTACGGACATGGGTGTGCAAATATCTCTTTGAGACCCTGTTTTCAACTCTTTTGGGTATTTACCCGGAGGTGGAGTTGCTGATCACACGGTGGACTTCTTCACTTCTCTCCACGCCATCATGAGCTCATCCAGTCCCATGGATTGAAATATATTTGCTGATGACTTCCAAATTTACCTCTCCAGCTCAGACCTTTCCCCGATCTCTCGACTTGTATATCCAACAGTCTACCTACATCTCCATTTGGATATCCAGTAGGCATCTAGAACTGAATTTGTAATTCTCTCACCATAACCTGATCTTCCCCTAGTCTTCTTCTCATTTGATAGCAACCCCATCCTTCCACATGCTCCATCAAAAAATGTGGGGTCATCCTTGCCTCCCTCTTTCTCTCACATCTTACGCCCAGTCCATCAGAAAATCCTGTTGGCTCTATTTCACAATAAATTCAGATTCTAACCACTTCCCATCACCTGGACTGCTACTCCCATGGTCCAAGCCAGCATCGTCTCATCTGGATTATTGCAATAGCCTGCGAACAGGTCTCCCTGCTTCCATAACTGCCCCCTTTTCTAAATCTCTTCTCCAGGCAACAATCAAAATAATCTTTTCGAAGATTTTAAAGTCCGATTACATCCCATCCCACTTCTCCTTTAAACCCTCTGATGGCTCCTGCCTCACCCAGGAAAATGCCAAAGGGCTTTCATGAACAACAAACTCGACAGGTCCGGATCCCATTAGGTCTGTGGTCTCATCTCTTACTAGTCTCCCCTTGGGCGTGACGTATCTGTGACTGCATAACAAATTACCCCCAAGCTTAGTGACTTACAACAGCAAACATTTCTTACCTCACAGTTTCCTGGCAGGAGACAGGGTGTGGCGGCGTAGGTGTGTCCTAGGGCTCTGCGCGTCTCTCACGAGGCTGCCATCAAGGTGTCACTTGGAACCAAGGTCATCTCAAGGCTCAACACTTCCAAGCTCACCCACCTGGTTGTTGGCAGGACTCAGAGCCTCGTGGGCTCTGGGACTGAGGGCCTCAGCTGCTCACTGGCTGTAGGCGGCAGGCCATGGGGTCTCTCCAGAAGGAGCTCACGACATGGCAGGCACTTCCATCAGAGCAAGTGAGCAAACAAGAGGAGGAAGGCGAGGCAGAAGCCAGAGTCTTTTGGTGACTTTTTGCCAGAAATGGCACGCCATCATCTTCGCCATGTTATATTTGTTGGAAGCAAACCTCTAGGTCCAGCCCACACTCAAGGGCAGGGGATTATATAAAAGCATGGCCCCCAGGAAGCAGGGAGCAGCGGAGCCACTGTAGCAATGGCTGCGTCTTCATCTGCCCTGGCCTTCTGTCCTTCCTTCCACACAGGAGGTGCTCCAACCTCGGCCCTTTGTCCCGGTGGGTCCCCCGCCTGGACCACGCTTCCCACATGGCTCCCTCGAGTCTCTGCTCAAGCGTTACCTCTTCAGTGAGGCTTTCCCTGGCTCCTAATCCTCCGCACTCTCTATTCCTTCTCCCGCCTTTACTTTTCTCCATAACACTTAACGCCTTCAAACACCCCACGGTGTTGTCTTGTCTGTTTGTCTGTCTCTGTTAGCACACAAGCTCCGGAGGGTAGGGCTTTTTGTCTGTTTCACTGCTGTATCCCCAGTACTTAGAACAATGTCTGGTATATAGTACGTGCTCAATAAATGAATGAAGCCTGTAGGCCAGGGACTTTCAACTTCCCAGTGCGTAGCCCTCTCTTCAAAAAATATTGTAAGGGATTCCCATACATCAGACAAATAAAAGCAAAGGGGACGCGCAGCCCTGCTCCAGCTCCCACCCCCCACCCTGTTACTCCCCTTTGTGGCGTTTGAGGGGCTCACAGACCCCAGGCTCTCGGACACCGTGAGACATTCCATTCAAAGCTCACGGCTCCAGCCCCTGTGTGAGTACTGGATGCTGCTGGAAACTGGCCTGGGAATTTGAGCTATAATAAAGGAGCCCTGTAGCCCCATCCAATTCCTACCACAGCCATTAATGACTCAGTGTGTGTACCCAGCTCTCTCCCATTCAAAACTACTCTATTCCTGGCCTCTGAAAAGTGAGAAAACACTCAGAGACTCCCAGAGAGTCACTGTTGGAAAAGACCTTAGACGTCACTTAACACTACCTTCTGCCCTATGGTTTTTGTTTGTTTGTTTGCGGTACGCGGGCCTCTCACTGCTGCCGAGCACAGGTTCTGGACACGCAGGCCCGGCGGCCATGGCTCACGGGCCCAGCCACTCAGCGACATGTGGGATCCTCCCGGACCGGGGCACGAACCCGCGTCCCCTGCATCGGCAGGCAGACTCCCAACAACTGCGCCACCAGGGAAGCCCTGCCCTATGGTTTTTAATCATTAATTCATTCAGCAAACATTGAGTACCTGCTATGTACATGCCGGGCACTCTCTAGAGACATAAAAAGCAGAGTACCTCCCTTCCAGAAGCACATGGGGAGACAGCAGATACTGAGATGCCCCTCTCCAAATTCCCTCTGTTTGAATGCCTCCAGTGCTGGGGAACTCACTACCTCCCAAGGCTACACATTCCACTGCCCGATGCCACCAGCAGCAAAACTGTTCTTCTTTTTATTGAGCCCTACATCTGCTTTCTTATAACTTCTACCTTTGGTCTTAATTTTCTCCTCTGGCTCCACACCAAATAAATCTATCTCTCTTCCAAATGATAGCCTGTTAAGTACTTGAAAACAGTAATCAGTCCCACAGAGAGTTCTCCATAGACCCGTGGCCACTTTCGGGGGCCTGTGTTTGGCCGCTGCCCCTAACGACCTGGGATTTTGGAACCAGACGGAGCTCCGTTGCTCCTGATCATGGCACAGGGCTCTAGTGCTGGGAACTCCCTCTCAGAGTCGGGGTCCCACCCCACCCTAGCACCAGGGAGTTCCAAAATGCTTTCACCAGAGGGTTGAAGGGTTCAAGCGAGAATCAAGCCCTGGACCACAGGTTTCCTGCTGTCTCCGTACTCCCCTTTCTAGTGGGGCAGCTTCTCCTCCGGGTGCAGAGTTTCAACCTGCTTGATTTCAAAGTAGCTGAGTCCCAGTTCTCTGGGGTGAGCGGGGCACAGCGAGGGAAACCATCAGTGACACGGGAAAACATAGCCATGGTGGGGGAGACAGCAGCAAGGAATTCAATGATTTTTTGGGTCTGTTCTTCGTTTCCACAAAACACAGTTTTCCAAGTAATTGTTTGCCTGATGCAATAGGGCCGGCTGGGCCTCCGGTGTAAATCTTCCCAACAAGGGGGCAGAGTTCTGCTTTTCCTGCAGGGCCGAAGCCCAGCTCTCTCTCTGGGCCAGCCCAGCAGGTCTTGCATTCATTAGTTCAGGCCACTTGGCTGAGCTGTCTCTGGCATTTCTGCCAGAGCTGTGGGCACCTCTGCACATTCCTGTCTGCCCTTGAGTGCAAGAGGCCAGGCTCACCCGGGAGAGAAGAGGGAGGTTAGCTCGGTGGAGGAGAGAAAGGAGGGGGACGGGAGGAGGGGCCCAGTTGGGGAGGGGCGGGGAGAGGGGAGAGAGCCTTCACTATTTGCTGCCTAGCTGGGAAGCCTCAGCGGGAGGAGAAAAAGCCTCAAAAAATATTTGCATTCTCAGAAGAAGAGCCAGGATATTCTTCAGGATACGTGTGCATCTGCCCTGCACCACTGCCCAAGGAAGCATGTTCCTGAGAAATACCTTGGGTCCTGGCTGCAGGGAGAGTAAAGGGATAAGGGGCCCTTTTTTTTTTTTTTTTTTTTTTTTGTCGGTACGTGGGCCTCTCACTGTTGTGGCCTCTCCCTTTGCGGAGCACAGGCTCCGGACGCGCAGGCTCAGCGGCCATGGCTCACGGGCCCAGCCGCTCCGCGGCATGTGGGATCTTCCCGGACCGGGGCACGAACCCGTGTCCCCTGCATCGGCAGGTGGACTCTCAACCACTGCGTCACCGGGGAAGCCCAAGAGGCCCATCTTGGAGGGACTGAAAAGCCTCTGGACTGCACTTCCCTTGCCTCCCTCCCCTGGCCTTCTCTTTTTCCCATGCACTTGTTTCCATGTAGAATGTAAAGAAAGACCATTCTGAGCTTCCTTTCCTTCCTCCTCCTTCCCCTTCTTCACCCCCAACTCCCTGCCCATCTCACATTCCATCCCAACCCCACTTCTTCAACACTCACAAATGCCGGAGGAAATGGGACTCTTCGCTGCTTCCCAACAGCGTCCCTCTCTCAGTGGCACCTGCTTCCCCTTTCCCATTAAGTCACCTGTGATTACACGAAGTGGAGTCTTGGCGTCCTTGGGGACATCAAGGCATCTTAAATGAACAGAGAAGAGAAAAGTTCTGTCCTTCAAAGTTCATTAGAACATGAGCTCGTTGAGGGCTGGAATACATCGGGAATCCACAAGCTCCCATTACATGGCATCACCCAGATTCCACCCATCAACCCACCTCTACCCACCCCACCCCCCTGACTTCCAATAGAACAGGGCCATTCTGGTCCACACAGGCCTGTAACCCATGACCTTAAGTCAAGGCTTTGGGCAGAACTGTTCATCGGGTACCAGTTCCACTCCTTTGCAAACCCCGTCCCTACCAGGTTTGTAAAACCTAGCGCCCAGCAAAACATGCCCTTAGGAAAATACTTTGAGCTCAATCCTTTAGACTTATGTGTGAATTTAAAACCTGGTTAGGTCAACCTAGAGATATTTGCTTTTCAATCATCCCTAATCATGGAATTAAAGGTTTTAAAATGACCTCAGGCAGCATCGACCAAGGGAAAGGAGTTTAAGGGAGCATTTTCCTCATGTAGACTGTAGGCAGCTGCAACCTCATTGCCCTCTGAGGCCAGCCTAGAACCCAGTCCTGGAAACCAAGCTAAGAGGCTTCTCGTCCTCACTTCTGGGCTAGAGAAGGACTATGCAATGCCACCAGCAATGAACGAGGGCACTTGTGAAATCGTCCCTCCCGTCCCACCAGTCTGAAGAGACACAGCTCAGTGTACTCATTATAATTAGGTGAACCTAGATACATTCCTGCCCGGACACAGAATCCTGGGCTGGAGGTTCTGGGAGCCCCGTGGTCATGGGCTCTCTACGGGCACAGCCCATGGTTTCTACCCGAGCTGGACACAGCAAGAAACCCCACGTCTCACTCTAGGGCTCGGATCAAAACAGCAGCACGCCTGGTGTGTGGTTATACAGGGGGAGAACATTTGTCTGGGACTCTGATGTGCATCTCGCCCAAGAGTTCTTTGGGGAGCGATGCTATCACACCAACATCGTCATCAAATGGCACTTTTTCCCAGAGTGTCCAGATGTGCATGACACCGTGATGGGCCAATTAAGCGGCTCACTCTGCAGTGTTTGGAGTTTTCTTTTCAGCATCAAGAGCTGTTGCTCATTATACACCCATACGATTGTGTTCTACACCCAGCCTCTCCTCTCTGGGTTAGTCTGAAAGTAGAAGGCGAGCAAACTTATCTTCTCCAAAAAGGCTGCAGAGGTGTTTGGAGATCTTGCGGAGGCTGAACCACAACCCTTATTCGATTTGGTTGGTGGTCTGGGCCACAGAGCTAACGAGCTGCAAATACTCCCCTTCAAAAGAATGGGCTGAGCCTTTGAAGCCTGGGGACCCGCCCAGAAAGAACACCATAGCCTCCAGCCGCAGCCAGCACTTGGAGAGCTCCTTGGGATGGCAATCAGTGGGCCTCGCCCAGCCACCCTCCAGGGCACACCCAGCCTCGCCTCCCCATTGGAAAAGTGGAGCTGTTGTGCTTTGCACCCTGCATTTTGGGCTTGACAGGAAGAGTATAACAAGCACCATTTGTTGAGTAATTAATTCCATGCCAGCCCCTGTGCCAAGCACTGTCCATGTGTCATTTTCTCTGTTTCTCCCACAGGTCTTACTTTAAAGATACAGAAACTGGGGCACAGAGAGGCGCCATGATTAGACCAAGGTCACACAGCTAGCAGGTGACAGATCCAGGACTTGATCCCAAGTCTAGCTGACTTCCAAGACCATACATTTCAACACATGGCAACTGGTTTTCTTTCTATAAAATCCTAGAAATAAGCCTTGATCTACATGTGTCTGGGAGTCATGTGCTTGAGACCAAATAGAACTTGGTCTACGGTTGAAAGAAAACGTGCCATTGGGCCAATGACCATCTCTGAGAGAACATGGGGAAAAGCCCTCTCATTTAGAGCACCCTCCCCGCTCTTCAGCTAAGCATCTGTTTGGTGAGAAGATTTTGAGTATGTACACTGTCAACGCTAGTGAAATGAGGAAGAGTAAGGACAGCGGTTGTAGTTGGGCAGCCAGATAGGCTCTCAGCTTCCTAAGGATTTCTGAGAACTAGCTGGAGGTTACCTGCCTGATCCCTGCACAGGACCAGCCAGCGCTGGGTCAAGAAGGAAGAGAGTCAAGCAGAATGAAAGAAAAGCAAGTCGTGGAAGTAGAAAAAGAGCACCGGAAATCTAACAAGACTGTATTGGGTCAGCCAAAACATTCATTCGGTTTTAAGTAAAAATAAAAGACGCATATTTCATTGTCACCAAGAACTTTATTGAACAACGTATTCATTAACCAAACGAACTTTTTGGCCAACCCAGTACCTAATGCTTAAAACTCATAGCAGTATGTGTGCGCGTATCTGTGTGTGTGTGTCTGTGTGTGTCTGTTGGGTCAGAGAGGATGGGGAAGGGGAGAAACTTTTGCAAACTAGTTGAAAAATGACCAGTATTATATAAAAAATAACAGTCCAGAGTGGTTTGCATCGCTCCATGTGTAAGTGCGAGATGATTCAGTACCGACTATAACAGCAGCCGGGGGCCGGAGAACAGTCAGCAGGGGCTTCTTGGAGTACGAAGGGGACGTCAGCTGGCCAAGAAGGCAGAGTGAGAGGCAATCGGGGGCCGAGGACAGGAGGGCTTTCCTGCCGAGGAGCACACCTAGGAAGACTGGACATAAAAGCTCAAATCACATCTGCATTGTACTTAAAATCACAAGCTGTTAGGGCTCAAAGGGATCTCAGAGGCCGTGGAGTTCAGCCTTTCCCTTTGCCGACAAGAGGACAGAGGCCTGGAGAAAACAAGTTGCGGTGGATGAGCCGTTAACCTCCTTGGGCTCAGTGCATGTTGGTCTCCACAGAAGCGGGATTGCTTGGTAGGCAAGGTCTCCGTTAACCCAGTAATGTCCTTGGGAACCAGCCAGACACGGAGACGGTGACCAGAGCAGTGGTGCAGATTTGATCCCTTGTGTTGTAGTGAGTTGGAAAAGAACCAGGTCCCCCAACTGTGTGTCAGACTCCCCAGCTGCAAAGCCATTGGAAAGGGGGTGCTGTGTGAAAGATGGGGGACGAGGGCGACATTAGCCTCCTACTGGTCTCCTAGCATCCACTTCTCCTCCCCTCCCATCTGCTCAGCACACTGTACAATAAAACTCACCCATTTCAAGTGCAAAGTTTGATAACATTTTAGTGACTGCATATACTCTTGGAAACATGACCACACTCAAGATACAGATGTTTCCATCACCATAAAAACTTTACCCGAGCAACCATTGTGTCGATCCTTCCACCGACCCTTGCCCCAGGCGGCCACTGATCTGTTTTCTGTCACTATAACTTCGCCTTTTCTAAAATTCCCTGTAAATGGACTCAGGCAGTATGTAGTCATTTGTTTTGACTTTGTTCACTTAGCAAGGTGTTTTTGAGGTTCATTCATGTTGCCTGTGTTAATATTTCATTCCTTTTTATTGCCAAGTGGTGGATGGATATTCCACAATCTGATTATCTACTCTGCAGTAGACAGACATTTGAGTTCTTTCCCACTTTTAGATATTTTGAATAAAGCTTCTAGGAACATTCATGTGCAGGTCTTTGTGTGGACATCTTTCATTTCTCTTGGGTAAATATCTAGGAGTGGGATTGCTGGGTCACAGGGTGAGTATATGTTTAATTTTGTAAGACACTGCCAAACTGTTTTCTAAAGTGATTGTATAATTTTGCATTCCCTCAAGCAATGTGGAAGAGTTCTGGTTGCTCCACATCCTTGTCAACACTTGGTTTTATCAGTCTTTTTAACTTTACCCACTTAGTGGGTATGTAGTAACATTTCATTAGAGGGTTACTATGCATTTACCTCATAACTAGTGATGTTGGCATTTTTTTATATGTTTACTGGTCATTCTTTTTTTTTAATATTTATTTATTTATTTATCTTTGGCTGCATTGGGTCTTCGTTGCTGTGCGCAGGCTTTCTCTAGTTGCAGCGAGTGGGGGCTACTCTTCGTTGTGGTGTGTGGGCTTCTCATTGCAGTGGCTTCTCTTGTTGCAGAGCACAGGCTCTAGGCACGCAGGCTCCAGTAGTTGTGGCATGCGGGCTCAGTAGTTGTGGCACACAGGCTTAGTTGCTCTGTGGCATGTGGGATCTTCCTGGACTGGGCTCAAACCCGTGTTCTCTGCATTGGCAGGAGGATTCTTAACCACTGTGCCACCAGGGAAGCCCTACTGGTCATTCTTATATCTTCTGTATCTATTCAAACTGTTTGCCCTTTTTTTTTTTTTTTTTTGGCCATGCTGCACGGCTTGCAGGATCTTAGTTCCCTGACCAGGGATCGAACCCAGGCCCATGGCAGTGAAAGCACAGAGTCCTAACCACTGGACTTCCAGGGAATTCCTGCCCATTTTTTTTTAACCTGTTGCTTGTCTTATTATTGAGCTGTAAGAGTTCTCCATATGTTCTGAATACATATCCTTTGTCATAAGTATGCTTTGCAAATATTTTTTCTCAGTCAGAGACGTGTTTTTGTTTTCTTAACTGTATCTTTTGAAGAGCAAAAGTCTTTAATTTTGATGAAGCTGATTTTATCAACTGATTTGTACCCTCTGTATCTTTATGAAATGTTTGCTTAACCTAATATAACAGAGATACTTATCTGATATTTTCTTCTAGATTTAGTTCTCACCTTTAGGTCTATAATTCACTTTGAGTTAATTTTTCTGCATGGTCTAAGGTAAGGAACAAGGTTTAATATTTTTCATACACTTATTCAGTGGTCCCAGCACCATATGTTGAAAAGTCTATTTTTTTCTAAGTGGATTGCCCTGGCACTTTTGTCAAAAATCAGTTGTTGGGCTTCCCTGGCGGCACAGTGGTTAAGAATCCGCCTACTAATGCAGGGGACACGGGTTCGAGCCCTGGGCCAGGAAGATCCCACATGCTGCAGAGCAACTAAGCCCATGCGCCACAACTACTAAGCCCACGCACCTAGAGCCCATGAGCCACAACTACTGAGCCCATGTGCCACAACTACTGAAGCCCACACGCTGAGGGCCTGTGCTCCACAACAAGGGAAGCCACCGCAATGAGAAGCCCGCACACCCCAATGAAGAGTAACCCCCGCTCGCCTCAACTAGAGAAAGCCCGTGCACAGCAACGAAGACCTACGCACAGCAAAGCAGCCAAAAATAAATAAAAATTTAAATAAATAAATAAATAAAAGTAATGAGTCCTATTAATTGAATGCCCACTGTGAAAAGTAGCCCTTTCCTTTATTTGTCCTAGAATTACTTCTTTCAAGTGTTGGAGGCTGTCCTGAACCCCAAATTTGGGATTTTCAGATGAGGTAGCCATGTCTGTGTTCACCTTTCTACCATGTTTTTGCAGCCTTCTCTTCTCCTAAAACGCATTTGATTTTCCAGTCAAAAAGGGCCTCCTCTCTGGAGTCTCTTTATACTTGGCCAGACTTCAGCCCCTAGAATACGTTATTCCTTTCTTCTAGAATCTGTCAAACTCTATCGTGGATTATTGGTCAGCCAAGATCAGAAATGCCCATAGAACTGTGTTCAACGGCTAGGTTCTTGCATCAAAGAAGGATGGCGCTTCCTCCTTCTTTCCAGTCCTTGTCCTGATGAGCAAGTCAATCAAATCCTTGGAGAGTCAGTGTCTTCATCTGTTAAACAGCAGCAGTGTCTGATGTACTAGTTATACGTTGCTGAGTAACAAAACACCCCAAAATTTAGTTCCTTAAAACAATCATTTTATTTGCTCATGACTATTGTGAGTCAACTATTTGGGTTGGGTTCAGTTGGCAGTTCTTCTGCTGGACGCTGACCCCCAGGGTCACTCATGCAGCTACAGTCAGCTATCAGGTCATCTGGAGGCTGGTTGGTTTAGGGAGCCTCAACTGGGACAGTCTTCTCTGCCCCGTGAAGTCTCATTCTCTGTAGGCCAGTCCAGGCTTCTTCACGTGATAGCAGAAGAGTTCCCAGCAACAAGAGAAGGCGAACCCCCATTATCTAAGCACCTCTCGAGCCTATACTTGTATTACACTTACTAATATTCCATTGTCCAAAGCAAGTCATCAAGCCAAGCCCAGAATCATTGTCAAAGGGGCTACACAAAGAAAAGACGTAGATACGGGAAGAATGATTCATTAAGGACCATTACTGTAACAACCTACCACATCTGTTTCCTCCAGAGACCCATGGCAAGGATCAAAGGAGATGGTGTTTGCACACCACCAGGTACAATGCAAGTTATTATTTTGTAATGTATGTAATTCCATTACTTTCATCTTATTTGCAATGTATCTGAGCTCTTTCAATGCCCCCTCTGAAATTCAAGTTCCTTTGGGATAGTATTTGGGTAAAAAAAAATTGTATTCCCCGCAAAAGACAAGTTGACCTTATTTGGAAATAAGGTCACTACAGTTGTAATCAGTTAAGATGAGGTCATACTAGTGCAGAGTGGGTCCTTAATCCAGTATGACTGGTGTCTTTATAAGAAGATGGCCATGGAAAGACATGGAAATACACAGGGAGGGCGCCATGTAAAAACCAAGTGGAGACTGGAGTTATGCTGCCATAAACCAAGGAACATCTCGGACTACCAGAAGCTGGAAGAAGCAAGGAAGGATCCTCCCCCGGAGGGTTCAGAGGGAGCATGGCCCCCTTGATTTTGGACTTCCAGCCTCCAGAACCATGAGGCCAAATATTTCTCTTATCTTAAGGCATCCAGTTTGTGATACATTGTTACTGCCTCCCTAGGAAACTAATACAGGTGGTAAGCATCTTTAACCCGCATCTGCTTCATCTAAAGAGGCATGAGATAGAATGGACCACGAGTCTTTGATTGAGAGTCAAGAGTGCAGGCCGTCACCATTGGTGGAACTTGAGCAAGTCACTCAACCGCTCTGGGCCTTAGTTTTCATATCTGTTCAGGAAGAGGGTTGCAGGAAATCCATGTTTCCAAAAGCACGGTGTGGAGGTACCACAGTAAGGTACTTGAAATCATTTTACATGGGTACATGGGAAAACATTTTTAAATTTTAATGGTTAATACTGATCATGGTTATCTTAAATGAGTGGCAGGTAAGGCTGGTTTTCCGTTTATGTGGGTAATATAAAAAAATGCAGGATTTTGAAAAGTCTCAATTTAAATAAAGCTATGAGTAAATAATAGAACAGTTGGCATATGTATATGGCAAAAACTGTGAAAGTGGTGTGTGAAAGACTGACATTTGGGGAAGTGCTGAATTACGTATTCTCGAAGGATTCTTCCAGATGGGAAATGCTAGGATTCTGTGGATCCGTAAATATGACCACTAAAGTAGAAGACAGGCGAGGCTCTGGGGGAAGACAGGTGGGCAGTTAATGAGAGGCGAGAGAGGCTTCGGCAGCTCTGCCGGAATCCAAGAGGGGCAGTGAGTCCCTTGTCGCTCTTGGGAAGTGTCGTCTGATTCAGTACCTGTTTGCTCTGTATCCATCATATATCCTTACCCCCAAAGCCGCCATCTCACTATGTGTCTTTGCCAGGACATGTCTTACCCTGTTTAAGCTTCCATGAATGGAAGTCCCAGGTCCTGAGACACAAACCACCTCTCCACTCAAGAGGCAAATGGAGGTAACTGTCAAGGTGTTTAGTTGGAGAACCTTACAGTTAGGCTTTGTGCTGTGGTCTGGTTTTCATCGTTGGATGTAATACGGGGTCACATTTGACTGTAAGTGGCTAATGGTGGCTGAAGAAAGGGCGAGGAGTATAAAGAGGTATGACTCCTATAGCCTCATAGAGGGCCCTAAGTGCTGGGGGAGACCATGGAAGTCATCTAGCCTCTACTGCATCCCCACTGGATGTCTCCCAGCTCCACAGAAACCTATCCATTGACGAGATAACCGTTCCATTGTCAAATGGCACTTAGGGTAAGAAATACTCTTCTCTATGATGGGCTACAGTCTCCCTTCTATTAACTAACATTAGTGGATCTTTGAGCTGGAAGGACCCTCAAGCAATCATCTTGTTGGCCCCTGCCTTTGCACAGGGCAGGTGTTTTTATTTTTCATAGGAGACAGCTGAGACCCAGAGGGGTTAATGGCAGAGGGAGGCTCCCCTCTTCCAGTTCCATAACTCCAGCTATGCCACAGTGTTTCACGCACATTCTGATTGACCTCTTAGAGTTGACTGGACCAAAAGGACATCAGTCCTTCTTTCCTCCCGTGCAGGCCTGGCTTCTACAGCATGTTTGACGTGTGGCCATGTTTAGCACCTTCCCTCCAAACCTTGTGCTTGCTCTCACCATCCTCCACCAGTCCCAGGAGAAAATCTAAAGCCTAGTTATCAAATATACCTGTCTGGTTTCTGTTCCATTGTTGGCACTGACTTGGTTTTTGGATTATTACCCCTTGGTCCCTGTTCTGCACTCAGTATCTCTATGCAGTAAGCCCTTCTTCCAGCTAGCAACCCTCCACGTACTTGATAAGATCCCTCTCACATCCATGTAAATCTTGCCTTCTGTAGACTAGCATTGCCAATTCCCCCACTGTTTCCCAAGGTCACAGTTTCCAAGTCTCCGGACACTTTTGCCGTGGTCTTCTCGAGTGCTCCAACCTGTGATGCTCAGAACTGAATTCAATAGTCTAGATACAGCACAGTTGTAATGTCACCACTATTATCTGGCCACTAAGCTTCTGTTAATTCAACATTGGCTTTTGGGCAACCACAGGACCCTCAGGACTCTTGGTGAACTTGCAGTCAACTAAATCCCTAAGTTATGAACCATTGTTAGACTAGGGTTTCCATACCTTTTGTTTGTAGAATGGATATTTTTTAACCTAATTTTTAAAAAAATCTCAGATATTCATGTGGATTACTTGCTCATCTCCTTCAGGTCTTTGCATAAATGTCATCTTCTTGGTGAGGTCTTCTGGACAAGCCCATCAGGCTTTGCCTAAACACACTTTTCTAGCGTTTCCTATCTCCTCTGCTTTATTTTTCTCTATAGCAGTGGTCCCCAACCTTTTTGGCACCGGGGACCATTTTTGTGGAAGACAATTTTTCCACAGATGGAGGGGGGTGGGGGAGGGATGATTCAGGCGGTAATGTGAGCGATGGGGAGCGATGGGGAGCAGCAGATGAAGCTTCTCTCACTCGCCCGCCACTCACCTCCTGCTGTGCAGCCCGGTTCCTAACAGGCCACAGACCGGTACCGGTCCACGGCCCGTGGGGTTGGAGACCCCTGCTCTATAGTATTGATTGCCGTTTAACATTTACTGTACTTATTTAACATATTTACTGTACTTATTTAACATATTTACTGTACTTATTCATTCTTTTTTTCTGTCTGTCTTTCCCCCATTAGAACGTAAGCTCCACGGGGAAGGAACTTTTTTATCTATTTGTTCACCACCACCCCATAGAGATAGTAGTTCCTGACGCAGTAAACACTCAGTAAATACTGGTTGTATCAGTAGGTGAACACAACGTAGCTGTGTTAGGCAGCTGGGGCTGCTATCACAAATACCATAGACTGGGTGGCTTAAATAACAGAGATTTTTTTCTCACAGTTCTAGAAGCTGGGAAGTCCAAGATCAGTGTCCAGCAGGGTTTGACTTCTGGTGAGGGCTCTTTTCTGCAGATGGCTGCCTTCTCACTGGGCCAAACATGGCCTTTACTCGGTGTGTGTGCGTGGAGATCTCGCTCTCTCTCTTTCTCTTTTATTATAAGGCCACTAATACTATGGGATTAGAACCCCACCCTTAGGACCTCAGTTAACCTTAATTACCTCCCCAAAGCCTTAGCTCCGAAAACAGTCAACTCAGGAGTTGAGGGGGGACACAATCCAGCCATAGCAGCAGGACACTGGGGATAACCTACTAAACCATTCATACAGTAAGGAAACTAGGGCCCTGAGATGCTGAGGCAACACCTTGTGCATTCACCTGCCAACAAGCCCTCATGTAAGGGCTACCAAAGGGGCCTTGGGATTGAGGTGGGCTCCATCCAGAAATCATATGTGAATCTAGTGGCTCAGTTCTCCTTCTTGCTGCAGCCTCATCTCCAAATTTCAGGACCAAAGACCCTCCTTCCAATCTACCCTGTGGAAGATGGTCATGGTGAACAACCCTCATCCACTGGAAGAACTTGCCATCTTTCCAAGAACCCATCCGTCGACCTGTACTTATTGAGTCCATCCCAGTCTGCAACCGGTCTGGGCTCTCTAAGTGATGACAACAAGCTGGTAAGACAGAGCTAATTTTCATGAAGCTGTTAGAGAAGAATTAAGTGCTAAAAGCATGTGTGGGACCAACTCCAGGATGTCAAGAGTTCCAAGAAGAGAGGAATTACAGTGAGTGGCAGGGAGCCTCATGGAAGCCGTGGGACTTGAGTCAGGTCTGGAAGGATGTGTGGGACCTGGAGAAGCAGAGGGACGAAGGAAGACATTGCAGATGACAGAAAGAGTGGGGTTGGTGACAGTTCGTGATGAACTATGAACGAAGGGCTGAATGGGGTTGGGAGGGGGTTGAGAGGTCCAGCGTTCATGTTGAGGATGTGGGAGAAAAGCACTGGGAGAGACAACCTCTTTTGCCAAGTTGAATTATTTTATCCTTTTTTTTTCCTTCTCCCCACCTGGGTCGGCCAAGGCAGAGAGGCCAAGAGCTTCTCTAACAGGGTTTGTAGGGAGCTTCCCAAGAATGTTTATCAACAGCAGATCTTTTCTTTTTCCATCAGCACAGGCAGCTCCTGGGATTTCTTTGCTGTCCTTTGTTACCCAGATTTTTCCTCCACCAGCAGCTAGTTTGGGGGCTGGGGAGCTTCAACTCACTCACTTGAGCAGAGTCCAAGTTCCCTGGGGTCTGAGGTACAGCGGGGTAAAGGGTTTGGCCCATAGGTCCCTTTCTTCTTAGGTTAGACAAGAAGTGGGAAGGTCAGAGGCAGCTGTGCTGAGTATTTATGTTACACAAAAGGCCAACTCAGCCCTCCTTCCTGCCAAGGTCAGCAAGCTGTGTTCCGGGCAGTTTGGGTGTGTGGGTGTCTTCTGGACAAGCAGGAACGTGGGCCAGGAGCCCAGGCCTTCGCCTGTGGGGCCCCACGGAGCCTGGGGGGTTTCTGTGCCCACGAGGAGCGCCAGGGACCTCTTGGATCTCTTCTTTCACCCCGACCTTCCACCCTTTCTTCTCTAGGCTTCTCTGTTCACCCGCGGAAACAGGGACCCAGGCTCCCGTGGTGGGGCTAAGGGTTGCGAAGAGGGGGCCCTGGAGAGGCTGTGGCAGGGTGTGGTGCAGAGAGACTGCAGTCATGCGTCCGCTGACACAGCTTCCATCAAAGCCCCAGGGGGGTCGCCTCCCCAGCCCCACCAAGGTCATCTGCAGCCACATTCACACACATTCTCAGCCCCACAGGGTTCACCTCCAGGTCCAGCTTCTCCGGAAAGCCCTCCATCCCTCATCCATCTCCCATGAACCAGGGACCCTGAGGTTCAGAATACATCTAAGTAAACCTCCGCCCACTGAGCTCTTGGAGAAGACTGGACGATATGATTCTACCACCTCGAATTTCCCTGGGTCCTTAAAGACCTAAGCCACCCCAATTCACTGTCAAGAAAGACACAAAGAGCACGAAGAGTGGGCTGGCAAGAGAAACACCGGAAGAGAGGCCATCAAGTGTTTTCCCTAGAGATGTGTTTGAATTAAAGCTCAAGGCCTCTTCCCAGCATCAGTGCGGGGCCCCAGCCCTCTGCAGCCACTGCAGAGACAAGCAGGGAACTCCCTCACCCCCTCACCCCCCTACCCTCCCCCTGAGCCGGTCGTCTCTGCAGGTAGCATTCGAGAGTATGACCCGCCCGGTGGGGCCTGAAAGGCAGAGTCTTGTGCTGAGCTCTCTGTAAGCGAGACCCAGGAGCCCCAGTTTAATTAGAATTCCTGCCCGGGATGAAGGCTTATGGCTGCCAGCCCAGGCCTTGAGCCATTAGTCATGGCCCATAAAGGCCACACATGAGACATGGATCCAGGGCGGGGCCTGCTTCCCTGGAGGGGGCAGCCTCAGAAGTTTCTGTGATCCCTGCCTGCAACCTCAAGCTCCCCAGGACTCCATCAAAAAGCCTCCTCTCTGTAGGTCACATGTGTAATGACACCCGAGGAGGACTTGGACCTCTCTTCTGGGCCACTCAGAGGGGTTTCTGTGCTCTCCCCATGCCTTCCAAGAGGCCATTCCAGTCGCCAGCATCCCAGCTGCGGGGACTGCCGTTCAAAGCCCCATGTGTCCAAGACGGCTGCGGGGCTGGCACGAGGACCAAGCCGACCTGCCCCAGGAGGGTGAGTAGTTCGAGAAGATTTACATCAAAAGCACACTTTTAAAACTGTGAAATATGCTATAAACTTCATACCAGGTTTGCTAACGACGGAGTTGGTGGTGGCTGGCAGCTGCTCTGCTCTGCAATGTTCCCCAGCAGAGCCAGCAGAGACCATGAACACGGGTCTGCAGGCAGCGTGGGGCAAGGCTGAGGCTCCGCCCAGCTCCGTCCTCCTGGCAGCCAGGTCCCCAAACAATGGGAGCCCACCGGTCTGCAGAGTGTGACCCTGAAGGGTCCAAATCCCACTCACAACACACATTCCAGAAGTTACTTCAGATTCCACCTTTAATAAAGCTTCATCCCTTCCGTTTATCATTCCAGATCCTGCTAAAATGTTTTCCAGGGAGGGGTATCCCTCTAAGGGATTCTCAGTCCTTTACACTCTAGCGTGAAGGAAGGCTCCGAGACCAGATTAATTTAGAAAATTACGAGGTGGGAGCCTAGGGTACCAGGGTTCTGAGGGGAAGGGATGTACCCAACTGAGCCAAAGACAGACGAAGTCATTTAAGTCAGGGCAAGTTCTGCTCCTTCATCAATGACGCAGTGGCTGAGGGTGTTGATACCCGAGGCCAGATCGCTGAGGCTCTGAGTCCTAGAGCTGCCACGGATTTGCCACTAACTGTGTGCCTGTTTCCTCAGCTGTAAAAGGAAACTCTTAGCACCATACTGTAACATTGTGGTAAGGATTTAGCAAGTCAATGCATGTGCAAAGCATCTTGAGAACAGAGTGCGGCACAGAAGCTGTAAGTAAGCACCACATCAGTGCTGCCATTATTATCTACAAAATGAAGGACCAAGATGGGACAGTCTTGGCATCCTGTTGTCAGGTGTGCAGTGCTGCTGAAAGCCATCTTTGCTAATGGTCTCCTGCTTGGAAAGGGACTACCTCTTTGCTCCCCTGAGAAAGGCTCCTGGAGTGGCTGGGCAGGGAAAAGTTCAAGGAAATCCCTGCGGAGGCTACCTCAGTGGCCCCAAACCCTCCATCCCTCTGCCTGCAAAATCCCACTCTGGGTTATTACCAACTTTCTGTCTTGCATGCAAATGTGGTTTCGTGCTAATAAATCAATTCCCAGCCATTAGAAGCCTGTAATAATCCCTTTCTCTCGGCCCTTCAAGCGTTTTTCCCCCAGCACCTAATTAACAAATAGCTAAGACTTGGGGCTTCTTTGTCCTGGGTAACTCGTCACCGTCACCGAATCCCTCCCCGCAGAGTGCTCCCCTGTTCCCTTAGGTTGTCTTGCTGTCAGAACCCATCTCACAGGGTGGATTGGCCCAGCCAGGAGATGATCAAGCAATTAGAATGTGGGAAGATGGGGCCACTATACTAATGGAGATGAGGGATAAATAAAAACATTTAATTTAATTAACCAAGCAATCAATCATGACTCAAATGTTATATCCTCCCTGTAAGGTCCTATCTTAATGTTTCTACTAAGAAAAGTCAATAAATCATAATGTTAATCTATGAGGGAGGCTCTCAGTTTGCTCCCTCTCCACACTTACTTATTTTCAAAATAGTCATATTCTTCAAAATCGAGCTCTAACTCATTCGTTATTCATCTGTCCCATACCTACTGCATGTCAGGCCCTGAGCGAGGCATGGGGGGTACAAACATGCACTGAGAGCAGTGGTCTCCCAAAGGGCTACACACAACCTGGGGAGGGGCACCAGGTGAGTTAGGGGTCGGTAGGAAAATATTGGAAGTTCCATTTCTATCTATTTTTAAGCGTGCCCTCTATTAATTTCTATTTTTGTGCTTCCTTTATTATGACTGTAATATATGAATACAGAAGTATATGGATGTCGTTTTTAAATTAATAAATACCCAAATATTGAGGGTACATGCTTAAAGATTTTAATCCACAGGTACCCAATCCAAAAAGTTTAGAGACAACAGGAGTAGAGCAGTGGTTCTCCAAGAGGAAAGTGGGAAGTGGGTGAGAGAATCAGAATCCTCTGGAGAGGGCTTCCCTGGTGGCGCAGTGTTTGAGAATCTGCCTGCTAATGCAGGGGACACGGGTTTGAGCCCTGGTCTGGGAAGATCCCACATGCTGCGGAGCAACTAGGCCCGTGAGCCACAACTACTGAGCCTGCGCGTCTGGAGCCTGTGCTCCGCAACTAGAGAGGCCGCGATAGTGAGAGGCCCGCGCGCCGCGATGAAGAGTGGCCCCCTCAACTAGAGAAAGCCCGCGCACAGAAACGAAGACCCAACACAGCAAAAATAAATAAATAAATAAAATTTAAAAAAAAAGAATCCTCTGGAAAGAACCTTTTCAAAATGCTCTTGCCCATCCCCCTGCCAAAAGCCCTAAGAATCACAGGAGAAGAAAGATGGAAACCGTTTGCAATTTTTTAAATCTCCAGGTGGTTCTGATACTAATCCTACCCCTGCCTAGTCCCTGGCGAGAATTGTCCAATCACTGACTTCTTTGGGGAAGTTCTCCTCCACCAGCTCCCCAGCCTGCACTGGACAGTCCTGGGGTGTCCAGGTCTGAGGGTAGGCTCAGTGCCAGATACCACACTGCTGGGGTTTTCTACCTGGTGCCTCTTTCCAGAAGGTAGGAGAAGGGGAAGACATGGCATTAAAACACACACGTCATGGGGCAGGGCTGGAAGGGGGATTTCTGGGACTTGGTCACCTTGCGAGTCCCTGAGGTCTCACCCCTCCAGGCAGGACACAGAGAGCCAGGCTGCTCGGCACACGGCCTCACCACCCTTTCTGTGGACCTTTTCTCCCGACTTTCAGCACCCCTCCTCTCCAGCAGCACCCACTGCCCTCCTGTTGCCTCTCTTGTCCCAGAGGAATTGACACTGAGGGCAAGTATAGACTTAGCCCGTCCAGAGGGCTGATTTGGGAAGAGAAGACGTTGGGAAGGGACTGAAGGATCGCTGTGAAGCAAGCGCTCCAGCCAGACCTGTCAGTTACAAAGCTGCCCCGCCCAGAACTCTGCCGGAGGGGGCGGCGCCAAGAGGCTCTGCCCGGGGCTGGCCCAAGTGGGAGACCCCAGGGCATCCCGCCCACAGGCCGGCTGGCATCCCTCGAGGTGGCCTGACGGGAAGAATTCGGCCCATCTGACTGCATGTGTGACGTAGACAGAGAAGATGGGGAAGCTGGCCCGAAATGGGACACCCGGAGAGAAGGAGTGTGCCGGGCCGGGGAGACCACATGGCCAGAACGAACTCTGCGGCGAGCGGGCTCCGGAGCCGCCTTGGCGCGGCTGCAACTCCTGCTTCTGGTTCCGAGGCAGCGCTGCCCCTTGCTCTCCAGGGGGTCTGGGAGCATCGGGTCCTTGAACCAGAGCCAGAGCCAGGCAAAGCCAAACCTCAGTTAATTGACCCCTTCCCAGGCGGGGCCTCCAGGTATGGAAGGGGGAACAGACACGTGGGCAAGGCCACCCCACGTCCCCCCACCTCACAGCAGCCACCCTGGCCTGCTCTGGTCCCCACAGGACGTCTTCGGAGGGACCCAGGCAAGAGAGCCATCTGGGGCTCCGCAAACCGCTGGCCCAACCCTGTGACAAGCAGGCAGCCCCAGCCAGGAATCTGCAGAGGACATGAGCTAAGAACTGGGTCCGCTGAGGACCCATGCCTCCTCCTTCACTAGAACCAAGGCAAGGCTTGAGGCTGGACTCCCCGTCTGCACACCCACCTTGGATTTCAGGCTGAACTGTGACCTTTCCACCTTCAGGTCAGCCCTGGACGGTCACAGCAGCGGGATTCCCCCACTAAAAAACACTGACTGGGAAAGAAACCTACTGAGGCTCCCCTTTCCCCTCAGGGATTGTCCGAAACCCAGCCCTCCCTGGAGGTAGCCCGAAGGCTAGGTGAGCTGCTTTCTGAGGCAGCTTGGACCTTGGGGACTTGTCTCCATCTTCACATGGTCTCTTCTAGGAGGACATCAGTCCTACTGGGTTAGGGGTCCCCTGCCCCAGGAGTCTGCTCTCTCACCTTAGAGAATCGGGAGCAGGTGGCCACACGTCACAGCCTGTTCAGGCTCCTCTGGCGAAGCAGAGGGTCTGCTCTAAAGGGGGAACCAGGTGATGGATGGGACTCTGCTGGTTGCCCAGGATAATGGCCAGCACCCAGGATGAGGGCAAGAGAGGCAAACTACAGTCAGACCTCACGTTCCATGTTCAGCGCTACCAACCAGGTCACCTAGGACAGGTGAAGAGGAGCCCAAAACAGCAGGGCTGCCACCAGCCCAGGCCATAGGAGGTGGATCTGAGGACAGGAAGCAGGGGTCCTGCTGGTCTGAAGAACACCGTGGTGATCATGAGGGTGCTTTCTGTGACCCAAAGAGGAGTGAGGGGGACTCCAAGAGAACCACTAATCAAGGTTAGAAATGCCTGAAAGAAGGAAAGACTGGCATCTCATCCCCCACTAGACAATGACAGAGCTGCAGAACTTACTGGAATGGAAGGTGATGAGAAACTCTTCAAAGAACCTTCTGGAAGCCCAAGCGCATGGTGCAATGGCATTTCAGCCTCCCTCCTCCACCCATGGGCACCAAAAAGAGGGTGCTTGTCATGTGTTCCTTTACCTTTGTGAGCAGAGGTACTATCTCAGTTTCCCAGGGCTGCCATAACAAAGAACCACAGATAGGGTGGCATAAGACAACAGATATTTATTGTCTCTCAGCTCTGGAGATCAGAAGTCCGAAATCACGGTGTGGGCAGTGCCATGCCCCCTCTGAAGCCTGCAGGGGAGAACCCCTCCCTGCCTCTCCCTGGCTTCTGGTGGCTTGCCAGCAAGCCTTAGGGTTCCTTGGCTCGTAGCTACAACACTTCAATCTCTGCCTCTGTCATCATATGGCATCCTCCCTGTGTCTGCCTTCACATGGTCCCTTCTTACAAGGACATCAGTCATCTTAGATTAGGAGTCCACCCTCCTCCAGACCTCATCCTAACCAATTATATCTACAGTGACCCTGTTTCCAAATAAGGTCATATTCTGGGGTACCAGAGTTTAAGATTCAACATAGCTTTTGGGGGGGGACACAATTCCACCCATAACAGATACTGTTATGGACCATTTCTGGGCCAAATATTTCTGAAGGTGGAAGGCTCACTGGACTGGCCAGTGCCAGCTGAACATGAAGGGCCCGCAGCATAGAGCACCTAAAAGGAAGGCCAGTAACTCCCATCTATTCCAGTGCTCTGTGGATGCCGGAGGATATAGAGATGAGCCCGGGGACTCCTATGTTGTGTGTGAAGGGGTCTATGGTTAGCAGACAGGACCAGCGGCTCTGGGGCAGCCATAGAGCCAGGTAGTAGGGCATCCAAACCAGAAGCGGCGCACGCTCCACACAGGACCAAAAGGAGCTTCTGCTGTCCCTGCAACCCCAAAGGGTGTTCCTCACCTTGAAGGAGGCCAGGGTGAAGCTGAACATCACCCCCAAGAAAGCCAGGCTGCAACACCTCCCCACATTGACACAGGGCTGGTCCGGGAAAGAAACCTCTACCTCCTGTACCCCTCCTTCCTGCCCCGCAACCCCTTCCAGGAGAGACAAAAGGAGCAAGGGTCTCAGAAACAGACTGCACCCTCTTCCTGCTCTGCAAGCAGCTGGGAGTCAACACTCTCGCCAGCCCAAGAGGAGGGAGGGGACAAGCCTTGTTTTGTGCTTAAGACTGAAGTCTTAAATACTGGAATGAGACAGGGCAGATGACTCAAAGTGACAGGAAATTCAGCACCCAGCCAAGAAGTCATTAAGGAATGCACTAACCAGTGGGACAGAGCGTCTACACTGTATAAATAAAAGCAGTGACTGGAAAAAAATCATGCCGTTTCAAGATCACACTCCAAACAAATCGAGATTCCTCCATCTGCTAGCTACAATGAGTTTCTCTGAAACTGATTTATAAAAGTGTCACATGCAGGCTGCTGCCCCCACCAGATAGGCTGTGCCCTTCATCATGCGCTTGGGACCTGAGCTCAGACAGCCGTCTTCCTGTCCAGGTGAGAACAGGTCCCAGCCCTCATCACTCCAAAACCAGACCCTAAACGACACAAAGAGGCCTTTGTCAGCATTCATCCTCGGAGGATCTCAATATTCCTCCCATCAGATTGCAAGTGTCAGAAAGCAAGGAACTTTCTTCAAGGAGGTACAGCTCAGTAAGGGCTGTTGGGCTACGAAGAAGCCAGCTCCACCATGTATTTCACAGAACCAAGCTTTTCAGAGTGACACAGACCAGGGAGAAAAATGCTACGGGCAAATGACTTCTTCTTGAGCTTGTTACTGCTCCAGGGCAAGGTATGAAGAAAGCATTCTGACAGATGCTGCACTGTGGAAATAAGGTGTAAGGAGTAGGAGAAGCTTGCTCACTGCTAACAGGTAACAACAGCAAAACGAAAGAGCAGGAGAACGTGGCCAAACAATTCAGTTAGACTAAATCCATCAAATACTTATCAGGAACCCAATGTTGTAAGGCATAGTTAGGAATACAAACATGGGTAGGGCAGGTTCCTTGCTCTCAAGCTTGAAATCCAGGAGGAAGGGCCTAGGAAAAGTCCACAAGTAACTGTAAATCAGGACAGGATATAATATGTGCCACAAGGGATAAAAATTAATGGCATGGGGGCTTCCCTCGTGGCTCAGTGGTTGAGAGTCCGCCTGCCAAGGCAGGGGACACGGGTTCGTGCCCCGGTCCGGGAAGATCCCACATGCTGCAGAGCGGCTAGGCCCGTGAGCCATGGCCGCTGAGCCTGCGTGTCTGGAGCCTGTGCTCTGCAACAGGAGAGGCCACAACAGTGAGAGGCCCACGTACCACCAAAAAAAAAAAAAAAAAAAAAAAAATTAATGGCATGGGATTTTCAAGAAAAGGAGCAATCATGTGGTTGGGAGAATCAGGAAATGCTTTAGGAAGAAGGTAGTATTTGGACAATGGATAATAATATTAATAATATTATTATTATATTATATATTATATTAATATAATAATATTATTAATATTAATAATAATAATGGATAATAATTTTAATTGTACATGATTTTTTTTAATTCCAAAAGAATCATACTTAATGGTGAGAAACTCAAAGCCTTCCCTTTAGGATCAGGTACAAAGCAGGATTTTCCCTCTCACCACTCCTTTTCAACATTGTACTGGAAGTTCTAGCTAATGCAAAAGACAAGAAAATAAATAAAGGGTATACAGGAACTTCCCTGGTGGTGCAGTGGTTAAGAATCCTCTTGCCAATGCAGGAGATACGGGTTCGAGCCCTGGTCTGGGAAGATCCCACATGCCGCGGAGCAACAAAGCCCGTGAGCCACAACTACTGAGCCTGTGCTCTAGAGCCCATGAGCTACAACTACTGAGCCTGTGTGTCATAACTACTAAAGCCTGTGCGCCTAGAGCCCATGCTCCACGACAAGGGAAGCCAGTGCAATGAGAACCCTGTGCACTGCAACGAAGAGTAGCCCCCACTCACCGCAACTAGAGAAAGCCCTCACGCAGCAACAAAGATCCAACACAGCCAAAAAATAAATAAGTAAAATTTTTTTTAAAAAAAAGGTATACAGATTGGGATGCAAGAAATAAAACTGAGATCTTAAAAAAAAAAAAAGTGTTCATGGACCTCCGCTCACGTTCTGTGTAAATTATGAGACTCAGTTACTCTTCACATGCCTATTTCTCCCTGAATCTAGATGATTCTCCTCCTTGACTTCCACACAGATCAATTTTTCTAAAAATTTTATGTGTTTTTTATTGGGTACAGGGCTCTCTAAATCTCCATTAGATCAAGCTTAAAAATTGTATTACTCAAGTCTTCTGTACTCTTACTAAGTTTTTGGCCTAATTGACCTATTAATTATTAAGAGAGAAATATAAAAATTTACCACTGTGATTATAAAACTACCAATTTCTTCTTCTAAGTCAGTCCACTTTTGTTTATACTTTTTTTTTTAATTTTTATTTTTTGCAGTACGCGGGCCTCTCACCGCTGTGGCCTTTCCCGTTGCGGAGCACAGGCTCCGGACGCGCAGGCTCAGTGGCCATGGCTCACGAGCCCAGCCGCTCCGCAGCATGTGGGATCTTCCCGGACCGGGGCGCGAACCCATGTCCCCTGCATCGGCAGGCGGACTCTCAGCCACTGTGCCACCAGGGAAGCCCTGTTTATACTTTTTGAGGCTATATTATTGATATATACATGTTCATAATTGTTGTCCTAAGGATTTGTACCTTATATTGTGTATCTTCACCCTAATAATCCTTTTTGTCTTGAATCTATTTTGTCAGTTATTAGTATAGCTACACCAGCTTTCTTTTAGCTGGTATTGTTTTTTTTTACATTCAGTTTTTCCTGTAGACTGATGTTTTAGGTGTGCATGTTCACAGCTTATTTTGCTTTTTTGTTCCTTAAAACAATCTGACAATCTGTATTTTAATTGGCAAGCTAATCCAGTTACATTCATTATGAAAATACTATTACTGATATATTTAGATTTATCATATATGATAAATATATGATTACTGATATATTTAGATTTATTTCTACCATGTTATATTTATATCTACCATGTTATGTTTCACCGATTTTTTTTTCCATACCAATTCAATTTTCTTCTTCTCTGGTTTTAGAAATTATATTTTATACTTCAATTTTGAGGAGTTGTTCTCTAAACTTATTTTTTGGCTGTGTTGGGTCTTTGCTGCTGTGCTCAGGCTTTCTCTAGTTGCGTTGAGTGGGAGCTACTCTTTGTTGTGGTGAGTGGGCTTCTCGTTGGGGTGGCTTCTCTTGTTGTGGAGCATGGGCTCTAGGCACACAGGCTTCAGTAGTTGTGGTGTGCAGGCTCAGTAGTTGTGACTCACAGGCTCTAGAGTGCAGGCTCAGCAGTTGTGGCGCATGGGCTTAGTTGCTCCGCGGAACGTGGGATCTTCCCAGACCAGGGCTCGAACCCGTGTCCCCTGCATTGGAAGGTGGATTCTTAACCATTGCACCACCAGGGAAGCTCTGTGTTCCCTAAACTTTTTAACCTGTATCACAAGGTCATGTTCTTCTGGAAACAAATGCTGAGATGGAAGTATTTGTGCAAAGGGATTTTGGGGGAGTAACACTGTGAAAGAGAAAAGAAGCAGGAGGAATTGAGCAAGGGGGAGCTTTCAGACTATGGTGCAGTTCAACAAAGTCTCTGCTGGTCCCACAGGAAGCTGTGAAGTCCCACATCAGATAGAAATAGCCAGGCCCTTGTTCCACAACTTTAGCTACTATCACCTTGCTCAGTCATTGGCCAGAGGCTGCTCCAAGAATAGCATGACCTTGACTTGGAAGCCAAGGTAGATTCTGATGAAACTAGAAGCTGGAGGCTGCCAGGTATCCTTGAAGCTGGGCTACAAGTCTTTTCTGGAAGGAAGAGTTAGGCTGTACATTTCCATGTCTGCCATAGCATGTATATTTGCCTTCATCAATATCTCTAGCCCCTTTCTAAATAATAATAGAATTTTAGCATTCTAACTCCAATCATTTCTGCCCATCTTTTATGTAGTTGTCTAGTACCTACCTCTTGTTACACCTTCCAAATTAATCATCATTATCATTATTTTGTATCATCAGTGCTTGTTCAGATTTTTGTATATTTACTAATTTCTTTGTTCATCATTCCTACTTACACCTCAATCCTTCCCTTTGCTTTCAGTCTTACTCTTTCTTAAGAACATCTTCTACTTCTTTCAGTAAGGGTGTGTTAGTGCCTCGCAGTCTTCATTCTGAAAATGTTTTTATTTAGCCCTCACTCTTGAATGATAGTTTAGCCAGGTATAAAAATTTTTGTCAGCCTTCTGAAATTTTACTACATGATTTTCAGGCTTCTGTTATTACTGTTGAGAAATCTGGTAATTATCTAATTGCTCTTTCTTGGTGGATTGCTTTGTTTTGAAGACTTCCTTTTAGTCTCTGCTGTTCTGACTTTTTACCACAATGTGTCTAGTTGTGGATTTAGTTTAATTTATTCTGCCATGAATCTACAACTCATGTCTGTCATCAACTCTGGAAAATTATTAGTCATTACCCCTTTAAGTATTGACTCTCCTTCATTCTTTTATTTATTTTTCTTTCTGGAACTTCTATTAGCTATATATTGAAACATTTTACTCTATCCCCCATGTCTCTTAACATTTCTTTAATATTTCATATCTCTTTAACCCTTTGCAATAAATTCTGGACAGTGTCTTCAGCTCTAGCTTTCAGTTTGTTTATTCCTTTTTGTGTATCAATTTGCTGTTTCATACAATTATTATGTTTTCATTTCATATGCCCACTATGTTTCCATTATATCTTTCTCTTTTCTTGCATTTTTATTACTTCATTTATGTCTTTAATCATTTTAAGCATCTATTTTTAAGAATTCATATCTCTTATATTTTCCAAAATTCTTAGTCGTATCCATGGACACACATTCATTATGGATTGTTTCCTTGTGAGTTTTAAGTTTTGAGCCCATACTCAGCAGAACTCCATCTGTGAGAATCCTGTGTCAGGGTGTGTCCTTCTAGTGGGATTTTGTGTTTGCTTTTACCAGTCTCCCTGGAGGTATCATCAGCCTTGGGCCATGTGTATGTTAATGTCTTAGCCTGAGGACTCCTGGACCACCCAGATAGTATAAATTAGGACCAAACTCAGGCAAGGTACAGGCTGTGACTACAAATTCTCAGGGAGTACTCTCCCCCATCCAGACCCAAGCCAAAGCAGACAAGTGTCTTAGCTGGCTCCTTCTGCGGATGAGTGGATACTTTTTTAGCCCATTATTTTACTGAGCATGTAGCCCATAAGTGACTCTAGCTTTAGGCAAGAGCCTCAGTCCCAACCCCCCTGCTTGATGCAGGTCCAAGGCTTTGTCTCCTAGCGGTTTCAGACGGAATCCCTATCCGTTACCAGGTCTGAGAACAAGCTGGCCTCCTCCCAGGGCTGCCACAGTCTTTGATCACATATTGTATTTACCAGTCTGGTTTTCAGTTTGCTCTTCATTTTGGGCCCCAGGGATTTCTTTTACTTTTTTATAAGCTTAGCTATGTATTGAAAAGGGTATTTGTTCTATCGTATCCAAGACTTTTAGGTGTTTTGTAGCAAGAGTTCCCCAAATCATATTGGTTCACCATATTGACGAAGTCTGAACCTCCTCATAGTTGCTGCCTGCTCATGGTTTGCCGATTCAGATACTTTATGACTCCCATACTAATAATTTTATTGCCTCTCTGGGCAATATGTCAGCCTCAGCTCCTCTTGTTAAATACCTGGCCTCTCCACCTGTCTTTTTTTTATGATTTATTGATTCATTCAACAATTATTTATTGTCTGTTAGGCAGTATTCTTGATGCTGGGGAATACGGCAGCCAGATATTTTTCTTAGGGCAATTTAGAACATATCCATGCTGATGGAACCAGTGCTGTGGGGTTTTTTGTTTGTTTTTTAGGGGGTTTTATGGCCACACCACATGGCATGTGGGATCTTAGTTCCCCGACCAGGGATCAAACCCATGCCCCCTGCATTGGAAGTGCGGAATCTTAACTACTGGACCACCAGGGAGGCCCCCCTCCACCTGTCTTAATACAAATTCCCGGGAATAGGTACTGTCTTGGGCCAGTCCACTAGGCCATGGGCAGCCCATGAGTCAGCTGCTTTTGAGTCAGGTCCAGTCAGGTGCAGCCAGAGGAGGAGAGGGGTCCCATGGTGTAAGATACTGTAGCCTGATGCTGCCTCAAGCAACATAATTTCCTAAGAAGGGCCTGTGGATACAGCAGGCCCTGCCGTAGACATTTCGAACCCAGTCCTCCACCCAGCACCATCGGAACAAGATTCCATGCTCCTCCGAGTAGCATTTTTCCCGTGAACAAATGAACAAATGCACAAATAGCTAGTCGAACAGCCCATAGCCAATTGTGATGGTTAATATAGGTTCGATTGGAAAGGCAGTCTCTAATGGGCTGCTGGTCAACATTTTTTGTCCATGATTTAGACGTTGAGATGAGTCAGTTTATAAATTTAATGCACGAGACAAAGCTGAAAGGGACGGATAACACATTCCAGAAACAAAGTTCAAATGGTTTCGACTGATGAGAATAAACAAGATTAAATTGAATAAGGATTAGGTAAAGCCCTGAAGTTGGGTCCAAAATACCAATTGGGAAGCACAGGATTGCTGGCTTGGCAGTAATTCGTGGACAAAGGACCTGGGGGTTTCAGCGACCATAATTGCAACCTGACCCTGGCTGGTCCTGCTCAGCTTCCACCCAAATCCTCCTAGCCTTGGTGAGACGCACGGGCCCACAGAAAATAGCTCCCCCGTGGTCGCCCAGCGCCCATAGGCTTAGATGCTAAATTGCTTCATCAGACCCACCCTTACTCTGACCTCTGCGCATTCTCTTCTATACCCCAACCTACTCCCTCTCGTTTTATCCAGTTTGGTTTCTTGGAGCCTTCTTTCACATCTCTGCTCCTTAGACATTTTACTTGGAGCCTTTTGGGTCTCTGAAAGCCACTTCACACTAGGACCTTGGAAGAAACTAAGGAAACATTCTCCTGGAGAAGAGACCGTGGGAAGCATAACGGGCATCCCTGAATGGAAGCAGGAGCAGACACGTCATGTGTTGCTCCAGGCAGAGGGGAGAGTCACATGGATCAGATGTCTGTTCAATAGAAGGCGTTTGTGTTTCAATTAGTATGTGCGAGGGCTCACTCTACGCAAGGTAACAGGTGCCTTGGGCCATCCAAAGGAAGGGCTTTGCAACAAACGGAATTAATTCCAGCTAGCTGGAGTGTTGGAGGGGGATCCCTGACCCTTTATCAGGAATACTGCAGAGTTGATTCCTGCCCTGGAGAAGCAGGGCTAGACTCTGACCTGTAAGGTCCCATCTGATGGCAAAATTCTGGTTCCATCATATTATATTCAAGCCAGGCCAGATCGCTCAGAAAAGCACCGACAAGAACTAATCTTTTGAACGCAGAAAGGGTGACGACCACAGCTTGTCATTCCAAAAGAATCAGAATGGCCTGCAAAAAGACCTGCAAATACCTCTCTACCTATCCACTTTGCTTCTGGTCCTTTAAGTCAGCCCAACCCAACCCCAGGCTGTACCTGCAGAAGATAAAGCCTGGCTGAAAATAGCCACGGGTGTTCAGAGCAATTTCCCAGAACCTCCATCCTCTGATTGGGCTCAGATTCCATCTCACCCTCCTCCAGTCTCTTGGCTCTGACTTTACCTCAGTTATTTGAAACTTGGCTTTACTTATCCTGCAGACCAGAGAGTTTCGGGTTTTAGCATTAGAATCACCAAGAGGACTTGTTAAAACATGATTGCTGGTCTCCATCCCCAGAGTTTTGAGTTAAATAGTTCTGGGATGGCCCAAGAATTCACATTTCTGACAAGTTTCCAGGGGACACTGATGCTGCTGGTCCAGGGACCACGCTTTGGGACCCGCTGCTCTAGACCATGGCCCAGCTCGCACCTCTGCAGGAACCCCCAGTCTAACTCAGCCCCATCTCTGTCCCCTAAGCTGCTGCAGCCCCAGCCATCCCCCTGGTACCAGTGGTGTCTTTGGATGCTATCGACAGAGGGATGCCTAAAATTCCCCAGATTGCATTCCTGAGGCCAGGCTTCCTTGATCTGTTCAAATGCAAGTGCTTCAGAAGGTATTTTGCCATAGTTTTATAGAAATAATTAATTACAAATCCTCTGGGTATGGTGTTCTTTCCTTGAGAGTGAGCATGTTTAAAAAAAAAAAACCGAAAAATCTCATTCCCCCACAACTTCTTAAGTCAGTTGAGACCCAGCTGGTGACCTTCTAGCTGCAGGACTGAAGGGCCTGAGCAAACAGCTGAAGGTAGACAGTGGGGGCCAATTATTAAAGCTAACTCTAAGTTAACTCTCATTTTGTGCCAGGCTCTCTCATAAGCACTTTGCATATATTTGTTGTTGCATTCCTCATAGCCAAACTGTAAGGAAGATATTATTATTATCCTCATTTCACAGATGAGACAATCGGGCACAGAGAGGTCAGGTAACTTGCTTTAGGTCACACAGCTAGATCCTGACAGAGCCAGGATCAACCCCTGGAGCAGGGGCCCCAGAGTGCATTCCCGACTACACTGCAAGCCTGGGGTGACTTGCAGACTCTGAAATCTGTGTTCTGGGTTCAGGCTCCTCTTTCTGCTGAAACTTTAACCCCAGTTGGGTGCCAATTCTCAGGTCTTCTACCCCTTCCTCACCACCCCCATTCACACTGAGACTTGTTCCCTTGTCTGAGAACATAATTTCAGGTGTCAGCAAACAGAAGATTTGGGGGAGCCAATGGGGAGGGCCTAAGCCCATTCTGGGTGTACCCAGCTGACCATGAACATAAACCTGGCTTTAATTAGGGTCTTGGGGACTTCCCTGGTGGCGCAGTGGTTAAGAACCCCCCTGCCAATGCAAGGGACACGGGTTCAATCCCTGGTCCGGGAAGATCTCACATGCCACGGAGCAACTAAGCCCATGCACCACGATTACTGAGGCTGCGCTCTAGAGCCCATGAGCCACAACCACTGAGCCTGCATGCCACAACTACTGAAGCCCACACCCCTAGAGCTGTGCTCTGCAACAAAAGAAGCCACCACAATGAGACGCCCGCGCACCGCAACGAAGAGTAGCCCCTGCTCGCCACAACTAGAGAAAGCCCGCGTGCAGCAACAAAGACCCAACACAGACAAAAATAAATTTATTTTAAAAAATTAGGGTCTTGACTCTTTTCCAATGACTTAGTGGAGGTAGGAACTCTGGGAGCACAGGGTTCTTCAGCGCTGCCTGAGATGGTAGGCATCCTTGGAAGTCAAGGTAGGTCTGAACCACTTTTAGGTTTTGAAGATATTTCCAAAAGAGGGGCTATTACAAATGTTTACATCAAGCAAACATCTTTAAAACAAGAAATATACAGTGCAACATAATGGTGAAATTCACAAGATGACTGATTCCAGGATTCAATGAAACACCTGTGAACTCAGTGTGCCCTGGTCATGTGGTGGGGTAACGGTCTACCATCTGAGGGTGGCGTGAGGGGTCTCCTCCCACCTGTCGGGTAGCTCGGTGCCTGTGTATGAAACCTCGTTTGCAGAGAACATCCACACCCCAATGCTGGGGCCCTCTCTCGTGCCCGACGGCCATCACTCCCACCTGGGATGGTCCCAGCTCCCTGGAGATGCTGAGGCTCCAGCAGCAGAAGGGCTTCCCCTCCGGTTTCTCTCGGAGTCTGGACCAGCCTGTCCCAGCACCTCTGTCTGCCCCTGGTCTTCTCTCTTCAGACCTTCTCCCTTCCTACATCTCTCCTGAATTTCTCCCAGTCCCAGTCACTGCTGCCTGAAAACGGAAAATTCATGATGTTCCAGCTGAATACCAACATTTTAATTGGTATCTAATGGCTGTCTCAAATCCAGGAACACGTCTCTAAACCTTTATGTTATTTCCACCTCTGGCTGTGAAACTTGACCAAATAAACAGAGTCCTTGGCCTGCCTATTCTATCGGAAGAGAGGGGCACTGTTTTGTTTTGGGTTTGCCTCTCTAACCCTTCAGAGGGGCTGTACATCCACACAGAACCTGTTCCCACCCAATGTCTGCTTACAAGAAAACCACAGCTGGACCAAGAGCTGAACTTTTTCCAGGAGTGGGTGCATCTCAGCAGACTGATAAGGTTGGCAGATAAGATACAGGATGCCCAGTCAAATTTGAATTTCAGATAAACAATGAATACTTTTGTAGTATAAGTATACCCCAGGCAATATGGAGGACATATTGTAACATAGAGTATAAGTTACTTTAAAGGTATTTGCTGTTTATCTGAAATTCAGATTTAATTGGACATGCTGTGTTTTTATTTGCTAAATTTGGCAACACTAAGAATATATCAGATAATCCAGTTAAATAAGAGTTCTAGGAAAATGTTAAAATATTACCAATAAGTACAGGCATCCAGCTGGCCTAGCAAAGCTCATGTGCTGCCCCTTAGCTAAGGGAAGGCAGGCATCTGATTAACCATCACAACTGATCCAGTGGAGGAGAGTTAATTCTCCAAAAGGGTGTCGCAATGCTACTCAAAAAGGAAAAGAAAAAGATAGAATAAAAAATACTCCTTGAGGGCTTCCCTGGTGGCGCAGTGGTTGAGAGTCCGCCTGCCGATGCAGGGGATGCAGGTTCGTGCCCCGGTCCGGGAAGATCCCACATGCCGCGGAGCGGCTGGGCCTGTGAGCCATGGCCGCTGGGCCTGCGCGTCCGGAGCCTGTGCTCCGCAACGGGAGAGGCCACAACAGTGAGAGGCCAACGTACCGCAAAAAAAAAAAAAAAAACCAAAAAAAAAACAAACTCCTAAGTCAAAAATTAACAAGGTCTACCAAGTATCCTTTATAAAGATGATGTGGGATGGGTGAGGAGAAAAAATTTTAGAACAGGGAAGGCGAGATCGATAAAGATAAACCTCTCTTCCGTCATAATTTATCCAAAGGAACTTTCCTAAAAAGCCAAAGGAGAGCTTCCCTGGTGGCACAGTGGTTAAGAATCCTCCTGCCAATGCAGGGGACACAAGTTCGAGCCCAGTTCCAGGAAGATCCCACATGCCATGGAGCAACTAAGCCCGTGTGCCACAACTACTGAGCCTGTGTGCCACAACTACTGAAGCCCACGCACCTAGAGCCTGTGCTCGGCAACAAGAGAAGCCACTGCAATGAGAAGCCCGTACACTGCAACGAAGAGTAGCCTCCACTCGCCGCAACTAGAGAAAGCCCGCACGCAGCAGTGTAGATCCAACACATGTATATGTAGAGCTGACTCACTCCGTTATACAGCAGAAACTAACACACCATTGTAAAGCAATTATACTCCAGGAAAGACGTTAAAAAAAATAAAAAGACCCAACACAGCCATAAATAAATTTACATATTAAAAAAAAAAAAGCAAAGGGAGATTAAGGAGATGGATGTCCTTTTTCTGCCCCAGGATTGACCCCTGCGTGATTTGGGACCACACACTTTACAGCAACCCCACCCCATCCGCAGTGCCTACATTTCATCCTAGATGCAAAACAAATTTCCCCTGTATCCGGAAGTCATCTTAAGGTCCTCAGAAGAAACAGTGGGAAAGAGTCAAGGACGCCTTCTGCCTTCCAAGTAACTAGCTACACTGAGGCAGCCCTGCCCCTCAGACGCTACACTGAGGCAGCCCTGCCCCTCAGACGCTACACTGAGGCAGCCCTGCCCCTCAGACGCTACACTGAGGCAGCCCTGCCCCTCAGACGCTACACTGAGGCAGCCCTGCCCCTCAGACGCTACACTGAGGCAGCCCTGCCCCTCAGACGCTACACTGAGGCAGCCCTGCCCCTCAGACGCTACACTGAGGCAGCCCTGCCCCTCAGAGGCTACACTGAGGCAGCCCGGCCCCTCAGAGGCTACACTGAGGCAGCCCGGCCCCTCAGAGGCTACACTGAGGCAGCCCGGCCCCTCAGACGCTACACTGAGGCAGCCCGGCCCCTCAGACGCTACACTGAGGCAGCCCTGCCCCTCAGACGCTACACTGAGGCAGCCCGGCCCCTCAGACGAAAGGGGGGAGAATAGCCCCATTAGAAAACATCGTTTAATAAAAATATTTTATCAGAAACATTCACAGAAGGATTTTAATCAAATGACGCAATAATTTCACGGCAATAATAACCGTACTTTTGAAAGCCAGTGCCGATTACCAGGTGTATTAAAAACGGCCTTGGGGGAAAGCTCTGCACAAATATTTCTTTATTAGTTTCAAAGGGAGGATATCTGAAGTAGTAAAGTGGCGATCATTTGCACCTGGACAGCCTATGTTTCATCCTAGAATCTGGAGCTTTTTGTGCACAGATGGAAGAGCCCGTGTGTGCCCAGGGAGCCCTGGGGTCAGGGGGAGGGGCATGGCGGAGAGACGAGGTGCCCCTGACAAGGTCAAACGGAAAAACAGGTGGACTTGAGGGCTCCGCTCCCACCTGATTGCGATCACAGAGCCTCTCTGCTCGGAAGGGAGCATGGACGTGCTATGGGAGGTCGCAGCCTCTGCGGCTAAAGGGAAGCCGATGAGGCTAGGGCCAAGTTCACTGAGCATCTGCTACGTGCACAGCACCGTTAGGCATCCTGAGGGAGGATGAAGGTGGACACGACAGAGTCTCCAACAAGTGTGAGACTAGCTCACAAGACTCTTTGGGAAGATGTGAGACCTGCCGATGAGGATGTGGTGGGTATTCAGACCTTTCCCTTGGCCTCCAAGCCTAGGAGGGTGTAGATACAGACGTTCACAAATGTGTCAGGACACCCTACATCCCACCCAACTGAAGAACCCCTGTCTTTCCCCATGTCATGCCAAGGCAGCTCAATGCTGGCCTCCAGGCTGTTTGCCGGAGGTCAGACCCGTGTGGTCTCCTCCAAGAAGTTCAGAAGGGATTTTGGATGGTGTGCTCCCATTCTGTTTGTGTTTTGCTTTGCGTTTGTGTTTGTTTCACCCCACCCAGTCCTTTCTTCTGCTCTCTCTTTTCTTCTTTTCCTTCCCGCAGAAGAAAAACACATGCTTAGACCTCAAGACAAGGAGAGCAGAGAAGCTTCTGGATTCTCACCCATTTCCCTGAGCTGTTGGGCAACCATGGCTCATGTTAGGGCTGAACCAGAGCCTGTGCCCAGAGGAGGGCCTGACTGACCAGGGTGCGCCCATTTGTCTCCATTCTTTAAACGATCTGGAATAAAGGATGAGATGGAGGTCAGCGGATGGGAGTCACCAGGGGACCCACCATCACTCACTACCACAATGTGGCCACCAGGCAGCCTGGATTTTCTAGGACAGTTCCAGTTTCAGATATCCTGTTGACCCCATAATCCATCCAAATGGCCTGGAAATTATAACATTTCAGTGTCCAAACTACAGTTTCAAAACTGCCCCTCACTTAGGAATTGGTACAAAAATCTCTCATCGCCCAAATGTCCCGGCTGGGTTTTAGAAACTGTGATCACTGCAGCTAGAGACTGATTGGAAAGGAGGTGTGTTTGGTCCTCACGCAGTCCCCATGTCCGTCCCCTGTCAGCTATGCTCTCCCCTCACACAGTACTTCCTGCTGCCCACCCCAATCCATCCTCCCGCTGGTCTCCCCTTGGTTGAAAGCAGCCCCAGGTGGGGTCTGGTAAGAGCACAGGGGAGCTAGGTGTCTGAAGAGGACGTTAGGCTCTGTGCATCCTCACAAGAGGTAGGGTCTTGAGACCAAAGGGTGGAATCCTAATAAGGAATTAGGGGGATAAGTAAACTATAAGAGAATCTGGGGGGATGGAGAGAGAGGGGTCTCTGGAGCCCCTTGAGCTAAGTGGCTGCTACCCGCTCTGCCTGTGTGCCAGCTTAAACCTCCTGCCTCTGAATGCGGTGGAGGAAACACAGCTGCCACGGTCGAAGGAGAGGGCAGGTATCAAGTAGGTCTGAGCATCCCTCAGTGAGTGGTCGCACACGCTTCTGAAGGCAAGGCCACGTGGCAGGAATATGCACCCTGATGGCCACACCCGAGGACCCCCAGCTGCTGGCTGCAAGCCTGAAGGTGACTCCTGTATATTTTTCTGCACTTCTGCCCCAGGGAAAACATGAACGCTGCCCGCCAGAAAGCTGCACAGTGGCTGATACAACAGTACTCAGACCCCTGGGGTACTGAGCTACCCACCGCGATGGTCTTCATGTCACAGGGGCCGCAGCCGCTGGGGACAAGGGTCACTCTGGCCCGAGACAGGGGAAGCAGAGGTCTGCTACGGCTCATCACAGGACGTGAACCCAGACTCCCACCCAGAACATGGTCTCCCTCAGTCGGGGGAATCTTGCTGGGACCCACCTAAAAGGCGCACCCCCCCAGGCTGCCCAGGGCTGGAGGTCTAGGTCCTGAGCAGCTCCCCCTGCTCTGCCCACCCCATGCTCACTCCTCTCCACTCTGCTCCCCAATAGATGACAACTGTCTCGCCTCTGCTCTGCCTCCAGCAACTCAGCTAGGGCCTGCCTAGCGCCTTCCGAGTCTCCTGTTTGCTTTCATTCTCTCCTCTGTTGTTCTCTCCACTGCAGAAGAGTAACCTTCAGCCTTTCCAAATCCTTCCTCTGGTAAAAGAGGATACATGACTGTCTTTGAAGAAAGTGTCCATAGCAGGCTGTCTCACCCTCAACTTTTTTCCTCTGACTCTTCCTCTTATGGCCAGATATTTCCACACTTAGAAATTAATTTCTTTGACTTTGTGAAAATACTAATAAGCTGGGGAAAGGTAACTGCTATTTGTGTTTCAGAGTAAATGTGCTTATTCTGAGGGCATACTTTAACAGAGAATTTGAGAGAATTTCCTTTGATAGAGAGAGAAAGAATTGGAGAAAAAGAATTGGCAAATAAAGGAGTTAGGAACAGTTAAGAGATGCCTCAAACAGGGAGCAACTGCAGAACAGAAAGATGGAAGGGGGCCCAAGGCACACTTTTCCTGTTTCAGAGCTTTGCACTCGCCAAATGAATTTGAGCCAGGTCTCAAATCAACAAGGGGAAAGGGGAGGGATATACTGGCGCCAGTTCAGGCATTAAACACAAAGACCTACTTTAGTCTGGAGACTGTGTAGGCACCAGGGATGCAAAGACCCAGCTCCTTGAAGGAGATCACGGACTCATGGGGAGAAACACATCACCTGAGTGAGGTACACAGGAGAGGGGCATGGTGACCGGGGATGGACACAGCCTGGGCAAGGGGGACGATCTGACAAGTGGGCTGACTATTAAGAGACAAGTAAGAAGGAATCTAGCAGCAGAGGGAAAGGAACACCTGGCAGAGGGAACAGCCTAAGCAAAGTCTCATGAAAAAGCAAATTTCGATGTGGTTGGAGTATAGGGTCCTTAAGGTGATGTGACGGGAGATGGGGCCGGAAAGGTGCTTGGCCATCCGAGCACTGAAGGTCATGCCCAGACGTGTAAAAGCTTTCTTAGGAAAGCAGCGAGGAGCTCGCTGGTGGGTTTTAAGCAGGGGTCTACAAGGGCAGTTTGCATCTGAATGATCATCTGAAGGTAGGCAGATGATGGAGCGGAAGGGAATGAGGCTAGAGACAGGAGGTGCTGGTAATAGATGCGAGAGGAAGGACTGACCCAAAGCAGGGGCAGAGGGGCTGGAGGAAGCTTGGGAAGTAGCATCTATGAGACCCGGGGACCAATGCAGGCACAGAGGGAATGTAAGAAGGTAAAAACAATGCCTGGATTTCTGGAAGGGCCACTGGTAAATGGTTTACTGTCCACTGAGAAAGGAATGCAGGGGAGTCATCCAGGGATGAGGTTTGGAAGTCTGGATATAAGTATAACCTCATTAGGTCAACATTCTGCTTGAAAATCCCTTCGATTACCCATAAACTCTGGTTGCTTTGGAAGAGTCCCATCCTCTCTCTCATCCTCACTCCAGGGCTTTCAGTCATGGGTTGGATGACCGGCAGGTACCCCAAGCGTCGTTTAAGTCAGAGGTTCTCAACGGAGAGGCTGAATGTCAAATCCACCTGGGGTTAAGATGATGGCTGAGTCCCGCCCCCAGAGGTTCTGACTTAATCCTCTGAAGCACAGCCTGGGGATCTGGATTAGCAAAAGCTCCTGGGAGATTCTAAAGTGCAGACAAGGTTGAGACTCTCTGATTTAGATTGTTCACTCTCCTTCCCAATGCATCTGAAATCCCATGAGTTAAAGGTCAATGAGTGAGTTCAGTGTGTGACTTATGGTGACTGGCAGAGGTTCACACAGAGACATCTTCGGCCCTCCCCTAATGATCCCTCTGGATCTCCTAGTAAATGTTTATCCAGGCAGCCCCGGGGCCAGCAGTGGCTCCTGATTGCTGGGTACACTTGCTAGCACGGGGAAGAGGCTCTTCTAGACAGTAGTTCCAGACAGCTTGGCTCAGAAACACAAACAAACAGAAAATAGTCCCTCTGCCTCCCAACCTGTTCATCACTGGGGAGGCAGTGGGATGAGGATCGGGGAAGATTTCAAACAAGGGCAACATTTACTAGGCTTTTCCAACCTGTGCGAGAATAGTTATTACTGCGAGGAGCCATTTGGGCTGCTACGAGTCTGTAATTTCCACCTCTGAAGTAACATGTTCTCAGAGCCCCTGGTATCTCATTTTTGGTGACACAATGAGGAAAGTCCAGGGACAGGGTGTAAGGCAAGTCTCACCCCCCCAGCTGCTGGTGCTGTGACTACCAGGCTCTTCAAAATCAGGTTCTGAGATTTTACAAGGAGGATCCTCCAGGTGCAGGTTGGGGCTTAATTCTTCTTTTTCTTGCCATCCTTGTCATCTGCATACCTTCCCCTTAAAATGGTCCTAGTTTCTCTGGGCATTTCCCCGGAGCATCTTTGAAATGCTAACTTACCTAGTGAACCTTGACCCGTCAGAGACAATGGCGACTGAGTCAATTTATCCACGAGCCCGTAGCGTGGCCTTCTAGCTCAGCAATCAGACCAGAAAAGCCACACGCGTCCGGAGTGGAGGCCACCAAGCATAGCAGAGACCCCCTCAGCTCCTCCCTCTTCCCTGACCCCTAGGGCAACAGTAGGGCATCCCCATGAGGGCCCTGGGAGAAGAAGAGGTACCCAGTCTTAGTCTTTGGGGGGAAGAAAGGTATATACCAGCCCCAGCCTTTGGGGCACTTAAATCCAATCAGTGTTCACCAAGGCCCGGACAGAGAAGGCTCAAGACACCAGATGAAAGCCTGAACTCTGGGGAGCCCCAAGGTTGATCCTGATTTCCTAGAGCTGCAGCTTTAACCCATTATGAAGGCAGCTCTGTAGTGGGAGCCCAGACCAGCCAGTCCACCAGTGAGCCAGGGCAAGAGCTTCGGTAGGGCGAGTCAGCCCCAGGCGCCCAGCTGACCGGCTCCTGTGTGCCTCGCTGTGTCGTGTAGTAACCCCAACCCTGCTGACAGCCGGTCACCCTGCGACAAGTGTCTTCTAACTCGAGGATGAGGGACAGGGATGCTCATCTTTCTCTTGGGGAGTCCCCAGATGTGCAGCGACTTCAGCAGGTGGCTGTGAAGTTCTCCAAACCAAAGTCATTTGAATTCATTGGCATTGTTTTTTTAATTAATACCTAATCAGAGAGTACTTAGTGGGAGCCAAGTAGAAGGAAAGATGTCACAAATTTGACCAATTCCTCTTTGTTTTAGTTGTCATATTTGATTGACACATTTACATAATGCATTCATTTCAACAGACACCCACCACGTGCCCAGTTCTGTGTGATGTCCCTGAGCTTCGAACAGGAATCGGGCAGGGCCTTGGCCTGACAAGGTCTCGGTTTGGTTTACGAGGCAGGTGACTGTCAGAGTGTGTGAACAATAGTGTGTGGGGGACTAACAGAGGTGCTGTGGCAGCCCACGTGGGGTGCTAACGCTGCCCGGGGTGTCAGGAAAACGTGCGGAAAGATTGGGAGGCATTCACCAGGACCTAAACACAAGAAGTGCGGGGAGGGGTGGTGGGCGCAGAGTTACAGAGGCGTGGGGAAAGGTGAGGCCTTCAGGAGTCAACTTCCGCAGGCTGGGACCTCACCCTGGGTGCCCGGCTGAGGCAAACCACGGGATGCTGCCGCTCTGCCTGGTCCAGGAACTTTCCTGGCACTTCCTTAGTGAAATTGCTTCTTCACCCACACTGGGTCGACGTGCACATGTCTGATAAGCACCGCAACAGGTACGTGGCCTTCGAAGTCACCTACGTCATCCTATTCGGGATGCTAAAAGTAACTTACCCATCTGCTGCCTGCCCCATCTCACCTGTCCAGACAGAAGGTGGGCAGGTGAGCCGCGTCAGAAGCAGGAGTTGGCAGAAGGGGACTCTGGAAATTTTGCAGCGTTTGAGTAACCATCCACTGGCTTGCAAGTGCATCGGGAGACGAGAGTCTTGCCCCACAAAGACATTGGCCTAGAGGACCCTCCAAAGGAGAAGAGAGGAGAGCCAGTGCTCATTGAGGGTCCACTCTCCATCAGCCCAGTGTCAGCTGCTTCTTGTATGTTACCGTCATCTCTGCTTAAAGAGGAACCCCAGGATGCCAGCCCACCAGCTGGAAGGGCTTATGTCAACCCCATGCCCACACCTGTCGGCACTCACACCGCCCTCCCTTCACCTTCCTGGCTTCCCCCTCACCGCCTCACCTGCACCACCTTGGCTGCTGGGTTTGGGGGGGCCTCATTCTGGGCTGTGATCCCTCCTTTCCACACAACCGCTCCAGCGGGAGCTGTCAGCACCGGCGCTCATGGGAGCGGGTGTTCGCGAACATTCGGAACTACCTTCCTTTAATGACGGTAACATGCGGATCCTTGAACAGGTAGCACATTTGTGTATTTTCTTCCAAGAGAAGCCCTCACTTGCATGCATCAGAGAAAAGGAATATGGGACAGAAGACACGGAAGAAAATAAAAGAAAATCACGTTTGGAAATTAAATCCTTACACATTTAAAAAAATGAAACTAACAGGGAATTCCCTGGCGGTCCAGTGTTTAGGACTCCGCGCTTTCACTGCTATGGCCGGGGTTCAGTCCCTAGTTGGGGAGCTAAGGTCCCACGACGAGCAGCCAAAAAGTAAAATAAATAAAATAAAGTAAAATGAAATATAACTGGGCATTTGTAGTAAAGAAAAAAAGAAACCAACAAATTCCTAACCCTTTTTTCCACACACAAGTATCCCCATGGAACCCTAGAGTTTGGGGTCCCCCTGTGATAGGACATGATGGCCACTTACTTCAATGCCTCTGAATGTCCGCCGGTCTGTAACACATGCACCTTCTCAGGGCACGGTTCCCTGGCCCGCCATGTCCTACGAGGCACCCAGTCTCTCTTCTCACTTCCTCCGCATCCTTCCCCCGCCCCCCACCAAGCCAAGGCAACAGGAAGTTCTTCTGACTCTGGTTCTCCAGCGTCCTGCTCCGTTCAGAAAACACTGCCTTTAGCTCATTTCTCCTGAACCTTCAGTCCCAGAGATGCTATTCTTCCTCTGCTTTTTAGAAGTTATCACCCGTGAGTCATCTCTTCATTTTCACTCTTCTCCTCTCTCTCTAGTCTCCTACGTATGCCCCACTCAAGGATGTGAGAGTTCAGTCTTATCTTGGACTCGAGACATGAAAGAAGGGTGAGGGAGACAAGTCGTGTGTGACCACACAGAGGATGCAGGGCAGAATCGGAGAGGAGGTAGAGGGCTAAGGAGTCGGGTGGGTGTACAGGGGGAGTTGGGAGGGAAGCTGATGAGAGGAAAGAGCTGAAACTCTGGAGTTAGACTTCACTTTCTCCCCTATGCTTCAGTCTCCTTTTCCATAAAATGGGAAAGAAATACCCAACAGGAAAGGTAATTAATGGACTAACTTTATGCGTGGTACTTTACTTACTTGACCTCACACCCTTACTCCCTTTTTTTTTATTAACAAGTGAAGAGATTAGAGCTTAAAGGTGAAGTAACTTGCCCAAAGCCACACGACTGGTAAACAGCAGAGCGGAGATCCAAACCCAAGCTGGTCTGCTTCCCCCACCCCTGCTTTTAGTCACCACCGAGGTTGCCTCACACTTTACATCCGGCATCGAATTCTCAGGAGCACCACGTCCTCAGCTGACAAATCACAGCTACTGCATCTCAAGGAAGGAGTATGTACCTCCCCATCTTAATCATCTCTAGGAGAGAGATCCTTTCCCCCCTAACCATTCCCCCCCTCACCCACTTCTCTTTATCACTTAACATACAGGTTGGTCAACAACCTGCCAGGTTAACTATGACTCTATTATCGCCAGAGCTGCGATGCCCCAGAGGGGAACGGATACAGGCTCCATTTATTCCCTTCAGATCTAGCTCCTCAGCTAGTGAGGCATTTACTAACTGCCCAATTAAATACAGTCATCCTTGGTCTCTCGGTAGAGGGTAGGGGGGTTTGTTCCAGGCCTCCCGAGGATACCAAAATCCGAGGATACTCAAGACCCTTACATAAAGTGGCGTCGTATTTGCGTATAACCTATAACACATCCTCCCTTATACCTTAAATCATCTCTAGATTACTTAGGAGAACTAATACAATGTAAATGCTATGTAAATTGTTGTAAACACAATGTAAATACTATCGCAAATTTAGCAAAGCAAAAGTTTTGCTTTTTGGAACTTTCTGGATTTTTTTCTTCTTGCATATCTTCAGTCCACGGTTGGTTGAAACACTTATGCAGAACCCACGGATACGGAAGGCAACTGTAGTTATTTGTTGATATCCAGCCAAGACAAGGACTGGTAAAGGATGGGAGTAACCATATTTCTCATAACGTCTGTGGTTCACTGTGAGATCCTGCCTTCTTAAAATGTGTCACTGGCAGACAGGCCACTGAACAGCCTCTGAGTCCCAGGTGCCATTCAATTCTGAATTCTCAGGGGACCCCAGGAGCCTGGGGCAGATAGAGGAGGGAGAAACATATGCCACCTCATAACATTCGTGTGGATTTTAAGTGTTTAAGCACAATTGGTAGGTTTGATTTTTTTTAAATCCTTAGAAGTAATTTACATGAAAACATGTCCTCACCACAATTTGCATACGAATGTTCATAGCAGCATTACTCAGAATAGCCAAAAGTGGGAAATAATCCAGATGTCCATCAACCGATGAATGGATACATGAAATGCGGTTATCTCCATGAAATAGAATATTATTCAGGAAAAAAAAATGAATGAAACACTGATACATACTACAACATGAAGGAACCTTGAAAATTGTGCTAAGTGAAGAAGCCAGGCACAAAAGACCGTGTACGGTATGAGCCCATTTATACGAACTATCCAGAGAGAGAAAAAGCAGATTTGTGGTTGCCAGGGGCTAAAAGGAGACGGGGACAATGGGGAATGACTGCTAACGTGTATGGGGTTTATTTGAGGGTGATGAAAATGTTCTAAAATTGAGCATGGTGACGATTGCACAACTCTGAGAATATACTAAAAAATCATTGAATTCTACAGTTCAAATGGGTGACTCATACAGTATATGAATTATACCTCAATAAAGCTGTTACAAATAAAAAATAATTTACAGTGAACACAATTGTTTTTTTACAATTGATACTGACTTCAGTTATGCCAACCATTGAGACGTCTTCTCTTTTAAGGTAGCTCTTTTTCATCTTGTTTACTCTCAAATCAGCTCCTTTTCAAGGACACTTACTGATTTTATTTTCCTTTCAAGCCCACAAAAAAAAAGGCACAAGGATTTTTTTTTCAAATCTGAGATGTTTTTATGATCAAAGTGATACATTGTTAAAAATTCATACAATACAGAAATAGTATAATAAACATCAAACATCTACTCATAACCCCTTTCCCAAAGATTGACACTCTAATAGTTTGGTTTACAGCCTTCCTGAGTTTTAATGCATATATAAATATAGGGGCTTCCCCAGTGGCGCAGTGGTTGAGAGTCCGCCTGCTGATGCAGGGGACACGGGTTCGTGCCCCGGTCCGGGAAGATCCCACATACCGCGGAGCGGCTGGGCCCGTGAGCCATGGCCGCTGAGCCTGCGCGTCCAGAGCCTGTGCTCCGCAACGGGAGAGGCCACAACAGTGAGAGGCCTGCGTACCGCAAAAAAAAAAAAAAAAAAAAAAAAAATATATATATATATATATATATATATATAAAAAAATGTAATTTGCACGAACTTGATCATCCAAATACACTGTTCTGAGACCAGCTTTCTTTCTTTGACAGTCTGTCATAGATAGCTTTCAATGACCAAACGTTTTGATATACACCATAATTTTTAACACCTGCTTAATATTCTGTTGAATAGACAACCCCCCAGTTATAGCAGTCAACACCACATTAATGTGTTATTTAAGCTGTTGGCATGGTTTTGCTATGCTAAACAAGCTACAATGGACGTTCTTTGAGATAAATTCCCAGAAATGGGAACGCTTGGCCAAAGGAGTTGCATGTTTTACATTTGGATGTATATTCCTCCATCACCTTCTAGAAAGGAGGCTAATTGAGAAGATCCTACATAAAGAAGTATCTTTCCTACCTGGGCATCAAGAGCCAGGGGACTGGCAAGGGGCTCTATTCGGCTGTCCATCACACCCCACCTGGAGGCAGAGGTGGGGACATCACATCTCTTCATGATTTCTTGTGTGTTTCCACAGGTGGGAACCAGGCAAATCCTTGAATTACAGCTATGTTTTCAATTCTAAGATTCCAAGGATTTCCCTTCTCAATTTCTAGTTCATGGTGATTTCCCAATTTAGACAAAATTCATTATGTCTGAAAGTAACTAGAAGAAAGTGAGCGGTCACAGAGTACACAATATGTTAGTACCGACTGAGGATAAGTTGACAGAACTAGTTAGAGCGAAAGGAACAACTTTCCGAGATTCCAAAGCACCACTTGATTTTTCTGATCTTCTCCAAAACAAGCTCATTTTCAGAACCAGGCTTTCAAAATGGTCTAGCTACGTGGCCTAGCTCCATGGTAAACTTTAAAGCCTACATCCCCTAAATAAACCCTACTTTTCTCCAGTGAAACAGAAGTTATTGCCTCTTCCTCAGACATGTTGTACTTTCCTGTTTTGTGTCTTTGTAGTTAATAATAAAAAGCTGACACCATTTCCTGAGAATATATTATATGCCAGGACCCTGCTACATGCTTTTGGTGGGATATTTAAGGTAATCTTTGAGCAGTTCTATGAGGCAAGCACTATTTCTCCCCATAAACATATAAGGGAAAGTGAAGCTCAGAAAGGTTGAGTGACTTACCTAGAGCCACACAGCCGTTCAGAGAAACCAGGTCATCCTAATGCCAACGCTTCTGCTCTAAATCTCTCCCCTGCATTGCCTGTCATCCCCCATTCTCTCCAGCTCCCAACAATCTAAATCCCTCAAGATGCAGCTCAAATCCCATCTCTTCTGACAGCTGCCCACCTTCAACCCAATGGAAGTTGTCTTTCATCATTCTGAATTCTTGTTGTCTGAACTCTGAAGGGAGTATTGTCCTCGACACAGTTTGCCACTCCTTTTTTCAGTTTAATTCATTCAGTTGTCCCTTCCTTCATGTCTTTTCCATGAGCCAGGCTCTGCCAGATGCCCAGCCCGCAGCCGCAGTTCTCAAGGAGGTGAGACCAGGATTGTACCTGTCCCTAGACTTCGGACTCATCAGAGGCAGGGGTGATGGTTACTCTTTGTATTCCCCGGAGCAGCGGCAGAGCCCATGAGGCACGTAGCAGACATTTCTGGATTCATTGGTGAGTTGGATGGTCAATGGCAGTGCAGGGGGAGGGCTGCTTTTCTCCCCCAAGAGCAGTGCCACTGAGTCTCTCCCTGTACCCCATGACCTGCCTATTCTGTAAATTCACCCCTTCCTGCTCTGAGGCATTTCTCCTCTCACCCGGGAGGCAGCTCTGGCCAGATCATCTATCTCCGTGCCCTGTCTTCTGCAGAGAGGGACGTGCAGCCCAGCAGGTGCCAGAAAACAAGCCCATTAAAGCTCCGTCTCTGCTCTGGGCATGAGCTGCAGGCGCTCCACGGTGTTTATCTTCCCTACAAGCAGCTGGGGGGATGACGAGGGTCTCCCTCAACGTGAGAAAAGCAGGAAAGAGAGTGTACCTGGAGCCCCAGGTCACAGAACAACAGGCACGGCACCCAGTGTGGTGCCCCCCATCCTGAGTACCAGGGCTGGGCCCAGACTACGAGGAAACCAAAGCCTGATGTCTACCCCCATTCATCCTTCCGACGGCTCTTCTGGCCCAAGACACACACACACACACACACACACACACACACACACACACACACATACGGACAGCCCCTCCTTCCCTGGCCCCCTGACAGGAAAATTCAAAAGAGAACACATAAAGCAACTCTACTCCAAAAAAATTAATTAAAAAAAAAAAGAACACAGGTGACGGAAAAGCCAAGGAAACTACCTCGTACGAGGGAACTGGTGTAGGTGGTCCCCGATCCCCGTGCTGCAATTTGAGAGCATCAGGCAGGACTAACTCCTCAGCCACCTGCCACCAGGGCCTGAAAGTTCTCATTTAGGGTTGTTTTCTGAGATGGCCCCAAAGTCTCTCTTTGAGGGCTGGCTTCATGGCACTCGGAAGGGCCCTACACGTAGTTTTACGCCCTTCTGGGGCCATATCGAGAATCTAACAATTTTTTAATGAGAGTGACCCTGTGTTTTCATTGTGCACTGGGCCCTGCGAATCACAAAGCAAGATTCTTCAGGAAATGGATGCAGGATGGAACAGGCTCTTGATGGGGGGAGAGGGGCTGGTGAGGGCCAAAGGGCTGACCCTGAGAGCTGGGGCAGCTTCACTGGCCCCGCTCAGGCCCCAGCAGCTCAGAGAACCTAACTGAAGCTGGGCCACCCTGTGTCTTGTCCCTCCGCCACCAGCCTTTCCCAAGACACCGAAGCCAGCAGAGCACTGAGAGCTTCTGGGTCTCACCGTGTCCCTGGGAAGACGCCAGAAAGCGTCCCCCGAATGTAAACTGGTGCAGCCACTATGAAAGCTCTAATTCAAAAAGATACATGCACCCCAGTGTTCATAGCAGCACTATTTACAATAGCCAAGATATGAAGCAACCCAGGTGCCCATCAAGAGATGACTGGATAAGGAAGATGTGGTATATATATAAATATATATATATATACACAATGGAATATTACTCAGCCATAAAAAGAATGAAATAAGGCCATTTTCAGCAACATGGATGGACCTAGAGATTATCACACTAAGTGAAGTAAGTCAGACAGAGAAAGACAAATATCACGTGATATCACTTCTATATGCAATCTAAAAAAAATACAAATGCATCTATATACAAAACAGAAACAGAATCACAAACATTGAAAACAAACTTATGGTTACCAAAGGGGAAGCGGAGGGAGGGATATATTAGAAGTATGGAATTAACAGATACAAACTACTACACATAAAATAGATAAGCAACAAGGATTTATTGTATAGCACAGGGAACTATATTCAATATCTTGGAAAACAATCTGAACTATATATATGTATATATAAAAACTGAATCACTTTGCTGTACACCTGGAACCAACACAATATTGTAAATCAACTACACTCTAATTAAAAAAAAAAAGCATCCCCCTGCCTCCCCGCCCTGGGTGTGCACACGGAGTGTGATGGTGGCTCATCCCCATGGTTACACACTTCTGTCCATCTACCAGGCCCTGGGCTCAGCCTCCAGCTGCAAATCCTCCTACAGCCACCAGGGCCGTAACAAGGTCAACTCTAAGGACCGTGCTGTAGTTTGCCGGCTGCCTTCAGCCACAGCAAATGGGACTGGAAGCCCCTGGTTCACTAGGGCTGAGCCCACCCCACAGAGAGCCCATTTCAGACTCCTTGTGATCCAGAGCCCAACTAGGGAGCAAAAGTTCACCCCTAACCCCATTCCCATCAGAAGCCCTGCTCCCTCTTCTGGGAAAACCAGCACTTTATTAAAGCGGGGAGTTGGGCGTGTGGAGTGAGTGAAAGGAGGGGGCTCCTTTCAGGCAAGAGCCAGGTCTTAGACTCCTTTGCATCCCAGTGTCAAGCTCAGAGCCCTGGTAGGAAAGAAGGAAGGAAAGAGGGAGGGAGGGAGGGAAGGATTACCTAGGCAGAACTATTTAGGATAGCGCCTAGGAAACCCTCCTATCTTCCAATCTCCTCCAAAACAGCCTGTCAGGTTCCACCAATATGACTGCATTTCTTAAGGACCTTTTGCAGCCTTCAGAAGCCCCAATAAAATTCAAATATTCCTGGAAATAACTCTGTGAGCTTTCTTCCAGGGAGATAAAGGGTGGTACTTGGAGTCTGGTGGAAGCAGAAGGAAGGCAGGGAGAGGGGGAGAGGCAGCGGTGACAAAGGCAGGCACACACCGGCGGCCACACTGCGGAGGGGCCCTGTGCAGTCACTGTGGCTACAGAGCAGGCACACGCGGCTCCAAGGGGCTTCTGAGCCGTGGCTGCTGAGCTTTGCTTGTCCTAAGCTCCTTCCTGCCCCAGCTCCCTGCTGCCCCCGATCCTGACTCCCCTCCCTTCCTGAGCAATAGAAAAGCAGGCCCTCCCTTCATGGAGGGGAAGAACCAAGCTACATCGCGGGTGGGAGCACGGATGCGCGGCTGGCACTCCTGCCAAGTGTCCCCGAGCCCTGCCTTCCAGCCCCTCTTCCCAGCATCCTGCCTGCCTGTGTGGATGTCGGCCCAGCCCCGCCCACTGGGGCCCCAAGGAGGCTGCGCTGAAACAGGCCTCCCGCTTGGTCCTACCTCGGAGGGGCGTCGGGAAAGAAGGACCTGGAGGGCCTGCCCCCAGACACTCCCTGGAAACCGGTCCCACTCAGCAGAAGGAGACCTCATTAGAAGGGCCTGCTGCAAAGCGGATTAGGCATCCCAGTGAGTTCCCGTCACGCGGCTATTATTATCAGTAGTTTTCATCATAATTCAGGACTCATAAGTAGTTCGGAACCAGTGCCCCTCTCGCCAGCTGCAGCTGCCCCGGGATCAGCTGATCGGCACCAGGCCCCCCCCAAACCTACATTCCCACTTCAAATCCACAAGCGTGTGGATTCATCAAGGGCTCGGGCCTCTAGACCTCCCCCGGAAGGGAGAATCAGCGCTGGCGGTCCTCAGGGAGGCCTCCGGAGGGGGCAGGGCCAGAGCTGGGTCCAGCAGGATGGGGACCGGGGCACCTGAATTGGGGGGTGCAGCAAAGGCAGCCAGAGATCTCTTTCTACCTTAAGCACGTCTCTGCTCCCCTGCCTGGTCCCTAATAGCCCGGAAGTTTCCCTGTAACTGCCCCCAAAGCAGCAAAAAGCATTCTCCTGTGAATTCTAGGGATCAAAGTGGTCTTTTCTACCCTCCCCTAAGTTCCCCCACAGACCTGGGGAGTGAGGATAATGCATCTCAGTTCCTCTTCATACCTGCTGCTGCAACCAGTCAGAGGGCAGTCTCCAGGGTCCTCCACCCTCTCCATCCTGCTCCAACCTGGAACTGTCTCCCGGGGTGTCTCTAAGCCTGGAGGACAATTCAGCCCCAGGGAGCCCCTTAGCTACTTCTCAATGCTCTCCTGACTGGAGAAGCTCATCTCAGGGCTGGACAGGGTTGCTGTTCTCACACACAAGGACGGCCCTGCAGGTAGTGGCCCCCAGGATCCTGTCTCACCCATCCATATTCACTCATTGGCTCCGCTGGACATCTGCTGAGGACCTCAAGCCGAGTGCTTGCTGGGACAGAGGACAGCAAACCCATTCATCCTTACTGAGCTCCCCACCTGGGGAGCAGATAAGGAGCAGGGCTGGGGTGGAGGTCGTCCATTGTGTAGGAGGCACTGCTGGAAGTTCCGCGGCCTTTGCCCTCAAGGAGCTTAGAGTCTCCAAGCTGACACAGTGTGATGAGGCTGGGGGCAGGGGCTGCCAGCAGGATGCAGAGTGAGCAGCTGTGGCGGGGGGCCTAAGCAGTGCTAAAGAAGGGGGGGAGCAAGGGACAGAGGCCTGGCAGGCCTAACGGCCATGGATCTGGGAACTGGAGCTCAGGAAGAAGAGGAGAAGCACTCTGCTCTAAACGGAGCCAGGCACGGTCAGATTTACATTCTAGAAGGTGACTGGCCAGAGCTGAAGGACGCTGTCCTGGAGGAGCCTGCCTTCTCTGTCTAGTGAGCGATGCCTGACAACTGCACTAAAGCAACGGAGGTGAGGCAGCGCAGAGGGACAGAGTGGATGGATTTAAGGAGGGCGCACGGACAGGACGTGGCAACTAATGGAAGCAGGTTGCGCGTGAGAAGGAAGACGACACCCGGCTTCTGGCTTGATCAGCCGGGAGGACAGCTGAGCAATTAACAAAGGCTGGGAATACGGACAAGACGCAGGATGATGGGGATGATAAAGGGCTCAGTTTTGAACTCGTTGACTTTGAGGTGTTTGTGGGACAAATAGGAGATGCTGAAAAACTGTTAGACGGTGTTATGGATTTGGAAGATAATGGCAAACTGAAAGCATACAAGTACTTGAGGTCATCCAGTTTGTAAATGACAGCAAGGTTAAACCTCGAGGAAGGGCTTCCCTGGTGGCGCAGTGGTTGAGAGTCCGCCTGCTGATGCAGGGGACATGAGTTCGTGCCCCGGTCCGGGAAGATCCCACATGCCGCGGAGTGGCTGGGCCCGTGAGCCATGGCCGCTGAGCCTGCGCGTCTGGAGCCTGTACTCTGCAACGGGAGAGGCCACAACAGTGAGAGGCCCACGTACCGCAAAAAAAAAAACAAAAAAAAAACCCCAAGGAACACTATCATATAATCCAAAGGAAAAGGAAGAGGGACCTGGGGAAAGTTGAATGGAATGATCAGAGATAGAAAAAAATCAGGAGAGAAAGAGAGTGAGTGCATTAGGACTTTTCTGCATGTAAGAAGTCAATGCAAACTGGCCTAAATAATAGAAGTGATTTAAAGGTGCGTGTAATTGGAAATCCAGGGCCAACGCTGGCTTCAGGTTTAGTTTGATCCAGCTGCTCAACAACGACATCAAGGATCCAGTTTCTTTCTGTCTCTTGGCTCTGCCTTATGTGGGATTAGCGTTCTTCTAATGCCAATTGCCAAAACTCCTAGGTTTCATATCGTCCCCTCTGAGTTCAGAGGAAAAAGACCCACACACCCAGATATCTCCCAGAGGAGCAAGAAACTTTCTTACCTGGAAAGCTATCAAATTTTTCCCCACCCCTGAACCAATGTCTGTGGCTCTAATTAGCTTATATGCAAACCATTTTCCCCAGATTTAGAGCATGAGATGGACTTGATTTTCCACAAAGCGCATACACAGAGGAGTAGAGTCCTTAAATTAAAAAAAAAAAAAGTATTACCAAAAAAATAGAAAGAATGGATGTTAGAGGAAAGTATTGCAGATGAGATATTTTCAAGGAGGAAGTGGTCAACAGCATCAAAAACAGAGAGATTGAGGGTCACCTTTTTTTAAATGAGGTGGGATGGTAATAGCCATCCATCCTACGGTTATGGCGGGGGGGTCCATCTAGAAATTCTTCCTGGAAATTGTGGTACCCAAAGGGAGTCAAACCATGCCTAGGCTTTGGACAGTATGTATGAGCAGAAGTGTATATGTGTGAGTACAGCGGATCACATGGCCACAGTGAATTTTAGGAAACTCACTCTGACCTCAGAGTGGGGATGCAGTGAAGGAGCCAGGGGCAGGCAACAAGAGCAGGGGAGGCTCTCACAGGTACTTGGGAGGCCTCATCCAGGCGATGGTGGTGACGGTGGCCAGGGATGGAGAAGAGGATAGAGTGAGCAATATTAAAGAGGATAAGACAGGCCTTCCCTGTTGGTGCAGTGGTTAAGAATCTGCCTGCCAATGCAGGAGATACGGGTTCGAGCCCTGGTCTGGGAAGATCCCACATGCCGCGGAGCAACTAAGCCCGTGCGCCACAACTACCAAGCCTGCGCTCTAGAGCCCGCAAGCCACAACTACTGAGCCCACGTGCCGCAACTACTGAAGCCCACATGCCTACAACCCGTGCTCTGCAACAAGAGAAGCCACTGCAATGAGAAGCCCGCGCACCACAACGAAGATCCAATGCCGCCAAAAATAAATAAATAAAACAAATAAATTGTTTTTTTAAAAAAGAGAGATGATAGGACAGCAGGACTGGGGGGTGTTTGGAAATGAAGCGTGAGGAGGGGAGGTACTCTGGATGTGAGGGCAGGACTGGACAGCCCCCACCAGCCACCATCAAGGATGAGGGCCCTGCCAGAACTCTCCTTCCCTCCCCAGCCAGTTCATCCACTGCTGAGATGCCAGTGATGTCAGATGTGCTGCCACAGTCAGGATGACTAACTATTCACCGTGGAAAGGGAATTGCATATACACGTGTGGGAAACGCTTCAGGCTCCAGCTGGCTCCCCCGGTGCGGGGAGGAGGGTGAGCTCCAAGAGGAAGGAACTAAAGGGGAGAGATGCTCCCCCATTAAATTTTCTATAAAAATGCAAGTAGAAGAGAATTTTGCCCCAAGGAGCAGAAGAACAGGATCCTAAGTCTTCATTTTGGAGGCAGCTCCCTCAGTGGCTGGTGATTTTTCTTCTGGAAGGTAAAGTGTTTGCAGTCCCTGTTCCAAGAACTTGGACCCCAAGTCCTTTTTTTTTTTTTTTTTTTTCTCCCAGACTTTGGCTTTGGTCGAATAGGCGATGCTGGAATCCTTTCTGCAGGAGACCAGACCCAGTTGCACTCTTGGCCACGCTTCCTTGGCCCTGGATCCAGTTTGGGGGGAAAGGGAGAGGGCTGGAGGACTGATAGAGTGGAGAACACACAAGGGGATGATGGAGGAGGGATGGACCACTCTTCCCAGCAGGAAGAGAGAGTCCTGGCAAAACAGCTAATCCCCTGCCTCTGCTTTCTCGCTTAGCATCCTCAGGCCAGAACTTCTTGCCCTCGTCTGACTCTAGGGGAGGAAGAGGTGGAAGAGCTGCGGACGAACGTGTTTCCAAGACCCGCTCCACCAAAACACAAGCCACCAATCTGGAAAACACAACCCCTGGCTCACCACGGCCGCACCTGCCTCCACCCACACAAGTGAGGCCACTCCGTTTGTGTCTCCAGGATGTGGTCCACATCCAACCCTGGCGTCCAAGGAAAGAGGCGGGAGCTACAGTTGCTGGAGGATGTCTACGCTCACTGCTTTGGCCTTCTCTTCCCCAAAGCAGCAGGAGAATCTGGAAAGAGTCAAACTAGAGGTCCCGGTTACTATTTTCAGAAGATGCTCAAGGAAATCTCTTCTTCAATCTAAAAACCTCTCCACCCAATCACCAGGAAGGCCACAAGGTCAAAAGCAGCCTTTTGCCTCATACTCCGCCCCTTCTTCCCCCTCACTGAGCACCAAGAATAACTTCCTGCTGGGGGTGAGGTGGGTAAAAAAAGATTTAATTACAGTTTCTGTTTCTGACCTCACTCCCCCACCCCAGGGGCCGCCATGCTGCCCTGCCTGGCTGTGGTGTCAATGAAAGGGCACCAGCCTGGCTGACACCACCGCAGGCCAAGACGCCACCCAGAGAGAGACTGGGAGCTGGAGGGTCATCTATCTCCAAGGCCAAGCTCACTCGTTCTCACAGCAATCCCTGAGCAACCTCTGGTAATACCAGAACATTTGGTCTTGGGGTATCTTCTTCAGATGCCTAAGGCAGGATGGAAGGGGCTTCTAAGTCTTTGAAAGAGAGGGTAGTTTTCCCCTGGATATCTCTAGGCCAGCATCGCCTTCTCCTCCAGTTTCCAAATCTCACCCCTTACCCCCCTAGCCGCACCCTGACCACATCCTTGCTGCTCTGTGGCTGTCCATCAGGACTGCTTACTGCTAAGTGCCTTCTCACACGCAGTTCTCAGCAGCATGAAACGGGGCTTCGTATTGTGTGGCCTGCCCTCCATTGTTGACAAGCCTGGGTAACACACCTCTCTGGATCCTCCACCCTCACCTCCGGCTTCCAATGGAAAATTTTTTTAAGTCTAGTATTCACCAAGCAAACATTTTGCAAGTCGTTCTCTGCCCATGGCCAGCCCTTAGCTATCCTCTTAAACTCTGACAAGCAGGTGAAGAGGGTCCTTCTCCCCACAAAGCCCCCTAAACTCCTTACAGTTTGAACCTGGTCATCAGATGTTTCTGAAAAATGAAGGCTGATCCAGGAGGGGCATCTATGGCGCTGTGTGAAAGCTATTTTTCTGATTTGGGACCTCACCCACTGGGATTCCGTTAACAGCCTTTGTTGTCCAAGAATGTGAGTTAGGAATCCCTCCAGGAGGTAAGAGGGGTGATTAAAACGAAGAAGAGAATAAAAGCTTTTAGACATGGTCCCTCCGTGCCAAGAACCGCTCCGGAGGCTTACAAGTGCTCGCAGGCCCATCAAAGGGAAGCCGGGGCCGATAACGCTGTTTGTTGACTCGGTGAAATACTACATCTCAGGGTTATTGCCACTGAAAACATCTCCTCTATCTGGGATCTTTTCTACACCAAGCACACAATTGCTTCATTCATCTCCTCAGAGGAATCTGTCACCAAATCCATAAGCTGCCTCTGCCAGCAGGCGGGTTGGGACACCCACCTGCCCAGCCTCCGCCCACTGGGATGAGACAAGGATGCGGTTAATAAAACCCAGATTCTCTCCCACCCTGCGGGCAGCACACTCCTCCCTCCCCCGACCTAGCCCAGCCCGCCTCACCATCAGAAAAAACCAAAGCAAGGGGAGAGGGATGGGAGCAGGAATTTGGTCTCAGTCAATGTTCAGGGAGCTTCACATACACATACGATGTAGTCCTCCGCCCAAGAAAGGAAATCTAACCTCACAGTGTGCCTTCTACGTGCCAGGCATATGCTATGTCACACGACTGATCTTTACAACGACCCAGTGAGGCTGGTCTTTCATGGAGGGAAAAGTTGCCCAAGACCACAGTGGCAAGAGTAGGACTCGAAAGCAACTCCCACCCCTGACGGGAAGAATGTGGGCAAACCATTGCGAATCTGAGCTCTGTGTCACCTGCCTCTTTACTGAGGGTAGTAATGGTACCTCCGCGCCCCACCTCCCAGCCCTGTGCAGAGGGGAATCGCGCATAAGTCTAAGTGCGCTGTAACCTGGAAAGCAGTAGCCAAACGTCAACGGGGCTGTGACTTCCTCGAGGGCGGCAGGGTGTCCTGCTTCATCTCCGTGTCCTGGTACCCAGATCACCCTCTATGGATGTCGGGGTGGGATGAAGCAGTGTCCACATCACGGGCCATGGGGAGCAGGGAGAGACCTTCCCATGGTGCGGTGGGGTGTAGAGATAGATTGGGGCTGGAGAGGTGGCAGGGGAGCCAGGCTTCACGTGGCGGACCACCCCGAGGGAAGATTAAGCACGTGCTCTGTTCTGGGAGTGGGAAGCGGCTCAGGGGACCCTCCCCCCGACAAGGCTAGTCAGTCAGATCAGCAAAATCTGCTGAGGTCTTACAGGAAGAGCCATGCGACCCTGTCAGAAGAGGTGAGAGCTGAACCGATGCCCAAAGCACTCTCACTCTGACGGAAGAGTGGGGCAGGCAGAGGGGTGATGCCTGCCTGATGCCACCTTAAAGAAGCCCTGCAGCTCCTAACAGAAAGGCAGCCCCTGCCGCCCGGGTTTGACTCATCTAAGAGCAAAAAGCAGCTGCTCTGGGCAGGTTTTAGCTGGGGGGAGGGGGGTCCCCACAGACCCAGGTCAGCCTTGTAGGGAGGGGGCTCCTGCCAGAGACACCAACATCACCATCACCTCACACCTCTGGGGACGCCCCCTCTGCCCCCTGTGAGAGAGGCTGAATCCCCAGGGCACTTCTCTGTACCTATTAGTGCACTGACTGCTTTCTGAGTTTTCCTGCAGGCCCTGCGGTCCTGTCTCTTCCTTGTGGAACCGAGGGCGGGGCCCTTATGCCTCCTGTGTCCTCTCAGCAGCTCCCACGGGGCCCCGCCACGTGTGCGCCACGGACAGCCGTGAAGATGAAGGTGGGTTCAGGTGAGGAAGGGGATGAACGCAGAAGAACGTCGGAATGGCCCGCTTATCCCATCGCCCCCTGCCCTGCCGGCCCACCGCCCACCCCAGGTCCCCCGACATGGCCCCCCGGGGCGCCAGGCACATTTCAGGCCTGCCCCCCTCTCCCCAGGTCCCCAGATCCCCAGGTCAGCCGGGTGTGAGCCCGAGCGCCGCCTCCCCGCCCCGGCAGGAAGCGCTGCCGCGGCTTCACCGCATCTGCATCACGGCCATAATGGAGCCCCGCTCTCCTGGAGTGATTTGTGTGTCGAAAATACGCCCAGGCTGTGAAGGAAGGCGGTAGGAAGCTCTGTCGCTTGTTTTCCTGCTCAACCAGAGGGAGACGAAATGTACTACCACGGGCTCCCCAGTCTGCAAAACCGCGTCTGATTTCAGAGAAGATTTGTAACAGGCATTAGCGCGGGCCAGTGCTGGGGGGCCGGGCTCCCGGCGCTCCCTCCCGCCCTCCTCCTCCGCAGCTGGGGCTTAACCGGCGGAGGACCTGAGGACCAGGTGCCCGACAAGCCCTGGTGTTCAAGAGTAGCTGCTCCAGCGCTTCCCTGGTGGCGCAGTGGTTGAGAGTCTGCCTGCCGATGCAGGAGACACCGGTTCGTGCCCCGGTCCGGGAAGATCCCACATGCCGCGGAGCGGCTGGGCCCGTGAGCCGTGGCCGCTGAGCCTGTGCGTCCGGAGCCTGTGCTCCGCAACGGGAGAGGCCAAAGCAGTGAGAGGCCCGCGTATCGCAAAAAAAAGGGGGGGGGATTCCTCCCCAGGAGAATCTGTGGGTAATTTTCCACTGCCCAGTTCAATGGCGCTCTCACCTGCCCTGACTGGTCACAGTGAGGAGACCAGGAAGGTGGGGAGCCCGCACGGAAGCCCCGCCCCCCATCCCTGCAGCATCCGTGCGCGTCCCGAGTAGGTTTTGTTTGTTTCCCCTGGGCCCCAGCTCCCCCTCACTAACCCCTGGTCCTGGAACGCCGGGGTGTGTGAAGGTGCTGTCGGTGGGAACCAGGCACCCTCTGGGTAAGAACGAGAGAATCAAGGCCCGGGTTTCAGGGAGCGGGGACAAAAGCCAGTGAGTCGCCTCCCTCGCTAAGACACCCGGCGCGGGTGGATGCACCCTCCCTCTCTCCCTCCCAGCCTCCCTGCCTCCCTGCCTCTGCTCCTCCCTCCTCCCCGGAACCGCTCCCACCCCCAGCCCTGAGCCGCTGATGCCCTCTGGGTTCTGTTTTCATTCCAGGCTGTGGATCCGGTCGTGGGAAGCAGGTAGGAAACCATGATTCTGGAGGTTAAATGAAGAATTATATTTAGTGCTCACAGAAAGCCAAATATTGGGTTAGCAGCCAGAAATGGAGAGGGAAAAAACCCAAAGCAAACAGCAGAGGAAAGAAATTCCTACCAAACAAGGTCCCTATTCATCCTTCCAATCCCAGGTGCAGGGGCCTGCAGGGGTGAGACCCGCTGAATGCGAGCAGCCCATCCTGTGTTTGTGGCTATGGACAAACACGTGGACCCCAGATTTGATGAGCCCCCAAACTCTGATCCCTTACTGCCTGTCCCCATGGGACCCAGGGACTCTCAGCCCTGCCCACAAAGGTTGTCCATATCTCCCCTGGCAGGCGTACCCCAAGCTCACTGTGTTGGCCCCAAAGCCCTTTGGGAGCCAGGGGTGGGGTAAGGAGGGGCAGAGCAAAGTGAAATGTCCCTGGTTTGACCTCAGATGAGTGATTTAACCTCCCTGAGCCTCACGTATGGAACGCAGGGTTGGATTATGATTTCACAGCTCCTAACATTCTATTATTCTGTTTCTGCCTAAAATAAATAGTAAGAGTAAGAGCGTGAACAAGACCACGACAGCAGTACCTATCTGCTTCCATCAGAGCTTAGGGTGAGGCCCAGACATAACGTGCTGTGTTTCAGCCTATATTCCCCACACCCGCCGGGGAACCTACCCTAACCCTAACCCCGGGGACTTCGACCCTCCGCAGAGTGAACTTCTGGGATCTGAGCTGACTGCACTGGACTCCAGTGATGTTTCTGGAACCTGCTCTGACTGCTGTGAAGTCAGATAACAGCCTGGGCTGGGGGAGGACTGGAGGTTCAGGAAGAGGTTGAGAGCAGGTGGGAGAGAGAAGGGACAGAAGGAGGAACCATCGCAGACCCCGCCCAGTCCCCTCCCCCCAGCCAGCATCTTCTGTGGGATCAGGGGAGAAGGCAGTTTATCCTCCTAACTCCAAGGCTCATTTGTATCCAGCCTCTGGATTTTCTAATTATCTTCCCCTCCTATGGATTTCTCCCGCGGGGGAGACCTACGGTAGGAGGCTGGATCCCAGGTAATGAAGGACCTTTAAAAGAAAAGTTGCTAGTCAGGGGGCAATGGACTGAATTCTGACCAACCAGAGAGGAAAGACTGCTCCTAAGTCTATCTGTTTGTCTCTATGTGTCTCTATTTATTTCTCAAATGCTTGACTCTCTCTGCCTCCCATGCCTTAGTTGCATTTCCTGTACACTGATGAACGCTCACTCCAAAGAGCTCAGCCTGAGGGCAGACCTGTCTACTAGCTCATCCCCCACCCATCCCTGTCTTCCCAGGTTCCAGCCCTCATCAGCAGGGACTCAGAAACAGGTGTCTGTCTGGTGAGTCAGGACCAGAACCTCGGGAGAGGACACACAGAGCCACCCACTGACAAAATTGTGAAATAAAATGAATTCCCACAAACCTGCCACTTCTTTTGCATGCCTTAAGCTCAGCAAATTACACCACCTTCCACCAGTCTCCCAGAAACTAAAAATCGTCCTTGTCATCCATCCAATCTGTCACCTCCTATTTATCTCCCCAATTTATCTCTGAAATCTCACCAGTCCCACTACAATGGTATTGGGAGGATAAAGGGACAAAAGAGTACCTGCATGTGTGGAGAAGGAAGGGAGAGAGCCCTAAAGCCTTATGGTCTATGGAGGGAACTCTATCAATAATACCTAGAGCTGAAAAATAAAGAGACAGGAATAGAAGCATATTATTTACCGATATAGAGGTAAACGCCAAAAAAATCAGAAGAGTTGAAAAACGTTGCCTCTGGAGAAGGGGAAAGGAGAGGCAGGGAGAAGGGGTCCACCGTTTTTCATAACAAGTCTTACAGAGCTACTTAACTTTTTCATCTAAATGTATGTATGATTTCAAGCAAAGATGAAACTAAAAAAAAAGATAAGAGCAGAAATTACCAAAACAAAAAAACCAAAGAAACAACAGAAAGGATCAATGTAAAATGCTGGTCCTTGAAAGAAAATTCTAAACCAGACAAATCTCTAGCACACCTTGACCATTAAAAAAGAAAGAAAGATCCACTAACAAACAAAATTAGGAATAAAAAAAGTACAGTCTCCACCTACACAGAAGATTTTCAAATACAGTGAATGACTTTGTGTATTTGAAAACTCAGATGAAATGGATAATTTTCTAGAAATAAATAAATTACCAAAGTTGGTGCAAAAATAACTAGAAAGCTATTAAAAATTTTAAATTGATAATCAGAGGTCTCTCACCCTAAAAGATATCTGGTTCAGATGGTTTTAGAAGCTCATTTTCTTAAACTTTAAGGCACAAGTAAATTCTTAAACAAATGTCATCCTCCCAAATCCTTCTTATAAAATTTTTGCAGGACACAGGATCACCCACCTATAAGCTACGTTTCCCAGCCTCCCTTGCAACTAGGTGTGGCCATATGACTAAATTCCCACCTTTAATTATGAGCAGAAGTGGTTGGCTACTTCTCCACCACTTGCCGTATTAGTTCCCTAGGGCTGCTGTGACAAAGTACCACAAACTGAATGACTTAAGCAACAGAAATGTATTCTCTCACAGTAGAAGGAAGCTAGAAGTCAGAGATCAAGGAGTCATTGCAGTTGGTTCCTTCTGAGGGTTATGAGGGAAAATCTGTTCCATCTCTCCTAACTTCTGATAGTTTACTGGAAATCTGTGGTATTCCTTGGCCAATCTCTGTCTTCATGTTCACGTGGCATTCTCCCTGTATCACTTCATCTCAACTGCAACCCCTTTATTAGTTTGCTCAATTATATCTGCAATGATACTGGTTCCAAATAAGGTCACATTCTGAAGTACTGAGGGTTAGAACTTCAACATATGAATTTGAGGAACACAATACTTGCTTAAAAGGAAATCGCTTGTCCTCCACTTTCTTATTTTCCCCTTCCCATCAGCTGGAACACAGACACAGAACTGAACCAACTTTGACCATGTAGATGAAGACATACCTTAGGAGATGACAGAAACATAAAATGGAAAACCCCTGGGTCTCCACATGACTACACGGAGGAGATCTGGACCATTCATTTCCAGACTGTGAGGGAGAAAGAGACTTCCATCTTATTTAAGCAACTGTACTTGGGTGGCTTTTTTGTCATAGGAGCTTAGCTTTTACCCCAACAAATACAGCTACTCAACTTACTTTATAAGAATCTTAACTTTAATACCAAAACCCAATAAACACAGAATAAACAGAAAAAATGTAGAAGCATATCATTTATAATCATAGATGCAGATAAAGAAATGCTAGCAAATTAAATTCTAGGAAATATATATTAAAAATAAAGCATGGGGCTTCCCTGGTGGCGTAGTGGTTGAGAGTCCGCCTGCCGATGCAGGGGACGCAGGTTTGTGCCCCGGTCCGGGAGGATCCCACATGCCGCGGAGCGGCTGGGCCCGTGAGCCATGGCCGCTGAGCCTGTGCGTCCGGAGCCTGTGCTCCGCAACAGGAGAGGCCACAACAGTGAGAGGCCCGCGTACGGCAAAAAAAAAATAAATAAAGCATGACGGGCTTCCCTGGTGGTGCAGTGGTTGAGAGTCCACCTGCCGATGCAGGGGACATGGGTTCGTGCTCCGGTCCGGGAAGATCCCACATGCCGTGGAGCGGCTGGGCCCGTGAGCCATGGCCACTGAGCCTGCGCGTCCGGAGCCTGTGCTCCGCAATGGGAGAGGCCACAACAATGAGAGGCCCGTGTACCACAAAATAAATAAATAAATAAATAAAGCATGACCTAGTGTGTTTGTCTCAGTAATTCAAAAATGGAATGGTTCAACAGAAAATCTATTAAAGTTTGCTAATTTAAAGATTAAAAGAGAAAAAAACCCACTTAATTAGCACAATCGATTCTGAAAAAATATTTACTGAAGTTCAATACTCATACAATTGGGTACACAAACAAAGAGTGCATAGTTAATAACGGGAAGGATTTCTTGTTAAATTTGTTTGATAATAGCACTACAGTTATTTTTCTTTTTTAAAGAATTCTTATCTTTTAGGGATAGATACTAAAATGTTTACAGATAACATGGCGTAATATCTGACATTTGTTTCAAATGACACAGAATGAGGAGAAGTTAGCAGAGTATGGATAAAACAAGACTGACCATGTGCCAACAGTTATTGAGGCTGTGTAATGCATAGACAGAGGTTTATTATACTAGTCTGTGTGTTTTTATATGTTTAATTTTCCTATAATGAAGAGTTAAGAACATTCAAACTCATTCATGACTTTAAAAGAAAGTAGGAACAGAAGTCAATGTCCTTAACCTGACAAAAGTCATCTATCAAACTTAGAGGAAAAACCACTTTTGTAGGGAAACTTAAAAACATTGCCATTAAGTTCAAGAACTAGACAAAGATGCCTGTTGTTGCTGCTTCTACCCAACTACTAGAGGTCCTAGCCTATGCAAGAAAAGAAAGAAGAGAAAGAAGATATATAAGTATTGGGGGTTGAGGGAAAAGACAAAACTATCCCTATGTACAGATAATGTGATAGTATATAGAAAATCCAAAAAACCTGACAAACTATTAAAACTAATAGTAGAGCTCAGCAAGGAAATCTAATTTTTAAAAAACATGATATTCACAGTAACAACAAAAATGATCCAGTACCCAGGAATACTTCTAATAAAAGATTTGTTTTCTGAAGAAAATTATAAAACATTATTAAAAACCTAAGAGGAGACTTGAATAAATGGATAGGTATATCATGTTTATGGAGAGGAGGACTCACTCTTGTAAAGATATCAATTATCCCAAAATTAATATATTAATTCAATGCAATGCCAATCAAAATCCCAACAGATTTTTCTTGTAACTTGACAATCTTATCCTAAAATTCATGTGAAACATCAAGTGTCAAGAAAAGCTAAACAATTTTGAAAAGCAAGGTGAGAGAACTTCTTCTAAATCTGTAATAGTTATTTCAGTAAGATAACTGAGTAGGAATAGACAATCAGACCAATGAAATAGAATAAAGAGCCCAGAAACCCACATATCTTTGGAAATTTGATATATGACAGAGGAGATATCCCTAAACATCAGTAGGGAAAGAATGAATTATTTGGTAAATGGTGCCAGGGCACTGGTTATTCACCTGGAAAAAAAATTAGGTGTCTACTTCACACCATATAGAACACATAAATTCCAGGCGTTCAAAAGACATAAATATAAAAAAGGAAAATTTTTAATTTTCAGAAGAAAATGTAAGAGGAAACAAGAAAATACAGTAGGATACCTTTATGACCTCAGTATTGAAAAGGAGTACTTAAATAGACCATAAAAGCCTGACCCATAAAGGAAATGATTGATAAATCTGACTATAATAAGATGTAAAGCTTCATTCAAGAAGAGAAAACCTCTAAAAATTTAAAGACCAGGACTAGAAAAAGATATGTGCAGCACACACAATAAGAGTTTCGGGAATTCCCTGGTGGTCCAGTGGTTAGGACTCGCGTTTTCACTGCTGAGGGCACGTGTTCAATCCCTGGCAGGGAACTGAGATCCCACAAGCTGCGTGGTGTGGCCAAAAAAAAAAAAACAGAAAGAAAGAAAGAAAGAAAAAGAAAGAGTTTAATAAACTAACACAACATTGTAAATTAACTATACTTCAATTTTAAAAAGATAGTTTAATATCAGTATTTTATCCACACTTTATAAGGACCTCTTAAAGATCAGTTTAAGAGAGGTTCCATTTCCAGTGGATGGAGTAAGCATGTCCCGCCTGCCTCCGCCATTGAATGCAACTATAAATCCCACACAGATTGTGTGGGGCAGTTAGCTCTCCAAGGACACTGAAAAGTAAGTGGTAATAGGCTGATGGGAGAAAGATGCCAGAATTCAAAGTTCTACCCAGTCAGTGGTGAGGGTACCTATTTTTCCCCTTTGATATCACCTGACCTGAAGGAAACCCGAAACCCAGAAGTACATACTAGATGAGGACAGAAAGAGCTCCCAGGGAAACCTTTTCCTGGTCTGGAGAAGGGGAAAAGAGTCAGAAAGGGTTCAGTACTTTTGTTGTTGCTGTTCTCTTTTTTAGCTCTCTCCCACTCCAATCACCAGGTATTACCAAAGAGAAGGCATGATATTGGCAAGTGGCAAAGCCCTGAGGGACACAGAGGAGGCGTGGCCTCCAGAGTGGGGGGCAAATTTCCTGTTTGTTACTCTCTGATTTGAATGACTGAAGATTTCTCATCAGATACCATAGAGGCCAGAAGGAGGAGGAACAACATTTTTCAAGTGCTGAAAGGAAAAAAACTGAACCAAGAAACCTATATCCAATTCAACACAATGCTTATCAAAGTTCCAACTGTGTTTTTTGTCAGAAGTAGACAAGCCGACCCTAAAATTCATACAGAATGATAAGGGACCTTTAATAGCCAAATCAATTTTGAAAAAGAGGAATAGGGAGTTTCCTGGTGGTCTAATGGTAAAGAAGCTGCCTTACAATGCAGGGGACGCAGGTTGGATCCCTGGTCAGGGAACTAAGATCCCATGTGCCACGGGGCAACTAAGCCTGTGTGCCACAACTACTGAGCTTTGGCACCTCAACTAGAGCCCACATGCCACAAACTACAGAGCCCACGCACTCTGGAACCCACACGCTGCAACTACAGAGCCCATGTTCCCTGGAGCCTGTGCACCACAACTAGAGAAGAGAAAACCCACATGCCACAACTAGAGAGAAGCCCACGCACCACAACAAAGAACCCGCCCGCTGCAACAAAAGATCCCACATGCCGCAACTAAGGCCCAACACAGCCAAAACTAAAATAAATAAATAAATAAATAATAAATCTTAAAAAAAAAAAAGAAAAAGAGGAATGAAGTTGGAGGACTCATACTTCCCACTTTCAAAACTTACTACAAAGCTACAGTAATCAAAAAAGTGTAGTACTCAACAGACGAATGGATAAAGATGTGATACACACACACAATGGAATATTACTCAGCCATAAAAAAGAATGAAATAATGCCATTTGAAGCAACATGGATGGACCTAGATATAATCATACTAAGTGAAGTAAGTCAGAAAGAGGAAGACAAATATCATATGATATCACTTATATGTGGAATCTAAAAAAAAATGATACAAATGAACTTATTTACAAAACAGGAATAAACTCACAGACATAGAAAACAAACTTATTGTTACCAGAAGGGAAAGTGGGGGGGGGGTAAATTAGGAATTTGGAATTAACAGATACATAATACTATATATAAAATAGATAAACAACAAGGACCTACTATATAGCACAGGGAGCTCTATTCAGTATCTTGTAACAACCTATAATGGAAAAGAATCTGAAAAATATATATACTCTTTATTATATATATTCTATATAATATATATTATATTATATATACATATATATAACTGAATCACTTTGCAGTACACCTGAAACATTGTAAATCAACTATATTTCAATAAAAAAAAGAACAGTGTAGTACTGGCATAAGGATAAACATATAGATCAAGGAAATAGAACTGAGAGTCCAGAAATAAACCCATTTATCTATAGTCGATTGTTGACAAGGGTGTCAAGACTGTTGCATGGAGGAAAGAATAGTCTTCAACAAATAGTACTGGAACAACTAGATAACCAAAAATACAAAAGACTGAAATTGGGCTCTTACCTCACATTATATACAAAACATAACTCAAAATAGATCAAAGACCCAACTACAAGAGTTAAAACAATAAATCTCTCAGAATAAAACATAGATGTAGCTCTCTGTGATCTTAAATTTGGTAATAAAATCTTAGATATGACACAAAAGGCATAAGCAACAAAATAAGAAATAGATAAATTGGACTTTATCAAAATTGTAAACTTCTTTAAATCAAAAGACACTGTCAAGGAAATGAAAAGACAATCTACAGAATAGGAGAAAATATTTATATTTCATATATCTAGTATCTATGATATATAAAGAACTCTTACAACTCAACAACAAAAAGATAAATAAACCAATTCAAAAATGGACAAAAGACTTGGCCAGATATTTATCTAAAGAAGATATACAAATGGCCAATAAGCACATGAAAAGATACTCAACATCATTAGTTATTAGGAAAATACAAATGAAAAAAACCCAGTGAGATACCACTTCACATCCACTAGGTTGGCTATAATAAAATAAAATAAACAGGAAATAACAAGTGTTAGTAAGGCTGTGGAAACATTGGAACCCTCATAATTTGCTGGTGGGAATATATAATGGTGCAGCCACTGTGGAAAACATTTTGGCAGCTTCTCAAAAAGTTAAACATAGAATTATTACATGACCTAGCAATTCTATTCCTAGATCTATATCCAAGAGAATTGAAAACAGGTGTTCACACAAAAACTTGTACACAGATGTTCATAGCAGCATTATTCATAATAGCTGAGAAGTGAAAACAACCCAAATGTCTGTCGACTGATGAATGGAAAAACAAAATGTGATATATCCATACAATGGAACATTAACTAATCATAGGAAAGAATGAAATATTGATACAAGCTACAACGTGGATAAACCTTGAAAATATTGTGCCAAGTGAAAGAAGCCAAACATAAAAGTCACATATTGCATGACTCCATTTATATGAAATGTCCAGAACAGGTAAATCCATAAGGACAGAAAGTAGATTAGTGGGAACGGGGACGGGGGAAATAGGGAGAAACTGCTTAATGAGTAGAATTTCTTTTTTGGGGTAATGAAGATGTTTTGGAGGTAGATACTGGTGATGGTTGAGCAACATTATGAATGTACTAAAAGCCACTAAATTGTGCAGTTTAAAATGGTAGATTATCTATCACATGAATTTTATCTCAGTTTTTAAAAAAGCATTCTAAATCCAGTGAAAATATTCTTCAAGAATGAGAGTGAGGAGAGTTCCGGGAAGATGGCGGAAGAGTAAGACGCGGAGATCACCTTCCTCCCCACAGATACACCAGAAATACATCTACGCGTGGAACAACTCCTACGGAGCACCTACTGAACGCTGGCAGAAGACCTCAGACCTCCCAAAAGGCAAGGAACCCCCCACGTACCTGGTTAGGGCAAAAGAAAAAACTAAACAGAGACAAAAGGATAGGGACGGGTCCTGCACCAGCGGGAGAGAGCTGTGAAGGAGGAAAAGTGTCCACACACTAGGAAGCCCCTTCGCGGGTGGAGACTTCGGGAGGCGGAGTGGGGGAGCTTGGGAGCCGCGGAGGAGAGCGCAGCAACAGGGGTGCGGAGGGCAAAGCGGACAGATTCCAGCGCAGAGGATCGGGCCGACCGGAACTCGCCAGCCGAGAGGCTTGTCTGCTCGCCCGCCGGGGCGGGCGGGACTGGGAGCTGAGGCTCCGGCTTTTGTCGGAGCGCCGGGAGAGGACTGGGGTTGGCGGCGTGAACACAGCCTGCAGGGCGTTAGTGCACCGCGGCTAGCCGGGAGAGAGTCCGGGGAAAAGTCTGGACCTGCCGAAGAGGCAAGAGACTTTTACGTCCCTCTTTGTTTCCTGGTGCACGAGGAGAGGGGATTAAGAACGCTGCTTGAGAGAGCTCCAGGGACGGGCGCGAGCCGCGGCTAAAAGTGCGGAGCCCAGAGACAGACATGAGATGCTAAGGCCGCTGCTGCCGCCACCAGGAGGCCTGTGTGCGAACACAGGTCACTAGCCACACGCCCTTCCGGGGAGCCTGTGCAGCCCGCCACTGCCAGGGTCCCGGGATCCAGGGACAACTCGCCCGGGAGATCGCACGGCGCGCCTCAGGCTGCAACGTCACGCCGGCCTCTGCCGCTGCAGGCCCGCCCCACACTCCGTGACCCTCCCTACCCCCCGGCCTGAGTGAGCCAGAGCCTCCGAATCAGCGGCTCCTTTAACCCCGTCCTGTCTGAGCAAAGAACAGACGCCCTCCGGCGACCTACACGCACAGGCGGGGCCAAATCCAAAGCTGAGCCCCTGGGAGCTGTGAGAACAAAGAAGAGAAAGGGAAATCTCTCCCAGCAGCCTCAGGAGCAGCGGATTAAAGCTCCACAATCAACTTGATATACCCTGCATCTGTGGAATACCTGAATAGTCAACGAATCATCCCAAATTAAGGAGCCCTGTGGATGAAAGGCTCTTGGTGCTGCAGCCAGGAGTCAGTGCTGTGCCTCTGAGGTGGGAGAGCCAACTTCAGGACACTGGTCCACAAGAGACCTCCCAGCTCCACGTAATATCAAACAGCAAAAATCTCCGAGAGATCTCCATCTCAACGCCAGCACCCAGCTTCACTCAACGACCAGCAAGCTACAGTGCTGGACATCCTATGCCAAACAACTAGCAAGACAGGAACACAACCCCACCCATTAGCAGAGAGGCTGCCCAAAATCATAATAAGTCTACAGACACCCCAAAACACACCACCAGACGTGGACCTGCCCACCAGAAAGACAAGATCCAGCCTCATCCACCAGAACACAGGCACTAGTACCCTCCACCAGGAAGCCGACACAACCCACTGAACCAACCTTAGCCACTGGGGACAGACACAAAAAACAACAGGAACTACGAACCTTCAGCCTGCAAAAAAGGAGACCACAAACACAGTAAGATAAGCAAAATGAAAAGACAGAAAAACACACAGCAGATGAAGGAGCAAGATAAAAACCCACCAGACCTAACAAATGAAGAGGAAATAGGCAGTCTACCGGAAAAAGAATTCAGAATAATGATAGTAAGGTTGATCCGAAATCTTGGAGATAGAATGGACAATAGAATGGACAAAATGCAAGAATCAGTTAACAAGGACCTAGAAGAACTAAAGATGAAACAGGCAACGATGAACAACACAATAAATGAAATTAAAAGTACTCTAGATGGGATCAATAGCAGAATAACTGAGGCAGAAGAACGGATAAGTGACCTGGAAGATAAAATAGTGGAAATAACTACTGCAGAGCAGAATAAAGAAAAAAGAATGAAAAGAACTGAGGACAGTCTCAGAGACCTCTGGGACAACATTAAACGCACCAACATTCGAATTATAGGGGTTCCAGAAGAAGAAGAGAAAAAGAAAGGGACTGAGAAAATATTTGAAGAGATTATAGTTGAAAACTTCCCTAATATGGGAAAGGAAATAGTTAATCAAGTCCAGGAAGCACAGAGAGTCCCATACAGGATAAATCCAAGGAGAAATACGCCAAGACACATATTAATCAAACTGTCAAAAATTAAATACAAAGAAAACATATTAAAAGCAGCAAGGGAAAAACAACAAATAACACACAAGGGAATCCCCATAAGGTTAACAGCTGATCTTTCAGCAGAAACTCTGCAAGCCAGAAGGGAGTGGCAGGACATATTGAAAGTGTTGAAGGAGAAAAACCTGCAACCAAGATTACTCTACCCAGCAAGGATCTCATTCAGATTTGATGGAGAAATTAAAACCTTTACAGACAAGCAAAAGCTGAGAGAGTTCAGCACCACCAAACCAGCTCTACAACAACTGCTAAAGGAACTTCTCTAGGCAAGAAACACAAAAGAAGGAAAAGACCTACAATAACAAACCCCAAACAATTAAGAAAATGGGAATGGGAACACACATATCGATAATTACCTTAAATGTAAATGGACTAAATGCTCCCACCAAAAGACACAGATTGGCTGAATGGATACAAAAACAAGACCCATATATTTGCTGTCTACAAGAGACCCACTTCAGACCTAGAGACACATACAGACTGAAAGTAAGGGGATGGAAAAAGGAGGTGACATTACTAGGCAAGCAAACCCAGAGGAAATGCAGTGAGGGAGAGTGGGGCTCCCCTGCCCTCCAGACGCCCCGCGTGCCCGGCAGCCTCAGATGAGCCAAGCCCCACGGTCCCGGCCCTGCACGGGCGCCTCCGAGTGCCTTTCCTAACGGCCCTGCTGGAAATGAAGGCGGCAGCTCGACCAGGTTCGACAAAGTGGAACCACAGAGAGCTCACCCAGTGGCGTCTGGACTCCAGGACTGTCACACACAAGAAACTTGTGCAGATAGGAACCAAGGCGGCTCTGTCTGGAAGGGAATATTAACACAGCTTTTACGAAACTGAAACGGAAGCCCTGTGGCCCCATCATAACACCCGTGCGCCGCAGAACTGCCTGATGCAAAAGGAGCCCCAGACTGAAGACGGGGCCGCGGCCCGGCCTGCTCTGGACGACCCCTGACGTGAAGCTCCCGCTACAATCTGCTCTCGGGTTTGCCGAAGGCTCGGAGGCACTCCTGTCCCGGCTGAGGGTGAACGCCCTGACCTCCACAGCACCACCCAGCATGCCCTTAGCAAGTAAAGTTAGATTGATTTAAAGGAAAATGTTTCCTTTCAGTAAACTAGTGGGCTCAGAGGCGGCGAGGCCATTTCTGTAACGCACACATATTTACTGAGAGTTCTTTTACTCCATCTCTTCGGAGGAAAAGCTACACCAGCTACCGCAGAATCAAGTAAAGTGTGTCTCTCCTGCAAAAAAAAAAAAAAAAGAATGAGAGTGAAATAAAGATATTCTCAGATAAAAGAAAACTAAGATAATTTGTCATCAGCAGACTTGTTCTAAAATAAATACTAAAGGGATTTCCTTGGCAGTCCAGTGGTTAAAACTCCACACTTCCAACGCAGGGGGCGCAGGTTCAATTCCTGGTTGGGGAACTAAGATCCCAGATGCCACACAGCCCAAAATAAATAAAAATAAAATAAATGCTAAAGAAAATTCTTCAAGCTAGGAGGAAAATGATACCTAAAAGAAACTTAGGGCATCAGGAATGAAGAAAGAGAAAAATGGTAAATAGAATAGAGCATTTGTCTCCTCTTAAGTTCTTTAAAATATGTATGACAATTGAAAGCAAAAATTATAATATGCTTCAGTGAATTTCTGGTGTACATAGATGTGATACACATGACAACTACAAGATGAAGGGAGAGGGTGAAGGAACCTATAGGGTGGTAAGCTTTCTACATGTTACATGAAGTGGTAAAATATTAAATATATATTATAATCCCCGGAGAAACCACTGAAAACAATTATTTAAAACTATGCAAAGAGACAGAGTTAAAAGCTCAACAGATAAACTGGAATACAAAATACTAAAAATGTTGACCTAGTTTTAAACATATCAATACACATATGAAATAAAAGTTGTCTAAAAAGACAGGGATTGTCAGATTCAATTTAAAATGAAACAAACAACAAGATCCAACTATTTGCTGTCTACAGTTTTGTAGTATAGGTACATTAAAAGTATAACAATGGAAAAAGAAATACCATGCAAACACTAATCAAAAGAAAGGTGAAGTGGCTGTATTAACGTTAGACGAAAGAGACTGCATAGCAAGGATAATTTCCAAGAATAAAGAGGAGCAATATACAATAATTAAAGAATCAATTCACCAAGAAGATGTAACAGTTTTAAATGTGTATGCACTTAGCAAAAGAGCTTCAGCAAATGCTGATAGAATGGAGAGAATTAGACAAATCCACAATTATAGTTGGAGACTTCAACACTCCTCTCTCAGTAATTGATAAACAAGCCAACAGAAAATCAGCAAATATATAGAAGAACTGAACTATTCCATCTAGCAACTGATCCAATTGATATTTACAGAACACTCCACCCAACAAGCAGAGAATACATTCTTCTCAAATGCACATATATATTGGACTATGATAGATCATATCCAGAGTCATAAAACAATACATATAATAGACTTGAAATCATACAAAGTATGTTCTCTGACCATAATGGAATTAAACTAGTAATCAATAGCAGAAAGATAACTGGAAAAACTCCAAACACTTGGAAATTACACAACATAATAACCCATGGGTCAAAGAGGAAGTCTTGAGGGAAATTAAAAAATACTTTGACCTGAATGAAAACACCACATATCAGAATTTGTGGGATGCAGCTAAAGCCATGCTTAGAGGGAAATGTATACTCTTAAATGCTTCTATTAATAATTGAAATGAAGGAAGATCTCAAGGCAATATTCTAAACTCCCACATTAAGAAAGTAGAAAAAGAAGAGCAAAGTAAACCCAAAACAATTAGAACGAAGGAAAGAATAAAGACAAAAAAGAAACCAATGAAATTAAAAGCAAAAACAATAGAGAACATCAAGGATAAACTCAAAGCTGATTCTTTGAAAATTGCAATAAAAGTAGATAAATCTCTAGCTAGAGTAACAAAAAAGGGGGTGGAGCAGAAGAGAAGACACAAATTACAGTCCTCCATCGTTATCTGGGAGGGATTCGTTTCAAGACTCACCTCAGATACCAAAGTCTGTGGATGCTTAAGTCCCTTAAGTCCCTTAGATAAAATGGCAAAGTACAGTAAGCTCTCTGAATCCATGGGTTCCACATCCACCAATAGGGAGGGCCGACCATACCAACTTCTGGAGTAACAGAGAGGATCCCCCTATAGACCCCACAGACATTGAAAGAATAATAAGAGAATACTAGGAACAATTCTACACGAATAAATTTGACAATTTAGATAGAATGAACCAATTCCTTGAAAGCCACAAATTAACAAAGTTTACCTAAGAAGAGACAGATGACCCAAATAGTACTGTATCTATTAAAGACATTGAATTTATAGTTTAAAGTATTCTCATAGTTTCTTTTAATTTCATTGGTTTCTTTTTTTCTAACATGTGTTAAAACTTAGAACTGCAAAACCCCCTCCTCAAAAAATTCAATTTTACTCTGATTTTTAAAATCAATTAAGAAAAAAACCAAATGAATAAATATCAAGGTGCACATAAGTAAGTAGAAAATTCACACAAGAAACAAAGAAAAACTATGAAGATGTTCAACTTCCCTAGTAATCAGAGAACGCAATTAAAATGACAGTAAGAAGTCATTTGGTACCCAGAGTTTGATCACAGCAAGTACTGGGAAGATGCAGAACCACAGGGCTGTCACTCACTTCTGGTAGGAATACAGTTGGCCAATCCGTTTGGAGAGGAATTTCACAAGATAAAGATAACAATGGTCCTGCCTTTCCCCGCAGCAATGCCCCTTCTAAAATTATAAAAGGAGTGCAAAAGAGAACATGCCAAGAAAGTTCATTGCAGCATTGTCTGTAAAAATATTTTATGCAAAATATTTTTAAGCCAGAGATTTATACATGGTGTATTATTCATATGATGTAATACTATACGATATTTTAAATGCTATTTGATAATATGCTATTTTAAATAAATGACCTTAGAACTATGGAATCAACATAGATAAAAATCTCAAAGATAGAATGCGGAGCGCAAAAGCAAGCTGTAAAATGACACTATGTATGTAAAGTTTGAAAACATGCAAAACAATGTTATATATGGGTACATGCAAATGCTTTGATAGTATAAAAATATGCCTTGGAAATGTAAACACAAATTCAGGGCAGGCACTACCTCAGGGGATAGAGAGGAATGTGTTCAGTGTAGAATACACAAGGGGACTTCAACTGTACCTATAATTGCTTTTCTTTCTTTCCTTTTTTTTTTTTTTTTTTTTTTGACCGCGCTGCGTGGCCCGCGAGATCCCAGTTCCCCAACCAGGGGTTGAACCCAGGCCCTCGGCAGTGAAGGCATGGAGTCCCAACCACTGGGCCACCAGGGAATTTCCTCTTTTCTTTTTTTTTTTTTTTTTTCGTGGTACGCGGGCCTCTCACCGCTGTGGCCTCTCCCGCCGCGGAGCACAGGCTCCGGACGCGCAGGCTCAGCGGCCATGACTCACGGGCCCAGCCGCTCCGCGGCACGAACCCCCGTCCCCTGCATCGGCAGGCGGACTCTCAACCACTGCGCCACCAGGGAAGCCCCTCTTTTCTCTTTTTAAGAAATACTATGCAAGCAAGGCAAAATACTGGAATTCAATGGAGATGGATGATGGGATTTCATTATGTTATTCTTTGTATTTTTCTAGACATTTGAAGTATTTCATAATGGAAATGGTAATCACCATTGCACACAGTAATGCATTCTAGTGGGTTAGAGTCCTTAGCCATGAGCATTGCGGCTCGGCTGCCCAGGCTCCGATGCCACCTGTACTTCTCCCTGATTGCGGGACTTGGGAAAATTACTTAACTTCTCTGGGCCTCAGTTTCCTTAACTATAAAATAAGGATAATATTAGGACTTTCCTTACAGTATTTTTGTGAGGGTTACATGAGATAAAATGTAAGATGCTTAGTATAATGCCAGGCACATAGCAAATATAATTTGTGTTAGTTTTTTTAATTATAGTTTTTCCTCAACCTTTGAAATTCAACTATCAACTCTGTGCCACCGTCCCCAACACTGCCTTCATGTCAAATCCATCTATCAACCCTGGACTAAGGAGAGCTGGGCACTCCATTCTGACTGTTCACCTTGCTCACCTGTGTAGCTTAGGTATTTGTTTTGCCTGTCTTCCTGACTATACTATTTTCTTATTTACCTTTGCATCCCAAATGTCTGGCAATGGTAGGAATAGGAGAATCATTATGGATGCCTGCAAGAACAAAACAAACAAATGAACATGAATATCCCTCCTGTCTCCAAATAAACCCACTAGTGTTTCCTCTCCCTACCCACTCCTCTTCCCAAGGGCCCTGGACCTTTACAGACCAGCTCAAATCCCTCTAATCACAGAAGAAATACTTAAGGGTCAGTACTCCGAACACATGTGTAGAAGACAAGCTTAAAACAGAAAAAGAGTCTCTAATGGTGGAATTTCAGACCCTAAGGGGCACATACCACACACACACACACACATACACACACACACACACACACACACACACACACACACACACACACACACACACCATCTATCTCTGCTCAGAGAAGAACTATCTCAACCAGTAAGAAATATTGAAAGATAATGTGGGAACAGAGCTCTCAGAAAAAATAAAGTTGTGAATGTTATCTTGAAAAGTTGTGGTGAGTCACACTTAAAAAGAAAACAACACACAAATCATATTCTTTGTGAATAAAAGAATGTTTTTCATCTACTGGCGAAGAGGGCTAGTTAAGTCTTCTTGTGAATTCTTTATTGAAGACTGAAGTAAGGAATTCTTTTGTTAAGTAAATATTCAGGCCCTTCCTTGCCAAAGAGCTTTTGAAATCCTTGCTGTAATTATGCTGATGTTTTCTGTGTTTATATGTTAAATGCCTAGAGCTTAATTGTTAATGGGCAAATAAGAGAAACCGCACAGTCCCTGCCAAAGGAGGCCGGATCGCTGGGGCCGGGAGGACAATGGCTCGGCAGGACTCCCCGGAGGGGCTGGAGGGCGGTTAGGACAGAGCGGTGGCCCCGGCTCTGCTCTCTGTGGATGCGGCTCACTTGGGCCAGGGAAGACACAGCCCTACAGGGAGAACAAAGGCAATGGTCAGGTCGTGGACCTGGGCCTGAACTCTAGACCGAGTTTCCTTTCTCCTCACCGCCCCCAGGTCAAGAATTCCCGCTGCCCCGAGAAACCAGCCGGAGAATTCTGATGCCGTCCGAATAACCAGAAACCAGGTGGGAGCTTGGTCACAGGCTCTTATCCCAGGGCAGGTGTCCTGGGCTGGAGACCCACACCCCGCACTCACCAGCCACGCTCGCTCTTTCATCCCTTTCCGGGGTCCTCATCGGCATGATGGGGATGAGGGTACCCTTTCATAAGGGTTTTATGAAAATTAAATCAATGAATATTGTAGAAACATGCTTAGAACCGTGTCTGGCACAAAGTGAGTGCTATTTAAGTTAAAGATTTAACTGAGAGTTCAGAAAATATTGTGTTACGTTTCCAGGTATTGAATTCATCTGGAACAGAGGTGCAAGTGACACCCTATGCATGGACCTTGGGGCTCGTTGCGGTGTTACAGGGAATCGCCATACATATGTGGTTGGTCCTCCCACACATCAATGCATGTTTAATTACAGTGTAGTCTTTCTCGTCTCTGCCAACATCCTCTGGAAGATTACACGCAGAAGATGGGAATTAGTGAGGAAACTTCCGTGTACCCCGACTGAAAGTCAAACAGGGCCTGTTCTGATCAACCCTGTCTTCTCTTTCTCTTAAACTCCTCCCCTTTAGGGGTTGGGGTCCTGGCAGAAGCGGACTGGGACCTGCAGAGCCTGCTAGGGTATCTCCAAGGTAATCTGAGCTATTCCATGCAAAATAACCTTAAATCCAAAGTTAGAAGATCCGTTGGAAGGAAGGAGTTAACTGGAAATCTCTCTAAGACTGTTTGCTGAGAAGCCTTCCAGTAGTGTTGGAGCGAGGAGGAGAGCAGAGGAAACTCAGAGGGTGCAGGCTTGGGGCAGAGACTCAGTCGGCCAAGGCAAGGTAGTACCCTCTGAGATCCAGACCTTCAGATGGGTTGAATGTGGTCAGAGATAAGGTTCTTACACAAGTAGCAGGGGTGGGGGGAAAAGCTCTCAAGGCTTATTAGGCTCTTAAAATTTCAGAGTTGAAAAGGGGCATTTCAGCCCTCAGCTATCAGCAGCTAGCCAAGAGCTGAGTTTCCATGTTTCTGGGCACGAAAAGCTCCTTGGTTCTCAGCATCACTGGACCAGCGCCTACTTGGGCGTGAACTCCTTCAAGCACAGCCCCCGCCCGTCTGTCCTCTCTCCTGGAGAGAGGAATTCATCAAAGCACTGTCACATAATCTCCTTGGCTCTGCACAACCACATCTTTGGGATAGACAGAAAGGTGCTATTAAGGCATTTGACAGCCGAGGAAGCAGATGCTCATGGTGGCTAATGACATACCCAGGACCACGTGGCTGCTTCACCAGACTTGGGTACACCCCCTCTCGGTTTCTGAGAGATTCCCAAGGGAAGGAGGAAAAGCCAGGGTTCTACTCCTTGTGCAGGCACTAGGACCTGTTCCCCATCTTCTGATTAGAACCATGGCCAGTGGCCACATCAGGTGAAGGCCAGTCAGCAAGGACCGCACACAGACCTCGGTGCTCACGAGCCCCTCCTTCCTCGGCACCTTCAGAAGCAGCTGGTCCTGATCGATGCCCAGAGGTGGGCTCTCCAGAAGCCCCTCCACTTCCTTCTGCCTGGGATACTGGGAAGAGGGGCGTTTTCAGAGATGCTGGAGACCACACTCCACAGGTGCCCGCACTTCCATCATGTGACAGCTCAATTCCCCTCACTCTGTGAAGGGGGCACAGATATTGGAGAGCCTCCTGCCAAGACCCTGGGAGGAAGCCAGGAAGAGATGCCTGGCCAGGGAAGGGGTGAGCCCCATGGGGAAAGGTCTGCTCACAGCTGAGGAGGTTATTCAAAGAGACTTGGACTTGGAAAGGGCCCTGGAGATGGTGGGGTCCAGTCCCGGAAACTGGCTGAGGAGCATTGGAGCAAGAGACCGAAACCAGCCAAGTAGAGGAGGACGGGAAGGAGAGGGTTGAACAGTGATCAGAAAGACAAAGAACAGGCGGTTTGGAAGAGCCAAGAGCGTAATCGTAAATCGCTTGCAGACGCCGGTGCAATACACAACCGAGGCTCCCGCGGGGGTGCCCGTTCGGGCACGTCTACTCAGCACAGTGGGTGTGATCCTGTGCGTGTGAGCAAAACCCCCAGTGAGTCATCCAGTGCGTGTAATGGTCCTGTCGGTTCGTGAATCATGGAGTGTGTGTCAGAGCTGGGGTGTGTGTGTGTGTGTGTGTGTGTGTGTGTGTTTCAGTGCACAAGGCAGTGATGCCCAGAGTGATGCTGGGAGGAGGATGAAAGCCAGCCCTCCCGGGGTGAACTGTGTTTAAAGGGCACCACGCTTCATTCACACCCTGCATCACGCTCCACATTTCTGAACCTGGTCCAGAGAAAGCCATCTGTCCTCCCTTCCTGATGAAACCCCCCCTATGGAGCAGCAGTGCGAAATTCTTCAGGATTGTGGGGTTGTTTTCAGAGTCAGAGATAGCCAGGATCTTAGAATCCCAAATTTCAACCCCTGCGTTTTAAAGACAGAGGAACAGCGGCAGGGAAAGCCAGCCCCACGGTCCCAGAGTCACAGGGAGAGCTCATAGCAAAGCCAGATGCAGACCCAGGTATCCTGGTCACCCCCATCCTGCTGTCCTTGTTCCACCTGCAGGTCCTTTTCCCTTTTTGCTCAAGGATGTGATGAGATCACTCCTTTTTACTAAAATGCACCGGACCCACCCATGAAGTGAAACACTGTTGTTACATCTTAGAGGCTGGAGTCCATGAATAACCTCATAGGCAAAGCTGGGGCGTCTCCAGCCAGGTGGCTTAGACTGAGCGTCATTTCACCTCTTCTCCCAGAGCCTCACTCTCACCCCATCCAGGTCAGGAGCAGCCAGAGGGAGACCGCTCTTCGGTCTGTGTCCATAACTGGCGGGGCCTCTTGGCAGACGATACCGTGATTCAGAAGTTGCTTATGAGCCATCTATGAATGTCTCACTCAGGACGCCTAGCTCTTTCTCCTTTCACCTTCCTAGGGGCTGTTTCACTGCTCAATTGCTCCAGAAAAAATGAAAAAATAAATACAGCAGAGGATTTACTTTAGCAGTTCTGAGGAAGAGTTTACTAGGTAAAGAGCCTGAACCGATTAACTATTAAGATGGGGTTTAGGATAATCTGTGAGTTTCAATTATCCATTCCATTCATTCTTCTCCGATGGCTCAGAGTTGACCCGAACTTCAAAGGCAGCACTTCAGCCCCTGGATTTATTGTTCTTATTTCATATTAATTAAGTACTTCCTATACACCCAGCATGGCTGAGACCGTTCAGTGGACACAGACTCTGCCCTGCATCCCTGGAGAGCAGAGACTGATTATCTCATCTATCTGGACTTCAAAGCCCTTTACCTCCAATAGCATCTTGTCCCTGAATGTGGAGGTGGCTGGGATGCCGAGGGTGCAACAGGACAGAGTGAATAAAAGGAGCAGAGAAATCACGGCTTCGGGTCAGGTGTGGAGCGATCTTACGTCTGAGCCCAGGTTCTGCAGTCACAGGAAGGTGTGCCCTGCAGTCAACAGGGCTCTGCTAAATGTACACATTGGGGAAGGGAGTTAGGAAGCCTTCTTGTGTGCTGGACCAAGTAAACATTGATATAGTTAAGTGTCCTTCATACACGACACACGGGCCAAAGGAGAATAACCAAATGTTTCCTTGAATATAAATAAGTGTATTTACAAAGGTATTTATTTCAGCAGTGTATGTAATAGCAAAAAGCTGTAAACAACCTCCAAAAATCCATTAATAGGAGATTAGTAAAATAAATGATGGTACATCCATTCAATGAAAAACAATGCAGCTGTGAAGAAGAATGAGTTATATCTACATACATTAACTTGAAAAGAGATCTATGATTATTAAGTTTTGAGAAAGCAAGTTATAGAAGATGATGTTATCTGTAATAAAAAATTTTAAAGGGTAGCCTATAAATAGATACATATGTTTATATATATCTGTACATGTTTTAAAATGTGGGGGAAATGTGGAACCTAAGTATATGGAAAAATGTGGAAGGATACACATGAATCTGGTTACATTGTTTACTTCAGAGGGTGGAGTTGGAATGGATAAGAAAATCTATTTTTCTATACTCTGTACTGTTTGACTTTAAGTATGAATTATTTTTATAACTTCAATAAAGAACAAAATGCATTGTGAAAATAAAGAGAATAAAAATAGGTTTGTCGATGCTTCCCAGACACCCTCAACACTGGAGCTTGCCCCCATGTGAAATGCCTCGCCTGTTATGACATTTGGAGAGCTGGCAGCCATCGCTTGAGAAAACATGGCACATTTGGCCTCTGCGGCAGCGTCATGGAACAAACAGAGACTTCGGCTGTCAGCTCCAAAGAAAAATACTGATTTGCGTAAACTTACGTGACCTAAACTTATTCAGTGACTTTGAGATATCTCACTCTGATCAGATAAAATTAATTAAGAGGAGCACAAGTTTCTGGCAACTGTACTCCACCTCCTCCATTATTGATCCAGGACATTGGAAATCGGAATCCATCACAGATTCTTCAATCCCAGCATGAGTCAGGAGGAGGGAAAGGGCAGGGAAGGAGGGTTTGCTGTATGTGCCGGGCCCTGGGATGGGCACCGTGCCTACGCCATCCCACTGGATCCTCATGCTGATCCAGCAAGGATGTGAACGTACATACACACACACACACACACACACACACACACACACACACACACACACTGGAGCATGCACTAGAAACTACAGCACAAGACAGAAAGGGAGAGCCCAAGACCCAGGAAAGAAAGACACCCATGGCCTGAGAGTGGGTACCAGGCAGGCTACTCATCAGGCCAGGAGAGTAGTGATTCTGGGGTCCCTCGGACACCTTGGCCAGGAGCCTGGCTATTTTGACACCGCCTGGGTCTACTTTATTCCCACTGAGGGTCTGAAGCTCTGGGGACTGGGGCCAAAGCACGAGAGGAAGCTGTTGTAGCCAGGACTGAAATCTAACTCAAACCAGCTTTGGCAAAACATTGTTATTCAGCTCTTGGAACTGAAAATGTCCATGAGTAGATGGCTCACTGGAATTAGGACTCAACTAATGTCAGTCAGGGTTCATCCTGTTTCAGTATTTCTCAGCTCTGGTTTCCTCCGTGCTGTCTTCGTTTTTCAGGCAAGCTCTTCTGATGTGGCAGCAAAGATGGTCCCAGAAATTCCATGTTACTTGGTTCCTTGCAACTACCCATTCCCATGAAAAGCAAGCATTTTTTCCCCCAATAGTTTCAGCACGAGTGCCAGGGATGGCTCTCAGGGGACCAGCTGGGGTCATGTGCCCATTTCTCAATTAATTACCATGGCGACCTGATTGGGTTTTCCCAGCCTTTTCCAGATCACATGGATTAGGGACGAGGGAGTGGTCTCCCTCTCCAAAATTGGAGGGATAGTACCAAAGCAAGAAGGGAAGGATGCTGGGCAAGCTGACCACAGGCGTTCATCACAACGTCACAGAGACACCTACAAGGAGACTGTAAACTGAGAAACTGGTAGGTGTTGGTCATTTATACCTGTCACCTCTTGGCAACCATAAGACCCTTGGAAATTGTTCAACACAGTGATATAAGCTCTGAAGACACTACCGACCCTGGTCTCCCATTGCTTGCCCTCTACTCTTGGAGACCCAGTCCCTGGCCCTCCCTACTTTGAATCTGGGAGGATGAGGGTGGACGCAGAGGCATGGGCTGCAAGGGGCACGTGTGTCGTGGCATTGGGGGGGAGGGGCAGGCAGGAAGCATGAGCAAGTGGGGGGGCACATGCGTGTTCTCACTGGGGGCTGCCACGTGCTGGGGTTCAGGAAAGCTCTCTGCTGGGCACGGCCAGGGTAGGGCTGCCTTGCACACTTGTTCAAGCTGTGCCACAAAATACTAAATACAACCAAATTTTACTTGAGGAAGGAGCCTCCTCATCTGCACAGAGATGCCGTAAGGGCAAGAGGAGCCCTGCTAGTAAGTGACAGAGAGAGAAACCCAGACCCCACTCCATCATCAGCTGTGTGACTTTGAGGATAAAAATATGATCATGGACGTTACGGCGCTTTTTGAAAAGTCATAAACACAAGGTATTCTAAATCACTCCAGTTCTCCAGCCAGCGGAGTGCTAGAGGTTACCTAATTTGTTCCCAGGCTCTAGTCATATGAGAGCACAGACTGTGGGAGAGATTGATGACTGTGGCTCCCTTGAAAACATCACACCCACGGCAATCTCTCGTTTTTCCATTTCCATTACATATAGGACTGTATCAGGTATTTATGCCCACAATTTTTTTCTTTGTTTTTCTTTTTTTTTTTTTGGCCACGCCACTCAGCTTGCAGGATCTTAGTTCCCCAATCAAGGACTGAACCCCAGGCCCTCGGCAGTGAAAGCACAGAGTCCTAACCACTGGACCGCCAGGGAATTCTGTATCAGATATTTAGAAGTTAGTGTGCTTTACAATGTTAATAACCTTTCTTCAAGTGGATGCAGTCTATGTGTTGTTGGAGGGGGAGGCTGTCTATGTAGGGGCAGGGAATGTATGTGTCCATCCTCAGTCGGATTCTAAACTCCTAGAGAATGACATTGTCCTTCGTTGTATGTCCCATGTCAATTATTTTTTTCCCTTGGTCACTGTGTTGAGTTAAACAAATGAAAACACTTCTGATAGAGATGAAATTAAATAACTTATAAATGATGCCTAGACAGTACTTGGTCTATGAAAGATGCTTTCATATATATACGAAAGATATATATTTCTTTCCCCTCACTCCTCTTCTGATGCAGAAAGAATAAGAACATTCATTTAACCATATTAATTTGAGGCCACTTGTTAATTGCCAGGCATTGTGCTGGGCACTGGAGACACAATGATACATGAGAAATAATCTCTCAAGTTCTGTGGTCCATCTGGCCAGAAGAAAACCCTTGATTGTAATCTTTCACATGTTATATGGGCTTGTAAACAAGGCGCTCTTGGATGGAGGACAGTGGAAGGATAGTTTGATGGTTTTAATGATTTTCTGGGGTTGGAAGGGCAGTAGGAGATGCCAGCTTGGAAGGTGATGTTTGAATAGGGTCTTGAAGGATGAACAGGAGTTCACGAGGCCAAAAAGCAGCAAGAGTGTTACAAGCAGAGGAAACAGAACAATAATAAAAGTTAGCTTGAAAATAACTTCCTTCTTGAACAGAACTATGATCTGTTGCAACTGCCAGGGAAAGGACCCCAAATCAAAAGCTGTTGATTGGAAGAAAGAAAAGGGCTTCAGAGCTGGGCTCCATCAATCACCTCAAACTTAGGGCTCTTCAGGGCCTGGCACCTGCCTTTACATACTTTCAGTTTAAAGATGTTTGGAGCTTTTTAAATTATGCATGTTATTATTTTCCATTATCTAGAAAGGAACTGTTTTTAAGTCTGAAGACCGAAAGTTGAAACCCCAGGAATTTATTTTAAACTTGGGAATTTCCCAGAGGTCTGGAATTTGGTGTCTGGGTTCCAGATTTGGGCCTAATTGTTGGGTTTCCTTCTCAGACTCTGCCTCTGTATGTGTCTACTGCCTCCCCCGCCCCCATCTGTACCATCTGTTCAGCAGGGCACAGCTTTCCAAAGCCCTGGGTCAGCCCTCTCCTGGTAACTCTACCTGGGGAGAAAAGCAGCTCTGATGCCCCACCAGATCAAAGATAAAGCCCAAAGTGTTTACAGTATCAGCTATCACTCCCTGGAGAGAAGGACTGTATCTTTCTCTGTGGCTGCAGAACCCAACTGTAGCTTTTCTGAATGACTGGCCCTGTTGGCACCTCCAGGCCCAGGATCCCAGCTGCTGCCCTAGCCCAGCCCAGGGAGGGAGGGAGGCAGGCCGCTGACAGGACGCCCCTCATGAGAACAAAGCTATCAGCCCCATCTTCGCAGGGTACCAGCCTCACCCTCACACCTGCCAGGCGGGGCCTCCTCTTTCTTGGTAAACGTCTTTGTCCCTTAGTTCAGTGATGGGCACATGGGGGACTCAGTGAGGGCTTGTGGTTTATTAGCAGCTGGTTTTGCGACAAGACCTTAAGATCTGGAATCAGGAGACCTGGGTTGATACTCTGCTTCCACCTGTGACCAATTGCCTGTCTGAGCCTTGGTTTCCTCATCTTTAAAACAGTGATGATAATTATGCCTCTCAAAGCTGTTCACTCATTTACAAGTGCAACATGGAGTAGAAGAAGCAGAGTGGGGTGGAGGCCAGGGCTCAGTTCCTGCATCGGTACAGTGCCGGGTTCACGTACAGTCTGTTATTCCCTAGTTAGGTGACCCTCAGTGTTCCTCATCTGTGAAATGGGATCATAATCGCTCCTCTTTCACGGGGTCTTTAGGAGGATTAAATGAGATATACTCATGACGAGCTGAGTACAGTGTGTGCACATAATAAAGTTTATCCAGGATCTGCTCTGTTCTCAGTGCTGTGGAAGGTGCTGGGGTTCCAGAGGTCAAAGGCACAGAGCTCACAGTGGGGTAACTGTGAAGAGACTCAAATATCAATAAAATAACTGATGCAAATGCAAATCAGGTCTTAGCCCTCCTCACGCACCTCACTTCAAAAATCTCACCCAGTGTGTGTGTGTGTGTGTGTGTGTGTGTGTGTGTGTGTGTGTCCTCACCACATGGCATGGCCTGTGCCTGCCTCTCCAGTGTGTGTGTGTGTGTGTGTGTGTGTGTGTGTGTGTATGTATGTGTGTGTCCTCACCACATGGCATGGCCTGTGCCTGCCTCTCCAGTGTGTGTGTGTGTGTGTGTGTGTGTGTGTGTGTCCTCACCGCATGGCATGGCCCCTGCCTACCTCTCCAGTGTGTGTGTGTGTATGTGTGTGTCCTCACCACATGGCATGGCCTGTGCCTGCCTCTCCAGTGTGTGTGTGTGTGTGTGTGTGTACGTGTGTCCTCACCACATGGCATGGCCCCTGCCTACCTCTCTAGTGTGTGTGTGTGTGTGTGTATGTGTGTGTGTGTGTGTATGTATGTGTCCTCACCACATGGCATGGCCTGTGCCTGCCTCTCCAGTGTGTGTGTGTGTGTGTGTGTGTGTGTGTGTGTGTGTGTGCATGTGTCCTCACCGTATGGCATGGCCCCTGCCTACCTCTCCAGTGTGTGTGTGTGTGTGTGTGTGTGTGTGTGTGTGCGCGTCCTCACTGCATGGCATGGCCCGTGCCTACATCTACAGCACCTTGTTCTTTGTCCCCCAGCCACACTGGACTCATTTCTAGACCTTGAACCCACCAAGCTCTTTCCTGCCTCAAGGCCTCTGCTGGGGTCCCTTCTGCCTTGAACAGTGGTTCCAGCACTGGAAGGGTCTCAGCATCTTCCACAAACCTGCTGGAAATGAAAATTCCCCAGCCCTGCCCCAGCACTCCTGAATCAGAAATCCCTCCCCCCACCCGCCGACCCTGACCCTAGGCAGGCTCAGCGCCCTGTGCATTCCAATGCCCTAACATTTAAGAACATCTGGCCCTTACCCCCTCCCCTCTGCTCTTCATTTGGCCCCTTCCTCAGGGACAGATTCCCCCTTATCCTCTCAGAAGAGCCCCTGCGGCCAGAAGACATCTGTGAGGTGTCCTGTGCTTTCCTTGTTGACCTGTCATTTAGTCTGGAAGAAATGAGGTCTCTTTAAGAAGCCAGTTTGGAGCCCACAGGATCAGCTCTGGATGGATGACGTCAGCGAAGCCGCGGGCAGCACAGGGACGACACACGCGGACCTCCTGGCCACACGGCCTGGTTCACAGAGAGAAAACGGGAGGCGCAGGGGCCTGCAGCAGGTGAACAGGCTTAAGTGGAGAGAAACTAAGTCACTTGGGGATATTTAGCACCTAATGGAAAAGCAGAAATGTTGAGGACGTAATTAACACCTATATTCTAATCTCACCAGTAGCTAAGTAGGACTTAGCCCTAAGCTTGAAAAATAACAGAATAGCCCCAGGAAGACAAAAGCAAATCTAGAAAGATGTTGCTGAAAGTTAAGTTAGTGATACCTAAGAAGCTGGTTTCCTTGTCCTTTGAACATCGGCTCACTGCAGTTTATCAAAAACTCAAAGTTCCCCCAAGTTAGAGTTGTTGCTTAAATATTTGTCACTGCAGGAGTGAGTATACTCCTGCCATCGCTTGGGTCTGCATTACTCGGGCAGTCCTGCTACCCACACACTCACCTGACAAATAGCAGCTTCCTCACAGTCAAAACAGAGACCCTGCGGCTTCCCTGGTGGCGCAGTGGTTGAGAGTCCACCTGCCGATGCAGGGGACGCGGGTTCGTGCCCCGGTCCGGGAGGATCCCACATGCCGCGAAGCGGCTGGGTCCGTGAGCCATGGCAGCTGAGCCTGCGCGTCCGGAGCCTGTGCTCCGCAACGGGAGAGGCCACAACAGTGAGACGCCTGCGTACCACAGAAAACAAACAAACAAACAAACAGAGATCCTGGAAATGACCAAAAGGTGCCATTTTCGCACCGAAAGGCAACAAGGTCCTGGACAGGGAACAGCACGGACCTGCGGGCATGGAGGACGGCCCGGCGGCTGACGTGCACAGCAGGCCTCCTCATTCCGTGTGCTTCTGCAGAAATAATGCAATTGTGAGGGGCTAGGGAAGCCACAAATAGAATAAAGAAAGAAAGGGAAAAATCGATAGCTGTGGAGAGGAGGAAGGGAGGCGGACGTGCTGCCTGTGCCTTGCTGTCAAGAACAGCAAAGAGGCAGCAGTGCTGGCCGGCGTCCCTCACCCACAATTCAGGCCTGGGCATGGACCGGGCTCCCACGTCACTTCCTCGGCAACCTCCACCCAGCCTCTCCCGGGCAGACACTAGTGTCCATCTCCCGCAGGTGGGAATGGAGAGGCAGAAAGACTACATAAGTTGCTCCAATTCCCAACATAAATAAAAGCACTGAGACTTGCACCCAGGGCCCCCCATCCATCAGCCCGAGGCTTCCTCAGCCACCACAGCTGCATGGTCCATGAGAGCACAGCTGTCTGGTCCAGGAGGGCACTCACGCAATAGGAGCCCAAGCGAGTCTGGCAGGAGAGAGGACCACTTTACCTGTGTGTATGGAGTTGGCTTCCCAAGGCTGATTCACCTGGGAAACAGCCTCTGGGGAAACTTGATCCCTACCCCCCGCCCCAGCGCAACACAAACTGATGTGTATCTCTCTGAAAGCAGGCAGAGTGAGACCAGCAAGTGGCTTTCACAGGACCTCAGAAGACGCACACCTTGCTCCTTGGGATTTGCTCGTTCTTCCCCCTTCCTGGAGGGCCTGCAAAAAAAGAAAAGAAAAAAAAAAGGTCATGAAGAACCTAGGGGTAAGACAGGAATAAAGACACAGACCTACTAGAGAATGGACTTGAGGATATGGGAGGGGGAAGGGTAAGCTGTGACAAAGCGAGAGAGAGGCATGGACGTATATACACTACCAAACGTAAGGTAGATAGCTAGTGGGAAGCAGCTGCATAGCACAGGGAGATCAGCTCGGTGTTTTGTGACCACCTAGAGGGGTGGGATAGGGAGGGTGGGAGGAAGGGAGATGCAAGAGGGAAGAGATATGGGAACATATGTATATGTATAACTGATTCACTTTGTTATAAAGCAGAAACTAACACACCATTGTAAAGCAATTATACTCCAATAAAGATGTAAAAAAAAAAGAGAGAGGAGGACTCAGAGAAGCAGGACACAGCAGGTGTGGGGCTCCCAGGGAGCAGGGGGGAAGCGGGGTCTCCCCTTCGTTGATCCACACCCCGAGCCTCTGGGACCCAGCATCCGCCCTCTCCCTCCTCTCGTTCTGCAGTGTTTTAGTTGGAAAGTAAGACCCAACTCGCTAAATCAAAGTGGTTTCCCCAGCAACACTGGGAGAAGCCGGTTTACTTACAACAGGTAAATAATGCATGAGCTCAGGCTGAGAAATACGGCAACCAAGTTCATGTTACTAACGGGTTCACTGAACCTGGAGGCTCGGCTCCTGAGCCCAAGTCCCAGGGGATAAGGTTGCAATTTCCCGCCTGCCCCTCCTCTCCTAAGGAATCCTTTCTGTATTCAGGTTGTGTGTGTGTTTGTGTGTGTGTGTGTGTGTGTGGTTTTCTTTTTTCTCCTTTTTTTTCCTGGCTATTTCCTACTCTCTAAATCAAACTGCCTCTGCCTTCAAGAGCAAGGGACTAGGCACCCATCCTCCGTGTGGCTTCTCCCATCTTTAAAGACAGGGTGCTGAGAAAGGCTCTCTTTTGCAAAGTCGGGCAAGGCAGCACAGACCAGCAGCAGGCTCCCTGGTCTGCCAGGTGACGGGTTCGTTTCCAAATCCAGTCAGTGCACCTGACAGGTCCGTCAGGACCCCGCGCACCCTGGTACAGATGCACTCTGCCAAAAAGAGATGCAAACCGAACCAAATTGTGAAAGAACTTTTTTTTTTTTTTTTTTGCGGTACGCGGGCCTCTCACTGCTGTGGCCTCTCCCGTTGCGGAGCACAGGCTCCGGACGCGCAGGCTCAGCGGCCATGGCTCACGGGCCCAGCCACTCCGCGGCACGTGGGATCTTCCCAGACCGGGGCACAAACCCGTGTCCCCTATGTCAGCAGGCAGACTCTCAACCACTGCGCCACCAGGGAAGCCCAGAACAACTCTTGATAAAGACAGTGTGCTCCTCCCTCCCCCTGAGAATAACTGATACTGAATCTACACCTCTCCACCCTCCAGGAAAGATGCTGGGCTTTCTCTGAGTGGCCCTCTGGAAGTAGTACGTTCTGTTTTTAATTTTATAAAGATGAAATGATAGTAGACTAGAGAAAACACTTTTTCAAATTACACAGCGCCCTCCCAGGTTGACATCGCCCTGCACCCCCATGCCAAAAAAAATCACTCATGTAGACGATTGAAAATTCAGTACAAGGAGAAATTTTAAAATGCCAATCATAGTAAACTGGCAGGTTTTATGGCAGGAGGAGGTGAAGATTTAGTTCCTGCCCCAAAAGATTGGCAAGCTTTGGGGTTCCCTTCTGAGGATAGTTACCCTCCAAATCCCATAAGGTGAAGTATTTACAGACGTGTATAGCACTGACTTATCTTGTCCACCTGCTGTCCACCTGTGCCAGCAGATGTGGAGAGAGTAGTTGGGTCTCTGTTTACCTTGGTTCACTGTCTTGTACACAGCAGATACCATCTAGGTGAATAAGAGAAGCTGAGGAAAGCATCTCACTCTATTGAAAATTTAAAAAATTAAGAACTTGCCTCAACACAAGCAATGAGATTTAGGCAACTATGGCCACTTGTGTCTGTTCAAACAGATTTGTGGTATTATAAAGTGGCCTGACTCAGAGATTGTATGGAACGTCAAGGAGTTAATGAATAACTCTCTGTGGAAATGCTCCTTTTGGAAATCCCCCAGTTTCTCAGGTGGAAAGGAAGTAATTCACACTGACAATAGATACTGCTCCGTGACTGCAAAACGAGGCACGTCTTCAGTGAGTATCATAGCAACCTAGTTGGTCTGTGAAAATTATGGCAGTTTTGCATTAAAGGCTGAAAACTGAACAGGCGAATCTGTTAGAAAAACTGCTCTTCAAAGAGGAAATTCTGACATGTGCTGCAATATGGATGAAATTTGAAGACATTACACTAAGTGAAATAAGCCAGCTACAAAAAGACAAATACTGTAAGATTCCCCTTAAGGGGGGTGCTTAGCATAGTCAAGTTCATAGAGACAGAAAGGAGAATGGTGGTTGCCAGAGGCTGGGGGCAGAGAGGAATGGGGAGTTATTGTTTAATGGTTTAGAGGTTCCGTTTTACAAGATGAAATGGGTTCTGGAGATGGATGGTGGTGACGGTTGTATGACATTACAAATATATTGGATACTACTGAACTGTATGATTAAAAATGGTTCAGGGGCTTCCCTGGTGGCGCAGTGGTTGAGAGTCCGCCTGCCGATGCAGGGGACACGGGTTCGTGCCCCGGTCCGGGAAGATCCCACATGCCGCGGAGCAGCTAGGCCCGTGAGCCATGGCCGCTGAGCCTGCGCGTCCGGAGCCTGTGCTCCGCAACAGGAGAGGCCACAGCAGTGAGAGGCCCGCGTACCACCAAAAAAAAAAAAAAAAAAGGTTCAGGTGGTAAATTTTACATTATGTGTATCTTACCGCCATAAAAAGACGGGGAAGAAAAAGACCCAGGAACACACATAAACAGGACGACTGAAAAACCTTCAGGTAGCTACTGAAGCAGTTTAGACAAAACCATCCAGATAAAACAATGTCTGACTTGTGACCAAAATAAAGTGAGGTGTTTGGTCTGGACTGAAAATTTGTTTAGTTGATCCCAGATCATGCATTCACCACTAAACATTATGACAGGCACCTAAGAAATGAAAACGTACTCAGGAACAACCAACCGAGGAAATGATGGAAGGCATCATTGGAGGGCATGCACCCTGTCGGTCGCAGATGACGCAGCAGGTATTTAACAATTACCCAGCAGTAGGCAGCCCGCAAGTGTGGACTGCCCCATGCATGGTGCAACACGATAGCAAATACCGAAGAATGCTTTGGAGAATCACCACCACAAAATGTACTGGGATTGCGCTGTAACAGCACATCAACAAATCTTGTCCCATGGAGCAAACAGTCTGTCTGTTGGAGAAAATGAATAATTACTGTGGAAGTTATTGACAGAAGCACAAAAGTCTTAGGAGAAACATCACAAAACCTACTGAGAATAATAAAACAATGAATGTCCCTGGCAGAAAGGCTCTAGAGGAACAATGCAACCTGAGAAACTCGTGGAGTAAAACCTGCTACCCCTTTGGAAACCGGAGAGGTATCTGGACACTCACTGCCCATCTCACAGGCATCAGGATCTCACCCGCTTTGGCATCAGTTCAAAAGGCAGTACATCGAAACGATTACATATCAGTGTGACATTCTTGTCCCAACTACAGATTATGTTCACATTCTTGGCTAACACAGCAGGGACTGTCATAATAAGTTATACAAACCCACTAAGGTTATACCTTAATGCTTTGCAGTATAGGTAGTACTTCCAAAGCATGATTAGACCTCTTATCAAATGTGTACTTTTGTTTCTATTCTCCCATTTTTACTACCCCAAGAAAATCGTGAGACTAGTTGAAGCAGCATTTTACAGGAGAAAAAACTAAATTCAGGCTGGGCCTTCCCAGGCCTGTCTTTGTGGCCTGACCCATCACTGTAGCTACACTTGGACATTCACCCCTCGTGGACACGTCCTTACAGGTCAGGATGTATCAACCAAATGCTACCCTGTAACACTTTACATGCTTTCCCTGGGTTACCCCAATAACTGAGAAGGAAAAATAGAAGTGTTAGGGCCTCAAGCTGATGGACAATGGGCAAACCTTTGCCTCACTTAGTGCCATGTAAGCCAAGAGGTCTCTATGGCTCTGAGACTGGCAGGCACCCCTCCCGCCCCATAGGCTGCCCTGCCACATCACCAGGACGCACATCCCTCCAGGACGACCTTGCCCTGGGCTCTGACTCACCTAATCACAGCCCTGTGCCTCTCCATGAACTACAGGGAGTAATTTAGGAGCCTGGGCCTCTAGAGTGCCCATCAGCCCAGCCAGGGAGGGAAGGCCCCACAGAATCGCTGAGGCCTCGGGTCGGGGCAGCGGTGGCTGCCGAGCAGAAGAGGAAAGGCCAGTGGCCAGCCGGGCAGAGGGCCAAACAGGAATCAGGCGGTGCTCACAGAGGGCTCTGTCCTATGACACAGTGACTCCCGCCCACAAGCACATCCCTGGCACAGTTAAGAACTCGGGGTGGACCTCTCTGCAGGGCAACGGGTGTGGCCTGCATCCTAAGCCTCCGATGGGTTTTGAGGGGCTCTGGGGAGTCCCCAGTTACTGTCGGAAGGAATTATCCACAGCCACAGGGGCTGGGTCTCCCTCTACTGGACCAGACTTCACCCCACACACCTGCAAGCCTGGCTTCCCTCCCCCAGTTTTTCCAGAATTCTTTGCTGCTCTTAAAATACCAAGAGCTCCAGTTTAACTGCCCTGACCACTGCCCTACAGCCCCTAGCTCCTCTCCCCGCGCTGCCCCTAGAGCCCCCCACCCTTGCAGGAGGGACTCCTCTTCAAGCTTCCTTTACCTCTTTGCAAACTGGGGCACACATTATTTTCCTCCAAATCCTTGACCTACAGCAGGACAGTGAAGGGAAATTACAGCATCATTGGGAAGCCAGGCTCTCCTTTGATCCTGCTTGTGAAGGGCATGTGGAGGCACAGGACATCAGAAGAGCTGCCCAGAGCCAGGCCCGGGGCCAGCACCAAGGGACAGCCCGCGGGAGAGCACGGCCCCTCCCACGCGGGCAGCTCCCACTGTCGGGCGGGGCACCCCGACTCCCAGCCTCTGCTCTGCGACAGGCACCCTCTGTTCTGGGTTCCTTCTGAAGGAAGACTCCGCGGCATTGCTGGGCCTCTGAGACTTCAGCGGCCTAATGGGATGCAAATTGGAATTTGCTCCCTTAAAGATGTATTATGCATGGACTTTCTATTAGATTTCACTTGGAAACTCATCATCCATCACCCCAGCAGGGCCTGCACAAAATCGGGCCTGTGTCAGCAGTTTCTTGTCAGCTGGGATCTGATGCCAAATTCATCTCCCTCACAAGGGGGTCTGGGGGACACCAAAGGTTTGGAACGTGGCCGGGGTGGATCGCGAAACCACTTCCGGGCGTCCTCCGAGGCGGTCTGGTCCTGGCTGGGAGGGGGCGGGGCCAAGATGGGAAGGCGGGGCCTCACCCGCCGCAGCAGGGGCTGGAGTGGCTTGACTACAGATGCCGCGGCGCCCAGTGGACCCCTATGATGAGAGAGAGAGGCCTGGGCTGGGAGGGGAAGAGGGAGTGAAGGCTTTGTCCGAGGGCCCAGACTTCAGTCTTTTACCCAAGGGGGGGAAAAAAATTCCTGAGTCATCTAACAGGATTAGTCTGGAAGACTTCTCCTCCCTTGGGTCACACACAAGCCATACCCCTCTACCCCTGCACACACTCACAGCCGCCACACATGCACACATCCAACCCACCCATACTCTAACGTTCACACGTACAACATTCACACACATGCTCACACTGTCACTCACACAGTGCGATATACACACATGCTCACACGCACCGCACCCCCTGCTCATACATGCACATGCTCACACACACCCATATGCTCCCTGACTTACACCCATGCAAACACACGCAACACTGCAACACACACACCCGTACCCTCGCACCCACACTCACACATGTGCACATGCTTATACGTGCACACTCACAATCACATCCATACAACACACATCCTCATATCCCACCCCCAACATGCAACACATACACCAACACCCTCACACACCCTCATTCACAGGTAGTCACACCCTGGACACCACACACACACACACACACACACACACACACACACACAGACTCACATCCAGCATTACCTCTGAGGCCACAGAAGGCAGAGGGAGCTTTTCTTCATTCATGAAAGGCTGTGGAGGCAACCTTCCAGAGTCGCTAGGATACAGACTCTGTGGGTGTTATCCAAGCAATGGTAGCTGAGTTCCAGGCTCTGGGGAGCAGTGACTGGGGAAGTGGGAGCCATGTTCCCTTCCACTGCGTCTTCCCACCAACAGAAAGGCAGGTGGGCAATGAGGCACAAGGACCCCAACAGGAAGAATCAACTGGGCGCTGGAGGTATGATAAAGTGCCAGGTGGGAAAGAGAGGTTTCAGGCCTTGAAGACTCCGAAACAATAAACTCATCAGGGACTTCCCTGGTGGCACAGTGGTTAAGGATCCACCTGCCAATGCAGGGGACACGGGTTTGAGCCCTGGTCCGGGAAGATCCCACATGCCGCGGAACAACTGAGCCCGTGCACCACAGCTACTGAGCCTGTGCTCTAGAGATCTCGAGCCACAACTCCGGACCCCACGTGCCACAACTCCTGAAGCCCACATGCCTAGAGCCCGTGCTACGCAACGAGAAGCCACCGCAATGAGAAGCCCACTCACCACAACGAAGAGTAGCCCCCGCTCGCTGCAACTAGAGAAAACCTGTGCACAGCAACGAAGACCCAACGCAGCTATAAATAAATAAATAAAAATTTAAAGATAAATAAATAAACTCACCAGCCACTGTTGACGGAGCATCTCCTCTGTGCCAGGGTTGAGCTGGGGGCCTTGAGACCCAGAGCCTGCTTGTCAGGAGACATCAAGCCAATTCACAAAAGATAGGCCACAGTCCTGGGCCGTACATGGGTGGTATGCCAAACAAGGGCTTTCAAACCGGAAATGCTCGTCGGGACAGTCAGAGAGGCAAAGTCACCGTGGGCTGGAGCGATCAGGGAAGGAGGAGAGGGGAGAGCACGGCAGGTGGAGAGACAGGTGTGGGCTAACACTTAAAGGCAGGACTATGGGAGGCATGGGGAGAGAAGGCAGCCCTGAAGAATTGGGTGATAAGGGCCTGGTCCCTAGGTTGCACTGAGGTTAGGAGCCTGGCTTTAAACTCACCTCTGCCTCATCTGAGGAAGGCCTCTGTTTGTCCTTTAGCTATGCTTTTGGGCTCACCTCCTCCAGGAAGCCACCCAAGATCTCTCCCTCCTCAGAACCCAGCATATTTGTTGCTTCTAAGACTTTAATTTCTTGTGGTCCCAGAGTTAGACCAATTCAGCACATAGTGAGTTTTCATGATCAGTCCCTGATGTAAAGAGTAGAATTCCTCTCTACCAGGGACAGTCGTATAAACTAAGAGCTACACTAGCAATGCCATTTCCTTACACAGAGTAGTATAAGGGCTCAGAAGAGGAAGAGCAGATATCCAGATAAGACAATTAGAAAAGGCTCCATAGAGGCGATGGCGTTCAAGGACAGGCTGAATGTGCTTTGTCACTGTTCATCAGCTTACATCTGGTCCCCACTCTAACTTTTGTTCACTACGTCCTGTACCTCTCCATTCCCTATCATGCCTAGCACAAAACAAGGTATCAGTAAGTTCTTAATAAATGTATTATCTTGTTCATTCATTCAACATCTCCTTGCTTCCTTTCTTGCTCACTGGTGGAACTTCTAGAATGTTCCTTCAGGACTTCCCTTGTGGTCCAGTGGTTAAGACTCCACGCTTCCACTTCAGGGGGCACGGCTTCAATCCCTGGTCGGGGACCTAAGATCCCGCATGCCACACGGCGCAGCTAAATAAATAAATAAGTAACTAAATAAAAATAGAATGCTTCTTCACCCTCCAGAACATGGGAGTCCACATCCAGCCTGCTCCCAGATATGAGAGGGTGGCACATCTAGGGAGGATGGAGGGCTCCCTGGGTGGTCTTGTGGCTGCCGCCTTTTCTCTGCAGGTCAGAGTATAGCCAGGGAGTACAGCTGAGAATCTTAGAACCAGGACCTCAGAGGTGTTCTGTATCTTCCTTCTACAGCCAGGGACTAGAGATAGTAAGTGGGTGTGCAAAGTCCCAAAGGTGGTTTCATGAGATAAAAGGAAATCATACGTTACCAACTGTGCTTTGATATAACTTGACAGTGGAGAATCCTAACAAATACTACCTCAGACGGGTGGCTTCCTGGAGGAGGTGAGCCTTATCAGCAGTGATAAGTCATGGTGATAGTATCCACTCTCGATGTGATGGACTGAAAATGGCACTTTACTTCTGTGCTCTTCCTCCGCAGCCTAATCATCAGACATCAGACAAGTCCCAGTTGATGAACCTTCGACATCATACCTGACCAATCTTCCTCCAGCAGCTAAGGTCATCCAAGACAAGGAAAGTCTGAGAAACTGTCACAGCCAAGCACGGGCTATGGAGACATGACAAAGATAATGTGGGATCCTGGATGAGAACAGAAAAAGGACTTTAAGGAAATCCGTATGAAGTTGGGACTTTAGTTAATAATAATAATAACAATGTATCAACATTCGTTCATTACTTTTTTTTTTTTTTTTTTTTTGCAGTACGTGGGCCTCTCACTGTTGTGGCCTCTCCTGTTGCGGAGCACAGGCTCTGGACGCACAGGCTCAGCGACCATGGCTCACGGGCCCAGCCGCTCCGCGGCACGTGGGATCTTCCCGGACCGGGGCACGAACCTGTGTCCCCTGCATCGGCAGGCGGACTCTCAACTACTGCTTCACCAGGGAAGACCCCCGTTCATTACTTTTAACAAATGTACCATACTCATGTGAGATGTTAGTAATAGTGGAAACTAGGTCCTGGTGTATGGGAACCCTCTGTACTATCTTCGTTTTTTTCTGTAAATCTAAAACTGTTCTAGGGAATTCCCTGGCAGTCCAGTGGTTAGGACTCTGTGCCTTCACTGCTGAGGGCCCAGGTTCAGTCCCTGGTCAGGGAACCAAGATCACGCAAGCCTCATGGCGTGGCCAAAACAAAAACAAAAACAAAAAACCGTCCTAAAAGAAAATTTTAATTTAAAAAAATGCTGCTTTGCAATTGTAAAAGCACGCTGCCCATCCTAGTTCTAACTAGTGTTAATAACAGGCTCTCGGGCTTCCCTGGTGGCACAGTGGTTGAGAGTCCACCTGCCGATGCAGGGGACACGGGTTCGTGCCCTGGTCCAGGAAGATCCCACATGCCGCGGAGCGGCTGGGCCCGTGAGCCATGGTCACTGAGCCTGTGTGTCCAGAGCCTGTGCTTCGCAACAGGAGAGGCCACAACAGTGAAAGGCCCGCATACTGCAAAAAATAATAATAAATAACAGACTCTCAGTCCAGTGCTTGCCCTGTCCTACCACATGGCTGTTTGAGACGTTAAGGTCTCTTTAAGCTCTTCTTGCTTCTGACAGTTTCTCAGACTTTCCTTGTCTTGGATGACCTCAGTGGTCTTGAGAAGGACTGGTTGGGTATTTTGTAGAATGTCTCACAATCAGGATTTGACTGATTTTTTTTTTCTCAACTTGGTTGCAAGTTCCTTAGAACCACAGCGGGGCCGCCTCTTTCCCCTGGGCAGGTTAGAGAGAGAGGTACCTGCACTCCCCTCCATTATGAAGCCTGTGTGCAGCGCAGGTGAGAAACCAGCCCTAGCATCCTTGCTCTAGAAGCACTGGGCCTGATGTATCTCTCAGCTTCGCCTCACGTGGGAGGTTCAGCCTCCATCAAGGATAGGTCCAAGAGAGAGTCTTGGCTTGGGACTGGGTATCGCAAAGGACTAGCTCTGCTGGTGTCTCTCCGAGGGACAGGCTTCTTCTCCACAGCCAGCTTCAGTGTGTCCACTGGGACGGTGGGACTGAGGATACTGGGGCCTATGAGTGGTTGCCCTGACAACCCAAGCTTCCAGGTGTGCGGGAGAGAGGGAGGTGCCTGTGTGAGTTCCACAAGGGACAGGATGCTAGCTGAGCTGCCCCTAAGGGTGTTGTCATCTTTACCTCCCCCGGGTCCCTTCATTATACAGTTTCTTAGCCTCAGTCCTCAGTTCCAGCCACTCCTTCTAGGATGCAGCCCTGATGAGGGGGAGGCAGCCACCGGACACTGAAATGTGTGGGTTTGACCGAGCTGGCAGGCAAACCCAGCGAGCTAAATCCAGTGGACCATTCGAGATGTCTAGACAGGAAGCCAGGCTGGGAGAAAAGCAATTCCACTCCCTCAGGGTAGAGCCCAGAGGCTGCCACTGTTTCAGGAGCCCAGAGGATATGTCCCCAGGGGCCTGAGTGCCAGCTCAGGGCACATCCTTATGAAAGTAAAAGGTGTGCCTTGCCCTGGAGCAAGTGCAGCAGGGGGGTACCAGGTGGAGCAGATATCCCTCAGGGGGTGGTGCTCAGGTGACAGTGGCCCACCCTGACCTTGAGGTTAAGGTGGAGTGGGTACACCTGGCATCAGGGTTCCAGGCTATCATCCCAGAGCCAGCACTGGGCATGCTCTGAACATCACTTGACATCCAAGCGGGGGGCGGGGCGGGGACGGGTGGAGTGGAGAGCCAGCCAGGGTCCAGCACTGGGACCTTGAACAAGTTAGCCCATCTCTCAGTTTCCCCGTTTGTAAAATGGGGCTAATCATATACCTGCCGTGCCTGCCTCATGGGCCATTAAGAGGAGCAGATGACATGCTATAGGGAAAAGACTTGTGTCAAGTGCTTGGCAGGCATGACTATCACAAATGATGTTTATACTGTAAGCTTCAAGGCTGTGGCGATATTCAGTTCCATTGAACTGGTAGACTTGGGTTCTTTGGCTGGCAGTCGCTGACTTGCTGAGATTTTTACAGGTCATTCAGTCCAACACACCCATCTTGTCCTTGACAAAAGCTAGATGTGGTCCTGTGACCTTCCAAGGTCCCAAACAAGTTAGTATCTGAGCCGGGCCTGCAGCCCAGGGCTCCCGATTCCCACTCAGGGCCGGAGCCTTGTGCCACCCTGCCTCTCTGCCAGGGCGAGTCCTCTGGCGCATCCACATCCCAGCTCCACCACCAAGATCTGGTCCCCACCGCCTTCATTTGCATTTTAGCGCACACCCACTCTCAACAGCTTATCCTAGAACCGAACACTCCTGCCAGATTCTGGGATCTTTAAGGAAATACAAAAGGGTGAAAGACACAACAGAAAGAAGATAAGCAAGTGTTCCTCTGGAGCTCGGCCAGCGTGGATAGGCAGGTTGCCTGAAACTCCCGCCCTCAATCTGTTCACCAAACTGTTTCTCTCCCCATTCAAGCTGCTCCTGAAAGCCTCTCTGGGAAGTCTTCCCAGATCAGCTAGGCACTGGCAGCGTCCATGGGCTGGCCCTGTCTGAACCTAGCACTTCCCTGGGTGTCGCTCACCACCGTCCACCTCGGCAGGCACTTGGCCTTGCCCTCTGTGCCCAGCTGCTGGGCCAGGCTCTCTCCTCCTCTCCTGGCTTCTGTGCAAGAACGCTTCCCCGGTCTCTGCCTTAATCCCAGCTGTGCGCTTGACATACATTTGATGTCGATACGTTACAGTCTCTTGATGTATTCGCACCCTGCTTTGATTTGGTCAGGAGGCTGCCCTCTCCTTATTTCTTCACATCTGTGCTGTTGGTCTGAGACACTTAGAACTCAGGGGGTCTCATTATCAAGAATGGAGAATTGCTCTCCTCTGCTCTTTGGTTGAGTCAATCAGGAGGTGACAGGACTGCATTCCCCATGCTGTAAACAGGTCCCAATTCCACGTCTCATCAGCCTCAGCTACAAAGCCGAATTCCCGCTATGCAGTTTCTTTACTATTGTGTGACGATTCTGTCTTTGATTTAAAATCCAAACTACCGGACAGACAGACAAGTCCATCTTTTTCTTCCCCAGACTTTCTCCTTACTCTGACCTTTTACTATCGGTTGATAGTGTTGTTTAAAAGGAAACTGCAGGGCTTCCCTGGTGGCGCAGTGGTTGAGAGTCCGCCTGCCGATGCAGGGGACACGGGTTTGTGCCCCGGTCCGGGAAGATCCCACATGCCGCGGAGCGGCTAAGCCCGTGAGCCATGGCCGCTGAGCCTGCGCGTCCGGAGCCTGTGCTCCGCAACGGGAGAGGCCACAACAGTGAGAGGGCCCGCGTACCACAAAAAAAATAAATAAATAAAAAATAAATAAATAAAAGGAAACTGCAGACGTGCTACCAGTGTATAAAAAGGAGGGGGAGGGAAGGTATTGTAGGATACAAACATACACGCATGCACACACACAGGTGTGCATGTATGTTTTGCTGTCAAATATAACTTATCTCTGAACGGTGTAAGCATCTATTGTCTCTGTAAGTAGACATGATTTCTGAATGATGCACAACCATCTGAAAAGGTCAGTTGCCATCAAAGAAAGATTCTCATTACATACCTTTCCCTACCTTTTGAACTTGAAAAATTTTAATAATGAATTATTTCATATGTACCAAAACACATGAGATGAATGTATATATTGAGATAGGATAATAAACAATTCTGCCCTGTGGATCCACCCCCCATTGTAAGAAATGGAGCGTTACAACAGGGCTGAGACTTCCTGCATCACGTCCCTGGTTCCACAGAGGTCACTGCCATCCTGTTATCGTCAATCTCACCTGCCTTTAGAGTTTTATCATGAACGTATATGTCCCTGAGTAATATAGTCTTCACTTGACTTGTTTGGAACTTTACAAAGATGGTGTCACACTGTATGTATTTTTCTGTGACGAGCTAATTTCTCTCACCATAGTTCTAAGATGCATTCATGTTGATGCCTGATTCATGTGTGTTTATTGTTAATTAATGTTCCATTGAGTGAATATACCCACTTTATTCATCCATTTTCCTAGTGTTAGACATTGGATTATTTCCCATTTTTGCTGCTATGGGCTTTCTACGCCTATCTTTTGGGGCACACATGCAACAGGGATCTAGGGTTTGATCCTGGCAGTGGTGCTGCTGGGCAAATGGGTAGATATACCTTTGCCAAATGGTTTCCAAGATAGTTGTACCATTCACATTCCCACCCACAGCATGAAGGGTATTTGTTCCTCTGCCTTCTCTCCAACACTTGATACTAACGGACTTTACATCTAGTGGGTGTAAAATGGTGTGATAATATGAGCTTAATTTACATTTCTCTGGTTACTGGTGACACTGAGAGCATCTTCTTATGTTTATTTCCATTCATGTTTCCTCTTCCATGACTTTCTGAATTTTGAACCATGTGAACATATTACCTATTCAAAAACATACATGTATTAAAATGGGATTGTAATATCTCATTTCTCATATGCAAAGGGCTCCGCCACTCTCCCCCCAAAGCACACAAATACTATCTCTGAAAAGTGTCACCATAAATAAAACTGCTAACAATACATTGGTGAGTGTTATGGGCTAAATTGGATGCCCCCCCCCCCCGCTGAATCCATATATTGAAGTAAGTGCTAGCTCCTAATACCTCAGAATGTAACAGTATTTGGAGATAAGGTCTTTAAAGAGGTAATTAGGTTAAAATGAAGTCTATACGGTGGGCCTTAATCCAATATGACTGATGTCCCTACAAGTAAAGGAAATTAGGACACAAACAACACAGACCAAGGGAGACCATGTGAGAACACAGTTGGAAGACGGCAGTCTGCAAGCCAAGGAGCGAGGCCTCGGGAAAACAAAACCTGCCAGCAGCTTCATCTTGGACTTCCAGCCTCCAGAACTGTGAGAAAATAGTACGTTTCTGTTGTTTAATCCAGACGGTCTGTGGTACCTTGTCCTGGCAGCCCAAGCGGACTGATACAGCGAGCACGTTACAGTTTACACAGTGCTTTCACATACTCATTCATCTACTCACTTGTCATCAAATATTAATGGAGCACAGCCTAGGTCGAAGGGTACATTTCATTGTTAAATCCTCCCTGCAGTCATTCAGGTCGAATAGCGATCCCTGAATTTAAAATGAGGGAACTGAGGCTCACAGAATTTGGGTGAGTGCAGAGGGGGAAAACCAGACTGGCAAAGGAATGGAAGGCAGCTTGTCAGGGGCCGGAGAAAACTCAGGCAGATGCGACCATCACCTTTAAGTACAAGATGACTGTCACATGGGAGAGGGAGTCTATTTTTCTTTATGGCCCTAAGGGATAGAAGTATGATGAATAGGAAGAAACATCAGGAAGACAAATTTCACCTAAACAGAAAGAAAAACACTGTCACAGTCAGAATTGTCTAAAGATTCAGCAAGATGTTTTAAATGTAGTGGGTTGTTCCTATAGAATCTGGACAACCCACTTTATGAGGGATGGTGTGTGCGTATGTGTGTTTGTGTGTGCGTGTATGTGTGTGTGTGTGTGTGTGCGTGTGTGGAGAGTAAGGGTCAAGCTTCAGGTATGTGGTTGGAGGACATGACCTTGAAGGTCCCTCTCCATCCAGAGAGTCACTGATGTCTCTGAGACCAGGTGGTAGACCAAGAAGAGAGCCTGTTTTCTGGATTCTGATTCTCTATTCTTCCCACCAAGCCAAGCTGCCTCTAAACAGATTAGTGGCTGGACAAATGCGTTCTAATGATGACAGCATTCACTGAGCAGCCTGGGGACAGGACACAGCAACAGGGAGTACACAGCTTTTGAAATGAGAGAATTATTTACTCGCTTTCCCCTTCTCAGAAGTCTTGATTACAGCCAGGTAGGTAACAGGAAGCAGGAGGGAACAAGCAATTTTGAGAACGTACTTAAGAGCTAGGTTTTCATACACCTTGATCATTATTTCACCTTTACATTAGCTCCAGCTGTAATATCATTTTTTATCTCCACTTTACAGATGTGGAAGCTGAGTCTCCAAAGAGACTAGGCAACTGTCCAAGCTTACAAAACTAAATGTAATGACACAGCAATGACCTTGACCAAATTCCCTACCTCAGTCTTGGAGCCAAAGCCTGCCTGGTTCCAAAATCCGTCACATCTTGTTACCCAATGGATATTGGAATGTAAAAAATGTGGGTTTTCTTTCTCTAAATCCAGACTGGTGTCCTTGAGTACTAAACCCAGGATAAACACGTTGTCTTGAATAGGACTTACACACCAGAAGGAGGGGGTGGGGACTTCCTTCCTATTCTCTGATTGGACAATTGACACCTTCTCAGCCTCAGGTAAAGGACCTGCTCCTCCGTAACCAAGTTCTCTCCTAACATATTTAACATTCCCTCTGCAGTAAGAGTTCTCTTCTCCTTCCCCCTCTGAGCGCTTTTATTCCAGGAGGTGGTAAGGCCCACATCTAGCACAGTCTCTCCGCAGAGAAGGGCTGGACCACTGGCCATGGCACAAAGGCCTGAATGGGCCCCATTTCAAGCTGAATGATTTTTACTTTTTTTTTCTTTTTTTTTTTTAACCCCAAGGCAAAATGCAACTTCTGTTTTCATCTGAGCCCCACCCTCCTTGGTTAGAACAAATAAACAGAAAGCTGCCCATGGTCCCCGCCCACCCCCCCACCCCCACCCCCACCCCCACCCCCCCGCCAGACAGTAACAGTGCGAGGGAAAGGAATGGGATCGTTGTTTTTGCCTGGGAGCTGGAGGGCTGGATGAACCCACTCCCCAGTTCAGCCATCTGCCAGGGAGAGGAAGCGCGGAAGTTTCCAGAACAGGAAGGAGACTTCCCTGCTCTCTACCAGCGTTTGTCTGATTTCTGGGGCTTCACACGCCTTCCTCCATGTCTAGAAGTGTCAGAACCTAGGTCCTTCCCAATGCAGCCTCATCCTGGGACTGAAGGATGGAGCCCCTTTAAGCTCCAGGGTCTGCTAGGATGAGGGTTTCCTCTCTCACCTCCAGCTTTGCTTTAAGAATCCTTCCCTCCACCATCCTCTCCTCTCCTACCCCTCCTCCCAGCTCCAGTTTGCCACATTATTCAATCTGTCTGACCTTTCTGGAACTCCGAACAGAGGGCGTTGCATTGTTATAGATAATAGACCCAAAGGGGTGGAGAGTCACAGAACAAAGAGAAGAAACGGTTTTTTCCCTCAGGAAGTTTAACTTAGGTCAGGTGAGCACAAAGGTAAGCCAGGTACATACAGAATTTATGAGCCAGTGAGTGGCACAGCGCACCCCTCCTGCAGGTCAGACCTGGGAGTGCTGCAAGGTGGGAGGTTCATTTCTGCCTTTTAGGGGCTTTGTGGAGGAGGCCAGCTCTCAGCTGTCGTGCACGGGAGGGCCGGGCTGCTGTCTGCTTTATAAGGGGAGATGAGGTACTTCACGCAACGGAGCAAATGCAGAGTCGGAGGCAGTTGGTTAGAAAAGAGAGAATGTTTCCCAGGGAAACAGGGAGGTCACCACACTTTTAGGGACCACGCAGTGTTTGTCACACACTCCAAGGCTCAGTCACACAAAATCCCCAGAATGGGGAAAATGAAGAAAATAGGCATGGCATGGGGACTTCCCTGGTGGTCCAGTGGTTAGGGCTCTCCACTTCCACCACAGGAGGCATGGGTTCAATCGCTGGTGGGGGAACTAAGATCCCGCATGCTTCAGGGCCAGAAAAGAAAATAGGCACGTCATGGCATGGCAGAGGGTGCCTATCTGCCATGTGACCTTGGACAGGTCCCTTGAGTTTGTTGGGCCTCAGTTTCCCCACCCCCATGAGCAATGGGTTGAATTTGATCAATGATTCCCAAATTTTGGTCCAGTCCAATTGACTAAAAGTTTACAAAAACTTTTTACATTGCCAGATAAGGATATTTTTAAAATATCGCCATCTCCTCTCACTATCAGTTAAAAAAGAAAGCGCATTTCAGTACTAAAAAAAGAGAAGAGACACAATCTTAGAATATGAAGGAGAGTCCTGTAAAGAAATATGGAAAAATCCAGTATGTGATCTTACTTTTCTCATTTCAATGAAGACTTTTGAAAGCTTCATCACAGAGGGAAATCAGTTCAAGAAATGGGAAACTTCCTAGCATCCTAGCTCCTAAGATTCCATGACTTGAAGCCCAACTGGGCAAGTCACCCAACCTCCCTCTGACCCATGCTTGGCGCTTTCCAAAGCCTGAAGCACCGTGATGGGAGTGTATGGTGACTGTTAACTCCCTGTGCAGGTGACTCCTGATACCTGGAATGCAAGGATCATTTCCCTTCATGAGCCATCATTTTCCTCCTGTCTCCTGAGATGCAAAGGAAGCTTCCTCTGGAAGGTTCTGTCATCGGGACAGAGGCTGGTGGGTGCTGCCAGCAGAAAACTGAGATATGCCTCTTTCCTTCATCCACTGGAGGCAATAAGTCACTCGGGGGCGGGGGGGCGGGGCTGCCTCTTGCTCATCTTGGACGCCCTTGAAGCGCTTGTCCGTAGAGTCTTTCCACGAATAGATACCAGAGTTAATGTCTGTATGCTGAGGTCCAGAGATGCGGGAGCCCACACAGGGGAAACTGGTTGTATGTGCACAGTGTGAACAGAACCCACTGCAAGGAGTCTACGGGCTCTGGAATTTAGGACCAGATCAGCCAGGGGAAGGGAGGTGCTCTCCCTGGAAGTGGTGTCTTGGTAACAGAAAGAACTTGGGGAGCAAGTCCCCACATGGCCCCAGGAGCCTGGGCCCAGTCGGAGGACAGCCGCCTGGGGCCGCACAAAGCGCAGTGGGATTGTCTGCTGGAACTGCTGTCTGGAGACCATGCAGCTCATGTGACAGCCCCTGAGTCCCTTCTGGAACCCTCCCATAATAGCCCAGCTCCCTGTCTGCCCCTGGCAGTGACAGTGGCTGTGTGGCATCCCCCTCCTGCGTTTTTCTCCCCTCTTTCCCTTTCTGGTCCTCTTTGTCTTTGAGCTACTTTAACCCTCCTGGTCCCCTTTTTTTTTTTTTTTTTTTTGTCGGTACGTGGGCCTCTCACTGTTGTGGCCTCTCCCATTGCGGAGCACAGGCTCCGGACGCGCAGGCTCAGCGGCCATGGCTCACGAGCCCAGCCGCTCCGTAGCATGTGGGATCTTCCCGGACCGGGGCACGAACCCACGTCCCCTGCATTGGCAGGCGGACTCTCAACCACTGCGCCACCAGGGAAGCCCCCTGGTCCCTTTTGACCTCTTCCTGCTTCTGTTCTGTCCTCCTCTTAGACACAAAATCACCCCTCCCGTGGCCATGTAACCCCACCACTCCTGGATCTCACGGCTGGACGGCCGCTCCCACCCCAAGGAGGCTGCTTTTATCTAGCTTTCTCGGCTGCAGGGAGTATGGGGGAGTCGGAAACGTTTAGCGATTGAAAATAAAAAGCACCCGTGATGTAAGTTACTTGTAAGCGCTGCCATTCCCTCTCCAAGTTAAAGATCCCCCAGGCACGAGCCAAACAGCTCCTTTTTCTCTGCCGGAAAGGTCTGATCCAGAAGGTGTCTTCCTGCTCTCACGTTCTCCATCTGCAGGGAAAGGGGCCACGTGCAGCCGGGCAGCCCAACCCTGGGCACAAGGTCCCATTAGGGCATCTCCTGGGTGCCGTCCCTACAGCCTGGCTGCGGGGCTTGGGGCTGCCTATGGGTCAGTAAGAAGCTCCACCACTGGGGAGGCTCAGGCTCTGCCACCGCCAGCTTTTCCTGACCATTCACGCCTCCCCCTGCACTCCCGTAGGAAACAGAGCTGTGGAAAAAACAGCCTTGATGAATGGGAATTACCAGGCTCTGTGTTTTACAAGACGCGGGCAGGAAATGCTGAGGGTCCTCCTTAGTTTCCTAGTGGATTGATTCCCTGGAGGAGGATAATGCGGTGGAAGAGGGATTGAAAGCGGCCTTCTGAAAGAGGAAGGTCAGCAGGTTCTGTCCAGGAGGAGAGAAGCGAGGCAGAGGGCAGAAGCCAGGGCCAGGAACATCATGGACATTCCATTAAGCTTCAGTCTTACATCATTCATTCGAAACCTGGCTGTGAGAGGCTGAGAGGAAGAGAATCTGAGGCCAGAGAGAGACTGCCAAGGAGGTTATTGAGAAAAAGGAATTTGAGAATCACCAAGCTGTTTCATTCTCCTGATTGCTCACCTTTTGTTTCTCTTTGCTTCCATCACTTCTTCTTTGATACGCATCTTTATGAGACCTGGGTGCTGTGGATACATTTCAGGATCAAATGCTGTGTGGCGATGGGGCCAGATGAAGCCCATTGATGGTGGTGAGAAGAAGGAAGGCAAAGGACGCAGGAAGCCCCTGCCTCTGTAGACCAGGATAAACCTGGGTGACAGCTTTAGCATGGCTCAGTGGAGTGGCCAGCCTGATTCCCACGCCCTCACCCCCCCACCCCCATGAATGGATTTTAAGCTAGAGTCTCGTTCAGGCCTTCTTGCCCTTTGGTGCCCCTGGTACACTGTACAGTAGCTCAGGTAAAGGCAGGCCACATTTAATGAGCACCTACTATATGTCAGGCACTGTGTGGAGGGCTTTAGATGGATTGTTTTGGGGTTTTGTTTGTTTTGTTTTGTTTTTTTACATCCTCACCACCCTATGTATCCATTTTGCAATTTAGGAAATTGAGGCCCAGAGAAGCTGCTAAACTTGCCAAGGTGACAAAAGAAAAAAATTCATATGCCGGACCCACCAATGCTTACCTAGCCCCAGGTGAATATGGGAAAATCACAGAAGTAAAAGGTAGGAGGTCTCTGGTTATCCTGTATTTTTGATTAAGGCTAAAGAAAGTCTCATTTAGATCCTCCAACGGGCTTTAGAGTTTCAATAAAAGGCCACCTGAAGCAGAAACAGGAAATGGAGGGCAGGACAGCTCACCAGTCCCAGGACAAAACGCCTTCATCCCGGGCAGGGGCGACACGACCTGCCGTCTGGGTCAATCCGGGTGTGCGTTCCCTGTCCCCATGTGTTCCCAGCAGTTCTCTACCTGTCATCAATACTCTATTTTTTTGCTGCCACCAACACACGATAATCTGATCTGGAAGGGAAAAAAGGGAGTGGAGTATCTGCAGAAACAAACATCATCAAATGTCCTGGCTCCCTTCCCGGCACTTCAATAAAAATGCAGGAAGGAAGAAATCACAGAGCTGAACCCCAGCGGCCAGTCTGCCTGAGTCTCCATTAAGTCATTAAGAGAGGACTTTGCAGCATCAGAACCTATTGCCAGGGTGCCGCCGTGGCCCTCGTGGTGGAGGAACAGGCTTAGTAACAGGGACACACAGTCTGAGTCAGGTGCTAGTCTTTCTTCAAGGAAGGATGGTTCCCCTCCTTCACCCACACATTCAACTTTTTGTCCTAACTTTCTCCCCGATTGTTTCATGATGTTTACTGCATTTAAGACCTGGGTCTGGAATCATACTATTAAGCACAGCTCTCATTTAGGCAACTAGTGGCCCGAATTATATATGGACCTGCTTCTGGGATCTTCCTTTTTTTCTTTTGGCTGTGCCGTGCAGCTTACGGGATCTTAGTTCCCCAAGCAGAGATTGAACCCACGCCCTCAGCACCAAGTCCTAACTACTGGACCACCAGGGAACTCCCTGGGGTCTTTTATAGAGTCAAGAAAACACCACAGCCAAACAAGAGTTTCTGGTGAGGGTAAGCCGGCAGCCAGGTAAAAGACCAAATCATTTCTCTAATCAGAATGCCGCCGCTTGCCCTTCTTCTCCAAACTTTGAAAGACAGAAGGAGATGGAATTATAAGCGGGAGGGGCTGGGGGTATGGAAAAAGATTAAAATGAAAAATAAACTTGAAACATACCTAGCAGAAAGCACATTTGATTTGAAAGATTCTTTCCATCTCAATTCCCTGTGGACCTATTCATAACAGAGATATGGTTACTTAAAATACAGTTTCTGCACTGGCTGGTTGAGTCTCCTTAAAAATGCCTTCCATATTTTCCCAAGCCCCTGCTTCAGTTTTAACGTGTAATTCCTGAACAACAGCTCCTGTGGGACCAGGTGAACTTGAGCAGAGCGATTCTGAAACCTAGCGACACCCCTAAGTGACACTGAGACTTGGGCCCACTGGTGCCAGATTTTAGCTCTTTTTTTCCCCACCACCCCACCTCACTCCCTACCCCCAACACACACACACACACACACACACACACACACACACACACACACACACTCACGAGATCCCACAAGGCAGAACTGTTTCAGAAAAAATGGCACTGGTATTGATTCAAGCAGATTCATAATAAGTTGTCTTTAAAATACACACTCAAACTGTGACAATTCCGTTTGCTGTGGTTTAACCTTTTTTTAATTTTTTAATAATTGAGTTTTCAAAGAAAGAGAGATTTTAAAGTCCCTTCTGCAGACACTGCTAAATCAAGAGCATCTTCTTTTCCCGAGGTAAAACGGCTGGCAGTCAAGGCTCTGGAGTCAGACTGTCTGGATTTGTAGCCTGGCTTCCTTATCTCATCACTTGTGGGTCCAGTTAGCCCCCCCCCAAGCCTCAGTTTTCTCATCTGTGAAATGGGAGTCATACCTCTCTCATTGTTGTGCAGTTTAAATGAGATGACCTCACTTAGCAAATGTGAAAGCACGTAGCAAGGTGCCTGCATGGCAAGCATTCATTAACTATTAGCTATTGGGGATGCCAAACAAAACATTTTTTTTAAAGGCATAAGCAGAGAGATCACACCTAACACTTCTATTTGCATTTTCTATCCACTTCTTAGAAAATAAGCTCACATGCTTGGAAACCTATCAGAGTCAAACAAGTGGCTTAAGGAATACGACAGTGAATTATTAGCCTATGCCTAGCCTTGGTAAGAAACTTCCTGGAAGATTGAACACCCATCTGGATTGCTTCCTAGTTAGGTCTCAGAAATCCACCCCAGCTCACTCAGCTTACACCCCCCCCTTCGGCTGCTGACCAAAGGTGCAGGGCACTGCGGGAAAGGGCCCAGCTTCTGACTCAGGCAGGTTTCCCGAGGGCCCTGCAACCGGCTGGCGTGGAGGAGAGCAGGTTTCAGGAAAGACTCATAATGAGAGGGGTCTGCAGCCCTTCCTGAATCCACTTGCATTGTCCAAACCTCTGCAATTTTGGAAATCAACTTTCACGTTGTCCCTCTCTCTCTTCAGATGAGGGGCCATTTTGCAGGGTGTCTTGGGTTGTGGGTCACTGTGGGTGAGGGATTAGGTGCATCTGTGAGGGCCTGAGTATGGCCACTTAAACGCTGTCCCAGTGGACTTGCCTGGGCAGGACAGGTCTTCATGATCACTCTTCTTGCCTAAAGATAAAATCACAGCACTCGGTGCATGTCTGCTTTTTCCACATATGCTATAATAACTATTATTATTATCATTTTGCTGATCATAAACGTAGTACCCGGTCAGGGACGGAAGATGGTACCATTTCCTCTGGGCAGAGGTAGGGGCAGCAGCACACAGAATTTCAGCCCCTGAAACACACACCCAGGATGCAACCTGCTCAACCGTACAGGCCACCCTGTAAACACACTCCTTCCCAGTGTGTAACCTGAGGTTTTGCTGCCACCAACACACGATAATCTGATCTGGAAGGGAAAACCTCAGACGATGCAAATGTGTGTAAAAAAAAGTGTAACTCTCCTATAATCATATCCCAAAAGAAACCACTATTAATTGTTTAGCTAATAAAACTTTGTTTTGTTTTTAACAGAAGAATGACATTCAACTAGAGGGAAATATATAGGCACACGATGAAATTTTTAAATAGTACCAAACAAGGTAGTTTGAAAGTCCCCTTCCCACTTCTGCCCCCCTAGACATTCAATTCACCTGTTGTATGTGTGTGTGAGTTTCCTTCCAGGTAATCTACTTATAGATCAATATATACGTATGTAGGTATCTGTATGTGTAAGGGCGTGTGCGCCCCTGGTTTTTTTTCCTTTAACACAAGTGATCTGTTATACATACAGTACAAAGCTTCTTGCTCTTTCCCTTCCATATAGACACATCTTATTCCTTTTAACAGATGCACAATTTTGCATTTACAGACTTACCATGATTTATTTCACCAAGTCCCCTGTGAACCAGTCAGTACATTGTTTTCAGTGTTTTGCAACCACAACGCTGCAATGATTATCATGTATATCATATACACATATCTATATATACATTATACGCATGGTCTTTCTACACATATGCAAGGACATCTGTGTATTAAATTCCTAGAAGAATTGTTGAGTCAAAGAGTATGTGAAGTATGTACCTTTTAAATGTTGATAAATATTATGACATGGTCCACAAGGAGTCTATCCAATCAGCACTCCCCCCAACAAGGGTTTGGGGTGCCTGTTTTCCCACACCCTCACCGACACCTTTATCTTCCCATCTTTTTTTTTTGTGTGGTATGCGGGCCTCTCACTATTGTGGACCGGGGCACGAACCCGTGTCCCCTGCATCGGCAGGTGGACTCTCAACCACTGCGCCACCAGGGAAGCCCTATCTTCCCATCTTTTAAAATGCACGTCTATCTTTCCTAACCTAACACTGTCTATTTTTAAATTCTCTTCCTCTCTGACCCCACCCATCCCGATATCACCAAAAGTTCTTAACGACCCAGGAGAGGTCATCTGTAGCTTGGTTAGCATATCCTTGGATGGAATCCACTTCAAAGTTGAATCCTCAAGTATCCCAGTCTAACCCTGCAACTTTGATCTTTGTCCCTGGGCAGGGCAGAAGCCTCAGGAACCGGGTTCTCTACTCCTGGGGAGTCCTCAGAAATGCAAATGCCCACTGTTCGGCCGCTGCCTCTCTGTCACCTCTCCAGTCCCCAGCACGGTGGTTTGGATGGGCAACTTTGACTGGGAGAGGGTTTGGAGGTTGGGGTCAGAAAGAGGGGAGAGTTTAGGGAGCTCTGAAGAAAACCAGAGGACAAAAGGCCAGCTGGTTTGCCATGAGCATCCCAAAGGGGGTCTGAAACCTAGACCAGTGACCACAGCTGTTAGGATCATGGAGGTTTTATAAGACTTGTTAGCTTCTCCATATGTGTTCTTGTGATTTTCTTCTTGTTTCACAGTTAAATCTGTAACAAAAGGGGCTGTTTATCTTGATGGGGTCAACAAGGAAGGGGGAGATAAGCGGGAAAAATATATCCTTTACTGCAGATCTTGGGAGACAGAGAATCTGAGGGTGGTGGTGATTGGATGGTAACACCCCAAGGATACCTGGAGAAAAAAGGCTCCGAAAGAGGTGTTCCTGGGCTAAAATATAACAAGGTTACCATATATTGAGCACTTGCTCTGCACCAGGCATGGAGTTCTTCTCTCCAGAGCAAGATAATACAGAATAATCAACACCCCTGCACAAACTCTCCAGTCTGGCCTTCCTCAATCATCCCGCCTGAGCTTGTGGGTTTCACATGCTGTCAGCCTTCAAGGTTCAGGCATCACTTCCCCTGAGCATCTCTTTTCATGATGTCTCCTCCCCAAATACCCTGCAGGTGCTCCTGGTCTCCCCGACCAGACTGTCAGCTCCCAGAGGCCGCACCTTCATCTCGTTCATCTTTGGATCCACTGTGCCCGGCACAGTACCTGGCACATGAGACGTGTCCCACACACCGCCAACCCCCGCCCCAGTGTTCGGTGAATGAATGTGGCACTAGGGCCAGAGAAGCTGAGCTGCCACGGCTGAGAGCTCCCTTTCCCACTCCCAGTTGGTCGGAGAGAGTGAAATGTTATTTACAGAAACACCAAGCCAAACAAGACCCTCCCTTCCCTGATATGCCGAAGCTGTGCTGAGAACAGCCGGGGGTCACCAAATGGCAGCCAGATGGTAACTGGCTGCCACAGGGGCCTGGGGCAAAAGGCTAGGCTGCCCACCTGCTCCCAGGGACCTGGGAACCTCCACTGTGGAGGGAGAAACCCAGACAGTTCCCTCCTCCCGAGCGTGCCCCCCTGCAGCCAGCCCTCAGAGCTGAGCCTCTGCCGGTCCCCCACCTGTCTGCGGGACTCCCAAGGCCAGCTGGAGTTGCTCTCCGGCCCACCCTGCCCCAGTGGGTGTAGAGGTTGCTAGCCTCCCCCAACTTCTTCCATAACAGAGAGGTGTTAACTCCGCAGGACTCAGCCAGGGTAGTAGGGGGTGCTCATCCCTGGTGGGAAGAGCTGAGCCCTAAAATAACTAAACTCTGATGGAGCAGGGGAGCCCTGGGGAGGGGAAGGGCTGCCTCCTCCGTGGAAGACGTCTGAGGACACTGGAGGAAAAGGGAAGGGATCTTCTGCAGTGTTTCCAAACAAAGACACCCGATCGGGCTTTGGGGAGAGCTCTTTTCCCCTCGGTTTCATTCAGCACCGCTCTCCCTCTTCCCACAGATGCAAGAGGCAACAGGTCCCCAGCTGGTTATCAGGTCCTCGAGCCGTGAGGGCCTCTGTACCCCCCTCAGACATCTCACTAGCAGGGCAAGGGGCCTACAAATCCTCCCTGACCCTCCCAGCTCTTTGTTATCTCGGAGGGAAGATTACATTTCTGTGTGGGGAGGCAAGGTGCCAGGCGTCCTCAGAGCAGGACAGAGGCAGCAGGGCGACTGCCTGACCCCCTCTGCGTGGAGCGGCTCGGGGCTACCCTGGGGAGGCTCTCCCTCCAACGGCCTGGGGCCCATCCTGAAGTGGAGGGTCTGCCTTTCAGGAAGAGGAGGGGAAGCAGCAGCTCCGAAGGGGAGCTGGGCTGGGAGGAGAGAAGACTCGTGCTCTCAGTTATTCAGGATCCTCGTCTGTGGTCTGTGGACAGGCCGTTCGTTGGTTCCCTGGGTTTCTCACCTTCCCCACTGCGCTGTCTTTGGTGGTTTCCCTGAGAACTGGGGGTGGGAGAGCTATCAAGTTGACCACTTGCTTTCATTTTGGTTTCTTGCTACATCTACAGAGAAATTTGTTCAGCACCGGGTCGATGCCGTTCAACACCAAACAGGCAGGCATCAAAACCATTTTCTTTCTGTTCAAACCAAGGGCACGTTCTTCAGCCTCGTCTTTGGGGTTCAAGATACTCCTAAAGTGCTTCTAAATCAGAAGGCAAAGGGGCTGGATTTAAAAAACCCTGTTTCAGAAGAATCAGAGAGAGGAAGTGTGAACTATTCTCTTCCAGTAACAAAGTGGGAAAGCAGTAGCTGGATGTTAAATGCTGGATCGTCCTTCGCTTGTCTCCCCAATCATATTCCCTCAAACTGTATTTCCTCATCTAGTCACCCAGGTTTATAATCAAGTCCATCAACAATATAACGAAACACCTCTGGACGGGAGTCCTGAGCTAGGTCAAATACATAGATGGGATCGGGCTCTAGAACAGTTTAGCAGCTGGTTAGAGAGAAAGAGTAAAAAAGACAACTAACAAAGTAATGTTAAATATCAAATCAATGGGATATACCAGAAGGTCAGTAGAGGTTCCAGGGACTGACAGAGCTGGGATTGGCTGGGAAGGCCCCTCCAAGGGGGAGGGGTGTAAGTTTGGCCTTCTAACAGGCCTGGAATGAGCATGATTTAAAATGAAGGAGGGGGGCTTCCCTGGTGGCGCAGTGGTTAAGAATCCGACTGCTAGTGCAGGGGACACGGGTTCGAGCCCTGGTCCGGGAAGATCCCACATGCTGCGGAGCAACTAAGCCCGTGCACCACAACTACTGAGCCCATGCACCACAACTACTGAGCCTGTGCTCTAGAGCCTGAGAGCCACAACTACTGAAGCCCACGTGCCTAGAGCCCATGCTCCACAAGAAAAGAAGCCACTGCAATGAGAAGCCCGTGCACTGCAATGAAGAGTAGCCCCTGCTTGCCGCAACTAGAGAAAGCCTGTGTCCAGCAATGAAGACCCAACGCAGCCAAAAATAAATAATAAATAAATAATTTTTTAAAAAAAATACAAATAAAATAAAATGAAGGAGGGGGACTTCCCTCGTGGCGCAGTGGCTAAGAATCCACCTGCCAATGCAGGGTACATGGGTTCAAGCCCTGGTCTGGGGAGATCCCACATGCCACAGAGCAACTAAGCCCATGTGCCACAACTACTGAAGCCTGTGCGCCTAGAGCCCGTGCTCCGCAACAAGAGAAGCCACCACAATGAGAAGCCCACGCACCGCAATGAAGAGTAGCCCCCACTCGCCACAAGTAGAGAAAGCCCGCGCGCAGCAGCAAAGACCGAACACAGGCATAAATAAATAAATAAATAAATTTATAAAAAATCATAAAATGAAGGAGGCCTAATGGATGGGCAGCTTATATGGGAGGATAAATAGAGTCTGATCAGGAGCAGACGGGTTGAAGGGCGGAGAGATAGGCTTATAACCCTATAAACAATGACTGAAGTCCATTTACTCAACAAATATGTGAGTTCCTGCTTTTTATTTAGTTTAATTTTCCTTCACTTGCATAAATATTTATTTATTTACTCTTCAGTCAGTTCACAAACATTTATTGAGCTCCTACTATGTGAATGACACTACAGTGATCACTATTCTTTCCCCTGCTAGTCCAATAAAAAAAAATAACTTGGAGGGAATTCCCTGGCGGTCCAGTGGTTAGGACTTTCACTGCTAGGGCCAGGTTCGATCCCTGGTTGGGGAACTAAGATCCCACAAGCCGTGCTGCATGGCCAAAAAAAAGAAGAAGAAGAAAAAGAAAGAAGGAAAGAAAAAAAAAAAGAAATAACTTGGAGACCCTTCCTTAAATGGTAGGGGCGGGGGTGGAGGGGGTTTATCTTATTCAGTTTTTGAGCTTCCAGAATCTTGTGGGTTAGGTGAGAATGAGGGAACAGACCCTACCATTAACTTCCATAGTAACTTTATTTATATCAAAACTAGCACTTTGAATGCACTGACATCCATTATTTCATTTGATTCTGGTGACAACTTTGTGAGGCAGTCCCAACCAATTGGGGGAAAATATATAAACAGGTCTTGATTTCTTTCAGATGCATGACCTGTCCAAAATCAAACAGTTCCTAAGTAGTGGGCCATAATGGAGGTGCCTCTCATACGTAGGATGACATATTTCTCACCCTTCCGGCGGTCCCCTACTGACACAGTGTGAGTGGTAGAAAAAAAAACCTCTTTGCTCCTTCTTGGGACAGCCTGATTCCTCGAGTCTGAGCAGGTCTAAGAGTTTGTATTTTTTATAAGTTCCTCGGAGGACAGATGCCCATCTGGATTAGGGAACCTACTAGATTATACCACTCTGAGGAAGGACCCAGGGGAAAGGGCATTTTAGCCACTTTTCCTCGGGTTCCATAGAGTACTGGAGTGTGCACTGGGTGGGCTCTGATTAATTTCCAAACCAACAACACCCCCCCAGCTCCTCTCACTTACTCTTTGCTTCCGAAACGTTCTCCGCAGGCTGAAGACTTCTGGAGGCCAAGAACGGTGCTGTAGAATTGACGAAACCCAGCTCCCTGGACCACAAAACCCAGCTCCCTGGACCACAAAACCTAGGCTATGTGGCTGGGGAAAGTGAAGGGTCTGAGGAGGGAGCAGACCTTCTCATGAATAAAAGCAGCTTGGATTTACTGAGTAACTATGTGCCAGGCTATCATTTAATCCTAAACTCTATGCGGAAAGTACTCTTACCCCCCTTTTACAGATGAGAAAACTGAGATGTAGAGCGAGAACATCGTTTCCCCAAGGCACACAGTCCGACTCCAAAGCCCGTGCTACCATGTGCAACCTCAGGGCTACAGCGTCTCCCCACCTCATCCTCACAACTGCTCATTCGGCCACCGCCCGAAATTTGGGCGCGCTCCTGGCGGTGCTCAGATAGAGGGGCACGCGCGCCAAAGGAGGCCAGACCGCAGGAAAGGAGCAGCGGAGCGCGGGGCGGCTAGCCCGCTCCCCCTTCTCGGGGGCCGCGGCTCGGAAACTACAAGGCCCAGCAGGCAGCTGCAGGGGGAGGAGGAGGAGGTGGGACCAGCGCGGGGTGGGAGTGAGAGAGCGAGTCCTCGCGCCCCGCCGGCGCACAGCGCTCGGAGCGCTCCTGCGGGCACTGGTGCGGCGGCTTCCGCGGCGGCGGCGGCGGCGAGCGGGAGCCCGAACTCTGGTCCAGCCGCAGCGCGCGGAGGAGCCCGGGCTGTGCCCGGAGCTGGGCGGCGACGTCCAGACAGGACCGAGACTCTGCTTAGCGCATTGCGGCGACCTCGCCTTCCCCGGCCGCCAGTGCGCGCCGCAGCTGGAAGAGCGGCGGAGCCCGAGGACTTTTCTCCGGTCCGAGGGGCGCCCCGCGGGGCGCAGGGGACCAGTGCGGCAGTCGGGCAAGCCGCGGCGCCGGGGCCCCGGCAGGGCTATGGAGCCCGGGCTGCCAGAAGCGTGAGGGCCGCCGCCCGGTGCTGGAGAGGGGGGCTACGGGGTCTGGAAATCCCGGGCGGCGGACCGGAGCCCTCCCCCCGCCCCGCCTCCGGGGCACCAGCTTCGGCTCCATTGTTCCCGCCCGGGCCGGAGGCGCCGAGCTCCGAGCGCCACTGGGAGTCGAGCGCCGGCAGTGGGGCTCTCGCGGCCCCGCCAGGACCCGAGCGGAGCCCGGGGGCGGCGGGCCGGAGCCGGGGACGCGGGCGCCCGCCCGCCCGCACAAGCCACGGCGGACCCTCCAGAGGCGGAACCGCAGCGCCGAGTGAGGTAAGAGCCGCGGCGCCCCCGGATCCGGGGCGGGCTCCGCGTCCCGAGCGGCCCCCGGCGCTGGAGCCTCCCGGCTGCGCGCTCTCCCCGGCCGCAACCCAGTCGGGTCCGGCGCCTCCCTCCACTCGTTACCCGCCCCCCTCCACCCCCGGTTCCCTCCCCAGCGCTCGGCGCCCCCCTTTTGTCTCCCCTCCCTTCCCTCCACTCGCGTCGCCTCCTGCGCCCCCTCCCCGAGTCGGTCCCACCGATCCGCCCGCCGCTCAACTTTTCCGCCAACTCGCGCTGGGGAGGTGGCGAGGCGGCGGCGGCTCGGCGGTGAGTCCGGGCAGGGACAGGGCCGGGGCCGAGGCGGCGGCGGCCCTCGGTTTCCTGGGACTGGGGAGGCGGGCGGGAGTGGGCAGCGAGGTGGGGTGTGTGTGTGTGTGTGCGCGCGCGCGCCGCATTCCACTCCATCTCCTTTTAGTCCACCCGTGGGGACTCACCCCAATCCAGCAGGTAGCTTTGGGTGGCACGCTAAAAATCCGGGGTCTTTCTAAGTCCTTTTCCACCTCCGGGAAGGTCTGGGGTCGCAGTTGCGGGTGGGTGGGCGGCTGGGGGCCTGAAAGGGGAAGGAAGTGGAGGGGTAGGTTAGCTTCTCTTCGAATAGGTTTTAAGGGGGTGTCGTCACCAAATGGCTGAATCTGCCTTAGCGGAGAGCGAGAAAGGAATTCCCTTTTCCAGAGGCGCTTATCTTCGACTTAGTCCATCTCTGAAAGGATCGGAAGTTTGGGGAAGGGGAGGGCGCCCAGCGGGTGATGTTAAGCCCCATTATGGGGTCGGGGGGGAGGGGAATGTTCAGTTCCAATCTGGTTCGAGGAGGTGGGGGAAGGGATGAGGGTTTTGTCCCGTGCGGTTCACTCGGCTGCGATGCAGGTTGCTTCTCGGGCCCAGAACCCTCTGCCCCCGCTCCGCCTTCCCGTTATGTTTGGGGTTAGTAGAAGAGGGGCTAGAACGCTCATTTGCAGAGGAATTTGTTGACTTTGTAGTCGCAGTTCATTTAACTCATAGCCTGTGAAGGCAGCCAGACGCCTTTGGGCGAGGGGGCGAGGGGGTGGGGGGCGAGGGGGAGCGGTGAAGCCTACTTCTCCTTTCTGGGCCCAGAAGCTTTAGCCCTTTTCAAAGTTTCTGCGGTGTCTTTCTCCCCCACCACTCCCCCCCGCCCCGATTTTCCAGATGTAGCCGCCGCATCTGGTTCCGTTTCACCCCACACGGGTACACCGCAGTCACAAGAACATCCCTCTTCCTCCCTCCCCCCTCCCCCAGATTAAAACTGGGATTATTCAACTTGGCCTTACCACCTCGCTCTTTAAGATTTCTTAAGACTTGGGGATGAGGCGTTGGGATTTGAGGAGAAGAGAAGTTGCCCTGGATGCCAAGTTATTTAGGATCTGATATGGAGGTGGTGCTTTCTGGCTCGTGTGAAAAAGAGGCATCGTAGGAGAGGGGGCCAAGTTTTTCGGGGGTGGCCCATCTCATCTGCTAGAGATGGTCAGACCCAGAACTGGCCCTCACGGAAGTTTCTGGAACCAAAGCATTACATTCTCCTCCCTTCAGTTACAGCTGGAGCAGTGGGAACGTCTGACCCTGTCCGGAGCCCGCCGCCGGGTCTCAGGCCGCCCGGCGGTGGCGTCACGCGTCCCTTTTCCACCCTCCCTGGAGTGAGCCCGGGGCGCAGCGGCCCGGGCGTGGGAGGGAGGCCCCGGGCTGTCGCTCCCTGGGTGTTTTTAAGGAGTTCTTTGGACGGCAGCTCCCGGACACTGAAGTGGGGGGCGTTTTACCAAGTCAGGACCGGGTGGAGGTTTGAAAGGACTGTGGAGGGTTTTTCTGGTTCTAACCTCAAGGCAGGAAAGCACTTTCTGGCTCCCAAGTTGCAGGAGGGTGGGGAGAGTTGTTCTCTCACCCTCTCCTTTCCAGCCTCTTTCAAATTGAAAACACTTCTCTGGTTTCCTCCTTTGGGCAGTAGTTTGGAGGCTGTAATGAAATCGCACTTTCTCTAGACATGGTAATTAAGGTGACTGTTTCCTCTGCAGATGTGCCCTGCCCTTTGCACCTCCGGCCCAGAGCTTTTTTTGGAATACCTTCTAAATTGTAGAACCTTAGCCTTGAGACTGTTGAGCAGAAAGTGGCCATTTTCCCCTGTTGGCCCGGGCTCCCGGTTTCCTCTCTGAGGCTTGTTTAAGAGCTAAGTAGCAGGGCCCCGTGGGACATGCCTCTGTCTGGCCGATTACCCCCAAGCCTGGGTCATAGCCCTTCCTTCGAGTGAGTGTCGGAGCGAGAGCCCTTGCAGAGGACCCAGCTACCTTACGGGACTACCTCCCTAATGACTTGTTTACATATTTCCCCCCAGTTGGTTGGGAGAAGCTCCAGGGCTGCTGCAGACCCCCGGAGGAGCGCAGGGTGTCTGGGGACAGGGAGGCTGCTGGAGGCTTGGCTCCAGCTGGGATGGTTGTGTACTGCATCGGTGACGAGCTCCTTGAAACGTCTGTTGCACTTACTCTTAGTCATAGCTGAGTGTCAGCTTTTTAATGAGGGCCATCCGGGTGGCGAGTCACTTGGATAGCGTGCTCTCACTGTCTGCTTTGACCAAGCCCGTAGAAATGTGCATTTTGGAGGCATTTGACAAATGGGATTCGGGCCAGAGTGGGCACCTCTTCCTTTGGCTCCAGAGTAGGCAGTCTTAGGTCCTTCTTTTCCCTGGCTCCTGGCCATGGAGGATGTGAGAAAGTTCCGTTAGGCACCCTTAGAAGAGCAAGTGGAGCAGAAGCACGGGAAGACATTGAGAGGAGCATGGTCATTGCTATGACCCCACCCTGCCTTGAGGAAGAGGATCAGAGCATCTCCAGGCATCCCTAAGCCTGGCCCAGCTTTGTTCCTGGTGCACTCTGGGGGCTAGGAGAACTGAGTTGAGCGTCCAGTAGGTAGCCTCCAGCCATGGAGACCGAGAAAAGTCCATGAGATTTTGCTTTGTTTGCTTTTGGGTGTCGACCTGGAGCGAGACCCCTAAAACAGGAGATTTGCTCCTGTGAGCTTGGGCTTTCAGCAGCCTCTGAATGCTTCCTTGGGCCTCCATTGTTTAATCTGTCTCATCAAAATGGCTGTTAGTTAAGAGCTTCCTAGGACAGTTTGAGCCTGTTGCTGCTGAAGGAAAAGAAGGTAGACAGAAGGGGTCCAAACATCTTGCTCTGAAAGGGCCTCACATCACTTGAGAGGAGCTTAATTTCCTCTTGGGAAATACATCTTGCATATTTCATCCCAAGAGCTTTGGGAAAGGTCTGAGTGAACCCGGGACTGGTGGGAGTCCAGATGCAGAACTTCAGAGAAGGTTCTGGGGTTTCCGGAGAGGATTAAAAACCAGACGTGGGCTAGGAGAGTTGCTTTTCTCCCTAAGCTTGCATTTCCCTTAGAAATTCTCTCCTCATCACCATTCCACTTGCAATTAAAAAAGCCATGTTTGGGCTCCAAGTAAATAGCCCTCACCTGGGTGAACACCTCCAAGCATGTGATGGTCCACAAGCCCATTCTGTCTTCAGTAGCAAGGCTGCCTAGATTACCGTGGAGCACTTAGGGTTTCTCTTATTACTACTTGCTTTTTACATACCTCACTCCCAAGGACATTTGGGCACTCTTTTTGACAGAGACTAAAAACTTTTAAATTAGCGTTTCTCTTGGAGCCGGTACAATTTCTCAAGCTGAGCTGCATGTGTTTTTTCAGATGTTTATTAAGAACTTGTCCTGCCACTCTCACCAATGAGTAGGGATGCTCATTGTTGGTCACTTTTGGGGAAAGCCACCATTTCTGTTAAGAAGTCTTACTCCCGTCTAAAGGGATTAAAGTTTGGGCGTCACTTCCTCAAGTCTGAGGAATCGAGATGTTTAGAAAATGTCCGGGTTGGTATGCTTTGAGATCGAGTTTGGCTGGCTAACAAGGAGTGCTGGACGATTTCCTCTGGCATTGTCAACCTCTTCTCTGCAAGCGTGGCTCTGTCAGCTTCGTTTCCATCGGCCTCTCTTTGTTTCATTCATTTACGCCTCCAGTTCCCAAATGTACCAGCCTCTGCCTTGTGGGTGTTAGGTGCTAAGGTCATTGACAAAGGTTAATTGGGTATAGACCCTGCTCTTAAGGAGCTTGAGACCCTATGGTGTTTTTGGAAATTCAGAGGATCCTCCCAAGGCCCAAGAAAGACTTGTAGAAGAGGACCTGGCTGTTTGAGGTGGGGCTCGGCGAATGAGAGAGCCCGCTGAAGACAGAGGAAGGGCAAAGAAGAAACGCTTGGCAGGGCACGGAGGTTGCCCAGAGCTGTCCTGTCCCCTGCAATGTAACACAGGCCACATGGAATCTCAGATTTTTCCAGTAGCCACACTTTTTGGTTTTTTTGCGGTACGCGGGCCTCTCACTGTTGTGGCCTCTCCCGTTGCGGAGCGCAGGCTCCGGACGCGCAGGCTCAGCGGCCATGGCTCACGGGCCCAGCCGCTCCGCGGCATGTGGGATCCTCCCGGACCGAGGCACGAACCCGTGTCCCCTGCATCGGCAGGCGGACTCCCATCCACTGCGCCACCAGGGAAGCCCAGTAGCCACGTTTGAAATTAAGAAAAAGGGAACAGGTGAAATTCATTTTCCTTAATTCGTTTGTTTCAGTTTTTATAATGTATTTGCTTTAGCCCAATATATGTGGAATATCATCTTTTGAACATGTAATCAGTTTAAGAAAATCAATGAAAGGCTCCACATTCTTGTATGTATTTTTCATTTCTAGCACATCCTGCCTCGCACGGGCCACATTTCAAGGGCTCTGTAGCCACGAGGGGCCACCTAATGGGACAGCTAGGTCTAGAGTGTGGGGTTTGTAAAGATGGATGGTGAGAAATGCCTTTGTAAAGGCAGGAAGTTCATGTCCTCCGGTTGCCAATTACCAAAGTCTCCTGAGATTGCTATCAAGAAGTGGCTCAAAGCACAATGTTTATATATAATTCCTTACATTTGATTAGGGCTTTAGAGAGGAGAGAGCAGATACTTTCACCCATGCCCCCCATTTGAAGCTCGTAACCTCCTGTGGTGTAGGCAAGGCAACTGTTTTAGCTCCCTCTGATGACAAGTGGGATAAGTGAGATGGCGTGTGTCCCCCAACTCTCCTCGTTCCCCAGTGAGGACCTCTGCACCCAGAGCAGGAGCTGGGCTGCCAGTCCCAGGAGACGTGACTGATGGGGAGAGGCTGAGGGGCCGGCTGCTGTGTGCACCTGCAGGGCTACAGGTCACATCTGTCAGGCAGTGGAGGAAGGAGACTGTTCCTAAGAGACTTAAAGAATTCATTAATTAGAATGGGAAGAAGGTGAGGTGAAGGGGGAGGTGGCAGTCCCTAGGGTCCCAGATAGTCTGGGGACTAGTTCGCGTCCCTGTGTTTTCCACAATAGGTTGTGAGCCCACTTACCCCTTCTCATTCCAGGAGTGGGTGCCTGGGGGCCGGGGGGCTGGGTTTTCTGAACATCCTTTGTTTTACAGATGTGGGACTCAAGGCCCAGGGCCGGAGGAGAGGAAGAGACTTTTGCAGGGAAACTGCCAGATTATTTTGAAGTGCATTGATCACAGAGCTGAAAGAGGGCAGTCAGCAGGCAGACCACACCTGCGAGGAGGTAGACAGGCTTTTCAGGGGACAGAGCGGCCGAGTGGTGGTGGGAGCTGCCTGCCTGCTACCTTTGCAAACAAGCTTCATCATCTCGAGATGATACCACCCTTTCCCATTGGATACTAAAAATTCATTCATGACTCTGGCCATTACTATGGGATTTACTTAGGTCCTTAGTCAGGTGTACCTTTCTCGGTGACTGGCCTGCATCCATTTGCTGTATCTTTGGGATGTAATGAGATGTGGAATGTGGTTTTGGGATGTCCTCTGGCAAGCATCACTTCTATCCCCGGCCGGGAATCATGCCCCATCCTGTGTCCTAGATGGCATATCCATGAGCTGCTTCCAAGGGTCTTTCTCTAGAGCAAAGGAAAGGAGAATCAAAGGCTCTCCCATTGCCAGAGTCACCTCGGATCTGTCCTTATTTACACGGCTTTTGTGTGACACAGGGATGCCCTCTGGAGAAAATGAGCTTGCGTCCGGTAGAGCCAGGTTTGATCACCCCCTTATTGCTTCCTCCCACCCTGGTCTCTGGCATCCGAAAACCCAGGTGACGTAGACCCGGTGCCCTTGCCATCTCACTGCACATCTTTGGGCAAAGCACTTAACCTCTTTGCGTCTCAGTTTCCCCGTTGCTTAAAGGGCAGTAATAATGCCCACCCCTCCCCTTCAGTTCACAGTGGGGAAGAAATGAATTTTTATAGTTTAAAATCTTACCTAGTCCATGCTTGGTACGTCGTGAGTATTCAGTAAATACTTGTTCGATTCTGCCTTGTCTAGTCCCTTTCCTAAATTTAGAAAAATAGAAGTGTTTACTTCTCCTTTGGTTTGAAATCATTAAAAAATTTCAGGAAAGCCTTGGGAGGGAGCTAGCAGCGGCAGTGCCTGCGTCTTCCCGCTGGCAGGCGCTTGTGAACGAGGCCAAGAATTCTAGGGGGTTTTCTGCCAGCCGCGCCTGACTCACTCACAAGGGGCCCTGTCTGGCTCAGGGGGAGGCCCGGCTGAAGCACCACATTAGGGCATGTTCCGGGGAAGTGGATTCTCTGAATAACTTGGATGGTTCCCTGGAGTATTTAGGGCAAAAGCCACCTGGAAGACAGAGAGGGTGTCACCCCCTCGTAGCCCAAACGGTGCCCAGAAAGTCTTATCACTTGGTAAATGTTGAGCGGGAGAGACCATTATCCTGAAGACCTTGGAGGGTTGTTTTGAATTTTACCCGTTCGGACCTGAGAAGGATAAAGGACCGCAGTCTGTGCCTTTCACCGGGGCTGGCACGAGCCATCTTTGAGTCAGGCCTTGCAAGAACCCTTATTCTTCAGCACGACCTTTCCCCACTTCTGGATCCATTTCTGTTGGACGTCTGCCGTCCCCTCTCAGCCTCGGGGAGAACTGGATCCAGCTCACGGCTCCCTACTCTGAGGCCCTTTTTATGTAGCTGGTGAGAGTTGTGTTCTCTCTGTGAGGGAAGCTGGTAGAACCAGAGGTCCCTGAGATGCATCCAGTTTTAGAGACAAAAAGAAGGAACCTTGGAGATGGTGTATTTCAGCTTCCTCATCACGTAGGTGCAGAGAGGGTCAGCATCTCACCTGGCTCCCATTTCCCAGTTCTGGGCTTCTTCCATAATTCCTCATCTCTCTTTATCCCTCACCGAAGGGTTGGTGTGCCCTAGAGGGAGTGAAGTCTTAAACTGGGAGAGGTCACATCTGCACACCCAGGTCACCTATGGGAGACATTCCTGAGGCCGTTCGCTTTCCCAGCACAAATGATCTTGGGGCTCATGCCTCGGGGAACTTTCTGATGATTTTCCCAACATGGGAAACAGTCCACACTCAATAAATAGATGTAGGACTGAACTGAACCACTCTTTGGTCTAATTAAGGCGCATAACCTTGAATTCCCCGTTGGGACAGGACCACAGTTCCTTTCTTGTGTCTGAAGGAGTAAGCTAGTGCTTCAGGCACCCTTGTGGGCAGGGTGGCCATGTGACATGCCTTCCCTCTTTTTCTCCTTGGCCCTCATCCCCCATGCAGACCCTCCTAACTTTGGGGTTTTTTTTTCTCTCCCCAGAGTCAGCTTGCACAGGAGGATCAAGCCCACGGCAGAGTCTCCATGGAGGTGTGGAGCCTTGTCACCAACCTCTAACTGCAGAACTGGGATGTGGAGCTGGAAGTGTCTCCTGTTCTGGGCTGTGCTGGTCACAGCCGCACTCTGCACTGCCAGGCCAGCGCCAACCTTGCCGGAACAAGGTAAGGCGCGGGCCGAGGGGCAGCCTGGGCCCCCGGCCCTCAGCAACAAGGTGGGCTGGGACAGGCGTGATGTGGTCAACCGCGAAGGCTCCATCCCAGGGGGAGCAGAGGGCTCCTGGACTGTAGGAGAGGCTCCCGAGGTACCTGGGCTGGTGGGGGCCTGGCTGCAGACACAGCCAGCTTCATCAGAGGTTGGGTCGTGAAGGCTGGTGACATCCATCTGCCAGAGGTGACGTGCTCAGGGGGGAGGTTTATGCTTTTCTCCTTCTGAAAAAGGAACTTCTGGTTGGGACCCAAGAGCTAGCTCCCTAACCTAGATGATGTATATAAAATGGGGTTGGGCGGTGTAGTGGGTGCGAGTGACCTGTGCATTTGGGTTTAGAACTTGGATCGGGGTCCAGGGGATGTGCAGGGTTGTGGGAGCTTCATAAAGACCTCCGGCTTCTAGAAAATTGTTCCAAAGACATATCTTCTATGAGGGTTGGCCATCATGGCCACGTGCCTGCCATTTTGTCTTTCTTGACCATCTCTCACAGGCCCTGTTTGGAGGCCTGGTAAGAGGTTTGCTTTGGATATACTGCTGGAGGGATTTCAAAGAGATTGAGAACCAGGGAGCATTACGGGGCGTAGGCGCTGGTAGACACCTGTAGTTTATTGGGAATTCGGAGGGATCATTAGTAACGGAAAAGACTTGCACCCACTGCTGATGGGATTTTTCCGGACTTGTGAAAATACTTCATGGAAATTACAGGTACAGCACACCTGGCAGCTTTCGAAGGTCTCTGAGAACTGATATTTGGGCATTTCTGCTGCCAAAGGGTAGTGTGGCTTGTGACCCAGTGGCTGGTGACAGAAGCAGAGGAGGTTGGCAGGTGGTGGGTAAAGGGCTCAGGTGTGCGCACAACATGGTGGCTGCGTTTAAAGGGCCACCAGTCTCGCTGCCAGGACCTGTGTGAGTGACGAATGAGGAGTGAGGATATTTGCCCTCTTGTAGGGTGATGGAGAAGGAGGGGGGACGGGTGGGGGGGGCTTTCTAGAAGGTGCACTGGCTGGGGCAGGCAGATTGGTGTTGTATTCAGTGACAGAACTGAAGGCAAGGCCTGACCTGGAACACGCTGGAGACCCCGAGTGGGAGGGACCATCTCTGCCCACAGGGAGTTCACCATCGGGTAGAGGATGACAAGCACAGAGGCAGCTAAACTCAAGGTGGACCGTGTTTAAACCACACAGTGGAGTTATAACACAATGCAGTGGGAACACTGGGGGAGAGGGACAGCCACCATCATTGAGATGGTCCAGAGAGCTGGGCAGGGGCCTGGGAGGGAGACGAAGGGTGTTCCAGGTGGAGCAGCATGAGTGAGGGTGCTGGGGCAGGACGTATAAGGTGGACAGAGAACAACTTACCTGGTGTGTAGGTAGTCGGGGGACGGGATGCCTGGACAAATTGGACTGAGTTAGCATATGGAAAGCTGTAATGCCCTGCCGAGGAAACTGTACCTAAATGGGTAGATACTGGGAGTCTTGAAAAGTTTTGAGCAGGAAAGTGACACAATCCAGCTTTCAGATTTTCAGGCAGCTGAGTTTGGATTGATGGGAGGAAGAAGTCAGGCGGACCTAGGTTTAAATTGTGCTCCGCAGGCCTTCCCTGGTGGCTCAGTGGTTAAGAATCTGCCTGCCAATGCAGGGGACACGGGTTTGAGCCCTGGTCTGGGAAGATCCCACATGCCGCGGAGCAACTAAGCCCGTGTGCCACAACTACTGAGCCTGTGCTCTAGAGCCCGTGCGCCACAGCTACTGAGCTTGCGCTCCAGAGCCCGTGAGCCACAACTACTGAGCCCCCGTGCCGCAACTACTGAAGCCCGCGCACCTAGAGCCTGTGCTCCGACACACGAGAAGCCACCGCAATGAGAAGCCCACGCGCTACGACAAAGAGTAGCCCCTGCTCGCTGCAACTAGAGAAAGCCCGCGCGCAGCAACGAAGACCCAATGCAGCCGTAAATGAATGAATGAATGAATAAATAAATTAATTAATTAAATTTATTTTTAAAAAATTCTAAAAAAAAAATCGTGCTCCACCACTTAATAGCTGCATTACTTGGTTTGACCAATTACTCAAACACAGGAAGTCTTAGTTTGCTTATCTTTAAAATGGAACAGTAATACAGGATTAAGTGAGATAATCCAGGTAAAGCACTGACAGGCAAAGAGTTAGGAGTTATTACTGCTGCTACCACTGTTGCCAGAAAGACGAGTTGCTTAAACGGTTGTTCTGAATGTCTAGCTAGAGAAAGGCAGTGAACTAGAGTGGAGGATCGTAAAGGAAGGAAAAATAGCAGAGACACTATAGAAATAGAATCTACAGGTTTAGGATTTCCCTGGTGGCGCAGTGGTAAGGATCCGGCTGCCAATGCAGGGGACACGGGTTCGAGCCCTGGTCGAGAGCAGCTAAGCCCATGCGCCAACTAAGCAACTGAAGCAACTAAGCCCGTGCGCCACAACTACTGAGCCCACACACCACAACTACTGAGCCTGCACCCTAGAGCCCGCGAGCCACAGCTACTGAGCCCGTGTGCCACGACTACTGAAGCCCGTGTGCCTAGAGCCCGCGCACCACAACGAAGAAGAGTAGCCCCTGCTCGCCACAACTAGAGAAAGCCCATGCGCAGCAACGAAGACCCAGTACAGCCAAAAAAATAAATTTAATTAAAAAAAAAAAACCTACGGGTTTAAGTAGGTTGGATGTCAACTCCGGGTGACTAAAGGCACGAACAAGATGCGAGTAAAGGGAGTGAGTCAGAGTGGGAGGTTTCTGAGGAGTAGGTAGAGATTTGGGTCAGCCACAGCATAGGTGGCAATGAGGAGGGGTGGATAAGGTTTGGGAATATGAATTTATGGTGGACCCTAAAGTATTTTTTTTAACTTTCTCTAACAAACCGTTTTGCAGCCCAGGGATGGAGGGTGGAGAACGTGAATAGTACGCATCTCGGACCTGGGTACTTGTAAGCAGGAAGGGAGTATCGTATCCAAGGGTCGAAACATAAGGAATAGGGGTTGAGGGGGTGATGCTGGTCCTGAAGCTTCTGGTTGTGCATCCAGACTGGGAAAGGAAGCCGGGGCAGTGATGGAGGGTGGAGTCAAGGGGCTGAAAGTCTTGAAAATGACAAAGTCCCGCTCTGCAAACAGGAGGGAGGGGGTAGGAGCGGTGAGGAGGGCTATGAGGAGGCGATGTGGCAGTGAAGAGTGAAGTTACACTGCCATTTAAAAAAATCAACTTAATTGAGGTATCATTTGCATTCTATAAAATGCACCAATTTTAAGCGTGCAGTTTGAAGTGTTTTGATAAATGTAGCATTGTCCCACATAACTGTCAATCAAGATAGGAAACATTTTCATCACTCCCCAAACTTGCCTCCTGCCCCTCTGCAGTCAGCCCCCTTTGCAGCTCCGGACCCAGGCAACCACGGATCTACTTCCTGTCACTGTAGGTTAGTTTTGCCTGTTCTAGAATTTCACATAATGGAATTATATGGGGAATGTGTATCCATTCACTTGATGGTGGCCATTTGGGTTGCTAACGCTTTGGGCTGTTATTACTAAAACTCTTGTGAGCGTTCGTGTACAAGTCTGTGGGCATACGTTTTCCCCGGACTGCCTTGGTTTTGATTTGGGCTCCATTGCTTACCGACTGTTGGCTGTTGGGAAAGCTCCTCTCTGACACTCTATAATCTATATTGGTAATGAACATCTGCTTCTAAGGTCGTTGTGAATATCAGATGCAAATGCCTGCAAAGCTGTAAGAACCATGCCTGGACATAGTCAATGAGCCATAAATGGTAGATGTGGGTACCTTTTCCTGGGACCCCACAGGAGACACCGCGTGGTAAAGGGCTTGTTTCATGGATGGACTTGGAGTGCCTTAGGACGCAGAAGCAGAAACCCACGAGACTTGGATGGACATCAGGTCCCAGGTCCCCATGTGGTTGAGTCAGTCCCTCTCGTGGTTCAACCCCTTCTCCTAGATCATCCCTTCTGAGCTTTGTGATAGCGGACCATGGGCCCCACCGTCTTCAGAGACCTGAAGTCCTAAGGGAAAAATCTATCTCCACGCTTTGTGAACTATAAGGTATCTCACAAATGTAAAGTATTGCCGTGGTCTCGGCCCTGCTGATTATTCAATAACAATGCTGCTGTTGTCCTCAGAAAAGACTGAACTCTGTATTTAAAAGGTTTGCCCAAAAGTTTAAAGCAAATTACCCCAAACCCTGCTCCCACTGACTGAGAGCTTTTGCCCTTTAGAAAGGCTTTGGGGTGTGTGTGTGTGTGTGTGTGTGTGTGTGTGTGTGTGTGTGTGTGTGTGTGTGTGTGTGTGTGTGTGTGTGTGTGTGTGTGTGTCGGGAGCCCCTCCCCCAGTCTGCAAATGCTCCTCAGGGAGTGGGGAGGGCCTGAAGTTTCTGGCTGTCCTTGGAAAGTTGATTTAATAAGGGTTCCAGGAAAACCAGCCTCCCTCCTTCCTCCCTCTCCTTTCCCTTCTCTAGTTTGGGATCTTAAAGAGGCTGAGCTTGTTTCAGACTAGGCTTTGCGGGGAGGGGGGCGGGGGAGACTGAAGTGGGGTCGTGGGCCAGGGAGTAGAATGCCCCCTTAAAAAGATAAGCACTAGCTTGAAAGACACTTGGAGCTTGAAGAGGCTTGTTTTTGTGTATTTTTCTCTCGTTTAGAATAAGACTTGCAGAAAAGCAAGTGGGTGAATCCAAAACTGTTTACAAGGCCACTTCTCGTAATTGGGAATGGGGATCCTAACCCCCTTTTCAGCAGTAACCTGGGCTAAAGCCCCCAGACCCCACATGGTGGAGGGCACGGTATGAGCCTTGCCGTCTCAAAATACTTGCCTACATGCTCAGAAACCTGCAACTAATAAACGATTTAATGGCCGGGGTTTTACAGCTCCTCCCACCTACCCAGATTTGAAGGAGTCTGGTGGCCGCTTGAAGAGGGAGAGGTTACACTTAATGGAAAAGCCGCACGATTCCATTTCTGGCTGCAAGCCCCCTGGATGCCAGGCACCACAAAGCAAGGCTTTGTCTTTGTGTTCTGCAGAAACCTGGGACTGTGGCGGGGAGCTGCAAATGGTGCCAGAGACATCACCCCAGCTTGAAGTCCGGCCCTGGGCCCTGGCCGCCACTGGCAACCCCCCAGGGGCTCCCGCAGCTCTTTGGCCCGAAGGGGTATGCATTTCAGCCTGGCTGCAGGGGGAGCCCCGAACAAGTACCGGAGGGCGTCCCACTACCAGCCTCGCACAGGCCGAGGTCCTACTGGCTGCGGCCAGTGGGCGTGGCCGGAGGACCTGCGGCCTGGGGGCCAGTGTCCTGTGGACCAGTGTTGGGTGGCTGCCGGGGGTGGGAGGGGAACATTCAGGAGCACTGCTGCACCCCACCCCGTCTGCAACATAATTTTTTCTGTGAAAAGAACCTGTTTACTTCTAATTGACACTGGACATTGAAGAAGAGTTTCTCCCCCCCGGGCCGGAAGGCGGGTGGAATTCCACAGCGCGGAGAGCGATGTGGGGAGACCCACTGGAGTGCAAGGCCGGAGGGTTTTGGGCTGTGGGAATCTGTGCGGCACGGAGCCACCAGGTTTCCCCGGGGCACTCCACTCAGCCCCTCACCCCCTCTCCAGAGAGAGGTAGCTCGGTGCCTTCGGAAGGGTGTGTTTGCAAGCGTTCCTGGAGCTGAGCTTTGCAGAGGGTGGGTGCAGGGGGAGAATGTGAGGCAGGAGCCGGAGGGCTCACGTGTCCACTTGACCACGCCGGGCAGAGCCACCCCAGGGCCGTGTTCTTGGCCCTGCCTGCTGCATTGCTGCACCATTAGCTTCACTGATTTTCCACTCTGGCTTTGCCGGCCAGCTCCCCGAAGTCAGGGAGGAGGAATTTCTCAGGGAAGAACAAATGTCTGTCCAGAGCCCTGGCCAGGGAGGGGGAAGGGAGGGAGCCCAAACAGAGAAGCAGGCCGCACTGCTGCCCCCGGGTTTCTGTGACGACCTGGGTGGGCAGGAACTGGAGAGAGAGGGTCAGGGATGCCTCTGGGGCCTGTGGCCCCTGCCCGGAGGTGGGTCAGCAGGGCCTGGCCGGGATGCTTGCTCCCGGTCAGGCCGAAATAGTGAGTGATGGCTCGTGTCTGGGGCCGTGAGGGATGGCCTTGGGAGAAGTGAGTTCTGGGGAGTCATTATCCGGGAGGGAGAGGTCTGGGGTCAGAGATCCTGACCGGCAGCTGTGCCCTGTTTTTACAGGGCCTCGATCCTCGGGGGCCACTGGGGGCTCCAGCTCCCCCTGTAGACGCCACCTTTGCCTCTTCCCTCCCCAAAGCCTGGCAACGAGACAACTGTTTCCCTGCTGACCGGGAAAGTCCAGCTGCTCTGGCACTGGTGGTCTCCCAAATTCAGCTGCCCAGGCCGCCCCGTTCATTCTGGAGAGGAGGCTTATCCACAGACTTACGCCCAGCATTCCCTTCTCTCGGCCCACCCTGTCCCCGACCTCCGCCCCCCAAGTGGTTCAGCAGCAAGTTAACTGCTCTACCTAGTCTCTTAAGGCCTGGAATGAATCCCAAACTGCTTCCTCCTAGGAGAAGCCTTCTAGACCAGGGGGTCCCCGACCCCCGGGCCATGGACTGGTACCGGCCTGTGGCCTGTTAGGAACGGGGCCGCACAGCAGGAGGTGAGGGGGGGTGAGTGAGCAAAGCTGCATCTGTATTTACAGCTGCTCCCCATCGCTTCCATTACTGCCTGAGCTCCGCCTCCTGTCAGCATTATTGTGTATGATTACTTCATTATATATTACAATGTAATAATAATAGAAATCAAGTGCACAATAAATGTAATGCGCCTGAATCATCCCGAAACCGTACGCTCCCCCACCCCGGTCCATGGAAAAAGTGCCTTCCACGAAGCCAGTCCCTGGTGCCAAAAAGGTCGGGGACCGCTGTTCTAGACTGTGGGCTGCTTCTGAACTTGGGGGCTGACTTACAGCCGCTGACGGCCAAGTCGGGGGGACATTTGCCTGATGGGCTGCTTGTGGCTTGTACCCTGAGTCCCCCCTCTCCTGTTCTTGGTTCGCACCGACCCTCCCCTGCCCCCTTGCCAAACGAGGTGCCCACTGCCTTCATTTAAAGGCTGTCTCCTTGCAAACCGGAAACCTCGGGAGAGGGGTTTGTCCAGTCAGTTCCAAGCACGAGAACCGTTGGCTCGGATGGAGCTCGAAACTCAGTGCTCCTTCCTGAGCCCACGTGTTGTATCGTGGCCAAGTCTCCTGGGATGGGTGGTGTAAAAGAAGGTGAATGTTGGTGTGAATGTGGCCGTGTTTCCCAGGCCCTGGATGTGTAGGTGTGTCAAGCCTCAAGTGGGTGAGAGGGTCAAGGAGTTCGGCGAAGAGTGAACATTAGTGGTCATGAGCTTGGGCAGGGAAAGAGGTTAAAAACCATGAATACTGGAGAGTCATATATTTGATCAACAAAGAAAGTTGAACTTAGAGCTTAGCCCCTCCTCTGTTTTCTCTACAGACGAAAACTAGCCCCTGGCTAGTGGTCCCTTCACCATTTGTTTACTGATTTAGTTTTCTTCCTTCCTTCCTTCCTTCCTCTTGCCTTCCCTCCCTCCCTTCCTTCCTTTCCTCCCTGTCTCCCATTCATCCATCCATCCATCTGGCCAAATAAGACTTCCTTTTCCATTGTTTAATACAACATACACATTCATACATAACAACTGTTTATCCTGGTCCCTTAGCTGGAAATGTCCATCTCTATCCTTTCCTGCTTTCACTGTTTGTAATTTCTACTCTTAGCTTAAGGAGTAGCTTAAGGGCCACCTCCCTCTTGAAGCCCTCCTCTGTCTCCAAATTAATCACTCCTTTCCCCCCCTACCCCCTTTCTGTGTAACTTTCAATCTGGCACTTACTTTCCTCTGCCTTACATTATGGAGTTTTTTGTTTGTTTGTTTGTTTTTGCGTTACGCGGGCCTCTCACTGTTGTGGCCTCTCCCGTTGCGGAGCACGGGCTCCGGATGCGCAGGCTCAGCGGCCATGGCTCACGGGCCCAGCCGCTCTGCGGCATGTGGGATCTTCCCGGACCAGGTCATGAACCCGTGTCCCCTGCATCGCCAGGCGGACTCTCAACCACTGCGCCACCAGGGAAGCCCACATTATGAAGTTTTTAACATATGGCTGTTTCCTCCACTAGAGCAAAGTTGTATGCAGTCAGAAAGAATGTTTTTATTGCTCTTTTAAAACATGGATATTTTGATATGCAATCTGGGTTCATTGTGGAAAATTTAGAAATTATAGACTTGTAAAGAGAAAAAGAAAGTCTCTTATATGCCCATCATCCAAAAATAATCACTGTTATTGGTGAATCTAATTATATAGATTTTTTCCCTGCATTTATACAAGTATAACTTTTCAAAAATGGAATTTATATGTTATATACAGGTTTGTAACGTAAGCAGGTACTTCCTGCCATGCAGAGACGTTTCCATCATGCTTAAGTAACTATGCAGTAGTGTGGGTGTGCAAAATTTTTTTACGCAGTCCTTTACTGTTGGGCACTTAAGTTATTTTCAATAGTTTGCATTTAAGTGAACATACTTTTACAAATAAAATTTGCCCATGTATCCAAGGATACTTATATTCTAAAAGTTGTGATTACCTAGTACCAAATAGCCCCAGAAAGGTAATACCAGTAAAGGTCTTTAAAAATAATAATTAATAAACACTATTTATTACATTTTCACATTCCACATCCTTTACATATTTTTACCTCTACATTGATCCCATGGCCATAGGTTTTATTTTCAAAATCAGATGAGGAAACTGAGGTTCAGGGAGTTAAGTAATTTGTCTAAGGTCGTCTAGTTGATAGGCGGTGAAAGTGGGATTCAGGTTCAGGTAGGTCTGACTCCAATTTTTTTTTTCCAGTGTATTATACGATGTCCCTCTATCAAACTGGGTTTCTTCCCAAAATACAGACAGACCAACATGTGAATTTAAACATTGCTGGGTCCGTCCCTTTTATCTCACAGGAATTAGGCTTCACCTCCCTTTCGGGGGTGGTATGTCCATGTGTGTGATTGGGGTAAGGGCAGCTGGAGACGCTTGTGCATTTCTTGTGTGACATTTTTCTGCTCTTGGCTGCGAGGTTATGCGTCGGTCATAGGTCTATGAGCTGCCCTAATGAAAGTGATTCCCTAGCTTAGAATAATCGATGGAACGAAAACCCCATTGAGGCTGCCTTTTGCACAGGAGCTGAGACCTCCTACTTGGAGAAGGTCTGGGATCAGAGGTCGCTAAAGCATCAGAGGCCACACCTGAGTTTTCCTCGTAGGTCACGCTTATTCTAGAATATAGTGGTATTGCCGGGACACAATAAACCACCTGGAATGTTTCTAAAGGAGTCCAGCAATGTCTCACGGATGGAAATAAACATGTTAGAAGGTTCCGCAAGCCTGAAGCATTAGCATTGTTTTGAGGCTACCAGTAAATATTTATTTAAAGCGTGAAGAAAAGCAAAAAAAAAACCCACAAGCGTCCTGAAATTTTGTTTTTCTTAGTGTTTACATCTAACAAATTAATGTTTTAAACAAAAATATATATAATACGATGTAGTTGGGCTAGTCACAAAATAATTACAGGATTTTCAAAATTAATTAATTTGTGGTATACTGTCTGAGGTGTGCCCCAGGAATAGAACACAGATTTATTGCAAGTTTTTTGGTAAATATTTTCTTCCAGTTCTGTCGGTAACTCTCTGTGTGCCCTTTTGGGGAAAACACAGAAATTCTCGGAGGCGCCTCTTGACTGGGAGGCCCAGGACTGGCAACCCTACCCCAGCCTCACCATGGGTCAGGCCCAGCCCTGGCCAGTGTCGCTCTTACTACGCATAGGCAAATACAATCAGTGACTCATTTAAAAAGCGTCATCCGGGGCTTTCCTGGTGGCGCAGTGGTTGAGAGTCCGCCTGCCGATGCAGGGGACGCGGGTTCGTGCCCCGGTCCGGGAAGATCCCACATGCCGCGGAGCGGCTGGGCCCGTGAGCCATGGCCGCTGAACCTGCGCGTCCGGAGCCTGTGCTCCGTAACGGGAGAGGCCACAACAGTGAGAGGCCTGCGTACCGCAAAAAATAAAATAAAATAAAATAAAAAACATCATCCAGTGACAACCTCAAATAAGGACATAAAACTCAGGTTATGAGGACATCTGAAACCACAGGCGAGGGCCTCTTCCCTGAAGTGAAGGGGCAGATTGACTGTCGTTTGTGTGCACACATATATCATGAAGGCAGAGGTGTCGTTCGTTCCTTTGTTTACCCCAGCCCCTTAGAATAGTGTCTGATACACGTTAGGCACTCCATGAATACTTTTTGAAGAAATGAATGCATGCATGAACGCACAGCGAGGTAACCATCCGTTTTCTTTTTTGAAAAAGATACCTACAACTAGTAAGGACCTACTGTATAGCACAGGGAACTCTACTCAATACTCGGTAACGGCCTATCTGGGAAAAGAATCTTAAAAAGAGTGGCTATATGTGTATGTTTAACAGATTCACATTGCTGTACAGCAGAAACTAACATAGCATTGTCAAGCAACTATACTACCCCCCAAAATTTTTTAAATAATAAAGGAACTAGGGAAAAAAAGATACCTACAATTTCTAGCTTTAAAAAAGGGGAAGATAAGAATGAAATCCTTTTCAACAGGAAGGTAAGGAAAGTAGGTGAGAAATAATTATTGCTACCCCACAGTGAGTCCTTTATATCACTTAATGCAGTGGTTCTCAGGTTTTCCCGGCAGGCACATCACCCAGTGGGCTTGTTAAAACCCCTTGCCGGGACTTCCCTGGTGGCGCAGTGGTTAAGAATCCACCTGCCAGTGCAGGGGACACGGGTTCAAGCCCCGGTCTGGGAAGATCCCACATGTCGCAGATCAGCTAAGCCCGTGCACCACAACTACTGAGCCTGCGCTCTAGAGCCTGTGAGCCACAACTACTGAGCCTGTGCTCTGGAGCCCGCGAGCCACAACTACTGAGCCCACGCACAACAACTGTTGAGCCTGCGTGCCTAGAGCAAGTGCCCAGCAACAAGAAAAGCCACAGCAGTGAGAAGTCTGCACACCCCAATGAAGAATAGGCCCCGCTCACTGAAACTAAAGGAATCCCACACACAGCAACAAAGACCCAACGCAGCCAAAAATAAATTAATTAATTAATTTTTAAAAAAACAAAAATCACAAAAAACCTTTGCCACAGTTCCACCCCCCAGGGCTCTGGATTCTGCAGCGGGGCCCGAGCTGGGTGGTTCTAACAAGTTCCCAGAGGATGCTGATACTGCCATCCAGGGACCACACTTTGAGAATCTGATATCAATTAATTGTCTATAAGGTAGGTGCTGTGTGTCCATTTCACGGTTTAGGAAACTGACACAGAGAGGTCAAACGAACACTTGCCAGGTTGAACAGCTAAAATAAATGGTGTAGCTAGAGTTCGACTCAGGTCTATTTAATATCAGTGCCTACGGCTCTAACCCCTGTACTGGGAGGTGGGGGAAACGAGGAAGTAGAAGAGGGCTGAGTCCGATTGCCGGGGTTTATTGGAGGAAGGAAGGACCAGGAGTAGAAAGTTGTCTAAACGCTTGTCTGGAAGGAAGGAGACCCTCTTCCTGGAACACCCTTCTTCTGTGTTGCTTGGGGCTTTAAGTCAGTTATCACCACCTTTGGAATGTGGATCAGCTCTCCCATCGTTGGAAGGGTCTGGTTTTTTTTGTTTGTTTGTTTTTTTGCGGTACGCGGGCCTCTCCCGTTGCGGAGCACAGGCTCTGGACGCGCAGGCTCAGCGTCCATGGCTCACGGGCCCAGCCGCTCCACGGCATGCGGGATCCTCCCAGACCGGGGCACAAACCCGTGTCCCCTGCATCGGCAGGTGGACTCTCAACCATTGCGCCACCAGGGAAGCCCCTGGAAGGGTCCTTTTGCATTCGGAAATCTCTGCCCCTTTATTATCCAACTTCAGGGTCGACTTTGGGAATTAAGGTTTATTTTCCTTCGGTTTTAGGAATTCGTTTTTAAACCTTAGAAGCGTCAGGTTCTTTGACTACGTACTGATTGAAGGTCTCGCTTCGGCATCTAAAGCTTTCGTCCACGTTATTTGCACTCTCAAGGCTGTGTTAATGCCTGAAGGGTACGTTTGGAAGAGGCATTTATTTCGGAATATGTGTCCTTTCCCCACTACCCTCAGACTCCCAGTCCATTTTTTAAATTTATTTGCCTAGTGAGTTCTCATGAAGTCTCTCATGAGCATCAAAAAAGGACAGTGAAATAAATCTTTCTAGAATACCTGGGCTCCCAGCTTTCTGCCAGTCACCGCCTCTGAGCTACTCCATACCCTCGGCCCTGAGGCTTCTTCTGGAACATCTCGGGCCAGAGGGAAAAGATGAAGGGAGACATGTGTTGAAGGTGCTGGTGGCTGCAGCTCTGTGGCCAAAACAGAATCCCCTCTTCTTTTTTTTTTTTTTTAAATATTGACTATATTCTCAGTGCTGTGCATTACATCCTTGTGTCTTATTTATTTGTTTGTTTATTTATTTTTATATATTTATTTATTTAATTTATTTATTTTTGGCTGTGTTGGGTCTTCGTTGCTGCACGTGGGCTTTTCTCCAGTTGCAGCAAGCGGGGCCCACTCTTCGTTGCAGTGCACGGGCCTCTCATTGCGGTGGCCTCTCTCTGTTGGGGGAGCATGGGCTGTAGGCGCGCGGGCTTCAGTAGTTGTGGCACATGGGCCCAGCAGCTGTGGCTCGCGGGCTCTAGAGCTCAGGCTCAGTAGTTGTGGTGCATGGGCTTAGTTGCTCCGCGGCACGTGGCATCCTCCTGGACCAGGGCCTGAACCCGTGTCCCCTGCACTGGCAGGCGGACTCCCAACCACTGCGCCACCAGGGAAGTCCCATGTGTCTTATTTTTTTTTTTTTCGGCCTTACCACACGGCATGTGGGATCTTAGTTCCCTGACCAGGGATCGATCCCGCACCCCCTGCAGTGGACCGCCAGGGGAGTCCCCTCCCCTCTTCTTAAGGAAAATTAACTTGCAGTCTCCTGCCCTCCCTCATGGCGGAGGGCCACCTGTGCTGGTGGAGGCTGGAGGGGATGTAGTGAATGGTACTCAACTCCCAAGGCCCAGCTGAAACTTAGAATGTTGGTTAGAGCTGTTGGAGTTGCCCAGAGCTTGTCCAGTCAGCCTTCCCATCTGACAGTTGAGGACACGGAGGCCGAGAGGGGAGATGATGTGGCCCGGGTCACACAGGAGTGGCAGGGCCAGTCATCCCAGTGACTTCCAGTCAGATACTCCTTCTGCTGCTCCCAGCCAGTTACAACCACCTGGGGCTCAAGCAGAGTTTGGTACTGTGTGGTTTTCACAAGGATTTCAAATGAGGCTCTCATCCCTTAGGACACCCGGAATGTGGACATTGCCCAGAGTAGGGAATCTCCCACAGGAGGCTCATTGTTTAAGATCAACCAGCTTGTCCAATCACAGGACTCCCCGGTGTAGACATTGGCCTTCCAAGCAGCCTTTGGTCCTGGTTTTCCTACCTGCTCTCTGCCTGAGTGCCATTCCATCTCAGGGAGAAATATCCCCAAACAACGCTCTTTTAGTTTCTGAAAACAGTACTAAATGCTCTACTTTCACAGTGTGTGTGAAGGAGGAGAAAGAGAATGAATACGTGGTATGTCAGTGGGTCCTCTGGGCCATCACTTTCCTGCCAGTCTGTGGAACAGACCATTGGCCCCAGATTTTTAGGTTCCATGGGCCAGTCAAATTTCCCCCCGCCCCCGATATTTTGGGTTGACAATTTATTTTGCCACGTAAGAACATCTTTAAAAAACCAACACTGTCCACTACCGGTACTTGTTTTAATTGTGGTAAAATATACATACTATAAAACTCAACCATTTTTAAGTGTACAGGTCCTTGGCATTAAGTACATTCGTGTTGTTGTGCAACCGTCACCGCTGTCCATCTCCAGAACTTGTCACCTTCCTGACTGAAGCTCTACCTGTTAAACATGTAACTCCCCAGTCTTCTCTCCTCCAGCCCCTGGCAACCACCTTTTACACCATTTCCTTTTGAAAGGATGTCTATTGGGACTTCCCTGGCGGTCCAGTGGTTAGGACTCTGCGCTTTCACTGCCGAGAGCCCGGGTTTGATCCCTGGTTGGGGAACTGAGATCCCGCCAGCTGCATGGCGTGGCCAAAAAAATAAATAAAAGGATGTCTATCACCTTTATTCTCATAATGTAAAAATAAGGGATGTTTCTTTAACATTGAAAAAAATAGGTCACTTTATGAAGAGTCCCTTCCTTTCTCCACTGCAGTGGGTGGTGAGCGTTCTTGCACTGGGCATGGTGACCCAGACCCGCCACTGCAGCCACGGGACCAGCCAGGGAGGGAAGGTGGCACAGAGCCGGAGGGGAGCTGATAGCCCTGGTGCGTGTGCTCTCAAGCATCCACTGAGGTTTGGGGAGGGGGCAAAAGGCAAATTCTGAAACAGCTGTGGCCTCGACTAATTCATCAGCCAGTTTAGGGAGCGGCAGCGTTTTCCTACGCAGCTACTGGTGCTTCCTTCCCCAAACCAGCTCCGAGGAGCATGGGGGAGGGGAGGCCGTCCCAAGGCCCTGGGAGGGGGCGGGGTGGGGGGAGAGCCATACATTCTTTTCTTCAAGGAACCTGACCGGACTCTAAGGTCAGCGCCCGGCGGATTGGGAGCTGCAGGGCTACCTCTTGGCTGTCCTCCTTCCCCCACTCTTAATGATCTTTCCATTACAGAACCCAGACCAGGAAGTGCCTGACAGGTCACAGCTGCAGACACATGGCTGGGAGGCCTGGGCTCTGGGCCAGTGGTGGGAGGGTCTGAGTTCCCCTTCGAGCAGCGGGACCCCTACACACACACACACACACACGCACACGCACACGCACGCACACCCCACTTCAGCTCGTTGTCCAGCTTTTCCCTGACAGCTCAGGGGAAGGTGTTCTTACTTCTGTGTTGTCACAGTTGGTGGCCGGTGGTACTTTTGCTTTGAGCTTAGGATGTGATTGTAATAAAGGCAGGAGAAGTCCCCCAGCTGAGGGTCCAGATCCCCTGAGCTTACAGCCCACACAAGTGTCCTTACTGGGCTTGCGGTTCTTTGGGGGAAGTTTTCCATCAATGAACAAGGCTCTCCAGCTTCTCTTCCCAAAATAGGAACCCCCCGAACATGGCTCTAGAAGCTTCCCGGGCGCCCAGGGCAGTTGTAAGGCACAGCCTTAATGCTGCCCAAACAACCACTCTGATTCTATCGAGATACCCCGTTCAAAACATTTTGCGGGGAAGGTCTAGAGGCAGGAGCATGGGCTCTGCAAACACACAGACCTGGGTGGGTAGAGCCCCCTTCATTTTATCCTCTTCACCGAGGCCAGCTCCTTCCACATACAAGTTTGCTCAGGAAATGTTAATTTACCCTAAACTGTGTCCGAGGGGGGCAGTTGTCACGCAGGAATTTCTGTCTCCACCGCCAGCTGTGTTGTTGGCTTTCTTCCCTGAATCTGCCAAGGCTGATTCCTCTGGTGCCAAATGTGAGCCGGTGACACAAACTTCTAGGAACCGGGGAGCTGAGGCCCTCCCTTCCCGGTGGCTGCAAGGCACCTACCTTTGCTCTTTACGCTTCTTCCTGCACGTCTTAGGTGAACTTGCCCCTTCCCAGAGCAGCTCTCTCTTCCAGGTAATGTAGAGCAGCCCAGGGTACCGGGAATCCTTTTGGGAAATGGGTGGAGGACGCATTTTTCTTTTCAGCTCTGCCCAGAGTGCGTCTGTAAACATTGGGGAGAGAGGAAGAGGGGAGATTTCTTTTAAAAACAACTCCTGGGCGCATTCCTTTGTTAATCACGTAATTACAGCCCTCTCCCCGGCCTGAAAGTGTTCTCCTCCTCGTGGTGGGAGGTATTGGGGAGGGGTGGGTGTTACCCAATCCCTAGGAGGGAAGAAAGTACAGGTACCAAGGAGGCATCAGCTGGAACCCAGCACTGGGGCTTGAACCCCAGACTCCACTTTCATGCTGGGTTACCTGTCGCCACATCTCTGGGAGGGTTTGCACAGAATGCTGGGCCTCCCCTGCCCAACCACTTCCTGCGGAGCTGGTTTTGGGGGGTCTTGGGGTGGGTGCAGGGCCCTGGCTGTGGCTTTGGCCAGCACAGGCGGCTCTGCGCTAAATTACAGTGACGAGATGGGACAACACAAAAGCCCCCAAATCTTTTTTTAATAAAAACAAAACACACCTCCCAGCCCCAAGCCCCTGGGCTGCTGAATGGCGATGGCTTCCTGTCAGGATTAGCTGGGCTGCCTGGGCATGTGTGCACTGCCTTTCTCCTCAGGAAATACCTTTAGTAAGCCCTGGTGGGGTCCCCATGGCAACGCGAGAGGGGACCTGCTGACTGAGGCCATTCAGCTCCCATTGTTGCCGGGCCCCTTTGTCGGGAGCTATATTGCAGCCTCTCTGGCAAACACAGCAGTTTGCACCGTTTTGTCAGGCTGAACGTGGAGTCTTTACATTTTAATGGGCTCTTCTGGCAGTGGCCCATTTGCATGCAAAATGCTCCTTCTTACTTCTGTCCCTTTTTCTATTTAAAAAAACAACAAACCCTACACTCCAAATCTCCCTGGGTCAGGGGCCCGGTGAACACGGCTGGATCTGGGTGTCAGGCCCCGCTAATTGATCTGGTGTCCTCGGCTCCCCTCCCACCCATGGCCGTGCGCCCCATTTCGGCAGCTCTCCCTGCCTGTCGGGGATGCCTCGCGTCCAGGGAATCTCACATCTGGAGGGCTTCCTCCATGGACCCTCCCACCGTTGCAGGATGACCGTTGTTCCCTGGGATTTCGGTGAGAACCCCCTCTGACCTGGCCTTGCTAGACTAAAGTAAGTTTTCAGTTCCATTTCAAAGCCAAAGTAACGTCATAAAAACCTCGGCCGAGGGCTCCCGGAGCCCCACTGGGCTGTTCTGTGTTTCTTTTAAGTTGCTTTCAAAGCCACCCCGAGTTCCTCCCCCACCCACAATTGCCCCCTCATTTATCTCTGGGGAGTTTGTGCCGAGACTGTAAACATTCCTGGACCACCAGTTCCCCATGTTACCGGAGAGGATGGCCCTTCTCTCCTAACTTTCTCAACCCAGAGACGCAAAAGCAAAAGGATTTCATAGGGATGACAGCCATGGAGAGCCCCTGCCCGAGACAACACGCATGGATTTGTGGAGGGCTGGTTATTCAAGCCCTACACCCTTCCCCTTCGGAGTGCGGTATAGACACGACACCACACCTGATCTCAGAGGGTAGATGAGACATGTACTTACGGACCAGCCCTCAGCCGAGCAGCTTGAATGAGTGCGTGATAAAGCCATGAGTTTTTTTTAGAATTTTTATTGGAGTATAGTTGATTTACAGTGTTGTGTTAGTTTCAGGTATACAACAAAGTGAATCCGTTATACATATATCCGTTCTTCTTCAGATTCTTTTCCCCATATAGGCCATTACAGAGTACTCTGTAGAATAAGTTCCCTGTGCTGTAACATAGGTCCTTATTAGTTAGCTGTTCTGTATATAGAAATGTGTATATGTCAATCCCAATCTCCCAATTTATCCCTCCCCCTTCCCCTCACCCCGTGGTAACCACAAGCTTATTTCTTATGTCACATTACAAATGAGAGGAGGAATAGAGCCGCGGAAGTCTCTGGAGAATGAGTTTTCACGTCTGGGGAAGTGGTGGAGAGATAGGAAAACAGGGTGTTTTAGGAGAAAGCAAAATAAAGGGCAGTGAGGGTACTGGCTGCAGAGGTGGAACCAGGAGAGCTGGGTGGGAGGAGGTAGCTGAGAGACCCCCAGGTCCTGGAGGAGGGGGACACAAACTGCGCTCTTGGGGGGCCTGAGGGGATGGGATGCAGAGGGCCAGGAGTGCGACACTCAGGACGTGTAATCAGGAGAGCTGGCCCAAGGGAAGGGGTGGCCAGCCTCTTTGCCTAACGTTCTGGATCATCTCAGTGGATCAGGCAGGGGTCATCGGAGGGCATCAGTTCAGCTGTAAGCTGCGCTCGAGAGGGAGGGGTTGGGACCAGAGGAGGTGTCAGGGATTGAGCCAGGGACCCAGGCAGGAGGGAGGGGTCGTGCCGCGTACCTGTGGCCAAGGCAGAGCTGTAGGTACCTCCCGATGCCACGTGTGCTGGGTGAAGGGCCCAGGACCCAGCAGACCCAGCACCTAGAGCCAGCGCTGAGCCCTGTTTTGTGACTTTGGGAGAAGTCTCTCTGCCTCCACTGTCCTGTGTCTAAATGGAATAAATGCAGATGAACATGAACGTGGATAAACGCGCCCTGTAAAGTATCAGGCGCCATACATAGGGCATGACTGTTGGCCCTGGTCTGCCAGTGTCCCAGTGCCGCCGCACCCACTCCACAATCTCCTCCTCCGCCACGTGCGCACAGTCGCACCTCCTCAACTTCGAGTAGCTCAGCAGGGCTGGGAAAGTACATTTGTAAGTAAGGAAACAGAGTTATAAAGCAGTTGTGGGGCGGATGAAAAGGGAAGGATGAGGCCAAAGTAACCAACTGCAGAGTCCCCTGTGAGAAGGTAGGAGACATGGGCGCCGTCAGATGGGACCCTGGGGCCGACCAGAAAGCGTTTCCGTTGTCTTCTGGAAGTCAAGGATTGCAAAGACAGTGAAAATAAGGGCTGCCTTTCAAAGCGGTAGACCTGGGCTCCAGATGTGTGGGGATTGCGGAGAGCCAGGCCACCTGGGTGCGAATCCCTGCTCAGCCACTTAACTGACTAGGTGGGCCGCCTTGGACACATCCTGAACCTCCAGGTGCCTCAGGGTCCCCTCTGTAAAATGAGGATGATAGTACCCACTCCACAGGGTTGTGGAGCAGCTGTCAGCTTCTATACCCACAGGGTAGAGATAAGAGTGGTTATCGGGCTTCCCTGGTGGTGCAGTGGTTGAGAGTCCGCCTGCCGATGCAGGGGACACGGGTTCGTGCCCCGGTCCAGGAAGATCCCACATGCCGAGGAGCGGCTGGGCCGTGAGCCATGGCCGCTGAGCCTGCGCGTCCGGAGCCTGTGCTCCGCAACGGGAGAGGCCACGGCAGTGAGAGGCCCGCGTGCCGCAAAAAAAAAAAAAGAGTGGTTATCAACCTCATAGGGTTGCTGTGAGGATTCAGTGATAGTGTGTGTTAAAAGTGTTCACAGGATGTGGGATGTATATAGTAAGCATACTGCCCGCATTGGTGTTACTGTTTTCAGAGTTGTTTAAGGATCCCAAGATAATATATGGGGAGGCGCGTGGTCAGTCGCAAAGCGCTATGCAAGTATGTTGTTATTCCTTCCTGGGTTCGTGCAAAGTTGTGAGGCTCGGGGATGGATGACTTCCAGACCGAACTGGTTCTGGTGAAATGGTATTTCAGTAATACATTTTCAGGTATATTCGTCCTTGTGGCATGAAAGGCCTGCATTCACAGTCTCTGCAGAGAAATGTGTTCCCTGGGACTTCTTGAGTGGTTCTGTTCTATCCCCCACCTTATAAGTTGAAATCACCTTGGGGGCTGTTCTCTACTATGTTTTCTTTTGTTCCAAGCAGGCCATGCATCTGGCCTCATCTCCCATCCCCTTCATCCCGAGGCACAGCACTGCTCATAAGCACCTCACCCTTTTCTGCTCCCCCCAAAGTTTCGCTCCCTTTCCCTACCGTCATGTTCCCCTGTGCTGTGAACATCGCCGTCTGCACTGACCACCAGTACTTGAGTTCTGAAACCTCAGAGCCTGTGCTGGATCACCTGTCCTGGGCTCTCTCACCTGTCCCGTTGCCTCGTGTTGTATGATCAAGTATCGCATAAATCTTATCACCCTGGTTAGCACAAGGTTAACCAGCCCTTCTGCTGCTTAGTTTAATCCTTTACATCTCTTTGCCCAGTAACGGGGGCTCACAGAGACACCTAGTGATGGCCATTCTGGAGAAAGCCTCTGTCTTCTTGGATTTTTTGGAAACTGGGGTTTCATCTTCTAATGACAACGTTTGTATGGATTTGAGCCTCCTCAAGGCCATTCCCTACCCTACATGGTGCCCATGGCTGGAGAAGACTCAGAGTTTAGAATCAAGAACTTGGATCTGATCTGATGAACCCAGGGCAGAACTGCGTGCTAGATGACAGTGGCAGATTTCTGCCAGTCCTGCCATAAGCCAAATGCTACATGCTGTTGGCTTGTTGGGAATTACAAAGCCCTGGTATTTTGGAGGAAAGTAGGAAGGGAGAGGGACACCGTAGGGCCCCGTGAACGTTAATCACGTTCCTAGACTTGAGAGCACTGCCCCTCACCTCTAGCTGCTTCCTTGAGGATTACTAAAAAGTCTGGGTTCCCTATCTGCTCCTAATTCCCCCTGGGGGATGGAGGGGCTCCATCAGAGAAGCAGGACGGGGTTGAATCCCTTTCCCTCCCACTAAAGGGGGTACCAGGTCCAGCCTGCACAGCCTTCCACAGTCCACCTGCCAGCTGCACCGTCCCAGGAGCTGCCCAGGACCACAGTGCTCCTGAACCCCAGATTCAGGCAGCTATGCAGGAGGCTTTGTCCTCTCCTTGTCTTCTGGAGAGATGGCCAAGTTGTTGACGGCCTTAATCCTCTAAGGGTGTGCAAGTTCAGCCCTAACCCTAAGCCTAACCATCTAGCTCCCGGTGGTGATGGTGGTGACTCTGATGCGGGCGTGGAAGCATGATGCACCGTTTTCCCACAGTGCACTCCAAGCATATTGTACCCAGAGCCTGGTCACCACGGAATCCAGATACCAAATGTCCTCCAGCCTCTGTTCCCCATCCCTCAGGAAGCGCGGGACACATAAAGCACGTGTGTGGGTTTGCCGTCTCCCTCAGCGTCCCCATTCCAGTTCATCACGTGCTCCAAGAGTTGGAATGTCTTTTCAAGTTGCTGAGCAATAAACTGCTTTCTCTTCTTCACCGTTCATGGCCAGCCCAGTAAAGCTGTCAGTTGGCTCATTTCTTGACTGCTAACAACACGTAGAGCCCTGGTCCATGGGTCTCGGCCAGAGAAAGGCCAGCTCAGTAGAGATGGAGCCACAGATACAAGGGCCTTTCCAATGAGGGCGTAAATGGGGGACCCTGGAAAGACCAAAAGAGAATGGAGAGTAGTGACGTGATTGTCGCAGGCGGCCGGTGAGCAGTGATGTCCTGCATCAGCCGCCTTACAGAGGACTCTCCAAGGTCGGGGCTGCTACTCCAGGGGGTGACATAGAGGGGCAGGGCCCCGTAAAGCAGCAAGCGGTCCATTACCGTTCCATCACCTCCTAAACGAAAGCAGTGTTTACCTGCTTTGTCAGTGGAGACTTTGACACACATCCGAGAGCACTATTAGCCATGAAAAAAAATCACCCAAGAGCCGTCAGCTGGTTTTTGGTTCTTCCAAAAGTTAGTCTGTGCCGGACGCGAGCTTCAGTTCAAGGCCTACTGAGTATTTTCTGAGTTTCTGATGTGGTTAGGCACTGTGGGAAAACTATGATAGGCAATTCTGCCCTGAGTTGCTGGCTGTTTCTTAGGCGAGACATGGACACTTTTGACAGTTAGGAAACAGTGCGCCCAAATTTCCATCAACCAATGAATGGATTCATAAAATGTGGTATATCCACTCAATGGAATATTATTTGGCTGTTAAAAGGAATGAAGTACTAAGACATGATACAACATGGAAGAACCATGAAAACATGCTCAAAGAAAGGAGGAGGACACAAAAGACTGTATATTGTGCAGATCCATTGATATGAACTATCGAGCGTAGGCACATCTATACAGACAAAGCAGATCAGTGGTTGCCTAGACTGGGGGAGGGGGAGAGGACAGGGAGTGACTCCTAATGGGTACAGGGTTTCTTTTGGGGGTGATGCAAATGTTCTAAAGTCAGATGGTGGTGATTGCTGCATAATTTGGTGAATATACTGAAAAGCATTGAATGATACACTCTAAATGGGTGAATTTATGTGAATAAGTAATTTATGGTAGTGAATTATTATCTCAATAAAGTTGTTTGAAAAAGCAACAGTGCAACACGGTACGGAACTGAGTGTGCATCGTTGTGGTTCAGACGGTTACTGTTGTACAGAAAACGAGGGTAGAGACACTCGTGCCAGCAGAAGGCTTCCTGGGTGTCTCGGATGGTACACTTTGAGTAGGTGGGTAGGAGGGCTCTAGAGAGATGCCCGACAGTCTTGAGCAGAAGTAAGTTTCATTGTGGGGCAGAAGTAAGGCAGTTCGTGCAGGAAACATTCAGACTTGGAGCAGAAAGTGCGGACGAGGTCGCATGTGGAGGTGGGAACAGACTGTGACGAGTGTTGAATGCCAAGCACGGGGTTAGAGTACATCCTCTACACAGCACAGGATACTGATCAGGAGAATGAATGGGACCAGCTCACCAGGGCCTGGAACATCAGGGGGAGCTTTACCTCCAGCAGCAGGGACAAGGAAGCTGGCTCTTGAGGCTTTAACGGACCACGTACGAGAGTTTTGTTTGCACGTCCTGGTTGGAATGAGCGGGAAGTTTAGGATCCAAGCTAGAATCAGCTAGAGCTTGGTCTCAGCAGGACCAGTCTCCCTTTGCTGCTTTCTCCTGGGGAAACGCCCGTGTGCCCCTTGCTACCTTTTTGTTTCTGGGACCTGTCAAAATAGGCTGTGATGCCAGAGGCTGAGAATTTGCGTTTACCGGAGTTTACTGTTTGACCAACGGCTGGTACAGATCACGAGCTGCAAAATATTTAATCAGTGAGGTCATTGCAGGGAAATAAGATTTGATCCACAGGAGCGTCTTCTGTTCTCCTTAAGGGTCAAGTCTGAACGGCTTTTCTTCTGCCTTCTTTTGGCAAAACCACAAACCATTAAAAATGGAAAGAATAACTTTTTTTCCAAGACCCACAAAAGCTTATATTTAATGAGCTGTGTGGTCTGCTCACCTTTGGTGGCGTTCCTCTTGACGTGACTCACAGAAATAAATGAGTGCGGGCCTCGTGGTTTTCAAACCCTTTGAAAGCAGCACTCCCTTTCTGATGACTCCATATTTGCCCAATATTTAAGACAGAGCCCTTGGGTCGAAGGGCGCCGGGGCCTGCAGCCTTGGCCTCTGAGCCTTATCCGAGGCCCCTCTGAGCAAAACTACTGTTAGTCCTTGGCTCCCAGGACACTCATTTCTTCATTGGTGAGGTTTCTAGAAGAAACCTGTTTGGGACTTCAGGAGTTTTTTTAAAATGAGGTGGTGAAGGAGAAGAGGGAGTTTGGAAGGGAAGGTGATGAAGAGACAGTGCATCATTGTTACGTCATTCCGCGTGCATGTATTGCCAGCTGTCATGTGCCAGGGCCCTACTGGGTGCTGGGATTTGAAGGTAAATGTGACACGTCCCCACACGCACAACCCAGTCGAGAAAGGGGACTTTCCTTCAGTGTGACAAGTGAGAAGGGAGAGCACCTGACCCAGAGTGGAGTCAGAAAGGGCTTTGAGGGACTTCCTTGGTGGTCCAGTGGTTAAGACTCTGAGCTTCCAATGCAGGGGGTGCGGGTTCAGTCCCTGGTCGGGGAACTAAGATCCCACGTGGCAGCGTGGCCAAAACAAACAAACAAACAAACAAGAGAGGAAGGGTTTGAGGCAGTTTCCAGCCAGGCTGAGAACCGGAGGGTGTGTGGACAAGCCAGGCAGAGATGCAAGGCCCGGCAGGGCAGTAGGGCCAGGTGCCTTTCAGAGCCTCGCTCATCAGGGCCTGCAGGGCAGGGGGCCCCCTGGCGAGCCTCTGGTGATGAACCCATGGTGAGAAAGAAGGAAGGTTCCAAAAGGCAGCAGAAACTAGTCAGGTGGTAGACGGGAACTGCAGCAGGTGTGTTCTTCTGGTGGGCGATGGACAGTGGACAGAAGATGCCGAGAGCAGGCTTGCATGTCCCAAGAGGAACTAGGAGGTGCGTTTCCCCCTTGTTAGTGCAGAAGGGTCCGCCTGGGATGGTGGCCTCTTTCTGTGTCCGGCCTCAGGCCTTCTTGTTAGCGTGAGTGCAGTGCTGCTGGTGGAGAGGGGTGGGTGTGCGGATCCCCAGACTCTGGGGAAGGAGAGGTGAGGGGAAGTAGATGTGTGTGCCCGTGTGTCGGAGGGGGGCAGGGGAGAGGAAGGTGGGGGGCTGGAGAGGGGGAGCCCTGCAGTGGGACGAGGAGAAAGGAGCTTTGTGTGCAATGGCTTTTGCTGCCAGAGCAAGTGTGGGTTTTGTGGCAGCTGCCGGCCTCCGTTCCTAATATAGTCAAAAGGTCCGAATCCTCTGGCCCAACACCTGTTAGCTAGAGGCTCCCCTGAGCTGACCTTCCCTTGAGCTGTCTCTCCCACATATGCACCCTGTGCATCAGACCCATTGCGGGGCTCAGACCCCCCAGTGCTAAATCACTTGAACCCAGACACCCCCCATGACAAACTGCCCCCCACGTGGATGGGGGCTGCTGGGTTTGTGGCAGGGGGGCTTGTTCAACGGTTCCGAGGGAAAGGGGTAAGGCTGCCCCAGCCAGAAGCAAACGGGGTGTTCATCCGGGAAGTGGCCACTCTTGGCAAAGAGCTGAGTGTGTGGGGAGGGGACACTCTGGACGCACAGGGGTCCTGGGAAGGGCCGGCTGCCCCCCTAGGATGGAGAGAAATGAACCCTGAACCGCTTAATGCTGCTGCAGCTGCTTCCTAACTTTGCCTCTTTCTTCCTTTGCCCTCTGGAGGAGTGGGGTGGAGAAGAAGCGATGGGGGTGCCCAGGTAGCCAGCCGTCTCCCGACTGACCCATCTTCCCATTCCCCCCTCCCCAGCTCCGTAGCCCCTGGGATGCTGCAACTCAGTGCGGCTGGCATAATGCCCTTTGTCTTTCCCCCCCTCCCCCCAACCCCACTTCCTCTTCCCGGCCCCTGTGGCGGCAGCAGCCCAGCCCTGGGGAGCCCCCGTGGAAGTGGAGTCCCTCCTGGTCCACCCCGGTGACCTGCTGCAGCTCCGCTGTCGGCTGCGGGACGATGTTCAGAGCATCAACTGGCTGCGGGACGGGGTGCAGCTGGTGGAAAGCAACCGCACCCGCATCACGGGGGAGGAGGTGGAGGTGCGGGATTCCGTGCCCGCCGACTCCGGCCTCTACGCCTGCGTGACCAGCAGCCCCTCGGGCAGCGATACCACCTACTTCTCCGTCAACGTCTCAGGTTGGTAGCAAAGCCCGCCCTCCCCCTCCCTCAGACCCCCTGCCCTCCAACCCTGTCTGCTGGTTTCGGGGGGAGGCAGGCCCTCTGCCCGGCTGTGATCTGCCCCTACTCTGCTGCAGAAGCTGCTGCCCACTAACATCGCTCCCTGCCCGCCGCGTGGCTTAGCTCTCAGGGGTGACCCGTGGTGCCGGCCTCAGGCCAGAGAGCAGGGGCTTCCGGGACCTACCTCGGAGGTGATTGCGGACACATCGGGGGCAGTGAGACACTGTGATTTCTCCACCACAGCTTGCCCAGTCCTCCGGGTGCTACGAGGGCCGAGGCAACTTCCACCCTCTCACTCCCTGGCCATTTGGACTTGGTACTGGGCTTAGTAATTAGCACCCCCGAATACGTGGTGAGGTCCCCGGGTGATGGGGGATGACCCAGGTGCGCCGCCGTATCCACGGCTTCCAGAGCTGTTAGGGCAGCCAGGGAACCCTAGGGCTCTGTGACTTTGGGGATCTGCCACTTGTAGGATGCGACTTGTACAAAACCTTAGGATTAAATAAGGTAGAGCTGAAATTGTCTTTATGCCGTTTGTGCGTCCCCGGGTGCGGGCCTGGCATCTCCTCCCCCGGGCGTCATCTAGAACCTGCCCCTAACTGAGGGACTTGCCTCCTTTTTTTCCCTCCAGACCCCCAAAAGCACTAGAAAGGACTGGAAAAAGATCTGGCATGAACCCTGATTGGTGACCACATGCTAAAAGGGGTGGATACTTGTTGGGGACAGGTGTTGGCAGCTGCGGACTGTGTTGTGGGCTCCCTGTCTGCTCTGGTTAAGAAGGGCAGCTCCCAGACCTCAGCAGATGCGTGCTAGGAAAAATCCAACTCCACGTCGTTCAGCCCATGGCTTCGGAAATGGCCTCTGGCCGCAGTGCCTAGATCTGGGTTTCCAAAGGAGGACACAGGTTCCCTGGCTGCTAGTTCTGAGACCCTGCGCATCCAGGCGATGCTGAGTTGAGTGAGCCTCTGAATGCAGGGTGGAGTTAAATTGAAGAGAGCCCACCTGCCCGCCGTGGAGCTGCCCAGTGTAAAGGCTTCTTCTGGGCAGAGGAGGGCAGGGCGTCGGGGTCGGTGGAGGAGGGCAACACGCACAGAGCGTGCAGTTCTTAAATAAACCGTGTCTCTCCCTCCGAGGGACAGGCACTAAGGGAGGAGTGGGGCCGGGGGACAGTATGGGGAGGGGTAGCTGCGGTCATCTATAACTGGACTGGCCTTTGTGTTCCTTGGGTGGTTGTTGATTGGATGGGAATCTCGCCAGCCCCTGTTCCCTTGGAGGGACATCAGTACCCCCTTCTCCTTCCCGTAGATGCTCTCCCCTCCTCGGAGGACGATGATGACGATGATGACTCCTCTTCAGAGGAGAAAGAGACAGATAACACCAAACCAAACCGTATGCGTGAGACACTGTTTCCTACCTTACTGCCCTTTGGGCCTGGGTGTTGGGTTTGAACGGGAAGAGGGGCGCTCGGGTGATTGTCTGGAGAAGGGGAGGAGGGGGCATGTGGGGTCACAGGGCTTGGCCCTGGGATCCCTCGGGGGTCCGGATCAGTGCAGGCGTCATCCACAGGTGGTGGGCGGGTGGACGGGAGGGCGGAGGCCCTCGCTCCTGAGCCTGACCAGGCCCTGCCCGTCTCTCTCTCGCTCTCTCTCTCTCTCTCTCTCTCTCTCTCTCTCTCTCGGCTCTCCCCGGGCAGCCGTGGCTCCCTACTGGACGTCGCCAGAAAAGATGGAAAAGAAACTGCACGCGGTGCCAGCTGCCAAGACAGTGAAGTTCAAATGCCCTTCCAGTGGGACCCCGAACCCCACACTGCGCTGGCTGAAAAATGGCAAAGAATTCAAGCCTGACCACAGGATCGGAGGCTACAAGGTACCTGTGTTGATATGAAAGTTAGAATCAGGGGAACAGGAGCCGCTGCTCAGAAAATCCCTCTTTATATGCTTTAATTGTGTTAAATAACGCTTTCTATCTATAAAATTAAAAATCTTTCAAATACAAAAAAGTGTATATAAACTTAAAACTCTTCAGTCTTTTTTTCTGTGTATACCTACGGTTTTTACTTGGATGATCACGTCTGTATAATTTCTTGTCAGTTGTTAACATTATAACGTGAGTCTTTTGTCATGTGTTTGAAAGATAATTTTTCATGGCTTTATAATATCCCGGTATTAAAATGTTCCATAATTTAATGAACTATTTTGCAATGCTAGTTACTTTCCAGTTTTTTACTGCTATAAATAATGTTGCGGTGACTATCTTTGTGCTTAAGTCTATGTCAGCATTTTAAAATATTCTTCTTTAGGACAGATTGAGGGAAGTTACTAGATCAAAGTGTAAGCAGTTTTTAAGCCCTTGATGCATGCTACCCAATTACTTGTTTTTCCTGATAATTAGGTAATTTTATCCACTCATTCATGTATTCATTTATTACATGAACATTTCTTGAACACATGTCTTTCCAGAAAATGTACTAGGCAACAGAGTTCAAAGTACAATGGGAAGCCATAAAATTTTACTGTGATATTTGCTCTAATGGAGGATGATGTAATCAGTTGGGGTGCGATTTTATTTTTTATTTTATTGTGGTAACAGTTACTTTCTCAAAGAGAAAATGAATTTTCCCTCCCATAGCAGAGTATGAGAATGACAAGCTCACTCTACCTTTGCCAACAAATTTGATAGATGAGAGTATCGCATTGTTCTCTGTGGGCTCTTTTGCTTAGTAACGAACTTAGAATTTTCATGTGTTCATAAGCGATTTCCATTTCCTGTTGTGGGAATTGTTTATTCGTGTCCTTTGCCCGTTTACAATTCCAGGAAGAACATCTTCATCTAATCCCTCCTTTAAAGTCTCTGATCATCCTTATCGTTCCTGTTTCTCTTCCATTTCACTTAGCTGCTCTTTTCTCATTATTCTTGTATAAGAAAAGCAAAGGAGATCAGAAAAAATGTGGAAACTGTTTAAATTAATTCACCCAACACTTGCTGTATGCAAGGCTCTGTGCTCTGAGTCTCATGAGGCAGTATCCTGCCCATACAGAATTCTGTCTAATAAGATGGCAGATATCCGTGGGCACTGCACCTGCAAGGTACAGAGGGACGGAGAGAACAGGTTTGGCCGGAGATGGGGCTGGAGGAGATGGACTTTGAAACAAGATGTCAAGGGCGGGCAGGGCTGGACTCGTAGCGGGGAGCTGTTCTGGCACAAGAACAGGGTGGACAGGGGTGCAGGGTTGGGGAAGTTCCCAGTGTATTTGGGAGGGTGCAAAAGGCACATTTGTACAGATCACGATGGCCTTGGCCTTTGTGGGGAGACTTTCTGGGTCCTCACACCCGTCTGCCTGATGCCTTCTTGCAGAGTATAAATGGGCTGGGGTCACTGTGCAGCAGGGCTGCGTCCTCCGTGCTCTGATTGGAGGGTAAGCGCCTCGGGGCACCAGCACCGCCTCTTCCTCCAGACCCGCAGTAGAACCCTTTGGCATGTTTCCGCTCAGGTCCGTTATGCCACCTGGAGCATCATAATGGACTCCGTGGTGCCTTCTGATAAGGGCAACTACACCTGCGTCGTGGAGAACGAGTATGGCAGCATCAACCACACCTACCAGCTTGATGTCGTGGGTAAGAAGGGACAGGAGTAGGAGCTTAGAGGGAAGAGCAGGGACGCTGAGAAAACAGCCTGGAGCCAGGTTTACTTAGGGTTGGAGTCCGGATGGTGTGGCATTTATTAGCTCTGTCACCTGCCTCTCTCCTTACCTGTAAATAGAGGTGGGAGGATGAGCCATACCACAGACTCACTGTAAAGTGACAGGTGCTGTTGGTAGTCCCTCCTGCAGGAGGTGACTGGAGTAGTGGTGGTAAACTTAGCTTAATAGTAGCTGTCACTGCCTGGATGCCAGCGGTCTGCTGGGTGCAGTAACTACACCACGGGCAATTCTCCTGGCACCCCTGCAAGAGAGGCACTGTTGGGCTTCCCTGGTGGCGCAGCAGTTGAGAGTCCGCCTGCCGATGCAGGGGACACGGGTTCGTGCCCCGGTCCGGGAAGATCCCACATGCCGCGGAGCGGCTGGGCCCGTGAGCCATGGCCACTGAGCCTGTGCATCCGGAGCCTGTGCTCCGCATACAGGCCACAACAGTGAGAGGCCCGCGTACCGCCAAAAAAAAAAAAAAAAGAGGCGCTGTTGTTCCCACTGTACGGAAGAGCAGACTGAGAGGCTCAGTGAGGACAGGCCCCAGGTGAATGCAGACTCCAGGCATGGCATGAGACACTAGGAAGAATGTCACGCCTCTGGGTGCTGTGACTGCAGCCTCTTCCTTCTAGAGGTTCTGAGTCTCATTCTCTAGCAACCTTAAGGTAAAGAGTTTCCCAGCCAGCATTCTGCTTCGGCTTTGAGGCTATGGTCTTGTAAAAAGAAGCTTCCGGTCCAGGAGGTCTGGGGTTGGGTCTGAGATTCGATGTTTCTCACAAGCCGGTGATGCTGCCGCTGCTGCCCTTGGACCACACTTTGAACAGCAAGAGTCTAAGTGACTGTGATTTTAGCTAAGGACGGGCAGGCTGGGCCGAGGTCCGGGAGTGCTTCTCTTTGGTGGCCTTTGGGGTGCCCTCTGTCAGCATCTCAGCCAGGAGCAGCCGTGGCAGAGCCTGACGAGCCTCTCCCCTCCCTCCCTCCACAGAGCGGTCCCCTCACCGGCCCATCCTGCAGGCAGGGTTGCCAGCCAACAAGACAGTGGCCCTGGGCAGCAACGTGGAGTTCATGTGTAAGGTGTACAGCGACCCGCAGCCCCATATCCAGTGGCTAAAGCACATCGAGGTGAATGGGAGTAAGATTGGTCCGGACAACCTGCCTTATGTCCAGATCTTGAAGGTAATCCCTGGCCCCAGTCTCCGTGGGCTGGGCTCTGAGAAAGAGGCCTGTATCTCCCGGGGCCCGGGTTGCTGTGGTCAGGCTCAGGGCCCATGATGGGGCCCCATCCCTTCTCTTTGGATACAGGCTCCATCTTAAATGGGGACCCAGCCACATTCCGCAGGACCAGTGGCAGGTCACGGGTGGAGGCGTGAGGGGCACAGAGGGCTGGGAGTGGGCATTGCTGGTTTCTAAAGAGCATCAACAGTGACTGTGCCCGAGCTTTGGGGTCAGCTACTCCAGGAAGGCGTTGGCATTCCTGCTTTTCCATTGCCCATGACCACAGCCTTTCTAGGCAGCATCACCCAGTCTCTGCCCTGGTTCCCAAGTCACGTTCTTTCTGGCACGTGGGCTGAATGACAGGCACGGCTTAGGTAGGGTTGGAAGAGCAAAGGCCACAGGTCAGTCCTCAGCGGTTTCAGGAGTAATTGGCATTTTCTTCCTTTTTCCTCCCACCCCCAGACTTTGATTGTCCCTGAATGCTCCATTAATCCAGGGAAGCTAATTGCCTAATTCTCCAGTGGATCTTGCAACAGGAAGTCACCAGAAGCTGGGAAAGTGGTTTCCCTGCTGGTCCCAGCATTAGACCTCATCCTCCCGGGCTTGGCCATCCCAGAGATTTTCCGGCCACCCCGCTCTTCACCTCGGGTGCTGAAACTGCCATGTAGGAAGCGGGGCCGTGGCCTTGGCCTTGGCCTTGGCCGCCCTCTCCATTCACAGTCCCTGCCCTCGTCCTGGAGGAGGGGGTTTAACACCAACAGAACGTTTGCTCGGGGGCAGTGATTTTTTTCTTTAGTTTATTTTTCGGTCAACTGCTCTGGACTTTCAAAGTCCGCTTGTGTTGTCCTGACAAGGGGAAGATGGCAAGTCTCACTCCAGCCTCCCTTTGCCTTAGCTCCTGGGCCTGCGTGGGAGCAAAATACAGCCACATCTCAGTGTTGGCCCAACTGATGGCGTGTCGTTGGTCTGTTCCAGCATTCGGGGATAAATAGCTCGGATGCGGAGGTGCTGACCCTGTTCAATGTGACAGAGGCCCAGAGCGGGGAGTATGTGTGTAAGGTTTCCAATTATATTGGTGAAGCTCACCAGTCTGCGTGGCTCACAGTCACCAGACCTGTGGCAAAAGGTAACGGGGAGCTGGAGGGGCCCCTGTGCTGGGAGTTCGATTGAGGCCCCGAGCTGCTGGGGCAGGTGGGGAGGCCAGCGCCCCACTCCCCCTGTTACCCTGCTGTGTTTCTAGTGCCCGGAGCCATGGAAAAATACCCGGCCTTGGGAGGCTGGTTTGGTTTGGTTCTGTGTTGGTGTCGCCCCCTCTGTGCCTTGTGTGTGTTCCTTGGCTGTGTGTGGGGTGCGTCCCGGCTGGTCATGCAGACGGAGGGTCTGAGTGATGGAGACAAGAGTGGACCAGCGTCCGCGGGCATGTGTGCGTGTGTGGCTGCCGCCCTCTCCATCCCTCCTGTGTGTGCCCTCTGGAAACCAAACAGCCCCCCACGCTCCGGGCCCCATTTCTCCATGCGCTCGCCGCCGCATGCCGGGCCGGGCCGGGGCTGCCAGCGTCTGGTGACGGGTGTAACCAGCCATTCGTGTCGTCTCAGGTCTGCCGAGTTTCTCCTCAGGGTCCCACTCTCTTCTTCTAACAGGTCTCGCGCTGCCTGGTGGTTTTTGTTTGTTCCTTGTTGCAAAGGAGACGCTGGGGAGCATTTCTTCCTCTGGTTTTTTTTTGTTTTGTTTTTTCCTTTTCCTCTTCCTCCCTCCTTCCCTCCCTCCGCGCCTCTGAGAGGTCTCAGGTCCCGGGCTTGTCCATGTTGCTTCCGTTGTCTCTTCTAGACGGCCGGAGTTAATACCACCGACAAAGAGATGGAAGTGCTGCACTTAAGGAATGTCTCCTTTGAGGACGCGGGGGAGTATACATGCTTGGCGGGTAACTCTATCGGACTCTCCCATCACTCTGCATGGTTGACCGTTCTGGAAGGTATACACTGTACTTCTCCTCTCGATGTCCTGCCCTCGCCATGGGCACGGGGGGAGCATGCATCGCGGGGCTGGGGGAGACACAGAGCCGGGCTCCGAGGGCCAGCAGGTGGCCCCAGCAACCTGTCCGGCTCTGCAGGTCGAAGCCTCTCGGTTCACCCAGGTGCTTTCCTCGTGATGCAGGAACGCGGAGGTGTCCCACCTGTGTGCCTGCCTCTGGCTCTCCCCTGGGCCAGTGCGATGCATGCGTGGGATCTGGATTTAACCTGCAGCTGGGCTCTCCTCCAGGGCAGGCTCCTTCCCTCCTTGGGTCCGGCGGCCTTCCTTAGCTTGTCTGATCCTTGATCGCCAGCACCCCCCAAAAGTCTCAGAAGGGCCCGCTCCCCCTGTAACTGAATGTAGGCACCCTCGGGGCCCGCTCCCCCTGTAACTGAACGTGGGCACCCTGGAACGAGGGGCTTGCTCTTGGCAAGGATCGTGCTCTCCTAACTCCCATGCTGCCACCTCACAGTGAGCGAGGTTCCACCCAGACCCAGACAGTGGACTGGAGCTGCATCGAGCGAGTCCTTTCCCAGGCAGCACAGGGGGCCTGATGGTGCCCATTTATCCTCCTTGGCTCCGACGTCTCCTCTCTCCAGAGGGGAGCTGTGTGCACTGGTCCGGGAAGGCAGGAGCCTGCAGCCTGCTCGGGGTGGTGGGCTGGTGCCTCTGCAGGGCCTGCACGTGGGCTGTGCGCTGTGCTGCTCTGGTTCCTGCAGACTCTGTCCTCTTGTCTCCTCTCTCCCTCTCTCCTCCTCTGATAACACCCCCGCTGGAGGGAGAGAAGCGTTCTGTTTTTCTCCTCGTCGCTGTCTCTGTCCCGTGCGTGCTCCCACTTGGTTGTCTGTGTTTCTCGACGCTGGGGAAAGAGAAAAACAGAACCGCTTCTCCTTGTTATCAGCACTGCCGTCCCCTCGTCGGGCCTCGGGAGGTTCCCTTTGGGCTCCTTTGGGGTCATGCCCGGGGCCTCCCGGGGGAGGTCCTCGGGGTGCTGGCCCCTGTGGCTGGCGGGGGTCTTTAAAAGGGGAGGAGTGGGTGGAGAGCTGTGGGGGGAGAGGGACCCTCCCCTCGTGGGGAACGTGTGTTCTGTGAAGTGGTGCTGGTTGGAACCCTCCCAGCCTCCGCGTGGGAGGGAAAGGGGGCTTAAACTGCACGGGCTTCTGTGGGGATGGGAAGGGCGAGATTCTAAACGGAGAAGAGAATAAAACAACCCCCCTCCACGTCCTTCTTCAGCTTCAGGAGTTAGACCTGTGAGTAGAAGTCTTAAGAGAAGTTTACATTTTCCACCTTTAGCAGTCCAGACGTATTTGGAAACTAAGTTAGTTTTGCCTGTGGTTTGGCGGGGCGTGGATATTTCCATGTCTGGCCTGACACAGGTGACGTTAGGTGAAGCTGAGAGACGAAGTCAGGATACACACTGGTTTTCTTCTTCCCTTCCCTCCCCTTCATTGTCCCCATGCTGTGAGCGCCACCAGATGCCAGGCGCTGTGGCCTGCACACATGGGTGAGGTGCCGTCTGAGCCCTCAAGGTACTTGTGGGCTGTCAGGGATGAAAGGTCGATGGACGGTTCAGCTGTCCCCTGTGATAGGGGGACACAGTGCTCAGGCGCTGCAGAGAAGGGCCGAGTTCTCATGGGGACACTCTGCAAGGCATCTAGCACAAGTGAGTTCTCAGCCGTCTCTGGCAGGGCACCAGGTACCCTCCCAGCCCAGCCGTCCCGCTGAGCAAGGAGGGCTCCTGAGTTCATGAGGATGGGCTTCGGGTAGCAAGATACGGTCCATCCCTCTTGGGATACGAGTCAGGATCAGGAAGCCTCAGCGATCACAGAACGTCTGATGTGTGCTCAGTGCCAGAGCCCCAGTCCTAGCTGGGACCTGGCTTGGTTCTTCTCTGCCCTGAAGATTCCCAGAGGAGAGGAGATGGGTGTTGAGTTTCTTATGGAGCTGGGACCCTAGTGGACGGGCCCCGCCCCGAGCCCGCTAACACCCTGTTCGCACTGACCCAGCCCTGGAAGAGAGACCGGCGGTGATGACCTCGCCCCTGTACCTGGAGATCATCATCTATTGCACGGGGGCCTTCCTCATCTCCTGCATGGTGGGGTCCGTCATCATCTATAAGATGAAGAGTGGCACCAAGAAGAGTGACTTCCACAGCCAGATGGCCGTGCACAAGCTGGCCAAGAGCATTCCTCTGCGCAGACAGGTAACAGAAAGTAGATGGGGGGTTTGCACACTCTGCCGTATGCTGTGCGCCATCCCTGTGCCTCGGGGCCTTCCCCGGGACCCTCTAATGCCCTGTCCTCGCCACGGTGCCCGGCCAACTGCTTCGGGCTTTGGCTTCTGGGCCAGGGCAGGGGAATGTCCTGTCCCAAGGGCTCCAAGTCAGGCTCCAAGCTGTTCTGGTCCGTGAGCCCATCTTACCCCAGCCACGGTGACCTGCTCACCCAGCATGTGGATTGGAAGACGGTTCTAGCTGGGCTGAGTGCACAGCTGGTACTGCGAGTTTGAACTGCCCCCCAGGGCCCATTAGAGGTGCCAAGGTGGGGAGTCCCCTGGCGGTCCAGTGGTTGGGACTCCACGCTTTCACTGCCAAGGGCTCGGGTTCGATCCCGGGTCGGGCAGCTAAGATCCCACAAGCCACGAGGCGCGGCCAAAAAAATTAAAAAGTGAGGAGAATAGAGGTGCAAAGGTACAGAGTGGGGGAGAGGACCTGAGTTGGGTCCCAAGATGCCCTCCCTCTCCTGTGCACCCCTCATCCCAGAAATGGAACGGAGGGTGAAGGTGTGTGAAAGGAGGCCACCTTCGCTAAGAGCTGGGCTAATTCTGGAAGGAGCTCTGGGAGTCAGGAATCCCTAATCCGGGGCAGGGTTTTCACAAAGAATGGGGACAAGAATAGAGTTGCTACTGCAATGGTAAGATACACAATGTCAGTCTGGAACGCTCATGTGAAAGGTGAGTAAATCAAAGCCCAGAAAGGCTAGTGGGGAAAATAAGTCAGTTTTAGAACCTAGGTCTTCCGACCCCCGGTGGCCTTTCTGCCACTCTGTGCTGGGGAAGGAGCATCAGATGACAGGTACATACCTCTGCCGTTGGCAAAAAGCCCTAACTGGGGATGAGAGGAATCCCCGTCCCCGCTGGAAGGGTGACCCCACGCTTCCCCGTAGGTGTCGGCCGACTCCAGCGCATCCATGAACTCGGGGGTCCTGCTGGTCCGGCCCTCGCGTCTCTCCTCCAGCGGGACCCCCATGCTGGCTGGGGTCTCTGAATACGAGCTTCCCGAAGACCCTCGCTGGGAGCTGCCTCGGGACAGGTAACCCTCTCCACTTTCTGGGGAACCCCCGCTCGTTATTCTGACGCTGGCAGTGGTGTGTGCTCCGACCTTCCAGGGAGCGACGGTGCACAAGGTGCATCAGAAACGATGATTTCTACCTTCTGCTCTCGGTGGGGGGAGCTACGTGGAGGCGGGGAGGAATGGGGTGTCCTGTCAGGTTTGAATTTCACCGCCCCCGGCTTATACCACCACCCTTTGTTTCCCCGAAAGACTGGTTTTAGGCAAACCCCTGGGAGAGGGCTGCTTTGGGCAGGTGGTGTTGGCGGAGGCCATTGGGCTGGACAAGGACAAACCCAACCGGGTGACCAAAGTGGCTGTGAAGATGCTGAAGTGTAAGTGATGCTCGTGTCGCTGCAGAAACAATCCCTTCCCTTTCCAAGCACACTGGGGGCCTCGGGCCACTGCCCACACCCGCTACACGGCCTGCTTAGGGATGTCCGGGAGTGGGGGGCGTTCTGCACCCCAAGATCACTATGCTCTCACGTTGTTCCTTGGCATCCACCTGGGTTGTCATCAGGTGTTTATTCTAGATCCCGTTGCCAACTGATTTTCCTGACGTAGCCTCTGCCCTACTCATTACCACTTATGGCGACACCGGCTCTCGTAAGAGGGATGGGAGGATAAATTTGGATGTGAAAAAGGGAGGAGAGAAGCAAGTCCCAGAGAAAAGGGACCCCTGGGTGCTCACTTCATCCCCCTCCCTGAGTTTTTCTCCTGTGGGCCTCCCTTCCAATGCAAACGGGTCTCAGTTCCCTTCTCTGGCTTGTCCGTAAAGCGGATGCGACCGAGAAAGACCTGTCAGACCTGATCTCCGAAATGGAGATGATGAAGATGATCGGGAAACACAAGAACATCATCAACCTGCTGGGGGCCTGCACGCAGGACGGTAGGCGCTGAGCCCGCAGTCTTCCCACCCGTGTCGGGAAGGGGCTCAGGCGGGAACCCCGGGCTTCCTGCTGCCTGTCTGTCAGGGAGCAGATAACTAGCTGGGGTGTCAGCGACCCGGCATCTCTCAGCCACGCTTCGGGAAGTGGGTTGGGAGGAGAGTTTGGTTTAGCAGTAGCTGGAATGTGTTTCTCAGGGTCTGGGCTGGTGCCCATTGGGGTTCATACAGGTACCAGGATTCACACACACTGTGTGGACAGGAACAGCTGAGTTACTGTGGTCTAGGTTAGGGCTCTTGCCCCCAGCTTTGCTTGGGAACTTCCTGGACTGTGCAGGGAAGAATGATTTTGCTGGGTTTCTTTGGGGAGTTGGAATGAATTTGCGGGGTTCCCTAAAAGGGGAGGTTAGGCTTGGGGAACAGGCTCACAGTTCCCCCAGTGCCATTGGGGGCGGAGTTCCTGGGGTGAAACGAGGCCCGTGTGCCTGCGTGGCGGCCCTGACGGCCTCTCGGTCCTCGTGTCCCCAAGGCCCCCTGTATGTCATCGTGGAGTACGCCTCCAAGGGCAACCTCCGAGAGTACCTGCAGGCCCGGAGGCCGCCGGGGCTGGAATACTGCTACAACCCCAGCCGTCATCCCGAGGAGCAGCTGTCCTCCAAGGACCTGGTATCCTGCGCCTATCAGGTGGCCCGAGGCATGGAGTATCTCGCCTCCAAGAAGGTGTGGTTCCTGAAGGCACCCCTGGCTGGGGTGGGGGATGTGCGGGCCGCTCTTAGGGGACGTCAGAGTCAGGAGAGCCCGTGCGGCCTTGTGGCCTTGGGGTCAGGGTGGATTAGGTTCCAGTCCCTGCACTGGCACTCTCTGTGCAGCCTCAGGCAGCCGCCTCCTTACTTCTCCTCAAACGTGAAGTCAGAATAATACTGCCTGCGTTGTAGAACGGCTACGGGGGAAAATGAGGTCCCGTGCGAGACTTAAGGACAGCTTTTGGTGCTCGGTAAATGCTGCTTTGTTTGAACCCAGCCTGGTGTGGATGTGCTTCGCCCAGGGAGACGGGGCGTGAGAGCTCGTACACACTGGACAGAAGCGAAAGGTTCCGCTTGCTGGGTGCAAATCCAAAGCTAAGAGCTGGGAGGGGCAGGAAAAGGGGTCGATATGGAGGGTTTGCTGGAGTGATTGAGGGGCCCAGAGCTGGGGGTGTTTGGACGGCTGGCTCTGACGTGCGGGCGAGGGCCATCGTAGCGGGCAGCTGGACCGTTCGGGGAGGTCGAGTGGTGAGGTGGGCGAAGGCCTGCGAGGGGAGCGGGCCCACAGACGGCTGCAGACCCTCCCCTGCGCCCCGCCCTCCTCACTCCCATCCGTCTTCCCTTCCTGGCTCCGCAGTGCATACACCGAGACCTGGCCGCCAGGAACGTGCTGGTGACGGAGGACAACGTGATGAAGATCGCAGACTTTGGCCTAGCTCGTGACATCCACCACATCGACTACTATAAAAAGACGACCAACGTAAGTGCTGGCGCCGCCCTCGGTGCCCGTCCTCTGCCCGGGGCTCCGCTCCGCTGTGGTGGGGTGAGCCACGTCCAGCCCTGCATGTGCCCCCGCCTGCCCCGGGCCACCGCCAGTGTCCCCGTGCTGCTTGCAGGGCCGACTGCCTGTCAAGTGGATGGCACCCGAGGCCTTGTTCGACAGGATCTACACCCACCAGAGCGACGTGTGAGTCTGAAATAAGCAGTTGCCAGGGATGCCGGGAGAGAGTTTCCTGGGCGGTAGAGTCTGGCATTCCATCTCTGAGAGAAAAAAACATTGTATGTGCCCCTTCACTCTGTTCCCAGAGGTCATGGTCCCCTGGAGTCCCCTGGGGTTAGGGACTTGTGTTGGGGACCGGGGCCGGGTTCAGGGTGCGTGCCTGCCGTGCTGGGGAGGGAGAGCGGCAAGGACTGCAGGGTGGCCTAGCTCTGTGCCCGGAACGCTCCTCCACAGGTGGTCTTTTGGGGTGCTTCTGTGGGAAATTTTCACTCTGGGCGGCTCCCCGTACCCTGGCGTCCCTGTGGAGGAGCTTTTCAAGCTGCTGAAGGAGGGTCATCGTATGGACAAGCCCAGTAACTGCACCAATGAGCTGTAAGCCGGAGAAGATGCCTGGGGTCCAGGCCTGGGCCCTGGGGGAGAGATGGGCTGGGCAGGCAGAGGGAAGAAGGGGTGCTTGGTCAGACACCGCAGCCCTTCCCGGTCACTCCTCCCGTGGTCCCTCCGCCCTGAGCCTTGTTATCAGCTCTGGTCCTCCCTCCCCTGCCCTCACCGGCCTGCCTCAGGTACATGATGATGCGAGACTGCTGGCACGCGGTACCCTCTCAGAGACCTACCTTCAAGCAGCTGGTGGAAGACCTGGACCGCATAGTGGCCTTGACCTCCAACCAGGTGAGGCTGCCCTGCCCAGACCTTCAGGCCCCGCCGGCCGGGTTCTCTCTGAATTCCTCCTGCCGCTGCCGGGGGGAGAGTGCGGGTCCAGCGTCCTTCTGTCCCCTCCCACAGGAGTACCTGGACCTATCAATGCCCCTGGACCAGTACTCCCCCAGCTTCCCCGACACCCGCAGCTCTACCTGCTCCTCTGGGGAGGATTCCGTCTTCTCTCACGAGCCCTTGCCCGAGGAGCCCTGTCTGCCCCGACACCCGGCCCAGCTGGCCAATGGCGGACTCAAACGGCGCTGACTAGCACCCCGCACCCCTCCCCGGACTCCATCCTCAGCTACGGCCCCAGCCCCGCTCCCGCTGGACTCACCGCCTCCTTTCTGCCCTTCCTGCTGGCAGGAGCCAGCTGTCGCCCCCAAGCTCCCCTCTCCTCTTCCTCTCAGCCTGCCGCTGACACAGACGAGCAGGGAGGCGGGGACTTGTTGATGGCCACTTGGTTCCGTCCCAAATGTTGGACCGGGACCCCTCCCAGCCGCCTGGCACTGCCTGGAGGGTCAGGCAGTGGGGGCACGGGCAGCACACGAGGGAGAGCCGACCGAGCTTTTCTGTGTTGGTTTTGTCTGTTCTGTGCAGCCTGTGTTCCCGTGGCAAGTGCCCGGTCCTCGGGCTACAGCAGGAGTGAGGGGGGGTGGTCAGCACTCGGGCCTCCGTGGAAGGCGACCTCTGCTCCAGATGGATGGTGCCAGTGGCTTATTAATTCCGATACTAATTTGCTTTGCTGACCAAATACCTGGTACCGGAGGATGGGGACGCAAAGGCCGGGAGCAGTGTCGTGGCCCTGGGGCCCAGCCCCAAAGCAGGGGCTTTGTACATAGCTATGAAGAAAACACAAAGTGTATAAATCTGAGTATATATTTACATGTCTTTTTAAAAGGGTCGTTACCAGAGATTTACCCATTGGGTAAGATGCTCCTGGTGGCTGGGAGGCATCAGTTGCTATATGTTAAAAACAAAGAAAAAAGAAAAAAAAAAAAGGAAAATGTTTTTAAAAAGGTCATATATTTTTTGCTACTTTTGCTGTTTTATTTTTTTAAATTATGTTCTAAACCTATTTTCAGTTTAGGTCCCTCAATAAAAATTGCTGCTGCTTCATTTTTATACGGGCTGTGTGACACGGGAGAGAATGTCAGCTGCAGAGGAGCAAGGTTGACGGGCTCTGGGGCTGTCTGTCCAGAGGGCACTGCGTGCTCTCTGTGGTCCCCACTCCCAACCAGCTCTTGTCCTCAGGTCCTGCACTGAGGCCTCCGGACAAGCCTCCTAGCTCTGCGATGCTTTGGGAAAGACAGGGAAAGAAGACGGCTGCGTGATGGGCAGGGAGCAGAGAAGCTGGGCCTGGGGCCAGGCCCTGCGACCCTCTCCACCACGGACCATTTCCTCGGGGGAGAGGGTGAGGCCAGGTGGGGTCTGAGGGTCAGACAGGGAGCTGGGGGCCGACCTCAGAAGAGCGTGATGCGACGAGGGCCTGCAGGCACTCAGGCCCAGATGCGCGGCTGCCCCTCTGTGTGTGGGTGTGGCTTTGCCCGTGCTTCTGTGTGAAGGAGGATTTGTCCCCTAAGACGAGCTTTACCTTCAGGCCCCCTTGCTTCATGTTTCTTGCCTCCCAGGCTATTCTGTGTCCGTGATTCCCCCTCCCCCCGCCCATCCACGATTCCTGAATTCGTGTGATCAGACTGCGTGTGTTGGGACTGTCACACATCTTGGCTTCCTATGGTTCTTCCTATACAAACTCCACCCCGGCCCTCAGGAAAGGGAGAACATTGAATGTGTGTGCTTTGGCTGCTGGGAAATTTTCTTCTTCCACCACCTGCTGGTTAGTACTGCCCTCACCAAGTAGGTCCTGGCTCCTTGGAACTCGGCTTCTACCCCCAAATCTTGCCCTTTGCCGGATCCCTTCTGAGTGCAAAAGGAAGTCCAGCGCACTTTCATTCCTGTCGGGAGAATGGGCTTGCTCCTGAATTTTCCTTTCTGAGCTATTTCTCGGCAGCCGCAGGGCTCGCCACTGTTGTAAAGTTCTCTCTTCTCCTGGGTCTCCTCTGTGAATGAATATGCAACTGTCAACGTATCGTGATTTGTGTTTATGTTTAAAGAAGGCATACGTTGGCAGAGCCAGGAAATGAATTTTAGCACTTAAAACCATTTGCCTGACACCTTCTAGTGGGGCCTTTCCTTGTAAACCCGTGATGATTTGTGCCCACGGCTGTGTGGACGGATGGGCGATCTTTTACAAAGGGCTTTCTGTACCTTCGGGAGAGGTGCTGGGAGATAGAAGGCACTGTTATTGTAACAGTGATGTCCTCGCTGTTACTACTGAAATCCCCCGTGAATTTCCCGAGAGACTGAGCTGACTGGCAAATAAAAGATAGTGAAATTGACCTGAGAGAAAATGAAATGGCCATTTTACTTAGTTGACCAGATTGGGTCTCCCGAGGAAAGGAATCCAGCTTATCTAATGAAGATGTCGTGCTGTCAAGGCACTGAGTGTCTGGTTTCCTGAGGGTTAAAAGATTAGGGCCTGGGATCACCACAGCATCGATCGATACTGCCCTCCCGCCCTTTCTAATTGCCACGGGCTGGGGAGCATCCTTCCCCGGGCACCGCTAATGTACCGTATTGATCTCAGGTAAGTAAGATCAAACCTCAGCTGGAAAGAATCTGTCTCAGTGACAACAGAGTCGCTGTGTTGATCAGCCGCCAGTGGGGGGAGCCAGCAAGCCAGAATCAAAGATTAAGGAACGTGCCAATCGGCTTTCACGTTCCGTTAGTCTGACCTGACCTACAGCTGTGCGCTGGTGGTGACCGGGAAATCTTTAGTCTAGGTTTTAACGTTATAGAGCATTTATTCGATATCACCAGTGTGACCTGTAATGATCGAAATACAGGATTAGACATGGCACAGGGCAGGTCCACACATGTCAGATGCCACCAACACCTTTCTTTTGGAGCAGAATTCTCAGTGTGTGAGACGAGGGCCGAGTCTGACATCACCACTGGGGTTGGGCTTTAGAAAATGCCTAAAGTTATACTCAGATAATTAGCAGCCGGTACAGCTGCAGTATCTGCATGTGTGGGGAAGAGTAGAGAGCGGGGGAAGGAGACAGGCTTCCATTCCCTCAGCTGCTGAGAGCCAGATCGGCAGGAACCCTGGTGTTCAGAAACACTCTGTTGGGGCAAGTTCTCTCTAGGTTGGCACTTAACAGTGTTTATGGCCATTTACACGGTACTGCCTCCCAGCTGCCTGTGTTGGTACATGGAACTGATACAGTTGCTGCAGGCACCAATTAGAGGTTTAAGTGTCTCTCGTTCCTCCAGGAGGCCTAGGGTCTGTTAAGTATGGTGTCTTGAGCTGATCGTGTACATCTCTTCCCAACTCTGCATTGTTCGGTGACCTCCTGTTGGTAGCTTGAAAATCAACCTTGTGGGAGTACTTACATCACCGTAATCTGCGAAGGCTACAAATCAGGGCTCCCCCTGCAACCACGGCCCCTGCCAGAGTTGGGTGTTAATCATTTACCAGAACACCGCTAGCTCGGTTTCAGCAGGGGGCTGCATCTAATGATCATGGGACCCACCAGCCAAGGGCTCTCAATGATGAAACAAAGCAACGACCTTGACCTCTCTGAGGACTCTCAGAAGAAGGGGAGGAGAGGTGTGTCAAGTGTCTTAGATGCCTATTTATGAAGCAAAAATGGGTGAAGTCCAACGGAGGTCCAAACCCCTTGAGCTAACCAGTCCCACTCTGCTCATGGGGAAAGCCAGGAAGAGTTGTAGAGCAGCCCAGCAGCACCCGTGAGGCATCCAGCTGAAACAGGGTGGAGCAAGTGCACTAGCTCATCCCTTTCTCACGTGTAACACCTGAAATGTGAACTAATTAAACAACCATCACTTGAAAAATGGGATAATTTATTGTGAATCACCTTGCGAAGCCAATGCTGAGATGCCCGGAAGGCCGCACGGTCGGGATTCGTCGTAGTCGAGGCACTGGCGTTCCTCGGCAGGACATGGTGAGGCGGAGAGGAGGTTTAGGAAGCATTTTAAAGTGCATTTCCTTGCTGTGAAATGCCGGTGACATTCCTCATTTAGATGATCCCAGGTGGGGAGATGTGAGTTTTCCTTGGTTGCATTGACTCCCATCTAACTGCTTTCAATTTCACAGCAAGTAAAGGAATCCAGTTTCATCACCCACAGCTGAAATACCTCTCCCCTTCTAAGCACTCCCCAAGGGAAGAAGGCTGGTGGTCAGCTGCAGGGCAGCCTATTTATTATGTTAAGTTTTTTCAGTATGGACAACACTGAAGACACCCAACGTAAATATCTGAACATGATACTTGTTACTGGGTAGCGTAGGGATGATATCAGACTCTAACAACCCCTGTGACTAACAGATAGTCTTGTTTGTGAAAGACAAACAGACCAGAAAAACACACACCCAGCACAAATAAATGGTTAAGTCTTAAACCCTTAATTATGTTTCCTAGCAAATGGAGGCTAATGGAAGCCATATGTGCTGGAAGAGTGGCAGCCTCCCAGATCCCTGCAGCCTCTGCAGGCCCGAGAGGGGCTGTCTCAGAACAGCCAAGCCGCGGCCAAGTCTTTCTGATTGCCAGTCTGTTGAACTCCCCATTTGCTTCTCCAAGAAGCTTTTTCTTCTTTATATCCAGGAAGACTTAACTGGGGAGTTATATCCATTCTGTCTCAGAAGGTAGTTTCCAGGGCACTGTTCCTACTGATGGGTCAGGCATTCTCACCATCACTGGCTTCGGAGGTACCCAAGTTCTTACCCGGGTTACCAAGCCAGAGGAGACGAGAGGTATCTGAGGCACCAAGCTGATTCCATTATGCAAAAAATTTCCTCCCTTAAAGGACACGAAGCTGTTGGAAAACAACATGGCGGGTGGGCCTTACACAAGGTCCAGTGGGATGACCTAATGCTACAGGGGAAATGGACTTTGCAATTATAGTTTTCCAAATGGTCTGAACTTGGTCTTGCTGCTGACATCATCTGAATGGTTACAAGGCCTCAAAAGACCGCCCCAAGGACTAAATGTCTGATCTTATATCTGAAACCAGACATAGGTAGTGTTGGCTGGGATGTCCTTTACGGATGCCATTGCTGAGGGCAGGAAGCCAGAGAGGGCGCTCCATCCTCCATGAGTCCTTATGCTCCATTCGAATTAGCCTTGCTGTTCTGGGTTGTCTTGTGATTCTGCCTGGAGTGTCGGGGTACAAAACATAAGGATTTTAGGGACTGGTCACAGTGAGAAAGAAGACATGCAAACAAGGCCTAAACATCTGGGAGTTCCTTGGTTCTCTCCTTGGTTCTCAGGAGTCAGCAAAGCCACTCCACAACTCAACTCCCCTGTGACCCCCTGCTGTTCACTGCAGCAGGCTTTCTGCTCTCGCCCCCAAATGGGAAAAGTGGATAGATAAGTAATTTCTTATTTACATGCACTTCTCCTAAGATTTAAATTGCTTTCCTGCTAGTATTTCCTGACATCTGAAGCCTGTGCGAAATACACAACATATGGGAACTATTTCCATCTGGTGCAACAGAAAATAAGAATCTGCCTATATTGTAATTAGCTTCTAGACTTAACACGGTTAGGTCTGATCCACGATTGCGTTTGTTGATTTTTTTTTTTCTTTCACTTTTGGGTCATGGGTTCTTTTTGTTTTTTGTTTTTTTGGCGGTACGCGGGCCTCTCACTGCCTTGGCCTCTCCCATCGTGGAGCACAGGCCCCGGATGCACAGGCCCAGCAGCCATGGCCCACGGGCCCAGCCGCTCCGCGGCATGCGGGATCCTCCCGGACCAGGCCATGAACCTGCGCACCCCGCATCGGCAGGCGGACCCTCAACCACTGCGCCACCAGGGAAGCCCTGGGTCATGGAGTTTTTAAAAAATATAGTGGTTATAAAGATGACTAAAGTTCAGCCTCCAGCTTCCTGTTTGGAAGACAGGGAGACAGGGTGCGGTGTTTTGCAACAGTTATAATTCTAGATTCTCACTGCCCTTAAAAGTAACTAGAGGGAAAGGGTTTTCTTTTTTTAGAAACTTACAGCTTCTTTAGCAGAAGTGATGGATCCTTTACATAATGAAATAGGATTTGATGGTGTAAGTGATGATGTAGCTGGCGGCAGCTGTATCAGTTCTTCATCCTTAAACATCAGAGCTGAGAGTTGGGTTACTGACTTACAGCAAAAGGTATATTGTGTCTACAGTCACCCTGCCATGGCTACCAGGAGCTTGAAACAGCTACTTCACATCTGGCACTGGACTCAACAGGCAAAATCTGGAACCTAAGTACATATAGCCAGATGTTGAACTTTCTTAGAAACAGATCAAGCAGTACCAAAAAAAAATCCATATTAAAGAACACCACTGTATTGAAATTCAGTTTCATTCAGGCGGTGAAAAATAGAGAAATTAACTTCTTGTTATTTTCACTTAAGCAAATGAAAAGTAATTGTCTAACCTTAGTTCCCTTCAGTTGAAGTGCTAAACCCGCCATGTTCTCTTTAGATTCAGAGGAAGTGGGTGATCCCACGGGAATATCCATCTTGGGAGCCTAGGGAGAGAAATGTTTTATATAAGCTAAGCCTTCTGTTCTTCCTGAAACTCAGAAGCACTTCTACGGTAGTCGGTACTTTCCAGCACAATTTGCTTTCCACTAAATCCCTGACTTCCTTTATGAGTAACATATTGAAGTACATGTCCCTGAAATAGCAACTTAGTATTATTTATCTTTTGAGTTTTGAGCACCCTAGTTGCACTCTAATTAGATTCTGATACTTAAAATTCTCTGTTATTAACAAGCTACTGATTTGCCAATTCTGATCCTGTTCTCTCAAAAAAAAAACACAAAAGTTGCCATTTCTCATTTACCCATCAGTTTCTAATAGCATTGCTATAACTTAGTCAAAAGTGACATCTTTACATGGTGTCTAATAATAAGTGATAAACTTGTCTGACTTATTCAAATGGTAGGTGCTGCGTAATAGATGCCCTGCAACACCAGGAAAATGGAGGGAGGGAGTAGTATTTTAGAAGAGCTAGCTAATCTGCCTTCAACAATTACATTAATTAGATCTGAAAAGCAAATATATCACTGCTCTTTGGAAGTAAGTAATTTCTTCATGTACTTTGGAGGGAAAGGGTCTACGTATATCCAAAACTATAGTATATTCAGTTTGATGTCTCTCAGTTCTCTACTGAACCTAGTATGCTACTTGTTTTCATTTTGTATATATGGAGAAGTTTAAAAGCATGGATTTAAAAAAACAACAACAATAAAATGCCTAGGAGCTTGTCCTTACTTCTTAGGTCTTTATTAACCATTCCAGAAACAACATCTGGATCAAGAGTTTATGCCCCTCTAGAATAATTCTGAAACTCAAATTTAGCTCTAAGACATTTTGCTACTCCAAAATTTCTTTGCTACTGAAGGGCAGTCTAAAAATGACAAATAGCTGGTCTGTCTCAGAAAATGTAAGAACCCAGCAGCCTATTAGAACATGGTTTATGTTCCAGAATTGCTCCTAGTCTCCCTAGAATCCTTCTGGACAAAGCCCAAATCCAGATTAGTCTCTGGAAATATGGAAAGGGAAAGTAAGATGGTGTTTCCTGAAGTACATTATTTTTATTTTTACTTTTTTTTTTTTGGCTGTCCTCCACAAGCTTTATTGAAGATTAAGATCCTTAAGCGTTAGTTTTATTCTTCAAGTATCACTTGAGCACATCCAAAGCATACTGAAATATGATTAGGCCCTACTTCTTCCAAGACCTTCATCTCACTTCCCTTTCAGAAGTCACATTTATGAATCAGGTCCAAAACTACTGAAGTACATTTTTCATGCGAGACATTGTATCATTTTTGTTGGCTTGCCCAAGGAGTCAATAGCATAACTAAGATTTAAAATGATTGGTCCTCACTCCAAAGTACTTAGTTCAATCTGCTCAGTCACACGTGCAGCATCTTCTATCATTGATACATGTTCTGAGTCAGACATGAAGCCACAAAGTAGGGAAGCGAGAGGCCCTTTCTGATGGACCCAGAGCAAGATGCTCTAGTGATTGGGCCAGTCCTGGGTTCTTCAGTAAAACACCAGGAGAAAAAAAGGCTGCTGAGTTCAAGGCAATAAAAAAATGATTAAGGAAAAGAGTTGAAGGAAGACAAAAAGAACTGTTTATATTCTAGATTGGCCATTCACTGCTTAAAAAGTAATAGAAATCTGGGGACTTCCCTGGTGGTCCAGTGGTTAAGACTCCCCCTTCCAGTGAAGGGGGCTGCAGGTTCAATCCCTGGTCGGGGAGCTAAGATCCCACACGCCTCGCAGCCAAAAAAACAAAACATAAAACAGAAACAATATTGTAACAAATTCAATAAAGATTTTTAAAATGGTCCACATCAAAAAAAAAAAAACCTTAAAAAAATTAATAGGAATCTGGACAAATGAAATAGACATGAAAGAACAGGAACCATTCAGTCTCAAAGGAGAAAGAATGGTGGGGGAAAAAAACCCGCTAAAAAGACTAGATACTTAAGGAGAAAGAATAAACTGGACTCCTAATAAGACTCCTAAATCAAATAAGACTCCTAAAGATAGTAACAGCTACATAGCTAGAGGGGGTTTGAGTGATTTTCATTTTTTAAAGATTTTTAAAGCCACTTGGGCCAAATTCCAAGATATGCCAAAAGAAATGCCTACTCTGACTGTAACGGGAAATGGAGGTTTGCGGAGAGGCCCCAGTCCTGGGGTCCAGATTCCCCACTGACCCAGGACTTACCTCCCCACTGAGTGGTATCTCAGTTGGCTTTGACTTCACATCTATCAGGTAGAAGGTTCGGGACAGAAGCAAAAGAGGAGGAGGGACATTCTCCTTCAGGTGGAGGTCCTGCCCCTGGAGAATGGGGGGAGGATGAAACATGACAATCACAGGACGTGGGAGCTGGACCCACGGTCATCTACTCTTCCCTGGTTTTACAGCCCCCAGGCGCACGCTGAGTACTAAGGGCAGAACAAGGACAGGGACACGTCTCCTGGCTTCTGCACCAGTGCTTGGGCCCTGCAGCCTCTTGCTTTCAGAGTCTGAGAGGGAGGTTCAGTTAAACTCTCAAACCAGTTGTGGATCAAAGTAGCTAAGTATCTTCTCTTCAGTATGAAGTCGATAATGTGAAAGAATACATCAGCCTCATTCATAACCAAAGAAATTAACATTAGAATGAGATGTAAGTTTTCAAGCACCAAATGGCCAAACTTTAAATGTATGTATGTATATGTATGTGTATATAGATAGATAAAATACAGGCACAAGAGACAAAATTCAAAAGGTGAATAAAATCTAATCAACAAAAATAAGCCTGCCTTCTACCCTATTCTCTAGCTACCCTATTTCCCTCCCTGGAAGCAACCACTGATACCAGTTCCTGATACAATATTCCAGAGATATTCTGTGCATATAAAATAGATATTTTTATGTTTATCTTTACACCAAGTGTGACAGTATACACACTGTTTTGTCCTTTGCTTTCTGAAATATCTTGGAAATTGATTCATACCAGATGATGTAGAGCTGCCTTCTTTTTAAACGTCTGTAAAGGAATCCATTGTACAGAAATGCCATAATTTGATTATTCTACGGTTTTCCATCTTTTGCTGTCATAAATGGTGCTGCAGTAGATAACCTTGTAGATATATCATTTTGCACATGTGCAAGAATATAGGATAAATTCCTAGAAGTGAAATTTCTAGGGCAAAGTAAGTGCATTTTTAAAATTTGCAAGCTATTGCCAAACCTCCATGGAGGATTTTACCAGCAATGCATGAGTGCCTCTCTCCTCACATCCTCTCCAACTCGGTGTGTCACCAGACTCTGACCTTTCCCAACGTAACAGGTGAATGTGGAGTCTCATAGTTTTTTGTATGTTTGTTTGTTTGTTTTGGCGGTACGCGGGCCTCTCACTGTTGTGGCCTCTCCCGCTGCGGAGCACAGGCTCCGGACACGCAGGCTCAGCAGCCATGGCTTACGGGCCCAGCCGCTCCGCGGCATGTGGGATCTTCCCGGACCGGGGCACGAACCCGTGTCCCCTGCATCGGCAGGCAGACTCTCAACCACTGCGCCACCAGGGAAGCCCTGTTTGTTTGTTTTTGACTGCACCATGTGGCTTGTGGGATCTTAGTTCCCCGACTAGAGATTAAACCCTGGCCCTCAGCAGTGAAAGTGTGGAGTCCTAACCACTGGACCACCAGGGAATTCCCAAATTGCATAGTTTTATCTTTTTCTGAAGTTAAGATGTTTCCTAGGTTTACCATTTTTAGCTTTAACTTTCTGTGAAATGTCAGCCGTATCCTAGCATAGGATTTTTGGAATTACATTACAGAGTGCTGAATATTGTATGGCTGGATTAGTATTCTCACCCCCTTGAAGTGCATTGTAAAATGATACATCCTTTCAAGAAAGCAATTTGACAGTATGAAGTCACTTAATACTCTATGTTCAGGAAATAAATGATGTTTAAATACCCCTTGATAACATGCTCACCTTCCAACCAGAGCCGGTCCGACATGGAAGAGGAAATAGCTACCTGACGGGGTTCAAAGTCACGACAGTGGTTCCTATTCCCAGATAATTTGTGTACACTCCATAGTACTTTATACAGTTACAGGAATGAGGATTGTAATAGGAGTTATTCCTTTGTTGTAAAGCGTTGACACAGTTAAAATCTCTTATTTGAGGGAGACTATGTTATCTGAGGGGAAATCTGTTACAAAGCTAACACTTGACCCTGGTTTGGGGCACAAACTGGGAAAGCAACCCCAGCTGAGCCACCGGCAAGGTGGCTCCAGATGGATTCACACGGATGACAGGCCTTCTATCAGAGCTTTTGCCCAGGCCCTTATAATACCCAGAGGAAGTACAATTCGAAGATGATCCCAAGATTTCCAGTCCCTCGTGTACCCACACCTTCTCCCAGTTATTCAATTAAACGCTAATCTAGGTGCTGCCATGAAGGGATTTTACAGATATAATTCAAGTCCCAAGTCAGTTGACCTTAAAATAGGAAGATTATCCTGGTAGGTCTTACCTAATCACGTGAGGCCTTAAATCTGCTGCTAGACGTCATGTGAGAAGTTCATGCAGGTGGAGGGGCCTCCAGGGCTGAGAGTAGCCTGGGGTTGGGAGCCAGTGAGGAAACAGGGACCTCACTCCACAGCTGCAAGGAACTAAATTCAGCCAACAAACTGAATGAGCTTGGAAGTGGAGTCTCCCACACAGCCTCCAGAAAGGAAAACAGACTGCACTTCTGACCTGCAAAACCATGAGCCTATAATGGGTGCTGCTTTGAGCCCCTACATTTGTGGTGGTGTGTTAGCAGCAATAGAGAACTCTTTAATAGAGTACCTACCGTGTCTCTGTCAAAAATAAATCCAGGGCTTCCCTGGTGGCGCAGTGGTTAAGAATCCGCATGCCAGTGCAGGGGACACGGGTTCGAGCCCTAGTCCGGGAAGATCCCACATGCCACGGAGCAACTAAGCCCGTGCATCACAACTGCTGAGCCTGCGCTCTAGAGCCCGCAAGCCGCAACTACTGAGCCCACGTGCCACAAGTACTGAAGCCCTCACGCCTAGAGCCCATGCTCCGCAACAAGAGAAGCCACCGCAATGAGAAGCCCGCACACTACAACGAAGACCCAACACAGTCAAAAATAAATTAATTAATTAAAAAATAAATAAATCCAGCTTCTTCAGCTGCCAACGGCTCAACTAAACAAGGCAAATTAGGTAAGATGGCAAAGCACAAATCACAAAACGAGGTCTGCAGATGGCAGGGGAGAGAGTTCCGGGGAAGAGGGTCCAGTAAAGCTGCTACCTGCCTCTGTGAGCTGCTGCTTCAGCTGCTCCTCAGTGAGACCCAGTGAGCGCATCCCCCGGGCCCTGCAGGCCGCTTGCAGCTCTGACAGGCTCAGAGCACTCACCCCTTCCTTGGCAATTACCTGAAACAAACGTAAGGAACAGTATTGGATCCTTTGGTTCCAATTTTACCTAATTCCAACAAATCGGGGGAAACGCAGAATCTGTCACTTTCCCACTTTGTCCCCCGCGCTGACTGCTGCAAAGGCCAGGCAATTAATAAAGCAAGGTGACCTCGGGAGGTGCAGTGGTTGACATGAAGGGAATCCCGCAAACAGGTATTAATAACATCAGAGAAGTTGACAGAACTCCTCAACTGCCTGTCCCCAAGGTAATTCTTTCCCCTCTTGCGTTGCCTTTCGCCTGGTTGTGACAGCTCTGCTCCACTTCCCTTTTGCGGCAGCTTTAAGACTCATAGAAAAATATTCCACTCCAAAAGCTTTCAATGGACCATTTGTTGCACGTCTGGGTGGTGGTCCTCCCCGACCCCAGGAACGGCCCCAGCTCCCTGGTCTGCAAAACTCCCTCAGTAAACAACTTAACACAGTTTCTGCTTGGTATGACCCCAAACTGTGGTACTTCTGGGACCGGTATTGTTTATTCCAAAGTTCTAAAAGCAACCCCTAAACATCTAAATGGGGCCGATGGGATCCTGCCTTCTCAGTTCTGGGAGCTCTGCTCCCTCAGGCAGAATGCTTTTAAAGCAACTGATTCAGATTCAAGAAACATTCTTCCCACTTTTTTTTTTTTTTTTTTTTTGCGGTACGCGGGCCTCTCACTGTTGTGGCCTCTCCCGCTGCGGAGCACAGGCTCCAGACGCGCAGGCTCAGCGGCCACGGCCCACGGGCCCAGCCGCTCCGCGGCACGTGGGATCTTCCCGGACCAGGGCACGAACCCGTATCCCCTGCATCGGCAGGCGGACTCTCAACCACTGCGCCACCAGGGAAGCCCCTCTTCCCACTTTTTAAGGACTCTAATTAGTAGCTATAGTCCAAATGGTGCCCTTTTCTTCCAGAAGATGTCGAGGTCCTGCCTTCCCTCCCTGCATTATCCTTTGCCACCCCTTCGTACCAGGCAGGCTCACCCAGCTGTGTGGGGAGAAGCAGAGGGGAGGTACAGGGGGTCGCGCGCTGTCCTTGGCAGTGGAATCTACTGTTCTCAGGGATCTACTGGGTTGCTGTTCCTTCCCAGCAGACCCTAACTGCTTTAGATTAGTCCCAGCTAAGACATCCAAACTCCTAACTGCTTACAAGGGCCTTCCAAAGAATACGACAGGCAACTCCTCAAGTGAGTAGTCAAGGTTCAGGCTGTCAGTGGTTGTTTAAACCAGCGGTCCCCAACCTCTTTGGCACCAGGGACCGGTTTCGTGGAAGACGACTTGTCCACCGAGACGGGGGTGGCCGGGTGACGAGGGGGATGGTTCAGATGATAATGAGAGCGATGGGGGGTGGCAGACGCAGCTTTGCTCTCTCACCTGCCGCTCACCTCCTGCTGTGCGGCCCCGGTTCCTAACAAGCCACAGGCCGGTTCTGGTCCGTGTCCCGGGGGTTGGGGACCCCCTGGTTTAAACCACTCATTCTTCCAGAACCAGCCCCTGAGCAGACCTAACAGAAGACACTGCACTTTGTCACAAAGCCACCCTAAGACAGTCCCCAAGGCCTGGCTAATCCCCTACAGCTGTAGTTCAGCTCTTACTTCATCATCTGCTTTCATAGATTTCAGCTTCATCAGGAGCTGGAAGCAGAGCAGATTGTTGGTTCCAAAGAACTGCAGTTCCAGAAGTTTGCAAAGGGCCACCAGCTGAGATCGATCGAGGTGCTCCAAGGTCAGCTCATCCTCAAAGAGTTTGGAAAAGCGAACTATCTCCTTTGTGCTGGGCTTGTGGCCTGTCTGGACCTAGGTAGTGGGACGAAGGGGCTGATTAAAACGTGCTTCCTACTTAACTGAATCTTCCCTGTAGACTATTTGAAAGATGCCAAAGCATTTATGGATTGTGTCTTCTGTCTGGAAGTGGAAGCGTGCCCTGTGTTACAAAGAGGAGTTAAAAAAAAAAAAAATCTGTCGGAAGTCAGCCTAAATCAACTGAAAAATTAGGAGCAGTTCAGAAGTTTGAGTCTCATTCTACTGTTCTTTCCAAGAAGTTATCAACATCTTCAACACATTGATGGCTTTAAGATAGGTTTTTCTGCAAACTCCCATAAATGTTTGCAATATTATATCTCTGTAACTTAGATATTTGCAAATTCAGAGATTATAAACAAGTTGGAAGCTCCATGATGATATGTTGTCCGGTTTTATATAAAAGACTGACGCCTGTTTAATGTAGGATGCAAACTGGGTGGAGGTATCCCCCAGCTGCGCCCTGTTCCTCCTTGCCATTTCTGCAATCGTTTCTTGAAGGAATTTTGCTAGTTCCAACTTTGCAGCCATTTTCTTTTTCTGTTTTTCTTCCTTCATAATAGAAGAGGAAAAAGTTAATCAAAGTTAATTCTTTGTGATTACAACTTGGTAGATAAAGATGAGAGAAAAATAACTGTGGCTTTGTTGTCGGTCATCCCTATTTCACGTATGAATATTATTTTCAGACTAACTGAAGGCGCTTTGTGATAACCAGAGCAAATTAAAAAGTAGCCTTGATTTGCAGCTTGTCTCCTTAATCTTACCTTTTATTTTTCATTGATACAATGATCATAAGTATTTGATAGATCCAAAATGTCCCCTCAGTGGAAGCCTTTGTCACTATTTAGAACAGATACATACTGTCTCTTAACCTGGTGCAAGCCATCTAGGCCGTTGGTCAAGTCAACCCCTAGTGTGAGTGGCCCCCGATTTTGCTTGGGCCACAAACTAAAGAAAACTAGGAAATTAACTCTAAGCTAAAGTAGCTTACAGGTTAAGAAGAAAACAGAAAGAATCAATTATAAGACAATGAGTTAAGTGCCATAACAGATATGAACAAAGCACTATATAAAAGAGAATTAAATGTATACTCTTAAGACACTATGTTGACCAGTATTTCTAAATTCTCATTCATTATCACAGATGCAGTGTGGTAGTATTTTCAAAATAACCATGGGGCTTCCCTGGTGGCGCAGTGGTTGAGAGTCTGCCTGCCGATGCAGGTGACACGGGTTCGTGCCCCGGTCCGGGAAGATCCCACATGCCGCGGAGCAGCTGGGCCCGTGAGCCACAGCCGCTGAGCCTGCGCGTCTGGAGCCTGTGCTCCGGACGGGAGAGGCCACAACGGTGAGAGGCCCGCGTACCAAAAAAAATAAAATAAAATAAAAAATAACCATGATCAGGGTGAGTAGAGAGGAACAGGAATACGTGTGTGTGTGTGTGTATAGTATATATATATACACACACACATATATATATATATTATATATATACATTTCCCCCTTAAGTTGCCCAAGAGATTCTAATGACCAGCCAATCACAGCGATCATTGATTTTTTTAGAAAGATCTTAAAAGAATCAGCCCCCAAAATTACACAGTGGCGACACCATCATTAAAACCCATTTAACCATCCATTTCATTCATCTGTATCCATCCATCCATTTATTTATTGGGCATCCACTGTGTGCTAGCTGCTGGGATAAAATGAGCAAAAACAAATAAGAATCCCTTCCCTCATGGAACTTCTAGTCTAATGGGAGAGACAACCATTATTGACTAATGATAATCCAGTAATTCCACAAATTAATGTGAAAGCATACCAGATAAGTACCATGAAAGAGAAGCGCATGCTCCTGTGACCTGGTGTGAGTAGAAAGCTAGCACACTCACGCTTACTCTCGTGCTCCCCTTCTGTTCATGGAACAAAGCAAAGAAGACAGTATTGTCTAAAACTGTGGCCATGATGTGTATATATGTATGTCTGGGGAATGAGTAGTGCTGAGGAAAGAGGAATATTTAGATAAATCACTTCCTCATTCCCCCCATCTTCCTGCATTCACTAATGCCTTCCTTGGAATCCTATGGTATTAATTCTAGATCCTGTTTACTTTAAATGTAAGTAAACTAAACCACTGCCAGGCAGTTAAATATTGCAATTTGATTCTACCCCTTAAATCTGTCTCAAATTTATCTTCTTTTTTTTTTTTTTTTTTTTGTTTTGCGGTACGTGGGCGTCTCACTGCTGTGGCCTCTCCCGTTGCGGAGCACAGGCTCCGGACGCGCAGGCCCAGCGGCCATGGCTCACGGGCCCAGCCACTCTGCGGCATGTGGGATCTTCCCGGACCGGGGCACGAACCCGTGTCCCCTGCATCAGCAGGCGGACTCTCAACCACTGCGCCACCAGGGAAGACCTATCTTCTTCTTTTTTTAAGAAATTTTATTTTATTTACTGTTATTATTATATTTTATTTATTTACTTTGGCTGCGCCCGGTCTTCGTTGCGGCACTCGGGATCTTCATTGCGGCACTCGGGATCTTCATTGCAGCATGCATGTGGGACCTAGTTCCTTGACCAGGGATAGAACTCAGGCCCCCTGCATTGGGAGCGCGGAGTCTTACCCACTAGACCACCAAGGAAGTCCCTCAAATCTATCTTCAAGTTTTCACTCCTGATGCAACTTTCATAATTCCGGCTTTTTCATCTCTCTCTTGTGCTGCTGCAAAAACATTCCGGCTGGTTTTCCTCACTTGGCTCTGCCCTCTTTAATCCTTCCTGCCAGCAACTTGTTTTTCTAAAATACAACTCTAATCATGGTTGATTAGATTATTTAGATTGATCTAAAATAGAGATTACTATTTTTCTCACCCCCTGCTTACATACACCTTCCATTACTCACCACTGTCAAATTCTGAATTCCTTAGGGTGGTAGATGCTTTCCAACTGACCCCAACACATCACGTTTGTCTCATTTTCTCCCACCCATCCCCTTGTACTCCCTGCTCCAACCACAAAGAATCAGTCAGTGGTCTCTGATTGGCATACTCTTTTACACTGTTAAGCCATCTTAAGTGCTATTCCTTCTATCCAGAGTGCCTTTCAAACAGTGTGGTAAAATTCTACTACTCTTAAAGTCTCAGGTCCATGGTCACCTCTTCCGTGAAACATTTCCTGGTCTGCTTTCAAACTTGCCCTCTCTGTCCTCTGCTAGTGTTGTGTCCACGCCTTCATCCATCTGTCTGGGAGAGTGGCACAGATGGAGAGGATGCAGGGGCTGCCTCAGTGGTCCAGCGCTTCACCTTCACAGTGACCATCAAAGAAGGACACCCTCTTCCCAGGGACTACTCACAAGCACTAAATGGTCTGTTTGGCTGAATAAATCATGCGTACTGTTCAACTAGTCACTGCAGTAACAGGTGATTTTTGTTTTCTTTATTTTTTCATGGTAAAAAGTTAAAATTGAGTGGAGAAGGGGTAGTTTTTTTTCAGCAAATGATGCTAGAAAAACTGGATATCCACAGGCCAAAAAAAAAAAAAAAAGAGCTTGACACTCATGTTACACCTGTCACCAAAATTAACTCAAAATGTAAAACTCAAAACTATAAAACTCCTAGAAGAAAACACAGGAGAAAATATAGGTGACCTTGGGTTTGGCAGTGAGTTTTTAGATACAACACCAAAAGCATGATCCAAGAAAGAAAAAAATTGATGAGTTGTACTTCATTAAAATTAAAAAGATTTGCTCTGAAAAAGACACAGTTAAGACTGGGAGAAAATATGTGCAAAACACATATCTGATAAAGAACTTGTACCCAAAGTATACTAAGAACCCTTAAAACTCAACAAAAAGAAAACACCCCGATTAAAAAGTGGGCAAAAGATTTGAACAGGCACCTCCCCAAAGAAGATACACAGATGGCAAATAAGCATGTGAAAAGATGCTCAATGTCATGTGTTATTAGAGAATTGCAAATTAAAATAACAATGAGATACCACTACACACCAATTAGAATAGCTAATAGTAGTCAAAGCACCGACAGCACTAAATGCTGATGAAGCCACAGGAACTTTCATTGCTTGCTGGTGGGAATGCAAAACGGTACAGCTACCTTAGAAGACAGTTTGTCTATTTCTCTTGAAACTAAACATAGCCTTACCATACAATCCAACAATTTGCTCTCCTAGGTATTTACCCAGATGAACTGAGAGCCTGTGTCCACACAAAAACCTGCACGTGAGTATTTACAACAGCTTTATTGATAATTGCCAAAAACTGGAAGCAACTAAGATGTCTTTCAAATAGATGAATGGATAAATGGTGGTACATCCGTACGATGGAATATTATGCATTGATAGAAAGAAATGAGCCAGGAAAAGACATGGAGGAACCTTAAATGCATCTTCTAAGTGAAAGAAGGCAGTCTGAGAAAGTTACACACTGTATGATTCCAACTACATGATATTTTGGAAAAAGCAGAACTATAGAGTAGAAAGATCAGTGATTGCCCCGGATTAGGGGAAGAGGGAAGAGGGACTAAAAGGTGGAGCACAGGGGATTTTTAGGGCAGGGAAACTATTCTGTGTGATACTGTGATAGCGGATACATGACATTATTTTTTTTTCAAAACCCATCGAACTATACAACACAAAGAGTGGACCCTAATGTAAAGTATGAGATTTAATTAATACTGATGTATAGATACTGGTCCTTCGATTGTACCAAGTGTACCACACGAATGCAAGATGCTAATAATGGGGGAAATAACAGGGGGAGGGAGATATGTGGGGACCCTCTGTACTTTCTGCTCAATTTTTCTGTAAACCTAAAAACTGCTCTAAACAACAAAATCTATTAATTTTTTAAAAAGTTTAAAATCCTACATACCTTTTTGGATTCACTTTCAAAGATGATGGCAACATCTCTGGGAAGAGTTTCAGAAACTCTGGCAATAAGGATTCCATGAAGGGAACAATGATGAACACCATAAATGGAACCAGGCGGAATAAATCAGCACACGTTCTCAACAGCTAAAGAATCAAATGCATATGCAAATAGTCATTATTTTAGGACACGCCAAAAACAAAAACAAAAGCCTGCCTTGGTTCTTAAAGTGTTAAAAAAAAACCAAGACAGATTTTCTGCAGCTGTTTATAAAATGGAAAGGCTGGATTTTCCTCTGTACCATAGCTCTGAAGTAATATTTATGGGATATCTTCAATGAAATCTATGACAATCAAAACATGTTATTGGTGTCTCTGAGCTTTTATCTATGTTAGGGGTCTGTACTTTAATAACATGGTATCTGTTAAAATTGCTTTTTCAAATGCATATACTTAATATATTAACAGCAGTTTCTACTCCAGATGCACAGATCAAACTTGAAGCCTCTCAACCCCTTGGAGAAATTAGAAAACACAATTATAACCATTCCATGGACAAATATACACAAATTTTAGGAACGCTGCCTTAAGTTGTACAGCAAGTCAGTTGCAGACAAGTAAGAAATTCTGATTCTCACCATGAGTTACTATTCCTACTCTGGGATTTTTAAGATGAACTTGAAGTGGAACTTAAAAGTTGGTTCCAGGGCTTCCCTGGTGGCGCAGTGGTTGGGGGTCCGCCTGCCAATGCAGGGGATGCGGGTTCGTGCCCCGGTCCGGGAAGATCCCACATGACGCAGAGCGACTGGGCCCGTGAGCCATGGCCGTTGAGCCTGCGCGTCCGGAGCCTGTGCTCCGCAACGGGAGAGGCCACAACAGTGAGAGGCCCGCGAACCGCAAAAAAAAAAAAAAAAAAAAAAAAAGTTGGTTCCAAATAGTTCATTTTAACTTTCCATTTTCTTTTGCAACTATGACTCTTGCCCTACCCTTCGTCCCTCTCGTCTGGTCAGCACCTGTCCGTGCAACAGCCTCCAAACCATTCTGGCAGCAACTTTGGTGTCAATCCAAAGCAAATAGAATCCATTGTGATAATATTTAAGTTCATCCATAATTATCTGCCTATAAGATCGCTTTTCTTCCTTAATCTTCACTCCAGTTTCTTCTGTTGGCTGAGGGCTTGGCACCTGTGGCTTCTTTGCGGTTTGCTCCAGCTGAGGTTTACCCGGGACCTCCTGCAGCCAGTAAGCAGATGTGTGCAGCTTTTGTATTACTCTAGTCCTTAAGTGAAGTACTTTATGGCCTGTCTGAGTAGGATAGGAGTACTTCTTGCTGCCATAGCTCTTCATATATGTTTTATTTAAATGGGAATCTGGTAAGTGAAGAAATGCAAATGATGGGGAGTGAGAAGAGCTGGTGGGATGGACACAATGGCTAGGGGATCTGGAATAAAGAACAACATCCTCTGAGTTGAGCACATACTATTACAAGACAAAAAATTAAAGAAACAGATATTTTATCTGGTAAAAATAGAACAATCGTTTTTAAGCCTGCATTTTAAAAGTAGATTATGTTCATGAATGAATGAAATATAACTGTTGAGCCCAGCTGAAGGATGCTTTATGGGTGAATGACATACTCTAAGAGAAATATTAATAAGTTAATTCCTAAGAATAATTGCCGTATTACAAGTTAGAAACTCTGTGACTATTGATTTAAAAAGCAAACATTCTTTTACCCTGGGTTATGTTTGAAAGTTTTGTCTCTATTATCATAAAACAGGTGGAACGCTTGTGTCTTTAGCTAGTCTACTGATGATATATATATTGTTTGAATGAGACATTTCATGGTCCCTGTGGGGATAAACCAATCACACAATATTGCTTTGTCTATGCAGTGCCCAGGGACTCCTTCAAATGAGAGGGACTTACTACTGAAATGCCCTTCACCTAAGATTCCTAAAGAATGTTAGGAATAAGAGTTAGAATTGGGCTCCGCATACAGATGAACCGGTTTGCGGAGCAGAAATAGAGACACAGATGTAGAGAACAAATGTATGGACACCAAGGGGGGAAAGTGGCGGGGGGTGGGTGGTGGTGGGATGAATTGGGAGATTGGGATTGACATATGTACACTAACATGTATAAAATAGATAACTAATAAGAACCTGCTGCATAAATAAATAAATTAAATTAAATAAAAAAAAAAGGAATTGGGCTCCCCAGCCAGGGATCTCTACAATCTAGTTTTGTGACAACTCACAATCTTCAGCTAAACTGACACATCAGATTGTTTGAAAGTAAAAATAAGACCCAGCTAGGCAAAGACAACTTCTGGCAAAGAGACTTCTTTGGGCAAAGAGATGGCTTTTTCCATTCTTTCAGACTATTTTTGAAGCGTGCCAAGTATAGCACTTTTTGAATGGCCAAAGGGGAAAATATACAACATACCTGGCATGCAGTAAGTTCTCAGTGAATATTCTTTGGAACAAATAAGTGATAACAGACCTTACTGGGGCAGGTATATACCCTAGAATTGGCTTGTTTACCAGCCGTTTTACTCCTTTTTACATCTAAGGGCCTCATTACAGAGGTGTCACTCTAAAGCCATTACATCTTGTATCTTACCTGTTCCCACACTTCTACAAAATTACTCAGCCTGAGTTCTAAAGCATATAGAAAATCTGGGGTAAGTTTAAATACATTAAAATGTCAGCTTCCTAAAAACCAACACAATTAAAACCAACAAAGCTTTAATTTTGTACTAAACCTATCCTTTTACATGTATCTTTTCCAACTAGAAAAATAAAGTTTATATAAATATTGGGGGGTGGAATTCCAAGGCTTACCTTGCTCGGGCAATAGCTAAGACTGTTTTATAACTGTAGAAGGCCATATTTGTGTTTGTCTCAACAAGTCAACATAGGGACCTAGACAGAAGGAGTAAGTAAACAATTCAGTACTTTAAAGACACATCAGGGCTTCCCTGGTGGTGCAGTGGTTAAGAATCCGCCTGTCAGTGCAGGGGACACGGGTTCGAGCCCTGGTCCGGGAAGATCCCACATGCCGCGGAATAGCTAAGACCGTGCACCACAACTACTGAGCCCGCGTGCCACGACTACTGAAGCCCGCGCACCTAGAGCCCATGCTCCGCAACAAGAGAAACCACTGCAATGAGAAGCCCGCACACTGCAACAAAGAGTAGCCCCGGCTCGCAGCAACCATAGAAAGCCACCAGGCAGCAAGGAAGACCCAATGCAGCCAAAGGAAAAAGAAAAAAATCAATTATACAGATATCAGGATTGAAGTGTTTTTAACTATTGCAAGGGAAGAAAATTTGCATATTCTATTCAAGGTGTAAAATTTCCTTCAAGAGCATTTCCAACAATCACGAATAATATTTTCTTAGCCCTGGATTTGAGAATGGTTATTTGAGATCCCAACAAATAGAAATGGTCTCGAATACGATGATGTTCATGATGGTGACATGGTCTTCAAAGACATTTTGATTTCTGGTCAACAGTACTGAGTAATTTACTTGAACGGTTGCCAAGTAGTTAAGAAATCAAGACAAGCTTATTTGTAGCCTAAAATTACAGGTAGACAGTAAATATCTTGGATTTGTTTTCAATTAGCTTTTTTCCATACTTGGACAAGCTGCTGCCAACATTTAAAGATTGAAAGTACTCATTCAGCAATGAAAATATGCATGGCACCTCCTAATAATTCAAGTGGAGGTAATTCAAGTGGGTTTCCTATGCTCGTGACCCTCCAAAGAGCCCAAACTGAGCTTTAAACCTTTAAGCTTTACCAAAATTTTTCTGCATCCTACGGCGCTCTTCAGCCAACGGCAGCAAGAGCCTTATTATCTCGCAGTGTCAACTCTGCTTTCCTGAAGCTGGGAAAGGAGTAGCAATCCCTCCGGTACGGAAACCTCAACCACAGACCTGACATTTTGAGCAAGAATTCAAATAATACTTCGGAACATCTGCACCCAGACCAAGGGCGTGTGGCCCCCTGCTGGAGGAAGGCCAGACCCGATCGGGCAGTTAATCTGCTCTCGGGCCACGGGCGCTCGTCGCCTGGACTGTGGGCAACCACTTCCCAGGAGTGCCCGGCCGTGACCGGGGCGGGGCGGGGCCGGGCGGCGAGCGGGGCGGAGCCAGGCGGCGAGCCCCGCCTGCGCTTATGCGCCGCCACGCCCGCTCGCCCGGGCTCCAGGCTCCCCCCGTTACCCTTGCCTTAGATTCTCGACGTCACGGTGGCAAAACGCGCTCTCGGCCTCCCCAGCCGGTGACTTTTGTGCGCGTTGTGTGTTGCTGGGCTGTGTTTGCTGTGCTGGGGTCCCGGGGCGGGGGGCGGGGTCTTGGGTTTTTTTTGGAGCGGGCGTGTTGCAGGCACGGGGACCAAGAGCCTTGGCGATCCAAGTGTATGGAAGGAAGGCGAGAAGAATCGGGACACAGGGTACGGAAAAGAAATGAGGAGGCCAAGCATGGAAAGAGGGGGGATGGAGGCTGAGCCCCAAAGTTGGGGTGCGGGCGGGGGGCTGAGGTCAGGGGCTGAGGAGAGCGCGGGGTGGGGCCTCGAAGCTGTCTGGAAATCTGGGCGCTGATGGGAGTAGCAGGATGCGGAGGGAGCGGGCTCCGGAGGAAAACAGGCAGGCGCGGTCCACCAAGTAACAGCCTGAGGACTTGGCCCGCCCACCCCTACTTCCTACGGCAGGCTCCCCGGAACTGCTGCCTCAGTCCTCCAGCGCCTTCCCAATTCCCCTCCTCCCACAGCTCCCCCAGCTAGAAGGGCCAGAAGCCAACTCTCTATGGCTCCACCTCTTTCCTCAGCCATTACGTCACTCTGAGTGACGACACCACCCACCAATGAGCTCTCAGATTCTGGGGCGCTAAGGCGTCCCTCGCGATGGCAGCCCAGGGGGCCGCAAGGTCTGGTTCTCACCGGCGAAATGACTTCTCTACTGGGTTTAGTTTAAGGAGTGTTTATGCTGGGGGGCTCAATACTGACGCTTTTCTGCCTGTTCACACTCTGTAGGCTGTGGATTCACCTCCCCCCCAAAAAAACACCCTTCCTTGAAGCTGGATTAAAGAAGCTCTTACCCTACCAGTCGCGTAATATGCCTGATAGTCGCCATGGTGACTATCTGGGAGTCACCAATTACATCACTCTGATATATTCCCCCACCTTCCAACTCCGCAACTGCGGGCGGGGAAAGCAGTGAGGGGAGGGAGTGGCAGAAAGGGCGGGAATGGTGAGGAAAACATCCCCTCTCCTATATCCAGGGCCAAAAACTGGAATGCTATGAAACCTTCATATGGAAATCTGAATTCCACTAAATAAAATTGCTTTATAAATGTTCTCTTAACAGATATTGGTTATGTTCAGTAGTTTGCGTTTCTCAAATAACATTTAAAATGTATATTATAGTAGCTGTGCAATGACATTGGCACTGCAGGTTTGGGGGCACTTCAGTTCCTAGGATGGGGAACTGAGCCATCTTGGGAAAGTGAAAGATCTAAAAATGTACTCTATCCCCAGTTATCTCTACCCATCCATTTTATCTGGCTCTAGAAGGAAAACAAAATTTTGGTGGCTCTACTTTAACATGACAGGAAGGAATTGCTTTCACACGGAGAATACTTCTCTTAACATGTGACTGACCACAGACCTTACTCATCTGGGCTGCACAATTGTAAGAATAAAAGATGGCGGTATATAACATTTCATTTTTTAAAAAAATGTAGACTGCTTTTAATCCACAAAGCATTTTTTAGCTAATAACCAAATGGATCCACTGTTACATAGGCAAAACTTTTCAGTTTGGCCACTAGAGGGCCCTTTGTGCGTGTCTGATACCCAACTTTAGACCGAAAGGTTTCACTTCACGTTCTATGTTTACGAGAGTTAACAAAATCTACAAAGCTTTATAAAGTCTCTTTACCTTTCCTTCCCTGAAAATTCCCGATGGTAAATTTTGAACTCTAAAAGGCTAGGTAGGTATAATTTTCACATTAATTTCATAAATTAATCACTGCACTATCATGTACATGTACTTTTCTGCAAAAGATCATAAAAGATGCAAAAATATTCTTCTCAGTTCCCTGGGAGACATTTTATGCCGGGAAATATTCTTATTCATGCATTGTATTCATTTACAACCAGGCACAGTGAAAATCATTAAGTATTCATAAACCAGATGAACGATTCCAAGCCCAGTATTTGAAAGATGAGCTAGATTTTCTACCATGGCCATATGTCAGCAATCCCATTTTAAAAAGGGAAGGTTTAAGAATCTTTCTTATTGAAATCCATTGGTTCAAAACAATGTCTGCCTTCTTTTATCAGGCCGGGTGATTTTTTTGACTTTCAGGATAAGTGATTTATCATGTAATGCGTTTCTTAATATAATCTTCAGAAGACAAACAAAAATGTTTTTTTCTCCCTAATCTTGGTCCTGAGAATTGTGTTAGATTGCTTTCTTTTTAGAAAAAATTTTAAATTTTCTTTTCTTAAATTTATTTTTGGCTGCTTTGGGTCTTGTTTCTGTACGCAGGCTTTCTCTAGTTGTGATGAGCAGGGGCTTCTCTTCGTTGTGATGTATGGGCTTCTCATTGCAGTGGCTTCTCTTGTTGCAGAGCATGGGCTCTAGGCGCGCAGGCTCAGTAGTTGTGGCACATGGGCTTAGTTGCTCCGCGGCATGTGGGATCTTCCCTGGCCAGGGCTCAAATCTGTGTCCCCTGCATTGGCAGGCGGATTCTTAACCACTACACCACCAGGGAAGTCCCAGGTTGCTTTCTTAATGAAATTTTTGCTCACTTTCTATGAAGAATAGAAAACATGCTCTGAACCTCGTTAGATGCTAAAAATGTAAATTATTATTTTAATGGCCATTTCCCTAAGTACGGCTCCAAATCAAATATTATTAACAATGTGTATGTTATGCAGGAAGAGACTATGCATTTACTTCACGTAAGTTTAATTTTAAACTCTTGTCAATACAGGAAGGTGGGAAAGAAGGATGAAGATAGAAAGGATCATAGGAAAGGGAAAAAAAAGACCAATTTAACCTCTCTTTCCAGGAGATAGAATCAAACATTTGAAATAAGCTCAGGTGGTGTGGCCCCCTTTGGAGAAGACATTTAAAACAAAACTGTGCTTTTATTGATTCCTTTAACTTTTGGTACCACAAGCATATGAACCACACAAGCATAGATTTAGAAATAGTTAATGATTAACAGTAATGGGAATGCTTAATTCTGAATATCATCCTTAGCATTATTAACAGGGTTGTGTGTGTGTGTGTGTGTGTTTTAAACGAATGCAAAATTAGAAATCATGAAAATAATTGGTCTGTAGGAATCTTTTAATTTCCTGTTTAAGTGGTATTTAAAGATAAAGGTAGCAGGGATTGCCCGTAACGGTACCAAATAGATAACAGCACTGTAACGTCGATGGAGAGTCTAAGGTCTAGTGCTGATATGACTTTATTATTCTCAGAACGGAGTATTGGTTTCCTCATCTGTTCGCTGCCTGTGTTTCCTTTGTACTTTCATGTCTGTGCTACGACGTTCTAAGTCATTATCACCAGGCCCCAGGAAATATCACCAAATCGGCCCACTCCTGCAAGAGGAGTTTACTGTGTCACGTACCTGGTACCTTCTATTGTTTCACATAATTTCCTAGGATGGGGAGGGATATAGGGTTACAGAGAATCTTGACTCCCGCTTCGTCCTCTCATTCTTGCGTACGTGAGCTCTGTCTGGGACAAACGCCCTCATCCGTCAAAGCGCAGGTCTAGCCGCGAGCAGCGCAGGGCCCGGCACGTGACGGGCGGGGAGCCCGCCGGTCCCTCTGGGTTGGGGTGCGGAAGGCTCTGCCTTCCTTCCCCCTGTTACCCACAAGCCCTCGGGCCCGCGGGGCGAGAAGGAAGCAGGCGTGTGGGGCCCGGGGCCTGCCAGGGAGGCGTCCGAGGAGCCTGTCATCCGAGACTGTCCCCCAAGGCTCCGGTCGGAAATCGCTGCCACACGCAGAGCCCGGTGGGACAGGGAGCTCCTCTGTGACAACTGTCGGGCGGGAGACAACCAGGGTGGCACAGAAATCGCTGTCCCCTTTCCCGCTCATCTTAACCGGGCGCCCGTTTGTAGGGGATTTCTAAGGTCTAGGGAGGGCATCGCAGTGTCACCCCAAGCAGTCCCACCAGGTGATTGACATGTGCTGTTAGAAGCATCAAAGAACACGCACATGCACACTTTCGCCTCCCAGGCCCAACCTCTATCCTGCCTTCTAGTTTTGTTTTGTTTTTCACTTTCCTCCGCGTCGTGCCTTTCTGTCTCTCCGCCTTTATCGCCTGCGGTCTCACTTCCAGTCGAGACCCCGCCGGGCCGCTGGCGTTTCAGGCTCTCCCCCAGCCCCTCCTTTCCGCCCGCCGACTGGCTTCTTCCTCCTTTAGCCCACTGCGCCCCGAGCCCCGGACTGCATTTCCCGGCAGGCGCCGCGGCCAGCGGCCAATGAGCGGCTGAGGATTTGGCGGCGGCGGCGCCCCGAGAGTCGGGGTGGGGGGGGCTTTGTGCGCGGCGGCGGCGGCGGCGGCGGCGGTGGCGGTGCCTGTGGCGGCGGGAGCGGGCGGCGGCGGCGACCAAGACGGAGGTGGAGGCGGAGGGGGACTGTCCACTGGTCGCCGCGGAGAGGCGTGCGAGGCCGAGTCGAGCCCCGACGACGACCCTGCTGCCCCAGCCCGGCCGCCAGCCACGGGCTGGTCTCTGGCAGCTGCAGCTGCGCGGCGACCCCCATCCCTCCGGCTCCGCTGCCCACCCCACCGCCCGCAGTCTTCCTCCTCTTGCTGCGCGCCCGGCCCGGCCTGGCCGTGGCCCTCCTCGGTGCCGGCCGCCATGGCAGAGGCGTCCGGCGCGGGGGAAATCTAGCCCGGGGATTTCATGCGGCCTAGCTTGGTTCCGCCTCCTCCTCCCGCGGCCCCGGCGGCTGCCTGCACCCCAGCCCTACTCCGGGCCTCCGTGTGTCTCCTGTGATCGTACTGACACGGCCGGGGGGTTAGAATGGAACAAAGTGAAGGTAAAGTGAATGCGTGTGTATGTGTGTGTTTGTGTGCGCGCGCTCTGGAAGGAAGCGCTGAGGTGGGGACGGCGAGGAGGGGGCGACCTAGGGATGGGACCCGGGTAGGGAGAGAGACCTTAGCAGGGATGGGAGGACTAGCGGGTGGCCTGAAAGGGTTCGAGGGGAGTCTAGAAGGATGAAGCAAGGCGGGGGATGTGGAGGGGATTGGGAGGTGGGGCAGGAGAGGTAGGATTGGGATAAGGGATGGAGTGGCGCTAAGCTGGGAATTGGGAGTAGAGGTGGGATGGGGGCGGGGATAAAGATGGAACGGGGGAGGGGCAGGGGGAGAGGAGAAGAGTTAGGTTTGGAGATTAGAGACCTGGGCGGACAGAGAAGTAGGCAGGTTTGGGGGTGGAGTATGGGAACTAGGAGAGTCTGGGGGAAGGAGAAAGAATTAGGTGGAGAGATGGGGCCTCAAGGGAGACACGAGGGGAATGGAAGTGGAGGAAAAGGTGGATTAGGAAAAAGGGATGAGAAATGCTTGAGACAGGATGCAATAGGAAGATAGGAAATAGACTCAGGAACTGGGAGACCCAGGATCGGGCTCGGGAAGGAAATTTACTGAATGTTGAGAAGGATGAGAACTATGGACCAAGCGTCACAGAGTGGGAGGAAAAGAAGGGGAAGGGGGTTGTTAAAGTGTTAGGAAGGGAAAGCCTTTTGTTCCTATATTTGTGTGTATTCTGTGCCTTTTCTTTCAAGGCTAGATAATGGAGAAGCTAGTGGTTATGGTGTTGTGAAATGGGGAGGTGTGGGTTTTACAGCTTTGAGGTGCTTTGAGGGAGGAGGAGGTGTGTTCGTGTAATGGTAGCAAGACAGAGAGAGACATGGCCATAATTTGATGGTTTTGGTGAGGAGTGAAGACTATTCAGATTTAAAGGGGGCAGGGGCAGCCATGTTTGCTGCCAGGCACTGCAGTGTAAATAAATTCCTTCTTCTCTCCGACATCAGTATGAATCTGGAAGGGGCCAGTTCAGATTGTTAACCCCCTTTCTTTCTATTCATGAACTCTTCCCATACATCTTGGGGTTATTTAAAATTATTCATAACCACCAAAGGAGGTAGTAATGTTTTCCATCTTGTGTGTTTTGCTGCCCCCCCCTTCCCCTTTTCTTTCTGGTTGCGAACAAGGCATGCTAATGAACTGCGGTGTAAAATTTAACCCCTTTAATAAAGTTAAAACTATATTTTTTACTAGCTGAAGGAATCCTTACTACTCTTATTTCAAACATGATCATGAAAAGGCTTTTAAATGTTGAGAATTCATTTGTTTCAGAAGCCTCAGAAGCAGTCAACATGTTTTCTGCAATTCTTTAAGTAAACAAGGAAATTGCCTCGGTTATTTTACTTGGGCTTGTGCTCTCGGCAAAGCACTGTGTGAGGGGAGAGGAGGGGTAGGAAGGTCTGCTGTGGTACATTATCTGCTTGCTGTAGTTTGCGTGTTGGAAAATTAGAAATGTGTGTATTTTAAAATGGTGTTTCTGATGGCTCTTGCTTATAGGTGATGGGTGTGTTAAGAAGTGTTTTCTTTTTTAAAATAAACTCTCTTCCATCCTTTCTCTTTGCTTTCATACAATTGCCCGGTACAATCTCCAAATGTCAGTTCAGCACAGTGCAGTGATCTATGAAGCAGGCATGCAGAGCTCAGAGCGTCATTCAGGTGCCAGGATTTTTTGGTGGGAACTTCAGGTCACTCTCAGGAAAGCTACAGTAACTCTCAAATGTATTCAAGTGTACCTACTTAATGTGATTTGAAATAGTTACTATTCTAAAGCTTTAAATACTAACAAACTTACAGGAGCTGAACTAAGTGGAGCCTATTTTATTTTCATATTGAAAAGGATTAAATGTTTGTGACCTTTTGTTTTTGTTTTATTATTGTAATTGGGAGAATCCAAACTTTAATCCGTCATATTGGTATTGAAACTGTTCTCTAATACCAGGAAGGCCTGTTAAAATTGTAATATGATGGACTCAAACCAGTTGTGCTACATATTGATTTAATCTATCCTAATTCCTCATCCTTTCAAGTTGTTATATAGAATTTTAGGATGTGTTCTTGGTCTGCTGGCAAAATTAAATTGAATATTGTTAGAGTGTTACTTTGGGAGAGCACTTTTAGTATAGAGGTCAGATATACAACTTATTTTGATTTGATAATATTCAGCCTGAATTTTTAAAAATCTTATGAGAAAAAGTTCCACTCAAAAAATCCATTCAGTATGCTTTTCTGGGATTTATTTTTATGGAGATTTCATTTTTATATCTCTCACTTGATTGACATGTTATTTGTAATTAATTTGCCATAAATTTTTAGGAAAATGAGAAATTGTTGTATATTAAAATAAGAAAAGACTCTTGAAAGCTTGAATTACTTTAAAAAAAAAAGTTTATTCCTAGATATTCGGCATTTTGTAAAGATAAATGTCACCTGCCCAGTTGTCATGAGTATTCTGGCTCCTGGCTAGGTATCCACATGTAATGAAGAAGGCTACTCTAGTTAGTTGATACTTAATTAAAACCCAGACTGTGCTCTGATTACCATGTCTCTCATCAGCTCACCTGCTACCTGTGATAGCTTTTTTTTTTTTTTAACTTTAAGTTAATAGATATGCCCTTTTTTATACTGATCAGATTGAATGAGTTTGGGGTAAAGGAAATTGGTTGCCTTTGAGATTGGTCATCCTTGAATGAATTGTCAAAGTCTTTAGTCAGTTGTCTGATTCTAAAAGACACTCCATTTCTGGAATTTATAATAATATTTATAATAAGCCTAGTAATGGCTACTAATAGCTGTTGTCCTCTAACAGTGTGCTGCGCTAAATGTCTTATATGGATGATTTCCCTTCATCCTCTCAACAGTTGTGGGAGGGTTAGTACTGTTAACTCCTTTTTTACAGATGGAGAGACTGAGGTTAAACACCTTAATAACACACAGATGGTAAACAGCAAAGCCAGTATACAAACCCAGGTCTTTTCTAATTATAAAACCTGATCAGCAGACCTTTACTTTTATCTTCTTGTAAAGATTCATAAAAATAATACACGTTCATTATTTAATTTTTTTTGAAATATTATAAAAGACTATAAGAGGTTTAAAAAAAAGTTAACACTCTGTTCTCCACTGACAACCATTTTGAAGTTTCTTGGGTGTCCTAGAAAATTTCTGTACGTATGTACGTACATCTGTCTTAAAATACATACAAATTCTATCACACAGTTTGCATTTTGCTTTTTTGTTTTAGTAGGCTACCTGGGACATCCTTTCAAACAAGCACATATGGACCTACAGCTTTCTTTTTTTTAAGGGTCATATAGTATTCCATTGTTTGAAATATTGATTAATATTAACATTAAGTTGTTAACAAGTTTTTGCTATTACAAGTAATGTAGCAGGGCCTGAATTAAGTTCCTAACAGCCTATTTAAATAGAAGAGATATAGTCCAACTACTTTATTTTACAAGAGAAATCACTGAGACCAGAGAAGTTAAGTCCAAGGCTTTGGTGAAAAACCTGTCACTTGACTCTTTATACCACATCACATTACTTTATTATTGTGGAAGTATTTGTGCATTCTGTGAAAGCTCAAGGTGAGGGGGAATACTCAAGGTTAGGCATGGTTAGTATAATGAGCACAAGGGGATTAAGTTGCAGTGAGGTAAAGGCTCTTGCTTCTCTTTTTCCATACTTTGTTCACCATGTTGTACATATAGCGTTTATACAAAATAATTTTACATGCATAAATGACTCTTGTCCAGGTGTCTTGAAGTTTGTATTTTGGGTAATGAAGTGGTTTTGGCAGAATTTTTCCTGTTTTAACAAAATTATCAATGAAATAAAAAAATAAGAGGTCTATCATGGTCCTGGAAAAGAACTTGGAAAGAATACCTAATTGAAAACAAGTTTTAAAAAAATCTTAGGCATCACTGATTATTTTTAATTATTTTTTACTATCAAGAAGAAAATTCGTAACCGTGGATACTTATTCATTGAATTCCTTTAAAACAAAAAGTCTGTTTTAGACACTTAAAAAATTAAAATCATTAAAGCTTTAAAAAGGTTTAGAATTTGGTATCTATCCATAAAATCTATTTTGGTGCATTGCTGTTTTTAGTTTTACCAAAAAAAAAATAGGAGTCTATTATTTTTTGAAAGAGCAACTAAGATGATTTATTCATGTGTTAATAAATAACATGTCCAGCATTTGAGTTTTTTTTTTTTTTTTTTTTTTTGCGGTACGCGGGCCTCTCACTGTTTGTGGCCTCTCCCGTTGCGGAGCACAGGCTCCGGACGCACAGGCTCAGCGGCTATAGCTCACAGGCCTAGCCGCTCCGCGGCATGTGGGATCTTCCCGGACCGGGGCACGAACCCGTGTCCCCTGCATTGGCAGGCAGACTCTCAACCACCGCGCCACCAGGGAAGCCCGCATTTGAGTTTTTAAATGAATGGTGAGCTTTATTTCTGCAGGCTAATCTTTTAATAAATATAAATAAAGATAAATTTAAGAAACTGATTATACTACGACTACCTAACACATTTTTTAAATACTCAGAGGTTTTTCATTTTGTTTTTATTGTTGACCTTACTAAGTACTTAATAAGTACTTTTAAACACTTATGTATTATGTTGTGCTAGTACAGGGTGGCATGAAAAGAAGGAAAAAGGCATATTTAAAATTTTGTGATTTAGAGAATGTTCAGTTTTTACTAGATAGATGTGTTTTGTTACTTCTAAAGTACATCTGCTTATTGACAAAATTTTGCATTTGAAAAGCTCTTTGATAAATGATTCTTGGCTTATTCTTAAATTTTAAATGTGAATCTGTGTTATCATTGACTGATCTACAATGAGAATTCTTTTTTCTACTATGTTCCCTCTTTCATCTAGATTTAGAACTATATTGAGAGAGTGAATAGGAAAATTTTACAAATTTATATTCATATAGTTTCCATTTTAACCATATACATATATGAATATTATTATCTAATAATACTTTGTTTTACGTGATATCTTCTGAGATGTTTGATAGAATTCCAGCACAATAACTTGTGTGTGTGTGTGTGTGTGTGTGTGTGTGTGTGTGTGTGAAGTTGGAAAGCACAATAATTATTTAACTCAATTTAAATAAGTAGGTATTTTAAATTTAAGAAATGTGTGGCTTCCTGGGATTTTGTGGGTAAAATAAAATTTAGTTTATCAAATTTATTTGAGATTCAAAAGATTAGGAAATCTCATGTGGAGGCTTGCCTACTGGCATTTTGGCTGTAGCCAAGACGGTATTGTGTCTAGTGAGTCTTGTGTTACTCACATCTCTTAGCTGTGGAGTCTTAAGAAAGCTGTACATAAAAAACAAACAAACAAGCAAAGACTTTTTAAAGTGCATTTTAAAGACTTTTGTAAAACATGACATATAAAGATAAAAGCGTAAAACCTAAATGTACGGTATAAACAAATAATTAGAAAACAAACATCATGTAGTCACCACCCAGGTAATATGCCCTGTAAGAAAAGCTGCAGAGACAGTCTCATTGGTTTAAGTGGTATTGTCTTGGTGGTAGTTGGACTTGAGGGATAACACTGTGCTGAAAAGAAAGCTGAAAAATTAATAACCATGAGGAGTCAGCACAGGTAAAAACTGAATCGCCAGTTTTTATTTGTTGTTATCAAAAGGGTTATCTAGGCAATTAAAAAAAGTTTCCTAACATTTAGTGTAGTCATTTAGTCATTTGAAATCTTGGTGCTTTACTAATGAATGTGAAACAAAAAGTAATGCTGAATCCTACAAGAATCATGCCATGTTGCATAAAGCTGTTTCTTCAGAGTTCATCTCTGATGCAGTTTTTGGTAGGATTCAGTGACTACTGGTTTTAGATTTATGTGCAGACTCTAAGAATGGCTTTTGCTTAGGAAATGTCAGATTTGCCTGTATCTGTGCCTGATACCTAACTTAAGTATCTTATTTACAAAAACTAGTTTGACTCTCTTGCTTTCACATTAATGTAACCATTAGAAAAAGTATTAACCTGAACAGTGGCAATCTATGTTGACTCTTCCATCCTTGGCGCCTCTTGATTCTTACCTTGTCTGCATCTTGGCTAGGTGAACCAGATTTCTTTTTTAACTGGAGAAACCTACTTTAATGTGCTTCCCTGACTTTCTAGACATATTTTCTTATATGTATGGAAAAGTTAAATGTTGACTTTGGAGGATTTTGATAGCAGAAAACAGTTGAATTTTTTTGAGAATTTTAAAAAAATTTATTATTTATTTATTTGTTCATTTTTGGCTGCGTTGGGTCTTCATTGCTGCGCGTGGGCTTTCTCTTGTTGTGGAGAGTGGGGGCTACTCTTTGTTGTGGTGCATGGGCTTCTTATTGCGGTGGCTTCTCTTGTTGCGGAGCACGGGCACTAGGCACGCGGGCTTCCGTAGTTGTGGTGTACGGCCTCAGTAGTTGTGGCTCACAGGCTCTAGAGCGCAGGCTAAGTAGTTGTGACGCATGGGCTTAGTTGCTCTGTGGCATGTGGGATCTTCCCGGACCAGGGCTCGAACCCGTGTCCCCTGCATTGGCAGGTGGATTCTTAACCACCACGCCACCAGGGAAGTCCCAAAGTTAAATTATTTTTCCCCTCTGACTACCTGATGAATACAGATTATTTGCATAAAACTCTGCAATGTGGACTTTAAGAAGGACATTTTAATAACACATCTGCATACATAAATTAAAGCCTTTATTTGGCTATTATAATTTTGTTACTTTAAGCTGTCTGTGTTTTTCTTGATCTCTGCTGGATCCAAATACCTTGCAATATGGTATTTCATATTTGATTGTGGTGAGAAACTTCATGCTATGCTTCACCTAAAATTCCAATAGAATGTTGTTCTTTTTTATTCTGGGTGAAGGTTAAATACATCCCTTGCTATTTTTTTCTCCTGCAAGGATGAGAAATAATTATTTTAAATCTTGAAATGACTGTATATGTTGAGTTTTCCTAGATGTGGAAACACACATAATTTAATGTAATAGTTTTTTAAACCTAAAGTAGGTAATTTGGCTTTGTATATGAAGTAGGGTTAATATACTTTTGATCATCTCATGCTTTCTGTGTTGTTATCACCTGTACAATTTAGCCTTGATCATTAGAATTTATTTTATTGTGTCATAGAATTAGGGTGTTGAGGTTAAGGTCTTAATTAAGGTATTACATCCATATGCATATAGGTCCACACACACAGTACCCCTAAGAAATGCTGATAGCCCTATTAGGTTTTTTCTTATAGAATCTTTTTTTAAATTTAATTTATTTTTATACAGCAGGTTCTTATTAGTTATCTATTTAATACATATTAGTGTATACATGTCATTCCCAATCTCCCAATTCATCCCACCACCACCACTACCCCCAGCACTATTAGTTTTTAATTTTTAATGGAAAATTTGTACTTTCCAAAGTGGCTGGTAGTTTTAAAATAACATTTATTATGTTTAAGTTATGAAAGGGTAGTTTACTGTAGAGAAATTGAACACCAGTGAGATATAAAGAAGGTTAAAATCACCTGAAATCCTACCAACTGGAAACAACTACAGTTAACATTTTGTTCTGTATCTTTCCAGTGTTTTTCTTATGCATACCTGTATTTTTTTTTTACAAATTGGAATAGTATATAATATTATTTTATAACCTGCTTTATTGCGAAATAAATTTTTTTGAGAATGTGATTTTTTAAACTGATATATAATTTCATTGTATGGTTGTGCCATATCTATTTACCATTATTCTGTTGATGGCGTTTTAGGCAGTTTGCAATTTTTAGATAAAATTTGATGAACATTCTTACATATTTAAAAAGTTGTATGACTGTAATGATTTGATTACAATAAATTCCTAAAAGTAGAATTACTTAACAGGTCTGAACATTACAAAAGTTTTTCACACATATTTCCAATATTTTCTCCAGAAAGGTTTTTTTTTAAATAACAGTTTCGTTGAGAAATAATTCACATACCGTACAAGTTACCCATTTAAAATGTACAATGCAGTGTTTTTCAGTATATTCATAGAATTGTGCACCATCACCACAGTCGATTTTAGAACATTTCCAGCAAGGTTTGAACCAATTTAAACTCCTAGCAATATCAGAAAGGCTTTGTTTTAAAAAACTGCATTTATTTGTGGTTTTTAAAGTGTAGTACAGGTATACAAGAATGCAGCAGTTTGTGTGATACATTTTTTCTTTATAATTCCTATCACTTATTTTGAAAAATTTTATTTCCAGCCTTATTGAGTTGTAATTGATGATATATACTTTATATCAATTTATGGAGATTTTAAAAGTCATCTATGAAAACAAGATGCTCATATTCTTGTGTTAAGAAAACATGACAAAGTTTAAGCTTATAAAACAAAGGATGAGGTAGATTTTTTGAATTATAAAATTATCTTTCCGTTCAGTCACGATGCCTTTATTGAGAAAGCGTTGTATGTGGTTTAAAATACCTTTCTTTTGGGCTTCCCTGGTGGCGCAGTGGTTGGGAGTCCGCCTGCCGATGCAGGGGATGCGGGTTTGTGCCCCGGTCCGCGAGGATCCCGCATGCCGTGGAGCAGCTGGGCCCGTGAGCCATGGCCACTGGGCCTGCGCGTCCAGAGCCTGTGCTCTGCAATGGGAGAGCCCACAACAGTGAGACACCCGCGTACCGCAAAAAAATAAAATAAAATAAAATAAAATACCTTTCTTTTCATTCAGATTTTATTCAGAAGCACCTTATATTAGGAAATGTCTATGGAAAGTATGCTATACCTATGTAGTTAACTATAGCAAACTTATTGTATAAAATGTATGGCTTTCTTTTTATTGAGAGGTTTGCTTTGCTCTAACTGACCTTCACCCTGAAAGTTGTTCTGTTTGCTTTAAGCCATTTAACAAAACTTTTTTTTTTTTAACTCGATGGGCAGTGGAGTGTAGGGCAAGTGTCAGGGAGACCCGAGTTCTTATTCCCACCGTACCTCTACCACTGGGGCTCAGTATTCTTACCTCTGAATTGGAGATGAAAATGACTACTTTTTGCAATTATAGAGATCTAAACTAGAAGTGCTAGAGTGTGCCTAGAACTGGACCAGGCATGTAGCTGATAATAAATGACTTTTAAAAAAATATAAGAATAATAGCATATGCAAAATGAGTTAGTCTTTAGTCGAATGTTTCATCAATGAAGATGTGAATCAGTTGGCCTAAACTCACTTTTATAGAAGTTAAAAGTTGAATCTTAGTTAGTGCTTGAGCAGAATCTTTGCATGGGTTATATGGGTGTTTCTCAGTTGGTAAAGAGAATTCATGCTGTTACAAGTAGGAACATGAAGTTAACTTTCCAGTCCAAATTTACTTCCACTGTTGTTATTACAAAAGCATGATGGCTATAGCTTCACCAACGCTTCATGTTCTGATTAAGCAAATAGGTGATAATGTAAAATTTGAATATAGTATGAAGTTCCTTATGTTCTTTTATTGTTTATTTTAAAAATGAAATGTTGAATATAATTGAACCTAAAATACTAAAGTGATAAACCTGATGACCCAAAAAAAAAAAAAGAAGAAAAACCCCTGGTCTTTATAGGAAAAATAAACTTAGTAAATTATCATTTTAGATATTATGATAAATTAATTGCTTAGTACTTTAAAAACTACATTATAATTTCTGTGATACCTTGCCTTGATATGGTAAAAGAAAGTAAAATTTGAACAATCTCAAACCTGTTTTCTGTAATTTAAAAATTTGTTAGGGAAAGAGGAAGGAAAATATGTGGATGAACTTGTTAGTTTACTAGATTTCATAGTGAATGGAACAAGATGACTGATATAAGTTACTTAGTTTGTCATAAATTTCACTGTGAGCCAGTCCCTTGATGTAAGGGATTGGAAAATAATTTAATGTGAATTTTCTTCCAGTCATAATACCATGTCTGTTGTTGCTGGGTGTGGTCAAGAACAAAGTGAAGACTTTGAGGTTAAACCAAATAGATAAGGGAAATTGCATGTTTTATTAGTAAGTTTTCTATTGGTACAAGGCAGTTCAATAAGTAATGTGGTTTAGTCAGAAAAAAAGAACTACAAAGCAACCTAAAATGTTGTGTAACTTAATAGAATCATAGTCAAGTGAAAATTGTGTGACTGTATTTAGTGACAGGGGTTTTTTTGGTGTTTAATTGTGTTTCATTTCACATAGGTCACTCCCTTATACAGGATATTTTCATGTCCTTGACCATCATCTTTCTCTTAACACAATTTTAGTGGAAAATTATTAAATGAAAATTTCAGAATATATTTGGGGTGATGATACTAGAGTTAAACAGATTAGTAGTACTGTTATGTTTTAACAATAGTATTACTCTATTACTAGTGGTATAAACTAAGGAAAATTAAAAATGATAAGAAAAGGTGCTACTTCTCTAATACACCTTGATTACTTAGAGAATTTTGTAGAAAGAAATATGGTGGTCATGCTTTACCCCCTACAATCTTATTTAGGCAAATAGGTGTTGGTTGTGAATTTCATATAATTGTTTGCTATTGCAAATAACGAACATCTTTAAATAATGTTCAGAGGGTAGGTAAGACATTAAAGTTAATTTTTAAAATCGCATATGTTCTTGTCAGAATGCAAATCCAACCCCTACATTTATGTACTGGTGACTAGGAGGAATCACAGCTCACTTTCCCATTGTTTGGGGTCATTTCAGGTGATCGGATCACCTGATTTAACCTCTATTATGGGCTATAAACAGAAGCCCAAATATGTCTATCTCTTCAGAGAGGCAGACTCACAGCTAAAACTCAAGACTCATGACTGCAAGACCAATGTCAGAGCGCATTTTTCCTTGTCCCCGATTTATCTTACTCTTATTTTATTCTTGCATACGTGTCTGCTAAATTTCCTCATATGTGATTTCTGTCTAGTTATACGGTACTATTCACCAATTTCTTTAAAAAGTTTATAATTAACCTTATTTTTATAAGCTTTCTTAGGATGTTTTTGTTTGGGTCAAATTTGAGAAATGATTTACATCAGCACTGACCAAGAGAATTTTCTGCAGTGATGGAAATACCCTGTGTCTGTGCTGTCCTGTATAGTAGCCACCCACCATGTGTGGATTTTGAACACTTGAAATGTGGCTAGTGTACTTGAGAACTGAATTTTTTATTTAATTTTAATTTGTTTACAATTCAGTAGCCACGTGTGATTAGCACAGATTTAGATATTATTAGTGAAGGGAAAGAATTAAGTAGAAGTGGACATTTTCACATTGTTTGCTCTTGTGATTACTTTTGTTGTGTTTTTGTGGGGTTGGGACTTTAAAATCTCATTTTTCCAAATGCTTACTCTCTTAGATAATGAATAAATCCATTCACAGGAAACAACTTAGTAATAGTTATTTGATTATTGTTTTAAAATATACAAATTTTAAATATTTTTAAAATATTTAAGAGAGGCCCGGTACGCAGGCCTCTCACTGTTGTGGCCTCTCCCGTTGCGGAGCACAGCCTCCGGATGCGCAGGGTCAGCGGCCATGGCTCATGGGCCCAGCCGCTCCGCGGCATGTGGGACCTTCCTAGACCGGGGCACGAACCCACGTCCCCTGCATCGGCAGGCGGACTCTCAACCACTGCGCCACCAGGGAAGCCCTTTTTTTAAAATATAAAAGTATTTTTAAAAACTCTTTTAATCAACGCAGTTATTAACAGACTACTGCTGACCAACGAAATGATTTCATTTCAGTAGTACTTTAGAGTAGTTATGGTTAAATAATGTGGAAATCTTAAACTTTTTATATTACTTGGAATGCTTGACTATTATTTAAATATTTTTACTATAATCTCAGAAGCCTCTGAAACAAAGAGAACTTGAAAGGAAATAAAAGATATGTCTGATGATCACCTCTTCACGTGGCTTCCTCTAATCTTTCTATATGATTAGTTCCTGGTTTGGATTCCATTCGTCCGTTTTATAACAATCCAGACCCCCAGTCACTGTGTCCTATTACCCTGTTTTATAGTAGCTTATCGTTTTCTGAAATTTTCATGTTTATTTAAGCTCTATGAGATCAGAATCATATTTCCTTTGATTTCCCAGGATCTAGAATAGGGCCTGGTACATAGTTGGTGTTCAGTAATGAACTGTGTCACAAACAAAACAAAAAAAGGACTTTGTGAGGAATTAGATATATATCTGGAATAACAAACCACTTAGAGTCTGGGAACAGGCAAGGTGAGGCCCGGCTTTTGATTATCTTGGTAGTGTTGATATGGGTAATTTATGGCGATTAGTTTAGAATGAGTCTGTATAGAAACATTTCTGTGGGAACTCTTACTTTAAAAATAGACAAACTTTTGTCCAGGCATGCACATATGTACTAAATAAATGCTCTCCACATAAAACATCATAAAGTTGGGACCTCCCTGGTGGCGCAGTGGTTAAGAATCCACCTGCCAATGCAGGGGACACGGGTTCGAACCCTGGTCCAGGAAGATCCCACATGCCGTGGAGCAACTAAGCCCATGCGCCACAACTACTGACCCTGCGCTCTAGAGCCAGCGAGCCACAACTACTGAGCCCACGTGCCACAACTACCAAAGCCCACATGACTAGAGCCCGTGTTCTGCAACAAGAGAAGCCGCCGCAATGAGAAGCCCGCGCACCGCAATGAAGAGTAGCTCTCGCTCGCCACAACTAGAGAAAGCCCACGCGCAGCAACAGAGAGCCAACGCAGCCAAAAATAAATAAATAAATTTATTTAAAAAATCATAGAGTTGACAAAATGGAAAAACAAATGAGAAAATATTGCCATCATCGGTTTTTGAGTATTCAGCCTCATTTTGTAACCTTTTAGAGATTAAGGGATTTACTCGAAGTCATTTATTTGTATGCCATTGGTCAGAACAGAGAGAACTGCCAAATCCTAGTTTTCCAGTGTGTTGTTTTGACTTGTCATCTATGAATGGACATCACTGTGTAGCAGACATAGGCACTTTACCTGATAAAAGCGGTATTTAACTGATAGTGGTTTGAGTTATCTGTGAGTAGTCAGAGATCAAATGTTCTCATGCAGTAAATTAGGTCATTTAATTTCTGATATTTAAATGCCAACATGATAAGTGTGGAAAGGGTTTTATTTTTACTCATCTATTCCTATACATAGTCGTAAATAGTTAATGTTTTGAGATATGAATCAGTCTTTTTATTTAGGGAACTTATACATTATTCACCTTTACAAAATAAACTTCCAGTTAGAGGTTATTCATTATAAAAAATGTTGACTCAGTAGAGTTCTTTGGGATGGCTGCAAGGGGCTTTTCTTTATTAACTGTGGCTATTATATGTTTAAATTAACAGACTTTAAAAAATGGTTATTAACCATAGTGCTGTCTTTACTACTGCGAGTTTTCTCCACACCCACCACATATTTTTGTGAAAATCAGCCACAGAATCCAGTGTGGCCCAGAGATTTTAGTTGTCAGAAATGGAAAGATACAGTGAGTATTTTAGTAATAAAAGGACCCATAACGTTATTGTGTCATGCGTGGTGTTGGCTTTGCTGCCACATCGCTGTTTGTATCACATCTCCAACTAGAATGAAAGTTAACTCCAGAGCATAGAAAGCAGGAGTGACTGCCAACAAAACGGGAAGAAATCACGTACTTCTCTTCTGCAGCGTAAAAGGTGACAGCAGCGTCCTCTGAGCAATTGCAGGCTGATGGCTTTCCTGGCTGTCCAGGGACAGGTTGTAGGCCACATTAGCATATTTGTAGCCATAGATAGGACTATTCATGTTGTCATGGGGTAAGACCTTTAAAAGTGCTCTTTCTGGGGCTTCCCTGGTGACATAGTGGTTGAGAGTCCGCCTGCTGATGCAGAGGACACGGGTTCGTGCCCTGGTCCAGGAAGATCCCACATGCCGCGGAGCGGCTGGGTCTGTGAGCCATGGCCGCTGAGCCTGCGCGTCGGGAGCCTGTGCTCCGCAACGGGAGAGGCCACAACAGTGAGAGGCCCGTGTACTGCAAAAAAAAAAAAGAAAAAAAGTGCTCTTTCTGTTTCACGTTCCCCACATCTTAGGTTAAGGAAGCTAAGGGAATTCTCCTCCTTCCTGTCCTAGGTTCTATAGGGATGTTACTAGAACTAATGAAGACAAGGGAGTGTTTAGAAATGCTGTTAGAGAAGACTCTATATTAGTTTCCTTTTGCCTCTCTAACAAATGATGTCAAACTTAGTGGCTTAAACACAGCAAAATTTTAAACAATACAAATTTATTATCTTATAGTTCTGGATGTTATAAGGCCAACATGGGTCTCTCTGGGCTAAGATCTAGGTATGAGCAGGGCTGCATTCCTTCTGGAGGTTCTCGAGGAGAATCTGTTCCCTGCCTTTTCCACCTTCTGTAGGTGCCTGCGTTCCCTGGCTTACGGTCCCCTTCCTCTTATATTCAAAGCCAGCGCAGAGCATCTTCAGATCTCTCTCTGACTCTTCTCCATCCCTTTTTCTCTTGTAAGTATCCTAGTGATTATACTGGGCCCACCTGGATAATCCAGAATAATCTCTCCATTGTAAGATCCTTGACTTAATCAGATCTGCAAAGTCCCTTTTGCCACATCAGGTAACATGTTCACGGGTTCTAGGGATTAGGATGTGGGTATTTGGTGGGGGGTCATTATTCTGTCCATCACAGCCTCTTTACAAGTTGAAGATGCTGGCTTTGTTAATTGTAGGGATGTTTTCTGAAGCAGTAATGGTTGCCTTTCTGAATTAATACAGACATGACAGAAAAGTGGTTCAGTGGTCAGTGACAGTGTAGCATGTGGTAAAGGGTGCAAGTCATGAAGCAAGACTGCCTGGATTTGACTCCTGGCTCTACCCCTTACTTTATGTGTGACCTTGGACAGGCCACCTAACCTGTCTGTCTTTCAGTTTCCCCATCTGTAAAATGGAGATACTAGTATCCATTTTGCAGGAGTTTTCTGACGATTAAATGAGATAATACTTGTAAAGCACTTGGAACATCACATTGTAAGTCCTCAGTAAATTATATTATTTTACTTGAAACATGTTTAAAGTATTTTTTGTTTGAAATTTTAGAGAGATTCTTATACAGATTAAAATCTGGATCTATTCTGAGTTGTTGCAGGTTCTTTTGTTTAACCTTTTGAATACTCAGAAATATGGCATATTCAGGAAAACATCTGTGTGTATTAGTCATTGAAAAATAGGATAGAAGCCGAATAAATATGAGCATTTTCTTGATTTGTAATTAATGAATTGTATTTTTTCTTTTGAAGAGACATATTAACATTTTTATATGTTCATTATAGAATCTACAGAGAAGTAAAAGGCAAAGCAAGAGAGAACAGACTATAGTAAGCATTTCCATTTTGGTGAACATCCTTTTAGGGCAGTAGTTCTCAACCCTAGGGTGATTTTGCCCTCCAGGGAACATTTGGCAATGTCTAGAGACATCCTTTATTATTACTGGCAGGTGGTACTACTGGCATCTAGTGCGTAGAGGCCAGGATGCTGCTAAATATCTTTTTTTTTTTTTTTTTTTGCGGTACGCGGGCCTCTCACTGTTGTGGCCTCTCCCGTAGCGGAGCACAGGCTCCGGACGCGCAGGCTCAGCAGCCATGGCTCACGGGCCCAGCCGCTCCGCGGCATGTGGGATCCTCCCGGACCGGGGCACGAACCCGTGTCCCCTGCATCGGCAGGCGGACTCCCAACCACTGCGCCACCAGGGAAGCCCGCTGCTAAACATCTTGAATGCTCATGACAGCCTTCCTCAACAAGTGTTAGTAGTGCCAGGGTTCAAAAACGTTGTTTAAGAGTGCGAACTCATTGATAAGTGTGTTGCCTTCCTAGTCTGATTCTCAGTCATATATTTGAGTTTTGGATCACTTCTTGATCAGTGGGTTATGTAAAGTCCAGATACTAAAAACCAAATTTGATTTGGTAACTCATATCTGGCTCTTGGGAAATGTTAGTAATTTTAGAGATTAGTATAACAACACAGAGATTTGATGAGGTCCACACTGAAATTATCTGCATAATTTTAGATTATGGAGTTGAAGTCCTGTTACAGCATATACTAATGCTGTGATTTGGGGCTGTACTTTTGACTGTAGTTTGAGAGCCAAAACACATTTTCTTCTGTCTTCATTACTTGGATGGAAATGAGCATTCAGTAAAATAGCGGTTCTAATTTCCGCTTGTCTTTTCTGCCATTCCTGTATTCATTTAACAGCCTTTTTCATTCCCTTACAGTACTGGGGGATTAGGGTTACAGCAGTGAGCAAAACATAAAAGTACCCAGTACCTTTGCTAGAAGTGAAATAGTTTTGTTTTGTTGGCTGGTTGGTTTTTCCATGACCAAAGAGGCACTGCTACCCTTTGCTTTGGAAATTAAAGATAAATATGAACTTCAGAAATCTGAACACATTTGGCAATTCTCTGAATGCTGAAGTTACTCAAAGTTGCCTCAAATACAGGTTGGCATTCTAATATAAACTGATTTTGTGTTTAGTACAGGTTTTGTATTAGGCTATAAATGATTCAAAAAAGGGAAGTCATTTTATTAGAAACTCATTAGAGTTTTATATTCTTCTTATCATGTGTTATGCTCAACAGTGATAATGTGACAGTTTCTCTTAATCCCATTAGTAATGATTGCATTTTTATACACTGAACGAAAGAGCGTCATTTCATAATATAACTACTGTTTTGGAAAATATGAACCCTAATATGTTAATAGTTTAAATGTGTTTTTTTTTTTTTTTTGACCACACCTTGCAGCATGTGGGACCTTAATTCTCTAACCAGGGATCGAACCCATGCCCCCTGCATTGGAAGGCGGAGTCTTAACCACTGAACCACTAGGGAAGTCCCTGTTAATAGTTTATGTATGCCTGTAGAATTATTAGATTCATGGTAGTGAGCTTCGAATTAAATATGGTTAGGTAAATACATTTCTTGTCAGCCAGTGACTCTTTTTTTGTGATGTGTTTATACTCTGAATTTCCAGCACTTAATAAAATATCTTCTACTCTAATTCTGATGAAAAGGTTACTTGATAAAATATATAGTAAGATTACATACTAAACTTTTGAAAAAGTTTAAAAATAATAGGGGGAAATTTCATTTTGTTCTGTTTCCTCTTAGTGACCTGATTACCTGCTGCTTGTTTGGTTTTGTGCAGCTACTTCCCAGCTTTATTCATGATCTTTTTAGGAGGGAAAAAGTAAATCTGTACAGTCAGTTCTAAATGCATGCTGCTAACAAACACCTGTGGTATTTCAGTAACACTAGTTACTTAACAATTATGAGCTCATGTTAAAATACTCACATTGTGGGCTTCCCTGGTGGTGCAGTGGTTGGGAGTCCGCCTGCCGATGCAGGGGACACGGGTTCGTGCCCCGGTCCGGGAGGATCCCACGTGCCGCGGAGCGGCTGGGCCCGTGAGCCATGGCCGCTGGGCCTGCGCGTCCGGAGCCTGTGCTCCACAACGGGAGAGGCCACAACAGTGAGAGGCCCGCGTACCGCAAAAAAAAAAAAAAAAAAAAAAAAAAAAATACTCACATTGTTAATCTAATCCTGTGGCTCCTTACTGCAATACTCCTTTCTGTTTGTGATCAATCTGTTTATTGATAATGTGCTAGCCACTGTAGTTGGCTGGGTTTCAGAGATGAAGCAGTCCCATGTCCTCATCATAAACTTCCAGTCTTGCCATATTCTCTGGCATGTAAGTTGTTTTTATACCCATGAATTATGTAGTGTGCTTTCATCAAATTCTTGTAATTTGGTTTTGCAACATATCAAGAAATATATAATCTAGATCATTTAGAAGATGTGAAACTAAGAAGCCAAGGAAGTTCTTAACCATTTTAGGTGATGGTTAATATAGGTCTTTGTAAAGGAGTTCCCCTCCCTTCCACAGGTTAGGACCTTTTATTTCCTATACTTGGAAATGTCTCAGGTCCCCTGCATCCTCTCTCTGTCCCACATCCCCCAGCTCCTCAACCTTGGATGTTTTCCTTTGTCATCCAGGGCACTTGTCCCTTCTGTCCACAGGGACTCTGTCTTGCTCATCTTTTATCTCTAGTACTTAGGACTAAACATAATACAGGTACTCGATATGAAATGAATAAATGCGTATTACTGAGCCTCATCTCCAGCATGTTCCCTTTATTGCTTTTCTCTCTCCGGTAATAATGCAACTGTATAATTCCAGGAACCACGTCTGAATTTTCATCTCTACGACTTTAGTGCTTAGTGCGATGTCTGGCATGTAGTAGGTGCTCAATAAATATGTGCTTTATTAGAGGAGCCTGTATAGGTTGGGGTGGGGACAACCTGGCTGTAACTTTTGGTCTCCTTCCCATTGTAGTAGCAGCAGAATGGGAAGGAAGGAGGAGCTGGCATGAACTTCCGCCCAACATTGTCTCAGCCTACAGAGGGCAATTAACAGACAGCAGCTGGTATCCAGAATGGATGTAATCAAGTATTTTATTCTTATTTCTTACACAGATGTTTTGAGATCATGTTCGCTTACACGCACACACACACCCGTCATTTAGGTCAAGATGGTCCTCTGTGATATATTAGTGCTGTGGTAGAGTATAGGTAGGATGCTATCAGGGACTTCAGAGGGTGGGTGAGGGGTGGTCTGGGAAAGCTTCTTGGAGTATTTTAACACATCTGTACAAAAGCTAAGTGGTTGATGAGAGAGGAAATGATAGAATGGTGGAAGGCAAAGTGGGAAAGCAGAAACAGGAGGAGGGGAGGCTGGACAGGTAGGCAGGGGCCAAATCAAGAGAGACCTTTTGCTTTGAGGAGTTTATCCTAAGGCATGGAGAGCCATGGGAGGTTATTAAATTTGGGGGTGGGGGGAAACGGTTGTTTTCTTTTTAAGAACTGTCAGTGGTAGAGAGGGTAGATTGGAGGTGGACAACTCTGAAAGCAGGAAGAGCAGTTTGAAGTTGTTACTCTAATTCAGATGAGATGATAAGGCACAGCCAGTGAACATAGCAAGAACTGAGGAAAGTTGGCAGAAGGTTGGAGGGTAGAACCCAGCTTTGTTTTAATGCATTGCAGTCTGGAGAATTGCCCTCTCACTTGTTTGTGTGATCTTGTGGTATACGGTTTTTTAAAAAAATATTGTTGCTTTTATTCATCAATGTGTTTTTTACTGTTTATATATTGTTTAAGAAATCCTTCCCCACCTTGAGTTCATAATGATCTACTTCCGTTTTATGTTTTTGTTTTTCCTTAAAAATTTTTTACGTTTTACTTTTTATATCTGGTCTTTAATCCACCTGGAGCTGCTATATTACATGGTGAGGATCTAATTTTTTTTCTATATGGATAAACAGTTGTCCCAGTACCATTCTTTAAATATTCTATCCTTTCTTCACTCATCTGCAGTGATTCTTCTGTTACATGCCAAATTCCCGTATCGACTTGGGTCTGTGTCTCGGATCTTAGTCTGTTTCATTGTCTCTTTGCCAGTATCTCACCTTTTAATTGCTGTAGCTTACTTAATAAGTGTAGAGCTTTTTGTTTTTTAAAATTTTATTTATTTATTTATTTATTTTTGCGGTATGTGGGCCTCTCACTGTTGTGGCCTCTCCCGTTGCGGAGCACAGGCTCCGGACGCGCAGGCTCAACGGCCATGGCACATGGGCCCAGCCGCTCTGCGGCATGTGGGATCTTCCCAGACCGGGGCACGAACCCGTGTCCCCTGCATCAGCAGGCAGACTCTCAACCACTGCGCCACCAGGGAAGCCCATATTTTAAGTACAGTGTACATGTGTGTTGAAACCAGTAAATCTTTGTATAGGTATTGTAGACTTCATTGTTGAGAAACATACGCAAATACTTTCTTGATTTCTTCTAGACATTCCTTTTTTTTTTTTTTTGAGATACAGTTCACCTTTTTAAACGGTACAGTTCTGCGGTTTTTATTATATTCACAAGGTTGTGCAACCAGCCACTAATTCCAGAACATTTTCATCACCCAAAAAGAGATCCCATACCCACTAGCAGTTAGCTTCCATTCCTTCCTCCTCGCAGCCCCTGGCAGCCACTGCTCTGCTTTCTGTGTCTATGGATTTGCCTGTTCTGGACATTTCATATAAATGGAATAATACAATATGTAGCTTTTTGTGACAGCATTCTTATTTAAATTGAGTAAAATTAATAGATTACAGGGCATTCTGTAGGAATACTACTGTGTCTTTGAGAAAGTAGGACAACAGCCACTATGGAGAACAGTATGTACGTTCCTCAAAAAACTAAAAATAGAACTACCATATGACCCAGCAATCCCACTACTGGGCATATACCCTGAGAAAACCATAATTCAAAAAGAGTCATGTACCAAAATGTTCATTGCAGCTCTATTTACAATAGCCAGGACATGGAAGCAACCGAAGTGTCCATCGACAGATGAATGGATAAAGAAGATGTGGCACATATATACAATGGAATATTACTCAGCCATAAAAAGGAATGAAACTGAGTTATTTGTAGTGAGGTGGATGGACCTAGAGTCTGTCATACAGAGTGAAGTAAGTCAGAAAGAGAAAAACAAATACTGTATGCTAACACATATATATGGAATCTTAAAAAAAAAAAAAAGGTCATGAAGAACCTAGGGGCAAGACAGGAATAAAGACACAGACCTACTAGAGAATGGACTTGAGTACATGGGGAGGGGGAAGGGTAAGCTGGGACAAAGTGAGAGAGTGGCATGGACATATATACACTACCAAATGTAAAACTGATAGCTAGTGGGAAGCAGCCGCATAGCACAGGGAGATCAGCTCGGTGCTTTGTGACCACCTAGAGGGGTGGGATGGGGAGGGTGGGAGGGAGGGAGATGCAAGAGGGAGGAGATATGGGAACATATGTATATGTATAACTGATTCACTTTGTTATAAAGCAGAAACTAACATACCATTGTAAAGCAATTATACTCCAATAAAGATGTTAAAAAAAAAAAAGTAGGACAAAAATACTGTACCTGAGTAGGGAGCAAGAAGAGAAAACCTCACCAGTATTTATTTCTGTTTTGTTTTTATTTAAGCATCGTACTCATATTTTATTTCTTCATTTATTGAAGAGAGTGGCCAATCTTATGCCTTTGCTTAGTTGTTTAATGAATAAATGTCATGTAACAAATCCTGTTCTAGAAAGGTATCTTCTATTGATACATCTTGAGTTTATTAGATATAGATGGAGTAAAACTACTTTGATTTGGGTGCATGTTGTCAGTAATTGTATAAAAATGACATGATTCCCTTTGTATCTTGGTGGATAAATGAGTAAAATCACATGACGATATAAAGGGAATATATTCTCTCTCGAATTGTTTATTTTTTAAAGCAAGCATATTTTCCACTTTAACCCAGAAATTAGTCAGCAGCTTAGAGTTCTTTTTAAAAGGCTACCTCGGGGGCTTCCCTGGTGGCGCAGTGGTTGAGAGTCCGCCTGCCGATGCAGGGGACACGGCTTCGTGCCCCGGTCCAGGAGGATCCCACATGCCACAGAGCGGCTGGGCCCGTGAGCCATGGCCGCTGAGCCTGCACACATCCGGAGCCTGTGCTCCGCAACGGGAGAGGTCACAACAGTGAGAGGCCCGCGTACCGCAAAAAAAAAAAAAAAAAAAAAAAGGCTACCTCGGAAAGTACCTTTAAGTCAAGATATCCATATAAGGTTTACTAATATAGAACATTTATTTAACATACTACAATACTGCAAGCCTTTTGTATCATTTGGAGAATTGATGTTTTATTAGTGTAATTGCTGAAATATAGTTCAGAAAATAAAATGTTTTTCCCTAAATCATAGCATTAAACTTTTTTTGGCGGGGGGCCGGGGTGGGGGGCCCACCTTGCGGATTGCGGGATCTTAGTTCCTGACCAGGGATCAAACCCAGACCCCTGGCAGTGGAAGCGAGGAGTCCTAACCACTGGATGGCCAGGGAATTCCCTGCACTTTTTTTTTTTTTTGCATTAAACTTTCAAAGAGTTAGCCTCAACCAGAGTGGCAGTAAACCTCTTTAAATGATTCAAAAGGGCTTCCCTGGTGGCGCAGTGGTTAAGAATCCGCCTGCCAATGCAGGGGACACGGGTTTGAGCCCTGGTCTGGGAAGATCTCACATGCCGCGAAGCAACTAAGCCCGTGAGCCACAACTACTGAGCCTGCGCTCTAGAGCCCACGAGCCACAACTACTGAAGCCCGAGTGCCAAGAACCCGTGCTACGCAACAAGAAAAGCCACTGCAGTGAGAAGCCCGCGCACCGCAACAAAGAGTACTCCCCACCGCCCCCCCACCCCGCTCGCCACAACTAGAGAAAGCCCGCACACAGCAATGAGGACCCATCACAGCCAAAAATAAATAAATACATTTATTTAAAAAAAAGAATTTTCAAGCAGGATATGTTTTGTTTGAAAGATTGATGTTGAGTTGTGTAGTCACTGTACCAAATTCAGTTATTGCTTTTTGTCTATAACAGAGCCAGATTAGATGCTATCAATTCTAGCTACTTTTAGTAAACAAAAGGTGAATATTGTTGTTCATTTCCTTTTTGATGTTGTAGAGGCATGGTCAAGTTCTTAGAACCAAGTGGTTGATTTTCTTTTTCCCATAACACTACCCCCTTTTTTGTGTGTGTGTGTGGTGAAGTTAAAATGTAGAAAGGCTTCTGAAAGAAGAATATTAATTTTTAGAGTAATATGCATCTTGTTGATACTTAGTAGCAGTTTGTGTTTGCTGATTTTTAAAGGTGTGTGTTTGGGCTCTTGAAAAATATTTATCTCTTATTTCCAAAAAGGGTGAATGATTTACCGATTTAAAATAGATAATTATAACAAAATAATATACCTGTTTTTTAACAATACACCTTTGTTATTACATTACTAGCAATTAAACAATTTTTAAATTATGAAAGACAAAACGGGTAATACAGAATTTATGACTTATAGTCAAAGGATCACTCTGATCATATAATTAGATTTTAAAATATGAATAGAACACACAACCAAGAAGAATGGAGTCTCTTTTAAAACCCTGGCATTAGGGGATTTTAGCATTCTTCCTATATAGATTATGCATGTTTTTTCAAGTTTTTACTTTATAGAGGCTCTGGTTTCACCCTTGCAAACCTAAGTACTGAAAATAATGGACCATATTTTAAAAAAAAGATTAACTCTCCTTACCATTTTCTTCTTGGTGTAGATTTGGGGAAAAAATAGTAAAATGAAAATCTCCCTTGATGCAGTCATCCAAAAATCCTCATATTGTGTCATTAAGTGCGAGTTGTAGTTGAAATTTTCTGGAGGGATATGTGTGTATGTATTGAATTGATTTCAAATGCAGGATCTTCTTTTCAAACATTAGTGATCATTCAGTTATAAATCAGTATATGACTATATTTGATAGCTTTCTCTTGTTACACCTCAAAGAGTATATACTTAAGCTTAATTTCAATTCTTTGCTTTAAAACAAAATGACTCTAATTTTTGAACATCATGTATCATTTTTATAGTGTTTTGCCGCAGAAATTGCCAAACAGTAAAAATGCCAGGTTTTCAAGAACCAGCATAGCTGGTTCACTACTGTAGACTGTCTGCGTGCACTCCATTCCTGTTACTATAGAAACACACACAGACTGTGGATTTATCATAAACCTTGAGAAATATTTCTTGCACAGTTCACATAAAGAAACATCTGGATCCCTTGTTTATCCTGGGGTAAAGGAAGACCACCCTCTTCCTCTGTGCTGTGGGAATCACGTTATATTCCACTATATTTCTTTAGCTGTAAAACTTCTAATGTCGATATATCAAATTCGCTTTGTATTTTAGTAGGATTGATTATAATTACTGGAATACATTTGGAAAATGAGGATTCATGTTCATGCCAGTTCAATTAACTATGACTGTGAAAATTGTATTTTGAGAGCTTCCACATTCTGAATTTCAGATCTACAGTATTAATAACACTAGGGTTTTAAATAGATATGCTTATAAAGGAGTTTTTGATATCTTTTGGTCTTTTGTTGGGTTAATAGACTCTCCCTGGAAATTCATTTGACTTCATGCCAGTCTCTTGGGGCTTTAAGCCTTGCAGGGAAGTGTAGCCCAGGACTAAGGAGAATCTCAGTAGTGGCTAGGTAGCTGGTTATCAGTCAAATTTTGCCAAGGATATTCCTGAGGAGACCATAGTTGCGTTTATATTATCTTGCATTCTTCACAGCAAGATCCTCAACAAGTCTTTAAAGCATTTCATTTATATGTAATAACTCCCATAAGTTTAAACAGTTCAGTTTAAAAGGTTCATTAAGCCCCTCCTCTGAGCCTTTGCTTTGGGTTCTAGGAGCAGATGGATGAATAAAATTACTCCTGCTCTTAAGAAAATCACATAAACAGATTGTTTCATGATTAATTCTAAGAGGTTTTATCTTAGGAACACAGAGGAAAGTTACTCAGACTAGCCTAGAACTTAAGTGACTACTCCTTGGAAATGACTTTCTGAGCTCAAAAGATGACTAAAAGTCAAGCCAAAAAAAAAAAGTAAAAGGGCGTATTAGGCATAGGAGATAACATTAGTAAAGGCACAGTGGTACGAAATCATGTGTGTACGGTAGTTCTCAGTAACCTGACATTACTAGTGTACAAAAGTGACTTAAGGTTGGAGATATGGATAGAAACCTTGCTTAGAGGGCCTGCGTGCTCTGTTGGCTGAAGTGCTTTGACTTTTTCTAGGAATCATTGAAGGGTTTTAATCAGGAAAGTGATGCGGTTAGATTTACAAATTAAGTAACCTAGGAATGTATTGAAGGGGCAGTTGGGTCTGAAGACAGAAATAGGTAATTTATATGACACCTTTAGAACTACTTCTGATTCCAAAAAGCCTGAATAATGATGTCAATATGAGGGATTTTGATCCATAATAAAATATAAAGTTTTTTTCTTATTGAGAAGAAACTGGTGTTAAACATAGGAAAATAAGTACATACAGCACAGCATGTAATTCTATAAAGTGGAATCTAGCAATATGTACAGTCTACCAAAGGGCATTGTTCATTTTAAGAATTTGTGATAGTGACTTAGACTAAACATTTAACACATCGTGAATACTTAATTGATGTTTATAGCTTCAAGCTGTTCATCTGAAACATAACATGCTTCCTTTTTCTTTTAACTCTGTATCTAAGATTGACTTAAGTAAACTTTTCTGTTATCACTCCCCTCATGAATAAGTTGGTGTATGAATGAATGAATGACCTAAAGCTTTAGTTGATAACTTTCAACTTTTTTCCTTTAAAAACGTCTGTGGGGGCTTCCCTGGTGGCACAGTGGTTGAGAGTCCACCTGCCGATGCAGGGGACATGGGTTCGTGCCCCGGTTCGGGAAGATCCCACATGCCACGGAGTGGCTGGGCCCGTGAGCCATGGCCGCTGAGCCTGTGTGTCCGGAGCCTGTGCTCCGCAACGGGAGGGGCCACGACGGTGAGAGGCCTGCGTACCGCAAAAAAAAAAAAAAAAAAAAGTCTGTGAACGGCCTCAACAAAATTAAGAAAAAAGTATTCATTTATTGATTTCTTTCATCTCTTTTTTTTCATTCACTGATTTCTTTCATCTCAAAACAGAACAAAAACCAACGTGGAAACATTGTTCAGAGGAAGAATTTGTCCTAAATTGTTTGCCTGTGATGGTTTCATTTACTTGGCAGTACATATTAGAATGGGCGGAACACTAGTTCGCTAAGTCTCCCACCAAATTGTTAGCTCTGGGCAGCGGGATCGGGAAGTGTGTGATGTAAAGTGAATGTTTGGGTTGCTGTTTTCTCAGCATACTTAGGGATGGTGAGAAATGAGTTTACTGGCCAAGAGCCAGTGCTGTGAGACAGAGGGCCTGTGTGTGAATCCTCCATTTACAGGATGTCTGACGGTGGGCAAGTCACTTAATCATGCTGGCCTTCATTTTTCACTTGTGAAATGGGGGAAGCAATAGTATTTCCTCGAAGAGGTGTTATAAGGAGTGAAATAATATAACAAATGTGAAGCATTTAGAGTAGCATTGACACAGAGTAAGTCCTCAAATGTTAGTCATTATTATTATTACTTTAGTAATACAAAAAATTTAAAACATACATCTTTATCAGGGATTTATTAATGACAAAGGTATGAGAGTTTTTGGTGGCCTCTGTGGAGGAGTTTTAAAATGTGTGGTTGAGGGACTTCCCTGGATGTCCAGTGGTTAGGACTCCGAGCTTCCACTGTAGGGGGGCCCGGGTTCGATCCCTAGTCAGAGAACTAAGATCCTGCAAGCCATGTGTCACGGCCAAAAAAAAAAAAAAGTGTGGGTGAAAAACACCTAACTTCCTATCCTGCCTGTCTTTTGTGGCCTAAATGCCTCCTTCCCCAGTGAGCACTGTCCTCAAATGTCTTCTAATTCTGATGGCACACAATGTAATTCTTAGTCACCTTCTGTTTAATGTGTTTACATATGAGTCTTGCTCATAGAATCCTATATTGTCTAATATACTAAAGAGATTGTGAATGCCTTCAGGTCAGAGATCAGGTTTTTCACAAGTTCTGTGTGCCCAGCATTGTACTGAATGATAACAGTAATAATAGCCAATAGATACTGGGCTCTAACTATACTCGGGGCACTGTCCGAAGTACTGCTCATGGATTAACTCTTATTTCTTACAGAAACACTGTAGACAGTTAAAGTATCCACAGTTTCTGGGTAAGAAAACTGAGATTTAGGGAGATTAAGTTGCCGAAAGTCACATAGCTAATGAGTCTTGGCTCTGGGTTTTGAACCTAGCAGTTTGATTCTGTCAACCATAGTACTCATTAGAGCGCCTCCTAATTCTGTAATGTCAGTTGGTGTGTCTGCTGTTTGAAAGCTGACCGCCAGACTGCAGTATGTATAAAAATCACTATGTGGGCTTCCCTGGTGGCGCAGTGGTTGAGAGTCCGCCTGCCGATGCAGGGGACACGGGTTAGTGCCTGGTCCGGGAAGATCCCACATGCTGCGGAGCGGCTGGGCCCGTGAGCCATGGCCGCTGAGCCTGCACGTCCGGGGCCTGTGCTCCGCAACAGGAGAGGCCACAACAGTGTACCCACGTACCGCAAAAAAAAAAAAAAAAAAAATCACTATGTAAAGGAATTTAGTTATAGTCCTAAAATATCTTCTTTTTTCATTATCAAAACTACTTTCTTGATTGCATTATTGTACTCTTTGGAGGTATAATATGAAAAAGTGTGTCTCTGTTCATGCTTAGACTTTCTAGAAAATATGATACAGTGGACCATTTAGCTGAGTTGGTCGGAATATGGTGTCAGGATTTAATGCATGCTTTTCCACCTTAAGAAGCAGTTGCTTTTTCTTTTCAATACTTCTTCTAACCCTTTAGCTAAATTATTTTTATTTTACCCCAACATTTTACTTTAAAAAATTTCAAGCCTTTAGGAAAGTTAAAAGAATATTATAGTCAACACCTGGATTAGTGAATTGTTCACATTTTGCCTCCTTTGTTTTACTCTAGGTATATGTACTTTTAAAATCTTAAACCATTTGTAAGTTGTGGATCACATGACACTTTAAATGTTTCAGCATAGCTCACCTAAGAATAAGGACATTTTCTTACATAAACAGAACACTGTTATACCTTTGAAAATTAGTAGCTCCATTGTTTAGTAGCTAGTTCACATTTAAAATTCTCATTTTCTCCAAAACATTATTTTTATGTTCGTGTGTATGTTTAAATCCAGGATTTCATCAAAGTTCACCCATTATTGCATTGGTTGTTAAATCTTGTCTTTTAAAATATAGCATAGTCTTTCCACCTTTTGTTTGTAACATTAACTTTTGAAGAGCTGAGGCCAGTTTTCTGAGAGAAGGTCCCACGTTTTGGATTTGTCTGATTGTTTCCTTATTTTGAGATTCAGTGTAAGTGCTGGGAAGAGAACTTCGGAGATGATGATGTGTTCATGAATCACACCACAAGGCACAGGAGGCCTGTCCGCTTGGCTTCTGGTAACGCCATATCTCCTCACTTGTCTGAAATGCTGCCCGCCACAGCTCTCTCCTGTACATATTTCTGTTTGCAATTAGTAAGTAACCTGTGGAGTGATGAATATTTAAACTGTCGTTTCACTTGTCTTATTTTTACGCAAAAACCCTTAGTGGATCTCTCCCCATTTCCTAGAATGTAAGAGTATAAGGGTATTCTTTGTTAAATATGTATTTTGCAAATATTTTCTCTCTGCCTATCATTCACCTTTTTTTTTGGCATTTAAAATTTTTTATTTGTAAATTTTCTATTGAGGTATACTTGATTGACAATGTTGTGTTAGTTTCACACCTTTTTGTTTTCTTAACTGTGACTTTTGAAGAGCAGGAGTTTTTAATTTTGAAGTCCATTTTATCAGTCTTTTTCTTTCATAGTTCATGGTATTTGTGTCCTGTTTAAGAACTCTTCTGCCTAACACAGTGGTATATTTTCTCCCACGTTTTATTCTGGAAGTTTTATGGTTTGACTTTAGTACCAGGTTTATGAACTAATTTTAGTTATTTTTTGTGTATAATGTAAAGAAACGGTGAGGTTCGCTTTTTCCATACAGATATCCAGTCATTTTTTCCCGGCTCTGTTGAAAATACCATCGTTTCCCCTTGAATTACCTTGGCACCTTTGCGGAAGATCAGTTGACCACGTAACTATGGGTGTCAATGTTTTATTTGTTTGCTTGTTTGTTTTTTACAATGAGCATAATACATTTTTACCAAACAAGGGATTAGTGGGTGAGTAAAGTTACGTTATAGGCTAATATCCCCAGAAATCCTGCAGGTCAGTGGAGGTGTACTAGTTTTAAGCCCTTTGAGGTCAGGGACTCTCATTCATCTGTTAATTGAACAGTACTGAGTGTCCAGCATTGAATAAGACATCCATGGTCCCTGCACTTACAGAGCATGCAGTGGAATGAGGGAGACAGACCATAAGAAGGCGAATGCATACCTGAATAATAACATATTGTGGTGAGTCCTATAAAGGACGAAAAATAAGCTTACAGAGGAAAATGAGCAGAGGACCTCGGAAGTCCTATCTGAGAGGTTTTTAAGCTGGAGTAGCACATATGAGAATCCCGATTGCAGAAATGAAGTTGGCACATTTGAGAAATTGAAAAGAAGCCCCTGGAGTGTAATGCTTCCAGTGGAGAGTGTTCGTAGATAACTTTGGAAATGTAAACTGAGGCCTGACCATGCAGGGGCTTGCTGGGATGATACGTAGTCTGGATTTTATTTGAGTGCACTGGGAAGGCATTGAAGGTTTTGTTGCTTGTTTTTGCTTATTTTAGCAAATCATGTAATTACTGTCTAGATCAATAAATTAAACATAACTAGCAGCTTAAAAACCTCCCTTATGGCCCCCCTCCAGTGTTTACAGCATGCCGTCCAAAAAAAGCAACTACTGTTCTGACAGCTATCTCCATGGATTTAGTTTTAACTTCATCCGTTTTTGAACCTTGTGTAAATGAAATCACACTGTGTACTATATAAGTGGAATCGTGATGTCTGGGTTCTTTCATTCAAAATGACTTTTGTGAGAGTCATCCATGTTGTCGCTCATTTTCCCTGCTGTAATCTGAGGAGTCATCACGTGATCGGGTTAGCGGGTTAGCTTTTAAAAGGCGGCGGGCTGTCCTCTGGGGAAGTAGGCTCTGAGAGGCAGGAGAAGCAGCCTGGAGACTGCGGAGGCAGCTGTGCAGGAGCCAAGGGGAGGTGCAGGGGCCAGCGTGAGGGGCTGGAGACGTGGCATGAGGCAGACAAGTGTGAGACGTGCACTTGGGAGGTAAGACTCCGGGAGTTCACTGACAGATTGGGCAACAGTAGGAGTGAGGGGAAGGGGTGTGTCATGATCCCCAGGTTTCTGGCTTTGACAACTGATAGATGGAAGTTTCATCTCCTTCTCATAGGAGAGACTGGGGGAAGGACACACTTAAGTAAAATAAAAACTAAGAGTTCATTATTAGGTATTTTAAGATGCTTGTGAGGTATGAGAGCTGTCAAACAGGCATTTGTATTATGGGTAAGGAGCATATTGGATTAAAATGGGAAGTTTGGATAGTTTGCATATTATGAGGCAGCTGCCATGTAAAGAGTTCTGTATTGGAGTTAGAAGATCGGAGTTTCACCATTTTACTCAACTTCTGTTGGCTGCGTGACTAAGGGCAAATCACTTGATCTTTTTGAGCTCCATTCCTTCTCATCTGTAAAATGGGAATGCTACTTTGCTTCATAGGATTAAACAATGTGTAATATATATTAGGCCTCAGTTTATAGATTTTTGGCCCAGTGGATGCTCAGAAAAGTTCATTCATGCACATGCAATTTGGATTGGTAGGAGAAAGTGGGATTATGGAAAATTTTGAAAGGCATGGAAGGGACTTGATGTGGTGTGGAGTTCAGAGTGTCTTAATATGGGAGTAGACCCAGTGCAGTTTGGTTTAGATGAAACTAAAGAAGTAGTAGTTAGAGGTGAGAAATATCTAGAAAATCAGTCGTTGTAGGTCCAGGATAAGGTGCTGACAAGGGCCTGGCCTGACATGGATGTAGAGATCAAAGAACAAATCAGAGTTCAAAGGAAGAGACTAGACTTGTCCAATGATTAGTTTTACGGCCTCACAGAGAGGGAAGAATCAGTCACCTGTGAACCTGAGGCTGCTAGCCTGGGAAGCTAGAAAAATAGTGGAAGCAACGGCCGATCTGGGGTAGTCTGAAAGGAAAGCTGAGTTAAGGAAGGACAGTCTGTTCAGCTTTGAACGTATGACTCTTAAGGTTATAGTATGTTGTCTGTGGGTGGTTGGATATTCTCTGGCAGTGAGATCTTGTGGAAGAGAGCACAGGATTAGAAGCTAAGAGGTTGCTTTTTCAGGCTTAATCACTAATTAGCTTTGTAGTCTTGGGAAATTCAGCAAATATTGAATGTAGTTATCTGAAAAATGAAGCTAACACCTCCCCTGTCAGCTTTACAGGCTTGTTTTGTGGCTTAAATAAGAATGTATATGAGGGGACTTCCCTGGTTGTGCAGTGATTAAGACTCGGAGCTCCCAAAGCAGGGGGCCTGGGTTTGATCCCTGGTCAGGGAACTAGATCCCACATGCATGCCGCAACTAACAGTTCACATGCTACAACTAAGGAGCAGGCGAGCCTCAACTAAGACCCGGTACAACCAAATTAATTAATTAATTTTTAAAAATGTATATGAAAACACTGTAATTGTAAACTCTTATACTATAATTGTAATAGGGTAATGTTATTTCTGTTCTTAGTTCAAACTAAAATAAAATATTTGGTTATAGAGCTAGAGAAGAGAAGAGAAGGGGGAAAATACCAAACTTCTTAGAAGTTTGTGTTTGAACTAAATCGAAAGCATCAGAAATCTTAGTCTCTGAATACATGTGCCTGAAAACCTCTGTGGACTATAATTTGGGGAGACTATCTGGAAGCTGATTTTGTGTACAACAATTATGAGAACCAAAAACACAGGTTGCATCTTGTCAATTGTTGGTATTTAACTTGCCTTCAAGTTGGAAGTTTGGAGAACTTTTGAATTCTACCTGTGTACTTGCCCCATGTGTGTTTACGGAATTTTATTTTATTTTATTTTTCTATTTTTATTTTCTTTTTCACATCTGACTTTTACTACAGGAAAATGATTTAATTAAGTATTCCTTTAGTTTTTAAAATTAATTAATTTATTTACATTTTGGCTGCGTTGGGTCTTTGTTGCTTCACGTGGGCTCTCTCTGTTGCGGCAAGCGGGGACTTCTCTTCGTTGCAGTGCACGGGCTTCTCATTGCGGTGGCTTCTTTTGCTGCAGAGCATGGGCTCTAGGTGCATAGGCTTCAGTAGTTGTGGCACACGGGCTTAGTAGTTGTGGCTCGCGGGCTCTAGAGCGCAAGCTCAGTAGTTGTGGCGCATGGGCTTAGTGGCTCTGCGGCATGTGGGATCTTCCCGGACCAGGGCTCGAACCCGTGTCCCTGCATTGGCAGGCGGATTCTTAACCACCGCGCCACCAGGGAAGTCCCTGTTTATGGAATTTTAGAACATACCCTTCTAGTGTCTGTGAGCTATACACATTTTTGCCAAGGGTCAGAGTAGGGTAATGTTTCAACTCTTAAGCTATATATATAAAGAAATGATTTCTAACCTTTGTCAGCATTATCAGTACAGTATGCTGGTTAGGATCACAGACTCTGAAACCAGACTGCCTGGCTCGAATCCCAGCTGTCAGCTAATGACTAGCCTTGTGCATTTGAGCAAGTCATAACCTCTCTTGCCTCTGTTTCCCCATCCATAATGGGAACTGACATTAATGTCTAGCTGAAGGTTGTTGGGAGCATTAAATGTAGTACTGTATTTAGAGCGCTTAACAGCTCCTGCCACACTCGATAAGCGCTCTTTAAGTGTCAACGGTGGTTATTATAGAATAGTTAGTCGTCATTTTGGCAGTGACCAAGGAATAAAAGCACATGAAGGAAAGAAACAAATCCTCTCAGAACCTACAGCTGAAGAAAATGGAAGTGGCATAGTGGCAAAAGTCTTGGGCTTTAGAGTCAGAGATGCTTACATTCAAATCCTAATTCGGCCCCCTGGTTATAGGGGTTTAAGCAAGACACCTAACCCCTCTGAAACACACTTTCTTTACCTAGGAGACAGGAATCAGATATTCACCTTGCAGAGTTGTTTTGAGGATTAAATGAGATACATATAAAGTGCTTGGCCCAGAGTAGATGCTAAAAAAGCGGGAGTGCTCTCTCACACCCCATGCCCCCCATCCCTCACTCCACTATAGAGCAGTAAGGGCAGTTTGATTTCCTATATGCTCACATATTCATTGTTTGCAATTTTAGAACTTTTAAAATTCTTTCCATTTGCTAACAGCAGAATAAACAACAGCTGTTTAATTGGATACACCTTGGAAAGTGTTGTCAGCTTTTGTTTCCTTCTTCCCTTTGCTGTTCTGGGTTACTTGCTTTATCATTATGGTAATTCCTCCTAGAACCAAGATGGTGGACATTATTAGTTGGTCATGGAATTGAACTGGACTGTAGCTTCAGAATCCTCTTCCTAGTATTCTGGCAGCTACAGTCAATTCATCAGACTTGATACAGTAGTGAAATCCTCTCAGCCTTAGAGCTTTTTAGAAGAAGTGTTTATAGGATTTTCAAAATAGTATCTGGGCAGTCCATTAATCCTCTGTCTCAAGATGTGAGACTGTCAAACCTTATGACAAAGCAGAGTGGTCTTAGAGCATTTCCTAACAGATGCTTATCCATATTATAACCTTGTTACACAGTGTGGGCATTTTCAGACATCGTCTAGAGAAAGCACAATAATTGTGAGCGTATAATGTGGTGACCCAACCAGGAGTGTGCATCAGTATGAGCTGGAATGTGGCCTTAAAATACTCATGCTCTAGGCCTCACCCCAGATTTACTGAATCAGAGTCATCAGTATATAGATCTTGACATGTGCCTTTTGTAAAAGTAAAGATGATTCTGCTATACATACCACTGATTAAAAACAAGTAGATACTGGCAAGAGTATAGGAAATCAGGCATCCCCTCACACTACTGGTATGAGTATAAATTGATATAGTACAGCCTATAAAACAGTTTTGCAGTATCTATTAAAATTCAGATGTCCTGGAAGAATACATATATGCATAAAGATACAGTTTCAAGAAAGTTTCCTGTAAACCTGTTTATAATACCAAACAGTTGTGAGCAACTCAATGATTGTCAGTACGCAAATGGTTAAACATGTTAGGGTAGATTACACAGTTGTTTACTGTGCAGCCACTGAAAGAGTGGAGTATGTATGAGAGTGATCTGTACATGCTGATGTAGAAAGATATCTAGGACATACTTCAAGTTGAATAAGCAAGTCACAGAATAAACTATTTTAAACATTTTGTGTATAAATATGTAGAGAAATATTTGGAAGAGTACCCACTAAAGTATTTACAGTGGTTATCCATGACTTAGGAGAATGGGAATGGTGGAGTGGGAGAGGATTTGGCCTTTTAATTTTTGTATTTAAAATATTTACAATAAGATTTTATTATTTTTGTAATAACAGAACCACTGGATAAAATATGAATGATTTAAGGAAAGCACACATGGAACCTAATTTGTATGTGTCAGGACACTGCTTATTTTGCAATTTACAGTTTTAACTGAGACTTATAATCTCTAATTTAGGAAACAGAAAGGAATGTCAAAACTGTTTTGCATGATGGCAAAGAGGATAAAATTTTGTTACTCAAGTTATTGTGAAAGTAATTGAGTTTCAAACAGATAAGATTTTTTTTTTTTTTTTTGCGGTACGCGGGCCTCTCACTGTTGTGGCCTCTCCCGTTGCGGAGCACAGGCTCCGGACACGCAGGCTCAGCGGCCATGGCTCACGGGCCCAGCCGCTCCGCAGCATGTGGGATCTTCCCGGACTGGGGCACAAACCCGTGTCCCCTGCATCGGCAGGCGGACTCTCAACCACTGCGCCACCAGGGAAGCCCACAGATAAGCATTTAAGATAAAAAGTATTTGCTCTGTGTCAGAATTATATTGGCTACCTGTTTTAAAAATTTAGTTTGTGCAAATCTGGATATGAAAATTGGATTCAGAATATTTTACTTTAATCCTTTTGCAGTTGATTAGCCTCTAGTCTTTGAGGATGTTAACTAACACCTTTTAATCTCTCTTTTAAAACTTTAGGCCCGATGAGAGAAAGGGAAAGTTAAGGATGCTGGAGCAGAACAATGGATTTCTCTTTCTCTTTCATGCAAGGGATCATGGGAAACACAATTCAGCAACCACCTCAACTCATTGACTCCGCCAACATCCGTCAGGAGGATGCCTTTGATAACAACAGTGACATTGTTGAAGATGGTGGCCAGACACCATACGAAGCTACCTTGCAGCAAGGCTTTCAGTACCCACCTACAACAGAAGATCTTCCTCCACTCACGAATGGCTACCCATCATCAATCAGCATGTACGAAACTCAAACCAAATACCAGTCCTATAACCAGTATCCCAATGGGTCGGCCAATGGCTTTGGTGCAGTTAGAAACTTTAGCCCCACTGACTATTACCATTCAGAAATTCCAAACACAAGACCACATGAAATTCTGGAAAAACCTTCTCCTCCACAGCCACCACCTCCTCCTTCAGTACCACAGACTGTGATTCCAAAGAAGACTGGCTCACCTGAAATTAAACTAAAAATAACCAAAACTATCCAGAATGGCAGGGAATTGTTTGAGTCTTCCCTTTGTGGAGACCTTTTAAATGAAGTACAGGCAAGTGAGCACACAAAGTCAAAGCATGAAAGCAGAAAAGAAAAGAGGAAAAAAAGCAACAAGCACGATTCATCTAGATCTGAAGAGCGCAAGTCACACAAAATCCCCAGATTAGAACCAGAGGAACAAAATGTAAGTTGAAACATCTTTTTGAAAAAATTTGTAATATTTCACATTTACTGGAAGTCCAAGAGACCTTTTTCAGTTTTTATCTCTCCAAATATATTTCTGATAACTTCTTTCATCTGATCCCTAGCATGCAGCTTGGGATGTTATGATAGGTGGTAAGTAAATATTTGCTGAATAAATGAATGGACATCATCTGAGTAAAGAAATATTGTAGAAACATGTGACACTAAAAATCTTGCCTCCTATGTTTCTTTGTTTAATAGCCTCACTTAATTTTGCTCGTAATAAACTGGTTTCTGCGAAATTGATTTATTTTTAGTGAGGAGTATGGACTTAGAGTGTGTCATACAGAGTGAAGTAAGTCAGAAAGAAAAAAACAAATACCGTATGCTAGCACATATATATGGAATCTTAAAAAAAAGAAAGTTATGAAGAACCTAGGGGCAGGACGGGAATAAAGATGCAGACGTAGAGAATGGACTTGAGGACATGGAGAGGGGTAAGGGTAAGCTGGGACGATGTGAGAGAGTGGCATGGACATATATACACTACCAAATGTAAAATAGATAGCTAGTGGGAAGCAGCCGCATAGCACAGAGAGATCAGCTTGGTTCTTTGTGACCACCTAGAGGGGTGGGATAAGGAGGGTGGGAGGGAGATGCAAGAGGGAAGGGATGTGGGGAAAATATGTATGCATGTAGCTGATGCACTTTGTTACACAGCAGAAACTTAACACAGCACTGTAAAGCAATTATACTCCAATAAAGATGTTAAAAAAACCCAACCAAACAAACAAAAAAAAAAACTCCTGGTTTCTGAAGATGAAGAGGAAGGGCAGAGAAAGATGGTTAATGATATTGGTTTTCCATTGTTCCAGACCAACTTTTGCTAGTAGAGCTTAGATTTAACCCTCATTACTAGTGTTTGCCACAAAATAACCTGAAGTAAATAAAGGAACTCTTTTTATAAAATCAGAGTTAGTATTCATACATATTCACTAAATCTTCAGGTAGAGGTTTTATAAAAGTCATTCTTTAATGGTAACTTAAGATGCATGCTGCTAATTTCTTTTTAACATCTCTGAGGTTTCAGTATTAATTTTCTTAATAAGAAAGGTATGTAACAAATCAATGCTAGCTTGAATGAAGAGTTTTTAGTTAGTATTCTAATACATGGTATTACTTGAAGATGTCCCCAGACATTGATTTGGGAAGAAATGAATATCTATGAATTTTTGTGACAGTTGTATGCTTTTCTGTCTGCTCTGCCTGAATAAGTTAATTTATCATCTTCTGTTCAAAGTAATGTTTACATCTTACCAACTCACCTTTTCCTTGGTAGCTGGGTTCCACTACTTCACACAAATCAAATATGGTGTTTTTCTGGAGTAAAGGTCACACTGGTTCTAGGCTCTCACAAGTCTCAGTGTGATATTTCAGTATGTTTTTCTCATTTTTCTATAGTTTTCTTATTTATTCATTTAACAAATATCAACTGAGTACCTAATGTGTGTTAGACGCTTTTCTAAGAATTGAAAGTTGGGCAGTGAATGAAAAGTAAAGATGCCTACTTTCAGGGTGCTAATATTCTACTAAGAAGAGGCAGAAAATACACACATACGTATGTAAATGAGTCTAAGTTTAGATAGTGGTAGGTGCTATGAAGAAAATAAAACTGGGTGATGAGATAAAGAGTAATTGCGGACACTAGTAGTTCTTCCATCTTAGTTCTGCAGCTGTAAAATGAAGGCTTTGAAACTAAGTGGTTTCTGGAATGCATTTGAATTTCTTATGTCAGTTATTAAATGCCCCCCACAGAACTTAGCTCACATAGTATCTTACACCGTTTATTAAATGAATGAATCAGTGGAAGGAGAGAAGTTAACTTTTTACTCTCCAGAGACTTCCACTGTAGCAGTTCGTTCATGGACCTGCAGTGAAAAGACATGTGATGCACTATGATCCTTAGCAATCACGAAAATGCATAAAACCTGCATTTGGTTTTAGCTTAGGTCCTAAGAGCCATCTTGCTGGCCCGTCTTGCTTCTGCTCTAGAGAATCTGGCAAATAGGAGAATATCCAATTTTATTTATTAGCCTAGACTTCTTGCCTTTATTGGTAAAAATATTAAAATATATAGCTTAAAATATGTCACAAAATAGAAATAGGGCTGGAAGCAGAGGCAGGAGAAGAGAGTCTGTTCATTTTTTGTATCCACTCTTTGTTTTATTGGAATCTAGGAAAAAAATTCAGTGCAGTGATGTGATATTTCTAGTAGTCACTTTTCAGTGAGATTTTAAAGCCAGTTCTGTCTTTGTTGGATGTCTGCTATGTCTGGCCGTTTATATCACTTAAACAAACCTTCAGTTAACTGTTATATCCAGAAATTAGAATGGTTAGATGTAATTTAAGAGTTTTAGTTCATTTTCCTTTTTAGTAAATCATGTGGGGCATAATTTAATATTTCATTATTTAGGATCTTACAGTGTCTTGGGGTAAAGGAATGTCACTTTGACTGAAAGTATAGATGTGTTAAGTGGCATTGATTGCACTAAATGTTACCAAGACCATTGCCTGAAAGTTGAGCTTTGGGGGAAAATCCAGGGGTTTTTCTTTCAAAGAAATACGGTGAAAAGCTAAGCTCTTGTTAGTTGAATTTGATTAATTAAACTTTTATCACACATGGGAGGCAGTTATAAGCTTAAGAGATGGTGCCGTAAAAGTGATGCTCCATTCTGACAGTAGAACTTTGGGCTGGAGCCCCCAAAGGCCCTGTTCGTTGTTAGTGCCGTGTCTCTGCTAAGCCATGCGGACAAGGGATGTGCCCAAATCAGCCTGTTTTTTGTAACTGTGTATGTGTTTAATGGGGTTTTCTTAACTTGAACAACATCCCTTTTGCCTTCTTCAGGACAGTTGTTTTTAAGTGCTTTAATTTTTGATGCTCTTGTGTCTCCTGGTTGTCACTGGGGGTCCACGCTCTTGGTGTTCAGCATTGTAGCAGGCGTAGAAGGGAAAGAAGCCCACGTAAGAGTTTGCCCACACCACGGGACAGCTCCCCTCCCCCAGATGCTTGAGGGAAGCGTAGTGAGAACTGTGTGCCTGGGATGACTGTCCTCAAGCTGGGTCTGCAGATATATAGATAGATACAGCTATAGCTATAGATATATGGATATAGATGTAGACTTCTTCATTAAAACTCGCTCATAGGTTCTTTTCTGAGACAAACAAAGCAAACAAAATCTCATCTAAAATAATACGCTTCAAGATTTCACTTCTTTTTTCTTTCCTTTTTTCTTCATATTTGATCTACAAGTATTTCCTCCCAATTCTGAGCTGTTTGGCCTTCTAAAGAGTGGCCGTTCTTTGGAACAACCTAAGTATATCTTCTCAACAATGAAAACGTGTCCAAACATCCAGGCAGCAGGAGACCTGAGATCACTACTGAAATTGTATATTTTGTAAAGCTGCTTTAAGCTGTTTTCTCTCCCACCAAATTAGAAACATGTGGAAATGTTTCTGCATTTCTTCCTCCTTGGCAGGTGTAATGCCTCAGGCATGTGAGTGTAGGCCCTATTCAAACATTGGTCTTCTACTGGCACTTTGGTGGGCTTATCCACTAAGGCCAGTCTCATTAACTCTTAGCTTGCCATTTTCACTTATAAAAAGCCAGATGGCTGGTTTGGTCCCATTAGCACTAAGTTAGAGGTTATATTTGGTTCTCCAGCCTCAGAGTGTTAGGTCTTAGAATTCTTAGAAACTGTTCATATGCATTGTGAACTTACAGTTATTCAGAAAGTAAAAGAAAAATGCACGAACAATTTACTGACTTTACATTTTTCTTTCTACCTTAAATGATGACATAAGTTTTTGGTTCTTTTAGAGAATATGATTTTACTTAATGTTTTGAAAACTATTAAGGATTTTGAATTCTGCCAGATTTGATGAGTATTATTCATCCTGATAAATCTCTTGGGTTTTAATTTTAAAAAGACCAATTTTTTTTTTTTTTTTTGTCTACACCACACGACTTGTGGGATCTTAGTTCCCTGACCAGGGACTGAACCTGGGCCCTCAGCAGTGAAAGCACCGAGTCCTAACCACTGGACCGCCAGGGAATTCCCCCTAATTTTTTTTGTTTTTTACTTTATTTTTGGTTGCTTTGGGTCTTCCTTGCTGCACTTGGGCTTTCTCTAGGTGCGGCGAATGGGGGGCTACTCTTTGTTCAGGTGCGCGGGCTTCTCATTGCAGTGGCTTCTCTTGTTGTGGTGCGTGGGCTTCAGTAGTTGTAGCATGCAGGCTCAGTAATTGTGGCTTCCGCGCTCTTGAGCATAGGCTCAGTAGTTGTGGTGCACGGGCTTAGTTGCTCCACGGCATGTGGGATCTTCCCGGACCAGGGCTCGAACCCATGTTCCCTGCATTGGCAGGCGGATTCTTAACCACTGTGCCACCAGGGAAGCCCTCATTTAAAATTAAGATAACTCGGGCTTCCCTGGTGGTGCAGTGGTTGAGAATCCGCCTGCCAATGTAAGGGGCACGGGTTCGAGCCCTGGTCCGGGAAGATCCCACATGCCGTGGAGCAACTAAGCCTGTGCATCCCAACTACTGAGCCTGTGCTCTAGAGCCCGCGAGCCACAACTACTGAAGCCCGCGTGCCTAGAGCCCGTGCTCGGCAACAAGAGAAGCCACCGCAGTGAGAAGCCCGCACACCGCAACGAAGAGTAGCCCCGGCTCGCCACAACTAGAGAAAGCCCGCGTGCAGCAATGAAGACCCAATGCAGCCAAAAATAAATAAATAAAATAAATAAATTTATTTAAAAAAAAATTAAGATGACTTGAACACTATGGGGAGCTCACTCACTGTCACCTTTTCTCTGATGCTTTCTCTTTCTGAAGCAGCACTACTAGTACCAAAAAAGGTGTCTTCAGTCCCTATTTGATTTTAATCTCTTTTTTTTTTCTTTTTTCTTTTTTTGCGGTACGTGGGCCTCTCACTGCTGCGGCCTCTCCCGTTGCGGAGCACAGGCTCCGGACACGCAGGCTCCGGACGCGCAGGCTCAGCGGCCATGGCTCACGGGCCCAGTGCTCCGTGGCATGTGGGATCTTCCAGGACCGGGGCACGAACCCGTGTCCCCTGCCTCGGCAGGCGGACTCGCAACCACTGTGCCACCAGGGAAGCCCTGATTTTAATCTCTTTTAAGCTTATCCTTTGAACAACTGAAGGAAAATGGATTTTATACCCAGCAGTATTTTATCTGTTGGCAATTTCTGACTCCTTATTTTTCTTGACTCCTAAGCATTTGGCTTCCCTTGACCATTTCATCTTAAAAACTCCCCTTCCTAATTGGTATTTGTGATACTATGTTCTCTCTCTTTACCTTTCTTTTGAGCTCAAGTCATAGGTCTCTAAATGCCTAGTAAGTATGACTTTTGTTCACGCATTAGCACATTTTACCATGTATATTCCCTTTCTGTCACTGCAGCATCCTTCTTTGACTTTTTTTTCTTCTTTTATTTTTATAGTCTTGAAAGCTTAGAATAAATCTTCTTGGGCCTCTTTTTCTCCCTTGCCATTTCTTGCCTTTTAAAATGACTGTGTAAAAAAATCTCAGTTCTTTGAAAGTGATTTTAACAGTGTTTCAAGCCAGCCTGGAGGAAATGTGAATATGGAACAAACAAAAAAATCAAAAAGAGGTAAGACATTTGAATAATAAAAAGGTTTTGGAGGAAATCCTGTCTTTAATCCAGAAAGGGAAAAATGTTACTGAGCTTCAGACGAGTTCTTAACAACAGTAGGGTTCTGTTGTTTGGCAAAGATGAGTCACTCCGTATCTATCTGCCCTCAGAGTTACAGAGATCCCTAACACCCCAGCATCAGAAGACTGAATGTGCCCCGGAGGAGGACTTGCTTTCTTGGCTCCACATGTGCTTCCCCAGGTGGTCTTGTCCTCCTGCTGTAGCTTGAGAATGAGAAGCTGAGGTGAAGGTTTAAGCTATGTTTGTGGACTGAAATGAAGCTGCCGGACGGGCCTACGCAAATGTGGACCGTAGTTTTATTTTTTTTTGCGGTACGCAGGCCTCTCACTGCTGTGGCCTCTCCCGTTGCGGAGCACAGGCTCTGGACGCGCAGGCTCAGCGGCCACGGCTCACGGGCCCAGCCGCTCCGCGGCACGTGGGATCTTCCCGGACTGGGGCACGAACCCGCGTCCCCTGCATTGGCAGGCGGACTCTCAACCACTGCGCCACCAGGGAAGCCCTGGACCATATTTTTAAACTGCCTCATTACACCAGAGATAAGGACAAAAATTCCCATTTGAACATAGATTTTTCTTTCCTTGCTCAGTGAGCGTGTCCTGTTGGATTAGCTAGTCATGGTGCCACCACAGACGCATCTGACAGAGCTAATTTAGTGCCCACCAACAGCTGCCACTACTTCTTTCACTTGGGCTATTTCCAATATTTTCAGTAGCCTCCTAATTAGACATTCTGCTTCCCCTCTTGCTCCCTTCCAAAATATTCTCCATGTAACAGCTAACGTGATCCTTTTAAAACAGAAATTGGCCGTGTATTACTTCCCTACCTAATCCTCTTCAGAGGCTTTCGGTGCACTTAGGATAAAACACTTAAATGTGGCTTACAAGGCCCTGGTGATGTAGCCTCCTCTCCACTCCCATCTTGTAACCTCTCTCTTCCTTGGGGCAGTTAAGTCCGTTGTAATGGCTTTTCTGAAGTTTCTACCTTTGTTTAACCTCAGGGACTTCACACATGCCACTCCTCTCTGGAGTGGTCTTTCCCCCACTTTTTACCAGATTAACTCCTCCTCTTTTGATTCAGATTATACTTTCTCAGGCCTTTCCTGACCTTCATATCATAGCTACATACAGACACACCATTATTTCTCTTTTTACATTTACATTGTATGAGTGTATGTATGTGTTTGTTTAATGTCTGTCTCTTCTGCCCAACTGTGAGCTCTTTGAGGTCAGAGATCCTATCTGTCTGTTACAACATTGTATACCCAACTTCTAGAACAGTGCCTGGAAAGTCGTAGGCACTGCTGAATGAATGAATGATACTTGGGGTTTGGCACATGAGTCTGGCTTATCATTTCTTCATCATTTTTACAGTTTCTTTTATTTAATAAAACTTTGTTTTTATAGCAGCGTCTTAAACTGCTTGAATTAATTGAATGAGAATTTTAAGTAACTTCTAGAATTAGCAATACTTTTTAAGTGGAATTAGAGCCAAGTTAATGGATATATTTCTCTTTTTTTAAGCCATCTAAACTAAATTCTGTTCTTTGACAAGAAAAGTTTTTAAACCTTTTAAATTACAAAAGTAATTTGCTTTTTACAGAAAACACAAATAATATACAAGTATAGATCTTCCCTCACCGCTTCCCTAATCTTGTTCCTCAAAGATAACTACTCTTATCAATTTATTGTACAATGTATCACATATTTTTCAAGGCGTATACAGGCTATTTTAAAATAAAAAGTAGGAAAAAAAAAGTAGGAAGATTTTGATAGATGTGGATTACTGACATGAAATAATGTTGTAGTTACCATCCCTCTGCTTAGATTTTCTCACTTTGTGTATTTCTGTAGGATAGGTTCCTAAAATATAATTGTTAAATTGAAGAGTGTACATATTTTGAATTTTGATAGATACTTCCAAACTGCCTCCTCAAAGGATTGTAGAAATCAATTTTTAAATAATGTATTTGTGGGTTTTATGATTAGAAAAGTAATGTGATGTTTATTATAAGCAATTTGACAAATATAGAAAAGCACATCCAAGAAAATCACTTATTCCATCACCCGGTGGTATCCTTCTCGTCTTTTTCTTCTGTACACATAAGAAATTATTTTTCCAAGATTGGAATCACACTATACAAACTGCTTTTCAATTTGCTGTTTTCAAATAACATTATATTATTATTTTTCCGTGTCATTTAAAATTTTATATTATTCCACTATCTAGTTGTACTACAATTTATTTAACGAATTCTGTGCTTTTGGACATCTAGACTAATGTCTAATTCTAATATTCGCTCTTAAAATAGCACTGGTGTGCATATCTTTGTGTGTATCTATCAGTATGTGTATATATCAGTGCTTTTGCAGTATACACTTTTAGAAGTGGATTTGCAGGGTCAGAGTCTGAAAATTTAAGGCTTTTCATACATATTGCCAAATGGCTCTCTAGAAGAATTCCAAGTTACATCTTACTAGCAATCTCAGAGTGCCCATTTTTTTGCGCTCTGATAGGTTAAAAAAAAATGAAAATCAACAAATTAAGTTTTAAAAGTGATAAAGTAAGAAATGGGAGCTATAGCTGTGGTGTAGAATGGACAATGGATGTTAAGACACAGCATCATGTACTGTGTAAGTTGTATTTTTCCTCCTTACATTATTCAGCTAATAAATGTCCTTTATTCCCTTTGCTGTTTAGTTTTCTTTGACTCTTTGTGTGTGTCACTGTTCTTTGGTTTGCTGCCATTTTATTCTTTTCACATAGAGACCAAATGAGAGGGTTGACACTGTATCAGAAAAACCAAGAGAAGACCCAGTACTGAAAGAGGAGCTCCCGGTGAGTGGCTTTAGTGAATACTGTCTAACCAAACATGGTGTGAGAAGGTGGAAGCAGAGTGATTAAATTAGAACACACATAGCATGTATTATTACTTCAGAAGTTATACTGAAATGAATCTTGGAGCTGGTTTAAAAGGTAGATATTTTTAGCGAATTATTTTCCTTTTCAAAACTATGACCACTTTTTAATAGATGTGAATTTTTGAGATGCCTCATCAATAATTTGGCAACAGAAACCATCAGTCCTCTTTTCAATATTTGGAGTGGGGCTTATCTTCCTCCTCTCTTCTTCCCTTTTGCTAGATACCGATAGCAAGCATCAGAGAAAAGTATGAGTGAAGTTTTTTATGACCTTTTCCTACAGGTTCAGCCGATGTTACCTTCTGTTCCAACAACAGAAGTGTCCGCTGGTGTTAAGTTCCAGGTTGGCGATCTTGTTTGGTCTAAGGTGGGAACCTATCCTTGGTGGCCTTGTATGGTTTCAAGTGATCCCCAACTCGAGGTTCACACCAAAATTAACACAAGAGGTAAGAAAAGGCATAAATGGACATTAGTAAAAAGTTGTGGCAAAAAAGTGAGTCTAAAATGTTGTTTATGAATATAATACATACGTGATAATATAATCTGACACCCAAACACACATCAGTATCAGTTTTTAAAGAACAGTGAAATAATTACGGTCATCTTAACTGGCAGAGAGCCTCTACAGCTGACATGGTCCTTGTTTTCCCTTAGAACACCCTATGTTTGTTTTATAATTTCTTTCACACTTATTTTTTTAAAAAACCTTAATCTGACCTCCAAAAGCAAGCAGACCGATAGGTAATGAGATGTCGTATATGAGCGTAATAGACATTTGGGCCAAGCTTTCTTTGAACATTTTTATTTCATCTTTGACTCCTGTGGGTAGTAATTTTTTACTCAGACAAGTGCTTTTCATCCTGATAAATTTTGCAAGATGCCTTTTTCCTCCTTCTTTCCATTTTTTTTTGTTTTTTGTTTTTGCGGGTGGTGGTTTGTTTTTAATGAAAAAAAATTTTTTTTACTCCATTTTTGAATCTGTAAATTTACTGGGACATGCTTATAAATTCAATATGAAATAGAAGTATGGTTTGAAGCCAGCTACATGGCATAGAATCCTACCTTAGGAATGTTAATAAATGTTAAGAAAACATGTATTCTAACTTTACTCCTTTTCCAGAGTTTGACCAAAACCTGTAGAATAGATTTCTGAGATTTTAGCATTTGGAATGGACTTGCTTAGTAGCCAGAGGAAGGTTGGAGTTGGGAATTTATTTCTGGATATTTGCTTTGCAAACTCACTTGTCGAGTCCCTTATTGTCTGTGACAACTTTGCACCTATTTCTTTTTTTTTTAAATTTATTTATTTATTCATTTATTTAATTTTTGGCTGCATTGGGTCTTCGCTGCTGCACGCGGGCTTTCTCTAGTTGCAGTGAGCGGGGGCTACTCTTTGTTGCGGGGCGCAGGCTTCTCATTGTGGTGGCTTCTCGTTGCAGAGCACAGGCTCTAGGCGCGTGGGCTTCAGTAGTTGTGGCACACGGGCTTCAGTAGTTGTGGCTCACGGGCTCTAGAGCGCAGGCTCAGTAGTTGTGGCACACGGGCCTAGTTGCTCCATGGCATGTGGGATCTTCCTGGACCAGGGCTCAAACCCGTGTCCCCTGCATTGGCAGGTGGATTCTAAACCACTGTGCCACCAGGGAAGCCCTGCACCTATTTCTTTTTCTCTCATTTTAAACTTTCTGTCTTGGTCCCTGTTCACTGTTATGAGGAGAAAAAGTGTCTGGCAAGTCAGATTTGTGACGGGATCTGCCATATTTGTAACTCTTGTGCTACCCAGCAAGAAATCCACCCAGATACAGAAGGCAATCATCTTGTCACTATAATCTGCTGATTAAAGGTTGGGGTGACTAGAAGTATCGATGGGGCAGAAGTTTAAAAAAAAAACCAACACTGTTGGATGTCCACTCCTGTGCAAGGCACAGTGTTAAACAATTCTCTTGTAGGACTTCCCTGGCGGTCCAATGGTTAAGACTCCACGCTTCCAACGCGTGGGGCATGGGTTGGATCCCTGGTTGGGCAGCTGAGACCCCACGTGCTGCATGACGTGGCCAAAAAGTAAATGAAAAAACAAACAATTCTCATGTATATTTTCTTAAGCAGTACTCATAGCAGCGACGCTATGAAGTAGGTACTATTATCCTTATGTTTTGGATCTGTGAATAGAGTCTTAAAGAAATCTTAGTCCCTAACCTCCACTCTTAACTACTACTGTATAATAAAAGGAAAGTAATTGAATTCCCCTACTCATAATTTACAGAGACTGGGGGAGGCAGTCCTAGCCCCTTCATTTATATAGTGGGGCTGTTGGACTCTTAATCTCTTGAGTACCTTGCACATTTAATAATCTGTGATTCTTGAATGGGAGAAGAAAGGGACAAGCCTTCTTAGATAAAACAATACACAAGTCCCTATCTGGGCCTCCAGAGCACTCTAAGATATTACGTCACGTGAGAGTTGTGGCTCTTCAGTTCTGTCCCCTTAGGAAAGCATCCTTTTGAGATTATATAAAGAATTTCACATTTAATTACTCTATGAAAACTTACTAATATAGCTTTTTTCTGGGGTACAAATGAAAGCATAATCTATGCTTCATCTTGTATTCCAAAGGAAGTGTTTAAATATTTTATGAATTAATCTGGTCTGGTCCTCCCTACTTTAGTACTGGAAAAACTGATTTTGTTTGTATTGTTGAGGAAACCGAAATCTGAGAATTTAGGTTTGAAAAATGGACATACTGATAATATTTTAAATTTTCTCTTTCCTGCAGTAGTTTTTAAAATAATAGCCTTCTTGAGATATCATTTACATGCCATAAAATTCACCCTTTTAAAGCCTGCAATTTAATGATGTTTAGTACGTTTCCAGAGTTGTGTGACCAGTTACCACAATCTAACTCTATCACTTCTTTCATCAGCCCAAAAAAGAAATCCCACATCCATTAGGAGTCACTTCCCATTCCCCCCTCTGCTCCCCAGCCCTAAGAAGCCACTAATTACTTTTTGTCTCTATAGATTTGCCTTTTCTGGACATTTCATATAAATCTAATCATATAATATGTGGCCTTTTATGTCTGGTTTCTTTCACTTAGCATCATGTTTAGAGGTTCATCTGTGTTGTGGCATGTATCAGTACTTTGTCTCTTTTTATTGCCAAATAATATTTCATTGCATGGCTGTGCAGTGCAGTTTTAAATGAAGTAGTTTTTTGACAGTTTTCCTAAAAACCAGAAACACAGTATAAAACTTGATTTTGTTGATTATGTTCCACACATGATACCTGTGAAACATTTTATGCTGCTTATTATCTAAACTACTTTGTAAAATTTGTCTTGAATTTTATATAGTAATCAGTGGTTTCCATGTTGTTATTAGTCAGTATTGTTATTAGTCAGATTCTCAGCATTGGAAAACGTATTTAGCAGTTTTCACACTTACAGATATAATTCTTTGAAGAGCACATTGAAAGATGTTTGGATCACATGTCTATTTTGTTGTATTTCATTGTTTAGATCTCATTTTAAGTGTAAAAATTAAAAATGGAATGCTCTTTCTGCTTATGACAATACAGTATATATGTTCAGAAGGCAGAGTTGCCCATAGTCTCATCCTCCAGATATGTAACAACTATTAAGAGTTTGGGAGTAATTCCGGGAATTCCCTGACAGTCCAGTGGTTAGGACTCTGTGCTCTCACTGCCGGGGCACGAAGGTTCAATCCCTGGTGGGGGAACTAAAATCCCATAAGCCTCGAGGTGCGGCCAAAAGAGAAAAAGAGTTTGGGAGTAATTCTTTTTCTCTTTGCATATTGTAATTAATAGATATGAAAATAAAGATTTTTAACTGAGAGTTTTAAATGGTATCACATTATACCTGTTGTAACTTTTAATCCCAATATATTTTTAGAAATTTAAAACCGGACAGTTTTACCTATATTATTTTTGTTATATAAAAATGTTTTCCTCCACATTTTTCTATTGGAAATTTAGCTCATTATTCAGAGACAGATGTGCTTGTTTCTCCATCTGTCAGGTCTTTGGGTTTTTATTTCACTCTTTTATATAGTTTTCCAGCCAGCAGGAAACAAAGTGCCAACAAAGAGACAAATTGTTTGATTTGTTTCTTCTGTAGTAAGTGATTTAATGGAGGAAGAAGTTGAAAATAAAGATTAAAATGAGCTTATGTTATCTGTGAGTTTTTGTTTTCATGTTTTTAACTATAATTCAAAGTCTTTTGGGATTATCTGTTTGGTTCTAAATAAGTAACTCTGACTTTTGGAAACAGATTATGTCCTATTTTTTTTTTTTTTTTTTAATAGTCCTAATAAAATTTCGTTGAGAATCAGTTAAGTCAAATCCTTTACGGAACATAGAAATACATACAATTCCAGCCCTTTCCAGTAAATGGCTATATAACATTGGCGTAGGATCCCTGAATATCCTACTCTGATTTGTACCTGTAGGAGAGAAACAGTTCTTCTACAGCTTAACAATACAGAAGTGGGGTGCTCTGACCTATTTAGGGGGAGCAGCAGTGAAGTCAGAATTGAGTATGAATAACAAAGGATTATAGATGAGTTCACGTAGCCAAAGGAGTAGATGAATAAGTGTTTACTCTTCACGTTTTGTATTTCATACTCAGTCAAGAGAAGGCAGGGCATTATAAGATCAGACACAAATTAACCTGAGGACTTATGAGCAAAGTACACCTCTCAATTAAGTCATGCCGGGAAGTTGTAACAGGAGAGAAAATGGCCACTTTTACCTACCGTGAAGGCTTTTGATTCCAAATAATTGGAAGTGACATCAAAGGGTCAAATGACTCTAAGGATTAAAGACTGACTTCTTGATGGGACCAATAGGATTGATGTAAATAACTGATCGTGATGTTCATAGAAGCACACGACAAGATAAATGAATACTGCTTGACAGGGTTTTAAGGTTTCACTACCTAGTCCCTAGTCTTTACATGGAAATAAAAGATACTACTCAGTTTTCTGGGAAGCAGTTTTGTGCATTTTTTCGTTTTGTTTTCTAACCAAAAAAATATCTGAGGGAAAAATGATGTAACAGAAATAGAACTGAAATGATCCCTCTTCCTTTCAAAACTAAGAAACTTCATGTAAAAGTTTCAGTTTCTACCATGGTGTTAGGGTATTAGTCTGAGTTTTATAGCCTTTGCCTGAGTTTAAAATCCTATCAAACTTTCTGAGCTCTTAAACATAAATAAACAATGGCACAAATATAAAATCTTGCCAGTTTAATAACTTAAAAAGCTAAAGAAAAAAATGAAAACTGGATTGTGTTTGTATTGATAAATTTGTTAATGGATGGCAGTAGCTAAACAGCAATCTAAATAGGAATAAGAATCTTATTCAAAGTGTTCTTCTCCCTGCCTTGATGTCTTCCTGGGGTTGAATTAATTAAGGTGTTTGGTGAAGCACTGTGATCAGTCTCCTCCAGTTAAGAGAAAGTGTTTTGTTATTTTTCCCTTGGTTAGTAACTATAGTAGCTACAAGTGCAGGAAAAGTATAGTAAGACGTTTAACTAAACCAAATGGGGTCTGTTCTTTCAAGCTGGACACCCATCCAAAGGCAGATTAGCTTTCCTGTGGATGCTGACACTGTTCATGTGACACGTTCACGAGAAAGGCACGGCTTGCACAGAGCTTGCCAGCAGTGCTTCACATCTGAGAGACACAAGGTTGTCCCCAGCTAGCATGAGTCACAGAGGAATAAGCTAATCCTGGGAACTGAGCAGTGGGCTGTGTTTTAGATCCTACTGTCAGTAGCCTTTAAAGGGTCAGGCAATTGCCAATAATATTAGCTATTTTGGTGCTAAATGAAAAATAATAGGGGATTGCTATCCACGGGAACCAACATGTACTCAGTGGGGATTTGGTTCACAGTTCCAATAAAAATAGCATGTTTTTGTGACCGAGAGAGCCGTGAAATAGGCACATTAAAAATTTTTAGAGCCTGTTTTCTTAAAAGCTGCAAAATGTTTCAAAATCAGTCAAAGTACATAGAAAAGACAAGCCTGGGAAAGTCAGCAATGGAAGAAGGAGGAATGGGAGCTGATGAGTCAAAACATTTGTACAGAATTTGAAGCACCAGGGATTCTTCACCTACCATATCAGTATACGATCCTGAGGGCTCAGAAATGGATGAGTGTTAAAGCCTAGGGTATGCAAAGAGACAAAAGCCATTTGTTCTAAGAATAATCACTGGATAATACCTTCTCAGGAACCAGCATTCCTGTCAAAAGCTTAGCGATTTTGCTGTATAGCACCCCTCCCGCTTTTTAAACAAGTAGAGTGCTCTACTATTTAGTGAAAAGATCAACATCTAGACAGATAGGAAGGAAAATATCCTATGGCTTCTTCCCAGCAACCAACGCTTTATAAAGCATCGTCATTGCAAAGTAAGTAAAACACAAAGTTTAGAAGGTCAGTCAGAAAGGGTGGACTCAATCATAATATATTTACACACAGAAATCTCATTTCTTGATCTTACAGTAATTCCAAAGAAGAAACAAATTTACATAAGTAGTTCCAAAACATACTAGCTTATTTGGAGAAAACAAACTTTCTGTTAGCTTATCTAGAAATAACCTTCAAATCAGAATTTTCATATAACGACCATCACATTTCAGAAGTTTTTGATAAAAATGTTGGATTGTAGAGCCTGGATGCTCTACTAACAAAAAGAGGCAAATTTGAAAGTATGTTTATCTCTAGTTTAAGCATTGTGAATCTGAAAAATGGTGTTTAGGTCCCTAGCCCAGTTGGCAACTCTTTCAATTTTTGACCTGGAAGCATATAGTTATATTTTTGTCCCGTTTCATAATCAACCACTCAGAGAAAAGCAAAGTCATAAAAGTGTCATAAAAAAAATACTAAAGGGAAGAGGTGGATGTCAATATCCAGCGATAAGCATGTATTTATCTACATTTAGTTTCTTTTAAACATTTTTAGAACCGTAACAGATGGTTATATTCATAAGCTTGAGTAAAGAATACGACTGCCTCCAAGTTCTGAAATAAATGCATATATACTCTCAAAATACTGTACACATCACCTACCCTCCCTTTAGGAGAAACTGAAGTTAATTAAGATTTCCCTGGATATTTTAAAATAAAAGTAAATAATAAAAAGGAACTGAACTAAAGACATATTCTGGAAAAAAAAAATCAACTAACGTACACAGTTTGACTCTATTGTTGCTTTAGCCCGGGTTTGATGTATAGAGAGGCTCATGCAGTGAGTTGCAGTGAGGGGACTTTCCTTTTACAGTTCAAATGCAGGGAACCTGGCTTTTGTGGGCACTAGGAGGTCAGCCAAGAAATGAATTGTTCCAGCCGTTCCTTCAAAGAGGGAGAAGGGAGTGTCTGGTGTGCTGCATCTGTGTTCTCCATAATCTAAGCACCATTCAGCGAACTTACAGGCCCTGTACAGGTACTTCGCGTCCTGCGTGAGGTTGTGCAGCGACAGGAAGGCCGTAGGCATTCCCTGCAGCGCCGTGGCACAGCCCGTACCCCTTCTTCGGTGAGCCACACTGCCAGATCACATCAGCACGCTGATAGGCATCATTGAGAGACTGTTCCTCTTTGAACACCTTATAGGCCTGAATGAGCATGTAGATTACCCCAGGAGAACCGTGGCACCAGTGAACTAGCAGATCCTGAGTATTGTCCACACGAGGAGGGTAATTGCCGGAAGGGAATTTCAGCTGGCAGACGTAGTCTACACTAGGCTTGACCAAACTGTGTAACTTCCCATGGCTCACTTGAAGGCTGGGCTGCCTCAGGTGGTAATAAATTCCTGCCAGGCCATGAGCAGCCCCGACATGGTATTCTTGGTACCATTCATACACCAGTGGAGTCTTTCTAGCTAGGTCTTCTCCAGAGGTTAAGACTGTTTCACAAATCTGCTGAACATGGCTTTGAGGAATCTTTTCCACTCCAGAGTTCTTCTTCACAAAGAGAAGAGCATAGATGTAGCCCATTCGACCATAGAGCATTTCATTTGGAGCATATGGGGATCAGTCTTATTTAGGTGAATTAGCTGGGCGATGCAGTCCTCTGCCCGCTTCTCATTGTTCATCTTGTGATGCACCACAGCGGCCACTGCCAGGGGGCCCCTATCCCCGCAAAGGAAGGTGATGGAATGCTTGGTCAGATAGTTCGGACTTTGCTTTACATAGCCATGTGCCATCTGTAGGTAGGTAGGGTCCCCAAACACATCCTAGAGGTGTAAGTAAAGCACAGCAATACCTGCCCAGCCAGTGTAAACAGTGCTGTCCCGAGTGTCTGCAGACTTCAGGCTTCTCTCCATTTGCTGAAGGAGCTCTCGAATCTTATTGTTCAGGAGTTGTGAGAATTCAGTAGTCATCCCAGCAGAATCAGAGTGGCCTTCAGCCAGGGATTTGTCATAATCGGCATAAGGATTCGGGGAGGCCCTTGGCGCCATGGTGCCAGAAACGAGCCCCGCAGCCTCGGGACAAAACGAGAAGCCCGCTTTCACCTGTCCTGTGTTCTTGTAACCCTACTGCTTGTACCCGCCACCCTGTCCTCCAGACCTACCTATTAGTTGAGGCTGTATTTTTGTTCTTGTCCTCCAAAACGCTTGGACTTCTAATAAACCTTCTCTGATTGATTACAGTCAAATTTATGCTTGGCTCTTCTCAGATGAGATGATATGGAAAACCAAGTTGTGTATGTTTCTCTTTTCTCACAGGCTATTTTACATATGAAATTTTAATTTGGTTTAAAAATAATTCCTTAAGTAATCTCCCGTTAATGTCTAATAAAATTTAAAAATTTCAAATCCAAGATATAATCCTTTTCCTGTAACTCAGTCAGTTGAGTTTACGCTGATACCCATACTTTCTGTCAAGATCTGCTTGTCCTTCTCTCCATACCTGCCTTATCTTGGATTCCCCAAGAGGACCAGTTTTCACATTTCTCTATTGACCTGAGACATTTTCTTTACAGTGATGTTTTTCAAACTGTTATTGGTAAAGGACTAGTTTTTTGCTCTTTTAAAAAAATTTTCCAGTCCACCATGGACCCATACTTCTGTAAAATACGATAAAATTAACTATTAGGGAAATGAAAGGCCTCCCCTTACAAAAAAAATACACGGTACAGGATCCCTGATCATGGGCCTAGATGTCACGCAATGTCAAATTATCATAGTTTCTAAATGCTCACTCTTACCTTCTCTGCTTGTTTTGTGGCAGACTGGTTTGCCCTGGGAACCACACTCAGAGTAGCACCGCCAGAGAGCAGTGGTTCTCAGGTGTTTTGGTCCCAGAACCCCTTTTACTCTTAAAATTTGAGGACTCTAAATGCTTTTGTTTACATAGGTTATATCTATTACTGTTGATGTTAATTTAGAAATTAAAGCTGAGAAAAATTTTAAATATTTACCAATTCATTTTTAAAAAGCTACTGTATGTTATATTATTAATTCTGTTTTTATGAAAAATATTTTCTCAAGCAAAAAAATTGAGAAGAATGGTATTTTTACATTTTTGCAAATCTCTTTAATGACTGGCTTAACTGAAGACACTAGATTCTCGTATCTGCTTCTACATTCAGTCTGTTATGGTTTGTTGTTTTGGTTGAAGAAAATGAAGATAATCTGGCCTCACACAGATGTGTAGTTGGAAAAGGGAAGAGTATTTTAATAATAGCCTTTTCAGATAATTGTGGGTATATTTCTTTGATATTGCCCCCAAACTCAGCAAGTGGTGGGGTAGTTGCAATATGGAATCTGAAATCCTACCAATAAACTTTTTGTACTTGGTTTCTGCCTTGCACTTTGAATGGATCATTTGCCTTTCATGACTTTGTAACATCATACATTGGCCATTTAAAAAATATTGCATGCATATCTTCCAAATGTTGACACATTCCTTTATAGATATTTTTAAAATCACATTCGTTGTCACCACTTACTTCATCAGAAAATTCTTAGATTATTTGGAAATTGGAAGACTCATAGGGGCAGATACTAGTTTTCCAATATTTTGATTTTTCTTGGAAGATCAAATTTTATTATTGGCAACAAATACTATCAGCTGTTTTCCTTGAAGTGACAAACTTGCTTGTTCACTTTTGAGAAAATACCTGCCAAATTCTCAAGTTCAAATAACCGTAGTTTTTCTCTTAGTTATGTTCCATGAAGAAGTGGCCAGTTCACCTTGCAGTTCAATCCCGGAAGTACTTTCCCTCAAGGCAATCTTCATACTTGCAGCGCACAGAAGTGCTTTATGCACCCTTCCCATTTTGTCACAAGGAATACTAGAAAGACGTGTTCAAGGGTTGAGATTTAGAAAAAGTAATTTTTACTGCTTCATCAAAGATATTAAGTAAAACTGGCTTTTTTGTTTGTTTGTTTGTAACTGCCAGCATATGGCTGTGAAGGATACGGCACTAGTATAATTTGGTGTCATCACTGCCTTTATTTGTGCTGAGATGCCAGCAGTCTGACCCACCATTGCTTTTGCCGTATTAAGTGCAAATGTCAACATCATGAAAAAGACAACATCTTGGTGTTATTGTGAAGATGGTTTTGACCTTGCAGGATCCCTGGGAGAGTCTCAGTAGCCTGTCCTCCCCTTACCACCCCCAGGTCTGTGCGCCACACGTTTATGTCATTAGAAAAGCAGTTTGACCAGCAATTGGCTTTTGAAAGTCCAAGAAAATATGTTACGCATTTTTTTGAAGGAAAAATTATTTATTTGTACCCAGATTTGTTTGTAAAAAGGTTTGAGGCCAGTAAATATAAATTGTGTAACCAAGGTAACAAATCTGACAATTAGCAGAATTTCTGATTTTTTTCTTTTCTCTTAAAACTTGCTGTACTAAGTTTAATCGTTTGGGGTGATTTTTACAGTGACAATTAGTTGTGTTATTGGTAGATGTTGGATTACATCTTTGGACGATCCAAAAACGACACGTTTTAATAGGAGTAAACTAGGGAACCTGGCTTAGGTCCACATTTTTGGCAAAGTATATGTGGCTGCTTATGCTCTGAAAGGGCTAATAAGAATTTTTACTTACAGGTGCCCGGGAATATCACGTCCAATTTTTTAGCAACCAGCCAGAGAGGGCGTGGGTTCACGAAAAGCGGGTCCGAGAGTACAAAGGTCACAAACAGTATGAAGAACTACTGGCCGAGGCGACCAGACAAGCCAGCAATCACTCTGAGAAACAGAAGGTGACTGATGACATAGGAACATGGTCAATTGAATGTGGACTGTAAAGGACTTAATAATTTAGTAGAGCTTTTCATACTTGAATTCAAGCAATTAGAATGACTTATCTTAGTCCTCTAAGTTCAATTTTAATAATTCATTGTGTGTCAATAAATTTTATATGTCATATAAACAACATTATAGTCCTACTGAAAACTATCTGCTTAATACAATTTTGGATTCTATTTTGAATTGAATTCAAATGTACATAGTCTAGTAGATGCTAGTGAAATGTGGATTTTGTCAGAGATTTTTATGTTTTTTCCTATTTCAGCATTTTCCCCTAATTCCTCTTTATTCTTATTTAGCAAAATTGTTTTATGAAAGTAAGGTTTTAAAAATATTTAGTACTTACTCTGAGACAGGCACTGTTTTTAAGTATTTTATATATGTATTAATCCATTTAATCTTCATTACAACTTTGGTGAGGTAGATACTGTTATTCCTATTTCTGCAGATGAAGAAATTGAGGCACAGAACCCTTAAGTAGCGGGTTCAACCAAGGTCACACTAGTGATGGAACTAAAGATGTTTGTTGTGGTGGTGGACATACTAGAATTTTGACATGAACTCTTGATAATCTGTCTGGTCGAGATTTTTAAACTCAACTAATTTAGTGTGGACCTCTGGTGATTCAGAAATTTGTCATATTTTCACTCTAAGCTAAATATTTTCACAGAGGATTTTGATTACTTTTATCAAACTTAACACTTCACAGTGTTTAACAGTGTTTGACATATACTGTACCGTCTCCTTGTTTCATTAGCTAATTTCTGGCTACCTCAGTCTAACCCCCTGGATAATTCCTAATTGCTTTGCTCATCTCACATACCTTTATTCAAAATTTTCTTACCTGTTTTGCCAATCCAAAGTCTTCTGATCAGGACTCTGGAAACCGTGATGCAGGTTTATTTTTCCTCTCATACGATCCTGTTTTCTTGTGTTGTATCAATTTCCACGTGTTCCTCGGGGCTCCCCTTTCTCTGCATTCTGCCCCTGTTTGCATTCTGGCACAGGCTGGCCGCTCAGCTCCAAATGCTGGCTCTGTGCCACTTACTTAGCTTTGCTGTGGTCTGTGTGGCACCCCTGAACTTTAGGGTGTTGTCTTTAATGTTAGTGTTTTATTGGCCCCTGAAAGTTATCCTTTCTGTAATCTTTCTTCTCTGTGCCATCATCACTGCCAGCTTTTTAGGAATGTGACATGAGGAGGACGACTCCCTCTTGGAGGGACTTGTCCAGCAGAGTGGGCAACAAAGAAGGGTTTACTGTAAAAGAGTGGACCTGCATGTCCTTGATAGCAGCGCTGATTCATCAAAGTCATGGAGTTAGAACATTTCCCTTGTTTGACTGAAGACCCTGAAGATGTTTATGCATACCTGGAAAGATGATAAGACCACATGGGAAATACATGGTTTTTTAACTGTCCCTGTTAGATTAAAGCATGTTCCATAATGCCTGTATCTTTCTTTACAGATTCGGAAACCCCGGCCTCAGAGAGAACGTGCTCAGTGGGATATCGGCATTGCCCACGCAGAGAAAGCGTTGAAAATGACCCGGGAGGAAAGAATTGAACAGTATACTTTTATCTACATTGATAAACAGCCTGAGGAGGCTTTATCCCAAGCAAAAAAGAATGTTGCCTCCAAGGCTGAAGTTAAAAAAACCCGAAGGCCAAGATCAGTGCTGAATACTCAGCCAGAACAGACCAGTGCAGGTGAGGCGGCCTCCTCACTATCAGGTACTGAAATTCGGAGACACAGCCAGAGGCGGCACACAAGCGTGGAAGAGGATGAACCACCTCCCGTTAAAGTAGCGTGGAAAACGGCAGCTGCGAGGAAATCCTTACCAGCTTCCATCACAATGCACAAAGGGAGCCTGGATTTGCAGAAGTGTAACATGTCTCCAGTTGTGAAAATTGAACAAGTGTTTGCTCTTCAGAATGCTACAGGAGATGGGAAATTTATCGATCAGTTTGTTTATTCAACGAAGGTACCTTCTTTTCTCATGGGTTTTTTGGGGGAACCTAGGTATCTAGTAAGTAGTCAACCTTGGCATTTAAAAAAGCCCCAGGGCTTCCCTGGTGGCACAGTGGTTGAGAGGCCGCCTGCTGATTCAGGGGACACGGGTCCGTGCCCCGGCCCGGGAAGATCCCACATGCCGCGGAGCAGCTGGGCCCGTGAGCCATGGCCGCTGAGCCTGCACGTCCGGAGCCTGTGCTCCGCAACGGGAGAGGCCACAACAGTGAGAGGCCCGCGTACCGCAAAAAAAAAAAAAAAACCAAAAAACCGAAACAACGCAAGGTCATAATTTGAATACCCTTTGTATTCACTGCACTTGAAATGTACAGTCAGTTTACTCTGTTTAAGATGGGGGCAAAAAAGACATAGGCAAAAAAGCTTTGCTTTTCTTCTTTTTTTTTTCTCTCTTTTGTAATATCCCCATCTGTACTAGATTAATCTTGAGCTGTGCAGCCAAAATTGAGCTGAGCTCCCTAAAATCATGGAAAAAAACTGGGCACTTTGCCTGTTTCTGGTTTGTGTGGTTAGTTTTTCTTAGTTGCAAAGTATGCTTCTTATTAAATCATTTCTGTCAGTTATCTGAATTAACCGTTGTAATCATTATACCTGTTGCTCTGTTTGGTTGCACCAGCAATTTTGTTTGGCTCATGTTGACCTGCGATAGCTCATACATTTTAGAGAAATACCAGAACTGTGTTTGTTCTGCCACAATGAACTGTGGTGACAGCTTGTGTAACGGGGTGAAAGTAGCCTCTTCAAACGGAATGCCTCCCTCAGACAGCCCTGGGCCTCCATTTAGGGCACTTACACTTTAGCTTGAAGACTTTAAAACTCTTTTACAACATTTGTAATTTCTAGTCCGTGTACCTCTTCACTGCCCTCCCAGCCGACACCACAACTGTGGGCTTGTGAATCCAAATTTAGTGGCACCTCCTGGACGTGTGCTGTTTAAAGAATTCTGTGCTTATTTCCTAACGTTGTCTTATGCACATTAAAATAAATATAGGTACACCTCATCGGTGATATATTTTCCTAAAGAAAAGCATAAGGGTCCTCTGTTAACCTGTTTCTGCCTATAGGTTCAACCGATTTCAGTAAGGCGAAGCTCCTTGGAAAAACTTAAGTTACAGTCCCCACTTGGTTCTGTTGACAGCTTTGACTCGCAAGTAAATACTTTGCATCTTTTTCGAATGCGAATTGGCTTCATTCTTGGAGCTGGTTTTTATCTGCTTTTGGATGCACAAATCAAACTTTGTCACCCCCCCCAAAGAGTGCTATTTAAATCAAATTTGAGATAAAACTGACCTTTTAAAAATGAAAGCTTTAAAAATACATACACTATATTTATAAATCACTCCTTTATTTCACTGCATTAAAAATACCTAAAATGAGACAGAACTGTAATTCTCCCTGCCTTCTCTCTGCTCCAGATTGCTTATGGGGTGCACATTTTCATCACACTTCTGTAATCTAAGGATATCCTTGTCTTTCAAAGACGTGTTGATATTTTTATCTGTAGTAGGGTACTTTACCACATGAAAATGACTATAGTTCTCTTACTGTGATATGGGTAAAGGGAGAGACTATTCAGACCAGAAAATATTTTGGTTTTGACAGAAAATTAGATGATACAGGTTTATTTTTTAGTGATATTCATCATCTGGACTTAGAAAACAGGTTTTTTTCCCCCACATAGTCTCATTGTACATTTTAGAGTACATCCTGATGACTTAATAAAATTGTTCTGATAATGGCTAAGATAATAAATTAACTGCAATCAAAGACCATATAAAATCCAAGCACAGGGCTTCTCTGGTGGCGCAGTGGTTGAGAGTCCGCCTGCCGATGCAGGGGACACGGGTTCATGCCCCGGTCCGGGAGGATCCCACGTGCCGCGGGATGGCTGGGCCCATGAGCCACGGCCACTGAGCCTGCGCGTCTGGAGCCTGTGCTCCTCCACGGGAGAGGCCACAACCGTGAGAGGCCCGCGTACCGCAAAAAAAAAAAAAAAAAATCCAAGCACATTATGATGGTCTTAAGGCATCTTTATAAGCCAATGATCCCATTTGCCTGGTAATCACCTATTTTTTAATTTGCCTTATTTTGAAGGGAATTGGTAACAAAACAGAAATAAGTGTCAGGGGACAAGACAGACTTATAATTTCTACACCAAACCAGAGGAATGAAAAGGCAACTCAGAATATGTCATCTCCGGAAACAGCATCTGGTCCTGCAGGTGGGTATGAATGTAGAGTACATTCCCATTGGAGTTCTTGGTTCTGCTTGACTGTCACATGGCAGCTCTGTTCCTATCAAAATCAAATTATATTTTAAAAATGAAATTATAAAAGTGATTATTTCAATAGGAAAGAATGGTTTAGGGGCCAGAGAGCTTTATTGATAGTAATAGTTATTTTTCCTACAGGAATTTAAATAATAGGATTCTATAATGAAAAGACTGTAGTTATACAGTCTGTACATATCTGACTAGATGCACCATTTGATGATCTCTCTGCATGAGAATAACGGCTTTAATTTTCCAGCACTATTAACACATTCTTACTATTTCCTCCTTTATCCCCTATTGGACACAAATTGGTAGATGCCCACACTCTTTCCATTATTCTTAGGTGTGCTAGATGTCAGCAGTTGAGAGGTTCGGGCCTAGCTCTCTTATAATCTTCTCTGATTAACAGATACCATGAATTGAAAATCAAGCTACATTATTGTTGCTCAAAGAAGAAATGCCTGTATTTAGTAAGATCATGCCTTTGGAATAGGCAAAGTAATTTTTATTAAGAGACTGACTGAGGATCTTATAGAAGCTTAATTGAGTGTCTGGTGGATTTGGTTTATATAACAGTATTACTGCTGCATACAGCTGTCAAGAAAAGAGTTAGATACCAACTAACTTGGTCATTTGAAATCTTAGGAGGAAGGAGTTTGTTTCAATTTGTTCTTTCAAATTTTTTTTGGAATCTAAGAAGTGACCAAATAATTTTCTAGAAGGATTAAAGTCTTAAGACCCAAGGTAGTAATCTTGGATCAGTAGTAGCTCAGGCAAACCTGTAATTGAGTGGCACTAAGGGGTAAGTATTTTTGTAAGGGAAATTTTGAGTAAGATTCTTCTTATTATAAAAGCTAAATAAAAACAATCATTATTCAGGAAAGAACTTGCAGCCCTTTATTTTCAAGAAAGGGCTGCAGGATGGGGAGAGGTGTTGCCATGTATGGGACAGGGCATAGTAAATAGAATGCCTTTATTCAACAATGAGTTGGGAAAGGAAGCTGCAGTAAGGTAAGGAGGGAGTAGCAAAATCCAGAACCAGATTTGCAACTTGTATCACTTCAAAATACTGTATAAAAAATGAAATTATAATGAAGCAATGAATAATGGACTTAGAAGATTTTGCATTAATTAGCCATAATTGAAAATGTTTGTTACCTTCTTTGAATACCACAAGACTCTTTTGGCCTCAGTGCTCTGTAGTTAGGTCTATCAGTTTTGTCATCTTTCTTTACTGTTAAACTGTTAGTTTATTGTTAAACTGTTTACTGTTAAACTGTTAGTAATTTGTCTGAATGTAAGTGTGATATTTAGACTAGGAGGATCATTACTTAAACATCTGCATTCTCCGAACTAGGGAGAAAGTAAATTCTTCATAGGATATTAGATTGATCTTAAATATTAAACTTTTACTTTTAATGGAGATTGTTTTTTCTGCCCCTCAGCTACTGAACATTTTATCTTCATGTAGTCTTTTCATTTCAATTTAAGTTCTGCTGTGGATTTTCTTCTTTTCCTTCTTCTTTTTTTCTTTTCTAGTGAAAGCTAAAGGTGGAAGGTTATAATTCTTTATATCAAGAAAAAGCCCAGTTCCTTCCTCAGGCAGACATAATGTAATGAGATTGTAAATTAACGTTGCAGCCTTAATTTAGGGATGAGCGCTCTAAAGCTTTGACCTTGGTTTAAATTTGGTTACCAGCCGTAGTTGATAAGCATATTTTATCTTTTTACATGACCATTTTGTTCCTTGCGAAAATAACTTCAGTAGTTGAAAAGTCAGAAAAGAGACCTGATCTCCCTTCAGAAACCAATTGTACCATTATCTCATTTGGTGTTAACTACTCATGGGGAATTCTCCAGCCTTTTCTTAGTAAATTTAGGTGCTACATAGGATGTGTGGCACTGCTACATTTCTATGGTTTGAGGAGTTGTATCTGCATTTCTACCAGATTTCTAAGCTATTTTCCAAATCCAGAGATGCTCACTTCTCCTCTCTTAGAACATAAACATAATACTTTTTAGTGTCTTTAAATGTAGTAGAATGTATATGTTCTTCGGGTAGCTTTCAGAATAATTTTAAGGAGTCACCACATTGTCTTATCTTTATAAGACAATAGAGCAAATATCATTTGCCCTTGCTAGAACAATTTTGTTGTCATTCTCAAAACAAGGTTTTTTGTTTGTTTGTTTTACGCAGTTCTATTTTCATTTTCCTCTTCCCTGGTAGGTCTTGAATGTTGATGACTATACTGAAATATGGATCTCTCGAATACTCAGGTGTCTGTGAGGATAGGATACCTGTTGTCTTAGTTAACATTTTCATCATTGTAAGGAGAAGAGTGAGAGTAAAGGACACCTTCATTTTGTGACTTCTCTGCTAGAAATTAATTAAGCACAGCTCAGAAACAATACATTATCATCAAACTACCTACTCCTTCCCCCCAAAAAGTAGTGGGATCCTTCTTTGTTTTGGCTTTGAACAAAGGTGAGGAAAGCCCTTTCCACATAGACAAGAACAATGAAACCAGAAAATATACAGGTGATATGGAACACTTCATTGAGGTAGCTTCTGCAAGGTGATTATTATCTAGCAAGGACCGTTTAGGTGGTCCAAGCACTGAAAAGATGGAGAACAGCTGTGCTGAAGGTATCATTCCTTCTTAGGGTCACAGAATGAATCATTCTGTGATTCATTCCTGACTTAGTGTTTCTTCACATTGCGGCCTTCAATCTTAAGTTTTATCCTTTCCAAAATGGGGTCCATGTGAGTTTTCTTTCAAAGAATTTTACTGTTTAAAAATCTTCATAGTTTCTTTTTTTCACCATTTAATATTAAATAGCTTGATAATTTGTTTCAACTAGTTTTCCATGACTCATTATTTCTAAGTTATACAAGTCCCTTGATAGTCAAATTAATGATTCAGTTTTAGTCCCGTTTTTGTGCCTTTCCTGCTTTTTTCCCTTTGGTTGTTAATGATATAACAATAGCAAAACCAGCACCTAGCACTATTAAGCATTTTACGTGTAGAATTAATTTATTTGTTAAAATGCAAAGTACACAGTACCGATTGAATTTTGAACCATTAATTCCTAATGTCAACTGAGAATAAAATCATTTTCATCCGTCCCCTCAGTCCCTTCATCCCTTCAATTATTATTACCTAAATGTGTTTATCTGCTGTTTTGGTTTGACTTTACAATTTTTAACAATCCAATCCCTCTTTATCTGTATAGTTCAGAGTGCGTTATGACTCCTAGTCTCAACCCATCAGCTTTTACAGTTTGATCTATACAATTTTTTTAATGTACTCCCAAGTGTTTAATAGTTTTTTTAATGAGTTATAGTTAAAAGACCAAAAGTAATGGATAAGAAAAGGAAGGAATTTGGTCAGATCTTAATTACTTGAATGTCAGTTACTCAAGTGAGGTTTTATTGTTTGTTCGTTTGAATTGTCTTTTAGGCTCAGTAGAAAAGAAGCAACAGAGAAGATCCATTAGAACCCGTTCCGAATCAGAGAAATCCACTGAGGTCGTGCCAAAGAAGAAGATCAAAAAGGAGCAGGTTGGCTTCCCACATGTAGAGGGTTAACCGTCGTATTTGTGAGTGTTGTGGCTTATGCTGGTGTCTTAAAAGAAAGAGAGACTCCCCCCACACTGGCTTTCCTTTCCGGACTACCTAATGCTTCTGTCCTGGTGAATCCCAGTGCCCAGTCCTAATACAACCATCCCTGTGATGCTGCTTCAAGCATTTTCACAGAAAACAATCAGGCTTCAGGAGATGGGAAGTCAGTGGTACAAGACTTCTAAAGAATTCCTCACATTGATTTTGACATTTCAGTTACGAGCAAAATAATTTCATGTTTTCGTGATTTTTATTTGGAACCATCATTGAGTTCCCTTTTTTTTTTTAATTTTAATTTTTGGTTTAAGCTGCTGGTATATATTATTTTTATTTTTTAAACAGACCAAATTAATTTACCTATAAGAGTTTTATTTAAGAAACAGATAATCATAGATGATCTGGTTTTTCTGTTGGTATCACAGATTTTTTGGAATGTTATTTTCCCAGTGGAATGGCACTCACCTGTTACTAAGTTATCAGATACACACTATTTATGTAAAAAGAAGGAGGGGCATTTTGACGGAAGGGTATTCAGCCAGTGTAATCAATACAGCAATAGGCATATTAAATTACCTTTTCAAAGAAATGTTTGGAAATCGTTAACTCCTTTAACTTAAATTCACAGTCAGAATTTTTCTTAATTTGTTAAAGTGAAAGAATATCCAGTTTTATACCCAGACAGCTGCTACTAAACAAAAAGAATTGTGAATAGTATTAGTTCCAATAAGCTTTATATTTTTAAAACCACTTAAATATGGAAGAATGTGAAGTTTTCTATTTAAATTATTTCCTTCAGAATTTTAAACTTCCAAACTTAATAGGTGATTTTGTGGGTACTCTATGGTATCATCAGACATGTAAAACAGTTTTCCCAGAAATATTTAACAAAAATTTAAATAATATACTAATTTGTCATTCATTTATCATAATTAGCTTTCATACTTAGGAAATTATATTCCAAAAAATCTTTCTAACCTCTTGCAGATCTCCAGTATTCCTTTCCAAAATGAAGTTGTGATTTTGCCAGCTGGTTCCCAAATTCAGTCTGTGACCAGTCAGTCTAAAATTAATAAGGAGAATGAGTACAAAAACTGGGATGGATTGTTAATGCCACTGTGTTTATAGTTAGTAGTAAAACAATACCAGTGATTGTTTAGAAGATTTTATATTTGTATTACTAATTGTATCTTATAAAAGCACTTCTGTTGTATGTTTTTTTTACTTGTTGTAAAAGAAAAAATAAAATTTTTTTTAAAAAGCTTAGAATAATCCTTAAATATTTACAAAATGTGTTGCAACATGCATATTTCACCACTCAGAGAAACATTAAATCCAATTCATAGCTTAAGCAGGTACTCCTCCAAATGGCATCCTTTCTTTAATTCCAATGGTTCAATCCTCAAATTACCACGTGTTTTACATAAACATTGGCAGAATAACTTCTGATCTCGCTCTCCTAATGTAGGATCAAGACACTGTTCATAAGACACTCAAGAAAGTGCTTTTGCAATATCACAAACTTATTTTCTTAAGTTTGTACTAGCAGCAAAAGTATTGAGCTTCCAGCTGTATGGAGCCCTGTAGCACTCTCTACAGAGAGGGTCCTGATTCCCAGCAACTTAGATGTGAGTGCAGGCGCGGAAGGGTCTTAAAGTGGCGTGAGTTACATTAACCTGAGTATCATAGTAAGTAAAAATTTATCCTAACGTCTTTGGGGCGGGAGGGGTTTATAGCAACATCGGGGCTGGTTGCAGAAACAACCCCTCTCCTGCCTCCCAGACACTGAGGAAAGTATTTGTGTTCTTTTCATATACCAAGGGAATGGTGGGAAAGGTCGTTGCTCAAAAGCATGTGGCTGTGTGTTGTCACTTGGTATCCAGCACAGGCAGCTAGAATTTAAACCCTCCCTGACCCTGAGACAGAGAACTTTACCAGAAAATGGGACCGAGTCCAGATTTCAGATACATTAATCGCTCATCATTACTTAGATTGATCGAAGTATTATTTTTTTCCCTCTGTTAATTAAGTGAAAAAAAATTCCCCATTAATGCTGTATTTTTCTGTCCAAACAGGTTGAAACAGTTCCTCAGGCTACAGTGAAGACTGGATTACAAAAAGGTGAGTTATTATAATGTTGCTCTGCATTTCCTTGATTAAAAACAATTTGAAAGAATTATTTGTACTTCATGTATTTTTGTGTGTCTCTGTAAATCACTTGTCGCTCTTCAGTCGATAATTTGTGTGAAATTGAAGTATTCCCGTGTTTGTGTGTGTGTGCGCGCATGCGTGCGTGTGTGTCTTTTAGAATTGATCTTACTCTGTGCCTCCATGTGAAAAGTCTTATTTGTTTTGGTAAATTGGAGAACACCACGTAGGCTTGATACTGTTTCCAACTTTTCTCCATAAGATTCTGGGGTTTCACTGGTTTATAAACTAGGGATGTGACGAATCCACTTTTTTTGGTATTCGACTGAATACCGAATAGTAGCTATGTCAATAGTGGTCAAACATGGACTATGACAAATCAGACAAGACAACCTGATTGAAAAAAAAAAAATCTTGCCACATTTATTTTTACAGTGCTGTAAAATCTTTTTGTATATTAAAATGATTCGTAGCATATTTATGGCCATTATTTGATGACCTTATGCAGAATCTATTTGAGATATGCACAAAGTTTAAGAAACCTTAAACTTAAGTCTGTACTTTTCTGTGTGCAATTTGACTACAGTACAAACTCCATAGCATGATTCGTGCGTTTTTGGTGAGATCAGACTGTATTTAATACCTGTAGTTTACTCTGGGCAAATTGCATTATTTAAAAAAAAAAAAAAAAACACCAGCCTCTCTGCATTCTCGGGGAGAAGTCTGCAGCGATGGTCTCCGTGGAGATCCTCAGCAGAACTGAACAGCCTCTCGGAGGGAACACTGCTTGGCGGAGCTCCAAGAAAAGACATCGCGATCGCTGCGAGATTAGGAGGCCTGATTGCGTTGTGTTTCCACCATTCCACAGGGTCGGCGGACCGGGGAGTGCAGGGCTCTGTCAGATTCAGTGACAGCTCCGTCTCCGCAGCGAGTGAGGAAACTGTGGACTGAGATTCCTGTACAATTTCATCCCAGAAACTCCAGACTTGTAGTCTCCATGCAAGATTTCTTTGTCGGCGGCTCGATAAACAGTTTCTTTGTTTTCAATTTTGATTTTGCCAATCATCATTATGGGCATTTTCCTGCCTGATTTCTTTTTCAAGACTCTGAACAATTGCTTTAACATTCAAATGATTTTTTTTTTCTTTTCTTTTTTTTTTTTTTTTTTTTGTCTGAGCTGGATGGGTACAGCTTAAATCATGGGTCCAGCCTAAAAACCACCGTTTAACTTACACTGATCAATTTCAACATGGACTGTTTTTGGGTTTTTTTGTTTTTGTTTTTGTTTTTTTTTAAAAATAAAGCGTCATTAATGCACATCTGCAGGGTTTTGCCAAACAGCCCAAACTGTATACATTACAATCATTAAAAGCTCTTATTTTTTTTAACATTAGTGCCGTTATCATGGAGAACAGCGTGGTGGCTGCCTTTGGCAGCCTGTCCTTTTTCTAGCATTTTCAGAAACTCATCGGAAATGGCGGTACCTGTGTTTCCCTTCGAAAGCCTCTCAGTACAGCACTCCTGTTCCTCTGTTAAAACTCCTTGTTAATCCAGTGATCTTTTAGGCCAAGGAAATATTTTGTGGTGGTGTTCTGGGTCCATACACCAGCAATGAAGGAGATAGATTTGTGTACTTGTGTTTTTTAATCAGCGTTAACACGGGCAGGCACCCTCATTTGTAGATGTAAGGAAACATTCAGTGAAAACCTTGTAGGATGGGATGTGATAACGAGGTTGCAGTAACCTGAGCAGTCTAACGAGGTCCACATCCTCCTGCACAGACCGTGCCGCACACCAAGTGCTGTTCCCGCTCAGCCTTTGCGGATCTTCATGGCCTCGGGAGACCTGTTTCTCCATGGTCTCTTCTGGACTGCACACTTCCACCATAGCTTGCTGGGCTGATCTAGATGTCTGTTTGTTGTATGGAAATTTTGGGGGAAAAAAAAAATCTAAAACACAAACTGTGGGTTGAAATATTAACCGTCTCCTTGGTTCCTTGGTATTCACCGTGCCTGATCTGCACATTTCATCGTGGCTTTTCTGTGTAGCCTATACTGCATTAGCCCAAGAGATTGTTGCTTTGTAACTTTTTGCACTATTGTTTTGGCTGGATTTGTATTACACACCGTTTTAAAAAAAAAATTCCACACTATTCTCTGCCTTTTTTTTTTTTTTTCATATTTATTCCTTCCCTCACCAAGTCCACACAGAGGCCTCTCATCCAGCTCTTCGTGATTTGGCTGCACTTGAACATTGTCTGTTTACAGCCCTCAGCACTGTGCCTCCTAGATGGCATGACGTATGTAGCTGTGCTGCAACACTTGTAATGGTCACAGTAAATGCCCTTCACCCAGGAAGTCTCAGATGAACAATTGTGAACATCCAGGATTTATCTGGGGGGCAATAATCAACTGAATTGCAAAATTCGGGGGAAAATGGCACTATCCGTGTACGAATCGAATACAAATCAAAGATTTGTCACATCCCTAATAAAAACAAGATGGAGGTGTCTCTGCGACCATATTTGTAAGCTACACAGTGTGTTGGGTTTTATGTCTTCCCCCTCCAAATTGAATGGTTCTTTGGATTGCTCCAAATCGATCAGCTGTCCTGCAGTTTTGATAGAATTGGTTTTTAGGTTGGAACTTGGGCTCTGTTGCCCGAAAATAGCTTTAGAGCAGGAGCACGGAATTGAGTGTTTTAATAGAGCGGTTGTAAATTACATCACTCACCATCAGGAAGGTCAGAAGCTTATGAAATTTTGACTCGTGACTTCAGTGTTACAAAGAGAGCTATGCTTTTTTTCACACTACAGATGAGTTTGGGGAAAGAAAATATTCTCCCACAAAAAAATTAAAACAACAAACTTTAAGTACTATTTTAGGATTAATTTCGGTGTGTTGTATTAAGGTGCCAGCGAGATTTCAGATTCCTGTAAACCTCTAAAGAAAAGGAGCCGCGCCTCAACTGATGTAGAAATGGCTAGTTCCACGTACAGAGACACGTCTGACTCCGATTCCAGAGGACTGAGTGACCTGCAGGTAAATATGTCCCAGGGCCTGGGCGCAGTGTTGTCTCGCTTTGCCAGACCAAGCAACCAAGTAATGCTTTGCCTGACTTTCTCGGCAAGAACAGGGAATTTTTTTTTAAATGCTGGTAGAAAAGAAATCATTTTGGTCATTTTGTAACTTACGGGTCTCTTAATTTTGCTGGTCTCTTACATAACAGGAGCGTAGTTTTTTTAATTGTAACAGTTTCTCTCAAAACACCAGACATTGGGTATCCAGGGGTTTTAGAAGGGAGGAAGAGGTTGTGTGAAGGTTTCTTTGAGCAAGTCTTAACTAGGATTTTCATAGCACCTAATTTTGAGGAAACTTTTGTTTTTCTTAAAAATGTGTTCTGTTTTCCATGTAGGTAGGCTTTGGAAAGCAAGTCGATAGCCCTTCAGCTACTGCAGATGCAGATGTTTCTGATGTGCAGTCCGTGGACTCAAGTTTGTCAAGAAGAGGCACTGGAATGAGTAGGAAGGACACTGTATGTCAGGTAGGCAGGCAACCTGTCCTGCAGCTTGAAACAGGCTGTAATATCCTGCCAGTAATACACTTCCCTCCTGTTTGAGAGGTTAGTATCTTTCTAAGTTATGATACTGCTTTCAAGCTACAGATCTACAAGCCACTTCAGGCTCTTTTCTTCCCTTTGGGAGTTGGAATACTTACTATTCACGTGTAAGTGCCAGTCTTCACTGTGATGCTCCCTTATTAATTGGAAGTAAATGGCAGATGGCTGACTTCAAAAACATCTTCTCAGATTGAAGTTGGTATTAAAGTTTTTAATGTATATTTACCCTTTTTGAAAAATACTGCTTTGCACTCTGAAGAAGAGTTAAAGTATGCAGATTCCAAAGAAGGAATCATAAAAGATCAAGTATGACTTTTAAACTTTATACATATTGGGTCTGGAAATAGTTATCTGGTTCAGCGGTTCTCAAAGGGAGGGCCGAGGACCAGCAGCACTGGCATTGTCAGGGTGCTTATTGGAAATGCAGATTCTCGAGCCCCACCCGAGACCCGCTGAATCAGAAACTGTGGACCCAGTAATCTGTGTCTTAACAGACCCCCCCAGTGGTCCTGATGCCTGCTACAGTTTGAGCACAGCTGGGTTTTTTTTGCCATGTTACAGATCTGTGAAAGCTCTGGGGATTCTCTGATTCCTTGCGAGGGAGAGTGCTGCAAACACTTCCACCTGGAGTGCCTGGGACTGACATCATTCCCTGATGGAAAGTTCATCTGCGTCGAATGTAAAACTGGTGAGCGTCCTGGTAGATGTGAGAAGATGGGGGTGAGGGTGGAGAAAGTGCAGTGCCCGCATCTTCCATGACATCACACTCTCTTACCATGTTTATGTAGCTCGTATCTCCTCTCCCATAGCTATTCCAACAAATTAAGACCATCCAGTGATTAGGCTTCCTGACATCTAAAGAGCAGTTTGTAATATTATTGTCAGATCTCCTCCCACTAGTGCCTTTACCATAAAATCTGTCAAATCATCGAGATGTATTTATGTTTTATCTAAAGAGCTATACAAAGTTTGTAGAGTGAATTATTTTTCAGGTGGGTTTGAGATTTTTGTGCTCAATAAATTGATCTAAAATCCCTTGACTTTATAGACCAGAATAAGTGTCCGTCACAGACTATAACCATGGGGATTGTATTTTTAGTGGAAAGATGGAACTATCAGAAATTGTTTTTAAAACATGGGGGTTTTGGAGTCATCATTTATCTCTTGTACCCCATGTATAGACTGCCACCTGTCAAAATAACTTACAGAGAAAGAAATATGTAAGTTTATATTTCTTCTCTGTGTAGCCATGATTCTAGTTAAGTCATGGAAAGCAGAAAATAGAATGGTTTAATTTGTACCAATAAGGTAAGTGAAAAGTCACCTGGAGATGACCTGGTAGTGCTTCTAGGAACCATGTTCACATGTTTTTGTGGGTTTTGTTCTGGTTTTGCTGTGAGAAGCTGTGAGCCAATTGGATGTCGAGTATTTACGATATGCTGACCTTACCTTTGTACCTTATTATTTTCCTACTCCTTTCCTCCCATTATTTGGATTCTCATAGATACTTATTTCATTCTTTTTTACTCGTAGGCCTCCAAAAATCCTTTGTATGTTCTAGATTCCATTAGAACAGTAACTTTGTTTTTAACCAAATACTTTCTAAATGCCAGGTGCTCTTAGTACTGAGCGTTTTATCTTCTAATCTCATTTGCTCCTCACTACATTATGAGATAGATACTATTATTATTTCCATTTTACAGAATGTGAAACTGAGGATTAGAGAGTTTGTTTTCCAGCCTTGCCCAGAGTCACAGAGACACACATGGTGAAACTGGGGTTCAGGCCCAGGAGGCAGAGCTTGACCCCAGAGTCCTTGCCCTTTACCGTTGCCTTCTGCCACCTTGACTCAGTAGGATGGGAATCACATAGCACATATCCTGACCACAGACACACACACACTCACCTACATACACAGGCAAAAATTAAGCTACACAAGCTGTTTTAAACAAATAACTTATATTTTTTCCCTATGTAAAATATCATTTTATTTATCACATTTAGACTCTGCAGTAAAGCTTTTGAACAGTCTGCCAGCTGGCAGCCTCAGGGTCAGATTATCTGCACAGTGTTTTATTTGGCCCTCAGAACGAGTTTTGAATGTGTTAACTTGGATCAGGCACATACTCCTTGTTCCCCATATTCCCTACCAGACATTTTTTCTAAAACCCTGTCACTCAGTCATTGATGTAATCTGCCTGGCCCCATTAAGCATTCAGATTTGCAGCCTGATAAGTTACTGATAGGAAGGACCATGTATCTAAGTATTAAAACACTCTTAGGGCTTCTCCTCTAACTATAGAATCCAGCAGAATTCTGCCAACAAATGTTCGATATAATCTAATTGGGTACACAACTAACAGAAAATTTAAGAAGGAAATTTGCTTTAAAAACAATTAAGTAGAACAAAGTTGGAGGACTCACACTTCCTGATTTCAAAATTTACTACAAAGCTACAGTAATTAAAGCAGTGTGGTACTGGCATAAAGGCATATAAACCAATGGAATAGAATAGGGAGCCCAGAAATAAACTCACATATATGGTCAAATGATTTTTTAACAAGGGTGCAAACACTGTTCAATGGGGAAAGGATAGTCTTTTCAATAAATGGTGCTGGGAAAATTAGATCCACATGCAAAAGAAGTTGGACCCTTACCTTATACCATACACAAAAATTAATTCAAAATGGATCAAAAACCAAAACATAAGAACTGAAACTATAAAACTCTTAGAAGAAAACACCAAAAACCCCCAAATAACCCAATTCAAAATTGGGCAAAGGACTTGAAGAGACATTTCTCCAAAGAAATACACAAATGGCTAGTAAGACATGAAAAAATTTTCAACGTCATTAGTAATCCAGGAAATGCAAATCAAAACCACAAAAGTAATTGTTTTTCAAACTGCTTTTGATATATTTACTATCACATGAAAATCAGTTTGATACCAATGTGGTACACTACCAACATACTAGGAGTGAAAACTCAGATTCTTCAAACCATTGTTTAAGATCATTTACGAAGTCTTTTTTTGTTTATCAAAAGATAAAACACTTCACATGTAAAAAGTATTACAGGATACATGCCCGATAAGTTCTTATACTGCCACTTTCTGTTGTTTAAGACAAATGTGACTTCTGGAAAGAAAGCATTTTCATTTGCCCTTTTGAATAAAATGTGTAACAGGGAATTTTACTTATTACTTTCTTAGTCTAAAGGAAGACCATGTGCTAGTGAGGAGGGGAGGGTAGTGGAAGTGTGCCCATGCTGGAGCTCTAAACGTAAGTCTCACAGGGGTTTATAGCTCAGTCAGCTCTGTTAGTGTGACGGTACCACTAATTACAACAATTTTCATTTATGTTAGACTTACTTTGATAATTATGCAAGTGAAAGCCTGTTTCATTTTTACGTAGGGCAGTTTATGCATTAGGTAAAGTCACACCTTTTAAACTTTAAAATAATTTTCTTTTAATTTTTAAAATTTCTAAAAGTTATTTTATTTTTTTATGGTTTTTAAGAAAATATTTATTTTATTTATTTATTTTTGGCTGCATTGGGTCTTTGTTGCTGCGCACGGGCTTTCTCTAGTTGCGGTGAGCGGGGGCTACTCTTCGTTGTGGTGCGCAGGCTTCTCATTGCGGTGGCTTCTCTTGTTGCGGAGCATGGGCTCTAGGCCCCCGGGCTTCAGTAGTTGCAGTGCACGGGTTCAGTAGTTGTGGCGCACGGGCTCAGCTGCTCCGCGGCATGTGGGATCTTCCCGGACCAGGGCTCGAACCCGTGTGCCCTGCATTGGCAGGCGGATTCTGAACCACTGCGCCACCAGGGAAGCCCTAAAAATTTTTAAAAACAGTACTATTGGCCTTCCCTGGTGGCACAGTGGTTCAGAATCCGCCTGCCAATGCAGGGCACACGGGTTCGAGCCCTGGTCCGGGAAGATCCCACATGCCGCGGAGCAGCTGAGCCCGTGCGCCACAACTACTGAAGCCCACATGCCTAGAGCCCGTGCTCCGCAGCAAGAGAAGCCACAGCAATGAGAAACCCATGCACTGCAACAAAGAGTAGCCCCCGCTTGCCACAACTAAAGAAATCCTGTGTGCAGCAACAAAGACCCGATGCAGCCAAAAATAAATAAATAAATAAATTTATTTAAAAAACAAAACAAAACAGTACTATTGCTTTCAGATCTACCAATATGTTAAAATATAGTTTGAAATTATATATATGCAACAGGACATCAACAACAAAAATAACCCTGCTGTACTCTGTTTTATTTGTATAACGAAGCCAAACAAACAAAAAATTTGAACATCACAGTTGTAAGTACTAATTTTAAAGAATTTTTATAATTCAGCCAGTTTAACACTGCTCTATTTTATTTCTACAACAAAGCCAGTTAACAACAACAAAAATTTGAATATCACAGTTTTAAGTCCTGATTTTAAAGTTTTATGACTTAGCCAGTTTGTAATGGTTAGGTACTTCCAAAACCAAATATAACTTTCTGTAAAAAATTAAAACAAAAAACTATTCCTTGTATTTTTTGTCTTTCAGAATTTTATAGCATCATAAGAAAAATGGGCAAAAGACTTGAACACTTCCCAAAAGATGATATCCAAATAAATAGTCACTTATGATTTCCATATGTAACACAGACACAAAAGGAAAACGCTAATCCTAATTTTAAAAGGCAGATAATTACAACTTTCAGTCGTATGCGGATGCAAACAATGCTTCAGTCAACATCCTTTTATATGTACAAGTCTCCCCTCTAACACAGACAGCAAGGAGTATTATAGAATTTCTAGGCCACAGGAAGTTAATGTCTCCTTTTAGAATGGATACTGCCCTGTTGCCTTCGAAGACAGTTCCTTCCAACTTAAACTCCTACCAGCAGTACATAAGAGCGCCCGTTTCCCCACGCCCTGATCAATGATGGGTATTATGAGATTCTAAGTTTTTTCCTATTTGATGAATTTTTAAAATGTTACTTGTGGTTTTAGTTAGTATTTATCTGATTACTAGCAAAGTTGAGCATTTTGGCATATGTTTATTGGCTATCTGTCTTTCTGCTTTCTGTCAATTTCCTGTTCATACTAGTCGTCCACTTTTATATTAGGCCGTTTCTATATTGATTTATAGTTCTTTATAAGTCTTCTTATCTTTTCTTGTATATGTTACATATATTTTCTCCATATGTGAACTCTTTTTTCCCCCATGATTCTGCTTTATTTTGTATTGATTAATTGGTTAAAGTATAGTTGGTTTATAATATTATATTAGTTTCAGGTGTACAACATAATGATTCAATATCGATTATATTACTTTTAAAGTTGTTATAAAATATTGGCTGTATTTCCTGTGCTGTACAATATACTCTTGTATCTTACCTATTTTATTATGTATAGTAGTTTGTACCTCTTAATCCCCTGCCCCTATCTAGTGCCCCTCCCCCCATTCCTCTCCCCACTGGTAACCATTAGGTTGTTCTCTGTATCTGTGAGACTGTTTAGTTATTTCCTTTTTTTTAAAAAGATTTTATTTATTTATTTTTTGGCTGGGTTGCATCTTCATTGCTGTGCGCAGGCTTTTCTCTAGGTGCGGTGCGCGGAGGCTACCCTTCGTTGCGGTGCGCGGGCTTCCCATTGTGGTGGCTTCTCTTGTTGCAGAGCACGGGCTCTAGCCATGCAGGCTTCAGTAGTTGTGGCACGTGGGCTCAGTAGTTGTGGCTCATGGGATCTAGACGTGCAGGCTTCAGTATTTGCAGCACGCAGGCTCAGTAGTTGTGGCTCGCGGGCTCTAGAGCGCAGACTCAGTAGTTATGGCGCACAGGCTTAGTTGTTCCACGGCATGTGGGATCTTCCTGGACCAGGGCTCAAACCCGTGTCCCCTGCATTGGCCGGTGGATTCCTTTTTTTTTTTTTTTTTGCGGTACATGGACCTCTCACTGTCGTGGCCTCTCCCGCTGCGGAGCACAGGCTCCGGACGCGCAGGCTCAGCGGCCATAGCTCACAGGCCCAGCCCCTCTGCGGCATGTGGGATCCTCCTGGACGGGGGCACGAACCCGTGTCCCCTGCATCGGCAGGCAGACTCTCAACCACTGCGCCACCAGGGAAGCCCTGGCCGGTGGATTCTTAACCACTGCGCCACCAGGGAGGTCCCTGTTTTGTTATTTTCATTAATTTGTTTTATTTTTTAGATTCTACATATAAGTGATAACATCATATGTGAACTCTTTATATAACAAAACATAATCCTTTGTCATCCTTGTTGCATTTATTTTTCTACATCTGTTTTTCACTTGTTTCTTTTTTTTTTCTTTTCTATTCTAATTGTTTCTTTCTTAACATGTTTGGCAGTTGAGCAGTGGAGCCACCTGGGCTCCACTGGTTGGAAGGTTTCTAGTGTTGGAAGGTTTCTAATTATAGTTTCAATTTCTTAAATAGATTATAGAACTGTCATTTTTTCTATTTAATATTTTTGTGCCAGTGTTGGTAAGTTCTGTTTTTCTAGGAATCTGTTGATTTATCTAAATTTTCAAATTTATTGGCAAAAATATAGTGATGTCCTTTTATTATTTTTTAAACAACTGTAGGATTTGTAGTGATGTATCATTTTTCATTTCTGATGTTAACGTTGTCTTTTTTCCCTTTTTTTATTAGTTACTTGTTTCCAGGGATATCAGTTTATTAACCTTTTTCAAAGAAACAACTTTTGGTTTTATTAATTCTCCCCAGTGTGTATTGACTTCACTTCCATCTTGAAGTGTACATTCAGGGCTTCCCTGGTGACGCAGTGGTTGAGAGTCTGCCTGCTGATGCAGGGGACATGGGTTCATGCCCCGGTCTGGGAAGATCCCACATGCCACAGAGCGGCTGGACCCGTGAGCCATGGCCGCTGAGCCTGCGCGTCCGGAGCCTGTGCTCTGCAACGGGAGAGGCCACAACAGAGAGAGGCCCGCGTACCGCAAAAAAAAAGAAAAAAAGAGTACATTCACTGGGCGTAGAATTCTGGCTGGTGACAGTTTTCTTTGAGCCCTTACTGATAGCATCCCCTGTTTTCTGGCTTCCATCTTTCTCTTTCAGTCAGCAGTCTTGCTCCTTTGAAGGTAATTGTCTTTTTCTGTGGGTGATTTTAATATTTTCTCTTTGTCCTTGATTTTCTACAGTTTGAATAAGATGTGTAGATATAACTTTCTGTTTTTATTAGGATTATGAGTTTTCATTTTATGTCTGTTTTACAAATGGAAATTGTGATTATCTAATGGAATCTGCCTTTTTATTGGTAATTTCTTTATTCTATGTTGGGAAGACCTTGCCAATCTCAGCTGCCAGGTGTTCAAAATTCTGTTCTAGATTTTCTATGGAATTTCAGTATAAAGTGAGAAGTGGAGATCTAAATTGTTCTTGGTGCTATATCCTCAAATTGACGATCAATTATTGTAGCAAATCAATTATTCTAGCAAGTTTTATTAAGTCATATTTTAATTTAACTATTTTCAGTGCCTTTTTTGTATGTTAAAAATCTTACACACAATAGTAGAATCTTTGGGGATTAGCTCTTCGGTGTCAGTGACTGCTTCTGTTTAAAAGGAATATGCTTTAATCAGATTTTATTTAATCTGTGTTCCTCACCAATATTCCAGGAGAGCACCCGTGTTTTTCATGTAAAGTGTCTGGTACAGACGTGAAGCGTTGCTCTGTTGGTGCTTGTGGGAAATTTTACCATGAAGCCTGTGTCCGCAAATTCCCCACTGCCATCTTTGAATCAAAAGGATTCCGCTGTCCCCAGCACTGCTGCTCTGCCTGCTGTATGGAGAAAGATATCCACAAAGCAAGTAAAGGTAAAAACAGAGCTAAGGAAGGGGACAGTTGTTTTTTTTTGTAAGTTCAGTAGCAAACAGTAAGCACATTATTATAAAGAACATCAGGCATTTTCCCTCTGTTTATCTATAGCTATTACAGCTCAGCCACAAAAGATAGTAAGGTAAGTGGATTCTAGGTTCTAATTTAGACCATGGGAAGAAAATTCCATATGTTCAAAATTACCCTTGAACATTCCTTAAACGGGTGCCATATTGGAGACCAGCATCTCTCCAGCACTGGCACAGACACATTTTTCTTTGAGTGACTTCCTGATGAGCACTGCATTTAGGGGCCATACAGCACAGAAACAGCAGAGTCAAACTAGGGAAGAAAAAGATTTTTGTATTACTGTAACCAGCATCACATTGGATCCCAAAAGATCTCATTTTATATCAGCTGATTCTTTCTTACATAGATTCCTTTTTGATTGTCTTTCAACAGGTCGCATGATGAGATGTTTGAGGTGCCCAGTAGCCTACCACTCTGGAGATGCTTGCATTGCTGCCGGCAGCATATTTGTGTCTTCCTACATTCTCATCTGTAGTAATCATTCCAAACGGAGCAGTAACTCTTCCTCTGCTGTAAATGTAGGCTTTTGTTTCGTTTGTGCAAGAGGTGAGTGTCAGCCCTTTCTCTTTATGTCTTTCTGGGTTCATTGGCATATTTCCCCCATTAAAATCGAGTTTCAGTAAAATCCCTGAGAGAGATTAACACTTCCAGTAACTCGTCCCTTTTATAACATTAGACACTCAAACTGTTAGAATATTAATTCTTCCATAAATTAAGCTAAAATCTACATCTGTTTAGTAACTTAGAATTATAAATGAGTTCTTAGTGTTCCTGTTTGGAGCATCAAAAGATTAATCTACACTTGACCCTTGAACCACATGGGTTTGAGCTGCGCAGATCCACTCTGTGCGCATTTTTCTCAGTGGCGTACTCCAGTACTACATGATTGAAGGTTGGTGGAATCCGCAGGTGGTGGGGGGGGCAACTTAAAGTTACAGGGGATTCCAACTGCGTGGCAGTCCACACACCTGACCGCGGCATTGTTCAAGGATCAGCTCTCTTCCCTTGTGCAAACAGTTCTTCTATTCGAAGTAGACTCTTCCCATGTCATATTCTTTAATCCAGAGTTTCCAACTAATTGAGATTTCACTTGGAAGGCAAGAAGAGCACATTTATTTTTTAATTGTTTATGTTGTATTTTATCATGTTTTGGTCTGGCATTGAGGAAGACCTGGTGGAATACAGCCAAGGCAACATATGTGGTGTATTAGTTAAGAGCCTGCAGTACAGGCTTTCTTACTTGCCAGCTGTTGATATTTAAGTCTGCCACTTAAGATTGATCGCTTCAAAACAATATTGCGTCCCTGAGGGCATCAGTGAACTTGAGTTCGTAATAAATATAAAGTAGAACTTCTTCAGTTGAATATGATACAGAGTACCTAACTTTACAGAGCGTCTCAGCTATATTATAATAAAAGAATTTTTAGTGTTTAGTAAGCATTTTAGAAACAACTAATATCCCCAAGTGCATTTTTTTTTGTTTTGTTTACTCATAAGTGCTAAGTTTTCTAAACTTCCCTTAGTGTGAAATATTTGAAAGGACTGTGTGGCATATCAGGCCTGTTAGATTATATTTAGCCCATACTGAAAATGAAGTTTTGGATCATGTTTTGTTTTTTATTTGTTTTTGGTTTTTTGTTTGTTTTTTTATTAATTTATTTATCTTTTTTTTTATTATTATTTTTGGCCACTTCGGGTCGTCTTTGCTGCACGCACGGGCCTTCTCTAGTTGCAGCGAGCGAGGGCTACTGTTCATTGCGGTGCGCGGGCTTCTCATCATGGTGGCTTCTCCTGTTGCGGAGCATGGGCTCCAGGCATGCGGGCTTCAGTAGTTGTGGCACGGGGGCTCAGTAGCTGTGGCTCCTGGGCTCTAGAGCGCAGGCTCAGTAGTTGTGGTGTATGGGCTGAGTTGCTCCGCGGCATGTGGGATCTTCTTGGACCAGGGCTTGAACCCGTGTCCCCTGCACTGGCAGGCAGATTCTTAACCACTGCGCCACCAGGGAAGTTCCTGTTTTTGTTTTTTTGCCTTAGGAGACAGTTCTTTTAATTTGGTGAAAGTACTATAGAGTATTTTTAATAGAATTTAGCTAGTATGATAGATCTTGAGTTGTTTTGCTTTTGAAACTCTCATTAAAAAAAAGAAAAATAACCAGAGGGGGTGGACGGTACAAGATTAAGTAAGTGGTAGTCCTTTCCATGGCAGCCTCCTGGGTCCATTGTACACACTGCTTTGAGTTTTTCAGTTTGGAAGTGCGCGGGGCGGTCTGCAGGTAGAAGGAAGTGTTGTGTAGAGTAGTGACGACAGCTGCGTCCTGCTCTGAAGTCTGGATGGCACGGGGGAAGAAGGTCTGAAGTGTTTCCTGCCACACTGTATTAGCCAAAGAAATAAAAAGTCACGTGCCTTTTCCATCTCTCCACTCCTAAGAAAATAATGCTAGGATGAAAATACTGAATTATCAACTGAATGACTAGCTTTAGAGACTTTCAAATAGATGAGTGTCAGTGATAACATAAAGTCTATCACTTTGTAAATACGTTATTCTACCCTTCTAGGCACTCACTTTTACTAGGAGGGGTGGAGGGGTGTGGGCGTGTAGGTGTGTTGGTGTGTGTGGGTGTGTGTGTAAGTAACTGAGCCAACATTTTAAATACCAAGTTTAAAACTATCATGTTGGCTTACTTTGGAGTATATTCTGAATCAAGTACCATCAGTTAAGTATATCGACCAATATTTTCTTTTGCTCTGTTTCATTTAATAATTGGGTGCCCTTTAAAGCAGGTGTTTTCCTTTAAGATAGATAGAAAACGACCCATTGTCAAGGAACCTAGTTTTAGAGAAACTTCTAACCATTTTGTTAAGTTTAAGTTATATGCCTTGATTAAAAGCTTGAGATAATGGAAATGAGGGGAAAACTCATGTTTTAACAACAGGATGCTGTTTGCATCTTATCAATTTGGCAATTATTCTGAAAGATGTGCTGTATTTAAATGCCTCTTTAAAGAGCAAGATTATTTAATCCCCAAATATTTTAACTGCAACTTTGCACAGTAAACAGAAACTCTCATTTTCCTTTCCAGAATTTTACAGAAACTTATTCTAAATAGATCAGATGTTGGGATTTGAGAAGGGCTTAAAAGTTCTCCGGAAGTAAATGATATGTGTTCTTTTACCAGAATTTATAGAGGTCTTCTTTTTTAAGGAAATCTAACTATAATAAATCCACACATGAAAAGGGATACTTCAATTGTTTATGTTTTGGTGTTAGAAAACTCAGCTTGTTTTGCCTTTGTTTCTTGTCGCGTACAGTTTCTCCCTCCGCACAGAGGATTTTTGTCTTAGTTCTTGGTTGTTTAAAATCATTAAGCTAATTCTTTTTCTTTTTTTTTTTTTGAATAAGTTTATTTATTTATTTTTGGTTGCATTGGGTCTTCGTTGCTGCACGCGGGCTCTCTCTAGTTGTGGCGAGCAGGGGCTACTCTTCGTTGCATTGCGCGGGCTTCTCATTGCAGTGGCTTCTCTCACTGCAGGGCACGGGCTCTAGGCGCGCAGCCTTCAGTAGTTGTGGCGCACGGGCTCGTTTACTCCATGGCACGTGGGATCCCCCCAGACCGGGGCATGAACCTGCATCCCCTGCATTGGCAGACGGATTCCCAACCACTGCCACCAGGGAAGCCCTAAGCTAATCTTTAGGACTGAAATATCTGGAAGTATTTTTAGAAATGCTTCAGCATTTAGAGAAACATTCCTCCTCCCCTGCCCCGCATGGTGCCACAGGGTGTGTGCAGTTATATTTCAGTGTAGTATAGATTCTTCAGTATTTCCTTTCATCTGGAGGGTGGTGTAAAATAAAAGTTACTTAATATTCTAAGTTGTTCTTTCTTATTTAAAAGCCATTGCACCACTTTTCTCTGTTAAATGTATGAAATGTTCATTCAACATTGTATAACCTTTATTCGAAAATTCTTATGTATTGCCGATTAGCAATTTCAAGTTCCATTCACATGAGAAATATCAGTATTTCTTGAATCTGCCTCAGTGTAGGATAGCATCAAATGAAGATAAAATCCACAGAAAATAGTAAATGGTCACCCCTTTAAAAACAAAACTCTTCCCTCTTCTCAAAATGATCTCTATGAAACTGCGGTCATGATTTGACCAGTAACCAAATAGAGAAAGTTCCCCTGGTCTCAGAGGTCCTGGGTTTAGGAGTGGCCGTAGCTACAGGATGGACTTAACTCAGGGGAAAGGTGGGTGTCACGGGTAGTTTAGAGCAGATGCTGTTTTCCTCCCAACAGGACAGCTGTACTGGTAGATTGAAAGGACTGTTTTTATAAACCCTTAAGTTGGTAAGCGTTTAAGTCAGTTATTTTCATGGCAGGACAAAACTTTAACTGTTTGCATTACCTCAGTGAACTTCAACAACTTATATCTTCTCTAAAGTCATGTATCATACTGATAGAGAAAAGCTTCATTATCTGGCTGAGAAAGCTGGAATTTGAGGGTATCTAAAGATCTGAGCAGAGAGGAGAAGAAGCCCAATTCTGCCTTTCAGCGCTGCTTGATGTATTGAAGGTGACCAGGGTCTTTAGTGTGTCACGTAGACAGTTCTTATTTCCAGCAATTAAGTGATACATTATTTTGTTCTTTGGGTTGTCGTCATAGTACTTCTAAACCTTAAGGAATGTAGCTTTGTTTTCCAGAGGGGGTTTTCAGAATGACGTCAAAGCAGTTTACATCCTCAAATTAAATTGGAGTTTCTTTCTGGGTGTATAGGTTTCTGTATAGGGATAAGGCATTGAGTAGCTTAAACTCCTTTTAATAACGATGGAAAGCCTTGAGTAGCTTAAACTCCTTTTAATAACGATGGAAAGCCTTGTCTGTCAGATCTTTTCTTTTCCTATTCTTTCCCCCCCCAGCTTTAAGCACAGCTACATAGTAGGTGTTGGTTTATTTTTTCCTCACGGAATCATGGGTAGTTTCATTGCAGCTCACATCTTTCTGTTTGTCTCGTATAGGGCTGATAGTGCAGGACCATTCAGACCCCATGTTCAGTTCCTATGCCTATAAGTCCCACTACCTACTGAACGAATCAAATCGTGCAGAGTTGATGAAATTACCTATGATTCCTTCTTCGTCAGCTTCCAAAAAGAAATGTGAGAAAGGTAATAATCAAAATAGTTTATCTCTTACTTTTATTTTTGCATTTCCTATTTTTTCTCTTTAAATGAAGGGGGGAAATGTATACCTGTCAAGCACCATCTGTTGCTTTTGGTAAATTCTACCTTGGTGGCTGTGGCTGTCTTCATATGGCTGCAAAATTATTAAAAAGGGCTTAAAATAATTCCATTATGACAAATTTTTACTTACTCTTCTCCTTGAATAAATTTTCACACCTTCCATGTATCTATAGTCATTAAAATTGAAAGACTAGGATTCTGCTTAATATGGAAGCATGTTCTGAGGGCTCTTCCTCTTTTGCCTGATGTAGAACCGTATCATTCATGTTAGAATAGAATAGACGTGATATAATTTGTTACTAACTTTCAGCTAAATAACAAGACAGGTTATAGAGGGAAACAGAGATACTGACACTTAAAATTTTGATTCTGAAATACATTCTGTCATTTTGTTTCTTAAATGTTTTTGTTATGGTGCTATGAAAACTAGTTGCCCTTCTCTTAGGAGACATTGGTGGGCAGCTGGGAAAATGCTGCAAATACTGGATAGTGAAAGGCAGCCCAGCTGAATTGAAGAATTGCTAATAGATAATTTATCCACTGAGATCCAAGAGCTAAATGTATATTTATATTCTCCAAGTTAATTTAATCTATGGAAGAAAAATCTTGTGTTTTGCTTTATATAGCCTACATGTAATAAAAGGGAAAAAAGTGGTTTAACAATAATGTATTATTTGGGGAGTTATCCCAGAGGGTAAAATAAATAACTTGGAAGGTGAAAGCCTTTTCCTGTATACATTGCCATTATGATCTGAGGCCAGGCTCAGAATCTTTAAAGAAAATTCAATTCTTTTTTTTTTTTTTTCATGCTTTGTGTTGCCTGCTGATGACGTATGTTTGCTGTTTGTCAGACATCTGAAGTGGCAACCCATGACTAAAAAAAAGTATAACTAAGCAAGTTGATTAGAACCCATGAAGAGGGAGGTTGGAGAGACTGTTGACTCTTTTGTCTGTTTTCTGTTGAAGTCACAGTATGGCATCTTACTGGTGATACCAACTGTTTCCAAAACAAAGATGGACATGGGTCTGACTAATTCCATAGTGCAATAAAATTAGACTACCTGAGGCATTTTAGGAAATGCCTTATTTTCCTGCTGGCGCCTTTATAAAATTAGACTGATTCAATTGTCGTTTACTTTCTTTTCAGTACTCGGTATTGACCTTGACATGAATTGAAATTATTTTGAGCCCTCTGTTTGCTTAGCTTGAACCATATCTTTCTTCTCTCGCATCCTAAAGCAGTTTTCTTGCATAGCACCAAGGTGGATTGTTCATATTTTTATTTTTCTATTTCCCTTGTGTATTTTTGTCAAAAAATCGTGATGATTTTCACTGATGATTCAGGGTCTGTATTTCCTCTGAAATAAGACTTAAAATTTAGGACTGTTCCATAATGTTAAAAAATGGCCAGACTGACCTTTCCACACCAACCCTAATAATCACTTGTCCTCTAAAGGTATTTGCAAAGACCGCTCTCCCTATCGGTCATTTCTTTCTGATGGAAAAATGAATTATCTCATTTTACTTTAAACTTACAGAAGAATTCCCTACCTAGGCTAAGAGCACTCAGGCAGCTAATCTCTAGGTTGGAGAATTGGAACAATTAATCCATATTGAGATCTGCAGACAAAGGGGAAAATCCCAATGATTGAAGTAAAAGCTTTTAAGCAGAGGAAATATAGTAATTTAATTCATCACTGATTGTATATGGATTTTCTTTTTGTTTTTATGTTAATCAGTTAGAAGTTTGAAAGTCTACAGGAAGACGAGATTTTCTGGAAAATTGATAGCAAACCCTCAAAAGGTTGGAGCATGTGATTTGATAAAGATGTATAGAGGGCTCTTAACCTTTTGCTTATGAGACTTTAAATCTCAGTACACTCATGGGTTGTAGACTTGGTTTTCCAATAGAAAGATTTTTTTTTTTTTCCAGTAAATGTCTTTATTGCATTTCATTTTCAGTGGTTAACATTCTTTTCTGTCACTTGTTGAAATACAACAATAAAGAGAAAATACAATAAAGAGATTTCTCCCCGAAATCTCTTTAATTTTTTGGATTTAAAAATAGTATTGTTTTGTTTGCCGCACCTGCTTTGGTCTTGATCCAGAGATGGTTTTGTGTATTTAAAAGGAGAGGATTTTGCTAGGGTACTTGGAGGCATCTCCTTGTGTGTGGTACTTGATTCTACACTGATACTTACTTAGTTTATGCTATAAAGCAGTGGTTCTCAATATGACATCAGGAAATATTACAAACAAAATTCTGAACTATATTTAACAGTTCAGAAAGTCTAACAGAATCAGACATTTGTGTAAAATACAGTGGTGTGAGTTTCTTTATATTTGGTTATGCTTTTAGCAATTTAATGTGATAATACCAGTTTTGTTATTGGGATCAGAAGCTCTGATTGGCTGTTATATATTTCTTTGGTTAATTAAAACAGAAGAAAATAATTGTTACTTTTAAAATGTTTTTTGGTTTTGGTGGGTTTTTTGTTTGGTAAAATATTTGAAAACATAATGGATCCATGAGAAAGGGCAAGGGGATCCTTGGTGATGAAAAAGTTGCAAACCACTGCTTTATAGCCTGTTTGACTTTATTTGTCTTCACTGAAAAGGTAATGATAATATAATCACCAATTCAAGATTCTTTTCCTTTTTTGTATTCTTACATGGGAAGAAAAAAGTACTGGTCAACCTATTGGCTGTTTTCATTCTTGCTAATGTTGTTATAAAGGGATGTAGTTAACTGTGCCACTGGATTAAAATACAAAGATGACCATTGCTTGCTTTCTTAGCTCTCAAGGAGAAAAAGAGAGTTGCTACATATTTCTCTGAAAATCTGTTCTCAAATCTACTCAGTCTAAAGATTTTATGCATCTATTTGTCATATGTTAATAGTCTTAGCTGCCTGCTAAACTGGTACTTCAGTAGCCCACATTTTAGAGGGATAAAGAGTAATGTTTTTCCTACTACTCAAAGGCTTTGAGTTTCTGGCCACTGAAGCCCTCCCTGGAAAGGGCTACTTCAGCTAAATCTGTTCATTGCTTTGTATTTTAATCCATCACTAAAATATAACTCAGTCCCTTGGTTAATTTCCCTCAATCTGAATCAAATTTAATGCAGGTAAAAGATAACTTTCTCTCTTGTCTCTCTCTCTTTCCTCTTTTCTCAGTTATTAAGACTGTTTGTTTGTTTCAAGGTGGAAGATTGCTCTGCTGTGAGTCGTGCCCGGCTTCCTTCCACCCGGAGTGCCTGAGCATAGAGATGCCAGAAGGCTGCTGGAATTGCAATGACTGTAAAGCTGGCAAGAAACTACATTACAAGCAGATTGTTTGGGTCAAATTGGGAAATTACAGGCAAGTTTTTCCAAGGACAAAGAGGAAGTATTCAGTTACTGTTCAGTAGTTCATAGCCTGTACACAAAGTGGCTAGGAGATAGGTAGAAAAAGCAGCACAGTGCTGCAACTTCCTTAGAAACAGAAAGAGAAGAAACATAGTTTGAGTCTGGGTTTTTAGAAGACTGGGAAGGTTAGTGGTTGATAGATATTTTTTATGAGTTGGTTGACTTTTGTTTTTAAGTTCTGAAAGTTACTTTTTCCTAATGGACTATGGTACTAATAGATTTTAAAATAAAAGCTTTCATGTGGAGAGTGGGGAAGATTTTTTTTGTTGCACTCTAATTAGATTTATATTAATTTCTGATTTCTAATAAAGTTAAGAGTTTATATCCTGGCCAAAATAGCTCTTTTTACCCCTAAATCTAGTCCATTATAGTTCTAGCTAGAAGCTCTAAATTGTGTGCAAAGAGAGAGCTTTTTTAGAATTTAAAGAGAGAGATTATTTCATTAGGAGCCTTTAGATCTTAAGGTAATGAAGCAAGAAGTATGTGTGATTGCCATTATTTTAATAAATCTTCCTCCTTTTAAGAAGCCTGTTTTTAACAAGCCTTTAAGTGAACAGGAATAATGATGTTTTTTTAAACTCTGCATTTTACATTTTGAGGCATATGTTTATAATTTTACTAAGAAAATAGATACTATTCAAGAGGACACACAGAGGACTTTGAAGGCAGTGAAAATGCTCTGTATAATATTATAATGTTGAATAAATGCCACTATGCATTTGTCTAAACCCATAAAATGTACAACACCAAGAGTGAATTCGAAGGTAAACTAGGTGATTATGATGTGTCAGTGTAAGTCCATCCTTGGTTTAAAAAAAACACAAACACACACACATAGTAGAGTTCTGCTTTTCAATTAGAATCCTAAGTATAATATGTTTCTGTAGAATTTCAAACATACTGTAATTTTTTTTAACAAGGGCTATGTCATTTTCTCTGTTTTAAATACACTGCTTGCTTACCTATTTAACCTTAAAAACTTAGTTTTTAGCTGAGATAAGGGGCATTGAGAAGCTCCCCCCCAGCTATTTTTTTTTAACATATGTCGGGGAAATCTCCAAGCTCTTTTTAAAAAATGGACAGTTTGAATACATAAATAATTTTATACTTTATGGCAAAAGATACAAAGTTTTAAAAGGCAAATATCAAACCAGGGGAACTCTTCTACTCTCAGTAAGAAAAGAAAAATACCTTCCCTAGAAAAAGGAGCTGGGCTTCCCTGGTGGCACAGTGGTTGAGAGTCTGCCTGCCGATGCAGGGGACACGGGTTCGTGCCCCGGTCCGGGAGGATCCCACATGCTGTGGAGTGGCTGGGCCCGTGAGCCATGGCCGCTGAGCCTGCGTGTCCGGACCCTGTGCTCCGCAACGGGAGAGGCCACAACAGTGAGAGGCCCGCGTACCGCAAAAAAAAAAAAAAAAGAAAGAAAAAGGAGCAAAGAAGAGAAAGAGCCAGTTTGCAAAGGAATAGAAAATAGACATGTAAAAAATGCTCAGCCTCACTAAAAATCAATGTACATTAAAAACAAAGAGTTTATTTTTCAGTTAACAGACTTGCAAAGGTTTAAGAGTAATAATTTTGCAGCTCAGGAGGGCATGGGGAGACAAGTGCTCCTGTCCAAGTAAGGCATCACATATCAGACTTGTAACTGTGCATCCCTTTGACCCAGTAGTTCCCCTTCAGGGAATTTATCTAAGGAAAAGAATTGGACAAATGGGCAGAAGTGTACTTATAGGGGTGTTCATTGCAGTATTATTTCTAATTGCAAAAATTTAAATAATCCAAATGTTCAGTCAGTAGGGTATTTGTCAGATAAATTGTAGTGTATCCATATTTTAGAATACCTGGAAGCCAAAAGAAGGAATATGCAGGTGCGTATAGTAACATGGGAGGGTATCCACAATATATAGTTAATTTTAGGAAGTATGTTAAACAGTATATACATTATCTCTCCATGTGTTTATACAACTTTTAAAAACTGTAGATCTAGATATAATATGTTTTTATTATTACCTGGAAAAAAAACATCTAATGTTAATAGTCTGAGGCATGAGATTATTAGGGGGAGCCATTTTCAGTTTTTCTGTTATACATTTCTGCACTGTTTTAATTTTTAAAAGAAACACACATTGCTTTTTTTTCCATAAAGTTACACTTAATAATTTTAAAGGTATAGTCTTTTTTTTAATTGAAGTGTAGTTGATTTACAGTGTTGTGTTGTACTAATTTCTGCTGTTACAGCAAACTGACTCAGTGATACACATATATACATTTGTTTTTTATATTCTTTTCCATTATGGTTTATCCCAGGAGATTGGATATAGTTCCCTGTGCTGTACAATAGGACCTTGTTGTTTATTCATCCTATGTATAATAGTTTGCATCTGCTAATCCCAAACTCCCAGTGCATCCCTCTCCCTCCCCTCCAGCCCCCTTGGCAACCACAGGTCTGTTCTCTATGTCTGTGAGTCTGTTTCTGTTTTGTAGATAGGTTCATTTGTGTCATATTTCAGATTCCACATATAAGTGATATCATATGGTATTTGTCTTTCTCTTTCTGACTTTCTTCGCTTAATATGATAATTTCTAGATGCATCCATGTTGCTGCAAATGGCATTTTTCATTCTTTTTTATGGCTGAGTAGTATTCCATTGTATATATGTACCACCTCTTCTTTATTCATTCATCTGTCGATGGACATTTAGGTTGTTTCTGTGTCTTGGCTATTGTGAATAGTGCTGCTGTGAACATAGGGGTGCATGTATCTTTTTGAATTATAGTTTTGTCCAGGTATATGCCCAGGAGTGGGATTGCTGGATCACATGGTAACTCTATTTTTAGTTTTCTGAGGAACCTCCGTGCTGTTTTCCATAGTGACTGCACCAACTTACATTCCCACCAACAGCGTAGGAGGGTGCCCTTTTCTCCACACCCTTTCCAGCATTTGTTATTTGTAGACTTTTTAGTGATGGCGATTCTGACCAGCACACATTGCTTTTATAATTAAAAATATATATCTTTCCAGGAGGGGATGGGGGCAGGTTTGACAAATAATAGATAAGACATTCCTGGATAAGAAATATCTAAAACAGTGTAAGGAGCCTTTAGATCTTCAAACACATTTCAGAATATTTCCTTTTTAAAAGTTTTTTTGCCTTTTTTTTGAAATATAATTGACATTATATTAGTTTCAGGTATACAACACGATGACTCGACATTGTCTGTATTGCAAAACGATCACAATAAGTCTAGTTAACATCCGTCACCATATATAGTTACACATTTTTTTTCTTGTGATGAGAACTTTTTTTGTGTGTGGTGAAGGAGGGTGCAGTGTTTATGACAGGGAGCCAAGCTAGGAGTTCAGGACAGCTAGTGCCAGAAAAGCCTGAACTCCGATGAGAACTTTTAAAGTTTGCTCTCTTGGCAGCTTTCAAATATAGTCTCTTAGCAGTGACTGTAGTCACTGTGCCGTACATTACATATTTCCTTTTTTAAAAAACTTATGAATACGAAAATATATTTGACTTAATTTTAATACTTAAATTTTAATCACATTACATTTTTTTAACATCTTTATTGGAGTGTAATTGCTTTGCAATAGTGTGTTAGTTTCTGCTATATAATAAAGTGAATCAACTATACGTATACCTATACCCCCGTATCCCCTCCCTCTTGCGTCTCCCTCCCACCCTCCCCATCCCACCCCTCTAGGTGGTCACAAAGCACCGAGCTCATCCCCCTGTGCTATCACATTACATTTTAAAGAAGCCCAAAGCAGTGCTCCCATTCACAATTCACTGAGATTTCATATGCAGCTCATATTCTTCTTGTTCATTTTGCAAAGACTCACATCCATGAACTAATTCTTAATGTATTTTTTCCAATCAGGCCTTTCTGGGCCCCACGAAACTGTTTCTTTTCAATAGCTAGTTATTCTGCTGTGAAGCTTCCTGGGGGAGGTGAGTGCCTGGAACAAGGCTGGCAGAAAGCGTGCCTCTGTCTACCTGAGCCAGTGCTCGCACTTACCGCGAGCTCCCGGCACGCCTTGACGCGATTCGGAAATACGACCACCGCCCAGCCTGCTTTGAGGGGGAGCTAAATACTGATTACACAAAAGAGTGTTGTTTTGTTTTAACAATTTGAGCACAGACTTCTACCCACGTTTTTAATTAACTCTTAGATGGACACGGAGTGCTTTTAGGTGAAGCGTGTTCTTGGTCGCACTATAAATCTGGGAATGCGACCGTGCCATCATTTATCTTCTCAGTAATGTCGTTGTTCATTAAATAAACAATTTTATTAGGCATCTATAAATAAGAGACTGAAAGAAATTTAAGTTTGTATATATCTACTCTTGGTATCGATGATCTTATATACTACAATTCCTGACTTGCCCAATTGTGGGAAACTGTCCAGTGAGCCTCACAGGTGGTTCCCTCAGTGATTGCTGTGGACACAGTCATCGTTGCATGAAGGAGTTATGTTTTCAGTCCTGTCCCAAATCTCCCATTTATTATGATCTAAGATGAATTAGATTCTGAAATATACACTGATATAAACCTAGTACATTTGACCAGAAAGTATTTATCCTGGTTGATTAAAGAGTCAGAAAACACCAGTTTGAATGGGAGTGGGCATTCTTTACTGTAGCATCAGTTTATTCTCAAATGATGCCCTTGATTACTAGGAATAAAGACAGACTTGGTATTAAGAATGTCACATTTGGAGAAAAACATGACTTTCCTAGGACTGAAATCTGGTTTGGAATATTATTGGTAAATTCTGATTCTTAAGTTGTATAGTGGTTTCATTGTTACTTTATTATTATGCTTTCTTTTCATGATATACATTCTTTTATAAATATCAAATATTAATTTTTTAAGGAAGAAACTAGATTGGGTGTTTAGGGCCTAGTTTGTTTAGTCTGTGTTCACTATTTCATTCATTGTGTTGTTAAATGACGTGTGGTTTGGGCAGGATTAAAGATAAGCGAGGTATTTTGTGTCCTTAGATTCTGAATAAAAATTGCGAAGTACACAACCTTTGTTTTTTGGCTCCCAGCAGCCACGTAAAGCGTAGTGCGATTTCATCCTCCTGCTTTCAGGTGGTGGCCAGCGGAGATCTGCAACCCCCGGTCTGTGCCACTCAACATCCAGGGCCTCAAGCACGACCTGGGGGACTTCCCCGTGTTCTTCTTCGGTTCTCACGACTACTACTGGGTACACCAGGGCAGAGTGTTCCCTTACGTCGAAGGAGACAAAAGCTTTGCTGAGGGACAGACTAGTATTAACAAGACCTTCAAAAAAGGTACGTTGGACAACGTTCACAGTGGCTCAGAACTAACACCCCTGGGTTGATCTCTCCACACCTCCTAACTTGCATAAGATGTGTTTCTGGTGTTAGAGAGTTTTCACCAGGTGTTATGATCCGGCCTCCATAAGTTTCCAATTACATTAGAACCACATCACAATCCAGTCAGCTGGAAAAATACATTCAGTGTAGTAGACTGTGCTGTGTACGTGAAAGGAGCTCCCTCAGTGATCTTACTACAAACATAGAGATTATTCTGGAAATACATAGTCTTCTTAATCAAGTGAAGCTCCTTTGTAAGATAGTAAGACTAAATGCTTCCCAGGAAGAGCCTTACAGCTGCTTTTGCAACAAGTTGCCAGGAAGTTTAGCTTTCTGGGTAAGAGTAAAGTGAATTTAAATCTGGTACGAGGTAAAGAGCTGCTCTCTGGTCCACGTGGAAACCTCTGATCATTGAAGTGGGACCTCTCCTCCGAAGCAACAGCCTGCACAGGGCACAGTGTTCAGCCGTAAAGGAGTTATATCCTGTTTCAGTGTTACCCTGTCCTGGTGGTAAATGGTTATTTCCAGAATATAATTTTAAAAAGAAACCCTCCGGCCAGATTCAGTGTGTTGGGAAGGCAGGGTAAAACTAATCTCTTAATGTTTTTTGTTTATTTGGTTTTTGGTATTTATATACTTTGTTTGGTCTTATTGGCAGCGTTGGAAGAAGCTGCAAAACGTTTCCAGGAATTGAAAGCGCAAAGAGAAAGTAAAGAAGCACTAGAGATTGAAAAAAACTCAAGAAAACCCCCTCCTTACAAACACATCAAAGTGAGTCTTTACCCGTGAAAACATTGCTCTTTGACAGACAAGATGAAATGCATTGCTCTCTTAGTAGTTAGAGGCCCTTGTTGTCTTATAAAAACTTTTGCTAATTACCACCCAGTCTTCTGCAGAACAACCTGAGAGCTTCTGTTGGAGTATCAGCCGGGAGCCGGGGTTGCTGCCCTGGGTTGATGGGGGCTCTGATGAGCCCCTCACACCGAGGAGCAAATACGTTTGATGGGGAAACCTGTTCTTGATCCATCAGTTTGCCGTGTGACCGAATAAAAATATAGGGATTTAGCCCCTTTCTTCCAGACAGCCCACAGTGGTTTTCAGTTTTGAAATTGTCATCAACTGGTAGAAGGAGAAATACACAGGATAAATAAGTGAGAACTCACATCAGGTTTTGATATTTTTGTCAACTAAGGAGAGACAGCTATTAGTCTTAGCTTATTCATGGGGAAATTATGATCAAGATAAAGAGCCTTTCTCAGGGTCACACCACAGGGCAGTAGCAGAGCCAAGAGGGCCTGGGTGTTTCCTGTGTCCTGTTCAAATTCCTCCCTCCCATTTGTGATTTTGTTGTTCAGGCTAACAAAGTGATAGGAAAGGTACAGATCCAGGTTGCAGACCTGTCAGAGATTCCCCGCTGTAACTGCAAGCCGGCTGACGAGAACCCGTGTGGCTTGGAGTCCGAGTGCCTGAACAGAATGCTGCAGTACGAGTGTCACCCGCAGGTGTGCCCGGCAGGGGAGCGCTGCCAGAACCAGTGCTTCACCAAGAGGCTCTACCCGGACGCAGAAATCATCAAGACGGAGCGGAGAGGCTGGGGCCTCAGGACCAAAAGGAGCATCAAGAAGGTAGCGTGGGATGGGGGCAGTGGCGGAACAGACCAGGACCTATGCCTCTTAGAAATGCTTCAATAAGGATTAAATACATGGGGATTTATTCCAGAATTTTGAAACTTCCGAAGCTGAGAGTTTGGCACTTCTTGAGCAAAGAGGGAGCAGTAAAAAGAGGTAGTAATAAAATACACATAACACACCATTGTGAAGCAATTATACTCCAATAAAGACGTTAAAAAATTTTTTAATTAAAAAAATAAAATACACATAACCTTTGGGTTTCCTATGATCAGTCAAAAAGGAGAAGGGACACTGGTAATTCTATTTGAAATAATTTTTACTTGTTAAGCAAACTAGATTTAAAATATGTAAAGGAAAAAGAGTAAAGTTAAGGGCGTACTGAGACAGAAACTAGCAACCCCAGGACTTTGCTCCAACATCATAATTCATTAGCCATGAAGCCCTGGTCAAGTCACTTAACCTCGCTGAGCCCCAGTTTTTTCATCTCTAAAATGGACATAATTCCTGCCCTACATGTTTAAGAGTTGTTGCTAGTCTCAAACTAGATCATAGATACAGAAGCAACTGGAAAAAGTTGAGATCTTTGATACTTATAAATTATCTTCATTCTTATACTTTGAAGCAATTTTTCAAAGCAGTCTCTTTGTTTAACATGAGAAATACATGTCCATTGTAGAAGATATTTTAGTGCAAATAGCTCAAAGAAAATTGAAAATCACCAGTAAATCCTGCTATTCAAACAGTGGCTCTCAACCTTTAGATATCCTGAGAATCTTCCGGGGTCCTTGTTAAAACAGTGCCACCTGAAATATTGGTGACAGGCCTGAACAATCTGTTTTAAAACAAGCCCCCACCTCCACCCTTCCCCCCACCTGCCAACATATAGAACTTGGAGCCGTGTTTAGTGAGAGAAGACAGGTCTAGTGGGAATTTAAAATTATTCTTGGCATTTTTCTGCCTTTTAAAAAATCACCTTTGTCATGAAGAAATACCATATAATGTAGTAAAGAAAATCAAACAATACAAAAACAGATAATAAAGCGTGAAATTCCTCCTTCACCCTCAAATGGACAGGACCATTGTCCATAGGTTGGTATGTAGCCTTTTAGAACATTTTCTATGCAATTCTACACATAAACACATATGCAAATACATATTCATATATTCTGTATTTGTAGGGTTTTTTAAACATCAATATAATCATACATATTATTCTTTTTTCCCACTTAATGTATCAGAAAATTATTTTTATGGCCGTAATACAGATTTCACCTCATTGTTTTTCATAGTCTCATTGTATTCCATAGTAAAATGTACCATCATTTACACAGCCTGTTTTCCAATAAATGTGTGTGTGTGTGTGTGTGTGTGTGTGTGTGTGTGTGTACACACACACACACATTCTTTCATTCTGTTGATCATCTGTCATCCGTTTCTGTAGGTCAGATTGCTTGGGTGAAGCTCACTCATTCAGCACGTGTTTGTTCAGCGGCTTCCCTGTGCCTGGGGCTGTGCTAGGCACTTGGAAGACAGCAGTGAGCAGGACACCTTTGTGAGTCCACCAGGGACAGATGATAGACATGTGGCGCCACTTACCACCAAATGCCACCAAGAAAAACAAAGCTGTCAAAGAGGGTAGGGGTGACAGGGACTGGGTTCAGGAAGGTCTGACCCGAACGTGTGAGCGAGGAGGGCGTGCAGGCACGTGGAAGAGCAGGCCGGAGTGAAGGCCCTCCTGCGCCAGGACAGCAGGGAGCTGGAGAGGGAGCAGAGGAGGGCCGGGGAGGTGGGCGGGTGGCAAGGTAGAGGGGCAGCGGGACCAGGTTGTGCGGGGCCTCGTCGGCCTCGGGACAGGGACTTCTGGCGGAGTTTAGTAGGGAGGGCGTCCGTCTGCCTCGATGTGTTGGTTTTCTGTTGCTGCTTAACAGGATAACCACAGACTTGGCAACTTACAGCATAACACACAGCGTACTATCCCACAGATCCTATAGGTCAGTGCGTAGCTGGGTCCTCTACGTAGGGGCTCACCAGGTTGTGGTCAGGGGACTGACCTGGCTGGATTCTCATTCTTGTGCCTCAACTAGGGAAGGATCCGGCTTCCCAGCTTGCACGGCTGCTGGCACAGTTCTGTTCTTCACGGCGCTAGGTCTGAGAGCATTAGGTGTTTTGGGTTTGGGTTTGTGGTTATTGTTGTCTTGCTGCTCTTGGCTTCCAGAGGCTCCTGCAGTTCCCTGCCAGATGGGGTTCTCCAACAGGGCTGTTTGCTTCCTTACAGCCAGCGAGGGAAAGAGACGCTCCAGCAGGATGGATGCTGAAGCCCTAATGTAACAAACTCACGTAATCACATCCTGTCACTTGGGCCACATTCTGTTGCTTAGAAGCAAGTCACAGGTCCTGCTGTCTCCAGGGGAGGGGATTACACAACGGCGTGAGCACCAGCAGGCAGGGGTCACTGGGGCCACCTTAAGAGTCTGGGCTTCAGAAGAATAACTTGGGCTGTACTGTGGGGAATTTATGATCATGGAGAGAGAGCAATAAAAAGGAGACCATTACAGTCCCGGAGAGAGATGCTGGTGGCCTGGACTAACTAGGGTTGTAGTTGAGTAGGAAGGAAGTGGTTGGATTTCTGACATTTTAAAGGTAGAGCCAACGGGATTTGCCAATGCATTGGGTTTGTGGATTGGGTCGCCTGGTCAAAGGCCATCTGTGTTTAGAATGGCATCATATAATGCACATGTTTTGATATTACTTTAATGCCCTGCATATCACTTGCAAATTTTTGCTTATGATTTCAGGGGAGTTTGGGGAGCCATCCTGAAATCTATCCAGTTTAATACCATGTTAACATCTTTTAATAACATTTATTTAATAACACTTATTCTAAACCATATTCTAATTTACTAAATTAATGATATAATTAAGAGAAAAGAAAATACAATCAGGATTATTCTGCACTTTAGCACTTGAGGAATTGCTAATGTTAAGACAATTGGTGTTTTACAAAGTAGCTAGAAATATACAGTCACTGAACAGCATAATCATAAAGACTGTAGCAACATGGAGAAGGTTTGGGTATACTTAGGGGACAGAAACCAAATAGCAAATTGAATGTACACAGTCAGTCCCCTTCTTTTCACACATAACAATTCCTAAGAACGTGTGCCAGAGTTAAACAAGGGACTTCCTGTTATGATGTGGTTTCTTTCTTAGAAATTAAAAAAATTACATTAAGTACTGAATTAAACCCTGCCTTTTTGCCATTGCCTTTAAGGACAGATTTCTAGCATTTTAAAAGTTTTTTTTTGGTTTTTTTGGCCACACTGCGCGGCTTGCTGGATCTTAGTTCCCCAACGAGGGGTTGAACCTGGGCCCTCAGCAGTGAAAGTGTGGAGTCCTAACCACAGGACCACCAGGGAATTCCCTAAAAGTTCTTTATTTTGTTATTTTTAATCCATAATTGAATTCACAGTTAATGGTTTTAAGTCCAGTGAGCAACTCTTTGAGGCTAAAGATTTGTCACTTTTTGGATGCCTAAAGTATTTCTTTTACAAAATAGCTAGAGACATTTATTCACAATGGTATCGAGTTTACGAGACTTCCACGCCTCATGTTTGCTATCAGCACTTTCACCTTTCTGTATTCACCAATTTTCATAGAATAGTAAATATAAACTATAATAAATGGTTTTCAGGCCTTTCAAGCCACAGAACCCTTTCTTCAAATGAAACCTTAACTTGAATCCCAATTTGTTAAAAAAAACATGAAGCGGAGCTGATTTGGTTTAAATTCTGCTCTGTAGGTTTTCATTAAAGGAAACTTGCCATAGAATAAAGGAACACTAGGTGGCAGTGCAGCCAAGACGGCAATGAAATCTTCTACCTGGTGAGGGTGGTGATACCATACAAAGGTGCAGAATGTTTTCAGCAGCCGGGGTCCAAGTCCAAACTGGGTGTAGGAAAAGCCACTCTGGGCCACAGTGCGTAGTACCTGAACGTGCAGAGCGGTCCTGCCGTGGTGTTGCAGTTAGAGATGAAGTGCGGTTCTTTTCTAACTCTTTGTCAGAGCTTGTACTGTCAGTTAAAATGGGGGAGAGAAGAAGCCTGAGGTGCACTCTTGTGGTGACCAGGCCCAGCTGAAACGAGCGTGTGGCTGCCTGAAGCAGGCGGGGTTCCTCCCCCATCTCACCCACGGCCGGCCGGCCACCTAGGGAAAGGCTGACCCACAGGCGCCCTTCTCTTACACAGAAATCACAATCTTGTCTTTTTATCAGTAGAGAAAGGACATTGGCTTATGCTCTTAATTATTCATCAAAATCAGAAAATATAATATAGTACTCTTGAGATGACTGGTACTCTCAGTTCTGTGATACTAAGAGCTATGAGAACGGCTAGTGAGAATTTGTGTCGGGGGCCGGGGGAGGAACACAAGTCTGGTGAAGCAATAAGCAAATACATTTTAATTTACTGCCTAAGACATTTCTTTACCTTAAAAATGTATTGGTAACACCAGTAAGTCCTGTAGCTAATGCTGTTGTCCTAGACTGAATCAGCCATGCTTTTGAGGTAAAAGGGTTAATGCTTATGCATTTGTAAACATGAAAGGTTGAATGTACCGTGTTTACACTTATTTAAAAAGGAGCTTATCGCTACACACCTGTTAGAAACAGCAAAATGAGAAATAGGGACTATACCACATGTTGGTGAGGAAGTGGGGAAACTGCATCTCTCCTACCTGGGGAGAGTAGGGTGCGAATGCGCAGTGGTACAGCCACTCCGGAAAGCAGTTCAGCAGTTTCTTAAAAAATTAAACATGTGCTCACCATATGACCCAGCATGTATCCCAGAGAAATGAAAACCTCTGTCTGCACAAAAACTTTATCAGAGTGCTCACAGCGGCTTTATCTGTAATAGCCAAAACTCGGAGACCATTCACATGTTCTCCAGCCGGTGACCGGTCACACAAACTGTGGTGCCTCCTTGCTGTGGCACAGCACTCACCAGTGACAGAAGAATGAACTGTTAATACATATAACTTAGATGGATCTCAAGGGAATTAGGCTCAGTTTTTCTTTAAAAATCCAATCTCTAAAAGTTACATACTGTGATTGCATTTATAGAACACTCTCAAAATGACGCAACTATAGAGGTGGACAAGGTCCTACTGTTTTTTGCACAGGGAACTATATCCAATATCCTGTGATAAACCATAATGGAAAAGGATATAAAAAAGAATATATGTATAACTGAATCACTTTGCTGTACGGCAGAAATTAACACAACATTGTAAATCAACTCTACTTCAATAAAATAAATTTTTAGGAGAACTATAGAGTTGGAGAACAAATTAGGGATGGAGGATGGATGTGGTTATGAAGGAGAAGCACAGGGCATCTGTGCTGATGGGACAGTTCTGTATGTTGCTTGTGGTGGTGGTTACCTGACTCTACACCTGGTAGAATCCCATAGAACCACACACATGCACACATAACACACACAAATGAGTGCCTGTGAAATCGGTGAAATATGAATAAGGCCTGTAGATTGTACCAGTGTCCATTTTCTGGTTTTATTTTGTACTATAGTTGTATTTCCAGGAATGTTTTTGGTTAATTCTCGGATTATACATGTGGTGTTAAGGAATGCTTTCTACTAGGATGCACTGACTGTACATTTATATATTGCGTGCTCCTCTGCAGGGTGAATTTGTAAATGAATATGTTGGCGAATTAATTGATGAGGAAGAATGCAGATTGCGAATCAAGCGAGCCCACGAGAACAGTGTAACTAATTTTTATATGTTAACTGTTACCAAGGTAAAATTGCTTTTTTTTTTTGGTAAGAAAAAAGGATTTTTTGGTTTAATTTGGTGGTCTTAGGTTAAACTCGGTTTCCTTCCTCTCATTTGGTTTTTCTCAAGCAAATTATAATGGTTTGCAGTAGCCAGTGTGTGTCCCACTAGAATATGCTCGTTACACCAGAGTACAAAAGTGAATGATTACTGGCACCTTGCACAGGTCATGTGAGACGCGCTGTGAGTGAGAAGATGACCAGGAACAGGGTTGACACATCTGGATTTGAGTCCCAGCTCTTAGTCACTGAAAGACCTGGCCCTCAGTTTCTTTATCCCCAAGGGAGATAATTAGCTCTGTAATTCTAAGTTATAAACCACCAGTAAAGTTCTGCTTTAGCAAAAATCCTAACTGTAAATTGTTCTATATATTTAAGCTTCTTTTATGAGTTAGGAAAAATGAATGCTGTCAAAAGAAAAATGACAGTAAAACTTCTGGTTTAATACATGTAACTGTGAGTGCTGTTTGATGCACATGACAGCACAACTATTTCATTTAATTTCTTCAACAGTCCTCTGGAGTATAACCTTTAAAAGTTGTGAGTCACTATATTGTACATCTGTAACTTATATTGTACACCAATAACTATACTTCAATAAAACTATACTTCAATAAAAGATTTAAAAAAAAAAACAGTCCTCTGATTTACAGAGGACAAGAGACTGAGATCCAGCCCTAAGTGATTTGTTGGATATCTTGTTACAGTTTAATGATGAGCCAAGACTAGTACCCATGTTTCCTGTGTTCCAGGCTGTCTCTAAAACTGAGTCAGAACAGCCTTACAAGAACCAGAAATCATTGAAAAGAAGCACTATGTTAACTGATATGTCACTGTTTGAAAGTTTTACCACCTTCATGAACATATACTTTATATACATAAAATGCCATTTATTTGTGACTGCTCATTGGCCCCTTAAATCCTAGCCTCGCTGCCGGTGACCCCTGCAGCCACCTGGACAGCACTTGGGAGGCTCCGTCTTCTAGAGCTTTCCCAGACTATCAGAGTTTAAATTCAGGGAGCCAAAATGTTGAGCTTTTTATGGTATTTTGAACTTTTGTGTCAGTAAAAATAGACTATGAAGATTATATCCCAAACTCTAGCCCTTCCATCAGTCAGATCTCCAAGTCTTCATTCAGAGAAGTTTCTTGTTTTTCCTGCCTCCCTCTTTATGGCCTAAGCTCTCATCCATCTACCCCCCTACAAGCTTTGCTTCTTGCTTAGAGCAGGAAAGGAGGGCTGACAGCAAAGCACCATAGTTCCCGTCACAAGTGGCATCCGAGCTGAGAGCGGTCTACTCAGAAAATGCCTGTCGCTAAGCCCACGGCCAGCTGATCTCAGTCGCATTATTCTGTGGTGTGTTTGTTTCTAGAAACAAACTTTAAAAGAAACTAAACTCCACTTCATCTTGCTTGCTTTTGACTTGGTCATCATGTAAAGTAGAGAACTCAGTCAGTTGTGCTGCGAGCACAATTTCGGAGCTGTCGGTCGTCGGACCTCAGCTGGCGGCAAACAGTGCTGCCTCGTGGCTCTCGCCTGAGTTGGATGTTTCTCAGACACGCTTGTGCTCAGTTTCATGTCAAAGGAGCTTTTCCTCTCCTTTCTCTCTGAAGGACCGCATCATTGACGCTGGCCCGAGGGGGAACTACTCTCGCTTTATGAACCACAGTTGTAATCCGAACTGTGAGACACAGAAGTGGACGGTGAATGGAGATGTTCGAGTTGGCCTTTTTGCTCTTTGTGACATTCCTGCAGGTAAAAGGGACTCTGCCCCCTCCCCGGAAAGCAAGTATGTCTTTGAGGGCAGGACATTCTGACACTCAAGTGTCAGACAAGTTTTGACACTCAAGTATTTATTCAAATAAGATAAAGAGCTATATTTAGAATTGTTACCTGCCTGTAGGAAGTAAACATCTATATCCTGCAAAAGGGAGCGTAGCAAGAGAGGGTATCACAGAATTCTGTGTCTATGATCCCACTGAATTAGTTCTCCAAATTATTGCTGTCTGTATAATGTAACCAAATGTTTAAGCTTTTTTTTCTTTAATGTTAAAGAAAATATTAACCAGTTGTTACCATCAACTGGTCCCTTCGTTTGTTTGCGGGAGGTTGTTTTGTTTTGTATTTTAGTTTGAAAAATCAGTCTGTTTCAAATTAGACATAAAACGCTTCTCAAAGCAGAGTTACTGCTTTCATTTTTCCTTACCCATCCAGCATCAATAACAGCAAGACTTAATTTCTCGTTTGTTAAGTCTGTAGAAAAATGGGTGGGAAGAGAAATGCTGTAGCTAAAAGTGATGTAAACTGTGTTTCTAGCACTCGCTGTGGATTGCTGAGGTCCAGCTAAAGAAAGCTTGAACTGGGAATTCCCTGGCAGTCCAGTGTTTAGGACTCAGTGCTTTCACTGCGGGCGCCCAGGTTTGGTCCCTGGTTGGGGAGCTAAGATCCTTCAGCCAAGCAGTGTGGCCAAAAAAACAAAACAAAAAAACCTTTAAAATGCTAGAAATCTGTCCTTAAAGGCAACGGCAAAAAGACAGGGTTTAATTCAGTACTTAATGTAATTTTTTTAATTTCTGAGAAAGAAACCACTTCATAACAGGAAGTCCCTTGTTTAACTCTGGCACACGTTCTTAGGAATTGTTATGTGTAAAAAGCAGGGGACTGACTGTGTACATTGAATTCGCTATTTGCTGCATGGTGTGGCCAAATTTAAAAAAAAAAAAGACGAAAGAAAGCAAGCTTAGACCTCCTAGTTTGAGTCCCTGGGTCTTTGGTGTATGTAGTAAATGTGCATTTTGAAGTCTTTTCTGATCATAATGTGAGGCATTAATTACTGGAAATGGTATGGCTGTGACAATTCCACGGTCATCTTGTTTATTTAGAAACTAGTGTAAATTAGTTTTAGAAAAGAGAGCTAAACTAGAACCCATTTTTCTTGAGCACAGATTTCAGATTCTTAATCTCTGTCACATGGTCTTTGACCACTTCAGTGAAAAGAATATGATGGTCTTTGTAGAATATTTATTTTTGTTTTAATCATTGGTGGATCGGATGTTTTTCTCTAGTTTTTTGGGTTTTTTTCGTTGTTTTTTTCCTTTTTCCCATCACCGTCTTCAGTGTGGAACACGGAGGATGGAAGGGTCTTCATGTCAGAATTATGTCTCTTTTTTCGTTGTGAGGGTGTGTCTTTGACAGCATTTCTCTCCCCCAGGACTTGAGTCTGAATACTTCTCTCTCTTGTGTTCTAGGGATGGAGCTAACATTTAATTACAACCTGGACTGTCTGGGCAATGGCAGGACGGAGTGCCACTGCGGGGCGGATAACTGCAGTGGTTTCCTCGGCGTGCGGCCAAAGGTCAGTGGCTGCAGGGGGCGCCCCTGGGGCTGGGGAGGGGTTGCTGAAGAAGCTTGTTTGGGGCTGTCTCAGGAGGTGCTGGCCAGGGGGACCTGGTTTAATTTGCAGGCCAGCAGTTGCGTTTACCCAGAGTTTAGACTCCGACCTCCCACTAGAGCATATCTCAGTGAGAACTGTTAGGTTCTGAAAATGTCTGTGTTTCTGATTGAATTTGAACTTAGCAAGATCTTTTTCAAAAACTTCAAAAAAAATTCACACTATCCTAATACACTTTAGTGTATCCGAATTATACACTTTAAATTGGTGAACTTTATGGTTTGTGTATGCTATCTCAGTTGTCTTTGCAATTTGGAAAAAAAAAAAACACCTATTCAAAAAATCAATGAAAAATGATTTATTTTTACTACAGTTCCGTGACAGGGTAAGCCCTCCTGGTGTTTTAGGTAACCGAACAACAGGTGAATTTAAATGAACGTGAGGTTGTAGGATCTCCCTTTTACGCAAAGCTTCACGCACTGTGATCGTTAAAACCATGACCCCCTCTCTCCTGCCAGTCGGCATGTGCGTCCACAACTGAAGAAAAGGCAAAAAACGCTAAGCTGAAGCAGAAGAGACGAAAAATCAAAACAGAGCCGAAGCAGCTGCATGAGGATCACTGCTTCCAGTGCGGGGACAGCGGCGAGCTGGTCATGTGCGACAGGAAGGATTGCCCCAAAGCCTACCACCTGCTCTGCCTCAACCTGCCCCAGCCGCCCTACGGTGAGCCCGGCCTGCAGGCCCCGCCCGACTCCATCTCTGCCCACCATGCCCGACTCAGAGTACGGGCGGCCTAGTCCCCCGTGTGGAGCCGTGGGATGGGAAGCGTTGGAAAGAGCAAGCAACAGTAGCAAGCAAAGATTTTGCTAGTGAAAAATCTGTCTCAGTGCAAATGGGGGACGCCCGTGGGCCAGCAAGGACTGGTGTCTTACTGTCCATTACCACAGGTGGTAGTTGGCTCCTAGCTGAGTTTCGGGCAGTAGCTCGCAGCCACACCGACAGGTGCACCCAGACCTCTGCTGGCTGAGGTTTGGAGTCGTAGTCAACTGCATTCAGCCCCCAGTCCGAGAGGAAGGTGGGAAGTGGGGTGTCTCGTGGGTGTTGGGGACAGGCACTCACTGGGATCCTTCCCTTCTTCCCGCCCACACTAGGAAAGTGGGAGTGCCCGTGGCATCAGTGCGATGAGTGCGGCGGCGCAGCTGTGTCCTTCTGTGAGTTCTGTCCACGTTCGTTTTGCAAAGATCATGAAAAGGGGGCTCTGGTGCCCTCCGCTCTGGAAGGCCGTCTCTGCTGCTCTGAACATGACCCTGTATCTCCCGTGTCACCCGAATACTGGAGCAAGATCAAATGTAAATTGGAATCACAGGATCATGGAGAAGAAGTCAAAGAATAAATGGGCAGTGATTTCCTTCTTTTTTTATTGAAACGAAGAAAGGAAAAGAAAAAAGTAGAGAATGCGTTAGTACAAGAAGAGACCGCTGCAGTGCATACAGCCTTGGCCATCAGCGCTGCCCTATTAAAGTGAAGATGGGGAACCAGGCCGTGCAGGCAGAAGCCGTTGGTGGGATCTGGTTTTTCAGTTTCGTCCGGTCAGCTTGGGGATTCTTTTGTGGAGGGTTAGGTTCCCTTGGTCTTTTCTTGCCTTTTATTGTGCTTCAATGCCTTTGCAGCTGGCAAAAGAGATGTCTTCGCTTTTAAAATAAGAACAAAGAGAAGAAGTTCTGTTAATGAGATAAATTTAAAGTCTAGGATGTGTTCCTTGGGTGTAAAAAGCAAAAGTAGCCATCATTCCTTTATTTATTTTCATTTTTAAAAATTTTGAGAAGTGTAGTTCAGATAGTCTAATCTGTGTGTGTGTGTGTCTGTGTGTGTGTGTGTGTGTGTGTGTGTGTGTGTGTGTTTTAAGTAGGAATTGCAGAAAGCCCTCTAGAAAAGGGTATGGTGGTCTTACATACCGCTTTCCTGAGCAGCAGGGAGGCTGGCTTCGCTTTCCCTTCCAGACGCCTCTCGTAGTCTTAGAGAAGGGCTCTGTGGGAGTATTGAATCTGGCCTCTTGAAATCAAAAGGCTTCAGTGAATATTACCTCTGTGGTCTTAAACTAGGTGGGCTTTCCGATATAACTTTACCTAGAAAGGTATATAATGTGGTTGTTGGTTTTTTGTTCTGGAGAAAAAAAGAAATCGATGCCCTCACTGAGTTTGAAACGTTCTCCACTGATAATGGGTGTTTTTGATGAAGTGTGTCTCTGTGGATATGAATACAGAGTTAGAATGGTCATTCCTGTTGTCTTGACACACTGGTAAAGGCAGCTAAAGGGAGTTGAAAGGCACAGACCAAAAGTTGGGTCAAATAAGCACCATTTTCTATCCAATTTAATGTACACCCTGGTCTGACTAGGAGAGAATTATGGGCATTTTAATTTTCTGTCTCTGCTTTCCTCTCCCAAGCAAACATTCCCTTTGTCAGCTGACCACTCAGTCACGTGTCCTGGTGAAAACTACACAAATGAATTTGAACTGTATTTGAATAGATCTTTTTGTTCAGTTCCTAATTTGGGGGTGAAAGTGGTAGCACTTGTACTTCTACAGGGTAAATGAGAGCCACACAAACACACTTCATGGCAGGAAGCACTTAGGGAGAGCTCCACAGAAAGCAGTGATAGCGGGAATGGTTGGAGCTCATAGACGCAAGTGAACCGGAATATCTGCCACAGAACTCACTTGCTTTTAATGCTTAGGAATATGTATATTCCAGGATTCCCTGTATGAATTAATTAGTCCTGTCAGACATTGTTGTAACACTGTACTAAGTAGAAGCCTAGGTTTAGCTTGAATGAACGTCAACTTCTCTGTGAATTTTGACTGCTAACAATTGCCGGTACCTGGTAGCATTTATTTTCCCTCAGGAAGTACCCAGTGACCTTATAAAGGCAGGGAAGATAGATGCTCCACAACATTCCTTCAGTTGTGCTGTGTGTTCCTTTTCCTTATCAATTTACAACTCTTCTCTGGAAAAAAGAAGAAAAAAACCTGTTTTGTGCTTCTTTTTTTTTTTTCTTTGTATGTAAATGTGCAATTATACTGGATTTTTTCTTGTTAAAAAAAACAAACAAAAAAACACTACAATTCTTTTACTTAAGCTCCTAAACTGCCATTTGCCTGATTCCAGCAAATAATTCTGAGGTAACTTATTGGGCCTCCAGTAATTCTGTTGATTAGATATGGTCCCAAAAGAAAGAGCAAGATAGAAAATGCTATATGTGTTACCAAATGCGACTGCTACAAGTCACGTGAATTACAGCTCACCAAAACACTAAAGTTTGCTCTTGAGCAATCATATAGTTTGATGTCCTTTTAAAAAATAATTTAAGAAAATCTAGGTTTTATCATACTAAAACTTTATTTTATATATGTATATGATAAATGTTTGCTTTTTTAAACTTACTAACATGAAGGATTTCCTTTAATATCTGAAATGCACCTCGTGTTGAAACGGTATCCAACATGGAATCTTATCTCCTTGCTTTGTTTTGGACTTAGTGCTATTTAATATCTGGTGACTTTTATATGGTAAGCCAGGGTATATCCTGTATACTACAAATACCTTAGGTTTAAGTATTTTTATGCAGCTTCTTCATTGTGTCACATTTTGTTTGTGTATCTGTAGCAGAGATCTGCTGAGGTTTTTTAATTTGGGGGGGGTGGGGGGTTGGCTAATAGGGTTGTTCTGCCATTTCAGAAATCAGGGCGGAAAACACCATCGCTGACCACAGCCATGGGGTCTTGGTCTGCGAGTGTCCTTTAACGGTCTGGAACGTGGCTTTAGTCCTGGCAGTGCCAGGGAGCTCTCCTCACACCTCGTACTGTTGCCTAGTTTGTATATTTTAAAGGTGCAGGCTATGGAAGCAGAAAAAGAATAAGTTGTGCTTTATATGTGCATAGTATCCATGCAGGGTGCTTGTCTGTGCTTCGCCAATGAAATTTTGCAAAAGACATGTTGCTCACTGATAGCTGGAAGTTGTTATTTGTTAACTTTTCAATCTGTCTGTGGTCAGAGCATAAATGGTTGGGTTTTAATTCTTGTCCGAAAATGAAATAACTTAAAGCAGCATGGGATAACGGTGGCATTTTTTTTAACCTTATGTTGGTTCTTTGGTGGAAGAAGCGAACGTAAGATTTTTGATAATCAGCATAAATCTTCAGAAATCAGATCTGTAAGAGCTAGAGGTGAAATCCTAGAGGCCTTCCAGGCCCTGCGCCGGAGGGGGCGTGAGGAGTCCTGCCGCTGGCTGGGAAGGGAGGGGTGGACGGCCCTGTGCTCCCGGCAGGCCAGGCAGAAGCAGCTGGAGGGAGTGAGTCACTTCTTTAATATCTAATCAGGGCTGGAATTAGGAGTGGGGTGGGTTTTATTTTCATTTTTCTTTTAACAAGTTCCCACCCTATCCTAATTCTCAGAAATTCTCTGGCCTAAGCTATAAAATAGGCTGACTTTTAGAATCATTGAAACTTGGAGATTTCTATGTGTTCAAATCAGGAACACATCTAAAAACTAAAAAAAAAAAAAAAAAAGGCAGGGGGAAGGCTGCTCCCAGCTCCCAGCTGCCATTTCCCCAGAGTATTTGGAGGCACGCCTGTGAATAACGCTGGGAAACTCACAACGAGATGATTGCGGAAAGGACTCAGACAGGGCGGCTGTTGGACACCTTTCTTTCCTGACTCAGGAAGTAGAGTTTCCCTTGAGTAGCTCGCTGCATGGTGTGTTCCAGTCAGGGTCCAGCCCAGATCTGCAGTTTGGAAACAGATGGGCCAGCTGTGTGGAGCGCAGTCTCTGGACTCCCGGGGATTTGTTGCTTGTCTCTCATTTCATTTCAAAACAGAAAGCTCTTCTTTAGCATTCACCTTAAAGTCAAGGTACCGCCGCATGCCATGTCCCACTAGGATAAGAGAACAGGTTACCGTGGCGTCTTGACAGCTTGGGAAGCTCACACTTGATGTCCTTCTACATTGGGAAGTTGCTTGTGCTGTGCAGTGCAAATTCGACTTGAATTACTTCTTAAAAGGCTGATGTGTCCAGCCCCCTCATTGTCCGAGCTGCTGCAGACATGATCACTTGGAACAACTTCCTTTGGCCTCAGGCCACCTAGAATTGGTCTCTGGTTATTTGTAAACAAACAGTAGAACTCGCTTCCCTTTCCAGATAGGCTCGGGAATAGATATAATTAGACAGCTTTGCCCTATATTGACAAATAGGAAGAGTTGGGAATTTGTATATACTGAAATCTACCGACATTTATCCGGGGTGGGGTACAGGGAGAAAGGGGGTTACAGTAGGGTAAGGGAGGGGGTGTAGTGTTTACCACAGGTACGAAGTAGCCACTTTAACACTGAGACCTCTGCCTCATTGAATTCAGGTTTTTTAAGTACTTGAAACTCCTCAGATTCTCCTTATTTTACAGTTATTTTAAGATTTATGAAGTAGAAAGCATTGTTTTGTATACTGTTTTGTCTCTTACCCTCTTGAACTTGGATTAAAGGCGAAGTTCTGCAGACGGAAGTGTCCACAGTAGTTCTCTCAGATTCAGTGCACACGTTCGGGGAAGAGACTCCTGCATGAAATACCAGCAGCATTTATACAAGTACTTCATATGTATGTTCTCTGTTTTGTTATTTTGTCAACCTTATCCCCAAGCACCTCTTCTTTCCTTTTAATATATGCCTGCGTAGGGAAAAAAACAAAAATTTGCACTTATGTTACTCTCCTGAAATGCTGGGTGTAACCTGTGTGTTTCAAACCCATTTCCGTTCTTTTCAGTCCATTGCTTAAGTGACAAGTTCAGGTTCGTGTGGCACATATGTACGAAGGAGGAAGAGAATTACCTGTCCTTTGGTGGCGTCCCAGAGTCATTAATGTGTAAGAAAAAGGGAAAAGATGAATAGTTACCAAAGTCATTTATTCAGTCCTTCGTTTTCTTATGTGACATCACTGCACCTGCTACTTGGCAAGAAAGCACCCTCGGGTTTCCCTTCCCCACCTGCCACAGACTTCTGATGTGTGTGAATGCCTCTCGGTATCCATCAGATGACCTAAATGAGGGATTCAAACTTGTCAGTTTAGAAGTGGACTGGATGAAATTTACTTTTACTTTGTTGTCACTAATATTGCTCTTTATCTCATTTGTGCTGTCACATGCCCTGTGTTAAAAAAAAAAAAAAAAAGAAAATCATGTTGCCACTGATAACCAAGATGCTAAATGATGACTACAACTGGTTCTTTTTATATACAGGGGTGTGTGCATAATTGGAATTGATAGGAGAAATTCATTTGTATCCACTTGTGATATTGCACAGCAAAACACAGATACCTACAGATTCTGCTCTCATTTCCTCGTGATCTTTATCTATGATAATTACCTTTGTAGATTGGTTATTTCTGTACTTTATCTGTAATAAACTTTGTAGATCCTGTGAACTGTTATTTTTTGCCTAAATCCCTTGAGACTTGAGTCTTTAATAACAAAGCATCAATATTCACTAAGTCAATCTCTTTTGAGTTTCTGTGACTTCGCTAGAAGCTCTTGACACTAAAGATTAGTGTTCATTTTCCCTGGGGGTATTCCACTAGGGCATTACTGTATAATGACTTGATGTTGCCACATAGACTTCAAGATATATGATATTTTGGGGATTTTGTTGATTGGCCTATGTTTTATTGCATAGTGTGAAACGTGTAAAGCTTGGTTAACCTGTATATAGATAGCTTACTGTTGACTAGTTACGGTGTATTAGCATTGCCTGTAATATTTAAGCTTCTTACTACTGTGTGTGCTGGTAGGAACATATAATTTTTGTACATTATATTTACTGAGATGCTGCCTTTCTTATTTTACAAATACTTTGGAATTCAAATGTGTTTTTTGCTTCCGTGAGGATTAATTTGGAAAGGTTTTTAATGACATTCCACTGATTTCAGATTTTGCTTGAGGTTGACTTCAATAAATTGTCCCGTATGTTGCAAATTAAATATGTGGACTTGTTCATTGCCCGTAATTTCTTGCTACCACTCAGTGGGCAAGAGGCCATCCTAAGCGGGAGGGGACCAGCGCGGGACCGAAAGACCCAGCGCGTCCACCGCGCCGGCGAGGCCCGCAAGGTCCTGCGGGAGCCCGGCACGTCTTTCCGCAGTACGCGGTGTGCTTCAGGGGACTTGGATCCGGAAACGAGGAGTCTGCGTGGTCCCCGGGGACGGAAGGCCCGGGCTTCTGTAAGGTACGCAACGTCGGGCGCGCGGGCGGGCGGGGGACAGACAGCTGGGGCGACCCCTCACTTCGTCCGTCGCTGTCTCAGGCGCTGGGGGCCGCTCTCGCCCCGCCTCGGCCCCGCCCCCGCTCCGGCCCCGCCCCGCGCCCCCCTCCCTCGGCGCCGCCACGTCAGCCTTGAGCGCGCGCGCCGTGATGGGGAAGAAGGTGGCGGCGGAGGTGGGCCTGCGGCTCGCGCTGTTCGCGGTCTTCATGTAAGGACTGCGCTCCGGCCCCCGGCCCCCGGCCCCGCCGCCCGGCCGGGCTCCGCGCGCGCTTCCGGGAAGCCGCCGACGCGTCCGCACCTTTGTGTCCCCTTTAGGGTAACAGAGCTGCTCCCGCCCTTCCAGAGGCTCATCCAGCCCGAGGAGATGTGGCTCTACCGGAATCCGTACGTGGAAGCAGAGTATTTCGCCACCAAGCCGATGTTTGTGCGTGGAGAACCAGCCTCCCTTCTGACCGCACTTCTCACGGAGCCGAACACTAGGGAGGGAGCGGGCAGGTCCCCCTGGCTCCGCCACGGAGCTGAAGACGAGCCTTCGCGTCGTAACGGTTAAGGGCCAGGTTGAGAGAGAAGTCCGTCCGCTTGGGCTCCAGGGATAGGGTCTGGGGGCGGCTGCTCAGGGCGGCCCGGGGCAACTGGTCGTTGAGAGGAGCGGTGACGGCGGCTCCCGCGGGAGCTCGGCGCCCAGCTAGCTGCAGGCAGACCCGGGACGCGGCACTTGCGGGGGAGCCGGGAGGTCTGATAGGCCAGTTCTGCTGTCACTTCACCCCTCTTGCTGTGGGAGCTCTTTTCCCAGCTAGCTGTCTGACGTTCTCGGGGCGGCCCTGTTTCCTTTCGCGTGCTGAGCTCTGCCGTGTCCGGCGCAGGTCGTCGCCTTGCTGGCCCCGCTGGCCCCGGTCCTCCTAGCCAGGTGTCTGAAGAAGGCGGACGCAGTGGACAGCCGGCAGGCCTGCCTGGGTAAGCGCGGCCTCCCCAGCGCCGGAAGCAGGAGGCGGGGGCCCCCACGGGGCTTGCGGGGCGGGGGGGGGGGTGGGGGGCCGAGCTCTACGTTCCTCGGGTGACTGCGTCTCCGGGGTGCCCCGCCTGCTGCCTGTGAGACGTGCTCCACGTCCTGGGTGCACCTGCGTGCACCGGACTATTTGCAGCTCCGACGAGTCCTCAGTCCGGGTAGCGCGTTCTCCCTGTGCCAAGGCGGAGTGGCCGGCGGGGGGCGGGATTATTCTCACGCTCCGCTCCGGCTGGAGCCCGAGCGCTCCTCTGTCCCCGGAGACCGCGGCTGCGCCTAACGAGACAGGGACCCGGCCGCTCCTCCTGGGCAGACGCCACCAGCAGCCACTTCCGTTGCCTTCCAGCTGCCAGCCTGGCCCTGGCTCTGAACGGCGTCTTCACCAACACAGTCAAACTGATAGTGGGGAGGTGAGTGCCCAGCGCTGCCGCCCTCGCCCCAGGAGGGCAGGCGCACGCAACTGCTGCCACATCTTCCCCGTAGCCTTTTCTCTTTATTCTCAGTCTGATCTTTCTCTTCTAACAAACACTTCCTCCCTTCCCTCTGCCTCGGTCCGTTGGGTGACTCTCGGGCTCTCTCCTGCCCTGAACAGCATTTCCCACTGACACGGAGTCGCTGTCCTCCAGAGCACCCCCAGAAGCTGCAGCACGACTCACTCTTTGCCCTAAAAAGTAACTACGTGCCGCAGTGGCTTTTTTTCCTTCCTGGTTTAAATGCTGACCCTGGAAATAAGGCTTTTCTCTTAGTGGTGACTATCCAATCCCGTTTCACTGTTTTGCCTGGGACACTGTTTGACTGACAGTTAAGAAAGGTATCTAACACAACCAAAAAATAATTTCTGGAGCTGGAAATGATCCACGTCAGACCTCGCTTATTCTTGCAGGCCACGCCCAGACTTCTTCTACCGTTGCTTCCCCGACGGGCAAGCCCATCATGACTTGACGTGCACAGGAAATGAGGACGTGGTGAATGAGGGCCGCAAGAGCTTCCCCAGTGGACATTCTTCCTGTAAGAATACCACGTGGACTCTATATCTGTGCTTTTTTGGGGATCATTGAATTTAACCTAGGAAGCTTGTGAGGATGGGAACATTTCATGCACTCTTGTTCTTGCATCTAGAAATCGGAGAGCCCCCTTCTTTAATAACAAGCTTGAACCTCGAATATTAAATATTCGAGGACAGAGGAAGTAGTTTACCTTCATGAAATTTGAACATTTTATTATTACTGTTTTATTTGCCTAAATTCTGCAATCTTGCTCCAGTCATAAAAATATTAACTAACCTTTATTGAAGAGCTACTGTATGTCAGGTGCTTCCGAAAGCATTTTAGATTCGTGTCTCGTTTGATACCATAAAGAGCCCAATGAGATGGGTACTGTTGTTTTTATGATTCCCATTTATGCATCAGGAAACTAACGCATCAGGAAGTGAAGTCCCATTGCTAGGATTCCAAAACTATTCCCAGGGTAAATGTTACTCACTTTGGGAAACGGTCCTTCATTTTCCCTTTTGTTTCCTTCTCCCTCATAATTGACGATGTAGATCGATGATCTACACCAAAAGTTACCAAAAGGGATAAAAACATAGCCTCCTCTTTTTCTTTAAAAGACATATACTTAGAGGTTTTCCCTCTTCTAGTTGCATTTGCTGGTCTGGCCTTCGCGTCCTTCTACCTGGCAGGGAAGTTACACTGCTTCACACCACGAGGCCGAGGGGAATCTTGGAGGTTCTGTTCCTTTCTGTCACCCCTACTCTTTGCAGCTGTGATTGCACTGTCCCGCACCTGTGACTACAAGCATCACTGGCAAGGTAAGCAAGGCATCCAGGCCATGGACGCCTCCACCGTTCTCCCATCATTTCTCCCTAGCACTTGGCACAGGAGACGCTCCCTGGGTGTCTGCTGAATGAACAGACAAGTGAGCAGAGGATGGTCTGCGTTCTGTACTGAGTATGCGTTTATTGCTACACGGAAAATGAAAAAGCACACTGTTATCTTTTAAACAGATTACCAATGAGGGACATTCTGATTTTCCCATGACTTTGAAGCATCATAAGTTCAGAATAAACTCTATAAGAAATTTTTTACACCCAACCTCAAAATTCAATTTACTTTCTTAAAAATCAAGTTCACTGTCGTGAGGTTTTTGTTCAGAAACGAAAGTAAAATTCAAGAAAACATAAAATTGTAATTAAACCAAAGAAATTTAAGTTGAATGATAGAGTAAAATATCCAAATATTTGCACAGAAAGCCCACAGTTCAAAAAAAAAAAAAAGCTGACAGTATTGCCCAGAGGACCTTAGGAGCTCAGTTTTAAAGAATAAATTTTTGCAAAGAGAAGCAACTCCTGAAGAGTTTATTCCTTCCTCTAGAACCCTTTAAATGGTGAGAAGGAGTTGTTGATAGCATTAAGTGAACCTTCATTATTCTTCTCAATTAAAAATATTCAATGCAGTGAACTCAGAAAAAGCCTTGTTATAACTACCCAACTAAACATGTGTTTTGATTTGGTGTTTAGAGAACATCCTGCAAATGTACGATAAAATTAAGAAAACCCAAAAACCCCATAAGCCTGGAATTGAGGGGGTTTGCAGGCTAAACAAGTAGAGTAACCTGGAGGGCCAAGCTCCCTCTGCTGGGTGGCATCACCGTGACTGAGGGAAGGCCCGTCTCCTCTGCCTTCAGATGTCCTGGCTGGATCCACCATCGGCCTGACGTTCGCCTATGTCTGCTATAGGCAGTACTACCCTCCCCTGACGGACGCCCAGTGCCACAGACCACTGCAGCGCAGCCCTGCTCTTCCCACCGCGCAAAAGCAGCCTGGCGACCCTCGTCATTTTGATGTTTAGACACTGGAGCTGCCTTCCTGGAAAACAGGTGAATCGGCCCCTCCTAACTCACCACTCCCAGGACAAAAATTTCTGCCTTTTACCTCCTGAGAGGTACAGGTGAGGAGAGAAGCCCCCATGATCATGCAGTTTTGCCCTGGCTCACAGGGATTTATCGCGAGGAGTCAAGGTCCTTTTTCACTACTGTTCACCACGCATTCCAGTAACGAGATCTTTCCATGGTCTTTCCAGCTTATGAATGTGGCCCATCAGATTGGTATCCCAAGGTCTGCAGTGTTTTTACACTTAACTTCAGTACTGTTCTTGGAATGATTCTGTCACAAAGAAGCTTTCACCTTAGCCCCACTTTATCCTAGAAGCTAGCGTTGATGATCGGAACTTAATTTCCATTTCCCATAGCTCAAAATCTTAAAATCTAGGGCATGAGCAATTAAATTATTTTAGTTCTGTTTACCTTCACTGGTGGCAATTCCATCACACCTTAAATGGGAGAATCTCCAGTTCTGGCTTATTTACCACTGTGCATATCTTATTCAAGTCCAGCTAAGTACTGCTGTCCATTTTGAATACTGTAAACATAAGTGATTTGATAATTTGTTGAATTACTGAGTAAACACAATAAAAAAGAAACTGGTCAGGAGCGTGGATTCAGTACTCACTGTCTCCACCTCACTTGTGTAACTGTGCTCACGAGCTGCTCTCCCTCCACTCAGGACTGAAGATCTGCCCAAATGCACCAGCTGTGCCAAGCAGCCAAGGCAGGGCAGGGTAGTCAGAGACCGGCTGTCTGGAGGGCAGGTGAGTCTCCTCCCGCCCCGCCCTCCCCGTAGGGTATAATGGACCATGACGGACATCGGCGGAACTGATGGTGTAGGACCTATAACGGCCTTTCTCTGTGTTGTGATTATATTTTATGTTTTCTTTTTGTGATTATATTATAAATATGACCTTGATTTGTGTATTTCTATAATATATTTTCAATATATCTTTTTCCTAACGGTGAACGTGATTTTTTGTGCTTAAAGTTCCATTTGAGACCTGAAACATTTCCAAAGTTAGACACCAGATTCCCTGACACAAGTGATTCCACTGTCTATAGCAGTGGCTGATGTCAATGATACAAAAGGAGCATCTCAATATTTACCTTATAATCGCCGCACTTTGAATCAACAGTCAAGGGGAAAGAACCTGAACGTTAGTTCTTTGCCCAAAACTCTTTTTAAACTTCTTTTAGTAGTACACAGGGGAAAAGAATGGTTATTGTATTGACTCTCTTTACTTTATGATGGATGAGCCAGGTAAAAGTAGACAACTGGTCAATATGGTTTTATTTCAGAATTTACTAAAGTTTTAAATATAATCACATAAAAAACATTTCAAAAAGTGCAAACTGTCAGAACGCTAATCGGTGCTACCGATCTTTCCATGCAAACCATCGCTTTTGCTGAGATTAGCAATAGCAATTCTGCAGCTGGGAATATGGAGAAAATGATCCTCCACCAGCATTTAAAAGTAGCCTTGGTCAAGAGATTGCGCATGATGCTGCTGAAGTAGTGCAAATAATATACAACTAAACAAGGAACTCAAGTCAAGCTTATTACCCTGTGGAATATACATCCGTGAAACCAGCACAGGGGGACAAACAGGATATAAAGCTCTTTTCCAGTCACCTGCCCCTCACCACCAGGAAGGAAACACTTCTTAGTACAAACAGTGGTTTATCTAGCCATCCAGGTTGATCCTGTTCATCTCTGGTTACAGGGACTCACTCTTGCTGGTCCTTTGGTTTACTCTTAAATTTTAGTTATTCTGTTAATAGGAAGACCAAATTTAAATATGAAGACAACAACTTGATGAAAGCTTCCCCTTTAATATGTACTGAATGCTACTGAATTCTCAGTAACCCTTACTTCACACTCAGAGTTTATGTAGTAAAGAAAATAAAGTATTTCATATGGATGAGACTTCTTAGTGGCTTAGCGTTGGTGTGTAAGCAGATGGACAAGGTAAGGCCAGGCTCTCACCTTTACCCCAAACTTATCTCTAGGGTGACAGTAATTAACCTTCCCTCTGCTGTCAAAGAGATGGCTTATGCGAATGTTAAATTCCAGGGCTTTGGATACCATGATATATTTACTTACAAGAAACCGATATAAAAAGCGAAACACAGCTTGCCTGTCTACACCGCTCTGTCCACCAGGGCCTGTAGGAACCTGAGAGGAGTGTGAAGGACTGTCACAAAGAGAACTGCAAAGACAATCACAAACTGAGACCTGTGAGAAAGAAAATACCTACAGCACAGTGGTGAGCAAGATGCCTTGGAAACTATTAGTCTCCATTCACTTGTCTTCTTCAAGGTGCATCTCACTTGCACGCTCTGACACTGACTCTGCACCAGCTGTTCCTGGCCCCATAGACGCAGGTTTGTCTTTCAGAATAAGGAACACTTCCCCCTAGCCAGATCTACCAACACTGCCTGTGCCGGGAGCCTGTTCCATAGCGACCTGCACTACGGGTACCTAAGGAGGCAACGCTGTTTGTGTGCTTGAAGAGGACACTCTTCAATACTCCCTTCACCCAAGCAGCTGTGGCAGATGGCTTACACAAATTCTATTTCACCATCAATGCACCACTGAAACATTTTATTCATCACTTAATAAGCAGTCAAAGCTGTGTAATTTCAGGTCTGTCCGCTCTTATAACCCTCAAGAACTAACAACTAAGTCGGACTTTGTCTAGAGTCTCCCAGTTTGAAGTATGATATGATATAAAAGGGCAGGTCTAGCATATATAACATCTTTGCTTTATAAAGATGCACCTGATGTGAACTAAACTGTCCACTTTAGACTGTCCTCTGAGAGCAGCTCAAACAGCTGTGGAAACAATGAACAGCGTCAGTGATTCCTAGCAATAAATCTGTCAGTCAGCTGTAGAGAGAGTAAACAGTATTTACAGATTTTAGTCTTTCTTCATACAGTACGTGTAGGAAATAAAAGCTGGCTCAAGAGAATCTGATGGCCACCAGTCTCCCTCATTCACTTAGACTTGGCCTTCAAATGCAGAGAACACCCATGAGCGATGAGCAGACCCCAAAATGCCTTCTGAATCTCAGGAGTCCACTTCCAGATTAGAATATTTTCTAAAGATAAGCAATAATTTCTTAGAAAAATTTATACCCAACCCAAAACAAAAACTCAGACTTTATACCATCTCAAGTAATAAACAATAAAGTGTGGTACCTAAGAGAAAAACAAATACCGTATGCTAACACATATATATGGAATCTAAGAAAAAGAAAAAAAAAAGGTCATGAAGTACCTAGGGGTAAGACGGGAATAAAGACACAGACCTACTAGAGCATGGACTTGAGGATAAGGGGAGGGGGAAGGGTAAGCTCTGACAAAGTGAGAGAGTGGCATGGACATACCTACACTACCAAATGTAAAACAGATAGCTAGTGGGAAGCAGCCACATAGCACAGGGAGATCAGCTGGGTGCTTTGTGACCACCTAGAGGGGTGGGATAGGGAGGGTGGGAGGGAGACGCAAGAGGGAGGAGATATGGGAACATACGTATATGTATAACTGATTCACTTTGTTATAAAGCAGAAACTAACACACCATTGTAAAGCAATTAGACTCCAATAAAGATGTTAAAAAAAAAAAGTGTGGTACCTAAATACCATCATCAAAGTATTAAAGATGCAAACCACTCCCAGCTATGAAGCAAGAATGGCAAGTGTTTCTCTGAAGCCAGTGGTAAAAAGTAACAGGGTCTTCCCTTTGCTTTTCCACTCACTTCCAGAGAGGAAGATTATCTTCCTAAGACCCCAGTGGTGAGCAAGGCTGGCAACCTGCAGGAAATGAGGCCGCTGAGGAGAGGAAAAAACTGCAGCAACAAAGAGGCAGGTGTTCTGGGGAAGGACCCCTCAGTGCCCGTCTAAGGGAGGGAGTTGAAGAGGTCATCACGCTGGAAGGCGACCAGAGAGAACGCCAGAGTCTGCCACACAAACTTCCTAACTACACATCTAAAGGGCTGAGCAACATAAATCCCAGGATGAGCTGTTTGTACTTAAAGCTGTAACTGTTGCCCTGGTAACTCTCAGATGGTCAACTATTAAGATTCTGAGTTTAGATCCTAAAAATGGCAAGTATTATTGGACCAAGTCGCTAACAAAACAAACATACACTAACCTTTCTCTAAGTGGCCTACTGTGCTTTTTTCCCATGAATTTTAAGCAGGGTCCCTCTAAAAATGAGTAATAACCTGCATCTTGGTGACAGGCAACAAAAAGTATATTTATAAAGAGCTGAGGCTCCACAGTTCCTCATCACATGTTAATATGTAGGAAGAGCTGAGGCTCCACAGTTCCTCGTCACATGTAATATGCTGCATACATGACATTTAAAAACTTACATTAAGCAGCCATAGGTGGTTCATTTTTACTGTAAAGGCTGATCAAGGAAGATACCCTGGGTTTGGTAGATTTCTTTGAGGACCAGCAGTACTGTATCTTCAGACTCCCTGTAGAGAAAAAATTATGTTGTAAAAAGAAGAAACTAACATTCGTACTAGATGCTTTACATGTATCATCTCAATCTACACAACCACCTTACGAGTTCATTTTTTTACTGTTTAAAAAAAATCTGACTCAGAGGTGATGTAACTGGCAGTGGTTTGTAAGGTAACCTTATAACAAATAAGTCTAGCATTATGTTCTATAATATAAAAAAGCCAGTAGTAAATGACCAAGCCCTCCCTTTCCACAGAACTCATTCTTGGAACAACATGGAAGAGTCGTCCAATTCATCACCTTAATTTTTTAAATGTTATTCACCTTTTTCAAAAAGCCAATACAATCATATGAATAAAAATCAAAGATATAAAAGGATATAATAATGAAGTCTCCTTCTCACTGTTTCTTAACCACTAGTCCCCAACTTCTGACAACTGACGTTATCAATTTCTCATGCATCTTCCAGATATTATTCAGTGTGTGTACAAGCAATTACTTATATCCAGTTTGTAAAGAAATTTGATTATAAAAATACAGCATTCGTGGATTGCCATAAGGGTATATGGCTCAAACACTTTTCTAGATCTAAGGTTTGACATTTTTAAAGTCATGGATCTATTTGAGAATCTAATGAAACCTATGGATTACTCCCCAGAAAAGATACCATATACATATATACCCGAAATTATAAATAGAATTTCACTGGACTCATAGACTTTTTTCTATTCCCCACAAGTTCCATACACAGACAGCAGGTTAAGAAACTCCTTCCTCCTATACCAGTGAAGAGAGATTAGCTAAACCAGATATTAAAATGGTGTGATCCTGGTGCATAAATAAATGGATCAATAGAAAAGAACAGGAAGTCCAGAAATAGCCTTAAATACTCATAGAAATTTAATACAATAAAGTTAGAACTTCAAATCTATTAACAGTGTTGCAACAACTGGATAGCTATCCTGAAAATGATTTGGATCAATCCTCACCTTATTATTAGGATAAATTTGAACAGAATCAAAGATTTATATGTAAAAATGAAACCCTAAAATATCAGAATAAACTGTGGTAAGGAATTCTTTGGAGAGCAAGGAAAATCTAAGTATGACACAAATTCCAGAAGCCAAAAAAGGAAAAAATAAATTTGACTACGTAAAAATCAAAATTTCTACTTAGCAAAAATTAATGTACACAATATCAAAGACAAACTGGGGAAAAGGTATTTGCAACTCGTATCACAGATTTATCAATTAAAAAAAGACCAAAATTTCAATATAAAAGAGAATAAAGGGTATAGATAACTCCCCAAAAAGAAAATTAAAATGGTCCTTAAATATATGTCAAGATGCTCAACCTTATTCATAATAGGAGGAGGGCAATACGAATTATAGAGTGCATGATACATATGCTGAAAACCACGAAACACTTCTGAGAGAAACTATTAAGACCAAAATACACTGAGAGACAACTGTGTTCGTGGGTCAGAAGACTCAGCATTATTAAGATGTCAATTCTTCCCCCAAATTGATCTATAGATAAAATGCAATCACAATCAAAATTCCTAAAAAGCCTTTTGGCTGAAATTAACAAGTTCATTCTACACTATATAAGGAAATGCAGAGGACCTACAATACCTAAAATAACTACGAATAGGAAAAACAAAGATGAAGGACTCATGATACCTAATTTTAAGCCTTACTATAAAGCTACGGTAATCAGGACAGTGTTTTATTGGCATAAGGACAGACAAACAGATCAGTGGAACAAAACAGAGTCAAGGCAAATCAACAGTTTCTCCATCTGAATAAACTTTTCAACAAATGTTGCTAGAACAGGAAAACCACATGCAAAACAATGAACCTCAATCCTTTCCTCACACCATCTTTAAAAATTAACTCAGTCAAAATGGATCACAGAGCTAAATGTAAAAGCTAAAATGACACAGCTTCTAAAACAAAGGAGAAACCTTAATGACATTGGATTTGGCAAAGATTTCTTAAATATGTCAGAAAAGCACAAACTTCAGTAAAATGGACTTCATCAAAATAAAAAACTGCGTTTCAAAACCTACTTGACAGAAAAATGAAAACCAAACCACATCCTGAGGAAAAAAAGTATATCTGAAAAGAACTTGTAACTAAAATGTAGAAAACTCTTGAAACTTAATAATGAAATAAACCAATTTTTTAAATGGGCAAAAGATTTCAACAGACAATTCACTAAAGAAGATGTATGGACAGCAAGGGGGATCGATCAACGTGGCAGAGTAAGAGGACGTGGAACTCCCCCCCAAAAAAATCACATCAAAAGTACATCTGTATGTGGGATGGAAACTGGCAGAAACACTCCTGTACAACCAAGGCTGTAAGAAAGATCCACATGTAATCGTTTAGGATGGGAAGGAAAGCGATCAGGTTGGGACCTGTGCCCCTGGGAGGGGACTCAGAGGAAAAGGGAGAATGCACAGGCGGAGACCCACCCTGAGGAGTGAGCAGTGAGAGCCTCAGATTCAACGCCCCAGTCCTGGGGTCCTAATCAGGGGAGACGAGCCCCCTTGGCTAGCTGGAGGGCAGCAGGGCTGTGGGAGCACGTGCGTGCTGGCTTGCCCCCAGGCAGGGCGGAGAGTACAGTGGGAGGACTGCTCTAGTGGCTGCCAGGTCTCCCCGCCTGGGTGCACAGCTCAGCTCCATGACGATGCACCACTGCACAGCATCTAGGGCCGCCACGACAGGGAGAAACACAGCCAAGGGATGCACAGGCAACCCGGGCATGGGGCAGAGTCTGGGTGGGGTGTCAGCTGCCACTGTTGGTACTTACTCAAGCAGTGCATCAGAAGAAGCCCAGAACTCTGACGGCGGCCCCTACCCCACGGCTTACACCCCAGCATATGCCAAGACTCCACACAGGCCCCAGTTGCCCTGCAGTGTGGCCCCATAACAAGACAGGGGAGGCTGGGGGCAGTGATCGACTGTGAGGGGCAAAGGGGACATGCACCCAAGGCTGCACATGGCAGACAGCTTGGACCTCTGTCTGCAGAGAGCCCACATGGGCCCCACTTTTGTCTGCCCTCCCCAGCTCTGGGGCAAGGGTTCCAGTGCAGGGAGGTTGGGAAACACACCTAAAGGGAACAGAGCCAGCCTGGGCCGGACCATCAGGGCTTTGGCTCCAGCAACTTAGGATCAGACCCTGTCCCCAACTGCATGGTGACAGCCACTGAGCAGAGGGGAAGTCCCACCTCACATCCAGCTCCACCCCCTACTAAGGTGATAGCTGAGGAAAGACGACTCTGTCCGTGTCATCAAATCCTGCTCTCCCATCAACGGCACTGGGCACACACAGCCTGTATAAGGATGCTCCCACATAAGAATACCCCTTTCAGACTGCAATAGGTAACTGTTTCACCTAAATTCATAGCGACAGAAAAAGTTAAGCAAAATGAAAAGGCAGACAAACTGCTCTCAATTGAAACAGCAAAAGAAAACCCATGAAAAAAGAATGAAACAGAAATAAACAATTTACCAGATAAAGAATTCAGAACAGTTAATTAAAAAATGTTAACTGAATTAGGGACAAGAATAAATGAACATAGTGAGAATTTTAACAAGGAACTAGAATATATAAAAAAGACCCAATCAGAAATGAAGAATTCAATAGCTGCAATAAAAAAAACACACTAAAAGGACTGAATAGCAGACTGAGTGATACAGAAGAACACATAAGTGATCTGAAACACAGAATAATGGAAATCACCCAATCAGAACAGCAAAAAGAAAAGAGATTTTAAAAAATGAAAACGGTATAAGAGATCTCTGGGCTAACATTAAATGTACCAACATTCACATTATAGGGGGTCTCAGAAGGAGAAGAGAGAGAGCAGAGCATCGAAAATGTATCTGAGGAAATTGTGGCTGAAAACTTCCCAAATCTGAAGGAAACAAATACCCAGGAACAGGAAGCACAGAGGGTCCCAAACAAGATGAACCCAAGCACACTCACACCAAGACATAACAATTAAAATGGCAAAAGGTAAAGAGAGGCTTCTGAAGGCAGCAAGAAAAAAAGAGTCATATACAAGGGGATCCCCATAAGGCTATCAGCTGATCTCGCTGCAGAAACCCTGCAGGCCAGAAGGGAGTGGCACGATATATTCAAAGTCCTGAAAGGGAAAAACCTGCAACCCAGGATACTCTGCCCAACAAGATTATCATTTAGAATTGAAGAAGAGATAAAGAACTGCTCAGACAAGCAAAAACTGAAACAGTTCATCAATACTAAACCTACTCTAAAAGAAATGTTAAAAAGTCTTCTCTAAGTGGAAAAGAAGTAAGAACCTATAGAAAAGGGGAAATCCCAATAGAAAAGGCAAATACATAGTAAGGACTGAGGATCAACCACTTAAATAAGCCAGTATGAAGATTAAAAGACAAAAAAACTGTAAAAGCAACTATAACTACAATAAACAGTTAAGGGATAAACGTGAAGATGTGAACTATAACATCAAAACCACAAAATGCAGGGGAGGGGAGTAAAAAAACGTAGGTTGTTTAGAATATGTCTGAACTTAAATGACTGCCAGTTTAACACAAGTAGATATAGGTCAACATATAAGAACCCCACGGTAATCACAAATCAAAAAACTACAACATACACACACACACACAAAAGTAAGGAACACAAGCATACTGCTAAATAAAATCATTAAACCACAAAGGAAGAAAAAAAAGAAGAAATGAATACAGAAGAACTACAGAAACAACCGGAAAACAAGTAATAAAATGGCAATAAGTACATACCTATCAATAATTACTTTAAATGTCAATGGACTAAATGCTCCAATCAAAAGACACAGGGTGGGGCTTCCCTGGTGGTGCACTGGTTAAGAATCCGCCTGCCAATGCAGGGGACACGGGTTCGAACCCTGGTCCGGGAAGATCCCGCATGCTGTGGAGCAACTAAGCCCGTGCGCCACAACTACTGAGCCTGCACTCTAGAGCCCGTAAGCCACAACTACTGAGCCCACGTGCCACAACTACTGAAGCTCGCGTGCCTAGAGCCCATGCTTCTCAACAAGAGAAGCCAAAGCAATGAGAAGCCTATGCACAGCAACGAAGACCCAACGCAGCCAAAAATAAATAAATACATTTTAAAAAAGACACAGGGTGGGTGACTGGATGAAAAACAAGACCCATCTATATGCTGCCTCCAGGAGACTCACGTCAGAGCTAAAGACACACACAGGCTGAAAATAAGGGAATGGAAAAGGTATTTCCTGTAAATGGAAACGAAAAGAAAGCAGGGGCAGCAATATTCCTATCAGACAAAATAGACTTTAAAACAAAGGCTATAACAAAAGACAAAGGAGGGCATTCTATAATGATAAAGGGATCAATACGAGAACAGGATGTAACATTTGTTACCATATATGCATCCAAGACAGAGGAAGCTAAATATATAAAGCAAATAGTAACAGACATAAGAGGAGAAACTGACAATAACACAGTAATAGTAGGAGACTTTAACATTCCATTTTCATCAATGGACAGATCATCCAGACAGAAAATCAGTAAGGCAACAGTGGCCTTAAATGACACAATAGACTAGTTGGACATAACAGATATCTACAGGACATTACATTCGAAAACAGCAGAATACACATTTTTTCCAAGTGCACATGAAATGTTCTCCAGGACAGATCACATGTTAGGCCACAAAACAAGTCTCAACAAATTTCAGAGGATAGAAATTATATCAAGCTTTTTTCCGACCACAACGGTATGAAACTAGAAATCAATTACAGAAAGGAAAATGGGAAAAGAACAAGCATATGGAGACTAAATGACGTGCTACTAAAAAATGATGGGTCAATAAAGAAATCAAAGAGGAAATCAGAAAATACCTTGAGACAAATAAAAATGGAAACACAACTCTCCAAAATCTATGGGATGAAGCAAAAGCAGATTTAAGAGGGAAGTTTATAGTGATACAGGCCTTCCTCAAGAAATAAGAAAAATCTCAAACAAACCTACCACCTCAGGGAATTAGAAAAAGAAGAACAAAGCCCAAAGTCAACAGAAGGAAGGAAATAATAAAGATCAGAGAAGGAAATAAATAAAATAGAGATTAAAAAAAGCAATAGAAAAGATCAATGAAAATGAGAGCTAGTTTTTTGAAAAGATAAACAAAAAGGATAAACCTTTAGACAGGCTCACCAAGAAAAGAGAAAGGACCCAAATAAACAAAATAAGAAATGAAAGAGGAGAAATTACAACCGATACCACAGAGATATAAAAAATCATAAAAGGATACTATAAACAGTTATATTCCAACAAATTGGACAACCTAGAAGAAATGGACAAATTTCTAGAAACATAAAAATTGCCAAGACTGAATCAAGAAAAAACAGACCATTTAAACAGACCAAACACTAGTGAAATTAAATTTTTAATTTAAAAAACTCTCAGGAAACAGAAGTCCAGAACTGACTTCACAGGGGAATTCTAGCAAACATACAAAGAAGAGCAAACAACTATCCTCCCTAAACTATTCCAAAAAACTGAAGAGGAGGAAATACTCCCAAATTCATTCTATGAGGCCACCATTATCCTGATACCCAAACCAGACCAATACAATACAAAAAAAGAAAATTACAGGCCAATATCTTTGATGAATATAGATGCACAACTCCTCAACAAAATATTAGCAAACTGAATCCAACAATATAAAAAAAGGATCATACACAATGATCAAGTGGGATTTATTCCAGGGACACAAGGATGGTTCAACATTCACAAATCAATCAATGTGATATACCACATCAACGAAAGAAAGGACAAAAATCACACGATCACCTTAATGGACACAGAAATAGCATTTAATAAAATTCAACATCCATTCTTGATAAAAACTCTCATCAAAATTGATATAGAGGGAACATATCTCAACATAACAAAGGCCATTTATGACAAACCCACAGCTAACGTCATATGCAACAATGAAAAGCTGAAAGCCTTTCCTCCAAATTCAGAAACAAGACAAAGATGCCTAATGTTGCCCCTTCTATTTAACATAGTATTGGAAGTCCTAGCCACAGCAATCAGGGGAAAAAAAAAAGAAAAAAAGAAAGGCATCCAAATTGGAAGGGAGGAAGTAAAACTGTCACTATTTGCAGATAGCATGATACTTTATATAGAAAACCCTAAAGCCTCCACCAAAAAACTGTTAGAACTAATAAATGAATTCAGTAAAGTTGCAGGATACAAGATTAATATACAGAAATCTATTGCTTTTCTATACACTAATGATGAACTATCAGAAACAGAAAGTAGAAAAAAAATCCCATTTAAAATCACATCAAAAAGACTAAAATACCCTAGGAATAAACTTAACCAAGGAGATGAAAAACCTACACTCTGAAAATTATAAAACACTGATGAAGGAAACTGAAGATGATACAAAGAAATGGAAAGATATCCTATGCTCTTGGAATGGAAGAATTAATATTGTTAAAATGGCCATACTATCCAAAGCAATCTGCAGACTTAATGCGATCCCTACCAAAATACCCATGACATTTTTCGCAGACCTAGAACAAATAATCCTAAAATCTATATGGAATCACAAAAGACCCCATATTGCCAAAACAGTCTTGAGAAAAAACGAATAAAGCTGGAGATAGCACCCTCCCTGACTTCAGACCATACTACAAAGCTACAGTTATCAAAACAGATTAGTACTGGCACATAAACAGACACATAGATCAGTGGAGCAGAATAAAGAGCCCAGAAATAAACCCATGCACCTATGGTTAATTAATCTACGACAAAGGAGGCAAGAATGCAAAATGGAGAAAAGACAGTTTCTTTGACAAGTGGTGCTGGGAAAACTGGACAGCTACGTGTAAAGGAATGAGATTAGAAAATTTCTGCACAACATTTACAAAACTAAACTCAAAATGGATGAAAGACCTAAATGTAAGATTGGAGACCATAAACCCCCTAGAAGAGAACATAGGCAGAACACTCTTTCACATAAATCACAGCAATATTTTTTTGGATCTGTCTCCTAAGGCAAAAAAATAAAAGCAAAAATAAACAAATGGAACCTAATTAAACTTAAAAGCTTTTACACAGCAAAGGAAACCATCAACAAAATGAAAGGAAAAGCTACTGGATGGGAGAAAATAGTTGCAAATGATATGTGATAAGGGGTTAATATCCAAAATATATAAACAGCTCATAAAACTCAATATCAAAAAAAAAAAACAAATAACCCAATCAAAAAATGGGTAGCAGACCTGAATAGACATTTTTCCAAGAAAGACATATAAATGGATAACAGGCACATGAAAAGATGCTCAATATCACTAATCATCAGGGAAATGCAAATCAAAACCACAATGAGATGTCACCTCACACCTGTCAGAACGGCTGTCATCAAAAGGAACACAGGGCTTCTCTGGTGGCACAGTGGTTGGGAGTCCACCTGCCGATGCAGGGGACGCGGGTTTGTGCCCCGGTCTGGGAAGATCCCGCATGCCGCGGAGCGGCTGGGCCCGTGAGCCATGGCCGCTGGGCCTGCGCGTCCGGAGCCTGTGCTCCACAACGGGAGAGGCCACAACAGTGAGAGGTCCGCGTACCGCAAAAAAAAAAAAAAAAAAAAAGGAACACAAAATAACAACACTGGCGAGGATGTAGAGAAACAGGAATGCTTGTCCATTGTTGGTGGGAATGTGAAATGGTGCAGACACTGTGGAAAACAGTATGGAGGCTCCTCAAAAAAATAAAAATAGAACCACCATATGATCCAGCAATTCCACTCCTGGGTATATATCCAGAAAAAACGAAAACACTAACTTGAAAAAATACACGCACCCCAATGTTCATAGCAGCACTATTCACAATAACTAAGATATGGAAGCAACCTAAATGTCCAGCAACAGACAAATGAATAAAGAAAATGTGGTATATATTACAGTGGAATAATACTCTGCCATAAAAAAAAAGATGGAATTCTGCCATTTGCAGCAACGTGGATGGACCTAAAGAATATCATGCTTAGTGAAATAAGTCTTAATTGTTTCACAGATACTTGATAGATGTAGAAAAAGGAGATAGGCCAGTGTACATTTGGGATTAGAATGATTTCTTGTTCAGACAATTACAAAACAGCACACTCATGTCATTTGAAGAAATCTTAACAAACAATTAAGACCAAAAAACTCCAAAACAAAAACAAACACTTAGGGGCTTCCTTGGTGGCGCAGTGGTTAAGAATCTTACTGCCAATGCAGAGGACATGGGTTCGAGCCCTGGTCCAAGAAGATCCCACATGCCGTGGAGCAACTAAGCCCGTGTGCCGCAACTACTGAGCCTGCGCTCTAGAGCCCGTAAGCCACAACTACTGAAGCCCGCGCCTACAGCCCATGCTCTGCAGCAAGAGAAGCCACCGCAATGAGAAGCCCGTGACAGCAACAAAGAGTAGCCCCCGCTCGCCGCAACTAAAGAAAGACCACGCGCAGCAACGAAGACCCAACACAGCCAAAAATAAAATAAAAATAAATAAGTTAATTTTTTAAAAAGGTAGACTTAAAAAAACAACACTTACCAGTAGCATAGATGACTTTGTAAAGCAAATAAATATTCATTAAAACTTTCAATGGGCTTCTCCTGTAGCACATAGTCGATGCGCTGGCCTCCATTCAGCATTCCCACATGGATGGGGGGAGCTTCTTGTTTAACTGCTACAAGGTTCTCTTCTGTGCTAACATCTGGATACAGAAGAACCGTAATAAGAATATAAAAGTGTCCAGCCCTCCAAGGTTGTCCTTACTTTCCCTCAGGCTCCAGCTTTACCGTAGGATGAGCTACCCTGCTCAGAAAGTTCTCTCTCATTTTCCTCCTCTCAATCCCCTTAAAGCTTCTCCTCAAGGCACACTGATTTTATCCAATCCCTTTTTTCCTTCCTGTACCTTTAATGGCTAATTCCATTTGCCTTTGGTTTACAAACTAAATGCAAACAGGGTTAGAACTCCTTAGGCAATTGAAAACTAAAGCAAAAGAATGCAACTTTAACTGTGAAATTAAGAGGAAAAGTGTCCTAGCTAGTCCCCAGCCAGGAAAATAAAACCAACCCATGAATACACAGACATTCCCCTGTAAAAGCAAGGTTCTTCACAGCGTAGGCTCTGAGCAGCACTGCCATAGTGCCCAAGTGGGGAATGTTTAAAGCCTCATTACTAGATGCTCAGCTTCTCTTGACATCTTCCCTCACAAACAATGTTTTTCCAAAATTTGTGGCTATTAGATGACAGAAAACACCAGCAGAGCTGAAGGCCCATTAGGACTCATAGTATTGGTCCTAAACAATAAAAAAGGAGAAAGTAAGAAGACCCTGGGAGAATAAGAACCAGACACCATGGAGTCCCTCTTATCTGGCCTGGTGCAGGAAATCAATATGTACAGTGTCACTGACCACTAGGCTTCTCTGAACTTGATTCAGGTTCTGCTTCAGTTTCTTCTGCAGTTTCTGAAGCTTGTAAGGCAGGGTATGGAGCTCTGGTAAAAGACTTCCAGGCCATCCGCAGCGAACCTAGCAAGTTGTTCTTAAGGTCCATGCTCATCCTGGTCAAGCCCTCTCTCAGTTCTGAAACATATGAAAAAGAACATTACATGGTTTACAGAGGTAAAAGGGTTCAACACAGCTAAACAAAGTGAATGAGGTCCAGTCGGTTTGCACTGACCAGAAGGTCTAGAATTATCAGGTTCTATATTCAAGACTTACCTAAGTGCATCCGCTTCCTGCCTTTATGATGCGGGATCAGCATTGGCTCAAATTCTACTCCTGGGACCACCATTGGTTCAATCCTATAGGCCACAGGATCAAACTACATAGGAAAAACAATAGCTACAAATACCTCTGCTGAAGATGAAGAAAGATAATGACAGTCTCAGGAGCTATGTATCAGGCAAGAATAATTATAAGCTCATTTTTTAAAATGTAGTTGTTCCGCCCCATCACTTCCAGATTCATACTATTATAAATTATCTCATTACTACAGAATAATATAGAAAAAAGTAAATCAACACAATAGAATACCGTACGCGCTTTACCAATAAGCGCTAATAGGTAAAACCACAAGAGCTGTCCAATGCTTACGGGGTGATAAATATTGAAGAAACCTTTGCATGTTGGGAATTTGTAGTTGGGGTCAATTCTTTTTAGGCCTCGGACAGTAAGGAACATTCCAATGGGAGATCCAAAGGCAAAGAATATTTCTGGTTTATAGATGAGCCGGGGGTATTTTACAGGCACCTGGAAGGAGGAAATAAAAGCATCTCTCATTAACAACAAAAGTTACATCTGTTCCTACCATACCAACGGCAAACAATAAAATGACCAAAGAGAATTAGTATTGTTACCTGCCCAATGCCAACATCCAGATGTTCACCATTTCCAGTACCATTAGTACTACTGCAGAACTCCGATTCTTTGGGGATGTTAGACATATTCGCCCCTGCAGGTGATTGCGGGGTTGGTCTATTAATACCCTAAAGAATAAAAAATAGTTCTGTGGAACTGCTATGTAGTGAAAATACCCAAAGGATTATACAGTTTTCTACTGGTTTGAAAGGATGCTTGGGAAGGTTTTGAAATGGTAGTCAACAATTTTAAGAAGAATCTCTCAGAGAACAAGCTAAAGCTGATGAAAACAAAAGTTGCCTTAAATTATGAATTGATATCCCTACATGCTCGGAAATAACGAAAGCTGTACAAAGCCATTTGGGTAGCAGTTGAAACTTTAGGCAACCATCATGAGAGAAAACGATAGCAGAGAACTGTGGAATGAATGTTGGGGATTGCTGAGGAGTTCAATGAAGTGCTATGCCTTTCTAACCAAAGCAAGTAGTATGTCTCTATCAGCCTTAAATCAGAACTGAGCAACCTGCTAAAAGGTTGAAAAATAATTAATTAGACTATGGAAAGGAATCAGTGGCCAAAAATGCTCAGTGCATAAGCACTGTTACAACGGGGTTATACCTTGAATACATTATACTAAGTGAAAGGAACCAGTCACAAAAGGCCACATATTGTATGACTCCATTTATATGAAATATCCAGAATAAGAAAATACATGAAGACAGAAAATAGATCAGTGGTTCACAGGAGGGACGAATAGGGAGTGCCTGCTAATGAATATGATGTTTCTTTCTGCGGTGATGGAAATGTTCTGGAATTAGATAGTGGTAATGGTTATACAACTCTGCAAATATACTAAAACCCACTGAATTGTATATTTTAAAAGGGTGAATTTTATGGTATGTGTTGTGAATTATATTTCAATAAAGCAGTTACAAAACAAACAAAAAAAAAGGAAAAAAATGAATGGTGGAAGTCCAGGGGAAATAAAACTTCTGAAGCTAATAACACTTTTAAAGATATCAATAAAGTAAATGTGTTTAATTTCTGAAAAGAGAGCCAAAGGTCAATTTTAAAAATTGCTTAGCTCCCTATACTAAACACCTCACAAAGCACAAGGATACAAGGAAGTCAAAAAACTGTTTAATCCTACAAACTATATTAAGCACATACCATTGAATTTTTTCTGGTCCTTAAGTAGTTTAGTATCTTCTTTCTTGGTCCTAAGGGAATTCCCATTTCCTGAAGATCTTTGTCTGTACATAAAGCCTAAGCATAAAAAATCAAATATCTTTCTTATTTCTCGGCAAATTAAAATCAATTAAATGTCCTAAAAATAAGTAAGTAAACGCCCTGTTCTCTGAGAGGAATAAGGCCTAAACACTCTGTTGTTCTTTGCTTTGCATGACTAGGACTCCCTAGTGGTAACAAAAACAAATAAACAAGCAAATATCCACAGTAGAGCTCTACAAGGTATAACAGAAAATAAGAGTTGGAAAAGTTAGTGGTCATTTATTCCTGCTCTCATGTTTTCAGAGCTCTGCTGTGTTTTAGTCTTTGCTCCATTGCTTGTTAACATGGCTCCTCGGAACTCTGAACCTCCACAAAGCAAAGATCACTTTATATGATAAAAAGCACACAAATAAGGCTAAAGAGCATTACTAATGATAACGAAGTATTTATGACTAAAATGTTTCTAAAGGGCAGGCTCTTAGCAAGCAGTACGATGAAAAGAAGCAATAAAAATACTGAAAATGGGGAACTTCCCTGGTGGCACAGTGGTTAAGAATCCGCCTGCCAATGCAGGGGACACGGGTTCGATCCCTGGCCCGGGAAGATCCCACATGCCACGGAACAACTAAGCCTATGCACCACAACTACTGAGCCTGCGCTCTAGAGCCCGCGAGCCACAACTACTGAAGCCCACGCGCCTAGAGTCCATAATCCGCAACAAGAGAAGCCACTGCAGTGAGAAGCCTGTGCACCGCAGCGAAGAGTAGCCCCACTCTCTGCAACTAGAGAAAGCCCACGCGCAGCAACGAAGACCCAACGCAGCCAAAAATAAATAAATAAAATAAATTTATTAAAAAAAATACTGAAAATGGTATAGTGCAAAGTTTTAAAAGATTATTTTTACCAGAGCTTCCTTATCTACTTTCTCCTTCTCAAAGACACTAAAGAATTCAGAGAGTTGAAGTTTCTTCAAATCTTCCTCCAGTGTCGGTGTGTCTCCTTGATCCATGAAAATACTTGGCAAATCCTAAAAATTAAATTGTAAAGCTCGTATTCTCTAAATTCATTCAGATTTTTATTAATATTACTTTGCAATAAAGGAAAGTACTATGTTAGATATCCACAGAGACATACCTTAACTTTGAATAAATTGTAATTTATACGAAATATAAATTAAGATGTGATTGATCTTTAAGTTTTTGCAGTCAGTTGAAACCTAGTATGTTTTTAAATAAATGAATGAGTGAATAAATGAGTATCAAAGTATTCTTCATCATCATCATTAATAAAGCCTTCCCTGAGCTCTTATTAATGTTTAAGGATGGCTTTCAAACAGAATTTCTATAAACTATATCAATTTGCATCCAATTCACTCTTCATTTCCTCATATGCAAATTCCATTTCAGCTCAGTGATTCTATAACTCTAATAACAGATCAGTAGTGCATATTTATAATGAAAAAATAAGATACCTATAATTATTTTAGAATGTGGCAAATATTTGTGGAAGCATACTACTATCTTGCTTCTATCATCCAAGAATGACAGAGATAATTACAAGTCTGTTAAAATTAAAATAAACGTAAATATTATGGTATGAAACAAAGCAAAAGACAAAAAGCCTAAAATCTAAAAACACTTACTAAGAAAGCATACAAAAGAACCTATCTGAACATCTAAATTACCTTTTTACTGTCAACATCCCCCAAAGAATCTTTCTGATTTGTTAGGATATCGAACAATATAAGTGAACCTACAAGTAAAACAGAACAAAGAAGGGACAATTTCGAAGCATTAGCACTAAATAGCTGTCTTTCATACAAAAAAAGTATTAAGCCAATTACCCATGAAGCAAAATCTATGAAGTAGGGAGTCATTCTTTCCAATCCACCACCACCCTTCCAACGCCTTCCAAATTCTTCATCACAGACCAGTTCTAGACCTCTGAATCTGATACTGATAAAAGACACTGTACTTCAAACCCAGCTATCCTTAAAATGTGATAGTCATCTCTGGTCACAAAGAATCCGTTACCTAAACTATGACCAGCGATGGATACGCCCCCTTTGAAATCAGGGTTCCTCTGCAGAAAAAGTACATATAATCGGTTCATTTCAGAAGCAACTGTGTCCACAATAGTCTGACAGTAGGTGGGGCTGTTGTAGAAGAAGACATCCAGAATTGTATCATTGGTGAAGTGCCTTAGGCGGTTAATGCTGGGCAGAGTTATTCGCTGCAGATCTCTGGAAAAAACAGAAGATATTTTAAGCAGAAAACCTAAATACATTCCACAGCCTCCTCTAAGTTATTACCCAAATTACACTTAGAAATTAAGATACAAGGGATAACTATCAATTTACAGGAAACAGAGGACAGACAGACATTTGTAATGAAGCCAAAGGGATGTGACCAGCAAAATTCAGTGTGAGAAACGCTGCAAGACAAAAAACCCAGCCTCCTCAAGACATAAATTACAAGAAAATAAGAGATAGAAAGGTAATCAAGAGATTAAAAGAGACTTAAAAGACATCAACTAATTGCAATTTATGATCCCAGTTTAAACTATGTGTGTATGTGCATGTATATGTATGTATGTGTATATATAAATCATGACATTTATTAGACAATTACAAATTTGAATACTGATTGTATATTTGCTGATATTAAGAATTTTTTTAGATGTGATAATGGTGTTATATATATTTTTTTAATCCTTAAAAGGATATACAAACTGAAACATTTAACAGATGAAATGATATGATGTCTAAGATTTTATCCAAAAGTAATAGAGTGGAGGGATGGGCAGTACACGGAAGATATGGATGGGGCAGAACTGGCCACGTGTTGAGGCTTGTTGGGCTGGGTAATCATAATCAATCCATGAAGATTCATTATATATGCTACTTTTGTGTACAAAATTCTCTATAATAAAGTTTTTTAAAAGAGGCTTTTCCTAGAATTCTCAGCATTAAGGTTTTTTGATCACAAATCAAATGATAAATGAATCAGCTCTCTCTCTCTATGCCGAATTTCTAAAAGCTGAAAGAAGGTGAGACTGCCAGATGCCGAGGACAAACAGAACTCATATCTCGCAAAGGAAAACAATGTTGACGTAGTATAAATCAGCTTCCACATAAAGCTTTCTCAAAGCTCCCAGAAAGACTCCTCAAACCTTCAACATCTTCTGTAGTTTAGAGAGAGCTATGTGCCCCTAGTAACCTCTTAGCATCAGCTCAAATATGAAAGAATGTGAACTCTGTACACCTAGTAAAAGCAACACCACAATGGAGCATTTGGCACGTGGAATATGCTCAAATCATAGGGTATTAAGAACTGAGAGACACGGAATCAGAAAAGCCATTTCCAAGACCAGCATGGAAACAATGCTACTTCCTTTATCTACCAGAGAAGCATCTCCTAGTTCTATCCTAGAACTATATCATGAACATACTTCTTTCTGGCGAGCCCACAGTGAATATCCTTAATATAAGGCAACCTTCTCTGACATTACCAAAAAGTTTACAAACAGAACTTCTGAGCTTGCAACTTAAGAAAGCCATCACTTACTTACAAGTCATTGCACCAATTATACCTCAAGTTATAAAAACCAATAATTTAATATTTGGGAATTTCCTTTTTTCCCCAAATTTGGACAAATATTATCTAAATGTGATCACAAAAGGAACAACAAAATACTTTGTGCATCTTGAGGTAGATTGGCTTTTGACATCTTAAGATGGAAATGCTTATACACTATGGGGAGAATTTGGCTTTATGCTAAAGAAATAATAAAGCTGTAATAGTAAACACTAACGAGCCAGTAAAACATACTGGAAGAAGATACACACAACTCCCCACTCCTAACCCGAGCTAGTTAAACAAAGGGATTGGTCCGCACTTAATAATGTATCTCTAAGAAAAAGACACAGAAGTACAAAAAGTTTTCTGTTGAACAAAATTTTATATATACGACCAGCTATAGCAGAAATGTTCCTAAGCATATCAATGATCAGAAAACATTACAATCACAGTTAGCAACTCAAAGGTGTAAAGTACTACTCACACATCCACACCAGTGGAATGCAAAGGACTGTGCCAGTTGACTGGGAGAAATTCTACCCTCCCAATCTGCTGATTTTCTTGGGCTTTCTTAAAATGCGTCTGTAGCAGGTTCAAAGAAACACTGCGAAAATCATTAACTAGAAAAGAAAATTAACAATGCATTAACGGTGAAGCGATCAATTTGTAGAGTGAACATGCAACAGATCTTATAATTAATTATACTACATCCATCTATATCTGCTTATAGCACCTATTGACTCGAGTCAAAAGTAGAGTGAGTATTCAAGAAAAAATTAACAGTGCATGTAGGAAAAGACATTCCTTTAATATAGAACTGCTGTTACTATACAAAACATTTTTATATAAAAAAAATCACACAGTAACTTCAAAACTTCTGCCGTGTCAAGGGAACTGTTTCCATTTTTTTAAAAAAACCACTTGACTATGTCAATTGGCCTTGCAGTCAGGTTCCTATCCTAACTTTCTGGTTCTTATAAACAACCTTTACCCCATATTTTAAATTTTTAAAAAATACACTGCTGTTTGGAATTCATATTGCGTCGATCTTAACCTTCTAGGAGGTTTATGCTTAGAAGCATTAGCCATTAGGATCAGGCTCCCAAATTAGGGCAGTTAGACTATGAATACTGCCTTTCAAAGTCAAGTTATACTAATGACCTAAATATTCCAATTAGAATATCATAAGGTTTATCACAGTATGAATTACAAAAATGGTTGAAGCTTCTGTTATTCATTTAAACTATATTATCTTCATGGTCATATATTTATGGTTCCCTTTAAATTTAGAATGGTTATAAACAGGACCATCACATCATAAAACAATTGTATAAGACTTGAGGGCTTATTCACTCAAGAATTATTAGTTAAGAATATAAACCTATTAGCCTAAGGAATTTACTAGCACTTTAGGTCTAAGCTGGGAAGCTTGACTACCTTGCCACCTGTCTTCATCTCTCCAAATCTTATTATGCAGCTGAGACAACAGGCTAAAGACAACACTTCATCTCAACTCACAGGAGCACTAACAGTCCCCTTACATGATCTAATATGACATGCTTTGCGAACCTACCACACTGTACAATGCTTCGAAAGCGGAGATCACAGGCTGGTCCGATCCCGTGGACTACAAAAACCAAGTGATCTATCTGTAAAGGTTCCCCTACAAGTGAAATTACAAAGAAAAATTACTCTATATAACGAGTCATGTATTCTAAAATCAAACATTCACAATGCATAGACAATAGAAATGGGCAAGTTAAAATATGAGCAGATATTTTAAAAGACACAGATAGTAACTGATAATTAACTACTTAGTAAAATATAATTAACTACTTAGTAAAAATATAGTGATGTTACTTTGTTTCTTATTTATCTTGTAATAAGTCAGTGAAAAAATTGTTCAAGTTTTTTCAACTTTTTATTTTGAAATAACTGCAATCTTATTGAAAACTTGAAAGAACAGTACAGAAACTCTCACGTACTTTTTATACAGATTCAACACTAACATTTACCACATTTGCTTTATTTCTCTATGTATATGTGTATTCACACACATTTATTTTTCTGAACCATTTGGGAGCAGGTTGCATACATTATCAGATGGCACATATCACATCTCTTTAATCCTTTAATATTTTATTATGTATTTCCTAAGAATATGCTCTTATTTAACCACAGGGCAGTTACCAAATTCAAGTAATTTAATATTGACAGGATACTTTTACCTACTATCCTGTGTTTATCAGTTGTACCAATAAAATCTGACATGTATTTGAAGCCTGAAATTTTAACCTCATCTTTTCAAATTACAGTAAGTCTACGACTTTGTCCAAGAGACAAGCCATCTCCTCTGAAAGATGAAAGGAATTTTATAATCCAGTTGAATATATTATAAAACCAACCATAAATGACCCTAGCTAGAGAGCAATGGATAACCATCAAGGTCCCTGAAAAATAGTTTTCCCTGGTTGAAAACCTCCTGAAAACCTTCAGGAGTTACCAGGAATAAATTAATAATCAAGCAGGTGGAATCACACTTCTTAGAATTAGGACTAAATCAGTTCATTTGTACTTAGTGACCTCCTGATTAGTACTGTCAAATTTTATCCATCCCACCATATATACTTAGCAACTTTAAAAGAGATTTTTATACCTATTAAGATTCTTAGTAGATGAAGTAATGCTAATCTTAACTTAGAATAAGCCCATTTGATTAAAGACCATTTTTAAGCCTTGATGTAATCTAAAGCCATAGAGAAAGACCACGATTTAAATCATAAACAAGTATATCAGAAGATAAGGAAAAAAATGAATGATTAACATTACCACAATGAATGTCAACAGAGATGTTCTCAACCCCTCTCTTCACTGTTCGAGGTCGGCCCTGCTCAGTGGGTGTTGAACCCCATTCATCAGACCCCGCGATTGGCTGGTAATGTACCATAAGCTTAAATAAAAAAGATCAGAGCAATAAACATACTCTACATTAAAGACACTTCTATTTATACATTCTGAGGGGTAGAAACGGGTCTTTTAAAACATAACACAGTCAAATCTCAACTGGAGTTTTGATATGCAACTCCTACAGCTTGAAATGAGAATCCTGAAAATACATTAGGCTAATGTTGTACACTTTAAATATCTTACTATTTTGTCAATTATACCTCAGTAAAGCTAAAAAAAAAAAAAAAGGAAAATGAAAATTCATCAGGCTAACAGATCTTTCAACCATACCCTACACATGGAAGAGGTGCCCACATAACGTGTCAGTGATTTTCTAAATCTACAGCGACATAATTTTCCCTAAGAAAATTTCTGTGTAAGAGTTGAATGAGGAAATGATGGTAAGAGCCACAGCTTCAAGTTTCATAACTGTGAATGCAATATAAAAATGTCCAAAGCTTATCTTACGTAGAATCCCCAGAAAAAGAAACCAATTAAGTTCTTACTAATGCAATTAACCTTTAATCCCAATGTTAAAGAAGGGCATTAATTTGCTAACCTTTGGATTGTGCAATATAATAACTTCTCTGTTGGGAGACTCCAGTTTCTTCTTCCATTCATCCAGAGTTACAGCAAGCATGTAAGTTTCCTTAAAAGAAAACACATTTCATTAGATTTCTGTAATGGTTTTTCTATTAAAACTGAACTTTTTAACAAGAATACTGCTAGATAAACAATTACAATAAGAGTATCTTACTCTAATTTATCAAATTTATTTTAATTCTCTTAAAATGAGAATAGGTACTAGTATAGAACAAAGAAAAAATAATCACTTCTACTTCTATCATCTAGACTGGAGATAATCGCTGTACACATTTTGATATATTTCTTTCAGTAATGTTAATGCATGTATATTATCCATAAAATGAGGATTACATTACATATAAAGTTCTTTCTCTTGATTTGTCAAATTTATTTTAAAATTCTTTTAAAATTATGATAATAGTACAGGACAAAGGAAAAAAATCAGTCCCAATTCCATCATCAAGACTAGAAATAATCATTGTTCACATTTTGATATATTTCGTTCAATAATATTAATATCCTACTCCAATTTAAAGCAAATTTCAGAATATTTTCAGAGCAAGAAAAATAAAAGGCAAAAAAGACCAATCCTGTGGTCACAGTTTAAATATTCACAAAGATCACCATTAGAGAAAAAAAATTTTAATTTAAATACATAATAGTTTCCATAGTATTTCAAAATTTGAAAATAAAACTACTTTATCCTGAAACTAACTTGCAAAAAGAAATGCTATGAACTGTGATGCAAATAGAACCAACCAAACTCTCTCTGTAATTTCACAGAATAAGTCACAAGAGGAAGAAAAGATTATGAAATAAGAGAACACAATGAAGAAAATGAGTAAAAGGGTCACAGGAGTACCTCTAACACTTGGCTGAAGCTCTCCGAGTATGGAACATACTTATTATCTTTGTCTCCCTTGTAAAACCAGGTACAGCGCCTCACTTCCGATGCTAGCTCATCCCAGTATACGGCGTACCGCATCCTCTCCCCCAAATGAACATCGTATCTGCCCCCATCAGTGGGCACAACTCTCCTATCACAGTCTTTTCCTATCAAGGAGTGGAAAGGGGAAATGAAGTACATAGTATAGCAAAATAAAGCTCCCAAAATACAACTCTGAGTTATGTTCTCAGTAATGTTATAAAACACACGAATGATCTGTTTCTTCTTGGCTAAAGTACTTTATAAACCATCAAAATCATTCTTGGTTTTAATGAAACATGAAAAAAATAATACCCAACGCTGTTTTGTTCTTTTTCTAAGGAGAGATAGGAGTGTCCCTTAAAAAAAAAAAATGTATACAAGAAAGCTTTTCTGAATTTTTTGTTTAAGGGACCAAAAGATAAATTAATGACCATCATGATGATAAAGTAGTAACCGGCATCATTCTTGTTTCATAAAAGAAGAAAAAACAAGAGAAAAATGAAAGAATTCATTCTTTTGCAATGTGACACTGCCCGCACCACACTCTTCATAAACAGAAACTGAAACATAAGAAACATTATTGGTTAACTATGCAGGAATTACAATAGGTACTGTTTTCAAGATACAGACCAAATTCTTGATTATAAATTGGCTGGATAGTAATGCAGAACTTCTATATAAAAATGCTATAGGATGTTATAAAGCAGAAACTAACACACCATTGTAAAGCAATTATACTCCAATAAAGATGTTAAAAAGAAAAGATTATTAAGTAAAATTTGGAAAGTATAAAAAATGTAAAGCAAAAAAAAATGCTATGAGACAACTAGAAAAAGATCTAAAATTTACTTCTAATAGCACTCACTATAAGGACTTTTATATTATAGTTTTAGAGAAATGACAGTAAGTCCTTGTCTATTACAAGTCATAGCTTTCACCCTACCAGAACCGTATGCCTCTTCCAGCTGCTGTGAATCCTGAGAGTTGAAAGGAATCCATGTCTCCTTAGAATCTATTATCTTACAATAAAACCAATGAGGAGAAACGGGTTCGTACAAACTGCCAACATCCATGTCTATTAGCTCAAAGGAACTACATGAGTTTGGTGACGGGGATGGATCTGACTGGGACAATTGTTCCTCGTGTGATTCCACTGATGACATTTCTTTCTCTAAAAGACAAAAGAAAACTATAAATAACATTTCCTTCTATTAATAGTGTAACTGTTCACACACAAAACTGGTCATTTTTAAGGAGTCATTTCTGAAAAAAAACTAAGGGGGCTACATAATTTAAAACAGAAATAACATAAATTAACAGCTTTTTTTGGTTTTGTTTTTGGGTTTTTTTTTTTTTTTGGAGGAAGGAGGCCTTAAACAAAACGCTTCTTATAGTTAGACCAACCACTTTGCACTGATCTTCCAATCCTCTCAGAAAACTGCATGGTTTTAATTAAACAAAACTGGAATCACAAGAAACACATGGTCGAAATCTCGACTGCAAAAAAAATTTTACCCCAATTTCCAATCTAAGTCTGGTCCCAAGGCAAAAACGCGTACTCCGTCTTAATAACGCCTGGTTTTAGGCTCCAGGCCCTTGTCATTACACATTTACATGACTACTGGAATCACACTACTGAAAATAAAACTATTCACTTAAGACCCAGTCACTTTTTATCAACGCTTGAAGGGTGCTTAAGTAGAGACTATGGTACAAATTCTGAAAACGCGAACCCTCGCTTGGGGCCACTGTGCGCAGGCGCGCACCCACTCGCACCATCCAGGTCTCAGACGAAAAGTAACAACTGACCTCAAAAGCCTCCTTCCCTCAAGGAAGACCGTGACCTGTGTGTTTCCGCCCCTTTAACACTCGCAGAGACTAACACTGCAGACGTCGAAAGTAAACCCAGGTTCCTTGGAGGGGCGCGGGCAAGACCATCGCTATCTCAGCACCGAGCGCAGCGGGACCGCAAACACCCGGCCTCCCTCGGAGCGGACGCTCTCCAGCTTCCGCCACTTTATCTTTTTTCCCAGCACGAATTTACCTCCGCCACTTTGTGTGTCCCTTCTCCCCACGACCCCGGGCCTCCTGCAGCCCAGGTCTGGGACCTCAGGGTTCGCGGACACCTCTCCCCGTTCCGCGTCCAGCCCCGCAGAGAGGAGCGGAGCGTGGATGAAAACAAGGTAATTTCCCGGTGCCTTCGGGCACGGTGGATGCAAAAGGGGCCCTGGCCGCGTCCCTGTAACCGCTGTCACCCCCACCCCGCCAGGGCTGGTCCTCCCAGCCCCCCTTCCCTGCCTCGGGCGTCGCGTCCTCCTTTGCCCCTGGCATCTCCATCCCGCAGTGCCTCCCACCCGCACGCCGGTCGGAGCCCTGGGCCCGGCCGCCGCCCCCAACGCGCCCCGGCAGACTCACCTTGCAGCCCCGCAGCCTTTCAAGTTCTCCTGCCTTCGCTGAGTGGGCTACGACATATCCCCAAAGGAGGCCTTCCCCGCGAGCCCAGGAGGGGCGGAGCGGAGCAGAGCAGGGCGGAGCTTGCGGCCCTGCCGGGCTCGCGCCCAACACAGGCCTCCGCCGCGCTCCCAGCGGCCGAGCAGCGGGCCAGGTTGCCAAGAGCAAAGGTGAGGTGACGGGGACCGCTGCGTGGAGGAAACGGGTGGGGCGTGGAGGCCCGCAGGGGCGCTGGCGGGAAGTGTCGCGAGAGGTGGAGGGAATCGCGCGAGATGTGCTCCTCCGAGCGGACTGGCGGTCGGAGCGCTGGGCACGCGGGTGTTGCCGGCGGCGCGCCCTCCGCTCGGTACCCGCGCGCGGGGTCTGGGTGCAAGGCCTCAGGTATTTAGAAGGCAGGGATGAGGAATGAGACGTTTTAGGTGGAGAGCGTTTCAAATTGCAGTGAAAGCAAGGTTCTTCAAGATGACCCAGCCTCCCCACTTAATAGATGGGAAAACAGACCTCTGACCCGGTGGTACCAGGGCTAACCCTGCTCATGGGCCGGGATGGTGCAGGGACGCCGGGATGCCATGCCCTTAGTGAGAAGTAGGACAGGCGCTGGCGGTAGTTGCGTCTACCCAGACCTCCACTTCTGGGTGCTGAGAACGGATACCATTGGCATTTGCAAGGGAACAAAAGATCGTCTCTGGGTCTTTGCCCCTCTCCTTTGCGTTTATTGGGATTTAGAAGCTGCCAAAAAGATATCTTTAAAAGATGTAGAGGTGAGCTTGGCAGGATTCAAAAGCCGCAAGAGGGTTGGAGATGAGATATTTTTGTCCAGCAAGATGACATAACAGAGGTCAAGAGGTTAAAAGAATTCCCCAAGTAGTAGCCCTACCAGCTCTCCTGTTTAGTTTTCTGGAAGACTTCAATTCCTTCGGGCATGCAATAAAATACTTCCCTATTTTCTAACTAGATTATAGGGCAAGGGTTCAGGGAATGTTTTTCAGTCTTGTTATTTCTTCAAAAGCTGAGAAAAAGGAAACTAAAAGGGATTTTTTAATAACAGATTAATTCTCTTACAGTTTAAGAGCCACACACAATTATCCACAAGTTTACTTATACCTTCTCCTCAAATTTATAACACCTGAATAGCTTCTGTTCTTTGCAGATGAAATGGAGCAGGACCCCACGGTCCCTGCCCCTCACCCCATGTCCTCAGCCCGCCTTTTGTCTGTGGAAAAACTTTAGCCAAAGAATAAGTTTAATCAGAGAAGTGAGAAAATGCAGAAACAAAGGAAAACAGTCAAAGGAGACCAAATAATAGTTTAGTCATTAAGCATAGTCAAGGACCTTCAGTCCCTCAAGGGCTATAGATAATATTCTGAGCCGTATCCTGTGAGCTGTCTTACAGATACTGAAATCCCCACCAGGTGGAAGAAGTTAACTACATGATGACCAGACTGTAGCCATGACATAAGCTGCCACAATTCCAAGAACTGGCCTCAAAGAAATGGAAACCCTGGAACTAAAGATTAACTGTTCTTAAAACAACCAAGATGACGCTGACCAGACCACCGCATTACTGGTTTCACGATGACTGTCCGAACTGACTGTGCTGTTCTGCTCCTGCCTATGCAACCCTGAAACTCCCCTTTAAAAGCCCCTGTCCCCTGAGAGCAGTCGGGAGTTGGTTCTTGGACAGGAGTCCACCCCCTCCCCCAGTTGCCAGCCTCCAAAATAAAGCAACCTTTCCCTTCCTACCAACACTCATCTCTCGAGAATTGGCTTTCCAGCGGCAAGCAGCCGGACCTGGGTTCGGTAACACAGAGAGGATGAAGAAAGCCAGGACTGTGCCCCAGCCTCTAGGATCCTGTCAGATGACTAGCTAATATAACTAATACCAGTAGCTAGCTTTTAACTCTATGTTGTAGGTAACAACTGTAAGCATTTGACAAGTATAATCCCATTTAATTCTCACAGCAACCTGGTGAAGTAGGTTATCCCTATTTGCAGAGGTAGAATGACTCACATACTACCAGCAAGTGATGGAGCCAATGTAAACACAAGGTCTGTCTTCAGAGCCTGCACCTAAGTAACTTACCTAAAATCGCAGTTAAGTGATAGAACGGGAACTTGAATTTAGGCCTTCTTTCTCCAAATCCCTGTTGCAGCCTCTATACCAGCTGTTCTCAATTTTCTTTTTTTGTCTCAGGACCCTTTATACTTTTAATTATTGAGAACTCTATAAAGAGTGTTTATGTAGATTGTATCTACCACTATTTACTGTACTAGATGTTAAAACCGAGAAATTTAAACATTTAATTCATTTAAAAATAAGAAAATCCATTATATGTAAATATTTTTACAGAAAAATAACTAGTTTCCAAAATAATTGTTTAAAAACCAGAGAAAAGGATGACATTGCTTTACATTTTTGTGAATTTCTTTAATGTCTGGCTTGATAGAAAACCACTGGATTCTTATATCTGCCTCTGCATTCAACCTGTTACAATTTTAGTTTTGGTTGAAGTATATAAGGAAAATCCAGCCTCACTCCACTGTGCAGTTGAAGAAAGAAGGAATCTTTTTTTTTTTTTTTTTTTTGTGGTACGCGGGCCTCTCACTGTTGTGGCCTCTCCCATTGCAGAGCACAGGCTCCGGACGCGCAGGCTCAGCGGCCATGGCTCACTGGGCCCAGCCGCTCCGCGGCATGTGGGATCTTCCCGGACCAGGGCACGAACCCGTATCCCCTGCATCGGCAGGCGGGCTCTCAACCACTGCGCCACCAGGGAAGCCCAAGAAGGAATCTTTTAATGGCCTTTTCAGATAATTGTGGAGTATTCTTTTTACTACTACAATAAAATTCAACAAATGGTAGGTTCTTAAAAGTTAGTTGCAATGTGGAATCTGAAAACATATTAGTGAATTTTTGTACTCTGATACTTTAAAACCCATTGGTCTTGGGCTTCCCTGGCAGTCTGGTGGTTAAGACTCTGCGCTTCTGCTGCAGGGCGCGTGGGTTCGATCCCTGGTCGGGGAAGTTCCACATGCCGCAAGGTGCGGCAAAAAAACAAAAAATCCCCACCATTGGTCTATCTTGCACTTTGAATAGATCTTTTACCCATGCATGACTGATGACATCATGCATTGGTCATTTGTAAAATTTCAGTTCACTGAGCTATGCAGCCTTTCAAATGTTAACGTATTTCACTATTTTTTTAATTACCACCAATCTAATTAGAAGTCTTTTAAGTATCAGGAAGCTGTCAAGCTCATAGCAGATAAAAGTCTTCCAAAATCCTTTTTACTGTAAAGGTCTAATTTCATTATTGGCAACAAATACTGTCAGTTGTTTTCCTTGAAGTAACAATCTCACTTTTTCTAGAAAAGTTCTGCCAAATACCTAAATCTGCATAGCCACAGTTTGTCTGTCGTTTGTACTTTCAACTAAAAATGATGTTCCATGAAAATAATAGTAGTTAGTTCAGTTACCAAGTCAAATAATGTCACGTGCTTTTTCCTCAAGTGACCAGCTGCAATATATTGGTCATTCAGATTAATGTATATATTAATTCACAATTCCTAGCTCACAGCTCCCAAAACCCTTGGACTTTCCTGAGCTATAAAAGCAGTGAGATAATATTTGGTCTCTTGTCCTCAGGTCCTGAAAACGCTTCAGAGAAAGTGACTTTTGGATCCCACAGAAGGAGGGTGGCTGCTTGCCAGGAGAGCCAACCATGTGATTAGAGGGTGGGACCTTTCAGTCCCAACGCCCAACCTCTAGGGAGGGCAAAGCGGCTGGAGGTTGAATTCGTTGCCAACGGCCAGTGACTGAGTCATGCCTTTGTAATGAAGCCTCACTAAAAATCCAAAGGACAGGGTTCAGAGAGCTTCCACGTTGGGGAACATGTGAGGACTGGGGAGAGTGGTGCACCTGGAGAGGGAACGGAAGGTCTGCCCCCTGTCCCCAGGCCATGCCCTATGTATCTCTATCATTCATCTGGCTGTGGTTTTATATCCTTTTATAATAAACTGGTAATCTAGTAAATAAATCGGTTTTCCTGAGTTCTGTGAGCCGTGCTAGCAAGTTAACTGAAGCCAAGGAGGAAGTCATGGGAACGTCTGGCCTATAAGAATTGCTTGTTGGTGTGTGGAGGCCTCTACACACACACTGGAATTGGGTCCAGGAACGCTTTTCCCCAGTGTACTTCAGCCCGCAGAATTGTTTCCTGCGTACTAATCATTTTGTCACACAGAATGTGAAAAAGGTGTGAACTCAAGGGTTACGAGTTAATAAAAATAATTTTTACTCTTCATGAAGTATATTTTTAAGTGAAACTGGCACTGTTTTTATTACAAATTCATGGCAGTGGACAATACGGTGACTGGTAGAACAATTTGTTTCCACTGCCTTAATTCCTGGTAAGGCGCCAGCAATTTTACCCACCATTGCTTTTCCATCAACAGTGCAAATGTCAACAGCATAGCAAAAAAGGCAAATCATGTCCTGGTACAATTAAGAAAACCGTTTCGATCTTGTGACCCCTAAAGGGGTCTCTGAGACTCCCAGCCTCCATGGACCACCCTTTGAGAACGACAACAATTAAATGTGCCTAATCTGGGGCTTGGAATACAAAAGCAATGAATAACACAATACCTACCCTGAAGGAGTTCACAGCTCAATAGGAAACACAGGCAGGTAAACAAATAAATATATCTTGTTGAACACAGATGTAGAGAGCAAATGTATGGACACCAAGGGGGAACGGGAGGTGGGGTGGGATGAACTGGGAGACTGAGATTGACACATATACACTACTATGTATAAAACAGACAACTAATGAAAACCTACAGTACAGCCCAGAGAACTCTACTTGGTGCTCTGTGGTGACCTAAAAAGGAAGGAAATGCAAAAAAGAAGAGATATATGTAAAAAAAAAAAAAAAAAGAAAAAGAAAAGCACAGGAATATGAACATTTCTTCATATTCCCATGACAATAAATACTCTGGGTTCAAACCTCAAAAAAAAAAAAAGTATCGCGTTGACTGCTACAACAGAGACCAGATACACCAATAGTTACAAGAGAGGGGGTAATCTCATGTCCAGGCATACCTCCAGAAATTCTCATTCAGTAGGTCTTCGGTGGGATTCAGGAATCTGCATTCTAAACAAGCCCTCTTGGTGATTTGGATGCAGACAGCATGAGATCCACACTTTGAGAAACACTGCCTTAAGAAGTATAAATTCTAGGTTTCCAAGAAGGCCCAGCAGGTAGGTAGTTTCAGAAAGAGAGAATATCTGATATCTCTCAAAAAACCACCAGTTGGGCTTCCCTGGTGGCACAGTGGTTAAGAATCCGCCTGCCAATGCAGGGGACACAGGTTCAAGCCCTGGTCCGGGAAGATCCCACATGCCGCGGAGCAACTAAGCCCATGCGCCACAACTACTGAGCCTGTGCTCTAGAGCCTGTGAGCCACAACTACTGAAGCCCGCGCGCCTACAGCCCGTGCTCCGCAACAAGAGAAGCCACCGCAATGAGAAGCCCACACACCGCGATGAAGAGTAGCCCTCGCTCGCCGCAACTAGAGAAAGCCCACGCACAGCAATGAAGACCCAACGCAGCCAAAAATAAATAAATAAAATAAATTAATTTTTTTTAAAAAAGAAAGAAACCACCAGTTAATTTCACTGGCTATTGCTGTTGCAGTGGTATATCAAATCTTTTACCAGAAAAAGGCTTAAAAGGTAAAATCTGAAACAAAGTCTATTTTTTCCCTTTCAATGCTCCAGCACAGGAGACAACAAACTTTCTTCTGTAAAGGGCCAGATATTTTAGGCTGTGTGGGCTGTAAGGTTTCTGTGGCATCTAATCAGTTTTGCTGTAGCACAAAAGCAGCCAGAGACAGTATGTAAACCACTGGGTGTGGCTGTGTCCCAATAAAACTTTATTTACAAAAACAGGCAGTGGGTTAAATTTGGTCCCTGGTGGTAGTTTGCTGACTCCATGCTCCAGTGCAAAAGATAATGCTAATGGCCAGTAAGCTGCCTAAAGAGCAAAAGCAACAGTCTAAGGGTCATGAAACAACTGGATTTCACATCTAAAGTCGGAATAATTGTTAGGCATCAAAAGGTATTGTGTTGAGTGCCTATCAAGGGACTAGGTGCTACGAGGATACATAGTTTTTGGAGACAGAAGTTCTCAACCCCTGGTGGACACGTCGGCATCAAAAGTTGAGAAAACTCCGCAGTTGTTTCTGATGATCTGACAATAAAATAACAAGGCCAGGCTGTGACAGTGATTCTCAAACTCTAATGAATAGAAGGGTATGCTAAGTAGATTCTTTAAATTTCAGGTCCAAACCCAAGATAGTTAATCAGAGGGGTCATGAATCTATATTTTAAACAAGAATATACAGGCTGCTGCTATGACTTTGTTTATAAAAGAATGTTAGAACTAGAGGAACCATAGAGACATCAGTGTGACGTTCTCTTCCAGCCCAAAGTTGGTGAGTTTTATAAGTCCATAAACCATTCATAAAAATGCATTTTATTACTTTATAGCCACAACTGAATAGTTCCTGCCCTCAAGCTGAATAATCTTAGATTTTTTTTTCCCACTTTGAGGCAAGTGATTTGCCTCTGTCTCACTTCAATGAAGACTGTTTTGAGCTGATAACTTCAGTTGAAGCTGTGCAGCAAGGTGTCTCCTTGGGCCCCTGGAGGTTTCCATCAAGCCAAGGTTTCCTCTTGGCTAGGGTTGTCGAATTGAGCATATGTAAATGTAGCAAATGCAAAAGTTAAATACAACACTTTTAGGAAACAATAAGAGAAAATCTTCAGGAACTGGGGGTAAGCAATGAGTTCTTAGAGACTTGACACCAAAAGTTCTCAGAAGGAAAAACTGATAAATAGGATTGCATCAAAATTAAAAACTTTTGCTCTGTGAAAAACTCTGTAAAGAGGATGAAAAGACAAGCGACAGACTGGGATAAAATACTTGCAAAGCACCAATCTGACAAAAGACCAGTATCTAGAAAACACATAGAATTCTTAAAACTCAGCAGTGAAAAGACAAACAATGGAACCCAAATTTATTTTCAATATCATTCTTCAATAAGAGGGACCAGGGCTTCTTGGAGGAGCAAATGGTTCTAGCGCTGGAACAGGAAATATGCAGGATGAGCCTGAAGAATCATGTAGTGCCAGAAAGTGAGGAGGGCTCCAAAAAAAAAAGCCCCCACAATCATGGGGGTATGTCAAAAGGACACAACTGAAAGAGCTCCCAATGGCCAAAGCAAGACATTCTGAGCAACAAAATAAATAAGGTAGGGCTTCCCTGGTGGCGCAGTGGTTGAGAGTCCGCCTGCCGATGCAGGGAACATGGGTTTGTGCCCCGGTCCAGGAGGATCCCACGTGCCGCGGAGCGGCTGGGCCCGTGAGCCATGGCCGCTGAGCCTGCGCGTCCGGAGCCTGTGCTCCGCAACGGGAGAGGCCACAACAGTGAGAGGCCCGCGTACGGCATAAATAAGTAAATAAATAAATAAATAAATAAATAAAGTAGCATTAGATCATAACACAAAGTATAAAATAAATATCTATGGGTCCACACGGATATAAATGACTGATTAAACAAATAAATAAATGGGAGAGAATGACCAAATCTACCTTGCAGGTAAATTCTAAAGAATTAACATAGATAAACACCCTCACCGACATGGAGGATAACTCCCCATCCCCTAAGTGCGGAGCTGCAAATGGGGACTTCCAAAGAATACAGTATGAAAAGGGGGAAAAAAGAAATAGTAACTGTGTAGTGGAGAAACCTGACAGACTCTACCTCAGCCAGGTGATGAAGGTTAACATCAACAGTATGAGCTATGTAGATCGCAAATACATTTGATATATGATGAGAAAGGGCACTTACCTCTGTGGTCTTCCTCCCCCAAATCCAAGCCCCAGTGTAATTATGAGAAAAGCACCAGACAAATCCCAGTTGAGGGGCATTCTACAAAATATCTGACCTGTACTCCTCAAGGCTAGCAAACTCATCAGAAACAAGGAAAGTCATGGGCGTTCCCTGGTGGCCTAGTGGTTAGGATTCCAGGCTTTCACTGCCATGGCCCGGATCCAATCCCTGGTTGGGGAACTGAGATCCCACAAGCCATGCAGCGTGGCCAAAAAAAAAAAAAAAAAACCGAGAAAACAAACAAGCAAAGTCTGAGAAACCGGCACAGCCAAGAGGTTCCTAAGGAGGTATGATGACTAAATGTAATACAGTATCCCGAATGGCATCCTGGAAGAGGAAAACGGTGTTAGGTAAAACCAAAGGAAATCTGGATAAAGTATGGACTTTAGTCAACAAGAATGTATCAATACTGATCCATTAATTGTGACAAACGTACAACACCGATTTAAGGTGTTCATAACAGGGTGTGGGGTATATGGGAGTTCTGTAGTATCATCACAATTTTTCTGTACATCTAAAGTACTCTACAATAAGAAGTCTATTAAAATAAACCCAGTTAGCAAGTGGGCAAAAGACACACACAGACATTTTACAGAAGAGAATACACAGATGGCAAATAAGCACATGAAAAGATGTTCAACATCATTAACCATTAAGGAAATGCAAATTAAAGCACAATGAGATATCACTACCTACCTACCCATCAGAATGCTTAAACTAAAAAATAGTGACACCACCAAATACTGGCAAGAATGCAGAGAGATTCATACATTGCTGGTGGGAATGTAAAATGGTACAGCCACTCTAGAATAGTTTGGTAGTTTCCAAAAAATTAAACATGCAACTTTCATATGACCCAGAACTACACTCCTGGGCATTTATCCCAAAGAAATGAAAACTATGTCCACACAAAAACCTGTACATGAATGTACATAGCAGCTTTATTCATAATAGCCCAAACTGGAAACAACCCATACATCCTTCAAGAGGTGAATGGTTGAACAAACTGTGGTACATCCATATCATAGACTACTACTTAGCAATAAAAAAGAACTACAGATACAGGAAACAACTTGGATGAATGTCAAGAGAGTTATGCTGAATGGAAAAAAAAAAAACAATCTCTAATGGTTACATACTATACAATACTATTTATACAGCATTCTCAAAAAGGACAAAATTTAGAAATGGAGAACAGATTAGTGGTTGCCAGGGGTTTAGCATGGTGGGAAAGGAGAAGCAGGTGCGGCTGTGAAAGGTCAACAGGAGGAAGAGTCATGGTGATGGGACTGTTCTGTATCTTGACCATATCAATGTCAATATCCTGGCGGTGACATCACAGTAAAGTTTTACAAGATGTTACCATTGAGAGAAACTGGGTAAAGGGTACAGGAAAGCTCTGAATTATTTCATAAAACTGCATGTGAATTTACAATTATCTCAAAATAAAAACTTTAATGAAAAAAATACAATATAGGGAATTCCCTGGCAGTCCACTGGTTAGGACCCCACACTCTCACTGCTGAGGGCTGGGTTCAATCCCTTGTCAGGGAACTAAAATCCCACAAGCCATGTGGCATGGCCAAAAAAATAAATATATAAATAATGCAATACAGTTGGTACTCCTATCGATGGGTTCCACATTCACGGACTCAACCAACTATGGACTGACAGTATTTGGAAAGAAAAAGAATTCAGGAAAGTTCCAAAAACTTGAATTTGCTGCATACCCGGCAACTATTTACATAGTATCTACATTGTATTTACACCTATTTACACAGCATTTACATTGTATTAGGTATTATAACTAGTCTAGAGATGACTTAAAGTGTATGGGAGGATATGCACAGGTTTTATGCAATACTACAACATTTTATATAAGGGACTTGAGCATCCATGGACTTTGGTATCCACGGCGGGGTCCTGGAACCAATCCCACGGATACCGAGGGATGACTGTACTCCTAGTTATCTTGGATTTCAGAAAAACAATCATTTTTAGTATCATTATGTCCCATGCCATATGTGGAACACACTGATACTAAAAGGTGACTTGTTGTTTATCTGAAATTCAAATGTAACTGAGGGTCCTATATTTTATCTGGCAATACTACCCTTGGCATTAGCTTACCAGGATAAGGTATATATTGCAAAATAAAAGAACATTTAAAAGTTGGCTACAGGGCTTCCCTGGTGGCGCAGTGGTTGAGAGTCCGCCTGCTGATGCAAGGGACACGGGTTCGTGCCCCGGTCCGGGAAGATCCCACATGCCGCGGAGCGGCTGGGCCCGTGAGCCATGGCCGTTGAGCCTGCGCGTCCAGAGCCTGTGCTCCGCAAAGGGAGAGGCCACAACAGTGAGAGGCCCACATAGCGCAAAAAAATAAATAAGTAAAAAAAGTTGGCTACAGAAAATGTGCCCTGATCTCAGAAACCCCTAAATCCTCCCTTCTCAGCAGCTGGCATCTCCTCTGCCTAACATTTTATTACAACAAATGTGCTACTGCCCACCACTCCTGATGAGAAAAGCCACATAGAGTATAAAACCCTCCTATCTTCACAGAGGAGTAAAAATTATCCACATAATCCTCCCTTCTCAACTTCAACTCAAAATAGCTATTCCCTCCAAGAAAGATTATGAAAAAATAATAATTAAACAGAATAGTTAGGAAGCATTTTCTAGAAGCAATTTGGGGTCTCCAGTATAACAACGCTGTAAAAAACACAACCAAGAAGTAATAGACATCTGAAAAATATCTCTAACATGAAAAAGATGGAGATTGAAAAAGAAAGGAAAACGCAACTTTGTAGGAAATTTATTTGAGAAGAAAAAAAATCAAGAAATTATCATTAATATCCTCAGAGATGTAAGATGCTACACCCACAAACAAGAGCAGAATCCCATAGAGAACACAGAGCACAAAAAAATTCCTAGAAACTAAAAATATGATAGATGAAACAAAATTCAGTGGAGTTGGAAGATAAAGGTGAGTAAATCCCCCACAAAGTACAGCAAAAAGGCAAAAAATGAAAGTAAAAAGATAAGTAAATCAAAGAACCAGTCTAAGAGATCTATAACAGAAACAGCAGGAATTCTAGAAAGATGTAACAGAGATTAGCGTAGCAGAGGAGGAAAAGAAACAAACAAACAAAACTCAAGAAAATGTTATAGGGCTTAAGGGCAGGAGTTTCCAGAACGAAATGTGCCCAGCAAAGTGGACAAAAACAGACCCATACCAACACTGTACTGTAGAGGGGACAAAAATATCCTACAAGCTTCCAGGAAGAAACACTAAGTTTTAAACAAAGGATCATGAAAACACATTTTCAAATATGCCAGATGGAAAAAAATTACTTCCTAGGCACCCTTTTCCAGGAAGCTACTGGGGAACATGCTCTACCAAAATGAGGGAATAAACTGAGAAAGAGAAAGACACAGGCTATGGAAAAAAGGAATCCAACAGAAGGGGTGGAGAGAATCCCCAGGATGAACAGAAGACACCAGAATGAAAGTATGCACCAGGAACATACAAGTGCTGCAGGCAGAGGGCTCCAGGAACGCGTCTTCAGGAGCCTAAAATTGATAAAATATGTCTGAGCATCTTAAGAGAAGATTTAGACAAATGATGGAGGGTTTGAGGTCAAATCAGTCATAAGCACATAGGCAAACAAAATAAGTATGACATGATTCATTCCAGAGAAAACAAGTTGTTGTTCAGGAAAAGAAAAGTAAGCAGTTTACTGCATGACTGAGCTCTGGGCAGCATTTACATAGTATAATAACGTACAACAGAATTACCATGTAAGTGGAGTGAGAAACTGGAGGGATCAGAGCTGGGATGTGTGTATGGTAGAGGCAGAGAGACCTAACCTTCATCCTCTACAACAGAAAATCAGTAGAAATGACCTAAAATTGATAAATCAAAAGGGAGCAATACAACTGTGTAATTAAAAAAATATGGAGATAATTTTTTTAAAAAACTCAATTGAAAGTAGTTACTTTTGTAGAAGGAAAAATGGGAGTGGAACCGAAGAGTGATCTTTTTCATAGAATTGACTTTTTTTAAAGATTTTCTTTTTTTTTGATGTGGACCATTTTTATAAAGTCTTTACTGAATCTGTTACAATATTGCTTCCGTTTTATGTTTTGGTTTTTTGGCCGCGAGGCACGTGGGATCTTAGCTCCCAGACCCGGGGTCAAACCCACACCCCCTACATTGGAAGGTAAAGTCTTAACCACTGGACCACCAGGAAGTCCCAGAATTGACTCTTTAAACTGCTAACTTCCATAGAATTATTTGAGTCTTCAAACTCATAACTTTTTTAAAAAGAAAAAAAGATGAAAAACTCCAGTCCTCAAGTATCCATCCCCCCCAAAACTTTTTTTAATGCCAATTTAATCCATATTCTTCAACTTAAAAAAAAAAATCTTCCCACCTCTAATGGTATTATATTAACCAACTACAAAACTGTTTTCAAAACCCCTTTTTTCAAAGCACTTAAAAGAATTCCCCACCAACAATGTAGAGACCAGCCCATCCTGCTAATACTTCATTGGGACTTAAATTCATCTAAATATTTACATTGGCGTTTATATTTGGAACAATAGTGGCTTATTATAGAGAACATAGCTGTGTTTAACATGCCAGATCTGGATAACTTTATTCAAGATTTTGACAGAAATTATCCCCAAAGTAATATTAAACTTAGACACTTTTTAAAAGTCCAGATGTGAAATACCAAAAAAAATTTGAATTCAGTCAAGAGTCAATACTAAGTCAAGAACTGAATCAGATCCACAAAAAATGAATACTATTTTCCTTCTTATATTCACTATATTTTCTGGCACAGGTTGCAATTTAGTTTTCCTTTCCTTGACATTGGCATTTGGAATCATTTTAACATGGTTTACACCTTTAACTTCTAAGTCTGTACTTACCCTGAATATCTTATTATAATTAAAATTATAAATCCAGAAGCAATAGCCCTCCCTTACAGAAAGAATCCAACTAATACATGTAGAAGGAATAAGAGAAACAAAGTCACATTCGAACACCACAGTAGTAACAAGCAAGATCTGCCAGTGGATACAAAAATGAGTGGGCAAAAGTTTAAGCAGAAACAGTACATTTGCATAGCTCACATTATCTCTAGCAAACATTCAGTCATTACAAAGGAAAACATAGTAAGTTTACAGCAGAGAATCCTAGCAGACGCCACCTCAGGTAGTGGCTAAGGTTAATAACACCAGAAATACATTACCGCATCAGGTGTCAAGATACACTGTCACAGATCGGAGGACGCTATGATGACATGACAACTAAATGCGAGGCAGGATCCTGGATTGGATCCTGAAACAGTGAAAGGACATTAGTGAAAAGACTAGAAAATCCCTACTTTCAAAACTCTCTACTTTAGTTAATAGCATTATATCAAGGCTAATTTCTTAACTTGACAAATGTTCTACAGCTATGTAAGATGTTAATATAAAGGGAAGGTGAGCGAAGAGTATACAGAAACCGCTGTTTTTGCAACTCTTCAGGAGGTCTAAAATTATCTCAAAACTAAAAAAAAAACTGTTAAAAAACACACACACACATATATATGTGTGTGTGTATAATGTGTGATTTATAGATTAAAAAAATCAAGACCTCAGGGAAATTGGTATCTTGGGCACTCAGTTAAAAAATAGTGTTCTCTCCTGTATTAGCCATTGTCTCACTGGTTTATGTTAACTTAGCTTTAAGGTTCTCCCCCTTCTGAATATTTAAAGTACAACTTTTAAATTTTCATAGAAAAGCCTTTTGTAACATTCCTATATTAGGCCAAAAATAAAAATCCTAGAATAAAATTGTCACCATATTATCTCATAAAATCACTCATACCAACCTAAGGCCCGGCCAGTATTTTTACTTTACTTTTTCTCGTCATATAATATGTTTGTATTGGTTTTTTTTTATAAGGAGAGGAGATGGCTGGTGGATTTATTTTCTTGTTAATAGGCCTGGCAGTCAAGGAAAAAAAATCACTTGGATATCTTAAGAAACAGCAGTTTTTCCAATAACAGATACTGCATACTGGAACTCACTTCAGATGAAAAAAGTAAGTTATCTACCTAAGTCTCTTCTACATGATAGCATAGAGCTACCCGAGCAAATCCAGCTAAGACCCTTTCAATATCCCTTCCTTAAATCTGGCTCTAAAATGACTGTTATTAGTGATGGTAAACATCTTTTTAATAAAACAGGCAATACTGTCTATGCAATTTATTCTAGGGAAACAAAGATAAACATCAAATCTACCTTTAAAAGAAGAACACAATTTCCCACTCTAGCTATGGCTGATTCATTCCCTGAGCATGAATCCTCTTTTACCGTCGTCGTTTCTTACTGTAAACTGAGCAGATACACTGAGCTGGAATCTCCTCATAGGGATCCTGATGGTGAAGCTAATATTTTAGATGGAGAACAGCATTCCCAAATGGTTGTATTTATTACTTTTGCAGTTACTTTTGCAGTTATTATTTCTACGTGCTGTGGCATTTAATTTTTAATCTGTGTTCATCACACTGCTCCATACGCAAGCAGCTGTAGTAAAAAGATAATTAAGGGGGAAGAAAGGAAATTTTAAAGTGGCTCTTCATCCAAATACGATTAAGACAGCGAAAAAGGGAAGAGCCCCATTTTCATTCCTATACCCATGCCATTTCCAAATTAACCTTCCAACAGCAACATGAAAAATACAAGTGGCAAAACTCTAACCTAATGATCTATACAAAAAAGGAGACAAGCTACCTCAGGAACTCACTACACAGTGCAATATATTCAAGTGGTGAAAAGATATAAATTCATCCAGAACTGCCATACTATCTGGCTGTCAGTATAGTCTCTTGAGTAATTATATTAAACATATTACTACAAAATGTACCAAGAAGTAGAGAATAACACTGTATTTGTGAACTACAAGTAACAAAACAAAACAGAGGTCCAAGAAGGCTGAAGTCCAAGCTATAATTTACACACATAGTGTACGGTGAAAGCAGTCACAATGTACAAAAATGTGACAAGTAATCCAGATGTCTAAAAAAACAGAGCCTGTTTGTCTCAGACAACATCCAGTCTTATCCGGTAGGTTTCTGATAAGCCTGTTACATAAGGTGGATTTCCCTCCTGCTGATAAGAAGCAGCTTGCAGATACCCATAAATTTCTTAAGGGGTGAGTCTACTTGGCAATACTGATAACTCCATAGCTTCCTATTACATTCATTGGTCTGAAAACTGAAAACAACTCATAACCCAACTGTTCTTCCACGTCCTTTACCAGTTTTTCAAGTTTTATATCAAAGGAAAGTTGGAATGTATTGCTTCTTCTCCTCAACAGGCATTTCAAAAAGAGGGTAGTTAACCAAAATCAAGAGTTCTTTGGTCAAGTTAGTAACAGGCTTCCCCTTTGTTCTAAATCCCTTCATAATCCTTTTTTTTCCAATTTTTCCAGTATGGCCTGGATTTTACAAACAGCCTCTTTCCTGGCCTGCCGGACAGAGTCCTGGCCCCCAGTTTCAACTGAATCCAGTTCCAAAAGTTCCTTGGTTAGCATTTCTTCCAAAAGCCAGTATGCTTTGTCTGTCTTTTTTCCTACAAACTCTTCTACTTCTTGCTCAAGATACTGGACCTTCTCCAGCACATGTATGATTTTTTTAATACTTGGCGGAGTCCCTTCATCTGAAGATAAACACTCTTCAGGAAGATTATGACTCTGATCTTGATTGCTGGTATGCTCGTTGGTGGCATTACCATACAGCTGAGGCTCAGCAGTATATTGGACTTGGGAATCCAAGAGCTCTGAATTATCATTGTTCACTGTTCCCGAGGACTCGTACTGATGGACATGGACACTGCAAGGAAGGTTGTGCCGGTTCATGCCTTGATCTGATTGGCTATAGGGGTATGAGGAATCCTTGGAGTAGGAGAGCAAAGAGGGGAAAAAAGCTGTTTTAATGGAGATCCATCAACATCAGATTTGTTAGCCCACATCTTTCACCTGACCAGGAAGGTACATGAAGACTCCCCACCCATAAAAGTGGACGGCCCTCCTTAATCATTTGAGAAGAATACAGCCCTAAAAAGATAAAAGGCAGAGAATTCCTGAGTATAAAGGCTGGAATCTACCCTGAGACAGGTCATCATCATGAACACCTCACAATCTATCCTTACCACCTCACAATCTGTCCAGTGACTTAATAAATAGGAATCAGATAGTTTTTTCCCCTAAAGAGATAAAACCTGAAGACAAATCTTAAAAAGGAACCTGGCCACAAGCAAATGATGTTCAAGTGTGTGGTTTCATAAAACCATGCAATTTCACATTGGTTTTGTCTTCTGTCAGGAGACTGAGGTAGTAAAATCTGATCTTTGATTTTGTCTAACAAACCAATGGTATTACATCTCATTTAGTAAATGAGCATTCTCCTGTCGTTTAAAAAAAGGAATGAACCTAAAACTGCTCTAAAAAATAAAGTCTATTTTAAATAAAAAGTAAACTGGGCTAGGTAAAGTTACAGGTAGTAGCCACCAACATTTTGAAGTTAGTCCCCATTTAACACAGACCAATGCAGAAAAAGTTCCACGCTGTGCTCTCTTAATTACCCAGACATTAAGAGGACAACGTCTAGAAGCCTCCTACCTTGGGCTGTGGGGCTGGGGGGGAAGGAGGTGGCCGAGGAGAGCCACTGCTTGGCCATGATGAAGCGCTCTCACTCATGTAGAGACTCCCAGGTGGTGCTGAGGGGGCAGCTGAAGGCCAGGGGTAACGGGCTCCCATGCCATAAGCACCCGGAGGAGCCCAGGAGTCCCCCTGGGATCGTACAGTTGGTCCTGGTGGTGGAACACTACGATTACCATCCCCATAAGGATAATGGGGCACGCTCATTCCAGGGTTCTAGATTGAGAGGAAGGAAATACACTGGTCATTGCTAAAAGACACTTAAAGAAGTAATGAAAATATTCTAGTGTAAACAGATTCAGAGATGCTTCCTCTTGGCTTAACAGGGTATATCTTAGCTGCTATGGGACTAAACTGTAGTATTTCTAATGAGTTGCAAATATTTTCTCCAAACCTAAAAAAGCTTGGTTCCAAAGATATCAGGGGCAGATTTGGTGACCATCAAACTCAGAAAAATAGGGCCTAAACTTCAGTGGCTGAAGCACAGCATAAGTCTGTCCCACAGCATAAGTCTGTCCCACAGATACTATAAATAAATGGACCCTTATGCTATAAGGAAGCACAAATAAAGACATACTAGAACTCTCCTTGAAGTGAACAGAGAAATAAACATTCATAGAATATTAAAAAATATAAACCTAACCTTTTGGGCTTCCCTGGTGGCACAGTGGTTAAGAATCTGCCTGCCAATGCAGGGGACACGGGTTCGAGCCCTGGTCCAGGAAGATCCCACATGCCGCGGAGCAACTAAGCCCCTGCACCACAACTACTGAGCCTGTGCTCTAGAGCCCGCGAGCCACAACTACTGAGCCCGCGTTCCACATCTACTGAAGCCCACGTGCCTAGAGCCTGTGCTCCGCAACAAGAGAAGCCACTGCAATGAGAAGCCCACGTACCGCAACGAAGAGTAGCCCCCGCTCTCAGCAACTAGAGAAAAGCCCACACGCAGCAACAAAAACCCAACGCAGCCATAAATAAATATATTTATTTTTAAAAAACCCCAAAAAACCTAACCTCTTGAAGTGAACAGAAAAAAAACTTGGTACCATTCATTAATATGAAAAAATAAAAACACAACAGATGAATGCTCACCTGTGAAGCAGGATATCCTGGAACCTGCCCCCTAAGAGGGGCTGCTTCAGTCTGGCAGTCCTGCTGGGGATACATCCAACGAGAGACTGGGGTTGGGCTGTTGCCAGGTGAACGGTAAGTGCTTGGAACCTCTGTGGAGTAATTGGTCTGAGCATACCCGGATGTGTAATAAGCCCCTGGGTATGAGGCAGTATTTGTCCCAGGGCCAGTGGGGTATGGTGGGCCATATGCTCCATTTGTATAAGAATTCAAACTCTATAAAAAAGCAAAGTTGGGAGAAAAAAAACATGAATGAGTAGATGAGCTAAAATGCCCTCACTTCAAAAACTTTGAGAAGAAAGGAGATCAGTAACTAATGAAAATATGAACTACCTAAGCAACCGTTGAGGTATTCTTTCATATATTATAATCATATACATATATTAAACTCAGATTATCACCTTAGAGTCTTTGTCATAACAATGGGTATATTGTGATGAAGGATGAAGTGATGGCCTTTAGTGCTTCTCAGCCATTTCCATAAGTGCACCTAACAATTGCACCTAATGGCAGGGAACTTGTCCCCACAAACTGAAGAGGGTGTTCCGGGAAACCTGGGAGAATGGCGAGAGAAAGAAGAAAGTAACCATAATACAACAGAAAGAAAAAAAGACCACAGAGAAAGACCTAGCCCTGCCATTGGCTTTGTGTTTACCCTCTCTGAGCTTTAGTTTCTCCAGCAGGAAAATGGAAATCATAAACATATCTTGCAGGGTTATTGTAAAAATTAATGAGATGACATATATAAAATGCTTAGTATAGTGTCTGGCACGTAGTATGCTCAATGATTTGCAATTTTTACAATACAAATTGTTGTTAGTATTAATGTGGCAAGGTCAGGAAACGAACCCAGATCTGACTCCAAGCCCATGTGCTTTGTATTGATACCAGCCTACTCTGCTTCCCCAAATGATAACAGCAGACAGAGACAAATTCCTCATATATTGCTTACTGCAGTTTTACGTCACCTATCCAGACTATTACTGACACCCAGAATCCTCAGTTTAGTAATCCAAACAAGATTAAAGCTAAACTCTAAACGATTACCTTAGCGTTTTCTATTAATTTCTACTTTACCTTGTTAAAATGGTAAAAACAGAATCAAGTTTTCCTGGACTCATCCTTCTAAAACTAGACAATCTTTCCCATTTTAGGTAGAAGAATAAGAATCTTGTGATATTAACTAGACTTATCATGGTGATCATTTCACAGTGTATACAAATATCGAACCATTATGCTGTACATCTGAAACTAACTATATGTCAATTATACCTCAATTTAAAAAAAAAAAGAATCCTGATATCTTCTACAGTTGTTAATGACTGAAGAAAATGAAATTTAAATTTGATGCCAAATCTACCACAACAAAAAGAGGGATAGATTGAAGTGGGAAGGAGGGCATAATTCTGTGGAAAATAAATTCTTAGCCACAGTTTTATGGCAAGAGGATAAAAGACAGGCTACTATCACCACACGGCCAAAGAATTCCGTGCAGGGACGGGGTGAGGGAAAATCCAGCCAGGCATTCCTTGAGCAGCCACTGTGAGGCTAATCAAGTCTTCTGCCTACAGGCTGCTGTGCCTAACCAAACAATCCCTTATGCAACATATACAGCTGAAGACTTAAGATTAAAAAAAAAATCATGCGACTTTTTGTACTGTTATTCAAATCCTAGAAATCCTTCCTAAGGAAATTATTCAACTAGAGAAAAAATTATAGGCATGAATTTGTTCATCACAGCATGATTCACCATCACGCAGAATTATAAACAACCTAACCGTCCTGTACTGATGGAATGATTAAGTAGACTACTGGTTATTCATTGAGGAAATTTTATTCTGTCTTAAAAACTCACTCTTAGGGACTTCCCTGGTGGCGCAGTGGTTAAGAATCCGCCTGCCAATGCAGGGGACACGGGTTTGAGCCCTGGTCCAGGAAGATCCCACATGCCGCGGAGCAACTAAGCGCATGCGCCACAACTACAGAGCCTGCGCTCTAGAGCCCGCGAGCCACAACTACTGAGCCATCGTGCCACAACTACTGAAGCCCGCGTGCCTAGAGCCTGTGCTCCGCAACAAGAGAAGCCCACGCATCTTAACGAAGAGTAGCCCGCACTCACCACAACTAGAGAAAGCCTGCGCACAGCAACGAAGACCCAACGCAGCCAAAAAAATAAATAATAAAATTAATTAATTAATTTTAAAAAACTCACTGTTAGAACTGACCAGACATCTAATGATATCAAAGAATTATTTGGGGTTTTTTTCCTTTAAGTTTTAATAATGGCATTGCGGTAATATCTTTAAAACTTCCTTATACCTTAAAGATACATGCTTAAGTATTTACAAAAGACATAACATGATGTCTGGAATTTGCTTCAAAATACTCTAAGGATATATAAATGAAACATGATGGCCATGTATTGATACTTGTTGAAGCTGAGTAATGGGTACATGGGAGATTATTGCACTATTCTCGTTACTTTGGATTATGTTTGAAAATTTCCTTACTATTAAAAAAAAGTTTCTGTTATTTCACCCTATAACATGTAAAGTACATACGATAAATGAAAAGTCATATTAAAAGGCATATGTAAAATGAGTTGTCATATTAAAAGACAAATGTAAAGCTGTGTAAATATGATAGGGGAAAGGCTGAAAACAAATTTACCAAAATATGGATATATTAGGATGACAGAATTAGTGTTTTTTCTCCCTTTTATCTCCCAAGTGTTCAGTAATAAAGTTGTATTTTATAGTAAAAAAAATATGCTATTAAAAATGTCATGACAGGTTGGGCTTCCCTGGTGGCGCAGTGGTCGAGAGTCCGCCTGTCAATGCAGGAGACACGGGTTCGTGCCCCGGTCTGGGAAGATCCCACATGCCGCGGAGTGGCTGGGCCCGTGAGCCATGGCCGCTGAGCCTGCGCGTCCGGACCCTGTGCTCCGCAATGGGAGAGGCCACAACAGTGAGAGGCCCGTGTACCACAAAAAAAAAAAAAAAATGTCATGACGGGTTCGATCCCTGGTTGGGGAAGTAAGATCCAGCATGCAGTGAGGTACAGCCAAAAAAAAAAAAAAAAAAGTCATGAAATCTCAAGTATGTCTAGAAACTGGTGGGCTGCTTGGACCATAGCTACTTCCATCTATGTCCAAGTAGACTATTTTCATGAAGGGAAACTTGTATCTAAGGATAGCAAGCTGTGATTTGAAACTTGTCAGCTGACATGGCAACAGAAAATCTGAAACTGAGCAACTGCAAGAAGAATTAAACAAAATCTTTGATAGTCATTGAATTTCTGTAGAAGTCTCATTCTGGATTCCAGAAGAAATCAAGAGACTGGAGCTCTTAAAACTCAAAAAATATCCCAAGTGCTGCTCTTGTTCTAGAGGTAAATGTAAATATGACTTAGCATTTAAAAGTCAAAATCATGTCACATCATATGATGTCTCACTGCAAAAGCTAAAGATTATCCAGGAGGTAACACTTCTTCCAAAAGTTGGTTTTACAATTGACGGACTGTTTATAGATGTAGAATCCAAAGAGGAGAAAACTGATCAGGTCTCTCACTCAGAAAGTGATACACTTGTTCAACGGATTCCCTTTCCATTTGATACATGAATATCAAACAGCAAACAGACCCAATCCAAGTGGGAAAAAAACCTTTTTTTCCATTAGCAAGACCACAATTCTTCCTGCTGTGCTTATCTTGAAAAACATGGAAGGCTTCACCACAAAAGTACTCCAAGACTTCACAATTATCAGCAGTCGACATCAACTTGAGTTTCTACTAATACTCATTTCTGGAATTGCCAAATCTATTATCATCCACTGGTTACTTCCTCATGCAGTATCTCTCCTTATAGAACTATTCCAATTTTTGTCTCATAGGAGCTCCAAACCACAGTACTTAATAAGCTGTATTTTACAACCCAGGTCCCCTTTAAATTAAATGAAAAGGTGTTATAGGTTCTGATGAAAGTCCTTTTGTATCATGATTTCTCAATTCATAACATTATAAGAGGACTTCAGTTTTGTTTCTTAGAGCATTTCTATTCCCAGGCACTCAGTGTTCTGTGGTGTGATCTCCCAGAACCCAAGAGAATTAGCTTCTTTATCAGAAAATCAATGTGAAAACATCCGTCTTTCATCCTTTAGATACGTGGAAAAGAAGCTTTAGAAAAACAAGTTGCATTCATGACCAAAGAGAGGATTTTAAACAAAAACACCCGACCACAATCATTACTAGAGAAGCTGTGTATTTATCATGCTTTTCCCAAGTACCCACTGGGTCAATGGATCAGAGCTACAACATGCATGGTTACAAACGATCAGCATCGGAAGAACATATGTTAGCCTTGCAGTTGCTACAGACGTTGACTAAGGATGAGCTTATGATCATAGTTCAGAACTGTTCAAAGTTTTTAAGTCTTCTGAAGAGTAGCCTGGCAGCATAGCAAAGAAAATAAAGGCGCTCTTGGCCCAGCTTCAAAGCCCTGATACAGAGGCCAAAGAGAAAGAAAATACTACTGGGGCTTCAGAAGACAGTCTTTGATGCAAATGAAGGCGTTAAAAGCAAATAAGAAGCAATCTTAGTTTGAAGAACTCAGAAAATACCTCATGAATTTCATCAACAGTCTGGTGAGCCCAAATCTTCTGTCCTGAGCTGGTTTACTTCATACTGCCTAAACCTGCTCCACAGACTGTCCAACATGCTCCTCAACAATCCTTACTATTAGCTGAAAATGAGGAAAGCTGTATTTCAAAGACTGTCCCCTGTTCCTGCGTAGCACATAGACTGCACCTGAACACAACAGGCTAATCAGCTTTGGGGACTGCTCAGGGGCCCTCCCAACATCCATCAGTTCTGAAGAAACGGATATAAATTCCACATTACTGGGGGAAAGTGCATGAAATTACGCACTCCCGGTCTATAAGAGAAGACTGATCATGTGGCAAAGCTAACATGAGGCGGCAGATAGAAGGCAAAGGAGTGAAACCATTCAATTTTTAAAAAAGGAAACCGGTCATATCTACATACCACTGCAGGAGTCTGTTTTGGTCAGAAGATAAATGTATAATCCCCATGTGATACTTCACCAGAAAATACACGTGTGCTAATCCCATACAAGCATATGTCTAGATACCTTTGGGTTTAGAATCCAACAATTTTTTTTTTTTTTTTTTTGCGGTACGCGGGCCTCTCGCTATTGTGGCCTCTCCCGTTGCAGAGCACAGGCTCCGGATGCGCAGGCTCAGCGGCCATGGCTCACGGGCCCAGCTGCTCCGCGGCATGTGGGATCTTCCCGGACCGGGGCACGAACCCATGTCCCCTGCATCGGCAGGCGGACTCTCAACCACTGCGCCACCAGGGAAGCCCAGAATCCAACAATTTTTGTATCTAAAAGCTCTCTCAGATTATTGCTGTTGCTTTCAAAAAGTCATCACTAAATTAAAAGTGAATCTTTCTTGAATATATGTAATATACACATATAATAAATGCCTTTATCTAAGGGGGGGAAATGTCATCTCCAAAAATAATCTTTTTTAAAAAAAATATGTTGACTCCCTTTTTTTTTTGGCTGTGTTAGGTCTTCGTTGCTGCATGTGGGCTTTTTTCTAGTTGAGGCAAGCAGGGGCTACTCTTCGTTGTAGGGCGCGGGCTTCTCATTGCGGTGGCTTCTGTTGTTGCAGAGCATGGGCTCTAGGAGCGTGGGCTTCAGTAGTTGTGGCGCATGGGCTCAGTAGTTGTGGCTCACGGGCTCTAGAGCGCAGGCTCAGTAGTTGTGGCGCACGGGCTTAGTTGCTCTGCAGCATGTGGGATCTTCCCAGACCAGGGCTCGAACCCGTGTCCCTGCATTGGCAGACGGATTCTTAACCACTGCGCCACCAGGGAAGTCCCCCAAAATAATCTTTATCAATAGGAACAACTGATGAAATCAGACAAATTAACATTGCTGAGAAAAACTGTGACTCATGACTTTGGGTTCTGTCTTCCTCTTACATTAACTGTAAAAGTAATGCCTGCTACTCTCCAAATTGATCTATATGCAATCTCAATGAAAATCCCAGCTGCCTTTTGTGCTGAAATTGAAAAGTTCATTTCCTCATTGGCAACCACTGTGAAAAGTAATTTGGCTATATTAAATAAATATGTACGTATCCAAACCCACCAATTCCATACACGAGGGAAATGCTCGTCTCATATGTTGTACAACAGAAAAGAGAAAAACAATGTTGAGTTAAAGAAAAGCAAATTGCAGGAGAATGCTAGTATGAAACCACTCATATCAAGTTTAAAATGATGTTAAATAATACTATAAAAATGCATATACAAGTAGTAAAAGCATAAAAACACATATGAGACAATTAATATAACTTTAAGAAATGGAAAGAAGTGTTATATGGGGCTTCAACTGTATTTATTTTACTTCTTTTTAAAAATCTGAAACTTAAAAACTGACAAAGCTAGGAGCTAGATAAAAAAAGATGTACATATTTTCTGTACTCTTTCAGAATGCTTGAAATATTTTAAATTTAATATTTGTCATAAGAGTCAAAAATTTTAACAGCAAAAGCAAAGGCAACAAAACAAAAGCAAAATTAAAAAGTGGGATTACATCAAACTAAACAGCTTCTACACAGCAAAGGAAACCATCAACGAAAGGAAAGGCAGGGCTTCCCTGGTGGCGCAATGGTTAAGAATCCACCTGCCAATGCAGGGGACACGGGTTCGAGCCCTGGTCCGGGAAGATCCCACATGCCACAGAGCAACTAAGCCCGTGCGCCACAACTACCGAGCCTGTGCTCTAGAGCCCGTGAGCCACAACTACTGAGCCCACGCGCCTAGAGAAGCCACCGCAATGAGAAGCCTGCACACCTCAATGAAGAGTAGCCCACACACTGCAACGAAGAGTAGCCCTCGCTCACCGCAAGTAGAGAAAGTCCGCAGCCAGCAACGAAGACCCAACGCAGCCAAAAAAAAAAAAAATTTATTAAATAAGTAAATTTAAAAAGTAAAAAAAAAAAGAGGGCTTCCCTGGTGGCGCAGTGGTTGAGAGTCCGCCTGCCGATGCACGGGACATGGGTTCGTGCCCCGGTCCGGGAAGATCCCACATGCCGTGGAGCAGGCCCGTGAGCCATGGCCGCTGAGCCTGCGCGTCCGGAGCCTGTGCTCCACAGCGGGAGAGGCCACAACAGTGAGAGGCCCGTGTACCGCAAAAAAATAAATAAATAAATAAATAAATAAATAAATAAAAGAAAGAAAGAAAGGCAACCTACTGAATGGAAGAAAATACTTGCAAATCATATATCTGATAAGGTAAGGAGTTAATATATAAAGAACTCATACAACTCAATAGCAAAAAATCAAACAATCTGATTTAAAAAATGGGCAGCGGATCTGAATAGACATTTTTCCAAAGACATACAAGATGGCCAACGGGTACATGAAAAGGTGCTCAACATCACTAATCATCAGGAAGTGCAAATCAAAACCACAATGACATACGACCTCACACCAGTTAGAATGGCTATTCTCAAAAAGACAAGAAATAAGTATTGGATGAGAATGTTGAGAAAAGGAAACCCTTGTGTACTGTTGATAGGAATGGAAACTGGTACAGCTACTGTGAAAAACAGTATGGAGGTGCCTCAAAAAATTAAAAACAGAATTACCATATGATCCAGCAATTCCACTTCTGGGAATATATTCACGGGAAACAAAAACACTAACTCGAAAAGATATCTGCACCCCATGTTCACTGCGGCACTATTTTACAACAGCCAAGACATGGAAACACCCTAAGTGTCCACCACTGGATGAATGGATGAAGATAATGTGATATATATATATATATATATATATATATATATATATATATATATATATATACACACACACACACACACACACACACAATGGAGTATTATCCAACCATAAAAGAGAAGGAAATCTTGCCATTGGGACAACATGGATGGACCTTGAGGGCATTATGCTAAATGAAATGTCAGACACAGACAAATACCATAAGATCTCATTTATATGTGGAATCTAAAAAAAACAAAAAAAGCCAACTCATAGATACAGAAAACAGACTGGTGGTTGCCAGAGGTGGAGCAGTGGGCTGGGGTGCAGGAACGGGTAAAGGGGGTCAAAAGGTACAAATTTCCAGCTATAAAATAAGTAAATCATAGGATGTAATGTACAGCCTGGTAACTATAGTTAACATATTGTACTGTAATATTTGAAAATTACTAAGAGAGTATATCTTAAAAGTTTTCATCACAAGAAAACAAAACTTTGTAACTGTACGGTGACAGATGTTAACTAGACTTCTGTGGCGATCATTTTGGAAAGTATACAAATATTGAACCTTTACACTGTACACCTGAAACTAATATAGTTATATGTCAATTATAGCTCCATAAAAGGTCAAATTTTTAGAAATAAGTACATTTTGCGTTTGTTGTTTCCAGGTCCTGAGAAATAATCTATCATGCATCAAGCTGCCTTTGCTATAGGTAGCATCTGCCTAGATATTTCCTTATCTCTGAGCTAAAAACATTAAAATGATTAAGATAGAGTGCATTATATAACAAAAGCCCACACACCCTCACTATGAAATCTCCACAGGTTCTGAAAATAAATCGATTCATTAAGAAAAAATTCAGAAAGTCTGTCAATTTTAGACCCTACCTGGCCTTGCATTTCCGGTCTTACAGGATATGTACTTGGGTAAGGAGCCCGAGGTCGGGCAGGAGAATTCCAATAGTTGGAATTGTAGCTAGGATATGGTGGCTGCTCCTAAGGACAAAAAGGAAAATAGATTCACTTTTACTAACATCCTTACATCATTCTGAAAAGTTGATAGAGGCAGGTATAAGTATCGAAAAAAAATAGGCAATAGACAAAAAGCAATGGAACCCCACTCTAAAATCACTCATTATTAAAACTGATGCAGATACATGCTCAATCACTTGCCCTAGAACAAAGCAAATATTGACTATTCTTGTGCATAATGCCAATTATAACAAATGATATATCTACTATGTCAAGTTAATTAGCAAAACCAGAGACATTCAATTCCTTTATCTCTCTCCAATCACTAAGCCATCACTAACTAATTTAATTAGTGCAGCACAATTGTAGTTCTTTGCCAGTGTTAAGAAGAGTAGTATAATATTTACCTATCTCAACAACTTTGAAACTTGAAGTAATATTTTAATACTAAACTTTACTTAAAATGCATACACCTTCAATACTCAACTTCTTTGCCTGGCCACACCCTCGTTTTTTCATATTCCTCTACTTTCTGCTATGGCTAAGGTTTCTGCTGGCAGCCCACAGCTAACTCGGAATCAGGAATTACGTAGAATAATTAGCACTCCAAGGAGAAAATCTAGCTACGGCATTAATCTCTACAGCTTTCACTTCACCTCAAAAAGTTAGTGTCATCATTTTCAATAAGCCAATACACTCTGACAAGAAACTAGATCAACTCAAAACTTTTCAGGCTGTTTTAATATATACATTTGTCATCCCATAAGTTGAGTTATTTTGCTCTGAGCTTTATAGTTTAATTTTAAGCTTAAAGAGGATCTTCAAATCTTCAAATATGGTTTCACAAAGAAATTCACTTGCAGTTGTAGTCTCTGAGAATTTAATTATCACCATCTGAGCTTAACTGCACTACTTACCAGTTTCATAATACTTTGTTTTCAAAGCATGCAATTATTCCACATGACATTATACAAGCTGGGCAAGTAACATCTCCCTTACATAATACAGCAACTAGAGCAATATAGAAACTAGCAACTTCAGATCCTAACAACCAAATTTCTCAATCAGGCAAATTCCCCTGACTAATCCCCCCGCTTCCCCCGGTTAAGTGGTATTTGACTAATTAATTGATTTCTCTCTACCAAGAATTTGAATCTTAATTAAAGAGGTGAAAAGACCAGAGTTGAAGCTGACTCACTCCAGCAGTGGTGAACTAACACCTAAATCCCCAGAACTTCCTTGGTTTCTGTCCTTTTCTACTGATCCTCCGAAGTACCCCACACATTTTTACTACCTCTCCACCCACCCTGTCCTCACTCCTTCCTTACTCAGCTTCTCAACACCTTAAATCCCTTACCACTCTTTCCCTCGGATGTTCTCACCTGCAAAAACCTAACCCAGTTTAAACCCAATTATCCACTGGTTCCACATCTGTACTTCACCTAAATATCGGTGCAGAGAAACACAAGCTCTCTGGTTTCACACAAGCAGACACTCAGCACTGCCTAGCAACTACACCACACTTCCTATGTTCATCCCACTCACACAACAACTATTTCACCTTCTTGTCCCCTCAAATCTCCAGTATCCTCTTATCCTACCCCCTCATTTTTCAACTGATAACTTTATCTCATGTTATACTTAATATGAATCGAATTGGAGGAACAGGTATAAATTCACATATTTTTAAAATGTAATTTAAACTTGTATGCAAAACAAACAAATATGGCTAAGTGACAGCATGCCAGTTTTAAACAAAGGATTTAGGAATTAATGCAAATTCTAGGAACCCATTTGCACTCCTGCCCTCCACCGTGGGCTAGCATATCCCATGTAGGAGCTGTCATTTCAGCCTGAGTCCCAGAACAAAACATGTGAACAAACTTGAACCCAACCCAGAACCTGGAGATGAGCCCCTGCAGCGACATCACAGAACAAAAGCAAGAAATAAATATTCATTGTTGTAAGCCGCAACTCTTGGAGTTGTGTTTTACTACAGGAAAAATCAACTGATGAGATAACTAAACATCAAATTGGTAACATAACCATACGGAAAAAAGAATTATTTCTAATGACTTTTGCAACATCTTACTTTGACTGTACACACTTAGTGGAATATATTCTGAAGACCAGATGAACTGCAAAGAAACCTAAACTGCATCCACTAGGGAACTGTTAGTCATAACATTGATATTATTATTTGTATTAACAGCTTTATTGAGATATAATTCACTACCATACAATTCGCTCATTTTAAATTGTCGAAGTCAATGATTTTTAGTATATCCATAGAGATATGTGTGATCATCACCACAACCAGTTTTAGAACATTTCAAAACCTGAAAAAGAAACACTGTTCCCTTTAGCTACACCCTCCTATCTGCCATTCCCACAGCACTACACCACCACTAATCTACTTTCCATCTCCATAGATTTGCCTACTCAGGGTATTTCATATAAATGGAATCATATAATATGTGATATCTGGTAACTGGCTTCTTTCACTTAGCATGTTTTTGAGGTTCAGCTATGTTGTAGCATGTATCAGAGCTTCATTCCTTTTTGTAGCCAAAAAATATTCCATTGTATACAGATATCACATTTTGCTTATCCATTCTGGGCATTTGGATTGTTGCCACTTTTTGGCTATTATGAATAATGATGCTATAAACATTCACGAATAACATTTTATGTGGACATATGTTTTCAGTTCTCTTGGCTATATACCTAGAAGCGGAATTGCTGGGTCATACAGTTAACTCTAACAATTTTAAAAACTGGCATTTGTTTTCCAAAGAAGCTGCACCATTTTATATTCCCATCAGCTAAGTATAAGGGTTCTAATTTCTCCATCTCCTCACCAATACCTGTTTTTTCCTGTGGTTTTGCTTGTTTTTATAGTCATCCTAGTGTGTGTGAAGTCATATCTCACTGTGATTTTTATCTGCAGTTCCCTGAGGACCAGTGATGTTGAGCATTTCTTCATGTGCTCATTGGCCATTTGCACACCTTCTTTAGAGAACTGTCTATTCAGATGTTTTGCCCATTTTTAAATTGGGTTATTTATATTTTTGTTGTTCAGTCTTAAGGGCTCTTTATATATTCTAGATACAAGTCCCTTTTCTGATATCTGATTTGCAAGCATTTCCTTCCTTTTCATTTTCTTGATCGTGTCCCTTGAATTATAAAAGTTCTTAATTTTGACGAAGTCCAATTTGTCTATTTTTTATTCTGTTGGTTGTGCTTTTGGCGTCTTATCTAGGAAACCATTGCCAAATCCAAAGAAATGAAGATTTATCCCTATGTTTTCTTCTAAGAGTTTTATAGTTTTAGTTCTTACATTTAGGTCTATGACCTATTTTGAGTTAATTTTTTAAATATTATTTATTTTTTGGCTGCATCGGGTCTTAGCTGCGGCACGTGAGATCTTTCCCTGTGGTACACCGGCTCCTCGTTGTGGCGCATGGGCTTCTCTCTAGTTGTGGCGCACAGACTCTTCTCTAGTTGTGGGCTCCAGAGTGCATGGGCTCTGTAGTTGTGGCACTCGGGCTCTCTAGTTGTGGCACGCAGGCTCAGCTGCCCCACAGCATGTTGGATCTTAGTTCCCTGACCAGGGATCAAACTGGCGTCCACTGCATTGCAAGATGGATTCTTAACAACTGGACCACCAGGGAAGTCCCTTGAGTTAATTTTTACATATGGTGTAAGGGTCCAACTTTATTCTTTGTATGTGGCTATCCAGTTGTCATGGTACCATATGTTGTGCCATAGACTTTTCCCTCCATTGAATGGTCTTAGCATCCTTGTTAAAAACCAATTGATGGGCTTCCCTGGTGGTGCAGTGGTCAAGAATCTGCCTGCCAATGCAGGAGACACGGGTTTAAGCCCTGGTCCGGGAAGATCCCACATGCCATGGAGCAACTAAGCCTGTGTGCCACAACTACTGAGCCTGTGGTCTAGAGCCCGTGAGCCACAACAACTGAAGCCCATATGCCTAGAGCCTGTGCTCCACAACAAGAGAAACCACTGCAATAAGAAGCCCGCGCACCGCAACGAAGAGTAGCCCCCCACGCACCACAACTAGAGAAAGCCCACGCACAGCAACGAAGACCCAATGCAGCCAAAAATAAATATAAGTAAAATAAATAAATTTTTAAAAAATCAGCTGACCATAGACACTCTCAATTCTATTCCATGTAGACATATAGGTTATGTATGCCTTTTAATTTTTTTCTTGCCCGGTTGCCCTTGCTAGAACCTTCAGTATAATACTGAATAGAAGTGGCAAGAGCAGATGTCCTTGTCTTGTTCCTGATCTTAAGGGAAAGCATCCAGTCTTTCATCATTAAATATGAGGTTGGCTGTGGGTGTTTCACAGATGTCTTTTATCAGGTTGAGGAAATTTCCTTGAATTCCTAGAGTGTTTTTATCATGAAAACGTTTTGGATTTTGCCAAATGCTTTTTCCACATCTATTGGGGTAATCATAGGGGTTTTGTTTTTTATCTGCATGATATGGTGTATTACATTAATTGATTTTCAGATACTAAACCAACCGTGCATTCCTGGAATAAACCCTATCAGGTCATGGTGCATAATTCTCTTTATACCTTGCTGGGTTCAGTTCGCTAGGGTTTTGTGCGGATTTTTGCACATCCACATTCATAAAAGATATTGGTCTGTATTTTCTTTTCTTGTGATGTCTTTGCCTAGTTTTCCTCTCAGGGTAATAATGGCTTCACAGAATGAGTTTAGAAGTATTCTCTCCTCTTCTGTTTTTTTAGAAGAGTTTGTGAAGAATAGGTGTCAGTTCTTTAAATATTTGATAGATCCATTCAGATTTCCTATTTCTTCTTGAGTTAGTTTTGGTAGTTTGTATCTTTCTAGGAATTGTCCACTTCATCTAAGGTACCTAATTTACTGGCATACAATTAGTCATAATATTGCATTATAATCCTTTTTTATTTCTGTAAGATCAGTAGTAATGTCCCCTCTTTCATTTCTGATTCTAGTAATCTGAGTCTTCTCTCTTTTTTTTCTGGTTCAATCTAGCTAAAGGTTCATCAATTTTGTTGATCTTTTCAAAGAACCAGCCTTTAGTTGAAATGATTTCATCTATGGTTTTTCTATTCTCTATTAACTCATTTCCACTCTTATTTTCATTATTTTCTTCCTCCTGCTTGCTTTAGGTTTGGTTGGCTCATTTTTTCCAGTGTCTTGAGATGGAAGATTAGGTTCTTGATTTGAGATCATTCTTCTTTCTTAATACTGGCACTTATGACTATAAATTTCCCTCTAAGCACTACTACTTTAGCTGCATCTCGTAAGTTTTGGTAATGTTATGTCTTCATTTTCGTTCATCTCAAAGTATTTTTTTATTTCCCTTTTGATTTATTCCTCAACTTGCTGGTTTTTTTAGGACTGTTTTATTTAATTTTGACATATTTATGAGTTGCCCAAAGTTTTTCGGCTATTAACTTCTAATTTCATTACATTATAGTTGGAGAACATACTCTGTATATTTCTATCCTTTTATATTTATTAATATTTGTTTTATGGCTAGTATATGGTTTATCCTGCAGAATGTTCCATGTGCACTTGAGAAGAATGTATATTCTGTTGATGAATGGAGTGTTCTATAGATGTCTGGTAGGTCTAATTGGTTTACGGTGTTGTGTACATCTTCTATTTCCTCGTTGATCTTATGTCCAGTTGTTCCATCCATTACTGAAAGTGAGGTACTGAAGTCTCTATTATTATTGAATTGTCTATTTCTCCTTTTATTTCAGTAAGCTTTTCCTTTGTGTATTTTGTTGTTAGGTACATATATATTTATAATTGTTATATCTTGCTGATGGACTGACCTTTTCATCATGTCCCTCTTTATCCCTAGTAATATATATATATATTTTTTTTTTTTTTTGCTGTACACGGGCCTCTCACTGTTGTGGCCTCTCCCGTTGCGGAGCACAGGCTCCGGACGTGCAGGCTCAGCGGCCATGGCTCACGGGCCCAGCCGCTCCGCGGCATGTGGGATCTTCCCGGACCGGGACACGAACCCGTGTCCCCTGCATCGGCAGGCGGACTCTCAACCACTGCGCCACCAGGGAAGCCCCCTAGTAATATTTTTTGTTTTAAAGTTTATTTTGTCTGATATTAGCATAGCCACTCCAGCTTTCCTATAGCTACAGTTTGCATATTTTTCCATCTTTTTACTTTCAAGCCATTTGTGTCTTTAAATCTGAAGTATGTCTCCTGTAGACAGCTGAGAAGGAAAAACCTCCTACTCCTACTTTTCTCCTTTATCCTCACACTGTTACCACACTCAGAACACTTCTGATACCAGATGTGGGGGCGGTTTCCCCCACACCAAGCAATTCTGCAACACCAGCTGGGTGTTCCACAATTCAACTTAATTCTGACACTTTCTATCTGGAGATAGCACCAGATTCCACCGGTTAGGGGCTCAGTCCCATGAGACTACCCACCCCTTACTTCAGATGCCAATTGCAAGTAGTAGGTCCCCAGGTTACCCACAAATTATGTCTGACTCGGCTACAGATTGGAGGTTCCCATGATCTCCTCCCTCTTGGATTTATTTGCTAGTACAGCTCAAAGACCTCAGGGAAATACTTAAGTTTACCAATTTATTAAACGATATGATAAAGGATACAGATGAACAGGCAGATGAATAGATACATAGGGCAAGGTCTGGGAGGGTCCTGAGCACAAGAGCTTCTGTCCCTTTGGAGTTAGCTGTGTCACCCTCCCAATATGTGAATGTGTTCACCAACCTGGAAGCTCTCTGAACCCCATACTATTGGGATTTTTATGGAGGCTTCCTCATGTAGGCATGATCAACCCCTCTCCAGTCTCTAAAGAATGGGGAATGAGGCTGAAAATTCCAAGCTTCTAATCATGAGTTGGTCTTTCTGGTGACCAGCCCTATCCAGGAGCCATCCATGAAAACACCGAGAGTTGCCTCATTAGTATAAAAGACACTCCTATCACCCAGGAAACTCCAGTGGATATAGGAGCCCTGTGTCAGGAACCAGGTTCAGACACCAAATACTAGAACAAAAGATGTTCCTAGTGCTCTTATGACTTAGGAATTTACAAGGGTTTCAGGACCTCTACGCCAGGAACCTGGGGCAGAGACCTATATATATATATATTTTCCCATTATCTCACACTGCATATAGTTGCATCTTCTTTTTTTCAATCCAGTCTGACAGTCTCTGTCTTTGATTGGATTGTTTAATCTATTCACACTTGATGTTATTATTGATGTAGTTGGATTTACATCTGCCATTTTATTTTTCTGTTTTCTATATCTCATGTTTGGTTTTGTTCCTCTATTCTTCCTTTACTGCTTCTGCATTAAGTGAATATTTTCTAATGCAGCTTTTTAATTTCTTTAATGAGTATATATAAATATATGTATTACATAGATGTATATATATGTCAATCTTTCCTCGACCACACCTAGCTGTTAAAGCTCCACAAATTTCCAGCTAATTTCTTTACTGTTTACTTGGGACATAAATTGCTCTACAAACTGATCCAATCAAATCTGGGCTCCTTGGAAGGGACACCTCCCAAAGTCAGTGTTTGAGATGTGTTCCGACCCCAGAGGGCCCCTCCCAGCGATCTCTTTCCCTAGTTCTCTCCAGCAAACTGGCTGGCCTGCAGCCCAGTCTGTATCTGCAGTGAACCTACTGATCTCCCAAATGCCTTTCACGACACCCTCCACAGTTTTTGAGAACATCCTTTGGCTTCAGCTTCTCCATATTCTGATGCAAATAAAGTCAGTTCCTTTGGGAAAAGATTAGGAGCTACCGGTTTTACAGCCTGCGTCTGCCTCCAGATAAAATGTCTGAGCTACACTCTGCAGTTGGGCTGGGGACAATGGTGTGCTTCTCTGAGAGACACCCCTGCTTTAAAAGCTGAGCATCTGGGGGGAAAGGGCAGTAGCCTCAGACCTTCCCAGCTTGCCTTACAAGCCAGGGTAAGGGTGAGCAGAGCCCCAGTGTTCTCAGCAGTGCCCTACCCAAGGTAAAGCCTCCATTCCACAGGTAGGGACAGGGCATGGGTAGGATCCACCACTATTGGCCACACTTGCCCAGAACGTGGCCTCTGCAATAGTAGCTGGGGGCAAGATAAGCAATGTCGATGTGCTGCCCACCCAGGAGGACTGGGACCTGGGGAGCGAAGAAACTTTGTTTTATTTGCCGCTCCAGGCTAATGGAGTTTCTCTCTCACTGAGCTGGGGGTTGGGGGGTGGGAGAGGTGGAGGATGGCACAGAATCTCACTGTTCTTACCGAGTTCGAGTAAATTTTCTAAAATAAATATTTCCTCATTTGCTAAATTCCTTAAGACCATTTCTAGAGACTTTAATTTGGTTGTTTTTAAAAAATATTTTTCACCAGTTTCACTGAGGACTGGGCCCACAGAGCTCCTCATGCTGTCATGCCAGAGCTGCAACCTGGCATTATTTTGAACTTATTTTATATATTATTGTAGGATTGTACAAGTATTTGTAATTACCTTAATATTGTTAGGAACCAAAATTTTCCATACAAAAGTAATAAATACAATCTAAGAAGTAAAAATAATCTATGACATTAAATTTGAATTAACACAAATATGAACTTATTTATTTTTCTATTTTAAAATATTAATACTTATTCACAACATTGTAAATCAACTTCACTCCAACAAAATTTTTTTTTAAATACTTATTTTATATAACTCTGTCCATTGAAAAGGTTTAGAAGCAATGACAACACAACAGCAATCAGTATACCTAGCACCCAAATGTAACTTCTGTACCAGTTATTAAGCTACCGGCCCTCAGCTCCAAACACAGCATTCTGTAACTGGCTCTGAGATGCAGGACCAGGAGTCCGCAAACATTTCTCTTTGCCACTTGCTTACTATTTGGTTCTGCCAATAGGGGGCACTAGGTTAGAGGAGGGGAGAATGGACTTGCTCCCTCCTGTTTGCTCGCCTGCTTCCCATTCCTGCCAGTGCCAGCCCAGCAAAGCCCCTCAACCTGGGGGCAGCATCAGTCAGCAGAGTCTGCAGACTCCTGGTTTCCCGAGAACTCCCTCACAGGTACCAGCACCAGCTCGGCAGTGTCTCCTCGGTGCCAGCTATACCACGCCATTCTTCCAAGTTTCCAGGTTCTCATACCCCCAACCTCTTCTCTTTATTCCCCAGCCCAAGGAATTGAGGCTGTTTCCTGCAGTAACTATCTTCTGTGTTACATTTTCTCTTTTTACCTTTTCAGATCTCCAATACCCACTTAACTAATTTCCTAAATCAAATTCTCTCTTTTAAAAGAACTAGTGTAGGTTCTGTTTTCCTGCCTGGATCCTGACAAATATAGCTTCTAAATAAAATTCTCCAATTAAAAAACAAAACAAAACAAAAACAAGGTTTCTTAAAAGAATGGCTGATTATAACATCTGGGCCAGACTATACAATAAGCCTGGCATATCTTGTACCAGAAATCAAAGAAGCTGTCAAAAATCAATGGGTCATGTCAAAAGGACTTAGAAGCCAAGAAGAGGGGGCTCCCATTGGCATCATATGGGATCATTTAAGCAATAAAAGAATGACAGCAACTGATTGAGACACATTCAAAATACTTAATATATGTATGTGTACACATAAATACATATATGTTATGCAAATGAGTTCATAAAATACTTTAAAAAACAGTAAGAAACACAGTTCCCTTTCTGTAATTTTAATGGGGTTTAGAGGTGAATAAAAATTAAATCTTCCATCTTATCCTAGGAGTCCTTTTTTTTTTTTTTTTTTTTTTACGGTACGCGGGCCTCTCACTGTTGTGGTCTCTCCTGCTGCGGAGCACAGGCTCCGGACGCGCAGGCTCAGCGGCCATGGCTCGCGGGCCCAGCCGCTCCGCGGCATGTGGGATCTTCCCGGACCGGGGCACGAACCCACGTCCCCTGAATCGGCAGGCGGACTCTCAACCACTGCGCCACCAGGGAAGCCCTAGGAGTGTCCTTTTTTTAAAAGATGGATAAATATTTATATCTTGATTGTGGTACTGGTTACATAACCATATGCGTTTGTCAAAACTCACAGAACTACACCTTAAAAATGGTAAAATTAACAATATGTAAATATATCATAATTTTTATATGAAAAAAAGAATGTCCTCAATGAAGCAGTAAAAATTATTAATTTTATTAAGTCTTAATTAAAAAGACTGCCTTTGCTTTTTTTTTTCCCATTTTGGACAAAATGGAACAAATCTAAAAATATCCCCAGTAACAATCAAAGTCTGCAGCTCAAGGCCCTTTTAACATGACACTAATTCTATGAAATAGCGTTTGGTTTCACAGGAAGCTGGCTGAAGTTGACAGCTGTTCTATAGACCAAATTGCCAATTTTATCATGTGCCAAAGTCTCTCCAAACATTTTATGTGCTGTCTGAAACTAGACAAAGGTGATGATGTAAACTAAACAAATATGATAAAAGGTTTTCACAAGTGAGAATAATGTGAATTAAAGTTTTTATGACAAAGGAAATGTGATTAAAATTATGCAAGAACATAATAAATTTATTTACTTTCTTCTCTTTTGAGAAGAAATACCTATATCTCAGGTGAAGGCTGGAGTCAACACCTTTCATGTTTATCATAGAACTATCTAGTCCCATTTATGAAGTGGATGTATGGTTTACAAAGTCACTTGCCACCATGCCTCCAAAAAATAACCCCAGCCCAAGCAAATCTAACAGTAGAGGAATGTCAGTAGTGCTGGTACTACCAAATATCCATTTACAAGTTTGTTTATATGTTTTGTAAGAATTAGACAAAAAAAAATTATTAGAAAAATACATGACAAATTATTTTTATAGCGATATATTCCAAAATCACTAAAAAACACTTTACGCTCCTGTACTGTCCATCATCACAAATTTCTCAGCTTTAACCTCATTTGGGTCTCTTCCGTGCTTCCCTACAGTGCCTCCTTTCCCCCAGCACCTGCTTCAACATTTACCATATCAAGCTCCCAGTGTATCCCATCCCACTTCCTTTACCCTCAGATGACCTAGCCTCCTTCTTCATCAACAAGGACATCAAGAGCCAGGAACTCCTCCAATGCCCCTCTCCTACAACTCAAAGCTTCCTTTCTCCCCCTCTAGCTATGGAAGGGGTTTCTCAGCTCTTCCTCACTTCTTAATCCACTTCTCCCCAAGCCATATTCCATCCTTTTGTTAGTATCTTTTTTCTCAATCTACTAGCTTACTCTCATCAATTAAGTCTATCTGGTCTATTGTGTCATTCAAAGCTTGTGTTTCCTTATTTATTTTCTGTATGGATGATCTATTGGTATTAAGTGGGGTGTTAAAGTCCCCCACTATTATTTTGTTACTGTTGATTTCTGCTTACAAACATCCTCAAGCCACCTCATCCTAAGAATTCTTCCCTCAATCCTGGTTCCCAGTCAAGTGACCACCTTCTCATTTACTAACAGTTTACACCACTTCTCTTGCCATCCAAACCCCGCATTCATTACTTAAATACTGTTTTAAACTCCCACCACTAAAATCAATGATACCTCTTTAATTGCCAATCCAACTGCTTCTCTCCGGTCCTCATATCACTCACCTGCAAAATAACTGTGGCCTCGCTTGGTCTGTATCACATGACGTTCTGATTTTCCTTCTATCCAAGTATTCTCGCTCAGTGTCTTCTGTGTCCTCTCTCTCTCTCACCCATCCTAGATCTCAAAGCTCTCCAATGGCAGCATAACCTGGTTCGGTAATTCACGTATGCTTCCATTTGATGACTCTCAAATCACTGTCTCCAAGCCCTGTCTCCCTCCTGAGCCCCACATCTATTGTTTTGTTCCCAGACAACAACTCCTCAACACCACAGACTCTAAAATTGGACATCAAAAAACCACAAAACAAAAACAGAAAATCACAGACGTCTCTCTAATCAATCACATACATTGCATCAAGAGCTTGGCTCTCAGTAACCACCGTCACTAACTGGCTTTCAGCAGAAATGAAATAAAGGCAGTACATAAACACTTGGCAAGTCTTTGTATTTTTTTTTAAGCTCCTCTATTAACCAATCACTAGTTCTTTTGGTACAAAACTAAACCAGGGCTTCGCTGGTGGCGCAGTGGTTAAGAATCCGCCTGTCAATGCAGGAGACACGGGTTCGAGCCCTGCTCCAGGAAGATCCTACATGCCGCGGAGCAGCTAAGCCCTTGCGCCACAACTACTGAGCCTGTGCTCTAGAGCCCGTGAGCCACAACTACTGAGCCCACGTGCCACAACTACTGAAGCCCACGTGCCTAGAGCCCGTGCTCCGCAACAAGAGAAGCCACCGCAATGAGAAGCTTGTGCACCGCAACGAAGAGTAGCCACAGCTCACCACAACTAGAGAAAGCCCGCGTGCAGCAACAAACACCCAACGCAGCCAAAAATAAAATAAATAAATAAATAAATAAATTTATATATATAAAAAACTAAACCATACATATCTTCCCATAAAAACCTGTTCCTCTTCTTTGTCATTCCTATGAAATCTTTAATCCTATGAAATACTAAAAATTCAGAATTACCTTCTGTTTCTCCTGCAACCCTCACTTGCAGTTGATACACACCTTTGAAAATTTTTTGAGGGACTTCTCTGGTGGCGCAGTGGGTAAGACTCTGCACTCGCAATTCAGGGGGCCAGGGTTCAATCTCTGGTCAGGGAACTAGATCCCACATGCATGCTGCAACTAAGAGTTCGCATGCCACAACTAAGGAGCTCACATGCTGCAACTAAGGAGCTGGCGAGCTGCAACTAAGGAGCCCACCTGCCACAACCAAGACCTGGTGCAGCCAAATAAATTTAAAAAAAAAAGGAAAAAAGAAAATGTCTTTCGAATCTATGTAACTTGGTTTTTTAAAATATGTTTTTCAATTATTTTTATTTATTTATTTATTTTTGGCTGTGTTGGGTCTTCGCTGCTGCACACAGGCTTTCTCTAGTTGCAGCGAGCGGGGGCTACTTTTCGTTGTGGTGCCCAGGCTTCTCATTGCAGTGGCTTCTCTTGTTGCAGAGCATGGGCTCTAGGCACGTGGGCTCAGTAGTTGCGGTGTACAGGCTTAGTTGCTCTGCGGCATGTGGGATCTTCCCGGACCCGGGATCAAACCCGTGTCCCCTGCATTGGCAGGTGGATTCCTAACCACTGCACCACCAGGGAAGTCCCCTATGTAACTTGTTTTGAAACACATCCAAAAAATAAGATAGATACATGTGATAAACATAATAAGTGCTAACCATAGAATCTAGGTGGTGGATATATTGGTTTTCACATACAATTTCAACTTTTCTAGATGTTTGAGAATTTTTATAATAAAATGTTGAAAATAAACCTGTCTACATTCAGGCATTGTTGAAACACATGCCCTTTTTGTTTCTTTTCTGACCTAATTGGGAGCCTAACTAAGCTGTCTCCCCAAACCCTCCCACTGTAGCTGTCCTCCAAGATGGCTCCCAAAGACCCCTGCCTCCTGCATTCACACGCATGTGAAGTGGCCTCCCACACTGTACTGGGGCTGGTCTCCACGACCAGTAGTATACGGCAGAAGTGATGGTGGATCACTTCCGAGCTTAGGTTAGAAGAGACTGCAGCTTCCAGCTTGCATCTCAGCACTCTCTCAGATGACTCCTTCTGGGGGAACACGTAAATCCCCCAGGGATCTGGTTAAAATGCACATTCTGATTCGGCAGGTCTGGGGCAGAGCCTGAGATACAGCATTTCCAACAAGCTCCTAGGTGATGCGTATGCTGCTAGTGTAGGAATCAAACTGCAGTGCTGCAAGTATAGCTAACAAGGTAAGAAAAGAAAGAACACAGGGAGAGGTTCTCCGTTTTTTCCCCTGCAATATTTAAATAGGTTAATATAAAGTCAAGCCTTTGTAGTGGTTCAGTGCAACATCATCTCAATACATTCAATTCTGCCGAGCAATGCTTCTCAAACATGAACGTGCATATGAATCACCTAAGGATCTCATTAAACTGCAGCAGCAGTAAGTCTGGAGCAGGAGAGATTTTGCATTTCTAACAAACCCCCAAGTGACACTGAAGCTTCTGGTCCACGGCCCACACTTTTTAAGGAGTAAGGTTTTATTTTTTTTTTTAATATTTATTTATTTGGATGTGCCAGGTCTTAGTTGCAGCACGTGGGATCTTTTAGTTGCAGCACATGGGATCTAGTTCCCTGACCAGGGATTGAACCCGGGCCCCTGCATTGGGAGCGTGGAGTCTTAGCCCTGGACCACCAGGGAGTTCCAAGAGTAAGGTTTTAAAAGGCTGCTATACCTTTTTTTTTAAGTCTGACATGTTTTATTATATAAATATGTAAAATTTACATGGCAAAAACCACAATAAAGTCAAAAGATAACGAATTTAGAAAAAAAATTTGCAACACGTGTGACAACATGTTTATCTTTTTTATTAGTTTCCTATTGCTGCATAAGAAATTATCATCCAGGGACTTCCCTGGTGGTCCAGTGGCTAAGACTCTGCGCTCCCAATGCAGGGGGCCGGATTTCGATCCCTTGTCAGGGAACGAGATCCCCCATGCCGCAACTAAAGATCCCACGTGCTGCAACTAAAACCCGATGCAGCCAAATAAATAAATAAATAAATATTTAAAATGTAAAAAAACCTATCATCCAACACTTTTCAAGTTTCAGAAACGTCACCCTGAAAGACAGACTCTTGAAATGGTTTACAAATGCCCATTACACATTCCAGCTTTAAGCCCAATCCCTCCAGCACCATCACCCACCCTGTGTGCACACCTGTACTCAACCAATACCTGACAACTCCCTGCACAATGTTAAGATCTTAACTTCTCTAACCGTAACCTGAAAACACACTTTTGTTTTGATGACACAGCAAGCCCGGACAGTCGTCAGTTCAGCAGTCCTTCCCCTTTCCCTTCAAGTGAGCCTCGGTCTAGTTTGCCTACCTATACGCTAAGCATTTCATCTTTCTACTCTGTCATGGGGCTGAAGTCCCACGGCTACTTATTCCACATTTAGACAGAAATTATGGACCTTTCTTCACAATTAACCTCTCACTACATGTTTTTACTCATACAATTTTTAAAGATATACCATAAAACCCACCTTTTAAAGTGTACAATTCAATGGTCTTTAGTATATTCAGAGTTGTGCAATCATCATCATCACTAATTCCAGAATATTTTCATCTTCCCCAAAGGAAACCCCATACCTTTTATCTATCTTCCCCAATGTCCCCAGGCCCCCAGCCCCTGTCAATGACATTTCTTTGTCTCTACAGATTTGCCTATTCTGGACATTTCATATAAATGGAATCATACAATATTTGGCCTTTGTGACTGTCTTCGTTCATGTAGCATATTTTCAAGGTGCATCCATTTGTAGAATGTCTCAGTACTTCATTCCCTTCTATGGCTAAACAATTTCATTGTATGAATATACCATATTTTATCAGTTCTTCAGTTGATGAGCATTTGGGATATTTCCCTTTTTGGCTATGATGAATAACGCTGCTATGGACATGCGTGTGCAAGTTTTCATGTGGACGTGTTTTCAGTTCTCTTGGGTGTATACCTGGGAGCAGACTTGCTGAGTAATATCCTAGCAGTATGCTTAACGTTTTGAGCAACTGCCAAAACCATTGAACCATTTTACATTCCCACCAGCAATGTTTAGAAATTTCATTATCACATTTTCAACCAATGAGGATGTTATAATTCCTGAAGCAAAGGAGACGTATGCCCCCACCGTATAACGATAATTCTCTACGAAGAATATTGCATTAACAAAACAGAAGTATATTTCTGGCACGACGACACAGAATAAAATGTTAAAGGTCCGAATATACTGAGTAAGCGAGTTAACCTTTCACAGCCAGCAGTTCTTTCACCGTAAAATAGGAACGCTGTGATGACACTTACGTTGCAGTCACCGTTAAGATGAAATAAAACAATCCAAGTAAAGGTGCTTTCCTACACTGATTATCCGTGATCCAATGCGGGGCAGAGCTTTAGGGGCAAAGGGCTAAATGCCCAGTTCCCTCTCCTTCCCTCACGTTCCTTCCCAGCGGGAGGGGTTGCTGAGTGACGGAGGAGGCTGCAGCCACCTCTCTCCTCGGGGAGAGCCGACCTGACGAGCCACGCAGGAAAAATTGTTAGGACTCGAAAAGCAAGAGCCGGGCCACACCAGCCCAACCTCGTCCCCAGGCAAGAGATTCGCAGCCTGCTACTCAGCTTCGCAGGTCAGCGCAGGATCTTCTTTCCTCCTTTCATGGTAAGACATTTATTATGGTTGAAGCAGAAGACGAGGGGCAAAGAGAACACAAGCAAACCACCCCCCCACCCGCGATCTTAGTCTCTGTCTCTCCAAAGACCCCCTAAGGAAAACACAGGAAACACGATTCATTACAAACTCTTGGAGGTGTATCAATCCCAATGGCCCTCACCCCCCAAAGACTACCCTGTCGGACCCCCCTGGGACAGATGGCGCAAAGCTTACCTGGTGGCCTCCTCCAGCCCGACCCGGCTCCGACCAGGCGCCTCCAGAGGGATAGTAGCCATCGCCTCCTCCGCCTTCTCCCGGCCAGGTGGTCTCAGCCGGGCCGCCCCCGCGCACTCGCCAGGAAATGGGAGGCTGGGGGGGTTCGGGGCGGGGAGGATATATGGGCGGAGGTGGGTGCACGGGCACATCTCCACCCCCAGGCCCGTAGTAGCGCCCATAAGACGGACCGTCACTGGGGCCGTAGCCCGAGCGCCTCAAGGCCGACATCGGCTCCACTGCCCCCGGGCGCTTCCCGCCCCCCAAGGCCGGCCCATTGCGCAGGCGCCTGCGAGGGAGCGCGACTGGACCGCAGGGAAGGGGTGGTCGGCCGGCAACAGCCAATCCCAGGCCGGGTCCCGCCCCCTCAGCTTCCGCGTCCTGAGAGAGGAAGGACGGAGGTCTGTGGCTCTGGGGTCTGGGAAGCAGGAAAGCGAGGGGCGGCACCGTGTTCCTTTAAAAGGGAAAACACTTTTCCCCACTGTCTATCCAATCTAGAGTCCTCTTCCCCTCTTATCAGGGTTGCGGAAAGCGTATCCCAGGACCGCGCTACGGCCCCGCCTCTTCTTGAGGACGGGCACGTGATGCCGGAAGTGGGTGGGGGTAAGATGGTGGCGTTTCCGGCAGGCCCCGGCTACTGAAAGCCGGGGCGAGGAGTTGGTCCGGGTCCGGATTCCTGTCCCGGTCCCGCCGAGGCGGCGACTGCGATAGGAGGAAGGACGTGTTGGACGCGCTGGCCCACCGCCACTATACATTGCAGCCTTATCTCAACTCAAAATGAACTATATGCCCGGCACCGCCAGCCTCATCGAGGACATCGACAGTGAGTAGTTCGTCTCCTCCGAGTGAAGTCTGGGGTGAGACCCATCTTCCCAGGAGGGTGCCTCTTAGGAGGGAGCTCATAGAATGAGTCTGGGCTGGGGGCGGTGTGTTTTTAGTAAGGTTCTGGACGTCCGGCGTTGGCATCTTCCACAGGATGCAGGAGCCACGGGACACACCGTTTGCCCACCTCCTAGCCTGCTCCCTGTATCCTGTCTCTCGCAGCCTTCACCGGCCCCCGGGCAAGCTGTAGAATTCACTTCTGCTTTTCAGGGATGCGGCTGCTGAGGCCCAAGTGTGAAAGTTGGCCGCCTCCCCGGTGCATCATCTCCCACCTGCGGCATTTCGAAGTACCAGGTGGTTACTGGTGGATGAATGAGAATTCTTAGAGAAAGGATTCTTCAAGAAACGAAAAGAGTAATACAGCAGCAGTTGGACTTAATTAGCACTAAACATAGGATTTATGCTGTGTGGCCGTTTGCAATCTTTTACCGTTGAGGGTATTTAGACTTTAGGGTTATGGTAATGGAGACCACTGCCGGACCAGGTATTGCTTTTTCCAGAAAGACTTGAGTCACTCACTTCAAACTTACTTTTTTCTTCTGTTAGACAGTTTTCTCTCGCATTTATTAAGAGCTCCCTTATTCCTAGTCACTGTCCTGAAGAGGAGCTCACTTCTGTACAGTTGTCTTTCCTTTTTCCAAACTCTCATCTGTGAATTATTCCTTAAACATTTTTAAAGTCTCAATCGTGTGATCTGTCTCATTAACTTGTAATTGCTGCAAAACGGTTTACACACAGTTCCAAACAAGTTACAGGAATCTCAACAGTTACTATGTATGTAAATTAAAGAGTGAGTTTATGATTAAATTCTCTTCCTGTTGTTTGAAATCACTTTTTAGATCCAAATTAGTGATTTTGCTATTGATGTAGCAATGTAGGTTGGACCAAAGTCATGTATGAATAACCACTGTACAAGCCTGTCTGTAATGGGTGATGAAATCCTCAGTCTTAGTTATCTGAGGATGCCCTTTTGCCCTCACCTCTCTTGTTATGTATCTGAATTATTTGAGGCCCCTAACACATCCTGCCATTCTACTAAAAATAATTGCTTTTCTCAAGCCTCTAACCCCTTTTGTGCAGATTCCAAGCTCCTCCTTTACTGAAAGATTTGAAACCATTTCATATGCACCCTTCACTGTGACATTCAGACACTCTCCTCTCCTCAGTCTTTCTGTATTTTCACCCATCCTCTCATTTGAATAGGAAGCATTCCTCCCTTTCAGTTTGTGTCTTATTTCTCTTTCCTTCCACTGCTTCTGGAACCTTCTTCCATTAATATCCTGTTGCTCTCATATCCTCTCTCGCTCCCGCTCTGAATCCTCCCCTTCATGCATGTTCTTGTCTGTCGAATTTTTTCTCAGTTGTGTTTCACCATCAAATTCCTATCCCTTTTTTCACATCTTTACCCCCAAACCTCTTGAGTAGTCTCCCATTTTAACTCTACTTCCTGACCACCTGCAATAGACCACCTACCTCTATTACCCCTGCAATCTGATTTCTTTTGTCAACACACTACTGAAACTGCAGTCTTAAAGACACCTTCTGATGCACTTCTCCGAGCTCTTCCGTCTCCTCTGCAACACTGTGATAACGTTACCACGGGATTCTTCATTTTCTTGATTTCTCCAACACTGGTACTTGATTTTCTTACCTCTGCAACCGTTATTGTTCCCTAAAATAGATGGACACTTAGGTCCCATCTTTGGCTTGCTTCTTTCTTTAAATCTCTAGGAGGGCTCCTGGACTTTAATTATTATATCACCTCTTTGTGGACTTATTCAAAAACTGCTGCGATCCTGACTTCTTTGGCCAGTCTTACATCTCCAGTTGCCAGTTGACATTTCTACATAGGTGTCCTGATACCACTTCAGAATCACTACAGCTAATCACCTTCCACTGAGCTTGCTTCTTTTACTCCCAGCTCTTGGTAAATGGTCCTCCCTGACATGATGACTCAGAATTCCTACATCTTCTTTAACTCATCTCTTCAGCACCCCACTCTCTCACACATACCCACATATACAAACACACTTGGCTGACAAATCCCATCCCTTATAACTGCAGTGTCTTGGTCCTCCCATCCTGTCCCTTCCCATCTCTCCCCTGGTTCAGGTCTCTTCTTCATGTCTCAGACTCTGGGTCTAGCCTCAAAACCGTTCTCTCTTTTCTGCCAGTTTAATCTTCAGAGTTTTCTTGTTCCCTGTGAAGTCACATCCAGACTCAGCCTCTGCTCCCAGGACTTCTCTGACTTCATCTCCTGTTATTTCCCTTCACACCCTCAACTTTTCGCCAGACATTTGGATACATAGCTCTTTTTTCTTCTGCCTCAATTACAGATTTCCCTCCTCTTCCCTTTCCCTGTCACTCTTCCTATGGCCAAAAATGTCCAACTCAGATACCTGCTCCAGCTAGATACAGTTTCTCTCAGTCTCACATAATTAAGATTTGCTCTCTTGTGGTGCTTAATTATAGACCCAGAAAGCCTATAAATTCCTTCAGGAAAGAATCACTGTCTTGTTCCTCTGTTCTGCATCTAGAAAGTACTTTATCTGTGGCATTAAGGAACAAATGAATGACTTTGGCTACCTATTCTAGTGACGGGCTGACTATCATTCTTCAGTGTCAGCTCAGGGTCACCTCTTCAGAGAGCTTTTCCCTAGCCACCCTCTCTTCAGTAGCTTCTTCCCCTCTTTTTCTCATTCTGCTATCTTGTTTATTATTCCGCTAGACTACGCGCTATAGGGCATTTTTAAAAATTTGTTTGACTTTCTCCACCAGGAATATAAGTTCCATAAGGTTGGTGACTCTAAATGTTATTCTGTACCGCAGCGGTCCCTAACCTTTTTGGCGCCAGGGACCGGTCTCACGGAAGACAGTTTTTCCACGGACTGGGTGGCGGGGCGGGGGACAGCTCAGGCGGCAGTGCGAGCTGTGGGGAGCCATGGGGAGCGGCAGATGCAGCTTCGCTCACTTGCCCACCTCTCACCTGCTGTGCGGCCCCGGTTCCTAACGGGCCTCGGACAACAGTCCACAGCCCAGGGGTTGGGGACCCCTGCTCTACTCTATATCTAGGCCCCAGAACAGCACATAGCTCTCCATAAATTTTATTGAACTTTTGCTCTAGTTTTATTATCAGTGTCCTCATTCTGCATGTCTGAGGTATTTTTTTTATTTAAAACCTTCCCTGATTCCAGAGTTTGAAATAGCAGCTCTCCATCTCGGTTGAGGGGAAAATAATTCTTGAATTAAGATCATAAAGATCACCTAGATTCAATTTCCAAATTTGCAGGTATGGAAACTGACATGACACTGAGAGGGTTTAACTGTCAAGCATCAGCATCTAGAACCAGTCGGTCAGGCCCCCTGACTACGTGCCCAGTCCTTCCCCACTCTGCCGCCTCCTCAGATTCTTCCATCACCAGTCTTCTCATCTAAACACCGTGCTGCCGGGGTCATCCCTCTAATTCCTCAGTGAACTCTGCCTTAAATACACTGGAAGAAGTAGTAGAGCTTAATCTGCTATGAACTTTGTTTTTGTTGTTACCCTGTAAACTCACAGGCTAATGGACTTCTCATTGCAGTGGCTTCTCTTGTTGCAGAGCACGAGCTGTAGGCACATGGGCTTCAGTAGTTGTGGCTCGCGGGCTCTAGAGCACAGGCTCAGTAGTTGTGGCGTACGGGCTTAGTTGCTCCGCGGCATGTGGGATCTTCCTGGACCAGGGCTAGAACCCGTGTCCCCTGCACTGGCAGGCGGATTCTTAACCACTGCACCACCAGGGAAGTCCCAACAGTGCATTTTTTAAAGATCTTTTTTCCTCTCCCCAGAAAAGCACTTGGTCCTGCTTCGAGATGGAAGGACACTTATAGGCTTTTTAAGAAGCATTGATCAATTTGGTACGTATTAGTCACGGACTTCTCCTGTACTCTGGATAATAAGAGCTGCCCACTGTATTTTTGTGTTGTTTCATATCGAAGTTTGTCTGCAACTTTTTTCACGTGTCTGGCATAATAGAATATTGGTTTGAATCATTACATCGTTTTCTAAATTACAATTAGGTGGTTCAAAAGCTTGTGTTTACAAGCTTGTATTTCTAAAACTGGTTTTCACTAGAACATGCGCTGACAGTGTTTTGGACTATTTTTTATTTTCCCCATTAGAGGGAGCCAGATGATAGAAATAAACTCAGTCCACTGAAAAAGCTGCTCATTTGTACATTGGCTTGGGTGCGACTACCCTTCAAAGCAGTTCCTGCCCTGAAGGTAATCCCTCCCTGTCCAATGAAAAGTGGGTCAGAGGCCTTTGCTGAAGCTTTTTAGGGACCCCCAACATTAAGCTCAGGATTTTATACCTTGGGATACATTAGACTCAAGGTCTTGGTCTTGGTTTTGCCTCCTGCATTTTTCTAAAGAGACCTTATATTTGCTTCTGTCTTAAGGAACTTCTCAGTTCATATCAGCATTTGCTGGACATCTGCATAGGTCAGTGGCTTTGGGCCTGAGGAAAAACAACATAATTGAAACACATGTAAGAATTATAGACGATAAGAGCACAGATACCGCATTTCTTCACGTAAGACAAACAGCACCAATTGGAAGAGGAAAATGAATTATTCTTCACAGATTGTGGTTCTAAACCTTAAGTCAAATTCATCAGACTACATGAGGGAAAAGTGGTAAATAGTGGCTTTACTCTCACATTACCAGATTATGGTTATCTGACAAAGGGAAAAAAATAGGTTACCGTTATATCGTAATCCATGAGTACCTACATTGGGTTAAATGAATCCTAAGTACTGAAACAAAGTTAAATCTTCGGTAAATCATCACACACACATACCCACGCAACATAGAAAAACGTTTTCCTTCCAAATAAACACAGAGTTTTAATTTCTGCAGTTGTTTGGGCTTTAGAGTTTTCCAAGTGCCCTGTCATTTATATTTTCTTATAGCCATGTTGATATTAGCAACTAACTCATAAGGAATTTAATTTTCTTCATTTATTTCCACCATCCTCCTTATTAGTGCAACATAATCCCAAATACTCTCTCAGTTTGCAGTTGTTTAAAAGTCTCCTAAGTGGTTTGTCTCAATGTAATAGGAAGAGATTGTTTGAAATTTTAGCTTTTTCCAGAACTAGAAAGTTTGAAAGTCATGTACAGCTAAATCTTTTCTACTCAAAATAACTGATTAATTGAGTAATGGACCTTTACCTATAAAGTAATTTGAACTAAATATCTTTGTTTCTTCCCTGTACACTTATAGCTAACTTAGTGCTACATCAGACTGTGGAGCGTATTCATGTGGGCAAAAAATACGGTGATATTCCTCGAGGGATTTTTGTGGTCAGAGGAGAAAATGTGGTCCTACTAGGAGAAATAGTAAGTGAAAACTGTTAAGCTGCTATGGCTCTTGATAATCATGCCAGTTAGGTTTCTTTTTTGTCTTTTCAAGAAGGAAAAAATATATTTTCCACCTTCACCCAGCTTCTCAAGGAAACCACCCAATTAGCTTAGGAAAGCTACATTGTAAAAGGAAAGCTACAGAGAGCAATTAACTTTGTTTCAGTGCCTCCTGGCATTTTAAAGATTTTGATCCCACTAGCAGCAAAATACCATTGATTTTTACCTGATACCATAAAAAATACTGTCCTACATGGGAATTCCCTGGCAGTCCAGTGGTTAGTACTCCCGATCTCACTGCCAAGGGCCCGGGTTCAATCCCTGGTCGGGGAACTAAGATCCCACAAGCCACACGGAGCAGCCATAGATATATATATATAAAAATACATATATGTAAATACTGTCCCACACAAATGTGTTCGTTAGTATGTTGTTATTGTATCTCTAATAGCAGAAAATTGAAGCTTGATATCTAACAGGAGAAGAATAATTCAATGAAATGTGGCTTGTTAACACTGGAATATTTTGCAGTCATTTAAACAATTGTTTACAAATGGTTTTTCATGACATAAAGGTTATTAGTGGTGTTTGGGGGAAAGACACACTGCATATACAGTGCGATATCTATGTTTTTTAAAGCGGGGAGGGGAAAGAATGGCTGCAGAAGAAGCCTTTCTGTTAACTTTCCGAGGATGGGCTCAACTTCACTTGCATACTTAGCTCCCAGCCAAGGAGGAGAGGTACCTGTTATCTGTTGTCAGGAAAGCCAGCTGGCAGGTGAAAAATTAAATCCTCTAAAGTGGTGTTACTGTAGGTCTATATGTCTGTGTATGTGAACTATTAGAAAACTCTTCGCCCAAAATATATATTAGAAGTACTCAGACATTTTTAAAGAAAATAAAACTTGATTTCACATTTTACATGAGACACATTTACTTTAAAAGAAAAGTACTTTATTTAATACCTTTGACTCGATCCTCATGCTTCTGATTATTGGGTTTTCCAGGAAAATCAAACCTTGGTGTTTGCTTGATTTTATCTTTAAAGTTTTCAGTAAAGTTTCCCAATCCCTAGCCACATCTTAAATCACGTTTACAGGACTCTTTGGAGTGAAGTAGTTTGGTCTGTAGCTGTTTTTAATGGTAGACCATTTGACAAAGTAAGGAGGTAATTTTGCCAGGGTCATGTTCGTTCAGAGACCTCATGTCGTTAACAGCTAGAAACAACTAATCGATACTGTCCAAGTATTGCTATGAAATAACTTTTTCTAATTTTAAAAATATAGTTGTGGTTGATATTTTTGGTTTCAGTGTATGTTTAAGCAGCGGGAATTGTCACCTCTTTGTTTTAAAGAGGAAATGTATTACTTCGCTGTGGGGGGAAGGATTTAAGTTAAAATATCCACGCATACTGTGCTTCAGTTGTACAGTAGTAAACACCACATCCATGCTTTCTGTGCCAGTTACATTGGCACAAACATGCCCCTGTGTAGATGTATGTGAAGAGAAGTGAACTTGTGTTTATTCTTGAAGCTTCATTGTTTCCTGGGAGCCCTTTTGAGGAGAAAAGTGCTCTTTTTTTTGTATGTTATGGTTTGGATGCTGCAGAATTCTTATAGTGGTACCACTAAAGAAATATGGTTCAGGAAATGCTTACATAGTTCTATGAATCGGTAGTCAGTTTGAAGACGTTATGAACCAATTCTAGGAAAACTCAAACCTAGAAGCCATTTGGATTCTGTAAACATTCAGTTGTTTGCAGAGTCCCTGGATTCTACCTCAAGGATGATGAGACACACAGCCTTAAGTAATAAGCTGATTGTTAGGAAACAGCATTATCATAACCACATGAACAGCTCAGCACATAATATTGAAAAGCCCAAGAAGTAGTACACTAAGCCAAGAACATTATCTTCCCTCCTGCTGCCCATGGGTTGTGAGGGAAGATTACACTTGATAATATATATTTTGCTGGATGCAGTTAACTTTTGACCCAGGGCAGGGCTTGCTTATGTAATTTATGTGGCTTTCATTCTAACCTTTCTGGTGAGAGTCCTCCATCTGCTGTGTCACTGCCTGCGGGTCCCGAGGCCTTAGCAGCATCTGAAGATAAGTATCCAGTGGTCGGCTGGAACGTCTGGAGAGTTCGTGTATGTGTTGATGCCTTCCCAGAATTTTATAATTAAAAGTCAGAGAGGAGGATGAGAAATAAGAATGCCCTGTCGGTATAGGCTTTCCATGTTACTAAAACACAGAGTGACACCTGTATACTCATCTTAAGGAGAGTGAACTGAGTCTGTAGATAGATAATTTTTTTGTTTTGTTTTGTTTTTTTGTGTGTTTTTGTTGTTGTTTTGCGGTACGTGGGCCTCTCACTGTTGTGGCCTCTCCCGTTGCGGAGCACAGGCTCCAGATGCGCAGGCTCAGTGGCCATGGCTCACGGGCCCAGCCGCTCCGTGACATGTGGGATCTTCCCGGACCGGGGCACGAACCCGTGTCCCCTGCATCGGCAGGCGGACTCTCAACCACTGCGCCACCAGGGAAGCCCTGTAGATAGATAATTTTATAGCAAGGTTCTGCATTATAAAATTGGTTATCAGATGTTTAGAAGGTGTTCAAAAATAAAAATATTAAGCATATTATGCCATATTAAGTGGGAAAAGTAGCCAATATTTGCGAGAAATACATTGGGGCCAAAATGGTATAGTAACCTAACTGGTCTGCTGAGGTTTTCTCTAGAAGACTTGTTGCCATGAAGGGGGAAGAAGTCCTGTGTTATAATGTAACAACTCCTGGTTAATGCGGCAGAGGGACAGTTTATTGCCTTTGGCCCGGGAAGGAGCCAGGACCGGCTGTGGCCTGGGGGGTGGGGGGGGCAGGTGGTGGTGCTACTTTGAATCAGTGTTCTCTACCTTCTTACTGAGCACAAACCCCCAGAAATTAGGCTGACTTTGATCATGTATAAATACAAAATTTATTTTAAGCCATCTTGACCTCAGTACCTTCTTTCTTGGATTCCCTGGGGCTGGGGAAATAGCTGTAAGCAGCCCTAATATTTTTTTTTTTTTAAGAGAAGGAGTACTTGTCTAATGTAGGACTTTACTTTGGATACACGAAAGCTTTGTTATACATGCCGATACTGATTCCTGTTAAACCACACTCACATGTGTTCTATAGGAGCATTGCCAGCCATTTCTTTGTCAAATTTATCTGTCCATGGGATATTTCTGCCCTATCTCAAGTACAAAAAATAACCCAAGCTGGATATAGGAATCCATTTAGGAACTGGTTTGCCTTTAGATCTATGATGTTTTCTATTCTTGGTTATCAGGTGAAGTTTTCCAAACCTGCTTGTTTTGTAGGACTTAGAAAAGGAGAGTGACACACCCCTCCAGCAAGTGTCTATTGAAGAAATCCTAGAAGAACAGAGGGTGGAACAGCAGACCAAGCTGGAAGCTGAGAAGTTGAAAGTCCAGGCCCTGAAGGATCGAGGCCTGTCTATCCCTCGAGCAGATACTCTTGATGAGTATTAAGTCTTCTGCTCAGAGGCTGTAGCTCTTGGGGAGCAGGGGCTGTCACCAAACCAAGTGACACATTTGACGAGAGACTGCAGAACTTTGAAAAGTCATTTTTATTTGGAATTCTTTCACATATGCAACATGAAGAAACTGTGCGTTTTGTTTCGGTTTTTTTAATAACAAAATCATTTAAAGAAACAGTGGCATGGACTCCTTTCACACGTCACTGTGGAGCCAGCAACTACTTCTTTATATTGCTCTTCTCCCCCCAAATTAATGGTTACAGGGAATATTCTTCATTTGCTTGTAAATAAAATATGAATCTCAAAATTGCAATGTTATTATTTCCCAAGTTTGAGTTGCCTTCAGTGAATAGTCATTAAATTTCTGCTCTCAAAGGTATAAGCAGTCCATACACACACATGCTGGGATCTCCCTTCTGTCACAATTCCAACCTACTAGTTACTTATGAAGGAATATTTTCATACCAGATATCCTGTGGGTCCTCCTTTCTCCCCTTGTCATGGTTTTTTTCTGATAAGAAAAACAAGTTTTCAGGCTTGAGGAGGGCTCTCTCCGTGAAGTTTTGCACTTACTGATTATAAGAGAAGCTGGTGTTTGTTTGAGAAGCAGCTGTTTGCTTCACCAACAGCTATCCCAGCTGCGTTCCCTTGAGATCCACATAACGACTTCTCTAAGTATTGTTAATTTCGTTAGGTTTTCTAGTCCTTTGGATTGAGTCTTGAGCCTCCTATGCTGTGATCAAAAAGCACAGATAAAATCGTGTTGCAGTGACTGATATATCTAGGTTATTCTCAGCCAAGCCAAGTGATGCCCCTTTTCTGGAATGATGTTGATCACACAGGAAGCTAAGAGGCTGGACTTTCCGAAACCTGGACTCTGTTCTCTCTAGCACCTTGGGCTCAAGCAAGTCACTTTTCCTCCCTGATTCTCAGTTTTAACTGTAAAACTATTCCAGATACTTATTTTATAGTCTGTTGAGCAAAGACATTCTTTGCAGGGAAGATATTTATAGCCAATTCCTATGTTTGAGTCATTTTATAGTATTAAACATACCACATTTTATGAGCTCAGGTGTTTTTAAAACTGCGCCAAATGCAGACTTCTGAGCTATTCATCATTGGGTTGGTTTCAAGGTAGCTAATTTGTGAAGAACCGTCGCACTTAATGATTTATCTAGTGTGTTTCATCTCTAACCTTACTGTTGAATAGCCGGAATTTGTTATTAACTTCCCCACAAAGGGGAGACTTGTGGAAGAGGTGGCTAACTTTCACTACAAGAAGATGTTCTTTGAGAGTCAGCAGAATTACAGCATTCTGTAAGCATTCTGCTTTTTTCTGAGCACCACTGTTTCAGAATATCCGGCACCTTCAAGAGATTCGGATTCACTGTACTCGTCTTTTCAACCTCCTTCAAACAGAAGTCCAAATGCAATCAAAAGAGTCATGATTCAAAGGAGAGAATTTCCACAGTAGTTCAGGAATTTCCAAGCCATAGCTGGGCTTCAGTTGTTACGCGTAATAACATATTGCCTTTAGACCTTTGTCACACAGGCAGCAGCAAAGAGAGCTGAAGCATGGAATGAGACTCCCTGCTTCCCTCCTGTTCTGTCTCCCTGCTGCTCAGAGCCTGCCCTCAGCTTTGCCCAGTCCAGGCTTTTTGCAGGTACTGAAATCGTGCTTTTTTCCTGGACCACTGCGGGTACTCCTCTACTGTAAATCAGGCTTCAGAATCAATCTCAGTTCTATACCTTTGTTTTGTCTTTAATAGTTTCTTCCAGTAGAGGTTCCCATGAGACCACTTTCAAGGAAAACAAACAAACAAGGGAGATCTACTGCAGCCCCTTTCCTGGCGATCTTTATTCTGATATAACTGGGTACAGCAGCCTCTCTCTCTCCCAGCTGTTCTTTTCCCCTTTCCTTGGCCCTTGACCTTACGTCACATGTTGTCGGCTGAATTTAAGCCACAGTATCTGCTCTCCCACCCTGCTCGGATAAACTCCCAACAGGCCCTGGATACTTAGCAGAACCAGATGCCCTCACGCTGCCATTGTGCAGGGCTTCTCAGGGATGCCACATCAGCATGAGCCCCAGGGGTATGACACAGATGTGATGGCTGGAGAGTGGCCTCAGTTTTGCTCACAGGAGTATGGGTGGCAGGTCAGGCAGAGCGAGGTGCAGACGGCAGACGGTGCAGGCCAGCAGGCAGAGCAGATGCAGCAGGCTCTGGACGAGGCCGGAATTTCCTGTTCTCTCTGCTTAGGACATACTTGTCCCAGATAACTGCAAGAATCCTTCCCTCACGACCTGTTTTAAATAGCACACCTCCCCCCTCCCCCCACCTATATCCTCGGCAGCTTTGCTTTTCACCAGAGCAAGTATCGCAATCCAACATAAGTTTCACTTCTTTACTGTCTGCTCCACTCCCCTACTAGAATGTAAACCCTTAAGGACAGAATTTTTGTCATGTTCACTCCTGTAGTCCCACATCTAGGATGATACCGGGCATATATCAAGTCTCAGTACATATTTTTGGGGTTGAAGGATGGGTTGATGGACAGATGGATGGATGGGGAATGCAGTGAATTCAGGCTGGTCAGATAAGATGCTTCAGAGACCAGTAATGCCTCAAAGGATGAGGACGGCAGGACTCACAGAGCATCCCGGAGTGGAGTGATTAGCAGAGATCCTTACACTGAACGTGGAGATGTTCTCTTACTGCCCTCACTGGAGACCACAGCCCCCCAGGCATGAAGAGTCTGGAGATGATTGGTGCGCCAACGTCTGGAAGAGCATCCCAGGGAAACGGGGTTGGGGGTGGGGGAGGACTTGTCAGGATTGCTGGAGGCAACAGATACTCTTCAGTCTGTGTTCCTCCCAACTGCAGTGCCCCACCTCCACCTTGCATATTACCCCTTTGGGGATAAAGAGCAAGAGACTGCTTCATGGGTGCTTGCTTTTGCCAGCGAAGCAGGTTTTGTATCTAGTTAAGTGACCCAAGACCTCCTAGCCTGAAAGAATTAGGAAACCCACCCTAGAAAATGGCACGTACCTACCTGTCCCAAAGCTCTGGGGCTGTCCACCCTGGTTCACACTCCCCTAGCTGTCTACTCCTCCAGCTCTGCCAGGGCTCCTCGGGAGCAGAAAATAAAATCAAGTCCTCTTTTTTTCTCATGTCTCACTTCACTGCTTTGCCTCTTCTCAACCTCCTATTTTGTACCTATTCTCCTTTAAAAAAAAAAAAAATTTTTTTTCCCCCTAACTTCAGACATTCAGCAGCGGTTGCTGCAGGACCCAGGGGTAGAAAATGGTCTCAAATGCTGCTGCTCTGGAAACACAGAGCATTGAGTGGTGTCAGAACACCAGCCGGCCAGCAGCTAGAACCACAAGGAAGAGAGAGGGCCCAGTGCTGGCCGTATCCAAGGTCAGAAACCCAGATTGCCTGGGAATTCATCCCTAAGACCCAGTTTTATTGACGAATAAGTTTGCATACAGTAAAATTCACTCTTTTTAGTGTACAATTCTGTGAGTTTTAACAACTGCATATAGTTATATCACCATCACCCCTGCCCCTGTGAATTTAACTTCTCCCTCCTTCCCCAGCCCCTGGCAACCACTGATCTGTTTTCTGTCCCTACAGTTTGTGTTGGCAACTAATTCAAAATTTTCTAAAAATAGTGTGCAGGTCAAATAAGATATCTGGGAAGTTCAACTCAGCCCACCTGCCTTCAGTTTGCTCTTCTGGTTAGGCTATTACAGAAGACAGAGAGCTTTAACTGTGGCCCCTGCCAACGTCCCTGGCTCACCTGCTGGAAACAGGCAGACGAGGACAAGGGAACCAGTGTAAGGGGATAGCTGGGCATGCTGAGCATCACCCTGAGATTTGTCAGGCATGAGAGGCAAATATGGGCCCTGCTTTTCAGAGAGAAACAGGAGATTTTAAAACGTGAAGAGCACACAGGCGTAAAAAAGAATGAAATAATGCCATCTGCAGCTACATGGATGGACCTAAAGATTATCATACTAAGTGAAGTAAGCCAGACAAAGATAAATACCATATATCACTTATATGTGGAATCTAGAATATGACACAAATGAACTTATCTACGCAACAGAAACAAACTCACAGACATAGAGGACAGACTTGTGGTTGCCAAGGGGGAGGCGGGTGGGAGAGGGATGGAGTGGGAGTTTGGGATTAGCAGATGCAAACTATTATACAGAGAATGGATAAACAACAAGGTCCTACTGTAGAGCACAGGGAACTATACTCAATATCCTGTGATAAACATAATGGAAAAGAATATGAAAAAGGATATATATATATATATATGTATGTATAACTGAGTCACTTTGCTGTACAGCAGCAACTAACACAACACTGTAAATCAACTGTACTTCAATAAAAAAAAAAAAAAGGTGAAGAGCACAGGCTGTGCGTCCCGGTTTCTTCACTTCAGAGCTCTCCGAACTTGGTCCAGCGGCACCTCTCAGCTCCTTGTCTGTAAAATGGGGATCTAATAGCACCAGCTCTTTGGGTGGTGGTAAGGAGTGAGTGAACACGTGTGAAGAGCTTAGAGCCAGCCCTGGCTCAGGAGCGCTCCACGCCAGCCGTTATCATCTGCTGAGTCCCCCCAGACTCATGGGATGCCTTCCCTCCCCTCACTGAGCTTACACTTAGTCTCCTCTGTACAAATATGATAACAGGGCTTCCCTGGCGGTCCAGTGGTTAAGACTCCGTGCTTCCAGTGCAGGGGACGTGGGTTCGATCCCTGGATGAGGAAGTTCTGCATGCCACGTAGCACAGCCAAAAAAAAAAGAGTGATAACAGAACGGCAACCAACTCAAATCGAGGAATTAAGTGCTGGATTACATAAAATGTTCTCCAGGGTTCCCTGGTGGCGCAGTGGTTAAGAACCCGCCTGCCAATGCAGGCAACATGGGTTCGAGCCCTGGTCCGGGAAGATCCCACATGCCGCGGGGCAGCTAAGCCCGTGCGCCACAGCTACTGGGCCTGCACTCTAGAGCCCACGAGCCACAACTACTGAAGCCCGCGTGCCTAGAGCCCGTGCTCTGCAACAAGAGAAGCCACCGCAATAAGAAGCCCACGCACCGCAACGGAGAGTAGCCCCCGCTCGCCGCAACTAGAGAAAGCCCACGCACAGCAACAAAGACCCAATGCAGCCAAAGATAAGTAAATAAAAATAAATGTATTAAAAAAAAAATATTCTGTGAAGGGAGGTAATCCATAATGACCTCAAGCCCAATGAGTTAAACTTGCCTTAACTTTCTGCTGCCCTCTCACAATGTCCCCTTTGGGGGAAAACTCTTTAGGTATTAAATAAGCATATACTCTATAAGCAGGAAGGAAGAGCTGGAAGAAAATCAGTACTTATTGATAATCTACAAAGTGCCAGGCTCCATGCTTCCCAATCATTTACTAAACATTTATTCAGTATCTATTAATTATCTAGCCCTGTGCTAAGTGCTGGGGAATCAAGAATTTGGAAAGGATCCAAGTCCTCATGGCGTTTACAGGGCCTTACGGATGGAGCTCACAGACACGGAAAGGGGGGATCTACAGGTGCGGGGGCAGAGGGTCTACGGGAAATCTCTGTTCCTTCCTCTCAGTTTCTCTGTGAATCTAAAACAGCTCTTAAAACAGTCTTTTAAAAAAGGTGTGTGTGGGGAATGCCTAACAGTCTTATTGTTACTGTGATAAATGTCTGTCGGGGGGGGGCCCAAAGGTATTGAATTCTAACTAAAGAGTAGGGGGACGGGGTGCCCAAAGGGAAGCCTTTCAGGGAGTAACGCTGTGAGCTGCCCTGAACGTTGAGGGCATCTCGGGAGCGCGCTGAGCTGGGCAAGATGAGAAGGGTGGCTAGGGGGAGACGCGAGGGCCCAGACACTGGCTGAGAAGTCGGGGCTTGGTCCTGGGGGCTCTTGATGTATTGTTACCTGATTCAAGCCTTATAACCACCCTGAGAGGATTACACAAAGAAAAAGAAAATGAAAAAGAAAACATACTCTATTTTATAGATGAGGAAGTTCAGACTGAAGTGAGGGGCTCCCAACCATAAAGTAAGTGGTGGGAGTGGGATGGGAAGTCTGTCTGAACTTGACCTCTGTGCTTTCTGCCCTCCAGTCCACAGCTTCCCCACACGCCCAAGGTCAAAGGCCGCTGGCGATGCCCAGTACTCACCTCCTCGGGGCCGGGCCACACCAGCTCCAGGTCCCCTCCTCAACTCCCGGCCTCTGCTTCCCGGGAACCTGCGGAGGAATCTTCCCATGCCCACCCAGCTGGCTCTGACCTCTGCCTCTCTCTCCAGCCTTGACTTCCCTCCGCGCCCTACGGACATTCCACAGCTGAGCACCCCTCAGATTTCCACCACCACCCCCCACCACCCACTCCATGCTCTACCTGGAGCGCCTGGCCCCCAGCCCCTCTCCCACCTGGCTGACTCCTTCCTAATCTGACTTCCCCCCAGAAGCACCCGCTTCCTCCTCCTGTGTCGTCAGGTGCTCCCTCCTCTGTACTTCGGAACCTCCTCATCTGCCCTACAGCTCCCCATAGGGGGTCACATGGTTCGTTTTCCCCTGTAACTGTAGAGCTACACAGTGGACACTCATCAAAGGATTGTTGAGTGAATGAGTGGGGTCCTCCCTCCCCGGCCCTGGGCCTTCCTGTCCAGCACTCTGCACGGCCTGGGCCGCATCTCTTCCCTCCTGGCCTGCGGTGCCCTCTGGTCTCCACCCTTGGGGGCTCTGCCCTCATCCAAAAGCAAAGCCAGACACAGAGGACTTCCAGAACCAGAGGGAATTCCCAGACCTCTCTGCCTACCTTCCTGCTCAGAGGGACCGTGAGAGTTAACAAGGCGCTCAGCCTGCAAAGGCTGAGGAAGAGAACCTTGGCCCAGGAGGAGGTCACCAGCACCCCACACCCATCCCAGAGTCAGCGGCAGGCTCTGACATCAGCAGAAGCCTGTGCCCCGATCCTGCAGTCTCCCCATACCACCTCCTCCCCGTCACGACGGCCATAATTCTCCCCACGACAGCAGTGGCAGGGCCTTGAACGTGATCTGCCCGGCCTGTCCCATGGTAACCCCTCCCCTCCCCACCAAGAGGCACGTGTGCACGAGGGCGCACGTGGGCCAGGACGGAGGAGAAGCCTGGGGCGGCTGGCCTGCTGCCTCCCCCCCCCCACCCCCCCACCCCCGAGCCGGGCCCTCCGACCTCTTTCCACACCGCTGGCTCGGGCTGGAGACAAACAAGAGGCCAAGGCTCTCCCTCTGGTGCCAGCTTCCCTGTGACTCTGAGAGGGCTGGAAACAAAGCCCACAGGCAGCGTTCCTAAGTCAGAGTCAGCTCCCCAGCTGCTCTCTGTAGAGAAGGAGCAGGAACCTGCCCTGAGCCGCCGCCGCGGGGAGCTGAGCACTGGGAGGGCAGGGGAACCAGCCCCAGAGAGGAGACAGCAAACATGCGCACGCCATGACACAAATCAGGACCGAGACAGCCCCCCTAGGGGGACCCACAGTAAGGGACAAGCCAGTTTCAGAAGGCTGGGTGGTTAAGGCCTCACAGCTCATGCGGGCGGCGGGCGCGGGGGCCCTGGAGGGCGGGCCAGGCCGCCAGGCAGCCACTGCTCTGAGCGGAGACCGGGACAGGCGTTTCTCCGGGTCACTGGCCGCATCCCACTGTGCCAGCACGGCCTGAAGGGGGCGTGTGGGACTCACCTGTTCCCTCTGGACACTAGGCACTCGGCCTGGCTCCAGGCAGGTCCTGTCCGTTTCGTCCTTTCTAGAGTGAGGGGGACAGCAAGAGCTGGTGGGGGCCCTTCCCTCCATCTCCGTGCAGTGGTGACAGGACACAGAACTCTCTCACCTGGGGGGCAGGCCCAGGCCCAGGGCCAAATTCAATGTGATTCTCTCGACCCCCGACCTTCTTGCCAGGTGAATCCAGCTCAGAAGCAACCTCAAGGTCAACCTTAAGAGGAAAAGATGTCATTGGAGACCAGCATGCAGACTGGAATGAGATCCCCCTCACTGGGCCTGGACTGGAGCGTGGGAACTGCAGAGGAGAGACTGGGCCTCTCGCGAGTCCCTGTTCAGACCACAGGGCCCCCCAAAGTGGACAGACTGGGCTGGGCACCCCAATACCCTGTCTTTTGAACCTTTCAGCTCATGCCAGGCCCTATGGCACAGCCTGGCCAGCCTAGGTTACTCGGGAAAGCGTGAAGAAGGGCGTGGGGCATGGCCAGGCCCAGGCCCCCTCTCTTTGTGTCTCCGGCCCCATTCTCCCCTCTGCTCTGTGAGCTGACGGGACTCAGCCCTGAGGTGTCATCCTTGCTCCAGAACTAACCCCTGAGACGGGAACTGACCCTAAACAGGGCTTTGGTAAAGGCTGTTGATAGAAACGGATGCATCAGTAATTGAACAGCTGAACACACGAAGTGTCGGGGGGCTGCAGGAGGAGCCGTGAAAAGATGGGCTGAAGGTTGTCGTCCCAGACCTGCCACCGACCAGCTGTGTGACCTTGAACAGCTCATTTCCACCGTAGTTGAAATGCACAATGTGAGAGCTGTGACTTTTCAGTTTTGTTTGGAGACTTACCAAGGACTGTAGCCCAGGAGCCAGCCTCCCAGCTCTGAGGAACTGCTCTGAAGCATGTGGGAGTTACGTGAAGAGGGTATGTGCAACCAAGCACATGTCTCAGGAGAAGGTTGCCGCTAGTCACAAGGAACAGGTATCTCATTTAATGATTTTAGTGCTTTATTGAGTAAGGGAAGATGCAAGAGTCCGGGTTCACAAAAGTTTTCTCCTGAAAATCTCTAACTACCTGAGGGCCAGTTCTGCCAGTTTTCCCAGAGCACGGTCTTCGCCCTGAAGTCCTTTTAGGGGTAACTATAGGTCAGCGACTGCAGGGGCTGTAGAACTGGATGGTGGGCAACATTCCTCAGTTGGCAGTACCCTCCCCTTGGTCATAGTTTTGACCAAGGTTTAGGGGGCATTTCATGACCAATTTGTCCCATGGCGCTAGGAAGGCTCATTCTTAGGTCTGGTGAGGATTTCGCTGATATAGGCCACTCAATGTGCTGTTACTGAACTAGGCCGATAATAGTCTTACTAGTCTGTTATAGTTTCTCTCTTACTGGAAACTACAGGAATAGTTTCCCTCTTACTGCTTCTTCCCATATCTAGGGTTACACTATTACAATCATTGATCTTATGTAGAACTATTTATCTGGTTAATCAAGTCGCCTAGTTGTCATTATTTTCATTGGAGGGTCCTTTTATATAGGTTGGAGAAAATCCTTTAAATGATATATTTTCTTTCTATCATCCTTTAAATGATATATATTTACAAATGATATATTTGTAATCTTGTTACAGGTCATGAGGCATCTGATCTTCATCCAAGTATTACTGTGATAAGCTCCAGAAACAAACTTACAATGTCCTTTTAATAATTCAATTAAACTTCACAATAATGTAACAAGGAGCCAACAAAAGAAGTGAGCCCTGGGCAGTAAGTACAAACTTGGAAGACAATTGGCAACATTAGAACTTAATATCCACTAGAACTTTTTTTTTCTCTAAAATCACCTTCATTTCTACCAAATATAGCCCAATTAAGGCTAATTTGTTTGCAAAATAAACTTGGCCTGATTATTTACATAATGTGTAATTGATTATATAGGCTCTTTTAAATTGTTTTTCCTGGAACTTTTCATAAGGAATTTCAGATTGAACTTTTAAAAGGCCTCTCAAGTTGAGCCAGGAAAGCCATGCCAAGGGCTTGCCATTAGATTCCGCCACAATAACTATAGATTTGGGTGAATTCCTCTCTTCTCAAGGTCTCCAAAATACCTTGACATTCTTGCACCTGCCAGGAGTTGACCTTCCTTATTCACCTGATAAGGCTACTGGGAACCTGAAAGTTTCCACTTTCTGGAGGGATCAAGTAGAAAGAAAAGATAAATGTTTCAGTTCTGCTTACAAAGGTCTAATTTACCAAGCTGCTGTAAGTCATACTTAGCTTAGGGTTTCCTTATACCTAGAAAACAAAGATTAAAAGCCAGTAATACTTCTGACAAAAAGTCATGAAAATTATAACCATATTCATCAGTTATCATATATAACTAATTTTTTTTTAATAAATTTATTTATTTACTTTTGGCTGCGTTGGGTCTTCGTTGCTGTGCACCGGCTTTCTCTCGTTGCGGCGAGCGGGGGCTACTCTTCGTTGTGGTGCGCAGGCTTCTCATTGCGGTGGCTTCTCTTGTTGCGGAGAACGGGCTCTAGGCATGTGGGCTTCAGTAGTTGTGACACACAGGCTCAGTAGTTGTGGCAGACGGGCTTAGTTGCTCTGCGGCATGTGGGATCTTCCCGGACCAGGGCTCAAACCCGTGTCCCCTGAATTGGCAGGCGGATTCTTAACCACTGCGCCACCAGGGAAGCCCTGTAACTAATTCTTGATCTTGATCCTTTAACAGTTTTATTAAGCCATCAGGGTTTCCACTAGAATTCTTTAATTTCTTACCCAGTTCAGTGGTTAGTTCCCAATTAAGTAAGTACTTGTAAGATAAGTTCCGCATGTATTTTACATCAATCTGGCTGGGGTGTTAGTCAGAGCTTGGCTTTCTGACACCCCTTAGTTGGCCTAATTGAGGAAAGGCATTTGGCCAGCCTCACACCTAGTCACTCAGTCCAGACCATTCAGTGTCTTTCTGGAGGCAGAACTGGACGGGGGGCGGGCACTCCCCCAGTATCTTTCAACTGGGCGTCAGGTACCTGTTATACACCACCAAATAAAACTCAGGATTATCAACCAATTATTGGGAGATCTGAGAACCAGGAGAAACTCACCCAAATTCGTCTGGACTCGCTGAGGAGGTGGATGGGAATAAAAGGCCCTTGCTGCTACCAAGGTTCTGAATCCTCATAGTGTTCAGACAGAGGAGAGAAGTTAGCTCTGTGCTCCTTCACGGTCAGCAAAACTGTCGACTGAAGGAAAACATACAACGAGAGAGCTGTGAGTTTCAGTTCTATTGGGGGACTTACTGAGGACTATAGCCTGGGAAACCCTCGCAGATAGCTCTGAGGAACTGCTCTAAAGAGGGAGAGGTTCAGGGGACGCTGGCTTACGTGTGATTTAGGGGAAGGGTACCTGCACTCAAGCACACAGTTTGGTAGAAGGTTGCTCCTGGTCACAAGCAACGGGTTTCTCCGTTCATGACTTTAGTGCTTTTCTAAGTATGAGAAGATGTAAGAATCCAGATTCATAAGAACTTTCTAAAGCATTGTAAGATTGGTAACTGTCTAAGGGCTCACTTGCCTGTCTCCCCAGAGCACAGTGTGCCGCATCCTGATCACCTTCCTGAAGTCCTTTCAGGGTGTCCTGTAGGTCAGCGACTGCAGGGGCAATGACTCGATTCTTGCAGAACCGGGGCGGGGGGGGGGAGCGCCGTTCCTCCCGAGGCTTCGGGCCCCTCATGCTGGGGCTGGGTGGCCTCTGCCAGCTCTGCCTGCCTGTACCCTATCAGAAGCCCTGGGTGCTATCCCAGGGCAGAGCTTCTCAAAGCCTAGTGTACAGTTCACAGAATACCTTCATGGCCATCACCTGGGAAAATTTTTTTTAAATACAGGTTTCAGAGCCTCAATTCTAGACTTGTTAAATCTGGAATTTCTGAGCATGAGGGCTACAAAGCTGCATTTTAAACAGCTTGCTGTTTGAGAACCACTGTCACATGTGCATACTTTTTTCTAAATTGCCTTGACCTCTGCTGCTCCTTTTTTTCTCTCCCCTCCATCCAGCCTGGTCAGGCACCAGCCTCCCAAGCCCTTCCCCCACCCCCGCCCGCACTCCCCGCAAATGGCCAAAGGCTCCTTGTGAGGCAATCCTTCTATCCTTGGTGCCTTCCTTTACACGATGAGTGATGACTTTTTTATCTCCTGATGATGAAACACAGCCTTCAGCTGGAGGCATTTAAGGAGCAGGACGCACGGTCCAGCCGCGGCTGCAGGACCCAGAGGCCAACCCTGACGGCCCAGGAGAGGAGCCAAGAGCACCACCACCAGCCTCCACGCCTGCCCCACCGCCAAGGAACCATGCTCCTCGCCACGTTTAAGCTGTGCGCCGGGAGCTCCTACCGACACGTGCGCAACATGAAGGGTGAGCTCCTGGGGCCCCCCTGTCCGGCCGACCAGGAGCCCGCAGGCAGTGTCTAGTGGGGAAGGTGTGGGCCTGGGGGGACAGGCCACTCAGGTCCCAGGGGTGCTGCTCACTGGGGGAGCCTGTGCAAACCTTTCCCCTCCCGTACCTCAGTGTCCCCCGCGCTGAAGAACGCAGCTGGATACGAAGGTTCCTGGGTGCCTTGCAGACTCTGTCATCCCCGGCCTCCCCTCCAGGGCTCCGAGCTGTCTTGGCTTCTTCCTGACTCTGCCTGTCTCTAGGATAGGTACCAAGGGTGCCAGGGAAGTCCGAGCTGTGGTGGCAGAGGCAGGAGTCAGCCTGGACTCCAGGAAGCTGTGTTGGCAAGCCTGAGGCAGGGCAGGCGGGAGACGGGGCGAAGGACAAGAAAGGGGAGTAAGACAGCCGAGGAGCACATAGAGAGGGAAGGTGGGTGAGGTGGGGAGTCTCGCTGTCATCAGTCAGGAGGCGGAAACCAGGGTCACTGAAGGGACCACAGACAAACCTAAGCAAGTCCTTTCTAATTACATTGGGTTCAGGTGGCCACTGTTTAGATGGAAGCCGCACTTGGAAGACCTGTACCCGGCGTGGGGCTGTTCTCTCTAGAGCAGCGGGAACCCCCGGGCACACGGAGCAGTTACTCACGCAGAGGCCACACAGACCTCGGGGACGGGTGTCTGTAATTCCCCTTCTGTAGCAGAATAGGTTGTTCAAAGCTTCTCTCCCTTTCAAGAAGGAAACTTCAAGCTTGAGTGTGGCCCTGCCTCCAGGCCCGGCCAGCCCAGAAGGCAGGCAGGTTTCTGGCCCTGGAGGTATTCCTCATCAAGTCACTTTCTGCCCCAGACCAGCTTCCTCCTCTGTGATGAGATGAAGGGGTGGAACATTCTCTGAGGGGCTTTTCTGCTCCTAAGCGACAGTTTCCCTCCCTTCCCTGCAGGGCTGAGGCACCAGGCTGTGCTGGCCATCGGCCAGGAGCTGAACCGCAGGGCCCCGGGGGGCCCGACCCCAGCTGCCTGGATTAACCAGGTTCGGCGTCGCGGCTCTCTGCTCGGTAAGTGCTGAGGCTTCTGGGGCTTCTACCAGCGGCGGGGGGCTCCGGGGGGGCGGGCAAACGATGTGCATGTAGCTCTGGTCCCTTCCCCCGCATCCCCCAGGCGTCCTCACTCACTTTGATGGGAATGGCATTGTTCATTGCTAGACCCCCCTCCCTGTCCCCTGTGTCTAACTTAACCTGCAGGCTGGACCATATGGCTTTGGTCTGGGCTCTTCAGAGATGAAAGGGGTGAAAGCTCGTGGGAGGCTAGGAAGCTCAGTCTCTCCGTGGCTTTGTGTCCAGGTTCTCAGCTGGAAGACACTCTCTACAGCAACCAAGAACTGGTCTATATCCAGCAGGGAGAGGAGGCCATGCAGAGGGCCCTAGGCATCCTCAGTGACCAGGAGGGCTGGAAGAAGGAGAGCCAGCAGGTAAGGGCGGGTGCGGAGGAACCCACAGCTCCTTGCTCTTCACGGGCCATGTTCGAGGCCAGCTGGGGTCTCTGCTCCTCTCAGAAGTCCGGCCTTGTGTAACAGTCACTGGGTAGCAAGCATTTTTGAGAATTCTCCTTTCCCAAGAATATATCCCCAGATACCCCTCTCCCCCAACAAAGATGTCCTGGAGACTGCGTTTGAGAAACGTTTTTCCCGTATCCCTAGCTCCCCTCCAAATGCACTGTACACCCATTCAGACCACGCAAAACAGGGACTCCAGGGGCAGCACAGGCCTCATCCCCCTGGGTCAGAAGTTCCAATGCTGAAGCACAGTGTCTGTGCTGTTAGCCCGCCTTATGGCTGACCTCGCAGGGGTGACCTGGGCTCACCCGCAACAGGGCTGGAGTGGGATACAGGTGGCCCAAGGCCCTCTGGGGCGCTCTGCTCCTGAGCACTGCCCCTTCACTGGGAGCTGGGAACAAGGTGTGTGTTAAAGGCCAACGGCTCTACCGAGACTTTGGCCGCTTTATCTTCACCAAAAGCTCACATGCTGCCCATTGGCCAAAGTTCAGGTGAGATCTTTCCTTCTCCAAGTTCTTAGAGTTAACAGACTACAAGTTTGCGAGTTGGGAAATCTGGGATCTAGGCCCAGCAATGCTCTTAGCTAAGGGTCCTGGGGCATCTCACTGACCTTCTCTGGCCCTACATCCCTCTGGTGTAAAATGAGGGATTGGACTTTTAAAATAAACCTGTGTGTGAAATTAGCTGGTTGTAAACCACCTTCCCTGCTCCCAGATGCGTCTCTCTCAGGATCTTTGAGCTTCTGAAGTCAAGTAAGGGCCTTCTCAGGTGGCCCTTACCCACACCCATCAACATTTACACCCAGGAAAAAAGGGCCCAGGGAACAGGCAGGTCACCTCCCCAGTCCTCAGCAGATGTACGAGGCAGGCAGCAGGAAGGAGGACCTCCTCTACCTTAATCAGAGATGGTTCCAGGCTTACTCAGGCTTAGCCTAGAGTTCCCCTGGCTGTTCCCCTCCTGCCTTGCCTGGCACTGTCTACGTGTCCTAGGCCGGGAATATTTTTTTCTAACCTTTCCCTTGGGGCTCCTCTCTTCCCTGCCGATAGGCGAATGGGGACGAAGTGTTGAGTAAAGTGATCCCAGACGTGGGCAAGGTGTTCCGGCTGGAGGTGGTAGTGGACCAGCCCGTGGAGAGGCTTTACGAAGAGCTCGTGGAGCACATGGAGGCCATGGGCGAGTGGAACCCGAATGTCAAGGAGATCAAGGTGGGGAGGCCCAGGCAGAAGGATGGCCACAGCAGTCGGGAGGGGGCTGTGAGCTGCGGTGTGCCTCGGCCCCCCACCTGGCTGAGTAGTGACTCTGGTTCTCTGTGGCCTGGCAGGTCCTGCAGAAGATTGGAAAAGACACAGTCATCACTCACGAGTTGGCCGCAGAGGCGGCAGGAAACCTTGTGGGGCCCCGAGACTTCGTGAGTGTGCGCTGTACCAAGCGCCGGGGCTCCGTGTGTGTGCTGGCTGGCATGGCCACACACTACGGGGAGATGCCCGAGCAGAAGGGCGTCATCAGGTAACACTGGCAGCAGCCTCAAAAGCTCCCTTTTTTAACACAGGCTGGGGACATGCAACTGCCAAGTGTGTGATACATCCCCAGCTCTAAGAAACCACAATCCTTGGTTCCTACCCTCAGCTACCTTTCACAGAGGAAGTCTCATTTTCCATCGCAGTGCGGGGAAGACAAGACTGGCCACACTTACATAACCAGTTTGTCCTGACCCTCCCGGCAAGTTTAAGAACCTTAGTAATTTTCTAAAACAAGAAGTAGGGCTGATGGGACAAAGTGAGAGAGAGGCATGGACATACATACACTACCAAATGTAAAATATAAAGCTAGTGGGAAGCAGCCGCATAGCACAGGGAGATCAGCTCGGTGCTTTGTGACCACCTAGAGGGGTGGGATAGGGAGGGTGGGAGGGAGACGCAAGAGGGAGGGGATATGGGGACATAAGTATACATATAGCTGATTCACTTTGTGATACAGCAGAAACTAACACAACAATGTAAGGCAATTATACCCCAATAAAGATTAAAAAAAAAAAAAAAAAGTAGGGCTGAGGTTTAGCTGGTATGCTCAGGTCCCCCTGTAATGTTGATTAAAACAGAACCCATACCACTTGGAACCGTTGCTACCTGAGTTTCCCAGGGGCCCCAGCACCACCCTGGACCCTTCCTTGACCTCCCCATCATCCAGCGACTAAAAGGCACCGCAGGAGGCCTCCAGGCTTCAGCTCCAGGCAGCATTTGTTCCGATGAGCTGGTAACCGTGCCAACCGTTAAATGTCACCCTTGGCAAAGGACACTTCTCTGATGAGATCTGGGAAGACTAGTCAGCGTTTGAGAACTCGGCCTTGTCCCCCTGACCTGACGTGTCTTCACCCGGCAGAGCTGAGCACGGCCCCACCTGCATGGTGCTCCATCCCCTGGCTGGAAGCCCCTCAAAGACCAAACTCACCTGGCTGCTCAACATTGACCTCAAGGTAAGGGGCGGGGTGGGGGGTGCTCGGGACAGGCAGTGGTGAGCAAAGTAGGCTCTTACTGCTCCCACATCATCCCGCACACAACTGGAAAGAGCCTCCATCGTGAGGGAACTGGGCCGTTGCAGAGGGGACACTGGAGTGATGGCCTAACTGCTATTCCATCATCTCAGAAGCCTGCACTGGCTCCCTCTTACTTCTCATATCAAATTTCAATTCTGTAGTTATTTTTAGAAACAAGGAAACTTAGGCCCAAGAAGGTACGGTAGCTAGCTCAGGGTCACACCACTGGGAAGACAGGGCTGAAATCTGCCTGGACAGCGCTTCTGACACGGTCATGACAGCAGGGCAGTAATGCAGTCCTCCAGCCCCTGACCCTGATCAACTGAACGGGGGCACGGACCAACAGAGCTAGAAGGCCAAGCCTAGGCAACCCACCAGGTGTGTGATCGGGCACGGCAGTGTCTATAGAGTGGAATGTCACCCACAAGATGGCCAAATTCTTCTAACTTCAACTCTAGGGATGGCTGCCAAAGACTATCATCAACCAGGTCCTCTCACAGACCCAGGTGGACTTTGCCAACCACCTGCGCAAGCGCCTGGAGTCCCGCCCTGCTCTGGAAGCCAGGTGTTGAAGACCAGCCTGCTGCTGCCAACGGCTCCCAGCTGAGCGCGCTTGCAGGCTCACGAGGAGGTCTCTGCTGGAAGTCTACAAGTCTGTTAAAGATCTTCATCCAGGGACAGGGATGGGATGGTGGTGCGTGTCCAGTATGATACTAGAACTCAGATGGGTAACATTTTAGTACCAAGAAAGTGGGGACAAGGCTCTTTTAACTTCATTCACTGATTAGCTGTAAAATGAAGCACAGGGGTCCCAAAATATTTGTAAAAATTTTTTTTCTGGGTCCTTGTCTACCTAGAAACATCTTTAAAATGCTACCAGTTAACGAATGCAGGGTGCAGAGGGTGCAAAATGCCAGGATTAGGACCGCACGTTTGATGAGCTCAAGAGCTCCATTCCCTGTGGGCAACGTGTGCAGACAGAGCAGGTCTTACACAAAGCCTCCTGAAACCCTCTGCTCCTCCACCAAGACGGCAGAGAACTGCACCAAAGAACAAGCAACTCCCACAGCACATACCGTCCAGAAGTCTAGTTCAAGTTACCTTAATGAAAAAATACAAAACTAATTATCAGACTGATTCCCCTACTTCTTCCATGAGCAGTAGTCAGAATAAAGAATCGTAACTAACACAAAAACTTTAGTCTGTACCTGTTTTAAAATTCTACTCTTAAAATCCATGCTAGTAAATTGCAACTTCATACTAAAGGAGTCATGGATGAAGACTTTAATTAGTTAAACTAAGTCCCCTACCTCACTCAAAGGAAAAACTCCAGGGGACTTAGGTCATTAATTATGTAGGATCTGTTACCGGAATCTTTCATAAAAATTTAATTTACACGATAAGCACAAGACTAAATCAGTTCTTAAAAGAACTCTATAGCTGGGAGCTGATTAACGGGCATTGGAAGACGAAGATTATGACTGAAGACTTTTATTTACCTAATTAAAAGGATAGAACCAAAGGCAAGTGACAGAATGGTATTACTAAGATAAAATCAAACAAAAGCAAATTTTATTACTTTCCCATTAGTGATTGTTTAGACCTAAAAAGGGAGCTGAATCTTTAGTTTGGAGTCTATTACATTTCCTCTTGGCTTGACTCGGGGCTGCCAATTTCTCTGCTTTAACAGGTCAATGTTTTACTATTTTGGAGGTGATGGCTGGAAGAAGGGGTGATAGGGTGACAGCAAAATCCCTTTCCAAGATTCAGAGAATTGGTGCTTAAAAAATGTAAGTTGAGATGGGGTTATTTGGCTAAAACGTATAAGTAGGATGAAAACCTAACCATTATCACTTGAAGCTTTTCCATTCCAGTGCTAACAGCATTGATGATTCACACCATTTGGAATTAGAGTTCTAGCTTATTTATTAAACAAATGAGCAGTAGCAGGAATGCTGTTATAATTTATTGAGGTATTGAGAAGTTACAACTGATAGAAATATTTATTAATATTTATTCTGATTGTTTCTTAGTAGTCTATTTTAGGCATAGATGAAATTATGTTTATCCAGCCAGGAGCTTCAGAGTGAGATGGGATAATTGTAAAAGTGTTTCTAGAACAGAATTATCATCCACTCCCAGCTAAGAGAAAGGGTTACTTGTTGAAAGATGTGTAGAGCAACATACGCTCCGGTTTCAAGAGAACAGGCTGACAGTAAAGAAATGGGCTTTCAACACACACCATGGTTTTGAGTTTGATTATAATTTGCCTTTTTCAAACTATGCAACTGTGTCTTTGAGGTACCTGGGGAGGTATTTTCTCACTTGTTTAATTTTACACTGGAATAAAATGAATTGTCAGTGATGATCTGCTTACAGAAACCATTTCATATAGGACTATAAGAAGAGTGGGTATTCTTTGAGCCCTTCAAATGAATCTAATCAACACACACACACAGAATATGCAGTATAAACAGGCAAAAATCATTATTTCTGTAACCTCCAATGTATGAAAGCGAAATGCACAAAACCCTAATTTGATCATTTAAATGGAGAGTGGGTGCACAACTTACATGTGTGGTAATTCATGCTACAAAGAATTCATCTCCAGCTTCCTCTAGATAACACCATCCTCGTTTACTTAGAGTTCTTCAAACCCTGATGATCCAGAAGCTTTATAACCAAGTCTGCTCCATAAGACCACGAATGAATAGACCTCAGCCTGATTCTGCTGGGTTTCCTGTTAAGAGAGGTGGAATGACCGAAACAAAGACCCTGGGTCTGGGTGATTCATTAGGAGACAAATACATTAGTCAAAGCTTCTGTGTTAAGATACCAACAGTCACTTGAAATTTGGGAAATTAAACAGGCATAATATATAGGGATCCTTGGCAACATATTACCGGACTCTTGGTGAACCACTCTATTAACCTAGGTAGGAAGTTACACACAGGGAAGTCTGGAGCAATCCTGGGAGGACTGCACTGCCACTGATTAAAAGGAGGACAGGGAAGCACTTAGGGACCCCCGGGGAAGGCTCATTCTTACATTCCAGTTTTTAGTCTTCTGAAAACTGTCCTTTAATCATCAGGTATTACAAAGGAAGATAAGCAAGGCAGGAACATAACCTGCATAGATCAACACACAAGTTCAAAGGGAAGAGCTGGAGGGAGACCATTTACCCTTTTAAGTTCCTGTTCACCTTTTTTTTAAAAATATATTTATTTAGGACTTCCCTGGTGGCGCAATGGTTAAGAATCCGCCAGCCAATGCAGGGGACACGGGTTCGAGCCCTGGTCCAGGAAGATCCCACATGCCTCGGAGCAACTAAGCCTGTGCGGCACTACTGAGCCTGTGGTCTAGAGCCCGCGCACTTAGAGCCTATGCTCCGAAACAAGAGAAGCCACCGCAACGAGAAGCCCACACACTGCAACGAAGAGTAGCCCCCGCTCGCTGCAACTAGAGGAAGTCCACGTGCAGCAACGAAGACCCAACGCAGCCAAAAATAAATAAATAAATAAATTTATTTTAAAATATTTATTTGGCTGTGCCGGGTCTCAGCTGTGGCACACGGGATCTTTAGTTGCGGCATGTAGGATCTAGTTCCCTGACTAGGGATTGAATCTGGGCCTCCTACATTGGAAGCACGGAGCCTTAGCCATTGGACCCCCAGGGAAGTGTCCCCTGTTCACCTTCTTGAGAGGGGTTTCACAGGATAAGAGGGGGTGGTCAAATTGGCTGGAGGGAACGAAGCAACGGGGGAGGGTGGAGATAGAAACCTGTCTCTCCTCCAAGGCTGGCTCCCCTTCCTCAGAGTGCCTTATTGTTCCGACACTGTCGCCACATGGACCCCAACCTGAAAGGGAAGCAAAGTGCCACACACACTCGAAGACAAGTTTTATTTGGGAAGAGTTTCTAATTGTTAAAGCTGCAAGCAAGTTCCCTTCACAAGTATAGTTCTACTATAGATCCCGGTGTTCGAAGGTACACCTCAAAATTAATAACAAAAACACACCCACGGTGAAAGGGAAGAGCTGTTAGACTGATTTGGAATGTACAGCCATGGATTTCAGCTGTTCTCAGAAACAGGCCCACCACTTCCTTGGGAACCAGGTGGGATGGAGGCAATGCCCGCAGAAGGACATGTCTTTAAACATGTTAGCTACTTGGGCAAGGTTACCCATTCCTTAGAAAACACAGTAAGCAGCAAGTCTAGCTGGTGGGGTACATGGCACAGGCCCAGTTCACAGGGCGCTTATGGGATCCCAGGGTCGGCAGCTGTTGGGAATGGCACACGAAGTAAAAGCCGTGATAGAAGGGACAGTGCTGAAGGGCAAGGAGTCTCTCTCAGACCCACCCGGCCTCTAATTTGCTACAGCAGAGGCCACGTTCTGCAGTATCTTCAGGAAAACATTTGTCACAGTTAAAAAACAAAACCCGCTCATATTATTCCCCAGGAAGTCCGTGTCTGCAAAGAAAAAGGGACTTGGTCAGGGTTCCCACGGGGGACTCCGCCTCCCATCCACTTCTGTTTCCACGTGATACAAGACGTCAGCCAGAGTGTGTTCCACCACGGCGCCCCAGCCCATGTCACTCATCTGTGGGAGGAACAAGGAACAGATAGGTGAGGTGAGACTGGAGTAACCGCAGCAAGAAGACTGAGGACGCACGCAGACATGTTCAACGTTACTCACAGGGCGGTACATGAGATCCTTTGGAGGATACTTGAAGCATGGTCCAAAGTTAATGGAGACCTGGGATAAATTCAATCCAAGCAGACATGAAGAAACAAAAGAAGAAAGTAGTGAAAACCTTAATGTGACATGGGAAATTTCTCGCTTTAAATGTAGCTGTGATATTCACGGTACAACTGAAACAAATGATATACATTAATACTGCTAAAGGTGGTCAATACCCTATAATAGCCATCAAGAATTAGGTAAATAAAATAAACTTGTGCTGATTTCTGTTTATAACCTAAAGAGTTCCTTATATTACTTCAATGGGGGCTACTGACAGAGTAAGAGGACATGGAAACTTCCAGGCATTGCCTTTTCAAATAATTTGGTTTCTTTAGCTGGTAGGCTCTAATGATAGTCCCTTCATGCTGGATCATATTTTTTTAAAAATCACTATAAGCAACAGTTACTAATGATGGTAGGTTATCACGACACATAACACCAAATTGACTTATGCGTGTAAATACTTTATATCCTTTATACTGAACAACAGTGACCACATAGTACATCCAAAGGAAAGGTATGGGGCTTTACAATAACTGCATGATCTTTACCTGTCCAAGCAAATACTTCGTGGGGGACCCACATGTTTTTGGAACAAGCAGTAACAGTAGGAATATGCTCCCATCCCACTCCTAGGCCTTTCACATTTCTTTCTAGAATCCCATCAGTGGCTCTTTCACCACAACCGTCCACCTATCTCCCTCAGGTTGTGTTCACAGGATGAACAGACGATACGTACCGTGCAGCTCTTGTACAGCGAGATGGCCGGAAAGTAAACCCCCTCAAAAATGTCTTTGTAAGCCACACCTTGATTGACACCATTTTTATAAAAAATTATCTGAAACAAAAACCATGGTTTTACTTCAGAATTTTAAAAAAGAACAAATTAAAAAAGAACTCCGTTGGAGAACCCTTTATCAGCAGTATGGTGGCAGCATTTGAAGAAATCCTAAGAATAGCATGTAGCTTGTGTAACAGCAATAGCTGACATTTATGTAATACCTTAGATTTTTCAGAGCCTATCTACATGCTCTATTCCAGCTGGTCCTCAGGTTTTGGGTTTTTTTTGAGGTGCAATGGTGCCTTTTTTTTTTTTCTTGGTCCTCAGGCTTATTTGCTTTCTGAATTCCTATGCTACTTATATCAAACAGTTCCACTTTCTGTTTTTCATTACATTATATTTATAAAAGGTAACTGGTCATCCACTGATCCCTTGGAACTATACCCTTTTGAGCTCATTTATCTGTCCCCTTCCCTTGCCTCAGGTTCTCACTTCTGCATTTCTACTTTGAAAATCTCGCAGGATCTTCTGTCAAAGTCTCTGAATCCGGGCTTCCCTGGTGGTGCAGTGGTTGAGAGTCCGCCTGCCGATGCAGGGGACACGGGTTCGTGCCTCGGTCCGGGAAGATCCCACATGCCGCAGAGCGGCTGGGCCCGTGACCCATGGCTACTGAGCCTGCACGTCCAGAGCCTGTGCTCCGCAGCGGGAGAGGCCACAGCAGTGAGAGGCCCGTGTACCGCAAAAAAAAAAAAAAAAAAAAAGTCTCTGAATCCTTATTTCTTTGTCCTTTCTCTCTCAAAACTATCCGGAATATTCTCTTAACTACTATGGATGGACTTCAGAAAAGGCTCCTTTTTCTGAAGTAACTTTCTCTACCTCTTCTTCCCAGCAAGAGCTATCTTCTGCCTGGCTGTATTTTCTGGCTGTGTTATCTCCTTAGTTCAATTAACTGTTTCCCTTTACTACTTTTTCCCTAAAAACAATCGGAATCCTAGTTTATTTCTCCTACATTTGCTTGTATTACTGATGCAGGTGGCTTCACAGCATTTTTATGGAAAAATGTTTCCAGCTCAGAACTTTCTTCCATCCCTTCCCCTTCTATTTTGGGCCTCTGTGGTTGGTCCAGATGCACCAGCCCTTCTTTGATTGTGCTATGACCTTGGGCAAACATGTTCCCAACAACCCTGGAGAAGGGAGGCAGAAAAGTTCTAGAAGGCACTGAACGAGCCATCACAGCTCCTGCTGCCCCCCGGGTCACATACCGAGGCCCTGAATCTCCTATTCCAGTTTCCTCCTTCCGCACTTGCTACCTCCTCTGACAAAGGATAAGTATCTCTGACTTGCTTCCTCAATTGCCCTCAGGCTTTCTTATTTGGCCACTGTTTTATACCCCCTTTTCTCTAAGAATCCAGGTCATTGCTCTCATAGCAGCAGCAGGTAGCCCAGAAAGAACAAAACACGGCAGGCAGGAGAGTGCGCTGGCCCTGCTGCTGCTGTGTTAGCAGAAATCCCTTCATCCCTCCTGTGGGACTCAATTCCCTCACTTTCATAATAAGGGGGTTGGACCCAATGTTCCAGTTCTTCTAATTCTGACATTTTGATGACCGTGACTCACCTCGCTATGGGGAGTCTGCTTTAGGCTCTTCTCTGCTTTATCCACAAAGTCTTTTTCTTCAAAATACAAATAACTCTTAAACTTTATCAAAGCCTTGAAAACCAAGAGAGAAGGAAAGAAAAAAAAAAAAAAGGAAAAATGAAGCATCAGCTACATCATCATGGGGGAGGGGGGGGAAAGCCAGATTCACACAAATAGCACTGAGTCCTTGTGTTCTGAACAGAAATTTAAAATCTTTGCAGTCAGCTTTGTTAGATTTTGAACAACTATGTGTGTCTTTAGAATTACCAGATGGCACATGCTCGTTAAATATTTTCCCAAAAGGCCCTTACTAAGATTTGGCGGGGGGGGGGTCACTTCCTTCCCTCCTAGTTCCCTACCTGTTTCTCCCACAGGTGGTCTCTGGGTCACTCCTTTCTTACTGGTTCCTAAGACTCTGTTTAACTATTCACTCCCGGGTAAACATATGGCATTAATTTTTTTTTAACTTGTTTTTGTGGCCGCACCACGTGGTTCGTGGGATCTTAGTTCCCTGACCAGGGATTGAACCTGCACCCTCAGTAGTGAAAGCGTGGAGTCCTAGCCACTGGACCGCCAGGGAATTCTCTGACATTCATTTTCTTCTGAACAGTTCCACAGTATTCCATTTTATGGACATATTAGTAATTGCTTATTCAAATTAAAAACAAATTTTTATAATGGAAATGAAACACTACATAATTTTAAGGATTCCAACAGTATCCTCGCGGTAACCGTAGACCTCTGTGCACTGTAGAACCAAGCACTCATATGGCTGAAAGTTCTAGGTGGTGGCAGGAGTGACGACAGTCAGCAGTGTGATGCCACCAATACAACGTGCTCTGACTGCTTATTATCAGAACAACCTTGGAGGAGACACCACCCGATTTAAGCACTTACTCTAAAGCTACCATAATGAGGATAGTGTGGCATTGGCAGAAACAAAGGTCAACAAATAGATCAGCGGAACAGAGAGCCCAGGAATCGATCTCCACAGTCACTGGACTATTGGCAGAAATAAAGGTCAACAAATAGATCAGCGGAACAGAGAGCCCAGGAATCGATCTCCACAGTCACTGGACTGTCACAAAAGGAACCAAAGAAATGAGGAAAGGAGTTTTCAAAAAATGGGGCTAGAATAAGTGGGTATCAACACAGAAAAAAAAAACCTAAACTTGGGGGCTTCCCTGGTGGTGCAGTGGTTAAGAATCCACCTGCCAATGCCGGGGACACGGGTTCAAGCCCTGGTCTGGGAAGATCCCACATGCCGCGGAGCAACTAAGCCCGTGCGCCACAACTACTGAGCCTGCGTGCCACACCTACTGAAGCCCGCACACCTACGGCCCGTGCTCTGCAACAAGAGAAGCCACCACAATAAGAAGCCCGTGCACCGCAACGAAGAGTAGCTCCCGCTCGCCGCAACTAGAGAAAGCCCACGTGCAGCAACGAAGACCCAACACAGCCAAAAATAAATAAATAAATTTATAAAAAAAACTAACCTTGACCTCTACTCCACGTCATTCACAAGAATGAATTCAAGGTGGATCAGAAACCTAGATTAAGAGCTAAAACCATGTTTTCAAAGAAAACATGGAAGAATACCTTCATGACTTCCTGAGAGCAGGCAAAGATTTATTAACTCATAGAAAGCAATATAATTGTAAAGAAAAATCTGAGATGCACTTCATAAAAATTAAGAACTTCAGTTCATCAGAAGACACCATTAAGAAAATGAATAGAAGAGTCAGAGTAGGAGAAAAATACTTTTTAAAAAGCCATTTCCAACAAAAGACTGTAATCCAGAATATATGAAGAACTCCTACAACTCATTAAGACGACGAACAACCCAATTTTTTTAAAAAGTCAAAATATTTGAACAGAAACTTCACAAAAGAAGACAGATGAATGGCCAGTAAGCACATGAAAAAATGTCCAGTATCATTAGTCGCCAAAGAAATGCTAATTTAAACCAAATGAGATACTACTACACACCCACCAAAGTGGCTAGACTTGTTTGGTAACAACAAATGCTAGCAAGGATGTAGTGCAACTAAAATACTCATACGCTGTTACTGGGAATGGAGAGTCTGACAATCTCTTATAAAACTAAATGTATAATGACCCAGTAATTCTATTTCTAGGCATTGACTAAAAAGAAATAAAAACATGTTGACAAAAAAGTTCTGTACAAGAATACGCATAGCAACTTTATGTATAATAAACCCGAACTTGAAATGGCCCCAGTGTCCATTAATAGGAATATGGGTAAGCACTGTGGTATCGCACAATGGAAACTACCCTGCAGTAAAAAGGAGCAAACCACAGATTCCTGTAACAGCATGGAAGAACCTCAAAAGCATTATAACAAACAATAAAAGCCAGACACAAAAGATCACACACTGCATGGTTCCATTTACATGAGTTCAAGAACAAGCAAAACTAATGGAACAGAATTGTGATGCGGGGAAAAATTCACAACAGTAGTTGCCTCAGTGCCGGTAGGAGCTGGCACTGACTAGGATGGAGTATGAGGGAACTTCCTGAAGTGTAAGATTCAACGTCTCCACGGGGGGTTGGCTCAACCTCAAAACTCAGTGAACGTACACTTAAAGTTTGTACATTTCATTTTATATTGTAAATTTTATATCAAAAGAAAAAACTAAACAAAAGTTAATCTCTAGCTAATGATATGCACCCTTAAGTACTTGGCGGGGGTTAAAAAAACATGGATGTATGTGTGGGTGGGTGGGTGTGCGGGTGGAGGAATGAATGCATAACATGTTAATGGCAGAATCTAGGTGATGGGTATTCGGACACTGACTTTTAATTTCTTTCAATTTTGTTATGTCTTAAAATTTTCAAAATGAAATGTTGGGAAAGATGTAAATGGATAAGCATCATTAAGAGAACACACAGTTGAAGCCATCAGCTGCCACGGGTCTTCAACCCAGGAATCTCTCGGGAGGACAGACTCACCTTATCTTTATAGGTATCGGGCAGTGACTTGGCTGTCTCTGTGTCTTCAGGAAGACTGATATAAAATCCCAGGACATCTCCCTGTCCATAGCCAGAAGAGTAGTGTTTGCCAATGGACTGGTGGAATTTGGTCCCCTTTTTGCTCCGCCAAGAATAGCTAAATTTATCATAACCTAAGGGAGCTTGAAGGTTACCTGTCCCAATAAAAAGATATACAGGAAGTCAGAACTGCAAGTCAACTCTGGTTTGCTAAAGGAAAATATTCTCCTTTTTTTACTTTTTTGCCAGTTTTGTAAAATGGCTAACGAACTATTTCTCACAAGCAATGAATTATAAAAATATTCCTAGGAACTGCAAACCACCTAAACCCTCAGGAATTGAATTTTATGACCACAATCCAATAAGCATACAAGTCATGAAGCTTAGCCAGATGGTCTATACCTCTCCACCAGTTGCCACGTCCGTATCATAGCCCCAGCTTACCTAACGGCTGGGACCAGCCCAGTCTGGCAGCGGTGTCTGGCGGCATCTCATCCACCGTGATTTCAAAGTACCAGGCACCTTTCCGAACCCCATGAGAAGCCCGAACCATAGAGTAGCCCTTCTCTCCAACCACAGTCAGCCGGTCATCGGAGATCTTTAATTGGGGAGCTGCAGTGATGGAGATTAAAACAAAGGCCTGCAACTTATTTGAAATACTTGGAGACAACTGCCACAAACTCTTATCCTCCAGTAAAACGAAATAAAAAGTCAGAAATATCAAGTCAGGAATTTGAAATATTAGTTCAGGAGTTTAAAAGTCTCCAGATATAGATGAAGGAGGAGAAAGAAAGAAAAAGGAAGAAAGCTGTCGAGTAATCAGTTTTTATTAAATGTGATTTTTTTTTTTTTTTTGCGGTATGTGGGCCTCTCACTGTTGTGGCCTCTCCCGTTGCGGAGCACAGGCTCCGGACGCATAGGCTCAGCGGCCATGGCTCACGGGCCCAGCCGCTCCGCGGCATGTGGGATCTTCCTGGACCGGGGCACGAACCCATGTCCCCTGCATCAGCAGGCGGACTCTCAACCACTGCGCCACCAGGGAAGCCCTTAAATGTGATTATTTAAGATGGCAGGTTAAAACTAATTATACTTGTCTATTCCCTAATATAACAAACCAATTGTAATGTGTTTGGATCCTGATGTGAATAAACCACCCTTTACAAGACTTTTTATTTGAAACAATTTCAAAGTTTCAAAAATAGTGGAGTCCTCATATGTCCTTCACTCGGCTTGCCAAGTGCTAACACCATCTGTGACCATCACACAAGGATCAAAACCAGAAAATTGACACTGACACAATACTGTTACACTAATCTATAGGTCACCTTTGAGTTAAGCCAGTTATCCAAATAACATCCTTTTTTTGTTCCAGGATCTAATCCAAGATCCCCCATTTCATCTAGTTGTCGTGTCTCCTCAGGTCTTTCATGACCCTGACATTCTGAAGGGTACTGGTCACTTGGTTTGTAGAAATGTCCCTCAAACATTTGTCTGTCCGATGCTTCCTCCTGTCTGGGTCCAGGTCATGCCGCTGCCGGGACACCACTGCAGTACTGCTGGGCCTCTCAGTACGTCAGGTCAGGAAGCACATGCTGTCCAAATGGTGATGTTAAACTCTGATCACTTGGTTAAGGTGGTGCCTTCCAGGTTTCTCCACTATAAAATTACTATTTCCCCTTTGTAATTAATAAGTATTTTGTGGGAAGATAAAAAGATATTTGAGACAATCAAGGAAATCTGATTTGGACTGAATTCAGATGATAGCAAGGAATTATATGTTTTGCTAAGTGTAATAAGAGCTTGTGGCTATAAAAGCAAACCCCATACTCCTTAGAGATACGTATTTTTAAGAGTACATAGGGTGAGACTTACTTCTTAAAAATTTTTAAAAAAGAGTGAAATAAAGGAGCGGATAAAACAAATATGGCAAAACCTTGATAACTTAAATCTGGGTGAAAACTCTATGGAGCTTCATTGTATTCACCTCTCGACCTTTGCGTACAGTGTGAATCTTACTTTACTAAGAGACCATTATGTAACATAAGGGGACAATCTAAACCAACTGGAAGGGACACTGTGACTTGGAAGTTGGAAGTGAAGCAAAAAATGACAAAAGGCGGGAGAGTATTTTTGTGCTGTGTAGGTTGATTCTATAGATGTAGAAGCATCTCCAACCCAATTAAGACTTAACTGAGGGAAAAGCATTTGAAGTAGTATTTGTGGGACTCTAGAAGTTGTCTGAATTCTGCTGGAATAACAAAATGTAGTTTCATTAGCTTTTATAAAGGCTTACGATTTATGAAGTACTTTCATAGGTAGGTAGGTAAGTAGGTAGACAGGTGGCCAGACAGACTCCCCCTCACAACTCCCACCTCCAGTGGAGAAGCAGACCACGTGGCTGTTCAAGCTCACACCACAGCTGGCAGAGCCTGATTGAAGCCCTGGCCCTGCACTCTTTCCGTGACCCCGCAATGGCTCTTGTATTCAGGAGATACGATGACAACCTCCCTAAATTAAATGCACATTGTTTAACAGAACTTTCTTAGGTATTTGGTAAATTCTACCTTCTCAAATACAAATACTTCTTCCTTTACTCCTTCCTGATCAATTCAGTCCTAAAGCCATTAGGTGGGGCTGAGCAAGGTTAAGTGTCTGTGACAGAACAGGATATTAAAGGGTCTACCTCCTCACAAAACTTTTTAATTACAAAGGGAAAAAAGAGCAACTTTCCAGTGGATAAACCTGGCAGATACCACCTTAGCCAAATGATCAGTGGACATCACCAGTAATGGGACACATTCAAGTCCTGCACCACCTACAGGATGTAGTATGTGAGATTATTTCTGTGATATTCCTGTTGAAGATGCAGAACTTGGATCATTAGGAACAAGATGAAACCAAACTGAGGGATATTCTGTAAAATAACTGCCTTCTAACTTTCAAAAGCCTCAAGGTCAAAGTCTAGGAAAGATGGGGAAGCTGTTCCAGACTGAAGACTTAAGAGTCACAACAACTAAATGCAGCAAATGATTCTCAACTGGACCCTTCTGCTATAATGGACGTTCTGGATCAACTGGGCAAACTTGGATAGAATATGAGCATCGGATGGTAGTAATCAGATGCTAATTTCCTGATTTTGATCGTTGTGTCAGCTCTGTAAGATGTGAAAGTTTAAAAAAATATCCACTAGTTCTTTCATATTCTTCCTTTCAAGAGGTGGAGCCTAATTTCCCTCCACTTGAGTGTGGGCTGAATTTAGCAACTAATTTCTTGTAACAAATATAATGAAGTTGAAGTGACTGTCCCACTTCAAGACAGGTCAAACTCTTTACAGCTCTCTTGGAGAACTTGCTCTAGGAGAAGTTAGCTTCCATGGATGAGGACAAATTAGCAGTCTATGGAGAGGCCCACACAGTGAGGACCTGAGGGTGTCCCGTCAAAGCCACGTGACTGAGCCATCTTGGAAAGAGACCGCCATCCCCAGCTAAGAGCTTGACTGCAACTTCCTGAGTTTTCCTGAACCAGACCACACAGCTAAGCTGCTTCCAGATTCCCAACTCTCAGAAACTATGGGATGATAAACACTGGTAGTTTTAGAATGCTAAGTTTTATGGTAATTCATTATGCAGCACTAGGTAACACAAGGAGAATGTCTCTGTTTGTAAGAAATACACAATAAAGTTCTCAAAGGTGAGACAGCATCATGGCAACCGACTCTCAAGTAGTTCAGGAAAAAAAAAGTTTAGTACTGTTCTTACAATTTTTTTTAATAAATCTGAGATTATCTCAAAATAAAAAGTTTAAAAGATACAATATAGATTTACTATTAACTTTTAAAAGGCTCAGCATAAACAGCAGACAGCCACTGCTATCCTACGTATTAAATTCTAACATGTTACTGCTAAATAAGGGCCAGTGTTCTCCCATTTTTTCCCCTCCAGAATTATAGCTATTATGTATAGTGAAACACAACAAGGCTCACTTCTTAAACCCTGAAGTCACTTATTTGGCCCTTCCTTACTATCAAAGTATGCTTGTCACTCACAGGAGTCAAACCGATCCATGTACAATGGTCATTAAACTGAGGGATTACGTCCAAGTGACTTCACTTGACTCCACTTCTGAATGACTAGCATCAGTACAAGTGTTACAGCTTTTAGCATCAATTCAAGAAACAATGAATGGGCTTCCCAATGGAATAACTATATGGACATGTTTAGATTCAATTCAAAGAAACAACTGAAAGAGGCATATTTTAAACAACTGTGGAAATGTGAATATGGACTGAGTATGGAATAATTAAGAAATTATTATTCACCTCTATCAGGTAAGATAATGGCACAGTGGTTATGTTTCTTAAAATCCTCGTTGGAGGGGCTTCCCTGGTGGCACAGTGGTTGAGAGTCCGCCTGCCGATGCAGGGGACAAGGGTTCGTGCCCCAGTCTGGGAAGATCCCACATGCCGAGGAGCGGCTGGGCCCATGAGCTATGGCCGCTGGCCCTGTGAGTCCAGGGCCTGTGCTCTGCAGCGGGGGAGGCTGCAGCAGTGAGAGGCCCGCGTACCGCAAAAAAAAAAAAAAAAAAAAAATCCATGTTGGAGATAAATACTGAGACATCTAAGGGTGAAATAATATGCTATCTGGATTTGCATTAATACTTCAGAAAAACAGCAAAGAAATCCATGAGGTACACTTGTCTAAAAGTAGTTTATTTAAATTCACTTTCACATTCTAACAGATAATGAATGCTATTCTCTGAATAATTGAATAAATTATGCGATTAAAAGAACTATTATACATTAAAAAGAGTTTTGCATGACAAAAAAGTCATAAACAAAGTTAAAAGACAACTGACAAACTGGGAGAAAATGTTTACAACATATCCCACAGACAAAGGGCTAACATCCCTAGCATATAAAGGGACAAAAGACCAAAATTCCAACAGATAAATGGGAAATAAAAACACACAAATATAATTCACAAGGTAATGACTCTTAAACATGAAAGAAAATGTTCAAACTCAAAGAAACACAAATTAAAACACTGAGATTCCCATTTCTCACCTCTCAGACTGGTCAAAATTAAAATCTAGGACAAACCTTCTGTTTGTGAGGTCATGGGGAAACAAACATTCTCTACGTTGCTGGTGGGAATGCAAACCGGCACAGCCATTTGAAGGGGAATTTGGCAATATCTAACAAAACTAGGTATATACGTACTTACCGTTTGGTCCAGCAATTCCACTTCTAGAATTCAACCATGAACGTATACCACCAACAATACAAAAACACACACGCCCATGGTTATTCACTGCCTCTTGATGAATCCAAAATCCTGGAAACAATCTAAATGCCCATATTCAGAGTGGTTGAATAAACCATGTACATCCACATAATGCCATATCATAAAGTTAAAAAAAGAAAAAACTGAGGATGAGCTCTTTGAACTGGCGTGGAGTAACCGCATGAAGCAAAATGCAAGACTATCTACAGTATGCTGCCCTTCATGTACGAAAAAAGGAGATAAAAGGAAATACACGCGTGTGTGCTCACCTGTGCAGAAGAAATAAAGGATGAACTAGAAACCAGAGAGACTGGTCATGTAGAGGGTGGGTGGGAAAGTGGCAGAAAAAGAGGAAATGAGAGTGGGGCAGGAGGGGTGAGGAGGGATGACACTCTGGGCAAACCTTTGTGAAAAACAGTAGCTCTAGAACTACAGTAATGTTGCACATACCCTTCAAACTCTCCCCTGACACAGATGCACATGCCCCCAAAATGTGGGAGAACCCCAAATGGCATACCAACACTAACAACTGAGCCTACCGTATCACAAATGAAAAACATAAGCACACTGAAGGAGGTGGGGAAGGAAAGAACTAATCTAAGTTAGCATTATCCTGATGGGATATGCAAGGCTAAGACAGAAAGAGCTGTACATAAATGCTGTAATCTAGTTAGGGAATGTTTCCTACAGTGGTTTGCAATTCTCAAACTACCTTATGTGCATATTAGACATGAACGAGTAAGAAAATGTATTGGAGGTAATTAGAGTCAGGTTTTACTGTTCAAGAAAGAAGTTACAAATATGGAAAAGTGGAAGGCTGGAATAACCTTGTGGTGTTTGATTAAAATCCAAGGTAGCAAAGTAAACTCAGTATAGGCATGTATATATGTGTCGTTCAGGATATGGACATACATTTCCCACCTCGGTTCACGGAGGGAGCCTAGAAGCAACACCCTGTAACAGTAAGCACACAGAACACTCACGTCTTCATTTCTAAACACCATTCTCCAATCAAAGGAACCCGGGCTCCTTGGAGACGGAGCCGATACTTGGCCTGGAGCACGGAAAATATGAGATGAACCAAAAACATCTTGTGACGTCAGCAAGTAAGGAAAAAAAGATGGGGCTTATCAAAAGGACACAAGATTCCATTCCCAACAACGTAGGTGGACCTGGAGGGTATTATGCTCAGTGAACTAAATCAGAGAAAGACAAATACTCTGTTACCATTTATATGTGGAATCTAAAAAACCAAGTGAATGTACATGACAAAACAGAAAGAGACTGACAGATATAGAGAACAGACCAGTGGTTACCAGGAGGAGACGGAAGGGAAGAGGGGCGAGATAGGGTTAGGGGATCAAGAGGTACAAACCACTATGCATAAAACAAACACCCAATAAAAACATAAAAAATAAATAAAGCAACTATACCCCAATTAGAAAAAAACAATGATGCTTTAAGGATATATTGTACAGCATCAGGAAATACAGCCATTATTTTATAATAACTTTAAATGGAGTATAATCTATAAAAATACTGAATCACTATGTTGTACACCCGAAAGTAATACAATATTATGTCAACTATACTTCAATTAAAAAAAAAAAGGAACCAACCTAAAGAAGCTCCTAATGGCCAAAGCTGGAGTAATTTGAGCAACAAAATAAATATCTGTTAAATGCACACTGATAAAAAGAATCAATTAAATAATAAAGAAAAGGAATAGCAACGATCAGGCAAATACCACATTAACAACTGTTGCCGACAAGATCCACTGATGGATGCTAAAATTAGTGGGCAAAACTTTACAGAGAAACGGGATACTTGCATAGCCTCGCAGTATCTTTCCCTAAGATATTTATGAACTACAAAGGGAAAGACAATAGAGACAGCAGAAACCACCTTAACACCAATAATAAGACAACACAACCAATAATAAGACACATCGACATCACCAGCTCATGAGGTGATGCAGTGGGAAGGATTCATGTCTGCGGTGTTCTTCCAAAAGTGCAACACCTCAGTCAATCATGAAAAAAAGTCAGACAGACCCTCACTGAGGAACAGTCAACAAAGTAACTGATTAACACTGCAACAGACTAAGGAAAAATAACTAAATGCAATGAGAGATCCTAGAAAAGAGGCACTAGAGGAAAAATTGGTGAAATTGAAATAAAGTCTTTAGTTTCATTCATAGCATTTACTGATGTTATTTAATCTCCTGGTTTTGATAACTGTACTATGGTTATGTAAGATCTTATTATTAGGAGAAGCTTGATAAGGGATATATGGAAATTCTATTATTTTTGCAACTGTACTGTAAGTTTAAAATTAGTTCAAAATAGAAAGTTAAAAAAAAACCCCACATACCATATATAATTGGCTAGAGCTTATAAGAAAAGAAAAGGAAGAAATTATTTCTTGCACATCCCGGCTGGGTGTAGTCAGAGATGGGGGTAAGGGAGTGGTAGCAGAATGATGTGTCCGTCGAATTCTAGACGGGACACAGCTGACGACAGAAGTTCAAAGTAACACTGGGTCCAACACGAACATTAATAGCTTACCTACCTCGATCATGTAGGGCTAACAAAACCCGTTCATACAAGCAGGCTCTGTAGAGGTCTCCAGGAATCGGTTTTCCTGCCCAGCAGTCAAGTTCAAGCTTCTCAGGGTCAGGGGCGTGGGGATCGGGCTCAGCTAGAATATACCGATAGCCATCTTTGTTAAATGGGTGTTCCAAGGGGTAGCCATGAGGGGGAAGGCGCTGAGCAGAAAACAAAGGGTCACTGCAGAAAGGAAAAAATAAAATCAAGAAACTAAAACCCCCTCTAGCTCCAGTGCCTTCAATTCTGTAAGAAAGGCCTCTGATTTATTAGAGTTCTGCTGGAACACATGTAACTTCAAATGCTTTTCATTATTCAAATAGATGATCCTGCCCTCTGCAGGCAAAATGGGGAAATGAAAATTACTTTAATCTGTATGGATACCTATGAAACTGAGCCAGTAGACCACAGAGGAGAAAGGGTGCAGAGGAACAAGGGCAGCTGCCTTTAGCATATTTATTACTATAACTAATGAACAGAAACTCAGAAGATATGAGCATTTACTACCTGTTTCCAGGCTGAATAAGAAATGACCTGGATTTCGCCACCTCAGTACTGAGCAAAGTGAAGGGAACAGCCATCAGAGGGGAGAGGCAGAAAGTTTATGTAAAAGAGCTAACATTCAGTATCTGTTTCACTCTCTCTGGTCCATCTACTCTTCCTCAAGATGCCTTAATGGAACTTTACTCCCAGGTAAATCACCACAGGTGTGCTGCCCCAGGGCTGTTTCACTTAGTAACAAGTTCCTAAAACAGGTCACCTAGTCTGGGGCTCATTTACCCCTCAAAGTGCTAAGGATTTGAGAAAAAGAGACAGGCTTGCGTCCTCAGACACCTGAGCCCTTCCCCGCTGACGGACTCTGCCAGCCGCAGAGGGCACTCTAACAGTGGTGAGTGGGGTGGGTGTTCTGCCCACCTCCGGGCCTTCTTGGTGGTCCCTGTGGCCCCGCCATCCTGCTGTTTGCGCTTAGCTCCTCTTCCTTTTCCACTGCTTCCCGCTGCAATTCCCCCTTTAAAGAAAAGGCAGATCACTTTCAATGAGCTGTGACAGATGCCCCATGGGGATGCTAACACTCCCAGCGTGCATTTGTGTAACACCACAGGAGGATTTCCTGCCTGAAAGCAGACTGCGCTTCACTCTGGTTCAGAACGAGTCTGCCGAGCGGCTCCCACCCCAGGACTCTGGGTTCTGGCAGTAAGTGCAGTGAACCTAGCACTAACGATACCTGTGTTATAGTTTAGACCTTCACTTCTTAAATGAACTGCAACTACTAGTACACTTTCCGAGGATGTGACACAAATGCATTTTCACTCGTTCAGATTCCAAACACCCACAACTAGAAACAAGTGCATGGATAAAACCCTTTTCCACCCAAATGAATACACACACCCATAAGGAGAGAATATCCCCACTACAAGGGGGGTGCGCGCGTGCTTGAACTCCACATGGCGCACACTCCATAAGCATAAGAGAGGCACAGCATCTGCTAAAGCACTGGACTTGAATTTCCAACAAGACAAAAGTACACCAAACGTGGAAAACAAAAACAGAGGTACTAAAAAGGTGGTTCTGTCCAGTGCCGCTAGGCATCCAGTATGGTTGTCTGTGACACGAGCAGGAAAGGCGGCTTTAAATTTAGCAGGCGATCTTCACAATTATTAAAATTGTGCCAATGCCCCAAATTTAGGTTAGACTAACCTGGCTTGTGGAATTAAGAGAAAATACCCATAGAGAATTTATAAATTTTATTTTTTAAAAAATGAGCTACATACAAGGGCCACAAGGAATACTACCTTGTATATTTCTAAAAAGGTACTCAAATATTTGTCCAGTTCTGTCATTCCTCTCAGTTTGTTTTTCGAACTTCCAGAAAATATCCCTGGACTGTAGGAAAACACCTTTATGTAAACAACTGCATGAAGTACTGTATCTTAATTTGGGGCAAGCTTGGAAATTATCAGCAGTTCTGCTGCAATAAAAAGAGGATCAATGGGCTTCCCTGGTGGCGCAGTGGTTGAGAGTCCGCCTGCCGATGCAGGGGACACGGGTTCGTACCCCAGTCCGGAAAGATCCCACATGCCACGGAGCGGCTGGGCCCGTGAGCCATGGCCGCTGAGCCTGCGCGTCCGGAGCCTGTGCTCCGCAATGGGAGAGGCCACAACAGTGAGAGGCCCGCGTACCGCAAAAAAAAAAAAAGAAGAAAAAAAAAAGAGGATCAAGACACTGAAGGCAGGTCATATTCTGCGTAGACAGGACCAGATTCGTGCTGAACTTCCTTTTACGAACATACCAGGTTGTCATTCCTAGTCCTCATAAAAGGCTTAATGTTAAACGGCTGCAACATTAACATCTCTAGTTCGAGTTACCTTAATCAAAAAACTATTAAGTTTTTATTGGCATCTGCATTTCAATTATTTTGAGAGAAGTTTTAGATCCATCTTGAACAAAACAAGCAACACAAAGGGGACTGCTGGCCATGTTAGGCAGAATATGACAACGTACAAGCTTCCAATTACTAACATTAAACCGGAACTACTGTTTCATATCGAGTGCTACTGCCACCATCTCCACAATGCTTTAAAAATTTAACTTAGGTTTAGCTTCTACCACAACTCAGCGAAAAGCATTTTCCAAAACACAAAATACTTAAGTCTGAGAGGCTGAAAGAAGACAGAGGAGGAATTCACCTCCAAAAGAGGCTCCACCTGTAAGAACAGAAGTGGCACCATGTATTTGTCAAATGTTAACAATTAAAAGGAGATTAAAATTACAATTATGTAATTTAACAATTACATAATTTTTACAAATAATGTAAAAAGATGAACAATACACTTAGCTATTTCCCACCCATCTTAGAATATTAGTAACAGTGGAATGATTACATATTTAAGATGCTACCACTCCAAAAGACAAGGTAATGACACCATGTGTCAGATGAATAGCTAGCTACCTCCCCATTATACCCACTCTCATTAGATTACCATTAGCAGCAAAGGGCTTTCCTGCTCTTAGATGGGTTAGAGAGAAAAATATGCTACAGTGGGTGATCAACACAGAAATGCTGTCATGTGAATAAGCTGAAGATTAAGGGCAAGAAAAATGAGAAGATGGGCAGGAAGTGTATTATATAACAGCTGAATTAAGGAAGAAGAGTGCAGAGCAAGTGAATCTAAAGTGTTAGTTATGAACATACAGATGGGGAGTCTAATATAAACACAGCGAATCTGACCTTAAAATTGTACCTTGTTTTATGCTAAATCTGTTTCACTTAAGACCAAACTGTAGTGGAAAGTGACAAAAAGTTCTCCCCTACTACCATCTGTCAAACCCTTGGCTAGCTCCTAAAAATTGAGATTTGGACTTTAAAGCATCTTAGTAAATATCCAGTTAAGAGTCAACCCAAAGACTGCCCAATTCTAGGCACATCTGAATTCAACAGCTTACAAGTATTTCATCAATGAGACACTGAAACACTTACCATTTAGATTCCCACTGGTAGACACAGCACTGCTTTGTTTTTGGTTGTCATAAGCAGGACCAATGTTACTAAGATCCTAGAGGGAAAAATATTCAATTATAAAGGGAGGCTATCTAATCAAACCAACCTGGCAATGCTCAAAAGAACAGGAGAAATTCTAATTGAATGACAACCTAGATCTGAAACCTGCAGAGGTCCCAAACTTAGATGCTTCAGGGATCAGCCAGTAACACATGTGACGCAGCCAAGTGTCAGGCTCCAAGTGGTTTAAGAATGAGGATGAGTGGCAACCAACCCGTGCTGGGGGGTACGGCCGGGCCGAGGGCGCACCTCCCTGTGGGAACCAGACCCAGTGTAGTCAGAGCTTCGGATTTTTTTCTCTTAGACCTTCGCATTTTACAAGAAAAGGCAGAAATCTGAATTTCTATATGAAATCTTAAATGTTCAATGTGGGCAAATCAAACATTTTAAGGCACAGCTGAAAGATCTGACCTCCTGAGATGCTGAATGTGACACCTGCCATTTAAACAAAGAGGGGAAGTTTTCTTTTTCCTCATATTATGCTAGATACACAACACAAATTCTTCTTCACGGCAAATTTTTCTTCACACTAACAAATGTTTTTAGAGCAAAATTTGAGATGGAAAGAAAAGGAGAAATAACTTGGAATGGCATATTTGTGTTACAAGTGAGGAAATGGAAGTTAAAAAAGATAAAAATGACACGCATTGAGTCATAACATTTTAGGGAAGGGCCAGAACTAAAACACCAGTCTCCTGGTTTAAGGTGAGTGTTCTTTCTTTCCATGTGTAGTAAGAACCATTTATTTGGAACCCACCATGCTATGGGCATTTGTACATGGCAAACATACAAATGTCAACAAAGCCTGATTCTCTCTGTCCCCATGGCTTAAAAATCAAAAGGGGATTATGAAGCATATTAATGTACCTGATCCAGAAGGCCAAATTTGGGGTAATCTTCTTCTGGGTCCTTACTCCCAGGATCGGGGTGTTCCTTTACTAAGAATACATCTCTTTCTTTACTCTAAAAGGAAACAGCATTTTAGTATTACTGGAAATTTTATACTTAAAATGAATGGATGATGAACCGCTAACTCCAATCCCTAGGTGTAATCTCCAAATCCCAAAGCCCGCCCCCCACCAGAAAAAAACCCAACACACAACAGTATTGTTTTTCCCTGATTAGAAAATTAATGCATGACCATCAAAAAATTCAAACAATAGAGAAACTTAAAAAAATGAGAGCCACTGTCCTTCATAACCCTCACCCATCCCTGCATCTCACAGAGATACATACTGTTAACAGCTTGTGCTGACTTCTCCCCAGGTGCTCTCTCTAATTCTAAGGACAATAATGTTCAGAGTTTTTTTTTTTAATCAAAGAAAACAATTGTCTCCAATTTCAATATAAAAAATTATACTTGCCAAAGTGCACTGGACAAAGGTTTCAGCATCGTACATAAAACTACCATGTCTTCATTTAAGACACAATGTGCAATTTACTGATTTTGTGTGAAAACTATTAAAATTTACAATTGCGCTCCAAGATTTAATACTAGGTTGTTCTCATTTTCTCAGTCATCACATTATTTCAGTGAGACCAAAAAAATATATATACACACATATATATATATATATAAATTCTTACAAGGAACACTGGTTTTCTAAATGTTGAGTCTAGTCAATTTTAGCCTACTTACCATCGTTTTAACAATGTTATTTGGCCAGGTCATTTTCCCAGGTCTCTGTCTGGTCGTCATGCACTCCCAATATTTATCAATAAATGGTATGATATCCTAATTTTTAAAACAAAATATACTAAAGCTTTTATAGTTGCTTTCAAAATTATATTCACAAAAAAAAAAACCGCAGCATTTTCAAAGACCTTGTCAGAATCAAAAGACAAATTCATGTTTTGCCTTTTAATAACTGAACAAATACATAATTGCATGCGAACAACATATAGGTTGTGGGGAATTTCAAACAAGTATACATATACAAGGACTTCCCTGGTGGTCCAGTGGTTAAGACTCCGCGCTTCCACTGCAGGGGGCACGGCTTCGATCCCTGGTCGGGGAACTAAGAGCCGGCATGCAGCAAGGCGCAGCCAAAAAAAAAAAAAAAAAAGATTCTGATTCAAACAAGTATATACAACTCTTAGTCACATAGGACTCATAATCCAGTTAAAGGGAAAAGACCTGCCCTAACTCTGTAAGATGACTCCCAGGTACTCTCTCTCCTGAGCTCCTGTTCCTTCCCACCAGAGACATCTCCACCTGGAAACCCCGCAGGCACCTCAGACTTCTCCTGACCGAGATTGAACTCTGTACCTCACCTCATAAATCTGCTCTTAACACTCAGAATCGCCCGTCACCCAGAGTCACAGGCTTGACACACGGAGTCACTCTTGTTCTTCTCGTACAACCTGCGCATCTAAATGGTCACCAAGTGAATTTTTTTAAAATATTAATTTATTTATTTATTTGGCTGTGTCGGGTCTTAGTTGCCGCGTGCGGGTTTCTCTCTAGTTTTGGCGCGGGCTCAAGAGTGTGAGGGCTCAGGAGTCTAGCGGCATGTGGGATCTTAGTTCCCCGACCAGGGATCAAACCCGTGTTCCCTGAACTGGAACAGCAGATACTTAACCACTGGACCACCAGGGAAGTCCCACTAAATGAATTTTTAAATTTCAGAAACTTTTCACCAATCAGGGCTCCTTTCCACCCCCACTGCTTTGACTGTGGTCCTCGCCAGTCCCTGCCTGCATGACCACAACAATCTCTGAGCTTGATCCTCTGGCACCAACCTCCCCCCATCCTAGGCCACCTCCCCCAGCCCACCAGAGTTTGTCCGCCGCTAACACCTTCCACCAGAATCAGTTCCGTGAACACCAAATCTTTACTAAAAGGAACCAGGCTGAATCAGGCAAAGCACAAGGGAAGACTGGGATGTTTTGTTGTTCCAGAAAGTAAGGAAGAGTTCAAAGACTGAAGAGGGACATATCAAAAAGTGTCAGGAGTCAGCCGGGATGGGTCTACACTGGTCAAATCTGAGCATCAGAAATCCAGAAATCCCATAATGGACTATAAAAATCATTGACTCTTAAAATTAAAAACAACAACAACAACGGTGGGGGGGAGGACTCTTCTTTACAGAAGAACTATAAACCAGTAAATGTATTCTGTTTACAATGACCATTCTATTAACTGCTTCAGGCTAGGACAGTCAATGGCTGCTACAACCACTGCTTGAAAGGATAAATTACTTAATAATTACAAAGAAAAAGGGGTCTCTTTACAATGGAAACATCAAGTAGTTAAATTCAGGACGACTAATAAATAACCTCTTTACCCAAGTAGTCAAATTTAGGATCACTAATAATAAAACGAAGCAATATCTTATGTCTCCTGATGTGATACATAGAAAAACACACACTATCTACATAATATTCTTGCCAAAAATGTTTAACCCGAACCTAATCATAAGGAAATAATCAGATAAATGCAAATTGAGGAGCATCATGGCAAATAACGGTCTAGGCTCTTCAAAATTTCAAATGTTATAGCAGACTAAAATAACAAAGTAAAATAAAGGAACTAGTCTAGAGATAAAAGAGACATTACAACTAATTTTAATGTGTGATCCTTGATCAGGTTCTGGATAGACGAAAAAGCTATGACGGATATTATTTAGACAATAAAAATACTGAGAAAATGTACACTCAATACACAAAAATATAATCTGTATATATAAGATAGTTGTATTGCATCAACATTAAGTTTTTTCAGTATGATCACTATACTGTGGTTATAAGAGTATATTGGGTAAAGTGTAATATCTACAATTTAGTCTCACATAAGCTTAGGGGGAATATATAGATATGGGGAGATAAAGCAAACACAGCAAAATGGTAACAGCTGGCAAATCTAGATAAAGAATAAACAGATGTTCATTGTACTATCTGAATTTTTCTATATATTTGAAAAATTCAGAAAAACAATTTAGAGAAAAAAATAAGAGGCAAACCTAATCACAGCACACCTCTATTTAAATGCATTCTTTTTAATGTAGGAAAAAAGGTTGGGGGGGGTGGTGAGGCGTGGGGAGGCGACCCTCTGCTGACTCCTCCGGCTTACAGGGTTAAGTCTAACCTCTCTGTTTAATAGAAAAGGCCCTGGTCAGTCTGATCCTGAATATATTCGTCTCACTAAATACCCTACACCAACCAGTGTCTTTCTTTTTTTTTTGGGCCTGGCCGCACGGCTTGCAGGATCTTAACTCCTCAACCAGGGATTGAACCCGTGCTCCCTGCAGTGGAAGCGTGGCCCCTGCAATGGAAGCTCCAAGTCCTAACCACTGGACGGCCAGGGAATTCCCCAACCAGTGTCTTTCAAACTGTAGGCTGCAGTCAATTAGTAGGCTATAAAATCAATTTTGTAGGTGAATACTAGCATTGACTAGAATAGAAAATATCGGCACGCAGAGGGAAAAGATCAGAGAGGGCCTCAGTTTTAAATGAGAGCGGGTACATATGCGTGTATACCAGGTCACAGCGTAAACTCCAAAGTTGTACAATTTACTTAAGTCATATTTTGTTCCCGTGAGTCACAGGAGGAAAGACTCACGGAGGGGCTGATCATCTAATTCTGAGTCCTGACTTTAGTCATGCGGTTTTCCAGTTTAACAATAAAGGATGAATCTTTTTAATAAACTGGCCTTTTCCCCTGACAAAATCTGTGATTGGCATCCATAAAAACAGCTCAAACTAAGCTGAGAAGGTTCACCTCAAGGTCTGATTATTAACTGTGGGACAGACAGTTGTTTGTTTCTATAAAGCCAATCAAAACTATTTAAGGATTTATCTTTTTTTTTTAAATACACTCTTTTTTAATATAAGGATTCATCCTTCTAATAGCTAAGCCAATGACACAATGAGCACACACTAGGAAGTTAGTAAATCACATGAAATGAGAACAAAGTAACCACTGAATTAGTCATATATTCATAAAAATTGGGGGGAAAGAACTTATTGTTAGACTGTACAGTGGACCCTTGAACAGCTCTGGGATTAGGGGCACCGACTGTCTACACAGTCAAAAATCCTCATGTAAGTTTACAGTCAGCCCTCTGTATTCGTGGTTCTACATCCAAGGATTCAACCGACCTTGAAATGTGTAGTACTGCAGGATGTACTTAGTGAAAAAAACCTGCATATAAATGGACCAGTGAAGTCCAAACCCATGCCGTTCAAGGGTCCACTGTATTTAGAAGTTCCTCCTGATTCTTTGGCATAATTGCAATTACAATAATTCTATCTCTACCTTATCTTTGGAGAACATGGTTTTCGGATGTTCATCCTGTGTTCGCGACTGCCAGGTTAGGTTGGCCAAAGCACTAAGGCACATTTCTTTCAAGTCTATAAAAACAAAAAGGAAGAAAAAGTTACCTGTAGTAATATATCCCTGTTACCAAAAGAATATTTAACTAGGTGGTCCACAGATTAACAACCACAGCAGCAAAGAATAGAGTCATCATTTGATCTGAAATGGACAACAGCAATTATTCAGAGCTAAGCCCCAAGGTAACTTCTACCAGCTACCAAGCAAAGGTTTCCTGATTCGGCTGAGCCCAAATCCCTTTTCTTTGCCAGCTAACCAGAGGACAGTCACTTTGCAGTACTCCGGAGTTTGTCCTTACTTGCTTGCTTCCGGAGGAAGTAGGTATTCCCACTATGATGGCATACATTGCAGTGGAAACTGTAGTTGGTCATGAAAGGTAGACAGGATCTGGAGAACAGCCAAATTGTGCAAATTAGTGAAGTTCTGAACACACACTTATGAGAAGTAAATCAATGGGGATCCTCTCCCTCAGTGAAAGTAACATAATAATGCTAATGTATTAATATACTCTTAAAACTTAAAAAGGTCACCAAGGGAATTCCCTGGCGGTCCAGTGGTTAGGGTTCCACGCTTCCATTGCAGGGGGCACAGGTTCAGTCCCTGGTCGGGGAACTAAAATCCCACATGCTGCGCAGCAGGGTCAAAAAAAAGGTCACCAAAACAGGGCTCATATTTTTACAAATAGCTGGATTTTTCTGTCACCAAAATTTAGTAAGACATTATCCACTATAGTTGATAATTCGGCATCTGCAAGGTTCTGACCTGAGCCCTATCCAAGCTAGTTTATTATAGTTTGTAAGCACCTAAAAGAGTATACCAGGAGACTTGTGGAAGAAGACAAAGTAGTCTCTTTAAATATCTTTACATTTAAATATCTGTATTTATATTATGTTCAAGTATCTTTGTAAAGTGCCAATACTATTGTTGGAAAGGGCAGACAGGTATAAAAAGATTAATTTTAAAATGTAAATAATTATTCAAGAACAACACAGAAGTCACAAAACATGACCTGCCTCATTACCAAATGAATCCTACAGATGACAGTTAGTCTTATTTAAGAGTTTAAAGGACCCAAGTAGTAACTTCAGATTTAAGAGTTAGGGAAGATTTTTTGAGGACACAAATTAGGATTTGGAAAGATGAGTTGGTCTTCTTTTCTAGAGGCAAAACTATTTTGTGTAGAGATGAGAAAGTGCAAACTAGGAGGCAAAGTGGCAAACTGGTGTACACAAGTTTGGCCAGGGGAGGGGAGTTGTCGGGGGTATGGTAAAAGATAAGGCTTGAAAGGTAAGAAGTACAAGAGGCCTTACATGCCCGTGGAAGTGGATCTTCTCTGTGGGTAACAGGAACATCCTGAAGGGGAAGCCACCTTGTGAAAGCAGTAAGTTTAGTGATAGGATGGGTCTGAAGGGAAGAAGAGATTAGAAACGGGAATATGGAAGAAGCTTCTGTAGCCATTCCAGCAGAAGGTTAAAAAAAAAACCTCACCTCGAGTGAAACAATAAAAATGGAAAGGACAAGCAAGTGCACAAGAAGAAAAAAAATTGGTCAAGCTTGGTAGCTGATTTGACGGGGGCGGGCATGAAATAAAAAGAGTCCTAACCACTAAGACTGCTTGTATCATAGAGGAAATCTCCTAAGAGGTGAGCTGGGGGCAAGAGAAGGCCTGTTTGAAGGCAGAGAGGAAGAAACTGGTGGAGGGAGAGACTGAGGGCTAACAGGAAGCATGCATTAGAGAAGTGTCGTGGCTGTACTGGGTGACTGGAAAAGTATAGGGAGAGCTTGGTCCTGAAAAGGAGAAAGTAAAAGAAAAACAAAAGACTGGTTTAAGTTGGAAGAGAAGAAATCAAAATAAAGGCAGGTTTATCTTGGACTTTGCTGAAACTGGTTTAAGGTATCCTTAAAGAGATGTTCCCAAATGTGTGTCTACTGCCACCACTCAAGGAATTAAGAAATATCCTTAGGACTGTTAAGATCGAGTTCCCTTACCTTTACCTCTCTCTAGAGCCCCTTCCATTAAACAGTCCATTGTGATAAGCTCACTTACAGAAGAGATAGGCAGGTATATAGTTACCTAATTCAAATACAATCAAGTGTTTAGAGCAGCCTTTTTCATACCCTGCTAGCTCACTCACTTCCTCCATCTCAGCCATAAACGATAATCTGTCCCACCTGCTGGGTTTTAGGTATAACTTCTCAAATTCAGGTACAAACTGGTCTCTACCAAACCTCTGAACTGTGGTTTGATTCACTGCTGGATTGTTCCACATTATCACTCTGATAAATTTCCTTTCCTAGACCCTGTTTATCCAAACAAATTCTCCTTGGCAAAAGTGGCCCAATTTTAGGTCTAACTGACCAGCTTATATATTTTCCCTATAGGTCTTTCTACCAAGATCACTTCTTCCTGATCCTTCAGTAATTTTCTTTCTTTTTTAAACATTCTATCCTTCCTCACCAGTCACATATTAATAAGAACATTAGTATTTCTTTAACTTTTTAACTAGAAAGCAGTCATCAAATTATAAAGGAAGGTTATTTCTTCACAAACCCATCCAAGGGGGATTAATTTCAGAATTAACAACACAGCCCTATTCTGAGACAGTCTTATCTAAATTTATTTGTATAATATGGACCATAAAGAACACCCCAGAGAGGCAGCAGTATAGTTATTTCCATAGACAGTGAGTCAGTAATGCTGCCTTGCTAGCTGTTGACCGAATACTCAGAATAAGTAAAGGCGCCTTTCATTCTCAATCGTTCATAAAATGGTTTTAATTCACTAGAAGAGGTGTAAAGACTGGAAATTGGTTTTGCTGAGGAGAGAATTCAGGACACCTAAAGGGAGTGAATTAGAAACCAAAAGGAAAAAAAGGATGGCTCAGGCATGAAGAGGACTGGCCATCTCAAATTTTTGACATCAGGCTTTTTCCACCATATACACCAACCCTTTCCCCCAAATCCACAATACCCAATACAAGGTTTAAATGACATTGTCTCAAATTTGTTTATTTAATGCTTTGTAATTACATGGTTTGTCTCCCGTCCAGGCCCTAAGTGCAAACACAGGGATAATAACTATCATTATACCTGTTAAGGGCTTGCCCTTAGTAGAGAGAAGACATGCTCAGGCTATTAAAACAATTCCTGATTCAAATCCTACTACTCACTGAACAGGGGTCAGGAGACACAGGAAACACTACGCATCTACGTTTGCCTAGACAGTGACTATTCAACTGTTGGACGTGTTGAGATCTAACATTTACAAAGTGATTCTTACAAAGTCTACGAAAAATACTCACGAGGTATCTATGCCAAAGGTGTCTGCTGTGAACCATTTGGTACATATTCCACACTGCAGCTCCACCTCTCCCAACTGGCGACCATTCTCTTCATCCACGGAGCCCGCCTGAGTATCCATCACCTCTGAAGTATCCCCAGCACCTTCCTGTGTCCACAGAGCCATGAGAGAATCAAGTTAGTTGGCCTGACTGTATTTTTGATTCGCTTAAAAACTTTAAAAACCAACCCTATTTTGCTTTGCAAACATCCAAAACAAATACTTACTAGTGTATCCTTTCCATTAGAGGATTCTGTCTCCAAGCCACCACTTACATCAACTGAGTTTGCATCCCTGTAAAATAAAGAAAGCACTCAGAAAGAAGAATTTTCAAGAGAAACACCTGAAAACGCCTATTCCCAAAGATGATGATCAAAGTACAGCTGAACTTCACACTCCTACTTTTTTCAGCAAAGACTGTTCTCAGACTGGATGCCCAGCATTAGGAAGAATGCGGCCAAGATAAACCCAAGCCCATGGCGCATCAAGGAAACCTAATCGGCCCTTACAGACAAGTCTACAGGGGATGGAACTGGTCCTGGGGGAGGTTCGAAGAGATGCAGCTTTTCTGCTCTGTTTTCAGAGGGACCATTACTTCCACCAGTCTGGCAGCGCAAAGTGGTTTCCTCTCTGGGATTTTTGAAGGGTTCCTGCTAGAAAGTGACCTATCAGCACTCTGCTGGTGTGCAAGGGCCGGGAGGTAGGGGGAGAAACTTGGCCTAAAAGGTGCGAAAGAGGCGTAGCCCGAGATACAGTTCAGAGGGGACAGGCCAAGCGGCGAGCGGGACTAAGGTCCGGGAGAGAGCAGGGCGAGCGGCTGGCCGCAGGGCCTGGGTTCGGAAGGGGCGGGCCGGAGTGCTCCCGGGAGCCGCGGGATTCCAAGAGGGGCGGGCCTCCCTCCCCTCCCCCCCCGTCCCCCTCCCTCCCTCTGTCCTCCTCGGGCTGCAGGACGTCTCACCCGCTTTCGGCCTCTCCAGAGCCAGGCTCCGCGGCTGGAGCAGCAGACGTCCCCTCCCCGGCCGGAGCGGCTGCTACCGCTACTACCGGCTTCGTTTCCCCTTCTTCTGCCGGTGTTGCATTTGCAGCCACTGCCGGGCCGGGTCCTGCATTCACTCCCGGGCCGGGTACAGTTCCCGCCGCCGCCATCACTGCCGCCTCCCAGACTTCTCGCGAGAATACTGTCTGCGTCTCGCGCGAGTTGCTCACTGGCCCTTCTAACCTTCAAATAGTAAAGATTCTCAGTGAGTACACCGCCTGCCAAGGGAAGGCGCGCTCTAAGCCGGCTTTAAGGTCGGGAGGGCAGACAGAGGTGGGCGGGGCCTCGGGGCTGGGTAGCTACAGACCGAGCCACGTGAAGGCGGAGGAGGTGAGATTACTCGTTGGATTGCCTCTAGGACTCACTTCATTTCAGGGTGGGCGCTGCGCATTTTCGTGACCGGGACGAAATCACCGCGCAGATGAGGCGCCTTGAGAGCGCTGGCAGCCTAGAGGCTTTGAAGGCTGTGATGTGCATTGCAGACTTTCCTCACCGTTAGACGTGGGAAACTACTTCCCGCCCCAGAAGTAGTTTGTTGTACTGCCCTCGTGATCTGCCACTTTGAGCAGGTTTCCTAGTGGCGTCTAGAGATGGGCGGCTTAATTTTGTGACTTTAAAATTAATTGAAAATTTAAATCAAAAAAGTAATTGGGGAATTCCGTGGTTAGGATTCGGCGCTTTCACTGTGGAGGCCCAGGTTTAATCCCTGGTCAGGGAACTGAGATACTGCAAGCCGCACAACACGGCCAAAACAAAACAACAAAAAAAGTAATTGGTAAGAGAGCACCATGTGATTTGGCATAGAACTTTGATGTCGTTGAAAGAATTGAGTTGAACTGATTTCTAAGTGGGAATCTGCTTGTTTATGTAAACAAAGGTTGTCAGCTCTTATATCTATAAACACGAAAAATAGGAATAGAATTGATGCTGAACCTGTCTCATTCTAGCAGTAGCGATATTCATGGATATATGGATTAATTGAAAATCTAATCCTCAGTCTCATTAAGAATTGCATCTCTAATACAATTTTAATTTTTATGTTTAGTAATCAAAATGTATACTATGTTTATTCGATCAGTTGTATACTGATAATTGACTGAAGAAATATTTTAACACTAGAGATTTATGGTCACAGAAAGTATATAAAAATTTAATTTCAACTTTTATACATATTTTTATTGCAGAGAAGTATTTAGCCTTTAGTAAAAAAAAAGATATATACACATATGTATTAATTACCTATATATTTTTATGTGTGGGTGCATATATATATGTTCCATTTTATCTTATGAAGGAAGAAGAACGGAAATAAGATGATGTAAAATTTCCAGCTATTAAAGAAATCTTGTTCATGTATTTTTTGTTTTTTTTAAGTATACTCTTCAGTGGTTTTTATTTATTTATTTTGCTTTTTAAGATTTTTCTTTTTTAATGTGGACCTTTTTTTTTTTTAAGTCTTTATCGAATTTGTTATGATATTGCTTCTTTTTAGGTTTTGGTTTTCTGGCCACAAGGCATGTGGGATCTTAGGTCCCGGACCAGGGATTGAACCCGCACCCCCTGCATTGGAAGGCAAAGTCTTACACTGGACCTCCAAGGAAGTCCCTGTTTTGGGGGGTTTTTTTGGCGGTACCGCATGGCTTGTGGGATCTTAGTTCCCCGACCAGGGATTGAACCCAGGCCCTGGCAATGGAAGTGCCAAGTCCTAACCACTGGACTGCCAGGGAATTCCCTATATCTTTTTTTTTTAATGCCAGTAGTGACATACTAAATCGATTTGATGACCCAAATTTGAAAAACACTGGTATAGCATTGTTTTCAAAGGGCAGTAGTCTGGGAATTGAACCCTGGACAGCATCTGCATTTTAAATGAAAGTCATGAATGATCTGAAACCAAGTCCCCCTAAAACCGAGTTCCCTTACTCAATTTATGATTAATCTCTCTATCCAAAACTTCATTCCCTTTCTTGTCCCCTCTGAGCTCAATTCCTTGTTTACTGAACAGTAATCAACCAGAGTCAGATGATTAAAATTGCTGTGGTCAATAACATCGTTAATGTACTAAAATTGCTATTATAGACATCACCATTAATGTACAAACTCAGATTGTTTCTCCAGGGCAAGATGAGCTAACAGACCCTGGCCACAGAATGTAAACCAGAGACATTCTGACTCTCGAAACTATGATTAAGAACCAGTGTTCTTTTTTTTTTTTTTTTTTTTGCGGTACGCGGGCCTCTCACTGCTGTGGCCTCTCCCGCTGCGGAGCACAGGCTCCGGACGCGCAGGCTCAGCGGCCATGGCTCACGGGCCCAGCCGCTCTGCGGCATGTGGGATCCTCCCGGGCCGGGGCACGAACCCACATCCCCTGCATCGGCAGGCGGACTCTCAACCACTGCGCCACCAGGGAAGCCCAGAACCAGTGTTCTTAATCAAAATGTGAAATGTCACGAGACAGTGTTTAATCCCAGCCTCTTTGGTCTTCCCCTTTAAAACACCCCAGACTCAAAGACCAAGTTGGAGAGTGGATCTGCAGCTTGTCTCCCACTCCCTCATTTGGTGCCCTGCAATAAATGCTGTATTTTTCTTCACCACATCCTGGTGTTGGTAGATTGAATTTGCTGCACATTTGGCCAGCAGACCTAAGTTTAGTTTAGTAACATTCATTTTAAAAGTCCTAAATGATTTCAATGGAGTAATAGAGTGGTGCGGGCAGAATTCACATTGCAATGGATTGAGAAGTGAATAGAGGGCTGGAAGTAGAAATAGCTGTGTGGACACATCTTCCTACCTTTTTCCTGAGGCATTTTACCTCTATAAAGAGAAAACCTGAGTCAATAGGGCAAAATGTCAACATCTGCTTAATTTGCTAGTCTGTTGCATGATGTCTTGATGTCTCATGGCAGAAAGAATTCAGTGAGAAACAAAGTGATAGGTAAGAAGTGGATTTATTTAGAGAGAAACACACTCCACAGAGTGTGGGCCATCTCAGAAGGTGAGAGCGGCCCCCAGGGTACAGGGTTGTCAGGTGTTATAGGGGTGGGTAATTTCATAGGCTAATGAAAGGGAGGACTATTCCAAGGATTTTGGGGAAGGGGCGGATATTTCCAGGAATTGGGCCACCGCCCCCTTTTTGACCTTTATGGTTGGCCTTGGAACTGTCATGGCACCCGTGGGTGTGTTACAATGGGTCTATTCAGAAGCTCAAGGTCTAGTGGAAGTCAGCTTGTCCGCCATCTTGGACCTGTTCTAATTAGTTTATGTCGTGTCCCTGGGCTATGTCATTCTTTTAAAGATGGTGCCCTGCCCCCTTCTCTCCTGTTTCAGTTCCAGCAAGGAGCCAGAACCTGTGCCATCAACATCCGGCATGAGTGAAATGGCAGCTCGCCCTCTGTCTCCTATTGCTGATGACCCTGTAGCTCTATCATCGCTCGCCTCCACTCCCTCCTCCAGTCAGTAACTCTTCTTTCTTTAAAAATAAATTTATTTATTTTATGTATTTATTTTTGGCCGTGTTGGGTCTTCGTTGCTGCACGCAGGCTTTCTCTAGTTGCATTGAGCAGGGGCTGCTCTTTGTTCCGGTGTGCGGGCTTCTCACTGCGGTGGCTTCTCTTGTTGCCGAGCGTGGGCTCTAGGCCCACGGGCTTCAGTAGTTGTGGCTTGCGGGCTTAGCTGCTCCGTGGCATGAGGGATCTTCCCGGACCAGGGCTCGAACCCATGTCCCCTGCATTGGCAGGCAGATTCTTAACCACTGTGCCACCAGGGAAGCCCCTCAGTAACTCTTCTTGTCTGTTCATTCAGTGCCAGCCTGTGTGCCAGCTGTTGTACTGTACTACTGTACTTTTCAAGGTACTGTACTGTAAGATTAAAAATGTTTTTTTAATTTTTTGTTTGCTTTTTATGTATTATTTGTGTGAAAAGTATTATAAACCTATTACAGTACAGCACTATATAGATGATTGTGTTAGTTGGGTACCTAGGCTAACTTTGTTGGACTTATGAACAAATTGGACTTACGAATGCACTCTCAAATGGAACTTGTTCATATGTAGGGGACTTACTGTAATAATGATCTTAAGGGAACAAAAGGACAAACCTATCAGGCAAGAGAATTAACAATGGCAAAGATAACAAATCAGTCGTAGACTCCCAGTTCTACTTCAATGGTAAAGACTAGCGGAAAGCACTGTCTTGAGCTATTTTGCAGAATTTAAATCCCTCCTCAAGTGCTCAATCACCAGATCAACTGGAACCTAAGGGGTGATGATGTTGACCTTTTCTGACCCTCCTGACTTCAATCAACTAAAGCTTGGACTGCCACTGCTCAAGCCCCTTCAAGAACATGCACGTACCCTTAGGTTAAAACTTTCCCAATTTTGCTGTTTGGAAACACTACTTTGAGAAAGATCCCTGGTGTTCTCTTTACTTGATACAAGTAATAAATCCTTCCTTCTTCTTATCTTTGCCTTGGTTGTATCTTATGGCTCGACATCCACCAAGAGGAGACCCAGTTTTCGGGTAACACCAGGACAGGTTTTTTTGTTTTGTTTTTTGTTTTGTTTTGTTTTTTGCGGTACGCGGGCCTCTCACTGCTGTGGCCTCTCCTGTTGCGGAGCACTGGCTCCAGACGCACAGGCTCAGCGGCCATGGCTCACGGGCCCAGCCGCTCTGCGGCATGTGGGATCTTCCCGGACCAGGACACGAACCCACGTCCCCTGCATCAGCAGGCAGACTCTCAACCACTGCACCACCAGGGAAGCCCTGTTTTGTTTTATTTTTGTTTTTGTTTTGGCCGCGTGGCTTGTGGGATCTCAGTTCCACAACCAGGGATTGAACCCCGGGCCCCAGCAGTGAAAGCCTGGAATCCTAACCATTAGGCCACCAGGGAACTCCCAGGACAGGTATTAAAGTGAACTAACCTACTGAAACCTAGTCCCCCAAAACCGAGTTCCCCTGCCGAGTTTATGGTTAACCTCTGTATCCAAAATTTTATTCCCTCCCTTTCTTGTCCTGTACCTGTTCCCCTAAAGATTGAGGAGCATCAGAGAAAAGGGGGATTGAAACTGCCAGGGTACAAAAGCCTTTCCCTCCCCCCACCCCCTGCTTCTTTTTTTTTTTTTTGGCTGTGCTGCGTGGCTTAGCAAGATTTTCGTCCCGACCAGGGATCAAACCCATGCCCCCTGCAGGGGAAGGGGAAGCGCCAAGGTCCTAACCACTGGACCACCAGGGAATTCCCCTCCCCCACTTCTTTTTGTAGGAAAAGGCTTTAGTCTCCTCCACCTTCCCTGAGTTCCAAAGACCAGATTCAAGCAGTTATTAATTAGAGAAGTGAAGGAATGCAGAAGCAAAGGAAAAGCAGTCAAAAACAACAGTTCAGCCATGAAACAGAGTCCTAGTTCCTCCTCAAGGGATATACATCACAATCTGACACAGATCTTTGGGTTGTTTTATAGGAACTAAGACCTCCCCCAACCCCACCACCCAGGTGGAGCATGGTGACTACTTGCTGAGACCCCAGACTGGTTGGAACCAGAAAGTTGATGATTGACATTCCTGGAACACCACTGTTACCTCACCACCACCCAATTAGGAGAACGTGACACACCCCGCAGCCATCACCCCAGATGTTGCCTTTAAAAACTCTTCCCTGAAAACCGTCTGGGAGTTTGGGTCTTCTGAACACAAGCGGCCCATTCTTGCTGGGCCCTGCAATAAACCTTTCTCTGCTCCAAACGCTCATGTTTTTGGTTTGTATGGCCTCACTGTGTGTTGGGTACATGAACTTGGGTTCAACAACACTACTTCTGTCACCTTTTGAGCAGAGAAAAAATGGTCCAGACCCTTAAGGAACTGAGGATTTTCTTCTCATTTAAAAAGAAAACAGAGATACACGTGAACTGAACTGGATTCTAATTCTGCAGAAACTGACCCAAATCTGTGTCCATTTTACATCTCTGTGTCAGCACCTACAGTCACCTCTTGCATGAATATTTTCTTGCTGTTCCCTCAGAAATGAATGAAGCTTTCCAGAAATTCCTACCACTTAACAACCCACTATTAGACCTGCCTCCTCCCAGGAGCCTGCCCTTAGTAAAATATAGTCATCCCTTGGAATCAGGGGGATTGGCTCCAGGGCCCCTGAGAAAACCAAAATCTTCAGATGCTTAAGTCCCTTATATAAAATGCATACAACCTACACAAATCCTCCTGTACACTTTAAATCATCTCTATGTTACCCATAATACCTAATACAATGTAAGAGCTATGTATATAGTTGCTGGTGTATGAGATAGTCAAGTTTTGCTCTTTAGAATTATCTGGAATTTTAAAAAGTATATGTTATTGATTTGCAATTGGTTGAATTCACAGATGTAGACCCTGTTGATATGGAGGGCAGCTGGAGTGGCTCAAGCAGTACCTCACAGAAGCCAGACGTCTGGGGGTGGGACCTGAGAGTTCTAACAAGCTCCCAGGGGATGGCAAGGATGCTAGTCTGAGGATCACGCTGGGAGTAGCAGGGAGCAGAGTGTTTCTAGCTCTATTGCATCTCCCCACAAGCTTCTCTAATGTGCTCCTTTTCAAAAGTGTTACTGAGCCAGACTTGGGTCCGAAGTAAAGCCAATCTACTGACATCATGTTGTGGTGAAGGAGTGTAGCATTTACTGCAGGACACCAAGAAAGGGGTCCAAGGCAGCTAGTACTCAAAAGATCGAACTCCCAGATGGGTTTCAGGAAAGCATTTTTATTTTTTAAAAAATGTTTATTTATTTGGTTGTACCAGGTCTTAGTTGCAGCATATGGGATCTAGTTCCCTGACCAGGGATCAAACCCAGGCCCCCTGCATGGGGAGCACAGAGTCTTAGTCACTGAACCACCAGGGAAGTCCCAGGAAAGCATTTTTAAAGGCAAGATGAGGAAGGGGAAGTCCCAGGATGCACACTTCTCTGATTGGCCAGGGTGGTGTCACAGAGGTTAACAATCCTTAGGCTCCAGTAGGTCTGGGGGCTATGTGCTCATGGTCATCAAGTAGTTAATTTCTTCCGTTTGGTGGTGGTTTTAGCGTCTGGAAAACAACTCAGGAAATGTGTGCCAGATACTATTATCTAGGTGCTTCAGAGAGGAGCTAAGGCAGAGGATGTGGGGGAGGGGTTCTGTCCTGGGAAGGCCCCATAACATCCTGCTTGGGTACAACAGGGCTTTGTTTAAAACTCACAATAACTAACCCTGCTTAGCGATTACTTGATGTAGCAGAAGAGTTCTGAAATCGTAAATTTCCCCTCTTTTCCCTCTTTAGTCTTCTTGCCACACTCCTTCCCTCTCTCCCTTTCCACAAAGTGCTTAACCCTGGCTTTGCATTAGAATCACCTGGGGCGCTTAAAAAAAAAAAGACATGGGCGTCCCTGGTGGCGCAGTGGTTGAGAGTCCGCCTGCCAATGCAGGGGACGCGGGCTCCTGCCCCGGTCTGGGAAGGTGCCGCATGCCGCGGAGCGGCTGGGCCCGTGAGCCATGTCCGCTGAGCCTGCGCATCCGGAGCCTGTGCTCCGCAACGGGAGAGGCCACGACAGTGAGAGGCCCGCATACCGCAAAAAAAAAAAAAAAGAGACAGTGGGCTTCCCTGGTGGCGCAGTGGTTGAGAATCTGCCTGCTAATGCAGGGGACACGGGTTTGAGCCCTGGTCTGGGAGGATCCCACATGCCGCGGAGCAACGAGGCCCGTGAGCCACAACTACTGAGCCTTCGCGTCTGGAGCCTGCGCTCCGCAACAAGAGAAGCCGCGATAGTAAGAGGCCCGCGCACCGCGATGAAGAGTGGTCCCCGCTTGCCACAACTAGAGAAAGCCCTCGCACAGAAACGAAGACCCAACACAGCAAAAATTAATTAATTAATTAATAAACTCCTACTCCCAACATCTTATTAAAAAAAAGACAATACCCTTTGGACAATATAACTGAACCCTGTAACAGAGGGATCCAGAAACTGAGAGCGTTAAAAAAAGCTTCCCACGTGGTTCTACTGTGCCTCCGGGAGAAAGCGCTGCATGAAAAAGAAATAGCCTTTACAGGGACTTCCGTGGTGGCCCAGTGGTTAGGACTCTGCGCTTCCATTGCTGTCTGGCGCCGGTTCGATCCCCGGTTGGGGAACTAACATCTCACAAGCTGTGCAGCAAAAAAAAACACCCTGTAATACACGTTCTTAGAAGAACAGAAAGGACGCTGCACATAACTAAGATGTTTGGGGTAAATGCTTTTTCCTCCCACACGAAGAGATTACCCGGGAGATGAGAAAGGGATGGGCCATGACTATGTAGTAAGTCCAGATAGACTGGGACTCAGCCTTGCGGAGATGTGGGTGCCCTGGTGTGGCCCAGAGGAGGTAGGAAGACTCCCGTGTCCTCTAACCTGGTCCATACGTAGCGGAGGGAGCAGCCGGAGCTGAAGGGCCAAGGCTTCAATGACACACGTGGACCCATAACTGGATACCAGGTGGGACGAGGGAAGGCTCGGTGGATGCCTAAATGCATAGATAGCATCAAGCACCAGCTGCCCGGACCCTGACACCTGAAACCCTGTCCCCAGGAAGAGAGAGGAGCCTCAAATGAAGCCTGGATGTACCACCCGCAACAGAACACAGTTCACAAGAAACTCTGTGTTGGATTATACAAAGAAATGTAAAGAGAATGTAAAGAGAAATTAGGTTGGATTATGTGGATGAAAAATGTCACCTGCCACATCAGTAGACAAAGGATGTTGCAGCCATCAAGCCATCACATTATAGCCGCCCCAGCTGTGCACTCTGAGGGGCTTTAGGATGGAGAAAGCAGGATGCTGGCCCTAGATAGCTAAGCTAAGGTGCATATTAAAGGAGTGATTCCAGTGAGCCCAGACTCTTGCATCATCCATGCACAGAAAAGCACACTAAATTCATTAACTTGAGATGTCTGGTTTTCTTTAATTAACAATAATCTTTTATTTTTTCATTTTTGGCTGCGTTGGGTCTTTGTTGCTGTGCACAACTTTTTTTCTCTAGTTGTGGCAAGCGGGGGCTACTCTTCATTGCGGTGCACGGGCTTCTCATTGTGGTGGCTTCTCTTGTTGCAGAGCACGAGCTCTAGGTGCTTGGGCTTCAGTAGTTGTGGCATGTGGGCTCTAGAGCGCAGGCTCAGTAGTTGTGGCACACGGGCTTAGTTGCTCCGCGGCATGTGGGATCTTCCCGAACCAGGGCTCGAACCCGTGTCCCCTGCATTGGCAGGCGGATTCTTAACCACTGTGCCACCAGGGAAGCCCCAACAGTAATGTTTTGATGTTCCGACTACGGGGTCTTTGTTGCAAAAACTCCTACATACCCTGGCTCTTCCCTTACCTCTTCAGAGCAGTCCCTCAGAACTATCTGAGAGGCTGGCTTCTGAGCTTAAGTCCTCAGTTTCGTCTGCAAAATAAAACATACTTCTCAACTTTTAGGTTGTGCATTTTTTTCAGTCGACAGTTATAAAAAGATATATTCCTTGCCATCTTGAGCTGTGGACCAAGAATTACATCCATGACACTGGCAAAGATGAAAGTGTTTGCCCTCCAGAAGAGTTGTATTTGTAATTTATAGAGAGGATTCTGGACTGCCAAAGGCTTCAGTGTCTTACGGAGAGAACTTGTACGGAAACAAGCATGCCCCATCCCTGTACCAGCCTTTGCCAAAAGTCTCTGGATACTTTCCTAAAAAAGTGCAGTTGGTTAGATGCCCAGAACCCTAGATTCCTAGGGTTCCCCCTGCTCTTCCCCCCCACCCCATGCCCCAGTGGTTTTTTAATCCTCTATAAAGCAAAACAAAGCACTCTGTGTTCCTTGTAATTTTCCAAAAGATGAAGATAATTATTGTGGTGTTTCATCTCACTGGAGCATTCCTTTAGTCTCTGCTGGAGCTCTTGGACCTTAATCTCTAGTGTTTATAAACTGAGTTGACTAAAGACTCCTGATTACTTCCAGTAACCAGGTATCTGGGTCCTACTCAACACATTTAAAAAGAGTTCTATTCTTCCTTTTATTAGAAAGAGGTAATTCTCCATGTGGGTAGGGATTTTTATCTATTTTGTTCACTGATGTATCCCAGACACCTAGCCCAATGGCTGGCACATAGAAAACACTCAAGAAATGTTTGTTGATGAACGGTATTGCATTTCTCTCCTATGAATGAGGCTTGTCTCACTGTGAGGCCAAAGTTGTCACCAATCCCTGGGGAAAGCAGCCCAGAGGGTTCAGAAACGGGCTCCTCTGGCATCTGAGAAGTTTGGAAACAAGTTGTCTTTGTCTATCCAAGGACACAGGGGCACCGACCGGCTGGTTCTCCACTCTGGCCCTTGTCGTGGATGTAGGTTTGCTGTGATAGGCTTGGGTGAGCGGAGCTGATGTCGTCCAATTATGGAGCTCAGCAGTTTTTAACGTGCATTCCCAGGACTGGCAGCATCAGGCTCACCTGGGGACTTATTAGAAATAAAAATTCTCAGGCTTCACTGCAAGACCTAGAGTCAGAAACTCAGGGGGTTCCACCCCTGAGTGTCTTACCAAGCCCTCCAGGTCATTCTGATACCCTCTAAAGTTGAGAAGCGCTGGGACTTCCCTGGTGCTCCAGTGGTTAAGACTGCGCTTCCACTGCAAGGGGTGCAGGCTCGTCACCTGGTCAGGGAACTAAGATCCCGCAGGCTGGGCTTCCCTGGTGGCGCAGTGGTTGAGAGTCCGCCTGCCGATGCAGGGGACGCGGGTTCGTGCCCCAGTCCGGGAAGATCCCACACGCCGCGGAGCGGCTGCGCCCATGAGCCATGGCCGCTGAGCCTGCGCGTCCGGAGCCTGTGCTCCGCAACGGAAGACCCCGCAGGCCGTGTGGTGTGGCCCAGAAAAACTTGAGAAGCGCTGATGTGGCAGAGTGATAAGGAGGAACAGTGTTGGAAGCTCAGGTCCCATCCTGAGCGCTACGAGGGCATGGACCTACTGATGCTGGTACCAATTCCAGTGCGTGGGGAGAGGGTTTCCCCCATACCACCAGGCAATTCTCAGGGTGACCTACAATTTAATTCTGACACTGTCTACCTGGAGATGGCATCAGCTCCCACAGGTTAGGGTCTCAGTCCTACAAGACTGTCCCTCCTCCCCCACTTCAGACGCCAATAGCGAGTCCACGTTGTCACCTGTGCCTCTGACCGACTGGGTAGAGATCAGAGGTTCCCACACCCTGCACCCGACTCGGGTTCCATTAATTTGCCAGAGCAGCTGACAGAGCTCAGAGAAATTGTTTACTTCCAGATGGAAGGGATGCATAGGGCAAGGTGGGGGGAGAGGGTGCAGCGCTTCCATGCTCTCACAGCACCCCACTCTCTCCACATCTCCCCACATGCTCACAAGCAAGGAAGCTCTCTGAACCCTCTCCTTCTGGGTTTTTATGGAGGCTTCATTACACAGGCATGATTGATTAATCACTGACCACTGCTGATTGAGTTCAGTCTCCAGCCCCTCTCCCCTCTCAGGTCACGGGTGGGACCGAAAGTTCCAACCTTCTAATCATGTGATTGGCTCCCCTGGTGACCTGTGCCCGGCATCTTTAGATTTCACGAAGTCACCTCATTAACTTACCAGTAGACACCTGTATTACTCTTGTCACAGGAAATTCCAAGGGTCTTAGGAGCTCTGCCTTAGGACTGGGACGATGATTATTTATTTATTTATGCCGCACAGCGTGGATTGAGGGACACCCAGGCCCTCGGCAGTGAAGGCACCAGCCCTAACCACTGGACCACCAGGGAACTCCCCGTATTTATTTACATCACAGCATGCAACAAGATGCATCCCTCCTCCTCCAGTTCTTCCAGGAGCTCGTGATACAGCCTGTTTAGAATGCGTGGGTTAGGCCCTAGGGAGTTTCTCTGCGGAGTCCCCATGGAAAGCTTTCTGTTGAAGGCCATAAAGGTGGGCAGGGAAAGAGTGAGGGTAAATTTTCCCTTGCTCTAGTCCTATCAAGTCCTAACCAGGCTGTGGTAGGTGGTGGTTCTGCTGGAATTGCGGGGCATGAGCTGTAGTGAGAAGCTGAGTGTAAAGGAAGCTGTGTGGTACAGGAACCCCCAACCATCTGGGGAAGATCAAGAGGACGGCAGTTATCTGAGGAGACTCAAAGTAGGGGACACCTGAGAGTGAGCTCGCCTCATTCAGGTGTAGGAAGAGACGAGATTTTCTTTTTTTTTTTGGCACGGCTTGTAGGATTTTAGTTCCCCGAACAGGGATCGAACCGGGGCCACAGCAGTGAAAGTGCAGAATCCTAACCACTGGACCACCAGAGAATTCCCTTTTTTTAATCCTTTTTTTTTTTTGGCTGGGCCACACGGCTTGCGGGATCTGTTCCCAGACCAGGGATCGAACCCATGCCCCCTGCAGTAGAAGTGCGGAGTCCTAGCCTCTGGACCGCCAGGGAAGTCCCAAGAGACAAAATCTTGACCTCCTTTCTTTCCCCTCCTCGACAAAAGGAAGGTTCTGAGTGAACCACCAACTTTCACGCAGTTACTCCAGGATTTAAGTGTTCGTGATGCAGGCCCAAGAGCCAGGGTCCTCTGCTACCCCCTCCACCCTGAACCCAATTACCCCTCTGGTCACATACACGGTGTGTGGCACCCATATGTGAGTGTCACACACGCAGGCCAGCTGTCTCACGGGTCAGGATCAACAGCTCTCCCTCCTGTTTCCGATGACCCATCCTCAACCCTGCAGGTCCAGAGCAAGAAGAAGCTGGAGTCTCCAGGAGGCATAGAGGAGCCAGTGGCTGAAGGTTCTGGTTGGAGGTGTTAACAGGACATTCTGTCAACATTCTGTCACTGTTGAGTGCTGCTTCCAATAAATTTTTTTTTTTGGCTGCATCACACGGTTTGTGGGATCTTAGCTCCCCGACCGGGGATCGAACTTGTGCCCCCTGCAGTGGAAGTGTGGAGTCTTAACCACTGAACTGCCAAGGAAGTCCCCAATTAAATCCTGACTACAGCGAAGAATGGTGCTGCCATCGTGTCCTCTGCGGTTGGAGCGCTTCCATACCTAGGGTTGAACAGGTGGAGGGGATGAACCACAGAACACACACTCTACAAACTGCCCGCACACAAAGATCTCTTTTGCCCCTGGGCAGCGGGATGGCCCCTTGCCTGGAAAAGGCCAATCTAGGCTGCCATCTACACAGGTTCGGAGAGAGGAAGTCATACTACTCTCTCTCCCCAGATCGGACCAGGTCCACTGGCATAACTGGTCTGTGAATTGAGTAAAGGCGTAGCAAGTTCATCAGGTTGCAGAGTATTTGGGTGTCAACACGCCTCTTTGGCAGACATCAGAGCTTTCTAGCTTGCTGTAGAGGTCCCTTGTCTGTTAGAGGCTCAGCTTGGGAGCCAGGAGACACAGCTCTGGGTGGGCTTCCGGTGATTCTCGGAGGGCTCAGAAGCAGAAACTGTCCCAGGAGTTGGGGGATTGCCTGAGTGACAAGTACACTTATACCCAGGATTTCAATGCAAATCGGAACCTCTCCTACAGAGGCTCAGAAGTTTTTAACAGTTCCAAGTCCTGCCTGTCCTTTTGGAGGGCAGTCTTGCTTCTCCCAGGTTGGGGTGGACGGACTAGGAGAAGTTTGAACACAGGCACCACCCTTAGCTTTTCTTCACCTAAGGGAATGAATGGAACTGAGTCACTTTGAGAGGGATGCTCCCTTCCTTGTTTTAACGGAGTCTTCCAGCAGGAGGCAGCACTGAGTTGAATATCGTACCTGGAAACTAAAAACCTTCCTTCCTCTTCAGAACAAAACGACAGCTCAAAGTCTTCCTTTTAAAACTGTCTCCCTGTGCTCTGGCCTCTGAACAGCTGGGGGGAGGAGGGATGCACCTCTACTTTGGTCATGGGGCCTCCTCTCTGCCACTCTCCCTGCAGGACACATTCAAGTCATACTCTTCAGAATGTGTGCATTCAAGAAAACCTAACCTTTTTTTTTTTTTTTTTTTTAATTTCGGCTGCACCGGGTCTTAGTTGCGGCAGGCACACTCCTTAGTTGCGGCATGCATGTGGGATCTAGTTCCCTGACCAGGGATCCAACCCGGGCTCCCTGCACTGGGAGCGTGGAGTCTTGCCCACTGGACCACCAGGGAAGTCCCAAGAAAACCTAATCTTTAAGTGCCACACTTTTCTCCAATTAATCTGCAGTTTTCTTACCTTCTCACACTCCTTCAACCGGCTGCAGAGAGGAGAGGCTTTGTTCTAGTTAATTCCAGGAACTGAGGCGTCTGTTGCCTATCGCCGGGGTGCTGGCTCTTCCACACGGGATTAATTGTCCCGAAGCAAGGGGCGCGTGTCCCCTGAGGGGGGTCAGGGAGGCCTGGACGCGCTAAATCCTGAAGCTTATTTTGAGGAGGCCAGGTTTGTGATTTCAGCAATGAAAGCTGGATGCACAAAGCAAGAATCACACTTGCCTCAATTGCTAAAGGTATGTTGCCTCGCCAGGTCGGCTCTGGAAAGCAGGGCTTTGCTCTGCTCTCCAGTGCCTAAAACAGTGCCTGCACATGGGCACACGGTAGGTACTCGATAAATAACCTTTGCACAAATGAGAATATGCTACCAATCTCCTAAAGCCCAGACCTCAGTTCCAACCAATATGGTACAAAGGGCATGGGTTTTGGGCTTCCCTGGTGGCGCAGTGGTTAAGAATCCGCCTGCCAATGCAGGGGACATGGGTTCGAGCCCTGGTCTGGGAAGATCCCACATGCCACGGAGCAACTAAGCCTGTGCACCACAACTACTGAGCCTGCGCTCTAGAGCCAGCGAGCCACAACTACTGAGCCCACATGCCACAACTACTGAAGCCCGCGCACCTAGAGCCCATGCTCTGCAACAAGAGAAGCCACCGCAATGAGAAGCCCGCACACTGCAACGAAGAGTAGCCCCCGCTCACCACAACTAGAGAAAGCCCATGCACAGCAAGGAAGACCCATTGCAGCCAAAACATAAATAAATAAATTTATTTTTAAAAAAGCATGGGTTTTGGAGCTGGACAGAGTTGGAATCCTAATTCTGACACACACTAGCCATGGACATGTGTGAAATGGAAATAAAAACACTCACCTTATGTTATTGGGACCATAAATAAGATTGTAGTAAATCTCCAGACATAGAGAAGGCCTTCAAGCAGTTTTCCCCTCAGTAATCTAATCCTGTGCTACCTCAGTTTACCTGGTGCTATCCAACACTCTTCAGCCTCACAGGACACCCTTACACACACCATGTCCATCCCAGATGCACCCATGCTCACTGGGTCCCCTCTACGGCCTCCATGTCATCTGCACTCTCCACGTGCTTCTGTCCCACTGGCCTGTCACTCTCAGTCATTGGCACTTAATCGCACCTCCTGGGATTATTTCATACTTTCTCAGGTGTTTGTCTTGAAATTCTCTTGCATTGCCTCAAGGCCTGGCATCATGCTGCGTGTGCATGAGGTTTAGCAAAGGCTCGTTAAATCAGAACAAGGGTGGACTTAGCTGGAAAAGACCCCATGCTGGGTCTGTCGATGAAGCCCACCCTTCCTGAAGTACTGGTTTCAGACCATGGGACCTCGTGCTTGGCCCTGTGTCCTTGGGCCTTTTTTTGAGTCCTTTAGCGGTGACCATCACACTAGAGGGTACCAGTAGAAAGATGGCCTACGATGGAACCTCAGTCTGGCTACCTGGGAGTTGGAGGTATGCCCACAGCTGTGCCAACAGCAGTGGAGATTAGAAAAATCATTTGATCAGGCCCCTACGCTCTGCTTGTGCTTGCTAGAAACATTCCCCAAGGTTCTGTTTTGGCCTTCTCACTGCTTACTCTGTGCCACCCCTAAACTGGCATTCCTCTCTGGGTCACTCAGACCATGATTTCCTCCACCTCACCAAGTGGTCAGAGGCTATACCTCTTCCCATCTGCACTACCCTGGGGTAGCCTCTTCATTCACGTTCGGAAAACCCAACAGCTTTGACATTCCTCCAGCTAACGTGCTCTCCTGGCCCCTGTACCTCAGGCCATCCATGATCCAGGAAGGCCCCCCCTACATTAAAACCCTACCTGTCGGGCTTCCCTGGTGGCTCAATGGTTAAGAATCCGCCTGCCAATGCAGGGGACACAGGTTCGAGCCCTGGCCCAGGAAGATCCCACATGCCGTGGAGCAACTAAGGCCGTGCGCCACAGCTACTGAGCCCACGCACCACAACTTCTGAAGCCTGTGCACCTAGAGCCCGTGCTCCACAACAAGAGAAGCCACCACAATGAGAAGCCCGCGCACGGCAACGAAGAGTAGCCCCTGCTCGCCGCAACTACAGAAAGCCCACACCCAGCAACGAAGACCACTCCACAGCACCCAGCCAGGATGATGCTCGAGAAATACCTGGGTTTTCTGGAGGAGATACTTTTGTTCTGTGGGAAAGGCTCACAACTTGTGAAGAATGTTCTTATTGTCAGAGAGGCCAACTTTTTTTTTTTTGCGGTATGCGGACCTCTCACTGTTGTGGCCTCTCCCATTGCGGAGCACAGGCTCCGGACGCGCAGGCTCAGCGGCCATGGCTCACGGGCCCAGCCGCTCCGCGGCATGTGGGCTCCTCCCGGACCGGGGCACAAACCCGTGTCCCCTGCATCGGCAGGCGGACTCTCAACCACTGCGCCACCAGGGAAGCCCCCGAGAGGCCAAATTTTATACTCTGTCCCTTGGATCCTGCGAGGCAGGACCAAGAAGGGGAGCGCACTTGTGATCATGTAGACTTGTGAGCACGGCCTCTGGTTGCATGTCAGAAGGGGAGAGGGAGACGCTTCTAGGGGAAAGCTGAGGGATTGGGAAGACTGGGCCAATCTCTACTCTGATCCTAGTTGGGGCTTTAGTTGTTGCCTTAGCTCAGATGGTGGCCCCTCCACCGCCTTACTCCCTAGCCAGGGGAAAAGGATGTGCTGCATGCCTGGAGTCAACATGTCCCCACGGCCGGGTCCTTCTGCACACTGTCACCAGGCACAGGGATTCCAGCTGCCGTCACAGTCTTTGCCAGGAGAGGAGACTCCAACTCAGCTATAGAAAAAAACCAGGCAAGGGACCTGGCCACTAAGGCCTTCTGCTCCCCAAACGGCAGGTTGACAAGTGCTGAGTCCAGAGCTGGTGAGGTCCAGGTCAGCCATGCCCTCGTGGTCAAAGGCCATCCACCCCCCAGCATACCCCGTGATGAGAAACACCTGCTGCTTCTCAGCAGGGACCTCTACGTGGCATTCAGGGCCCTTAGAAATCTGGCCCCCCTTTTTCTGTCATTTATAAGCTACCCCTACCCTCACAAATTGCCCGCTCTGGCCAAAGCGGGGAACTTGATGACTTGTCCTTGTACAGCCTGGTTCCCCAAGACCACCTGCCCTTGGCAACATGGGCCCCTGCCTCCCCCCAGCCAGTCGTTCTCAGGACCCAGCGGTAGCATCACCTCCATGAAGCCTCCCCTTGCGTGGACCACTCGCTGGTTACCAACCCTATACAACCTCTTTTACGCTACCTTTTCTCATGGGCAAATCTTACATTTCAGTGAAATCCCCAAGGCAGAGAGCTTCTCACGTCCGTGTTCCCCTGGCAGCTCATACAAAGGGACACTAGACAGACACCAGGGGCACATGGATCAGTAAGTCGATGTCAGCGGGGGTCAGGCTCTCCTTCCCTTTGATGCTTGCAGGGAAGGGCCCGCAGAGCTAAGGTGACTGAGCCACTGGACACGTTTGGGGGGGACACAGCCCAGAAAAGAGGTAGCACCTAGCACCGCAAAACAGGAGATGGAGAGTAGTGCAGCTCCAACCCTGCCCCGATGACATCTGTCCTGGACCCGCGTGCGCTGTTACCTTCCCGAGCTGGACAGCGAGGCCAACCCGTGCTCTACTCACCCCACGGGATCCGTGTGACGGTCAAGCGAGATGCTGTATAGAAAGCGCCTGACAAGCATGGCACAGGGTAGTTGGCATTAGCTATCCACGTGGAGGTGAAAAGAGCTCAGACAGGGGCCAACGCTTGGCCCTAGGGCGAAGGTGGCTTTTATTTCCTTTCTTGGGAAGGGAGGGGGAGGGGAGCTTTCCCACACACCAACCTGAGGAAGGGGTGGGTGCGCCCCCCGGAGGAGGGGGCTGGGAGAGCCGGAGCGTGTCCACTAGCTGGCCCTGGGCTGCAGGGTGTGCCTGAGGTCACTGCCCTCGGGGTGACAGCTCCTGCAGGGCTGGAGGCACACGGAGGTATCTGCTGGTGTCCACGAAGGGGGAGGGGAGCAGGTGCCCTGAGCGAGGGAGCAGCGGGCGGGGCTGGAAAGCTCCACGCCCGACGGCTGCCCAGGATGGTGACTTCCATAAGGCCTGGCTGGTGTGACCCTTCTCCCGAGACGGGCCTCTGGGGCCCAAGTGGCGTTGCTCACTCCGACGGCTGGCCCTTTAAATGTCCATCTCAAACTGTGACTCTTCACCTGGGGAGAGAAGAGACAGAGGGCCAGGTGAGCCATGGGCACGTGGGAGCGCTGACATTCTAGAGGCCAAGAAGAGGCATGGTTTCCCATTCTGCTGTTCCCACAAGGAGAGCAGGGCCGGGCCAGGTCTGTGCTTCCAATGAGAACGGAGAGAGGGCAGGACCAGGAATTCCCGGAAACACACGTCCAGCTGTGCTCCCTCCCCCAATCCCAAATGAAGCACAGAGACCACGTCTCCCCACAGGAGAGGTGACAGCCCTGAATTCTGTAATAAGAGTGAATGGCTCCTTGTGATTTGAAATAAATACAACTTCCCAAATATTTCTTAAACGTAAGCCCTTTCTGAGCACATGTCCCAGCTTCTGGTTTAGAAAGTGGTACCCTGACCTACTAGGCATACATCCGATTTCCCACAGAACAGCCTGACCCTGCGATACAGAAGTTATTTGGGTAATTCAGCCACTCACTGCCCTTGTCCAACTCTTACCATTAAAATTTTCAAGTAATTCATGCTGTGGCAGCTTGTTTTTTTCTTTTTTTTTTAAATTAATTTATTTATTTGGCTGTGCGTGGTCTTAGTTGCGGCCCTCGGGTTCTTCGTTGCCGTGTGAGGGATCCTTTAGCTGTGGTTTGCGGGATCTAGTTCCCTGACCAGGGATTGAACCCAGGCCCCCTGCATTGGGAGCGTGGAGTCTTAACCACTGGAGCGCCAGGGAATTCCCTTGTTTTCCTTTTTAATGGAACTGCCTCCTTCACGGTCTCCTGGCCAAGGCTGCTCCAAGGTTCCACAGGGCAGGATGCCTGCTGTGACGCCCAGAGGGGAACAACTACCCTCGTCTACCCACAGATATGTGGGTCCAAGGGCAGGAGCCTTGGCTTCTCATAGCCAGTTAAGTAAAACGGAAACTCATGTCCCCCTCCTCCACTACACCCCATCCCAACAACCATGCAGACCACTAGGCTGTTATTGTGGGGTCAGAGCTGTTGGCCTGGGGCACTGCTGGGCTAACCTGCATTTGTTATGGGCCAGAGCAGTTCCAGAAACTGGGAGGGAAGAGGGTGTGCAAGTGTGGGCGATGGACAGCCTTCAGGTAGTGGTGACACAACCATTTCAGGTGTTGACAACCTCCATCCTCAACTACCAGTCTTTGGTTTAAGCAGGGGGACCGACCAGTGACTCTATCCCTCCTTCTCTCCATCCTGTAACAAAGGGCAGGGAACTGCGCTGCCTGGGGCCGTCCTTCCTACTGCGCTCTCTGTGCCCGTCCACCTCCCTTCCCTCCAAGGCTCTCCAAGTCTGAAGGCAAGGCAACTGGGGCCTGTCTTGGGAGGTGGGGTTCCCGAGTTAATAATGAACCACATCCTGCAGGCGATGAGTTCTGGGGAGATGGGTTCTCTGCTGCTGTCAGCAGAGCCAGCCCGGCCTGAGGTCCCAGCTGCTTCCTGTCTGGGCTTGGTGTACCACCTTTGGGTGAAGGGTCAGCAGCCTCCAGGCTGACTCAGGTTGTCTGCGAGTGCTTATGCTGCGTCCTCCACGTAGCGGGAGCGCACAGATGCTCTGGCCAGCCAGTCCCGATGCCACAAAGAGGGCATTCACACACCTCTGCCGGGGTGGCTGCTCTGATCGCTTGGCAGGGGGTGTGGGGAACGGACACCAGGAAGGACCCAGCTACCCCATGTGGTACCTGCAGAAACAACTGATTGCACTGTTTCTACCGTCTCCAGAATCCGCTATGGACACCCTAACAGAAGGCATCCCAGATGCCTTTCTGATCCCACAGACATGTAATTTCCTAGAGGGTGAGGACGCGGTGACTTTGATGTCACCTCCTGCCCACAAATATCGTGGGTGGGTTCCGAGTATCACAGACACACGGAAACACTTCAGGGACAATTACACAAAGGTTATTAAAGTGCTTATCAAAGTGGCTGCGTGATCCCCTGGCAAGCTCCCCACTAATGAGATTATATGAGGCCAAATCGCCTTTCCTCCGGTTCCTGGGCCCCTTTCCCTGGGAAAGCTGGTTCCGATGAAAGTTCTACACTCCAGTCCCTACCCGCACCCTCTGGACTCTGGGCAGTTGCAAGCAGGAGCATCATTCCCCTCCCTGGAACTCCCCGTGAGCGGATGGGACCACACGCATTCCCTTCCCCAGGGAGAGCCTGGCCGAGCCCGGCCACTCACCGCCCGCCGGCTTGTCCTCTGGGCTGCTGCTCAGGTGGTCCTGGCTGGCTTCTGTAGGGGGCTCATGACCCACAGGGCTAGTGACCCCGGGAATGGTGGGCAGGTCCCGCGGGGGCGTTTTGGTCACTGGTGAGTTCCGACACTCCATTAGGAACTTCCGGTCGTAGATGATCCTGGTACCTGGCAGGGGGCGGGGACATTGATAACGCCATGGCGGACCACCCGCTCCCCCCCAGCCTGCTGTTTTCCCCCATGTCTTTGAGGTGTGGCTGCAGCGCAGGTGGGGGGTTTTCCTGCAAAAGCCCGGACGGAGGAGTGAGGCTTACTCATGCCTGGCTGCAGCCCAGGACCCTGCTGCTACCAAACTGCCTTGGCTCCCCGTCCCGCGGGCGATCCTGTGGCCACCTGACCGCATCCATCCTCCCCTGTGCTTGCTGCTCACAGCCCACCAACTCACTCCCAGACCCTGTGCTCGGTGTCGCCACTCACGACAATCACATCCGACAGCGGAGAAAGTGCGTTTTTTATGCATTTTTCAATTCTGTCCTTACAGCACCCTCGTGGGATATCCAGAATCTTTAACTCCATTAACAGAGGGGCAAAGAGAAAAATAAGTGATCCCCCAACCAGTAAAAAATGAGAACGCTTTCTGTCTGGACTCAAGCCCTCCCGCCCCACGCCGCTCTTCACTCAGCCCATCTCCCCTGAGACACCCCCGCCCCCAGCATCCTTTACCTATCCGCTCCGATGCGTCCCTGCACTTCAGGGCTTCTACACAGGAGAGAGGGTGACTCTCCTTTCTCAAGAGTCACCCTAGGGTGAGGAACCGTGTCTTATGACTCACTATCCTTAAAGCACCCAGGACCCCTCCTATGAGGGCAGCTGCCTGGGAGACTCCTTAAAAAGGGAGTGTTTTCTCAAGCAGAGGACCCAGGAGCCTGGTGGGAGGCCAGCTGATTCCTCAAACAAGAGTGAAGACTGAGAAGGTTACTCCCGTTGGGCCCTAGTTTAATCCTGATTATCTCAGAAGCACCAGCGTGGTCCTAGTAACATAACACCTCCTGAACATTTGCTGATGGCTCCCTTCTCAACAGGAGCAGGCCCCAGGCTCCTAGCCATCACCAGGCAGAGGAATCTAGCCAGAATTTAAAACTGTCTTCTTGTCATTATGTTTCTTTTTATAGCTACCTTCTATTTACAGCAAGTGAGTCTGGTTTTTCCATATACAGTTGTGATATCAAGCTTCCTTTTAATAAATACAATAGGATATAACTGAATATGGTAATAGTACATGTTATATATTACATGATATATGTAATAATAAAAACTAAATTTAAAGGAGAAGGTGATATAAAGAGAAATATTAAATATATGTACAAGTACAATGCAAAGTATGATAAAGACTGCAGAGGAGGGACTTCCCTGGTGGTGGAGTGCTTAAGAATCCGCTTAACCACTTAAGGGTTCGAGCCCTGGTCCGGGAAGATCCCACATGCCGCGGAGCAGCTAAGCCTGTGAGCCACAACTACTGAGCCTGCGCTCTAGAGCCCGTGAGCCACAACTACTGGGTCCATGTGCCACAACTACTGAAGCCCACGCACCAAGAGCCCGTGCTCCACAACAAGAGAAGCCACTGCAACTAGAAGCCCGCGCACTGCAATGAAGAGTAGCCCCCGCTCCCTACAACTAGAGAAAAGCCCGCATGCAGCAACGAAGACCCAACACTGCCAAAATAAATAAATAAATAAATAAATAAAAAGACTGCAGATGAGGGAGAGGTCTAAGTTAGGGATTAATATATACATACTACGATATATAAAATAGATAACCAACAAGGGCCTACTGTACAGCACAGGGAACTATATTCAATATCTTGTAATAACCTGTAATGGAAGAGAATCTGAAAAAGAATAGATTTATATATATATGTATTGCATAACTGAATCACTGGGCTGTACACTTGAAACACTGTAAATCAACTATAATCCAATGAAAAAAAAAATAAAGACTGCAGATGGATGGTGAATGGCCCCAGTTTAGAAACCAGGATGCAAGGACTTCAGGAATGCCCTTCCTTATCAATAGCCCTGAAATACGTCCCTCACTTAATGGCTCTGCTGAGTGACATTCCAACAGCTGAGATTCATTTCTCAATGTTGAGCACTGTCTCTCTGTTAACCCTTGGAGCCAGGAGAGGGACCGGTTTGCATCTGAGCTCTGATGTGAGTTAATAAGACTGGGCTCCAGTGCTGAGGATGACCCGGGCTGCTGGAGAGCAGAGGATGGTGAGAGATACCCAAGGTGAACTCTGCCTCCTTGCTGAGTTGTCCCAGTCAGACTCGGGCCTGTCTAGGCGGCCGCCCAGTCTTGCTTTCCTCTTCTGAGAGGCAGTATTGCTGGGGCTGACAGCCCTGCCCCTCATCACCAGCAGGACAAAAGCTCAGAGCTCACGTTTCCCAGGGGGAGGCGTGGACAGCAAAGCACACAGAACGGCGCTGTACGTTAGGCTCTGCGATCAACCAGCCGGGTGGCCCTGTGCACCTCACCCTCTGTGCCTGCCCCCGGACCCCCGCCGTTCGGGCCTCACCTGTACCATGAAGGGCTGTGTGCCTATGAGCCCGGTGGGCTACAAATGGAGAACAACGGAGCCCTCTCCTTGAGGGAGGACGTCCTGGCTTCAGAGATGGGACCATTTTTCTGTTTCTTAGTTCTCACGGCCTGGCACTTTACTGCACGGCATGTGGAACTTCCCTGACCAGGGATCGAACCCGCGCCCCCTGCAGTGGAAGGGTGGAATCTTAACCACTGGACCACCAGGGAAGTCCATCATTTTTTTCTTTATTTTTATTGAAGTATAGTTGATTTACAATAGTGTGTTAGTTTCTGGTGTACAGCAAAGTGATTCAGTCACATATATATATACACACACACATATACATACATACATATATATATATTCTTTTCATATTCTTTTCCATTATGGTTTATCACAGGATATTGAATACAGTTCCTTGTGCTATACAGTAGGACCTTTTTAATCTATTTTATATATGAGAGTTTATATCTGCTAATCCCAAACTCCTTAATACCACCTTGGCTTTTTTTGTTGGTTTGTTCACCACAGAGTAGGGAACTGACCCCATTGGAGTTGAACCTAAGAGCTGGAGATCCAATCGTCTCAAAAAAGAACTTGGAGGGCTTCCCTGGTGGCACAGTGGTTAAGCATCTGCCTGCCAATGCAGGGGACATGGGTTTGAGCCCTGGTCCGGGAAGATCCCACATGCCATGGAACAACTAAGCCAGTACGCCACAACTACTGAGCCTGCGCTCTAGAGCCCGCGAGCCACAACTACTGAGCCAGCGTGCCACAACTACTGAACCCCGCGGGCCTAGGGCCCATGCTCTGCAACAAGAGAAGCGACCACAATGAGGAGCCTGCGCATCACAACGAAGAGTAGCCCCCACTCGCCGCAACTAGAGAAAGCCCGTGCACAGCAACCAAGACCCAACGCGGCCAAAATTAAATAGATAAAATAAATAAATTTAAAAAAAAAAGAACTTGGAGGTCAGCAGCTTCTGGGGAGGTTCTTTAAAGGTCACTAGCCCTCAGCAATTTTTTAAACAAGTGTAGTAAAATAGAAATAACATAAAACTTACCATCTGAACTAATTTTAAAATGTACAGTTGAGTAGTATAAGTACATCCGCGTGGTTGTACAACCCATCTCCAGGACTGTTTTCATCCTGCCAAACTGAAACTCTATCCAGGAAACAACTCCCCCTCTCCCAGCCCCTGGCAACCACCACTCCACTTTCTGTCTCTCTGAGCTGGACTGCTCTAGGTGCCTCATATAAGTGGAATCATACAGTATTTGTCTTTTTGCAACTGGCTCGTTTCACTTAGCATAATGTCCTCAAGGCTCATCTACATGGTTGGACCCCATGTGGGAATTTCCTTCCATTTAAGGCTGAATAACATTCAGTTGTATGGCTATACCAATTTTGTTTATCCACAGACATTCGGGTTGCATCTACCTTTTGGTTATTGTGAATAATGCTACTAGGTACATGGGTGTGCAAATATCTTGAGGCCCTCCTTTCAATTCTTCAGGGTACATACTCAGAAGTAGCCCTCAGCATTTGAAAAGTCAGTAATTACGCTTAAAAGAGAAAAAGAAATAAACAATGTGCCCTCTATCCTATGGCTAGTGCACTTATTTAAAAATAAAAATCCTCATTTCAGTTAATAAAATCCATAATCTAAATGTCAGCAGAGGTGGCACCCAAGACAGCCACCATCAGAATAATTCAGCCAGGGATGGAGGCTGTAGGATGGTAAACAGGGCGTTCAGAAAGTCAGCTGACAAGGCATGGAGCCTGGGAGGGGAGGAGACCACAAAGCCACCACTGACTAATTTGGGGCTGGTGAAGGATAGGAGCTGGAGATGAAGCTGCTTTGGCTTTTTAACCCTTTCTTCTTCCAACCCTTCATGGGATCCACCATCACACAGCTTCAGTGAACAGTGATCTTCTGGAAATTCCCTAAGCCTCCCACAGAGGACGCAAACTTTACAAAACACACACAGTCCCATACCGTCAAAAATAGGAAACCTTAGGTGACAAGGCTGCTGCTGTCTCCTGGAACTGGGGACGTGGCCTGCATTACGGGGACAGGAAGTGGGAAGCAGCAGGGGATGCCACGGTCCCTGCGAGGCTGAGCGAGGTGCTGGTCAAGTGTGATCCTCTGGCGCGTGTGGGTGTCACACCAGCCGGTGCCCACGTAACACTCTTCAGCTGAGGGCCTACTTCCTCGCCATGTAAGGGAAAATGACCCATCTCCACTAGGTTTCTATAAACAAAAGCTTTTGAGGATCTAGGCAGCTTCCAGCTGGTAGGGCCACGACAGTGTTCCCTGCTGCTTCTCTCACAAGTCGTGCGAAACACCAAGAACAAGTAGAAGCACATGCTCCCACCTGGATGCAAAAGGGGCTCCAACTGTTCTCCAAATCACGATACATGAAGACAGAAAGTGAATGGAGTTGTGGTTCTAACAGAGAGAGGGAAAGGGTGACAACTTAATGCAGGAAGGTGGCAGTGGAGGTTACAACAGGAAGCAAGCGGGGTCCGAACCCAGGAAGGTTCAGGAATTAGAGGCATCAAGGAAAATGGAGATGGGGGCTGAGAACAGGGAGAGGTGCCACACATTCCTCACCCAGGAGGAGGGGAGACAGGGAAAATAAGTAAAGCTGACCTCCTGAACGGTGGCCTCAAACCCCCAGCCCTGCCCTGCCTCAGAATCAAGAGTAAAGATAAAGATCTGTAGAAACGGATTTTGGGAGGGGGGTATCCCAAATGCAAAAAACCAACTAGGCAGTAGATTGAGTCCACCAGTCTCCACAACTCACAAGGGGCTTCCGGTCAGCTCTTAGGCACCTCACTCTTAAATATAAACAGTCAAATGTCTCCATGCATTTCTGAAAAAAGCTCACAACATTTAATGAGATTCAAATAAACCAACAGGGACTTCCCTGGTGGTGCAGTGGTTAAGAATCCGCCTGCCAATGCAGGGGACATGGGTTCAAGCCCTGGTCTGGGAAGATCCCACATGCCGAGGAGCAACTAAGCCCGTGTGCCACAACTACTGAGCCCGTGCTGTAGAGCCCATGAGCCACAACTATTGAGCCCACGTGCTACAACTACTGAAGCCTGCATGCCTAGAGCCCATGCTCCGCAACAAGAGAACCCACTGCAACAAGAAGCCTGCGCACTGCAACTAAGAGTAGCCCCTGCTCGACACAACTAGAGAAAGCCCGCGCAGCAACAAAGACCCAACGCAGCCAAAATAAATAAATAAATAGATAAATTTAAAAAAAAAAAAAAAAGAATCTGTCTGCCAATGCAGGGGACACGGGTTCGAGCCCTGGTCTGGGAAGATTGCACATGCCGCGGAGCAACTAAGCCCACATGCCACAACTACTAAGCCTGCACTCTGGAGCCCATGAGCTACAACTACTGAGCCTGCGCTCTAGAGCCCACGAGCTACAACTACCGAGCCTGTGCTCTAGAGCCTGCAAGCCACAACTATGGAGCCCACACGCCACCACTACTGAAGCCCGTGTGCTGTAGGGCCCATGCTCCGCTACAAGAGAAGCCACTGCAATGAGAAGCCTGTGCACCTCAACAAAGAGTAGCCCCTGCTCACCGCAACTAGAGAAAGCCTGCACGCAGCAACAAAGACCCATCACAGCCAGAAACAAAACAAAACAAATCAAAACCAACAGGAGAAAACAGATAATAAAGGGAGCAGAAGACATAAAGATAACCAATTAGAGACAGTACCCAAATCCTGGATAATAGGCAGTGAAGAAAGAGAGAAAAGAAAATTTGATCAAAAGAATTTACTTAAATAGAAAAAAAGAAAAGAGACTTTTCCTGAATTGAGAGATGAGTCTTTTTTCTTTTTTTTTAAAATCAGTTTACTGTTTTTATTTTTTTAATTTTTATTTATTTGTTTTTTGGCTGCATTGGGTCTTCATTGCTGTGTGCGGGCTTTCTCTAGTTGCGGTGAGTGGCGGTTACTCTTCATTGAGGTGTGCGGGCTTCTCACTGTGGTGGCTTCTTTTGTTGCAGAGCACAGACTTTAGGTGCGCCGGCTTCAGTAGTTGTGGCATGCAGGCTCAGTAGTTGTGGCTTGTGGGCTCTATAGCACAGGCTCAGTAGTTGTAGCTTATGGGCTTAGTTGCTCCGCGGCATGTGGGATTTTCCCGGACTAGGGCTCGAACCCGTGTCCCATGCCTTGGCAGGTGATTCTTAACCACTGTGCCACCAGGGAAGTCCCTGTCTACTTTTTTCAAAATAAATTTATTTATTTATTTGTTTATCTACTTATTTTTGGCTATGTTGAGTCTTCGTTGCTGCACACAGGCTTTCTCTAGTTGCGGCGAGCGGGGGCTAGTCTTCCTTACAGTGTGCAGGTTTCTCATTGTGGCGGCTTCTTGTTACAGAACATGGGCTCTGAGCACACGGGCTTCAGTAGTTGTGGCACGCGGGCTCAACAGTTCTGGCGCACAGGCTTAGTTGCTCTGCAGCATGTGGGATCTTCCAGGACCAGGGCTCGAACCTGTGCCCCCTGCATTGGCAGGCGGATTCTTAACCACTGCGCCACCAGGGAAGTCCTATAACTTTATATATATACAACTTTGATTTTTTTTTTTAAACTAAGGGGCAGGTTAAATAAGTTATGGGTCAGACCTACAATGCAATGCTGTGCAGGTACTATTGGAATGAGAAAAGTGTACACTGTCCACAGTATTTCATGAAAAAGTCACAGAACTGTATTTTGTGTTTGGTTATCTCTGGGGGTGAGATAAGGATTAAGGCAAAGAAAACATCTTTTACACTGAACTTTTTTTTTTAATACAAAACTGTAATAAGGATATAGGGATATTAAGCAAACAAATAAATCAGGATATAAGGTCAGAATCTCCTTTCCTAGTAAGTCAAGTTAAAACTGCCGTGGCTGGAACAAGATAGCCTCCCCACCCCATGAAAGCCCAGGGGGCTCTCTGCTGGGCTGGGGAAGGAGTGGTAAGCTCACCGCCAGCACCTCCAGGCCATGTGTACCAGCCCCGTCCACACTAGACTTTAACTCCAGAACTGTATTCAAGGATCAGGAGAAGTGTTAACACTCACCCACAAAATTGCCGGTCTTTGCTCAATCCCATGCCCTGAGAATAGGTGTGCTGGGTCGGTCGTGTATTCACTCACTGAACCCCTTTGTTTGTTTGTTTTCGGGCCGCGCCATGGGGCTCGCGGGGATCTTAGTTCCCCGACCAGGGATCAAACCCGTGCCCCCTGCAGTGGAAGCGCTGAGTCCTAACCACTGGACTGCCAGGGAAAAGTCCCTCACTGAACCCCTTTGGACCACAGTAGGCCAGGTGTGAGGGATGTAAGGGACCGTTAGATATAGGAACAGCTCCCTGATCTCAGACACACACTTAGTCGGAGGAGAAAGACCTGGAAACAAACAATTACTGTCAAGTGTGTGGAGTCTAAAAATGGAGGCATAGGTGGGGATCACAGAGGGACAGGGAGAGACCTACCCCATGTGTACTGCTGGCGACAGAGAATCCAAGCCCCCTGACCCTAACCCCCTGAGCCAGAGAACCATCCAAATCACCCCAATTCTGCACTGCCCCGAACTGGGGGGTGGTCCGTGGGCGACTCAGATGGGAGGTACTGGAGGTACAGAGCAGGGGAATCCAGAACCTGCCACCCTGCAGGGCCGGGGGGAGAAGAGAGGCGGACCACCCCCACCCCCATCAGCCTTCCAACCATTTGTGTAGCTGGGATCCTGTTGGGTGCTGGGGGAGAGTTCAAGGTTGGGTCTCGAACTACATATAGAGAATAACTGAGGCTGCCCTCTAACTGAAAGCCCATTCAAATGCATGGCCGTAAGTCCAGCGGGCTGCCAGAGTTCCCAGCTATGGAGAGAAAGGGTGGGAACAACACTGGAGTAGGGGTTGGTGGGAGAGAATACAGCGCTGCTCTTCCTACAGCCTAGTGGTCAGAGACCCAGCTCTCCCACTTGCTGGCTCTACCCACTCTGGGCGTTATTGCTCCACGTCTCTGTGCCTCGATTTCTTCCTCTGTAGAATGGGGATGATGGTGATGACGACAGTGCAACTTCACAGGGTCACTGCGTGGGGCAGCACAGTGGCTGACACAAAGTAAGCCCTAAACAAACAAACCCTAGCTATTACCATGGCCAGTGTGGCTTCAGGTGACATACTTTACCCTTTATTCAGTCCCATCCACACCAGGGATCAGTTGTATGGGGGCCAAAACAAAGAAACACAAAGAACTGGGACAAATCAGAGGGAAGGCAAGCAACCCTGAGAAGAGACTTGTGGGGAAAGGGCAAGGGTGGAGATGGGGGAGGGTAAGGGCGTCCTCCATCCTTTTTTGGTCCACAGAAACATGCTTCAAGAACCACCACAAGGTGACTTCCCTGGGGGCGCAGTGGGTAAGACTCCGCGCTCCCAACACAGGCGGCTGGGGTTCAATCCCTGGTAAGGGAACTAGATCCCACATGCATGCCGCCACTAAGAGTTCGCAAGCCGCAACTAAGGAGCCCACGGGCCACAACCAAGGAGCCCGTCTGCCATAACTAAGACCCGGCACAACCAAATAAATAAATAAATAATTTAATTTAAAAACAGCAACAGAAACAAAAGAAAAACACCACAAGGGGACTTTCCTGGCGGTCCAGTGGTTAAGACTCTGCGCTTCCACTGCAGGGGGCGTGGGTTGGATCCCCGGTGGGGGAACTAAGATCCCATGTGCTGTACAGTGTGGCCAAAAAATTAAAAAGAACTACGGCATGTTTGATAACTAGTGTCATCTGGGACTTTAAACTCCTTATGTGCACCAAATGCAAGAATGGCATTTTTTCTCCAGGCAGGTTTTGGCGTGAGGACAGCTTGTTTGAACATATAAAGCAAGGCAGACCTTCCCTAGGGTCTGGTTTCCTCAGCGGTAAACAAGGGCTTGTTCTGGGCTCATTCTAACTATTTTTAAAGCACCAACCCTGTGCCAGGATTTAGAGGTAATCTCTCAGGTCTGTTTCAGCTCTGACACCAACCGTTTATTTTTAGGATCTCCTTGTGGGCAGGTGCTTTTCAAGTGTAACTAGCCCGGGGCCGGGGACGCAGCAGTTCTGGGCTCAAACCCGGGTGTGCCACACACCAGCCCTCATCTCCCAGTCCCAGCTTCATTCCACAGCTCGGTGCCAACAAGACCCGCGCCTCCCAGGAGTGGCCTGAAGATCACATCACCACGTGAGCCCTGTCTGCCTGTGGGCAGGGGGGCGGCGCTCAGAGCCTGACCTGCTAGGTCTCCGTGGCCCCCTCGACCCCCCGGAGGTAGACACATTGTCCTCGACTCGCAGACAGGAAACTGAGGCTCAGAAAGGCCGGCCCCTCGCAGCCATCCTGAGGCAGACACAGCCCACGTCGCCTCCGACCCCAAACACCAGCCTTGGTTTATAACGAGCAGGGCAGCGGGGCCACCGCACCGGCCACTGGGGAAGTCGCAGGGGTCTCCAGATTTCTGCCTCCTTTCCCGCCTGTTTGGCCAGAACAGGACGTTCCCTGGGAGGGAGGCCTCCTAGATTCCTTCTTCATCCCCCGCCCCCCCTGCGGTCCCGCCCTCCCCTCGGGGGCCAAGCGGCGTTTGGATGCAGCGGCTCCTGTAAGTTGAGACGCTGGTCCCTCGCTCTCCCCGGGCCTCCCAGGCAGAAGCCCTCCTCCCCAGGACGTGAGGCCCAACAAGAGTACAAGCGCGGAATTCCTAGAACTGCTGTTCCCCTTCCAGGGCCGGGAGAGCATTTCACAACACGGTCAGGCGGAGGGCCGGACGCCTGTGCTCGGACGCGGGCCAGCCTCCCGGGAGCCACGCACTCGGATGAGCTTACAGCCGGCTCACCGGCGGTGCCCCGACGACCGGGAGGCACAGCTGCAGCCGCGCGGGCCCGCAGGGCTCTCCCTCCCTGCCCTTGCCTGGGCGGCTGTTCTTGCTGGGCAGTCTGCTTGGCAAGCAGAGCCGACCGGTCTGGGAGAGAGTCGTGGTAGAGAAGCAGAAGAGCACGCTCCCTCCAAGCCTGCCCTTCACGTCTGGCCCCGCCAGCTCTGCAGAGAGAACCAAGATGCCCACGTTCTCAAGGGTCAAGGGGTCTTATGAAGGTCCTGGAGTAACAAAGGTGCCACCAGCGAGTGGCAAAGGGCCCCCCCTTCAGGCCCCATGAGGGAATAGGCCAGTTGATTCGAAAATTAAGCAGAAGGGACAAGGCTTTTACAGGGACGTTCAGAACAAAATAGTTGAATGAATTCTTCTAGGGCCAGCCCAGCTCCTCCCCGTTCCCTGTGCACCTGGCAGAGCCAGGTAAGGCTGCCTCCGAAACTCACTACCAACAGGGGAGTGCCCGTCTGAAATGCCCCACCCCTGTTGTTGCTGGAAACGGGAGGGGCCCTGTTTTTTGTGAACGGCACCCCCCAAATTCACATGCAGAAGCCCCAACCCCAAGTACCTCAGTGTAACCCTAATTGGAGAGAAGGTCTTTTAAACAGGCCATTATGTTAAAATGAGGCCGTTGGGTAGGGGCCCTAAAACAACATGCTGGTGTCCTTGTAAGAGGAGAGAGAGATTCCACAGAGGAAGGACACCCACCAGGTGCAGAGGCAGCAAGAGGGCTGCGGTCTGCAAGCCAAGGACAGGGCCTCAGGAGAAACCAAGCCTGCCGGCACTTTGATCTTGGACTTCCAGCTTCCAGACCAAGGAGAAAATAAACTTGTTTAAACTACCCAGTCTGTGGATTTTGTTACGGGAGCCCTAGCAAATTAATATAGGCCCACTTTCCCCTTTTGTTCAGAAGAGCAGAAGAGAGAAGCCCAGGGCTTCCCTGGTGGCACAGTGGTTAAAGAATCCGCCTGCCAATGCAGGGGACACGGGTTCGAGCCCTGGTCTGGGAAGATCCCACATACCACGGAGCAACTAAGCCCGTGTGCCACAACTACTGAGCCTGTGCTCTAGAGCCCGTGAGCCACAACTACTGAGCCCCCATGCTGCAACTAATGAAGCCCACGTGTCTAGAGCCCGTGCTCTGCAACAGGAGAAGCCACCACAATGAGAAGCCTGCTCACCTCAACGAAGAGTAGCTCCCGCACTGCAGGTAGAGAAAGCCCGCGCGGAGCAACAAAGACCCAACACAGCCAAAAAATAATAATAATAACAAAATAAATTTTTAAAAATTTTAAAAATAAAATAAAACCCAAGTCTGCTTCCTTTGTGAAGTCTCCCTGCCACTCCCCAGAGCCCTTTAAAAAAAAAAAGAGAGAGAGAGAGAAGCCCACTTATACACACCCACTCTTTAAGGCAAGAGACCCAGTTCTTCACCTCCACACCGTGTGCCTCACCAGGCGTGTGCTGACTGTGAACCCGCCTGCACCCCCAGTAGTCTCCCTCCCACCCAGCTGTGGACTGCTGGGCTCAGACACCTGACATCATCCTCTTGCCAGTATTCCAGAAAGTCAAGGATGTTCAAATGCGAGTGCTGAGCAGGGCTGGGCAAGCACGGGCTCCTCTGAAGGGTGTACCCAAAGCCCGGCTGCTTGAAGGGGAAAGAGGTAGGCTGGGCGGCAGTTAGTAAGAGAAGGCATGACACCAAGTGAATGTATGGCCCAGTGGCCTGGCACCATGGCCATTTGTATGGTTGGCGTTCTGGAGCTGGACAGAAGGGCTTGAAAATGGGGCATGAGATCTATGACTCAATATTATCAGGAAGGTGTCCTCTGTTCTTAAACCAACGGTCAATACACAGGCTTGTGATTCCTGTCTGCTTCTACACCTGGCCCTGGCTCTGCTGGCCACACAGCAGAACGGGCAGTTAAGTCTTCTTAAAGGACTGTTCTTTGAGGCTTGGCCCTTGTGGAACATCGTCTAAAAGCGTGGTCCACATAAATCCTCCAATCCCTGTTTGCACATGCGGCTTCCCTCATTCAAAGGAGTTATTTTCCCCTCTCGTTGAATCTGGGCTAGCCCACAGCTTGCCTTGACTGATAGAATACCATGTCAGTGACATTACGTGACTTCTGAGCCTAGGCCTTAAGAGGCCTTGCAAACTGCCATGGAAATAAGCTCACATTCTGAATGATGTGAGACCACGAGGACAGAAAGAGAGCCCAACCTTCCAGCTGTCCCCAGCAATGCCCAGACAGGTGGCTAAGGCCATCTTGGACCTTCCAGCCCAGGGCAATCCAGCTGCCAACTGTATGCAGCCAGAGAAGTAGCTCAGGCAAGATGATCAAAAAATGCCCAACTGGCCCAAAGAATGAAGAGAAATAACAGATTGTTGTTGTTGTTGAAGTTACTAAGTTTGGGGATGGCTTGTTATACAGCAGTAGCTAACTGATACAGCCATTCTCATCAAGACAAGTATCTCTGGGTCTAGTATCTGAGCTCTCCCCATGAACCTTCATGGGCATAAGCAATGGGTTACAAGGCCCATGTCTTGAGCATCCAAATGCCATGGATAGATGTCACCTATTTCCACCTAGTCAGCAATACTGGCTGCAAACAAGTAAATAAAGAGCAGCAATCCTAGTGTCTAAGACCTGGGCCCCAATACTGAGTTGCTCAGTATAAAAAGTCACTTCCTTCCACTTTCTGCTCCATAATGATTGGGAATAATACTGGGATAAGTGGGAAAGTTCAGAGAAAGTTAGCTTCTGCCTCTGGGACTTTCCAAGATAAATAACTATACCTGTAACTGAAAGGACAGAAAAGAAAATTCTAAATATTCTTATTAAGCCAGCTCAGACCCAGGCCTGGTCGTAGAGACACTAGGTTACCCTGAGAATGCTTTCATTGCAGGAGTCTTTTCAACCCTTCACCTTCTAGACGTCACACGTAGCTGGTGGCACTGCAAAATAAGCCGTCTCTGAAAGAACTTCCTATCTAACCTAGGGAACAAACACGTAAACAAATACATGTGATTCACTGTTATGAATCATAAAGCAGGAAGAACGCTGGCATGGATCTCAGTAAGATGAGAAAGTAACAGATTTTTCCTTTGTTTGTTTGAACACACAAGGATCTATGCACACAAATGAATACCTTTTGTCCGTTTCACCTTAAGAAGCAATCCTTTTTTCAGTAATTCTGCCCTTTCCTAATTCCTCTTCCAGGAACGACATCAAATAACAACCTGACAAGCAAACGCCTCACTACTTTATACCAAGAGAACAATGCGGTACCATCCTGCTGGCCCTTTCACCAAATGTGGTAATGAAGGACTTCTTTGCTCTTTCATGAAAAAACAAAAAAACTCCTTTTTCAAATAATGAGGCCCTGCCACCTTTGAGGAAAAAAATACATAAGCTTCTGAAGGCAATTCAAATCCAACAGCTGTGTCTGCATTGTTAGAATGTAAGGCCTACCAGGCCGACTACTTAGAGCGGGCAATTCTCACTAAATATCATACAGGTTCTCTGGGGTGGCGTGGGGTGTCTGTCTAATTGCTTCAGTCTATAGATAAAACTCTGATGCTTATAATTCTACTTCAGGTGTGACTTCATCTTTCTAACTTGCAACGCAAGCCCTCGAGGTCACACTGTCTTCCCAGGCCATAAAGGCCTTAAGAACAGGGAGGCCATGGGCATTGGAGGGAGTCTGGGATGCTCTACACCAGGGTCCTCGTCAAAGTCTTTAATGAGGCACATAGTGTGGAATGTTCCAAATGCTTTAAAAGGAAGCTCAGGTCAGTGTAAAAGGAGGCCCATTACAGTTCCCTCCTTGCCTTAATGTCAAGTTCTTTTAACCTGTAATAAAGAGATAATGTGGACTTCCCTGGTGGCGCAGTGGTTAAGAATCTGTCTGCTAATGCAGGGGACACGGGTTCGATCCCTGATCAAGGAAGATCCCACATGCCACGGAGCAACTAAGCCCGTGCGCCACAACTACTGAGCCTGTGCTCTAGAGCCCGCAAGCCACAACTACTGAGCCCGCGTGCCACAACTACTGAAGCCCGCGTGCCTAGAGTCCGTGGTCCGCAAGAAGAGAAGCCACCGCAATGAAAAGCCAGCGCACCACAACAAAGAGTAGCCCCTTGCTCACCGCAACTAGAGGAAGCCCGCGCGCAGCAACGAAGACCCAACGCAGCCAAAAATAAATAAATAAAATAAATAAATTTATTTTTAAAAAAAGAGAGACAATGTGACTAAGGCCTGGGGACACTGGCTGTACCCCAGCTTCAGTGCCCAGCCCACCTCCCCATCTTCCCGGCACTGTCTGTTCCACAGCCAGACCTGGGAGCTGCCCCAAGGTAAGCTTCCCGGGCACAGACTTTGTTTGTCTAACCAAATAGGGTGCCAGTAACACCTGTAGTCCTACCTGTGTACCTCTGATTAACCTTATCCAGGTCCAGGGCTTAGGTATGACTACCACCCAAGCAACAACCCCTACAGCTTTGGGGTCAAACATCCAATAAGGAACTGGGAACATAGAGGTTGGTGGGGGAAGGGTGGATGAAGGTATCTGACCCACTCAAAGGTTCTGCTGGTTTATGGTGTTACTGGAGATTTTTAAGACTTCACAGATACAGAGAACAGACTTGTTGCTAAGGGAAAGGGGTGGTGGGGAAGGGAAGGATTGGGAGTTTGGGATTAGCAGATGCAAACTATTCTAATATATATAGAATGGATAAACAACAAGGTCCTACTGTATAGCACGGGGAACTATATTCAGTATGCTGTGATAAACCATAATGGAGGGACTTCCCTGGCAGTCCAGTGAATTGGACTCTGTGCTTCCAAGGCAGGGGGCACAGGTTCGATCCCTGGTCAGGGAACTAAGGTCCCTCATGCTGCAGAGCGTGGCCAAAAAAGAAAAAAAAAAAAAAACCCTAATGGAAAAGAATATGAAAAGGAATATATATGTATAACTGAATCACTTCGTTGTACAGTGAAATTAACACATTGTAAATCAACTATACTTCAATAAAATTTAAAAAAAAACAACCCACAAGACTCCACAGACTCAAATATTCATCTGTGACACTCCCTGAAGTAAATTTCTCTTAAGTTCTCCAGATACCTAACTTCAGATCAGTGACTCAGCCTGTGTAGGGTTAATGACCATGGAAAGCAAAGTGAGTCACACGCATGGAGATGGCTCAGGTCACCTGCTCTCATTCTGCCCCAGGGACAGACACTGCAGTGCTCTTCCCAGCAAGAGTGACCAGCAGACACTTTACTCCAGTAGCTCCTGACACTTCCCACCCAGGAAGACTCTGTCAAAAGCCTGGCTCTCCAGACCCTGGTTTAAAGATGGATGCCAAACCCAACCTCAAGAGAAGTTTACCTGGATAGAAGGATTGCTTTTGGTCAGACCGCGGAGGACTGAAACGGTGAGGGCTGTCCCATTCCACTAATTCCTGGGTACTCGGAGTGTGGTACTTACACCAATCACTGGGAGCTAGTTAGATGACCCAGCAGTCCCACTACTGGGCATATACCCTGAGAAAACCATAATTTAAAAAGAGTCATGTACCAAAATGTTCATTGCAGCTCTATTTACAATAGCCCGGAGATGGAAACAACCTAAGTGTCCATCATGGGATGAATGGATAAAGAAGATGTGGCACATATATACAATGGAGTAGTACTCAGCCATAAAAAGAAATGAAATTGAGCTATTTGTAATGAGGTGGATAGACCTAGAGTCTGTCATACAGAGTGAAGTAAGTCAGAAGGAGAAAGACAAATACCATATGCTAACACATATATATGGAATTTAAGAAAAAAAATGTCATGAAGAACCTAGGGGTAAAACAGGAATAAAGACACAGACCTACTAGAGCATGGACTTGAGGATATGGGGAGGGGGAAGGGTGAGCTGTGACAAAGCGAGAGAGAGGCATGGACATATATACACTACCAAACGTAAGGTAGATAGCTAGTGGGAAGCAGCCGCATGGCACAGGGAGATCAGCTCGGTGCTTTGTGACCGCCTGGAGGGGTGGGATAGGGAGGGTGGGAGGGAGGGAGACGCAAGAGGGAGGAGATATGGGAACATATGTATATGTATAACTGATTCACTTTGTTATAAAGCAGAAACTAACACACCATTGTAAAGCAATTATATTCCAATAAAGATGTAAAAAAAAAAAAAAGAAAAAGAAATGCAGAATCTTAGGCCCCACCGCAAACCTACAGAATCAGAATCTGCATTGAAATGAGGTCCCCACGTAATTCGTATGCACATCGAAGACTGAGAAACAGCACTCCAGACTGAAGCAGAAGAGGGCCAGGAATGACCTTTTCTCATTAGGTCAAGCTCCTCTGCCCTGGGCAAAGGGGCGGCAAAGGCTTGGGCTGACGTGGGCTTTGGAGGAAGACTCCACGACTTGGCTGAGGCAGAGACAAGCCTGGATCCTCCAGGTTACGGGCTGTGAGCTGTGCCTCCCCGGCTGGACACCCCAGACAAGAAAGACCTGGCTTTAGGCTCCAGGCACTGCTAGCTTCCTTCCTGTTGGCCTCAGAAACGAAGTTACACTCTGATGCCCCTTCTTCTCTCTCTCAACTGAAGACCTTCAAAAGGAGGTAGATTGGCTGAGGTCTGCCCCAAAGCCCTATTTCCCAGTGCAAAGTGAGAAGGGGCAGCTCCCTATCAACGGCACCCCTGGCTATTGCTTCCAATCCGACCCACCCCATCTAGCAACAAAGCTGCAAAATCGGGCCACCTGAGCCTCAGGCCTGCCTCAGTGCCCACCCCGAACAGATCAAGCACAGGTTCACACCCTCACTTGAAGGAGCCCCAAAACTGTCCAGAAAAGTCCCGGTAGACACATCATGACACAGAAAAAGCAGAACAGCGTGGACTATATAAGTTCCAGCATGGAAAGAGAATTTGAGTCAAAGAGTGGTAGGAAGGGTCGCTGGGAACTTTTCCCTGGATCATTTTTAATATATGAGGCAGCATTTCTCCCCTCTATGCTTGGCTGCTATTCCTTCTTCAATCTGTGGAAACGGTGTGACACTGCACAGTGGGCACGTATTTGGGGCCTCAGTGCCGCGTTCCATAGAATACGGCGGCACCGTTGTACAAGAACGTCTAAGATCGCTAACAGCTCTAACATTGTATGTTTTGGATCAAACAGCTCCGGACCTCGGATCTGGCTGTGCTCGCTGGTGGCGGGACAGCTGCCTGAGAAAATAAGCATGTGGCCCTGACGCTGGCAGGCGACGAGGCTGCAGCCCCGTCAGCGCGCGTCCGTCCCCACCCGTGGGTCTCAGCGGAGCGCCAGAATCTGCGGCGGTTTTCTAGTAGTTTGGGAAGGAGCGGTGGAAGAGGGTGGAAGAGGAGGGGGGAAGGGCAGAAGCGGGTGAGAACAGCGCGAGGACGAGAGGGAAGTGGTGAGCACGAGGGTTTCATCATGCAAACGCGCGGGCAGGTTTCATCAGCGCCCGTGCGCCGGGACTCCGGGGCTGGGAGGGAACGCCAGGCTCCCGAGGGCAGCCCAAGGCGGGCCCCCACCCGCGCCAGCTCAGCTTCCTCTTCCTCATCCATTCTCAGGGAGGTCACACGGTTCCCTCCCCTCCCCCCCCGGGCAGAAGAACGTGTTTTTCTGCACGGCGCTGCCCGCGGCCCCAGGTCCCTTCGCTGAGAAGCACACGCGTAAAAGGGCGATCTGCCACCCGTGTCGTCGAGGCACTGCTGGAGCAGGCGAGCACCTTCAGCCCAAAGCTGGGGGTGCCTCGGGAAGGAAAAAGGTCTCCGCAAGAGGCAGTGACGCCAACAACCTATTCCATAAAAACCCCAGGCCCGGCCTCTTCTTGGTTCGTGGGTCACCCTGACCCCACCCTATTCCGCCTCAGAACTGCCCCCAGCACCCACAACGGGCAGCACACCTTGGCATGTGGCAGTCCTGGAAGCGTGCGTTTGTTTGGGTGAGAGGACTCAGCTGTCTCTCCCAGAAAGCAGGAAACTAATGTGGTGGCATTTGCAGCCGCGGCTCTGGAGTTCGCACCCAGAGGGCGGGCTATGGAAGACGGCCCCCCGTGCGCTCCCTGTGGCCTCCTCCGTGACCCTCACCGCCTCCCTGATGCCCCGTATCCGTTCTTCCCAGCCGCCGCGCCCCGGAGCCAGGTCGCCACGTCCAGTTGGCGGTTCCCGAGCCCTCGAGCTCTGCCCAGTCCGTTCTCCACACCGCCCGCACCCAGAGCGGGCGCGCGGCGACCCCCGAGCCCGTGCCTACCTCCCGGGGTGGTACTGAAGAGCGTGCCGCCGGGGGTGGTGCTGTAGTCCCCGGGCGGCAGGTGCACTCCGTCGCTGAGGACCACCCGGCGAGTGGCGGGGATGGCCCGGCTTGGGGTCTGGCTGCAGCTGCTGCCGCTGGACATGGTCTCCCGAGCGCTCCGCCAGCAGCTGGAGCGGGGCCCTCACACCCCTCTGGCCTCGTTCAGTCTCGCTCGGGCCCGCCCCGCCCGAGACCGCCCCTTCCGCCTCTCGGGGTGACGCCCCCTGGGATTTGTAGTTCCTCCCGCGCCGCCGCCACGCCCACCTCCTCCCGGGCCGAGTGCTCTGCTGTTCCTCCCCCGCGCTGGGTCTGAGGCCTCTTACCCCCCCGCTCCAGCGCGCCGAAGCCTGCGCCCCGCCCCTGTTCCTTTCGGGTACCTCGCGGTCACACCCCATTCCTTTCGGGTCCCCAGTGGCCACGCCCCTGTTCCTTTCGGGTCCCCAGCTGACACGCCGGCAGGGACGGGTCGGTTGGGGTTGGTGGTCGGGAAGCTTGCCTACGTTAATGCCTTGCTGGGTTGGGGGAGCGTCTCAGGCTGTGCGGGGATTCTAGCCCATCCGGCCCCCTGTGGGAAGGCTAGTTTCAATACTGGGACATCAGGCCTGAAGGTCCCCTCAACCCTCCCTGTTTCGTGCTCTAGTTCCTCAGATGAGAAAGTGGGGATTGGTTGGTTGGTCATTCATCGGTTTATTGAACATTCGTGATATGGCAGGCGTGGAAGAAAGCGCCAAGAATGCACATTTCTTGCCCTGGAGGCTGTGGGAGAAGGACATGGGGACAAACCATCCAGCTGGGTGACGACGAGGGGTAAACCTGAAGCGAGGTGGGGCTTTGAGAGACTGGACCTCGGTGGGGCGGGTGTGTGGGGAGGGGTAAGAGTCGGTCAGAGAAGGTGCCTTACACCCTTTGAGTTGGGTCCGTCCCCCCCGACGCTGCCTGACGTTTAGTAGGTGCTTCTTGAATGAACGAAGGAAGGAACGAATCCTCAAGGAGATCCCCAAGTGGAGGACAGAAAAGCCTGTGGTGGCCACCTCTTGGAAGGGAAAAGGAGAGAGAAAAGGTTAAAAGGGAAATTAGGGCTGGATTGTGAAGGGTCTTTTATTATGCATTTCTTTTTTTTTAATAAATATTTTATTTATTTATTATTTTTGGCTGCGTTGGATCTTGGTTGCTGTGCGCGGGCTTTCTCTAGTTGCGGCGAGCGGGGGCTACTCTTCATTGTGGTGCGCGGGCTTCTCACTTCGATGGCTTCTCTTGCTGTGGAGCACGGGTTCTAGGCGCACGGGCTTCAGTAGTTGTGGCACATGGGCTCAGTAGTTGTGGCACACGGGCTTAGTTGCTCCGCGGCATGTGGGATCTTCCCGGACCAGGGCCCAAACCCGTGTCCCCTGCATTGGCAGGCGGATTCTTAACCACTGCGCCACCAGGGAAGCCCGTGGAGGGTCTTTTAAATCATGACAGGGTGTGCAGACCTTGTCTCAAGAGCAGGAGATATCAGACATCTTTTAAGCTGGGGAGTGACACGATGTTCTTTTTATAATGGACTATAGGAGGGTGAGGCCCAAGGTAGGAAGTCTGGTTGGGTTTGGTCACTGCTGAGCTAAACCCTAGGCCTATGCTGTCCAACTTGGTAGCCAGTGGCCACAAGTGCCCACTGAGCACTTGGAGTTTGGTTAGTCCACAATCACAAATACACACTGGATTTCAAAGACTTAGTATGAAAAAATAATGTCATATATCTCAATAATTTGTTTTGTACTAATTACATGATGAAATAATATTTTGAATATATCGGGCTAAGTAAAATCTATTATTAAAATTAACTTCACCTGCTTTTTATTTTTTTTGATGGGACTACAAGAAATATATATGTATATATATACACACACACACATATATATATGGCTCATAGTATGTTTCTATTGGACAGTGCTGCTGTAGAATGAGGTGGTATGAAAGCAATACTAAAGATCTCAAGGGCTTCCCTGGTGGTGCAGTGGTTGAGAGTCCGCCTGCCGTTGCAGGGGACGTGGGTTCGTGCCCCGGTCCGGGAGGATCCCACATGCCGCGGAGCGGCTGGGCCCGTGAGCCATGGCCGCTGAGCCTGCGCGTCCGGAGCCTGCGCTCCGCAACGGGAGGGGCCACAGCAGTGAGAGGCCCGCGTACCGCAAGATCTCAAAACTGTCCTCCCAGAAAACTGTGGAATCATCAAATGTTAGCTCTGGTCAGTACTTTATAGGTCATCCAGGACAATAGTTATCTCCATCTTATTAAAAAACAAAACAAACCAACCAACAAACAAAAAACAAAGGCCCAGAGAGGAACGGGAGGGTTTGCTTAAGATCACGCAGCTGTGAAATGCCTGAGGCAGGACCAGGACCCAGTCTTGCCTCCCTTCCAGGCCAGCCCTGTTCTCACCACACAAGAAAACAAAGTGGCCCATCCCCCTCCCTGGGGTGGGACTGTTTTGAAAAGGTTTGTTTTGTTCCTTATCAGACCTGCATGTTTGGTTAGAGCAGAGTTTCTAGGGAAGAGGCCTGCTTAGAAAACTCCACACTCACAATGGCCTGAGCAAGAGGGCTGCCAAGGGCTGCTGCGGGGAGTCTGAGGACTGCAGGGGAGCCACAGGGCGGGGCCGTGGATATGGGAAGAATACTAGCCTGGGCCCGGTGCTGCCACCACAGAACTCTTTAGTCCTGGACCAGACTGAAGGGCTATTTCCTTCTCTGGGCCTTTTTCTCAGCATCTTTGTTTCAGCATCTATCAGATGAGGGGGGTGTGTTTGAACATCTCTGAGGACCCTGAGCATTGACATTTTATGTCTTTGACAAACTGCTGAATTCTGTTTCCTGCCCAGACATTTCACCTATGGTGATTTCTGCCTCTTTACGGAGCAGGGACTCATTCATAGGAAGCCTTGTAATCAAGTATCAGCTCCTACGGGCAGGGACCGTGGGTTTACTCTCACTCTTGACAAAGGCCACTGGAATACTTTTGGGTGCTTCTACTAAGAGCCAAACTTACTTATATCTGTCTTCCCTTCGAGAAAGGGAAGGTCAAAAGAAAGAAAACAGAGTGAGCCAAGGATTGTTTAAGGAGGACATGGCGGGTAGGACAGTTTCCATCCCACCTTACTCTACTTGACCTGTAGATGGGGAGGGGCAAGGGTCCCATCTTATCAGTTGAAGGAAGTGGAATTTCTCTGAGTAGCAAGCAGGCACACAGGCCCAGTCCTTGCAGTATGAAATGCTCTGTGAGGTTAACAGATAATATCAGGGGAAATTAAGAACAGCCCTAAGTGGGCACCGACCCTCCCTGGAGTCCATCTCAACAAGGCTGTGCCGAGCTGGACCAGGGTGAGGAAGCAGTGCTGGGAGAGGGTCCTGGGAGTGGCTACCTGGGGAGGATGGAGCAGGGGCCACAAGAGGAATCGGGGAGGAATCACACTCCAGTGGAAGCCAGGGAGTGTAGGGGAGGCAGTGAGAGAGAAGTGAGCTGGTGTGTTTGTTTGTTTGAATCCATTCCTGTTATTTGATGCTGGAAATCCTCCTGGTTCAGCACTGGGACTCCTTCCTATTAGCTGGTGTGTCCTGTTGCCACCCCCCCCAGTGGTCTTTGGAGGTTACTGTGCTTTCTTGTACAATAAGGGATTCTGGGCTCCTCTTCTATACTTACCACCCCAGACGTAGATGCAGCCTTTCTTCATGGAGCTGTGGTTCCCATTCCAGACACATCTGTAGCATCATTGCCTGGGGACTCTGTGAGTGGTTCCGTGGCCCTTGTCCATCGTGATCCTCGCTGGCCATCTGTCTCCTCATACTATCTCTCTCCTATTTCATCTTTGGATGGCCCTGCTTGCAAACCCAAGCTGATGGCTGACTGACGCACACCTTCATGCCGTGTCTCCGGGCCCCCCAGCATTCAGCCCTTTTGTGCACTCGTGACTCTTAGCGCTGCTTTGCCTCCGATAAACCCAACGGCAAGGCTACTTCTTACGCTAAGAGCTCTTTCTTTTCAACGATCCTCTGTTATCCTCTAGTCAGTGGAGAATCTCCCTGTTTTCTTTAGTATACTTTTTTTTTTTTTTGGCCACACCGTGTGGCATGCAGGAGCTTAGTTCCCCAACCAGGGATCCAACTCATGCCCCCTGCAGTGGAAGCGTGGAGTCTTAACCACTGGACCGCCACAGAAGTCCTGCCTATTTTCTTTAATGTCTTCTTTTTTTGGTACCTTTGGACCTCCTTCACCCATTTCCCCTAATCCCCACCCCCTGCCTCTGACACCACCAATCTGTACTCTCTGTATCTATGAGCTTGTTTGTTTTTAAACAGCTCTTTTGTAAATGGTTGAATCTCCATCTGGGGCAGGAAGGTTAGGAATCACTTGTCGTATAAGAGGGCACAAGAGCCTCTGAAGAACACAGGGCCATGGTGACAGGACACAAGAGCTGACGTGAAGGATTCCCAATGATGAATTTAAAGTTTTAGTGTCGTTTTGGGGCTCAGAGTTCGCAAGAAAGGTTTTAATGGCTCAGAGCAGGGTCTACAACCTTTACCTGGACTTCAAGAACAGATTGTTGGGCTTAATTCCTTGGGAATCGTCATCTTCCCACCGTGGGACCAATGCAAGGGTGCTGGAGGGGGGTGGGTGTGTTGACCTCTAGGCAGGGCGGTTTGCCTGGGGGGCCCTCCTACAGATGACCCTGGGTGTGTCCACCTGAGATGGGGCCTCACAGGCTTAGAAGGTATTGTGTGTTGGCCAGGAGAGCAGAACAGCTGAGAGGTTTTGGTGGCAACTGAGGAAGGGTGGCACTGCGGTCACCAGGGGCCAGCGGGAGTCCAGATCCTTGGCCCTAACCAGCCTTCAGGGACGTGTCCCTCAGGGTCACTTAAGTCAGGTAATTTGAGGAGAGTTTAGTAAAGGGATGATCTACAAAGTTGAGGGCAGGAGGTTGGAAAACCAAAAGGGAAATCGTGGTGCCTGGGGCCAGAATTGGGCCTGAAGGAGTGAGGAAGGTGTTTACTGGAATCCAGAGACAGAGAGAGACAGAGAGAGACAGAGAGAGACAGAGAGGGAAAGGCCTCACAGGAGCTGTCACCTGCCATCCTGGCTGGGCACAGGGAAAGAGCTGGAAGGTAGAAACTCACCCTCACTGGCCTCCTGCCCTCGGCTCTGCTGCCAGGCTCCTTGATGGCCCAGTCCAGCCAGAAGACAGAGGACAAGGGGGCCCATGGATGCTGCCCTGTGGGCCAACCTCCTGGGGCACCAAGCAGGGGCAACAGAAGATTCCAGCACAGCAAGTAGAGGGGAAATTGGGAGGCGTGTGTGTGGAGCAGTCCTGAGCAAGTGCGTGAGTTTGTGTGTGTGTGTGTGTGTGTGTGTTGAACCTCACAGTGCACTCTTCTTGCTTTGGGGTGAGAGCAGTGACCTGTGTCCCCAGTCCCCTTGAGACAGGAGGGAAGGGGGCAGGGCACAACCTTTAAAAGAATAACATAGCTCGAGGACATGGCCTAAACTGATTAGCACCAAATGGTCCAAGCCTTGAGCCTCAGTGTATGCTCACTGTAACACATCAGCATGCTAAATGACACACCCACAGGAGCCATGACAGTTCCAAGGCCAACCATAAAAAGTGGGCTGTGGCCCAATTTCTGGAAATCCCCGCCCCTTCCCCAAAATAGCTGGAATACTCTTCCCACTCATTGGCCTACGAAATGACTCACTCCTATAAAAACTGACAACCCCAGGGGCTTCCCTGGTGGTGCAGTGGTGGAGAATCTGCCTGCCAATGCAGGGGACACGGGTTCGAGCCATGGTCTGTGAAGATCCCACATGCCGCGGAGCAACTAAGCCCGTGCGCCACAGCTACCGAGCCTGCGCGACTGGAGCCTGTGCTCCGCAACAAGAGAAGGCCACAACAGTGAGAGGCCCGTGCACCGCGATGAAGAGTGGCCCCCGCTCGCCACAAGTAGAGAAAGCCCTCGCACAGAAACGAAGACCCAACACAGCCAAAAATAAATAAATAAATAAATTTATTTAAAAAAAAACAAAAAAAAAAACTGACAACCCCATACCATGGGGCCTTCTAGGTGGCCCACACTCTGTCTCTGGAGTGTGTTTCTCTCTAAATAAATCCAATCCTTACCTATCACTTTGTCTCTCACTGAATTCTTTCTGCGACGAGACATCAAGAACCTGAGCTTCATTAAGTCCTGAGACCAGGTGTGTGATCTCAGTTAAAAGAGCATGGATTCGGGCTTCCCTGGTGGCTCAGTGGTTGAGAGTCCGCCTGCCGATGCTGGGGACATGGGTTCGTGCCCCGGTCTGGGAAGATCCCACATGCCGCGGAGCGGCTGGGCCCGTGAGCCATGTCCGCTGAGCCTGCGCGTCCGGAGCCTGTGCTCCGCAACGGGAGAGGCCACAACAGTGAGAGGCCCGCGTACCGCAAAAAAAAAGAGCGTGGGTTCAAGTCCCAATCTGAGTTGCACGTTTTCACCCTTATGCTCAAGATCCTCAGTCCCCAAATGTTCTCCCCCACCCCCAAATATCTCCTCCACTCACAGGTTGATGCCTGAAATCCCCTGTTTTAAAAAAGCTTTCTGCCCTTAGCTAAAGGTTCTGCTAACTGTAAAGTGACGTTCACATTCATGACACCACAAGCAAGGAGGAAAGGAAACGGACACTTCCTGTGCTCTGTGCCCGACCTGCATGTGAGAGGTCTGACATTGACAAGACTGATAAATGGCCCCAGGACCTTGTAGGACAAGTATAACAAGTATTCCTAATTCACACATGGGGCTTGGGGGGGGGCGGGTAGGGGTTTAGCCTGCCCATGCCACAGCTCACATTTAGATATTTTTATAACCTACTTGGTCCAAAGCCCATACATTTCATCACCACCCCTGTGATTCCCAAACCTCAGAGTGCTTCAGATGAGCCGAGAAGCTTATGAAATAGGTGGGATCTTTATCTGGGAGCTGGTCTTGATGTGAGGAGAGGGGGAAGCCGTCCCAAAGCACAGAAAGGATACAGTGGAGGCAAGGGTGGTGTCCAACACCACAGACTGGGCGACATAAACAACAGACATTGATTTCTCAGTTCCGGAGACTTGCGAGTCCAAGATCAAGGTGCTGGAAGATATGGTTCCTGGTGAGACCCCTCTTCCTGGTTTGCAGACAGTGCCTTCTCAGTCTGTCCTCACACGGTGGTGGGGAGAGAGAACTCTGGTCACTCCTCTCTTTTTATAAGGACACCAATCCCATGATGGGAGAGGAGCCCACCCTCATGACCCCATCTAAACCTAAGTCTAACCTCCCAAAAGCCCCCATCTCTAAATACCATCCCAGGACCTCCCTGGTGGTCCAGTAGTTAAGATTCTGCACTCCACCACAGGGGGCGCAGGTTTGATCCCTGGTTGAGCAACTAAGATGCTGCAGTGTGGCCAAAAAAAAAAAAAAAAACCAATAAAACCCCCAACCAACCCATTGCGGGGGTTACCATCATACAGGCATGAATCTGGGGCTAGACACAAATATTCAGTCCATAGCAGAAGGAACCTGGAAGATTTTTGCCAAGGGTGGGTCCACCCCGCCCTTCTGAGTGCTGACCGTGCCTTTCTTCAGCTCCCCAGGAAGGGCTGCAACGTAACTCCCTCTCTTTCCCCTCCCCTGACTCCAGCTGAACCCCAGCTTTCAGTCTCCAGCCTCACTGGATCCCACAGAAAGCAGTGCCTTCAGTAGCGACATCTTTGAACTCAAAGACGATGGCACAGTGTTAATTCCACGGGTTTTGTAAAGAAAACGTCCCGGGTTCACAATCCACTTATGATCTACGTAACCTTTGCCAATCACGCTGAAATGCAATGTTCTCATCTGTGAAATGGAGGTAACACTATCTACCTGGGTTAAAACGTGTAGCACAACCTTTGGGACCTGGTGGGCTTCCAGTGAGTGTAAAGAGCTGTCTAGAAGCCCGCCTCCTGATTTCCCGGCCTGGGCTTCTGCCTGTGACTCTCCATTTCCTTTATTTGAGGCGCAAAATGTGACATTTATTAAGCGTCCCGGGGCTGGGGGCCTTGCACTGCCCATAGATGGCAGGCCATCCTGACCTCGGGGTCAGTGGGTTGGCTCGTACACACGAGAAAACGTTCAGACGAATAAAAAGGAAAGGAAGACATAAGGGGTGATGGGAGGGGGTGGCGGGGTTTACTCTTCTGAAGCCACCCCAGAGCGTGGGAAGCGCTAGGGGAACCCCAAGAGCTTCCCCGCCTTTGTTCCCCAGCCTCTTGGCTGCTGGGCTGGCGCGCCCTCTAGTGGTCCTCCCGCTGCAAACATTTCTTTTTAATTAGATCAGTTCCTTTGACAGTCTGTCCTTGAGGCCACTCAGCAAATTTTTGCTGAGAGACTTCTTTGCCGGGGAATATTCTAGGCATTGGAGATATACCAATAAACAAAACAAAACAAACCCCTGCAGTGTTCTTTCTCTAAACTAACTCTATAGCTGGTTAGTAACTTCCATCTGGATCCCTGAAGTCTGTTATTTTTTCCTTCTTTTGTATTGCCAAAGGTGAATTTTTAAAAACTAGCATGCGTAGACCACCAAATAAAATGAAACCAGAGCATCGTGTAATATTGGTGCAAATTTGAGGAGTGAGGTTTTTAGCTCAATTTTAAGTGACTTGTCATATCTTAGTGCTTTTTCTTTTGTTATAGATTACGATTCTGGTTTTCCCCTGCTTTTTATGTTTGCTCATGAGTGTATTTACAAAGAGAGGTTCCTCTAGATCTGCACTATCCACATATTCTATTTAAATTAAATTAATTACAATTTAATAAGATTAAAAATGTAGTTTCTTACTTGCACTACTCACATTTCCTGTGTTTACTACCCACATGTGACTGGTGGCTATCTTGTTGGAAAGCACAGATATATAATATATAATATTTCCATTGTGGAAGGTTCCACTGGACAACGCTGTTGCAGTGATGGGGATTCGGCTGTAGGAATGTCGAGTTATGTTAATGTGAAGGTGTAATCCCTCCACTCCTTCCTTCTGTCTTCTTACCTGCAGTTTGGACAGTGGCCTCTGGCTGCAGGGAGCCAGAGGGATGTGAGCTGGAAGATTTAACTTCCTACTGTTTGCTGACCCTTAGGAGATGTGCCCACCTTCTGTGTTCCTCCTTTTTTAAAAAAATTTTATTTATTTATTACAAAATTTTTTTTTGCCTGCGCCGCACAACTTGCAGGATCTTACTTCCCCAACCAAGGATTGAACCCCTGCCACTGCAGTGAAAGGGCTGAGTCCTAACCACTGGATTACCAGGGATTTCCTCTGTTCCTCTTTGGTCCAAGTACACATCAGACCAACAGAGGGAGCAGGTTCCCAGGCTGATCAGCCCTGTGGTTGCTTCTTTGTTGGGAGACTTCAGTTGCCAAAGCTTTGTCTCTCTGCCCACTTGGTCTTGGGTTGCCAGCTCTGCTCTTGACCTCTGCCCTTTCTGGTTCTAATTATGGGCTAGAAGGGACTTGGGGAACCCTCTTATCAAGCCCTTGTGCACAGGGAAGACTTTGATCTCCTCCTATAAAAGAGCAAGTGGGCAATGAATGCCAGGGTGTCTGAAAGTTGAAAGTTTCCACTTCTTGAGCCATTACCATTAACTTAGGAGCAGAGGTAGCTGGACTGAGCATCCTGGTCCACGGGCTCTTCCCATTTCTTCTGCTAAAGTGCTCTGCGACTTTGGGCAAGTTATTCTCTCAGCCCAAGCCTCAGTGTCTTCATATGTAGTGAGGGATGTGGGACTTGATGATTGCCAAGGTCTGCTGAAATTCTAGAGTTTGTAACTTGGCCAACGCCTTTGTGACTCCAGTGCACAAAGAAGTTATGATCAAGATAAAGCAGATTCCCTTCCCAAAAAGTAATCTCCTGGCTCAGATGGTTTCACTCCAGTTTCAAACACCTAAAGAAGAATAAGCAGCAATTTTGCACAAACTCTTCCAGAAAATAGAGGAGGGAACACTTCCCAACTCATTGTTAGGCCAGTATTATCTTGATATGAAAACCAGATAAAGACGGTACTAAAAAAAACTATAAACAAATATCTCTCATGAGCTATAGCAAATTGAATCCATTGTTCTAAAATAATTATAAATATCAGAAGAATTATATACTATGACCAAGTAGGATTTATTCCACATATATAGTCTGATTCAATATTCAGAATTCCACGATATCAAGTGGTCAATAAAGTTTAGATTAAAAATAATGTCCAGGGACTTCCCTGGTGGTCCACTGGCTAAGACTCCACACTCCCAATGCAGGGGACCTGGGTTTGATCCCTGGTCAGGGAACTAGATCCCACATTCCACAGCTAAGAGTTCGCATGCCTGCCACTACTAAAAAAAGATCCCACGTGCCGCAAGTAAAAAGAAAAAAAAAAGATCCTGCATGCCACAACTAAAAGACCCACGTGCTGAAACTGAAGATCCCGCATGCCGCAATGGAGATCCCGCATGTGGCAACGAAGATCCCGCATGGAACTAAGACCCAGTGCAGCCAAATAAATAAATAAATATTTTTTTAAATGTCCATCATAGCAACAGGTTAATTAGAAAAATCATAATCTTATCAACTAGTACAGAAAAGGCATCTGACAAAATCCAACACCTATTTATGATTAAAAATTCTCAGCAAGTTAGGAAGAGAGTGGAACTACCTCAGTTTGATAAAGACATCTACAAAAAGTCTACAGCTAACATCATAGTTGATGGTGAAAGACTGAATGCTTTCCCCCTAAGACTGGGAACAAGGCAAGGATGCTTCCTCTCACTACTCTTATTCAATACAGTACTGGAAGTTCTAGCCACTGCAAAAAAAAAAAAAAAAGAAAAGAAAAAGAAATAAAAAGGCATACAGAGTGGAAAGAAAGAAAGAAAACTGTCCTTATTTGCAGATGTTATAATTGTGTATGCAGAAAATCCCAAAGACTCTACAAAAAAGCTCCTATAACTGCTATGTGAGTTCTGCAATGTCACAGGATACAAGATCGATGCACGAAACCAATCACATTTCTACATACTAAGAACAAACAGGCAGAAACTGTAAATGCTATACCATGTATAATTGTTACAAAGAAAATGAGACACCTAGTTACAAATTTAACAAAATATGTGTAGGATCTGTAGGCTGAAAATTACTAAATGCTGATAAAGTCAATCAAAGAAGACCTAAATAAATGGAGACATACATTGTGGTCATGGACTGGATGACTCAACATAGTAAATATGCCAATTCTTCCCAAATTCATGTATAGGTTTAATGTAATTCCTATCAAAATCCCAGCAGATATTCTGTAGACATAGATAAGCTTATTCTAACACTTAGATGAGAAAGCACAGGCCCTAACACGCCTAAACCAATCTTAAAAATAAATAAATTGGATATAAGATACTGTAGGAGACCAGGATGAAATAAAAGGAGGATCAAGTCCTGGCTAGCCCTTTCCTGAAAGTAGAGATGGAACCTCCTCCAAAAAGTCTTCCTGGATTAGCTCCTATACTTACTTAACTAGCCCCTGCATATACCCTACTTGAATTGTATCAAATTATTTTGCCTTCATTAATGTGAGAGTTGGTGAGTATTCCTATTTTTCAGCTGTGCATTCAATAATCTACAATACATGGGGTTTGGTGAGAGCAATATTGTGGCTTCTACCTTTTTGTATTTCTCACCAGGCCCAGGAAGGTGTTCCTGGGGTATTCAGTTATTTTGCAGAAAGAACAGACTAAGATGAATATTCTCATCCTGCTCTTCTCAGGGCTTCCTGGTCCCCACCAAGCATCTTGTCTCCACTGTGCATCAGGAACCAAGATCCCAGCTCAAGACCTCAGAGGCTTCATCACCTCCCAGCACCAGCTGCTGAGCCCATTACCCACAGCTGGGCAGGAAAAGCCCGAGGTCTCCTGAAAAGTGATGACATCAGGATAGCCCTCCTTCCCCCTCTGCCAAGCTCTGCTCTGGAGCCCCTGAGGCCACCAGGCCCCCCATCCTGCTGACATTTCCTCTTCTGGTACTCAATGGCTCATTAGGAGTGGAGGGCTTGGTTGGGGGCCAGGAGAAATGGGAACAGTGGAATGAAAGGCAGGAGCGTGGACCCTTTGGTTTCTAGGCTGGAAGCATTTGGAAGGGGCAGCATTTCATTTTTATATTGAGGAGGTGGAGGAGGTCATGGCAATACTACTTTGCAGAGACTTCCTTTCTGTAGCCTATAGAGAGGATTCCAGATGCTAGAAGTGGTTAAAAAGATGATCCCTCCATGGGCCCCATGGTGTTTCCCTGGCGATCACGGATGGTGTCTGAGTGCTTTTCCTCTTCCCTGGAAGCCCAGGAATCCCTTATTCCCATCACACCATCCTGGAATGCCTTCCTGGCTCCTGGGGCTGCTGCCTTTGGTCTTAAATAGTATCATGACATTGGAATCACTTCAATCTGGGGGGAGATGTGAGTCCAGGCATGTGAGTGGAAAGCAAGCCAAACCAAGCAAAGAGACTCAAGTAAGAAGTGAGCCCTGGGGGCTTCCCTGGTGGCGCAGTGGTTGAGAGTCCGCCTGCCGATGCAGGGGACGCCGGTTCGTGCCCCGGTCCGGGAAGATCCCACATGTCGCGGAGCGGCTGGACCCGTGAGCCATGGCCGCTGAGCCTGCGCGTCCGGAGCCTGTGCTCCGCGATGGGAGAGGCCGCAACAGTGAGAGGCCCGCGCACCGCAAAAAAAAAAAAAAAAGAAGAAGTGAGCCCTGGGCTTCCCTAGTGGCGCAGTGGTTAAGGATCCGCTTGCCAACGCGGGGGGCACGGGTTCGAGCCCTGGTCCGGGAAGATCCCCCATGCCGTGGAGCAACTAAGCCCGTGCACCACAACTACTGAGCCTGCACGCTAGAGCCCGCAAGCCACAACTACTGAGCCTGCGTGCTGCAGTTACTAAAGCCCACGCCCCTAGAGCCCGTGCTCCGCAACGAGAAGCCACCGCAATGAGAAGGCCACGCACTACAACGAAGCGTAGCCCCCAACCAGAAAACTAGTTTTCTCTAGTTCTCGCTGCAACTAGAGAAAGCCCGCGTGCAGCAATGAAGACCCAACACAGCCAAAAATAAAAATAAATAAATAAATAAATTTATTTTTTTAAAAAAAAAAAGGGTTTGCGGGACTCAGCTTCCTTCCTTTTTCCAGACGGGAAAGCTCCTCACTCCGTCTTAACTGGAGGGTCTCATATGCAAGACGTGGGTCTCCCCGTCGGAGGAGAAACTGTCCCCTTGTTTTGCTCCCTTTTCTTCCAAGCACCGGATACTCCTTGTTCAGTACCTGTTCCCGGTGAAAACTGTGGGCTGATGTGAGAGAAAGGCCAGAGACTGTGCAGCTTGAGTGCCAGACAGGCTCTAGCCTTGTTGGAGATTTCCTTCCCAGGGAGAGGGAGGGAAGAGACCACAGATGCAAGCAGCGTGGCGGATCTGCCCTCTTCCAGGCTTCCAATCGAAGAAACAGGCTGCACAGAAATCGGCGGAAGCAGTATCCAGGGGTGACTCGGAAGGCATGATCTGAGGGCTGGTGAGCACCCTCTCCTGCTCTCTCCCTCTCCCACCCTCCTGATCGCTCCCCGACCTCCCTGGGAGAGGGTGCCTTCCTGAACCCCAAGAAACTCTTGTCTGGGCTGCAGGTGGGCTGTGTGACCTTGTCCTGTCCCTGGGGAGCAGCCTCTCTAATAGTCAAGGATTTTAATCACTATTCAAAGAGATTAGAACATGGATTTCTCTTCCTACTGCAGGAGGGAAAGAAACATTTCTGATCCCCTCTTTCGTGGATGACCAGGAACAAGAGAAAAGGCACTGCGAGAAAATCCTAAGCGTCCACCCCTGTGTCTGCCTGAATAAGGCTCTTGTCCCCGGCCAGCTCTTAGGCACAAGAGGACCTTTTGGCTCCTGAAGATGGAGGTTCCTTCCCTGCCTCTCCTTCAAGCTCCTTGCCTTGGGAAACAGCAGATGTGTGGAGAGTAGCCATGGCATGTTGTAGAAGACAAGGAAAGTGCTAGGTTGGGGGCTTCTTTTCAGCTCTGGGGGCAGGGCGGTGGTCCTTTCCGAGCCCTGCCTCCCCTCCAGAGGACAGGCTGGCAGGTGGCACCGGCCGCAGACTGCCAGGGAGTGTGGGGGAGGCGCTTGGGAAGAGGACCCGGCTCCTCAGATGCCTGTACTCCTGCTGGGAATGAACCTTCACTGTGAGATTATGGTCCAACCTCAGTTTCCTCTCCGGACCTCAGCTTTTTAATTCTGTAGAATGTTGGTGTTGGATTTGATCTTTCAGACCCCTTTTAGCTCATCATTCTACCCTCCTGGACTAATTGCAACAAAAGGAGAAACAGCGAACACCAAGCCGGCTGTTCAGAGGCCACACCTACGCACAGCGTTTCAAGCACGGCATGGCATGGACGCTTACAGTGGAAGAAGAGAGACAGGATGAGAGGGGAAAGCTTGAACACACGTAGTCTTGGACAAAGTACAGGGCTCAGTCGCCTGAGCTAGGCTTCCTCCTACCCTGTCACATAAACAGGCACACAGCCACATGCACATGCGTGGACCCGGTCATGAGGCTCGGAGGACAGACCAGGAGCTAAAACCAACAAAGGAAGGAGAGCACACCCTGCTCCTAGAACTTCTGCCCACGGGGCAGGGCAGCTGCTGTCTCCTTCTGGCTCTGCTCACCCCATTTTCTAAATCACAGACCATCACACAGCTGGTCTCTGACGCAACAGGATGACCTGCATCCTTGGAGCCCTCAACACATAGACAACAGCAGCCTAGGGGCCTGAACTCGGCAGATTCAGAGGTCCGCATGCACAGTCTACCTCCAAGGGCACAGGACAAAGGTCATCTGGGGGCCCAGGGCCAGGGTAAAGCTCTCTCTGGGCCATGCACGCTTCTCTCCACAGCTGGATGACCTCTACAGACCGGACAGCCTAACTCCCTGGGGCCAGTCGTTTGGGTGATTTCCCAAAGCAGCGGGTCACTTGCCTCCCACCCCTCGCTGGCCATCAGAAGCGATGGCAAGAGGGTAAGTGGGTACATTGCCTGGAGAGGGAAATCTGGTAATACCTTTTAAATTTGTAAACTATATACCGCATGATATAGTGATTCTATTTACAGGAATTTATTCTACAAATATACTCACAGACGTGTGAAACGACATGATTACAAGTGATTCATTGCAACGTCATCTACTAGGCACGATGGGAAGTAAATTAGATGTCTATTAATAGCCGATCGGTTTCATAGATTATGGTATAGCCATACAATGGAATACTAAAAACGGCAGGCTTTTGTGCATTGGTATGGAAGCGTCACAGATATACATTGTTAAGGTAAGATAAGCAACGTTCAGGACAGTCGGTATATTTTACTACTATTTGGGTCGAAAAGAAACGACAAAGCCATATGTATTTGCATTGACCTGTTTGTATATAAAATATTACTGGAAGGATAAACAAGAGACTAATTAATGGTGGTTATCTGTTAGGGAGTTGAAAACCGGGCTGAAGGCAACTTTGTATTACACGCATTTTGTATATTTTGATGGCTGAATAACGTGGATGCATCACCTAGTCAAAAGAGAAAAGTAAGAAACACAAAAGCACGATAAAAAAGAGACCAGAGTGGTAAAGGATGGACCCCTTCTCCCTGTGGGCCCCAAGGTAGTCGGTGAGGTGGGGAGGCCAGACTGAGAAAGGTGGGATAGGGGATGGGCCAGAGCAAAGGAGGAAGCTCTCCAGGTGCTGGGCCACTGCTCTCTGCTGGCTCCTAAATGCCTCCACTAACAGGGGCCCTAATTCCTCTCCTCACAGTCTCCATCGGTTATGGGCCTCATCATTTCTCAAACGCAGGCACGCTCACGTGGTTTGGGAAATCTTGTCTTTTTTTGAAATGTAAACACTTTTACACACTTCCTCAGATTAACAAGGTCACCCCTAGCGCAACAGCAGCCTTTGAAGCCGCTTGACTTCCTGGCACCCCTCTCCCTTCCCCCCACCAACTCTGGCACCCTGGAAAAAACAAAAAACAAAAACCCCTGCTGCACGACATGGATTTGTTTTAGAGATTACTCTTGGAGAATCTTCTGTCACCCCTTTGCGGTAACTGGCAACACTCTCTGGGGTGTTGCAAAACGCAACTTGGGAGTGACTGCCCTGATGGTCAGCAAGCGGCCACGGTCAAGACTCTGGCCAGCTGGGGCCTGCAAAGCTTGGTAGTGACTGGAGGTTGGGGGTAGAGGCCGGGCCTCTCCACCTTTACCCACGATGCACTTCCATGGATCCAAAGGCCTGCCTGGGGTACAGCATGGGCACAAAAGGCATTTGCTTGGGAGCCACTGACCAACCCTGCTCGTGGGTAGGCAGCTGGGTTCTTTTTCCTTGAGGATAATTTTCGGTCCTCACTTCCCCTCCAGTCTCTCTAACTCCCAGGCCCTGGCTCAGCCTCCCAGAGGGATTGCTTAGACCAGTGACTCTACAGGGTTCTTTTGAAATACAGAGCTGTTCAAAAGACTCTCCCTAAGGCATGGCCCCGGAGGCATTTTCCATGATAATTTCACCCCCTTTTGTCCCATTGTTTCAGGGGAGGAGGCAAGAAGTTTCAAGGTTCGGGATCCATAGGACTTAATAAAGGTGTCATACCTTCCTGCCCTTCAGCTTGAACACTGTTTTGCAGCCTAATCTCCCCACACCCACTTTGAGAGGAACTGGCTTAGCCACCGGGAGAGCCGGGCTGGGAACCAGGCATCAGTGTGGGTGAGGGAAAGGGGAAGGGAGGAGGCCCTGGGCTTCTTCAGGTGAAGGGATCCTCTGATGGGATTGTAAGAGAGACTTCAACGGACACTAAAATACCAGGCCTGTGGTTCCACACGCTCCAAGACGCAATGTGTGGATTCCTCAGCTCAGTGTCTTCTACTTTTCAAATGTTCGTGAATAAAATCTTCAGGGAAGTAGAGAGAAGACTTTGCCATGGTGATGGAAGATTTGTGGAGAGCTGGGGGTGATGGTGGATAAGCCTCAACCTGGAGCCCATTTGTTCATTTTTAACACGTCTCTACAACAGGAGCATTTTAAGAGAAGGGGCTCACCTAGAAGCTTTCTTGGTGGAAAGTGTGTGGAGGGGGCAATGTGGAAGACGGAGAAATGGAAACTCTCAGCATCTTAGGCTACCTGAGGCCAAATCCAAATTCAAATGAGGAGGCGATGATAAAGACTCCTGGAAAATGGAAGATTTGAAAAGGAAAAAAAAAAAAAGAAGGGAAACTAGAGCGACAGGGAGGGTAAGTGGATAGAAGCGAAGGGGGTCAGATCTCATTGAAAGGGGGTCTTGGGAGAAGAGGGAAGACCCTGGCTGCCCTCTATGACTTAACTTACAATATCTTAGGGGGAGGAACACCCAAGTAGAAGAGGGACTGCTGTGGGTCGTCTTGTTTGCCTTGGGAGGGTTACCTTTTCCTCCGACAAGGTAAAGCGTTGGGGGCTTCTCCTGTGTCTTCCTCGAGAGTTGCTGCTGGACCTTCCGGGGAAATTGGTGCAGAAAACCCATGCCGCTGGAGCGCTGCGCTGAGTGTGTCAGCGCAGGCGCCGGTCATGGCAGGAGCGGACACATCGTGGCAGAGAACACACGGCGTGACCTACCTCTTACACATCTTACTCCGGATTTGGCTAATGGAGGAGTCAAGCATCCGTCGTGCTTCCCTACGCACGCCCCAATTTCCCTACAGACGCCGAGCGTCGCGACTATTGGCCGCTGCCCCTTTAAGGGCCGCCACTCCTCCTCCCACCCCCTCCCCAGTGGTGGCACCCAGCGTGGGAGGGGGGGCAGGCTGTGCGTTCTCGCGGGTCGACTGGGGAGGATGGCCCAGGCCGGGGGAATCGCTCCCACGGCCCGCTGCCCCGTCCCCTGAGCCGGGTAAGCTGCGAGACCCCTTCCCTCTTTCCCTCCCGCCCCGCGCGCGACGCAGGAATGGCTCCCTGGCTGCACGGGAACAGCCCTCTGGCCCCATGGCCAGATGTCCCCACCCGGGCGCCCAATACTGCCAACGCGAGCGGGCTGCCCGGGGTGCCGTGGGCGGTGGCACTAGCGGGGCTCTGTTGGCGCTGGCGGTGCTGGCCACCGTGGGGGGCAACCTGCTGGTAATCGTAGCCATCGCCCGGACGCCGAAACTCCAGACCATGACCGACGTGTTCGTGACTTCGCTGGCCACAGCCGACCTGGTGGTGGGGTTCCTGGTAGTGCCGCGGGGGGCCACGTTGGCGCTGACCGGCCACTGGCCCCTGGGCGCCACCGGTTGCGAGGTGTGGACCTCGGTGGGCGTGCTGTGTGTGACCGCCAGCATGGAAACCCTGTGCGCCTTGGCGGTGGACCGCTACCTGGCCGTGACCGACCCGCTGCGCTACGGCGCGCTGGTCACCAAACGCCGAACCCGGGCAGCAGTGGTCCCGGTGTGGGTCGTGTCCGCCTTGGTGTCGTTTGCGCCCATCATGAGCAAATGGTGGCGCGTCGGGGCCGACGCCGAGGCGCAGCGTTGCCACTGCAATCCGCGCTGCTGCGCCTTCGCCTCCAACATGCCCTACGCGCCGCTCTCCTCCGTCTCCTTCTACTTTCCGCTCCAGGTGATGCTCTTCGTCTACGCGCGACTTTTCGCGGTGGCTACGCGCCAGCTGCGCTTTCTGCTCCGGGAGCTGGGCCGCTTCCCGCCAGAGGAGTCTCCGCGGGCTCGGTCTTGCTCCCTGTGCCCCGCCCCGGCGGGGCCGTGCGCCTGGCCCGCAGGGGTGCCCTCCTACGGTCGGCGGCCGGCGCGCCTTCTGCCTCTGCGGGAACACCGCGCCCTGCTCACCATGGGGCTCATCATGGGAAACTTCACTCTCTGCTGGTTGCCCTTCTTTGTAGTCAACGTGCTGCGCGCCCTCGGAGGCCCCTCTCTAGTGCCCGACCCCGCTTTCCTCGCCCTTAACTGTCTAGGCTATGCCAACTCTGCCTTCAACCAGCTCATCTACTGCCGCAGCCCTGACTTTCGCAGCGCCTTTCGCCGCCTGCTGGGCCGCTGCCGGCCCGAGGAGCACCCCGCCGCCGCCTCCCCGCCCCCGCGGCCCTGACCAGCCCCGCAGAACCCAGGCAGCGCCCACCGCTCGACTGGTAGGTAGCCAAGGCGAAGGGGTTGACGGCTCGGGATCAGGAAGCATTCTGTATCTCCTTCGGTCAATTTTTTTTTTTTTTTGCGGTACGCGGGCCTCTCACTGTTGTGGCCTCTCCCGTTGCGGAGCACAGGCTCCGGACGCGCAGGCTCAGCGGCCATGGCTCATGGGCCCAGCCGCTCCGCGGCATGTGGGATCTTCCCGGACCGGGACACGAACCCGTGTCCCCTGCATCCGCAGGCGGACTCTCAACCACTGCGCCACCAGGGAAGCCCCTTCAGTTTTTTGAGCTTGGGGTTCGGTAGGAGAAGATGGGGCTGGGGTCTCTGCATCGAGGGAAGTGGGGCATGGAGTAGGGAACCGAAGTGGAACCCAGGGCCCTTTCTTTTCCCGCATCCCAACCCACCCTGCCCTGGGGTTGAAGCAAAGGAGGGCGGGCCCGTTGTTCTCCACCCCAGGAGCAAGGGGGGGCCGGGGATGGGGTGGGTCCCGCTGTGCCCAAGGGCCCCCCTCGCCTGGTCAGCTCTAGTTTTGGTGTTCTAGCTCAGTTTCTTTGCCCAGATTTCTTGCCACCTCTTGGGCTGGCTTTGACTAGACCAGAGGTCCCCCAAAGCCCTCGGGCTCAGCTTTGGTTTCTTTGAAAGGTTTGATAGCTATGAAGGTGAGAATCCACTTCTGGGATGGAGGCTAGACAGGCTCAGGAACGTGTGAGTGCGAATTCTTCCCGGGTAGGAACTGGGCCGGGTTGAAGTTGGGTTGGGCTTTGTGGCAGGGTGGGTCCCCGAGGCTTTTGTGTAACCGCACGTGCCCCTCAAGGTCCCTGACCTTCACCCATTTCCCTCTCCTGTTCCCACCCTCTGCCCCCTCACCCCAAGATACCTCATCTCCATTTTTTTCAGGGCTTCCTGGGGACTTTCTTAGGCCTTGAAGAAACAACTCCATTGATCCAGAACCTTTGGAGAGCCTCTGGCCTGTTCGGAATGAGCCCTGTGGAGTTTCCCAGCTGGAAAACTCTGCCCTCCGGAACCTGACCACTGAGCCATGAGATGGGGAGGGGGTCTGGCTTGGGAGGGGGAACCCTTACGAAGTGGGTTTTCACCATTCTCTCTCTCTCTCTCTCTCTCTCCTTCCGAGAGACGTTTTCTAAACCCCAGCCCTGAACTTCACCACTACCTCAGCAGCCTGAGTGTCTGGCTGTCCTTGCAGCAGCCGGGCTGGCTTTGCCTGGGCACCCATCCCCTTGCTCACTTGAGTGCTGTGTGCTTAGGGCAAAGAGAGCACCCTCGTTCCATTCCTTCTGCCACCCAGACCCTGATGAACCAGTCAGTGTACTGGAGGCCCTGGCGACCCAGGCTGAGAAGCAGCAGCTAGAAAAGGCCAAGGTTTGGGGTCTGGTTCCTGGCTCCCTCACTACAGCCCTCTAAGCTCCAGCCTCCCCCACTTTAGGCACAGGATGGCTCTGATCTGCCTCACAGCAGGGTCAGAAGGACTTCTTTAGAGTTTGGGGGGCTCCTGGGTTCGTGGGAAGGGGAACCATTAGAATGGATTCCTTCTTTTCCTTTTAAAATCAAATTAATAAATATTACTGAATGCAGAGTATCCATTGTCCTCTTTTCTCTCCATTTGTTTTCTTTGCATAATCCACTTTCTCCCTTCTTAGAGCTGGCTTTTGACCGAGGCAATAAATTTGGACTAATCCTTGCCCCTTTCTTCTTAATCCTCATGAAAGGAAAAATGAAGTCTGTTTGGGTGAAGGAGATGGAGTTTGAGCCTTTGACACTCCTGTCTCCCCACCCTTTCCAAAATTCCTGGAAGCCATTCTACCCACGGGATTGAGCAGTGTGTCCACAGGAGGATGGGGCTGCTGTGCCTGGGATCAGGGCATATGGAGCTCTTGTGCTATAAGCCGGTGGTGGATTCAGGAACCAGTTTTGTTTGGTGCTGTACGTGTGTCTGGACATGCAGACCGTTGTTTGTGTTGGGCAGATGTCTTGGGTTATAAATATATTCTGACATTTCCCATCCTTTCCATAACCTCTACCTTCCCACTCCCTTTCCTGAGGGGCAGGAATCTATATTATCCTCTTTTTTTTTTTTTTTCTTTTGCGGTACACGGGCCTCTCACTGTTGTGGCCTCTCCCCGCTCTCCCGTTGTGGAGCACAGGCTCCGGACGCGCAGGCTCAGCGGCCATGGCTCACGGGCCCAGCCTCTCCGTGGCATATGGGATCTTCCCGGACCGGAGCACGAACCCGTGTCCCCTGTATCGGCAGGTGGACTCTCAACCACTGCGCCACCAGGGAAGCCCTATATTATCCTCTTGAAGTAAAACTGGAGTTACAAGTTTGAGCTCGTTGATAATTTTTTTCCCCTTATTTCAATTTTTATGAACTTTATCAGGCAGTTTCCTATGGAAAGAAAATTGCTATGGAAATCCCCGGGTCATTTTGTGGTTTCTTATTTAAACTCCATGAGCAGAGACCATTGTCCGGGCTGATTTACAGGATAGCCACTAAATCGTCAAAAGTTTAACGTGCTGGATGACAGCAGCATACAATGCATTGGCTAAGTTCAGGGGCTGCAGGGATATGAATCTCTGATCTGCCCTGAGGATGAGCTCGGTGGATTTCCACATATGGGTGTTGCCTGTGAATTGGACCTGGCCTCAGCTGCTTTCTCTTGTCCAGGAGTCCAGGTTTTATTTCTTAGGATGTTTGCATACCAAAGATGACTTTCTCCTTTTCGACCCAGAGCAGTGTGAGATCTCTGGTGTCTGAGGTATGGAAAGTTTCTTGGCAAGGACGCAACTGTTGAACCCTTAGGGGAGAGGGAAGTCTTGCTTTAGCCTGGGGACACGTAAGAGGGCCTCTGCTCTCTCCCCATCTCTGGATATTTTCCCAGCATCGCCGAGGGAAGTTGCCCAGTCAGTGCCAGGCAGGGGAGAATGATGATTTTGGGGAGGAAGGGCGCTCTGGTGTGTAGAATTGTCCTTGAACGCTAACCAGGGGCTCATAAGGCTTGAGTCTTGCTCGACGTGCACCCGCGTGCCAGCTGTCTGGAGTGTTTAGACTTGCACCGGGGCTGTGGACTCCGTCTGCGAATTGTCACCGGTGCATCTGATGGAGAGGCAGCCGGCTGCTCTGGTCGTTTCTCCAGCAACGTGTGGCCAGGTGTCAGGCTGAGGGAGATTTACATCCTCAGATGCCAAGTGGGCTGCCCTCGCTAGCGCGAGCACGGGGCCTGAGCACTTGAACTGTGGAAGACAAACAACCATCCTCGGAGCCTAGGGGTGTGAAGACTTACAGACCAGTGAGAACAAAAGGGCCTTCCGAACAGCGGGCCCGGCCTGGGCGTGGGCAGAAGGGAGGGGGTGGGAGGGGAGAGTGCTGAGCTGGAGGACAGGGGATGAGGGGTGACTGGGTTTTTCAGAGGGAACCTTCCTTCTGCATCAGGTGGGACTGCTGAGGGGCAGGCAGAATTAGGGGGAGGGGGAGGTTGATAACAGACTTTCCTAGGACTCTCTCTGTGGTAGATTCTTCTGGGGAGTGATGGTAAGTGCAGGCTGTGGTCCTTGTGGGGGGTCACGGGGCTATCATTCCACACCAGCTTCATCCCTCCACCCTTACAGAGTTGAGCAGCTTCTCCCTGTCGTCCTGGGGCCACAGGTGAAGGCCATGGAAACAGTTTCCTTTATGGTTCCATCCTAAAAGCCAGAGATCCAGGCTCCCTCTCAGACCCTCTTGGCGGAGGGAGTATGTCTTTGTTTGTGTGTCTGTCCCAGGAAAAAATGGGAGCCGGCAATGGGGGTACAGATCTGCTAATGCCCGCCCCAGCCCCCTGCCAAACGCCCTGCGGACAGTCTGCCTTAGGCCAATGAGTAAGCAGTTGAAGTATGACGCTCAACTGTCTGATGAGCAGAAACTCCATAGGGCCATTGACTCTTTCATAGCTCATCCTATTATGGGATTAAGGAAAATCAGAATGCATTCCTCAGTTTCCTCATCTATAAAATAAGTGGAGAATAACCCTTTCTCTCCTCTCTTGCCTTTAGAAGGGGAATGACGGTGACTGGGACGGCTGGCTCTTATCGACCTCTGGGGAGCCCTAGGCAGAGCTCTGCAGCGTCAGCGTTTATGCAGAGCTTTTGTGCTCCATCCAAGGCATAAGCGGTGCGAGGCGCCCCCTGACGGCGGTTTAAGGTACAACAGGTGTGGACAGAGTTTGCAAGTTGTCCTGACTTGCAAAAACTTGAAGAGACCCTAGGAATGGTTTAGCCCAATCCTTTGATAAAATGGATGAAGAAACTGACTTCTAGAGAGGTGAATTGTGAGTAGCCAAGATTAGTGTAGTCAATGAAAGGCAACACTGCACGGAATTTGGAGATGGAAAAAACAAATAAAAAAGGAAGGAAGGGAATAACCCATCAATAAATATGCCAACACTCTAAGAGGTGCTCTCCAAATGTTATGTTGTAGTGACAACAAAGAAAAAATACAGCTGCATAGAAATCAAAGAGCTTGCTGTGCTGATTCTAACCCAGTCTACCAGGCTCCCAAGTTCACTTTCTTTTCCCTGCACTCACTGCTCACCATCAGTCACACAGAGCAAGTGATTTAACATCTCTGTTTGCCTGTGAATCAAATGCAGATTATATTACTGCTCTACTCAGTTCCTGCACACTGGTTTTGCAGCTCAGATGAGAGGCTGTATGTGAAAAGATTTGGAAACTGAAAGGGCTCCACCAGTGTAAGGGGTGTCATAGAGTATGGAGCTCGGACTAGTCCCAGGTCTCCTGGCTTTGGTCTTTGTTTGGTCCTGCTTCTGTTGACAGCCTGGATCTTGGACCCACTTGTCTTTGGTCACTGTGGGCATGTCCTGCCTGGTCTTTCTTCCACAGGTTCATCCCTACCTCAGGCTGATTCCACTGGTGTCACCTCCATGTCACTGTACACCTCCCCCTCCAGCTCTCTTTTCACGATCAGACCCTGATCTGGCCTGTGCCTGACCTTTTGGTCATGGTTTGGCTCACCCTACCATTGGGGTGCAGCATTTATAATGAGGTCATTTTAAGGATGGACAGAAGGTTTAAGAGAGAGGGCACTTTTAGATGTCTGTGCTTTATGGTACATTTGTGAGAATGTACCCTAAGGAACCGGAAGAGGGAGATGGTATATTAGTTTGCTAAACCTTCCATAACAAATCACCACAAACAGAAAATTATTCAGTTCTAGAGGCTAGAAGTCCAAAATCAAGGTGTTGGCAGGATCATGCTCCCTCCGAAGGCTCTGGGGGAAGAATCCCCTTTTGCCTCTTGTAGCTTCTGGTGGCTGCCAGCAAGCCTGGGTGTCGCCTGACTCATAGCTGCCTCACTGCAACTTCTGCCTCCGTCTTTGTCTGGCTTTCTCCCCCGTGTGTCTGTGTCCAAATTTCCCTCCTCTTATAAGGACACCAGCCATTGGATCAGGGCCCAGCATAATTCCGTAAGACTTCATTTTAACTTGATTATACATGCAAAGACCCTATTTCCAAATAAGGTCACATTCTGGGGTACCAGAATTTAAGATTCAACATCTCTTTTAGGGGGACGCAATTCTACCCACAGCTGAGGGTGTGATGGGGAAGCAGGAACACTTTTAACTCTCCACGCTCATCTTATTACTGCTGTCTCAAACCCACATTTCCCAGGCTCTGTTTCATCCTATAATCAGTCAGAAGGGTAGTGGGCATGCTATGCACTCCTGGATTTCCAGTTACGAGCCTTTTCTCCCATCTCCCTGGGCCCCAGATTTGAGAGGCGATTCGTCAAGTCAGACTTTGTGTTTGTTGTCTCATGTGGGCAGAATTTGCTGTCCATTCTCCATTCTTCCCTTCTTCCTTGAGTAACAGAACCCTTAAGTTTTATTGGGGCATGTGGCCTCCCTAAAAACACATTGCGGCCTCACCTGCAACTAGGTGTGACTAAGTGACTTAAGTCCTAGCTGATTGAAGTGTGCAGCTTCCACGTCTGAAAGGGAAAGGGTGTATCCCCCATGTCCGCTTGTCCACTTCCAGCCGGCTGGAATGCAGATGTGATGGTAAGAACTGAAGCAGCCACATTGGGTCATGAGATGGTAACCATGTGTTGCCAATGGCAGAAGAACCAGACATGGGGAGCCTGGGTGTCCAACGGTGTGAAGTCATCTTTTTAGCCCTGAACTGCTTATGTTTAAAACTCTTAAATGAAAGAGAAATAAATGTCTATCCTGTTAAGCTACAGTTGTTTTTGCTTTTTTTTTTTTTTTTAATAGCTGCTGAATCAAACACATTCATCAGTGAAGGGAGGCAACAAAAGGATAACAATGAACGGACATCTCCTACATTCTGTAATGAACGTGGCTTGGCTTACAAGGCTGCCTTGCTTGGGTTCCCCTAGGGCATCTCTGGGAACTGGCATTTCTGTAGAGTCTGAGTTCGTGTCGTACCTGTGGCCACCAAGCCCATCTCCTGGACATTAGTTCACATGGGGACGGTGAGCGTGCTCGTTTCCCAAGACCGCCACAACAAGTGACCACAGCCTTGGAGGCTTAAAACAACAGAAATCCATTCTCTCACAGTTCTGGAGGCCAGGAGTCTGAAATCAAGGTGTTGACAGGGCTGGTTCCTTCCGGAGGCCCTGAAGGAGAGTCCATTCCAGGCCCCGTTCCCAGCCTCTGATGGCTGTGACAATTCTTGGCTTTCATTGACTTACAGACACATAGCTTTGATGTCTACCTCTGTCTTCACTTTCCCCCGGTGTCCCTGTGTGTCCTCTCCTTTCCTGTCTCATAGAAAGGCACAGATGTGTCTTTGTAAGAGACAGATCGGATTTGGATTTGGGGCCTATTCTAATCCAGGATGATCTCGTCTCAAGATCTTTGCCTTAATTATATCAGCAAAGACCCTTCTTCCAAACTGGGTCACGTTCTCAGGTTCTGGTTGACATACCTTTTGGTAGGCGGCACTGTTCAACCCATTACAGTGAGAGATCCATGTGAACTCTTTAACAAATAGTTCTGATCTCATGAAATTTTCATCCACTCCAGTCACCCCTCACGGAAGGGCTGTTTTCTCCAGAAGCTCTTGGACTCTGTGGCAGGCAGAATTCTGAGATGACCTCCAAGGACCCATGTCCTTATATAATCCCCTCCCCTTGAACGTGGGTGGGGCCTATAATTTGCTTCTAACAAATAGAAAACGCCAAAAGTGATGGGATGTTACTCTTGTGATTATGTCATGTTATGTGGCAGAGGGGAAGGGATTTTGAAGATGTAATTAAGGTCCCTAATCCATTGATTTAGGTTAACAGAAAGGGAGATTATCCTCAGGTGGGCCTGATTTAATCAGGTGAGCCCTTTAAAAGAAGGTCAGAGGGCAGAGAAGAGAGATGCACCTACTAGCCTTGAGGAAGCCAGCCACGGTGAGCTCTATAGCTGCAAGGAAATGGGTTCCGTGTGAACCTGAAAGAGGACCCTGAGCTCCAGGTGAGACTGCAGCCCTGGCCAACACGGTCATTGCAGCCTGGTGAGACCCTGAGCAGAAGACCCAGGCTCCTGACCCATGGAAAGTGAAATAATAAATGTGTGTTGTTCTGAGCTGCTTTGTGGTAATCTGTGGCCCAATAATAGAAAAACAAATATAAACTTACTTCCCAATTCTGTCCCAGGCTGCTCTTTCTAACAGTCCTTCTCTGGTCCTGTTTTTAAAGATTTCCTATCAGAAACCGAAATACAATGGGACCCCAAGCTCAGGAAGGTCCCATGATCTGCCATGGCCTGCTTTTCTCCAAAGGACTCTGGGAAACTCTTGCTTGTCTGGTCCAGAAAGAGCATCTCTCAGCCTCCGTCCTTCACTCCTGAGGGAATGACCAGTCATTCTATGATTCCTTCTCCCCAGCCTTTTGATAAAATTAGGAGCTAAAGAACCCATTGCACTACAGTTTTCATTTCTGAGTTGCTAGCGAGGAACCACGCTTTATAACACACAGTAAACACAGTTCCCAAAGCCTCTTCAGCAAGAAACAAGATGAAGTCTTATTGCTTCTGCTGTTGGTATTCCCAGAAGGAAGAGTAGATGGGTCAGTTCTTCCCAGAGAAGAGAGTGCTGGGCACGGGAGAGCTTTGCATCAGCTCAGCGCCACCCACGGCTTCTCTGTTTTCTCTCCCCCCCCCCCCCCCCCCCCCCCCCGTCACTGGATCATGTGACTGAGCCCTTCCTCTGCGGGCTCCCCTTGGGCCCCAGTCTGAATCTAACTGACGTCGGAACACTCTCCCAGGTCCACAGGCAGCTGCTTTCCCAATGAAGAAATTCTTACCATTTGGGGGGAAGGAGAAACATATGAGGCTGGTGGCAAACATCACCGCTACGTGAAGACGCAGAGGGGAGAACACATTTTAAGAGCAAACTAGTCCTTTCTCCCTAACCCTAACTCTCATGCCCATCCCCTTGGTAGTCTTGCTGGCTAGCTGGTTTGACCCGTTCTGGTATTGCACTTCTGACCCCATAGAATGAAACAGTTTTGAAAACTTTGCCTTGCTTTCCTTTAACATTTCTTGCAAGTTGTTGTAAGGAAAAAGATGTTTCTTAAAAAAAAAAAAAAAAGGTAGAAAAGTTGGACAAAAGTAAGTGAATATTATTAATGATACATAAGATATTGTTTAAATTAAGCAAATATTTTGCAGAACTGACATCTCCCTCCAGGCTTGCTGTGGTGCCTGGTATTTTTATGGAGGACATCTGGTGAGTTTACCTGGTACCCACAGCATATCTCAGGCCTTCAACACTTAACCGAATTAACTCAGATAGTCTTCACTGGGCCTTCTTGCCTAGCTCTGGCTTCCCTCCAGTTCATCTCCCACAAGCCCACAGATAGATTTTTCTAAAGTATAAATCTGTGTCATTCCTTTTCTCAAAATCATTCAGTGATTTTTGGAAGCATTTGGGGTAGGATTCAGACCCCTTAACACAAGGGCCTGGCATTAGATGGACAAGTGCCTACCCTCCTAACCTGATTTCACACCACTCCTCTCCCCCATACACTTTTATTCCAACCACACTTAATTTTTAGTTTTTGGCCACACTGCACAGCCTATGGGATCTTCGTTTCCCAACCAGGGATTGAACCTGGGCCCTCGGCATTGAACGCGCAGAGTCCTACCAGTGGACCACCAGGGAATTCCCCCAACGACATTTAAATTCACTAAAGAGCTAATTTTTCTTTGTACCTTCACACAGACTGTACCCTCTGTCGCCCATCCAAACACAGATTGTACCCTCTACTCATCCACTCGCCCATCCCTTCCAGCAATAAGTAATAATTTTAAAGTGAACAGATTCTAAATATGTTACAAAGTAAAACTGACAGGGTTTGCTGATGGCTTGGAGGTAGGGTGTAAGAGAAAGAGAGAGAAGTCCGGGATGAGACCAAGAGTTTTGGGCTGAGAACCTGGCAGAAGGGACTTGCCACTTACTAAAATGGGGAGAAATGATGGGAGGATATGAAACTATGAGTTAGTTTTTAGATACAGTAAATTTGAAACGTCTATGAATGATTTATTGGGATACTATGTAGGCATTTGGATTTCCAAGTCGGAAGTTAGGAAAGAAACTGGAGTCGGATATATAAGTGTATGGTCAGGCCACCCAAGATGGCTGTTCTCTTGCTCTCTGTACATCCCCTGCTGGGCCAGGCCCTGCTTCACCTACACCCTACTCACCTGACTGACCTTCCCTCTTAATCATAGAGCCTAATCAGTAAATGCCTATGTACTTACCCTGGCCCTAGCTAGTGATTGTTCTAATCTTTAGATCAGAACTATTTCAACTATGATAGTTTACCAAAGGAGCCATGAGGGGTGCACCCCTTTGCTGGTTTCCCTGTTAACTGATGAGCCATCCTGACGTCAAGTCCCCTATAACTAGTAATCTCTCTATTACCCCGGGAGCGAAGACTACTGCCTTGTCCTGCCTTCTGTCTGCCACACACAGCGGGGTGTTGCTCCAAGACCTCGCTTCAGACATGTAAGGTCCCTCTCATCCATTACACCATTGATGTCTCTGTTGCTGACTCTGGGCTCTTGAGACTGGACAAGTCCATGGCTTGCAGGCCTGTGGGCGCAGCTCAACAGTAAGTCTGACAGATTGATTCCAGCAGTGAAAAGCTGGAAGAAGGGCCTCAGTCCTTGTCTTCTTTGAAGAAAGAATTCAGCAAAGAGACCAAGATTGTGAAAAAGATAAAAGATACAAGTGTTTATTAGAAGCAAAGTATGTGGGACTTCCCCGCTGGTGCAGTGGCTAAGAATCTGCCTGCCAATGCAGAGAACATGGGTTCAAGCCCTGGTCCAGGAAGATCCCACATGCTGCGGAGCAACTAAGCCCGTGCACCACAACTGCTGAGCCTGTGCTCTAGAGCCCACAAGCCACAACTACTGAGCCCGTGTGTCACAACTCTGAAGCCCGGGCCCCTAGAGCGTGGGCTGGTGTTCTAGGGAACACCCCAGGCATGGTCAGAACTTGGGGCCACAAACACTCCATCCCCAGTTATTGGCTGATCAGCTTCCAGGCAGAGCCTCAGGCACAAGCCAACCGCCCCCTCCGTTACTCCCCACATGCTGTCACTCTCCGTAGCCTAGGGTAGACCAGAAAGGAACCTTCCCTCTGCTGCTGAGACGGCAATGGGGACCGTGGATGTTTAACACGTTTGGAAGCACAAAGCCAACACACATAAAAATAGCCATTAAAGATGGTGGTTCCTGGGGACTTCCCTGGTGGTCCAGTGGTTAAGAATCCACCTTCCAGCGCAGGGGACGTGAGTTAGATCCCTGGCCGGGGAACTAAGATCCCACACGCTGTGGGGCAACTAAGCCCGCGCTGCAACTAGAAGAGCCCATGTGGCCAAAATTAAAAAAAAAAAAAAAAAAAAAGATGGTGGTTCTTAAGCCTTGGGAATGGATGATTCAGTGAACACTCTCTGACTGCCTTTCCAGCATCCCTTCTCCGCTCTCCCATTTCTGAGAACACCTGGCATCTCTTTTGGGAATGCTTCTGTCCATGCTTAGCTGTGCAGTTTGGGAGGGATGAACACCCCGCCTCAGCTCTAGGTGACTGGTTTACACGCACCAGAGTATCCCATCCTCGGTCAGGGATGGGCCAGTGACCGACTGCAGCCAGAGAAAGGAGGCCGGGGGCTTCGAGGAGGGAAGCTTCCTCGTTCTTGCAAGGAGCCAAGAGAAGAGACGCTTTCTCTTCTTCTGGATAGTGAGGATGTAACGTCTGGAAAGGCTGCAGCCATTGTTTGAAAACATAAACACTTTTTTTTTTTTTTTTTTTGCGGTACACGGGCCTCTCACTGTTGTGGCCCCTCCCGTTGCGAAGCACAGGCTCCGGACGCGCAGGCTCAGCAGCCATGGCTCACGGGCCCAGCCACTCCGCGGCATGTGGGATCTTCCCGGACCGGGGCACGAACCCGTGTCCCCTGCATCGGCAGGCGGACTCTCAATCACTGCGCCACCAGGGAAGCCCATAAACACTTTTTAAATGAGAAATCATATGCAGGTGGTCTAACATTTCCAAGGGGCAACATGGTGTCCAGTGGAAAGCAAGTCAGGGTTATTCTCTGTCCTTGTCCACCAGCCAGCCTGTTCCAGTTTGCAGAGGTGATCACAGTTACCTGCTTCTCATGCACCCTTCCAGAGATTTTCTAGGCATATACATGCAAATGCATCTTTTATTGATATATCCCCCCAAATATTCCCCACTTTGCTATCTATTTGTACCTCCTTTGTTCTTAATGATGTATCTTGAATATTTTTATACATTTGTACACGTAGGGCTGCCTTTAACACCTGCATGGGATTCCATTATATGGATATCCCATTATTAATGTAAACATTCCTTCAGGAATTGGCATTTAGTTTATTTGCAAACAGAGCTGCAATGTAAATTCCTCAGATGCGTTTCCTCTGCACATGTGCTACACTGGCATTTGCTCCCGTGCCCAGAGTCAGCCCGAGAACAGAGCAGAAACATCCGGAAGAGCAGAGCCAAGGGAACCACAGAAAAGGGAGCTGGAGCCCTGACGACTCATTACGCTCTGGCTTGAACGATGAGTGAGGTCAGATGTACCCTGGGCTGCCCCCTTATAGAGCCAAGAAATTCCTTCTCTTTCTCAAGGTAGTTTAGGTTGGGTTTTTTATTACCTGCTGCATGAAAAGTTCTCATTGGCACAGATGTTAAAATTGTCACAACTGAAATGTGTAGTGAAAACAAGAATGATGAATAATGACATGGCAATTTTGATCTCCATAATCTTTTTTTTTTTCTGGCTGCGTTGGGTCTTCGTTGCTGCACACGGGCTTTCTGTAGTTGCGGCGAGCAGGGGCTACTCTTCCTCGTGGTGTGTGGGCTTCTCTTGTTGCGGAGCACAGGCTCTAGGTGTGCAGGTTTCAGTAGTTGTGGCACAAAGGCTCAGTAGTTGTGGCTCGTGGAGTCTAGAACACAGGCTCAGTAGTTGTGGCGCACGGGCTTAGTTACTCCACAGCATGTGGGATCTTCCCAGACCAGGAATCGAACCAGTGTTTCCTGCATTGGTAGGCGGATTCTTAACCACTGCGCCACCAGGGAAGTCCCAATAACCATCATCTTAAAATATAAACATCTTAGAGAAGAAACCAGAGGGGTGTACACCAAAATGTTAACTGTGGTTGTGGATTGACTGTAGGACATCGGTGCTCTTTGTTATTGTTTTTTGAAGTTTTAAAGTTTTCTACAATAATAAGGATAACTTCCACTATCATTGTCTCAAGGCAGGTTCCCTGGAAGCACAGGCTGAGACAGAGGTTTGGGGCATGTGATTTTCAGAGGGAGTGCCCTGTAGGAGGAACCTGTAAGGAAGTGAGGGAAGCACGATTGTGAAGGGGAGGGGGCCGTGCAAGGATGGGGCCTTGGCCTGATTGGGGGATGGGCCCTAAAGTGCAAATTGAGCCACGTGCATCCCCCAAGGCAAGAGGGCTGGCTTTTTGTATGCCAGGATCAGGCAGTCCTGGGGGTATAAGTGTGATGCTGATGGGGGTGTAACCTGCCAGGTGGTTTCCTGTTGCCAAGGACAATCTGGAAGGTAGATCTGAAAGATAAGCCTTATCCACCAACAGGGCTGGAAAATGTATTTGAGTGAGACACCAACAGTGTCTGCAAGGATCACAAAGTCATTTGGAAAAAAAAAGAAAGCAAAATGCAAGACTGACCCTGCAGAGGCCAACGCTTTCTGCCTTTGATCTCTGCCTTCTACACTTGCTGCTTGGCCACCACTGAAACAGTTTGCAAATGTAGAAGTCTTGTCTGTAAATAACAGAGAAACAGGATTGGCTTAGAGAGTTGCAAGTTATACTGTTCTAAACATAGGACTCTTTATGAAAATAACTGTAGAAGAAAACAGTGATTTCTTTCTATTAAAAAAAAAAAATCTGGAGCCCTGAGCAAAATGAAAGTAGAAGCTTTTAAAATGTATCCCTCGATTCACGTTACTGCTGGGTCAGAGATTTTCCCATCTGCAGGAGGAGCCCTCGCCAGGCTCATGGCTGCCTGCGTTGCCCCATCTTCTAAGGGGCTGACTTGTTATTTTGGATTAGGTGACGAGAGGAGCCAGTGAGTTAGGGAGAGGTGCCTGGGAGTTCCAGGTCCTCCCTACGCCCTCCCCCGGCCCCCTCTCTAAGAGGGTTCTCCCCAGTTGTCTTGCAGTATTCCCATAGCCCTGGAGGACGGCCACCGCGGAGACAGTGAGTGGTGGGGTTCTGTTGCTCTGGTGACCAGTTGACCGGAGCCTCTGCGTTGGAGTTGCCAAGGTTCTGGGAAGAGGCTGGTCTGTCGGGTCCAGACTTGGAGGAACGCTGCAGAGCAGAAGCCTTCGGGAGCGGAAGCACAGTCTTGGCTCTACTTTCCCTCAACGATGTCTGTGTTCACGGATGTGCCCCTAGCCCAGAAGCTAGAAGGCAGCTTGCTGAAGACCTACAAACAAGATGACCACCCTAACAAGGTGTTCCTGGCCTATAAAGGTAGGTGCCTCGTAGTTTTGGAGTGTGAGACCTAGTCTACCATCATTGCCTCTCGGAGGGCCGTATCGGGAGAGAGCCCAAGCCTCCCCAGACAGACAGCTCTGCTCCTGTTAACAGAATTGCCCAGTTGGTAAATAAAAGAGCAGGAAACCTCCTGGGTCATTCTGTGCCCTCTGCCCTTCTCTGCGGGTTTCCCGGGATTTGATAAGAGCTGTATCCTCTCCCCCAGCTCTACGCTTGGGGCCTGCGTGGACACTGTACTTTCTTCAGCCTCTTCATTCCACCCCCTCCCTCCTCCGCTCCTGTACTGAGAATGGCTCCTAAAATGGACCGTTCAGGGATGCAGCCAGCCCTTGTTATGGTGAAAGTCAGTGTCACCTTTGTTCAGTCTCATGTACCTACAGCTCTCATGTTGTCTATCATTTTTGCCCCTTAAATGGCATAGGTTTCTGTTGCCTTTTTTAAAAAGATGAACATTAGATACATTCACTAACAACACATTGTTTTGATAAAAGGGGAAAAAGAAAAGGAAAGTCGTCTTTTCCTAGATGACTTCCCAAAGCCCCAAGAGAGGCAGGACAGATCTGTGGGCTTTCTGAAGAGCCCAAACTCGCAGATGCTGAGGTGGGCGTTAAGAGCCCCCTCTTCGGGCTTCCCTGGTGGCGCAGTGGTTGAGAGTCCGCCTGCCGATGCAGGGGACGCGGGTGTGTGCCCCGGTCCGGGAAGATCCCACGTGCCACGGAGCGGCTGGGCCCGTGAGCCATGGTCGCTGAGCCTGCGCGTCCGGAGCCTGTGCTCCGCAACAGGAGAGGCCACAACAGTGAGAGGCCCGCGTACCGCAAAAAAAAAGAGCCCCCTCTTCCCTTACCTTCACAGTCTGCATGACCAGCCAAGGCCAACCCTGGGTGTCCTCTGTCGTGCGCAAGACCCGAATGCAGATCGCCCAGGATCCCTCCCTGACCTACGAGTACACGCCAGTGATGGGCATGAAATCATTCATCCAGGCCTCCTTGAACCTCCTCTTTGGAAAGGACAGCCAAGTCATTATGGAGAACAGGGTGAGAAGCAGGGCCCTTTCCTTACTCACCGAGACACAAGGAGTGGAGATCGGGGATAGGGGATGTACAATCATAAACCTGAAAGAGACTTTGGATGGGCCCCTTGAGGCTCAAAGAGTCCCCCAGCTTGGTCACTGGAGGGCAGAGCCAGGACCCCAAACCAGGGCTCTCGCACCAGCCCACGTGCTCATGTGCAAGCTCTTTTAAGAAGGGGATGATCTGAATCTGAAGTGGGGCTGGTATCACCATCACTCTTTTTTAATTTTTTTTTAATGGTTGAAAATCAAAGAGGGGTAATATTTTGGGACACATGAAAATTATATGAAATTCAAATTCCAGTGTCCAGAAAATGTTATTGGAGCATGGCCACGATCATTTGCTTGCCTTGTCCAGAGCTGTCTTCTGCTATAAAGGCAGACTTGAATAGTTATACAGCCTGAAAGCCTAAAACATTGACTACTTGGCCCTTTGTAGAAAAAGGCTGCCCGTGCCTGGTATGGATGTGAGCACCACGGGGGTGGAGGGTGTTCTTTTTGTTCCCTTATGCATCCCAAGTGCCTACTACAGTGTCTGGCACATAGTAGGTGCTCAGTAAATCTGGTTGAATGAGTCAATGGAGGCGTATGTGTTGGAGCATGTTGCTTTGACCTCCATGAGGAAGTGACCCTCCTTCCCCAGCTTTTTCTGGGAAACATCAGTGCCTGCAGGTGCTACTCCTGCTTCTGGTTTGCTGGCAGGCAGGGGGCGTGCACACTGTAGGTGACAGCGGTGCTTTCCAGCTGGGGGCCCAGTTCCTCAAAACTTGGCATCGGGATTCTCAAGTAGTTTACATCATTTCTTCTCACAAAGGTGAGTGTTAGGCAAGTGGGGGCGACAGCAGACCCCCGTCCTGTGTTCCTGATTCCTACCCCATTTGCAATCTCCACTGTTGTCCTCTGCAACCTCTGTCATGAGAAACATGGTGGACGAGCCAAGGTATGCTTGTCCCTCTCCTGTTACTGTCCTGCCTTCGGCCACTGACCCTCCCCCTCAGGCTCACTCTCTGGTGTGGCTGCTTCCATCTTTCCACCTGCCGCGTACCAGCTGGTGGGGGATGTCTCCCCACAGAACCGCATGGACTCGTCTTCCAGGACATGGGCTTTACAGTTTATGAACACATCTTCTGGGACTCCGCACGGCTGTGCTTGGACCCCAGCATGCTCCTCGATGTGGTGGAGGTAGATGTGCTCGCTCAGAAGCACCCCCCGAGACTTGATTCACAGTTTCCCTTTCCTTTCCCGCCCCCTTCGATCATCAAGGCCTTTTCTAGGCTTGGATTCGTAGCCCTTCAGTAGGAGCCAACACGGAGGACCACGTCTCCTCCCAATGTCCCGTTGCCACGACCTACGTGGTCAAGGAAGCGCCTGACGAGACAGTCTCTCCCTGCAGCAGGCCCCGCATGGCTGTATCTTCGTGATTGGGAACATTGGCAGCTGCAAGCTGACGCAGGGTCAGTGGACACAGTTGATGGTCCTCATGAAGGTGAGCCCACCCTCCCGCCTGGCTCCCCTCCCTCTCACCACCTGCCGTGCCTCCATCAGTCCCTTCCTTTTCTCATTCTCCTTTCTCCTACAGAGCAAGCAGATCTTTCCATTTTTTGACATTCCCTATCAAGGTTTAACGACAGGTGACCTGGAAGAAGATGCTAGATTCTTACAATACTTTGTGTCTCGAGGCTTTGAGTTCTTCTGCAGCCAGTCTCTGTCCAAGAATTTTGGTATTTATGGTATGACGTGGGCAGGAGGAGAAGGGAAGTCCTGGTGGTGCCCCACCCTGGGCACGAGCGACGCGTTTGACATCTCCTACCCTCTGGAGAGAACCCAGGCCTCCAGAGAGGGCACCGGCGGCAGAAGGGAAGGGCACTGAGCTACCAGTCAGGTTCTGTGGTATGGTCTCAGCTCAGCTGCTAAAACTGACTCTAGCTGAGCCATCTCACGCCTCTCGGGCTTCTGTTTCCTCCACTATAAGACGAGGGGTGGGAGTTAGTGATCTTTCAAGTCCCTTCCACCTTTAAGGCTCTTACCTGTGGCTACTTTTTCCTGCAAGAGGAGCCTGTGGCAGCTTCCCGGGGCATGCATGCCAACTTGGTGGGGCTGGGTGGCGAGCCCCGCGGTCCAGCCCTCTCTTCAGCAAGGCAAGGGGCAGAGACTGCGTGCACGGCCCGGGAATGGCAGAGGGGGCGCTGAGACAGGCTGTCTGTCCCAATGCTGCAGACGAAGGAGTGGGGATCCTCGTGGTGGTGGCACTCAGTAACGAGCTCCTGCTGTGCGTCCTCTCGCAGCTGACGGACTTCGCGCGGGCCCTGTGGCTAAACCCTCCTACCACGGGTGCTCGCATTATCACCTCTGTCCTCTGTAACCCGGCCATGCAGGGAGAATGGTAAGGGGGAGGGGTGGGGCAGGACGGCTATGCAGGGAGAATGGTAAGGGGGAGGGGTGGGGCAGGACGGGTGGGCGGAGCCTCTGGATACCCACAGACTTGCTGACTCACAGGATGCAGTGGCTGCCTCTCTTCCTGCCCACATTGCCTCTTTACTCTTTACTGAGGAGCCCCTGTGTACCAATGGCAGCGGCTATGCTGAGGGTTGCCCAGCCTGCGGCAGTGGGTAATAGGATGCGCTTTTTGGACCCAGGTCAAATTATTATTGAATTATTTGAACATTCCCAGATTGCAGGAGGAGATGAGGAAGGACCAAGGGCCTGCTACTCTGGCGGTCTGCCTGAGAGTCTGCTTCCCTTGCTTACATTAATATGGGCTGAAACCCCCTCCCATTTATAACCATCCCAGGTGGAGGCCTGGCTCCACCACTTTTGAAGGGAGAAGAGGGGAAAGGCACTGAGGAGGCTGAGAGCACGGGGAGACCTTATGCTCTTAATTTCCTGATGTCTTTCCCTTGGCAGGAAACAGAGTCTGGAAGGGGTTGTAAAGAACGTCATGATGACCAAGGAGAAAGTGAAGGAGAAGCTCCGGCTCCTGGGAACCCCAGGCTCCTGGGATCACATCACGGAGCAGAAGGGGTCCCATGGCTATCTTGGACTCAACCGTAAGTGTCTAGGAAGGGACAGCTCCCCACTTTCTCACCTTGTATTTGGGCTTGTATTTGAGCATAAACTTCATGGACTAGGTGACCAGTCCCTAGCTTCACCCCAGATTTTGATCCTTTCCTGAGGAAGGTAGAGCTGCTTTCAAGATGCTTCTGGATCCCCAGAAAGGCTGACACTCCCTCTCCTCCATAATTCACCCTAGGCTAGAGGGGAGCTAGAGGTGGCCACCTCAGGATCTGAGACCCTATGGTCATCACCAGCCCAACAGGTGGACTACTTGGTCAAGAAAAAGCATATCTATATCCCCAAGAATGGGCAGATCAACTTCACCTGTATCAATTCCTACAACATAGATTACATCACTGAGAGCATCAATGAGGCTGTCCTCTTCACAAAGGACTCAGAGAAATAGCTTCCAAAAGTAAATGACTCCTGATTGGAATAAAACCTTTGGTCTCTAAAAAAATCCTGTGCTGATTATTCATTGCTGCAATTCATTTCTCTGCAAAACACTCTCTGTCTCTCTCTCCATCCATTGATGAAGCATTGGTCTGGCCTCAGCAAAGAGACCCAGAGAAAAAGGGAATGTTTACATTCATTGACCATCTCATATTTGTTGAGCATCTATCATATTAAGGGCCTGATCTGGTGTCTTAGTGCATTTGGTCTGCTATAACAAAATATCATAGACTGGGTGTCTTATAAACAACAGAAATTCGTTAAGATTCTTAGAGTTCTGGAAGCTGGGAAGTCCAAGATTAAGTCACCAACAGAGTCAGTGCCTAGTGAAAGCCCACCTCCTGGTTCATAAACAGCACCTCTGCCTGTAACCTCACATGGTAGAAGGAGTGAGGGATCTCTGAGTCATCTTTCATAAGGGCACTAATCCCATCCATGAGGGCTCCACGTTCATGACCTAATGACATCCCAATACCATCACATTGGTGATTAGCTTCCAACATATGCATGTTGAGGAGACACAAACATTCAGACCATAACATCTGGGCATCAAAAGGTATGCAAAAAACAGGCACAGTCCAGTTCTTTTTCTCTGGAAGTTTATAGTCTAGTTGGAAATGAGCCTTAATCACATGAAACAGAAGTGACTATTGGGTGTCTGTTAATACATGGAACTCTGCAAGCCCCCAGGATACTAAAAGGTATAAGACACTGTTGCTGCTCTTATGATGTCCTCCACCCCAGCTGGGGAAATACAACTCACTTGGTAAAAAAGAAGTTAATCATAAAAGGTGGCATGTAATAAGTGCTAAGTAAGTTTCAGGAAAATGTTAACACAGTAGGACTTCGTTGCCCAAACTCTATACATTCCAAGGGGCTTCAGGACTGACCCTTGACCAGTTACTGGGAAATGAAGTCTGAGCCCTTGGAGTTTCCTGCCTGACAAGAGTGGTTTGTATGATGGAACCCTTGGGTCATGCTGTGTCAGTTTGATGTCTAGGGGCTGGAGACTGGGTAGTTAAGGTGAGTTATGCAGGCACTGCATGCCCATGTGATTAACTCCCAATAAAAACTTTGGATATCAAAGTCTTGGTGTGCCTCGTTGGCAACACCTCACACACGTTGTCACACACTGGTGCTGAGAAAATTGAGCACTGTCTGTCAACTGGAACAGGACAACTGGACAGGAAACTGGAAGCTCGTGCTTGGTATCTCCTGCACTCCACCCTATCTGCCTTTTTCCTTTGCTGATTTCAGTCCTGTCCTTTCACTGTAATAAACTGTAACCATGAATGTAACAGATTTACTGGGTCCTGTGAGTCCTTCTAATGAATCATTGAACCTTGGGGACTCCTGAAACACACATTAAATTAGGTGCAGAGCTGCATTTTTTTTTTTTTTTTCCGGCTGCATCGGGTCTTAGCTGTGGCATGCGGGCTCTCTAGTTGCTTGTCCCACCGCATGTGGGATCTTTGTTCTGCCATCAGGGATCGAACCAGTGTCCCCTGCATTGCAAGACGGATTCTCAACCACTGGACCACCAGGGAAGTCCCAGAGCTGCATATAGCACAAGGATTTAAGCAAGTCCATTCTCAGCTTCCTTGCACTCCCTGAAGATTGTTCTTCAAGTGAGCTCACTTGAGCTCACTTCAAGACAAGTGAGCAGCCTCATGGGGTTGGGCTTAAGATACCCAAACCTGTCTATCAAGGCTGGTGGCTCCTTCCTGGAAAATAAATAATACCTTTTCCATAAATTGTAGTTCTTATGAGAGGAAGCAGAGGTTCTGTCTATGGGTCTCATAATTGAGAAGGATTGCAAGCAAGCTCATGGAGCAAATGAGGCCATCTCCTTTGGTTTCCTGATGCTTAGAGATGAATTTATCTTAAGTTCCTGTGTTTACCCACAGGTGAAGATTCTTATTTCAGGTCTTCTGAAGAGTCTCTTGTCCCCAGATTCTAAGGGCTTCTAGTCTTAATGTCAGAAGATCTCTAGAAGAACCCTCAGTGGGTAGCATTTGTAACCATTCTCAAAGCATGAGGATAGAATTTATTCAGCCAGGTTCTCTCCAACCTCCTGAGCCTAATAAAATAATTCTAGTGACTTTCAGTTTATGTAGATAAGAAAGCTTTGAACAAGCAAAGCTTGGAACTGCCTGTGACCTCTCCTACTAGCTTATATGAAATATGCGGGCTTTTGGTACCCCCAGCCCAGAATCCCAGCAGGATTTGAGAAGAGAACATCTTTTCACCCTTTGTTGCTAGTTGGCTTCAGGTCTCCGTTTTACATCTCTTTGATGTTCATTTAAGACTTCCTTGAAACTAGTTTCTGCCTTGATCACCTCTTTTTAATTTTTTAATAGAAATAAGTTTTATTTTTAATTTTCCAAAGTAAAAATCCTGTTAACAAGACTTAGTTGATATCTAGTTACCTCATACAGCTTTTTTTTTTCTTTCTTGAAAATACCAAAATACACTTGCACTGCATTCTTTTTTCTTTCTTTTTTTTTTTTTGCGGTACGCGGGCCTCTCACTGTTGTGGCCTCTCCCGTTGCGGAGCACAGGCTCCGGACGCGCAGGCTCAGCGGTCATGGCTCACGGGCCCAGCCGCTCCGCGGCACGTGGGATCTTCCTGGACCGGGGCACGAACCCGTGTCCCCTGTATCGGCAGGCGGACTCTCAACCACTGCGCCACCAGGGAAGCCCGAATTTAAACTTTTTATTGCGAACATTTTCAAACATAGTAGGAAGAATTATATAACGAATCCCCTTGCACCCAATGATTAAAGCACGGCCAATCTTGTTACTTCTGTATCTCCATGCACTCCTCCAAATTATTTTGAAGCAAATTGCCATATATTTTCATCTGTAAATATTTTAGTATATATTCCTAAAAGACAAGCCATCCTTTTTTTTTTTTTTTTTTTTTTTTGCGGTATGCGGGCCTCTCACTGATGTGGCCTCTCCCATCGCGGAGCACAGGCTCCGGACGCGCAGGCTCAGCGGCCATGGCTCACGGGCGCAGCCGCCCCGCGGCATGTGGGATCTTCCCAGACCGGGAAACGAATCCGTGTCCCCCGCATCGGCAGGCGGACTCTCAACCACTGAGCCACCAGGGAAGCCCCCTCCCTGTATTTTTGAAAATAAGAATTTAAATTTAGAGGCTTGATCAGATTTAGCTTTTTTTTTTTTTTTTTTGGTCTTGGCAAGGCCGCATCACAGATGGTATGTTGTGTTTTATCAGGAAGCAGGTGATGCTAGTTGTTTTACTGGGATGTTAGCAGTCACAGAGGATCATTGCCGAGCTCCATTAACTCATTAGTGTTGAAGAATGGTGATACAGGTGTTCTAACATCACTTATTCATTAGCTGGAATACTTTTATGAATAGAAATTTCCCCTCACTGTGATTTAATGTGAGGTACACTTCCTATAGGAAAGGCAGAATTAGTTTTGATGCTTTCCCTTCCTTTACTAGTTATTAACTTAATGAATTGGTATACTAGCAATCCCCAAAGGTGGTTGATAAGGTGTGTTTTTAATCTTTATGAATTTATGGATTTAAAATGATTTGTGTTGTAGTCTACTGTGACCATCATCCTTATTGATGTTAAAAATGTCCCATCTTTGACCTGTCAGAGCCAATTCAAATTAGTTTCCAAGATCTTTGATAGAAGCCTAGCAGTTTTTGAGAGCTCCTTTAAGACTTAATCTTAAATCTTCTTTAAGATTTTTGAGAGTTTCTGGCATGACAAGACATTCCAGGAAAATTTGAACATTTTCTGCCCCAGACCCGGAATCAGTCTTTTCTCAAAGGAGCCCTAATCATTTTTAGCAGATAAAAGTATTTATACACCACAATCTGAGCTCTTAAGGTTCTCATTGATATTGATTAGTCATTATTTCCAGGTGTTTTCAGTAAACTAAAATATATTGAGTGAAAGATTTAACTCAAAATGGATCATAGGCCTACGTGTATAACCTAAAACCATAAAACTTCTAGAAGGAAGCAAAGGAGAATATCTCTGTGACCTTGGGTTAGGCAAAGTTTTCTTAGATACAACATCACAGCATGATCAATAAAGGAAAGAATAGATGAATTCGAATTCATCAAAATTAAACATTTCTGTTATTTAAAGTCATTGTTAAGAGAACTGAAAATCAAGCCACAAACTGGGAAAGATATTTGCAAATCATAGAGCTGGTAGAGGACTGGTAACTAGAATATATAAATAGCTCTAAAAAAGTAACAAGAAAACAAACAATACAATTTTTTAAATGTTCAAAAGATTGGAACACATACTTCACACACACCCCCAAAGCTATATGAATGTCAAATAAAGCATATGAAAATATGTTCACCATCAGTAGTCAAAAAGGAAATACAAATTAGAAGACTGACCATACTAAAGTGTTGGTGAGAAAGTAGAGGAACTGAAACTCTCATACACTGCTGCTGGGAACATATAATTATCATGTCACCCAGCTATTCCATTACTAGGTATTTACCCAAGAGTAAAGGAAATATACGTCCATACAGAATCTTATACATGAATGTTCATAGTAGTTTTATTTGTAATAGCCAGATGTTCATAAACAGGTGAATGGATTTCAATGGGTTAACAAATTGTGATATATTTATACCGTGGAGCACTACTCAACAATAAAAATGAAAGAACTACTGATATACAGGGACTTCCCCGGCAGTCCAGTGGTTAAGACGCCGCCCTTCCACTGCAGGGGACGCGGGTTCCATTCCTAGTGGGGGAACTAAAATCCCACATGCAGCTCAGTGCGGTCAAAAAATTAAAAAAAAAAAAAGAAAGAACTACCAATATACACAACATGAATAAATCTCAAAATAGTTATGCTGAGTAAAAGAAGCTAGACAAACAGTACATACTCTATGATTCCATTTGTATAATATACTAGAAAATGCAAACTAATCTTTAGTGACAAAAAGACCAGTGGTTGCCTGAGAGGGAGGGGTTACCAAGGGTCACAAGGAAAGTTTTGCAGGTGGTAGATACGTTCACCATCTTGATGGTGGTGATGATTTCACAGGTGAATACAGATGTCAAAGCTTCTCAAATTGCACATTTTAAATACGTGCAGTTTATTGTTATGTCAATTATACCTCAGTTTTTTAAAAAGATATGAAAGGAGTGACAAAGAATGAAAAAGTCATGGAGGCTAGTGAATTAGAGGTCTTGAAATCAGAGAAGTATAGAAGGTGATGGTCTGCGGGCAGGAAGTATGAAGTCAGTATCTCAGTCACAGTACATTTTCTGGTAATGCAATGACTTGGGCGTGACCATGTGAGTGGGTGGCCAGGTGAAATGAGAATATTACTGTACAGGAGGACTATTCGCTCACTTCTTAAGCAGAAGTCTTGCTTTATGTTCTGAAAAAGGGAGGTTTTCCTTGCCACCCTGCCTAAATAGATTACTCTGTGATCCAGCAATTCCATTTCTCAGAGTTTATTCTAAGGGAATAAAGAAGTGCCCAAGAATGTGTGTACAAATATGTTTATCATCAAAGTTTCTTATGATCAAAAATTGATATCTAAGTGTTAAACAAGAGGATTGGTTAAATAAATTATATCTATTCCTCTGAATACTATGCACTCATTAAGAACGAGACGATAAATGTCAGTTTAGTGACCTGTAAAGTGAGGCAGAAGCATAAGGTGGGGTTAAGTACGTGGCCCCTGCCACCTCTTACATGTGTGGCCTTTGGCAAGTCGCTTAACGTTCCTGGGATTGAGCTTCCTCATCTGTAAAATGGGATATCAATCAAGTGTTACCTCATTGAGCTATTATGAGGATTAAATGAGTTCACATATGTAAAACACTTTGGAATAGGGCTTGGTACATAGTAAGCACCATATTAAGAGTTAGCTATTATTATAATACCTTAAGTGAAAGGTATTGCCTTTCACTTAAGTGATGCCTTAAGTGAAAATTAGGTTACAAAACAGTATGTACCATAGGACTCCATTTTTCTAAGCAAATTACATTAAAAATTAATATATATTTATATTCAGAAAAGTCTGGAAGGATATGCTTCTAAGACATCTCTGAGTGATGGGATTACAAATAACATTCATTTTTTATTTGTATATTTTAACTTTTTATTATTTTCATATAAAAAACTACTTTTATTTAAAGAATATGTATTAGGTGGTTCTCAGTGATCAGATCTGTATAGCTTTTGGAGAAATAAACTTTAAAAGAAAAATATTAAAATAAATCATTGTTAACTTTTATTTTAAAAGTTTTATTAACGAAGATTACATAGCAGCATTATCTAATGAAAATTTGTGAACAACTTAAGAGTCCAACAGTAAGGGAATCATATCAATTTAGTGGAATATTATGATCCATTAAAATGATTGTTATTAATACCAATACCAAGTAGTATACTTATGCAACCAGGGAAATATATAATAAGTGATAAAAGAACACAAAATTCTATGTATGTAAACCAGGGATAACATGGAAGACTGAAAATAGTGATTTTTTAGGAATGGTAGGAGGTGGGCAATTTTTCCGTTTGGATTTCTTCACACTGGGATGGCAATAACACGGGAAGGAATACTTTTTCATTTTTTGTTCCTAGGAGCCCGTCTTCCTTTGCCTAGGACCCTGGAGACACGGGGGCTTCGACTGAGTACATTGTCAGTAAACGCATCTGGCTCTTCCAAGGAGTCCAGACTGTGACAATGACCATTACTATCATAGCTAATGGTTGTGGAACGCTACCTGGAACTGTACTATTCTAAGCACTTTATGTCTATCTTGTCATTTAATCTTCATAACAATTCAAAAAGGTAGCTATTTTATTTTATTTTATTTTTATTATCATCATCACCTTCGTTTACAGTCTCAGCATCAGTAACCTGCCCAGCCCAGGGCACACAGCTGAAAAGGGCTGCAGGGGTCCATGTGCTCGGTGCCTTGACCCCTGCTACAGGCGCTGCCTTCCCCCATGCCGGCTGCTCCCATCACCCCTTCATTCTCGTCCCCCAAGGGCTCTGGCTCCCAACCCCGAGGAGGTAATAAGCACCCAGAGCGGGGCCCAGAGGGAGGCTGCTGGGGCCCAGAGGAGCCTCCAGGGTTCGCGCGCCCGGAGCCAACTGTACCGCCTGCGCCATGCGGAGGATCAAGAGCTGCAGAACTGCGTCCCCTCCGAGCAGACAGTCCTCTGCGCAGAGGGGAAAGCTTGCTCACCGTCGGGCTGGTGAGGACATGGAGATGAAGGAACGGGTAGGAGGGAGGGACTGGTTCGCAGGCTTTCTTAGGACCGGAAAACTCTGCGCGAGGACGCGGGCGCCACCAGCCGCGCAAGAGCAGTCGCGGCCGGCGAGGCTGCGGCGAGGCCAGGTCCCAGGCCCCGGGTCCGGAGATTCTGCACCGACACTGCGGCCTCGCCTTTCCTGGTGCCGGGCAGGTTCCTCCCGGGCATCGCTGACGCCGCCGGGGACCTGGCTGGTCCAGGCTTCTTCAACTATCTGATGTGTGCGTGTTGGGGAGGAAGGCTCCGCGGAGGCAGTATTTCCGAAGTGCAGTCAGCTCCGCCCCCCGACCTGCTGTCGGGGATCTTGGACTTCAAGTGAATCCGCCTCTGTCGGTGGCCCGCGACTCCAAGGTTATCCAAGCCTGGGCAAGCTGGGATTCCAGAGGGTTCCAGAGGATCCCGGGGACAGGCGAACCCGTGTTTCTGCTCACAGATGCGGGCGCCGAGCCTAGCAGTTTGTAGTGCACGCACTGAGCTTTCTGGGGCTGCCTTCTCCCCTTTTCCATGGGCTGTGGGTCCCAGCAAGACCTCGTAGTAAAAGAAAATTTGCGAGTTTGTTCCGATTTCCCCTGGTCGGCAAGTGGCTGCAGACGCACAAGGAGAAGCCTGGGCCCTGGGCGCATCTTCCAGGAAACCCCGTTGTCCGCAGGCAGAGATGGCCCCAGGCTCAGCTCCAAATCCCGTGTGTGTGTGTGTGTGTGTGTGTGTGTGTGTGTGTGTGTGTGTGTGCGCGCGCGCGCGCGCGTGTTGGGGGGCCCAGGGTTGGGAGGACGCCCAACTCGAGCTGAGGAAAGTCGAGAATGGGGTTCCACGGTGGGGCAAGCGCGCAGCCTCCCGGACGGAGCGGACCTAGCAGAGCCGGGCGGTACCCGGGGCCGAGCATCCGACCGCGGGCGGCGAGGTCACCTGGCCAAGCACCGGCCAGCGGGTAGAGGGGAACCCAGAGGTGGGAGAAAGGCGTTCTTTACCTAGGAGTCGGCCTGAGTCCCTGGTCTAAGGCTGGGGCTCTGGTCCCTGGACAAGGCCTGGAGGGCTGACCCGCTGTGGGATGCGGGGTAGGGGCCGTGGTGGAGGATGGACTCGGAACTGCTCCTGAGCGCCCCCAGCAGGCCTTCGCCTTCGCTCGCGATTCCACTCCTGCCCGGGCTCTAGGGTCTTCCCCGGGAAGCCAAATTCTTGTGCTCGCCTACGCCTCTCCCGTGGACTTGTAACAGGGACCCTCACTCCGCACCGTGATTTGGGAGTTAAGCGCCCTTCTCTCACTTGCTCACCACACTCCAGCCACACCGGTCTTCTTCCAGTTCCTCCAGTATAAACAGGTCTTCCAGTCTCAGGGCCTTTGCACAGTCTCTCCTGCCCAGTAACGCCCTCTCTGCTTTTTGCAAGGTCAGTTCTTTCTCATGGTGTGGGTCGCAGATCTCAGCTTAAATGTCGCCCCCGCCCCCGCCAAAGACTTGTATGTAACCATCCTACAAAGTAAGGTCTCCCTTCCCCCACAAATATATTTTATTTCCTTTCCTTCTTGTTTCCTTTATGCTTCTTGCCGCACTTTGTATTTATTTTGCTTTATTCTCTGACTTTGCCAGTAAAATAGCACAAGGAACATATTTGTCTTGTCAAGTGGGCACATAAAAATATCACAAATATTTGTGGTAGCATTTTTTTAAAAATAAATTTATTTATTTATTTTTGGCTGCATTGGGTCTTTGTTGCTGCGGGCTTTCTCTAGTTGAGGTGGGCGGGGGCTACTCTTCGTGCCCGTGCGTGGGCTTCTCATTGCAATGGCTTCTCTTGTCGCCAAGCACGGGCTCTAGGTGCACGGGCTTCAGTAGTTGTGGCACGTGGGCTCCGTAGTTGTGGTGCACGGGCTTAGTTGCTACGTGGCATGTGGGATCTTCCCCGAACAGGGCTCGAACCCGTGTCCCCTGCATTGGCAGGCGGATTCTTAACCACTGCGCCACCAGGGAAGTCCCTGTGATAGCATTTTTATTAACTAATCGCCTCCTTGCTCCATAGAACATTAGAACCAGAATACGCCTCCTGGACAGGGCAGTTCTGCAGAAATCTGTGCTACTTGCAGCAGCCCCAATCTGTCAAGGTAGAGGGTTGGCATCTAAGTGTGATCTTTGTTCCCTGAATCCTCCCTTAGAGCCAAAGACAGGTACCTCTGCCGGGCAGGATTCCCGGGCCCTCGCACAGGGTTTTATGGTGTCAATGAAAAAAATACGAATGGCAATCAAGAAGAACTTGAGCTATGAGACAGAGAAGAGAAGGTTAGAACTGGGGGGAGAAGAGTGTTGAAAATGGTACTGGGGTCAAGATGAAAAGCGCTCTGGAGTTTGGTTGCACGAGAAGCTAATGTCCTTAGCGCTCCTGGACGGTACAACTTAAACCATGTAAACTTCATTTATTTATTTATTTATTTTTTCGGTACGCGGGACTCTCACTGTTGTGGCCTCTCCTGTTGTGGAGCACAGGCTCCGGACGTGTAGGCTCAGCGGCCATGGCTCACGGGCCCAGCCGCTCCGCGGCACGTGGAATCTTCCCGGACCGGGGCATGAACCCGCGTCCCCTGCATCGGCAGGTGGACTCTCAACCACTGCACCACCAGGGAAGCCCAAACCATGTAAACTTTATACGGTATAGCACAGGGAACTCTTCTCAATACTCTGTAATGACCTATAGGGGAAAATAAAAACGAGTGGATAAATGTATATGTATAACTGATTCACTTTCCTGTACAGCAGAAGCTAACACAACATTGTAAATCAACTATACTCCAATAAAAATTTTTTTAAAACATGTAAATTTTATACTATGTGAGTTTTACCACTACCGAAAAAGAAGTTACTGGGCAACAACACATCATCCATGAGAACTTTTAGGGGGTCTACCCTATCAGACCCTGAGCCGCTAACCTCCCCTTCCTACCAGGAAGTGCAGAAGCTCAATGACGGAATTTGGGTTTAGGACCTGTCTTATCAATGGTATGTTGGTGTCCGAGGGATTGTCGATGTGGTGCTGGGGATGGAATTTGCATAAAGCTATGGGAAATTGGTGGGTTTTGGTGGAGGGGAGGTTGGAGTGGGGTAGGCCTGGAGGAGAGGGTGTAAAGCTGGCCTGTGAGATGTCCTTCTCTGCCTCTGCTTTTTCCCGAGGGTCTCAGGGGCGCACTGGGAGGGAAACTCATTCTACTCTATCAACGGCACGTTGCAAGGCTCACCCACGTCGGCTCTCTCCCGTTTCCTGACGTCTGAGACAGTAGGTGGTGCTGTTTAGCAAACTTGGGAGCAGGGAAGAAGAACCCTGAATTTTAAACTTGAGAAGTTGGGCAGCTCTGGCCTGGTAACTCTCTCCTTCCATCTGCCAGTACAGAGGAGGGTGGGGGAGATGGGAATCTTCTTCCTCTTTGACCTCTAAAGAACTCCTCACCCGGCCCCAGGGAGAAGGAGGCCCGAGATCTGCTCTCAGGTGTACTTCCCACGTGTGTAGGCATCGCAGACGTCTTTGGGATGCGGTTCAGGTGAAGTCCTGGGTGGTGGCCACCTGCAGCTTGTCTGGGAGGGGCAAGGAAGTTTAGAGGCGTTCTCACACCCCCCTCCACCAGCCAGGCTGACGCACCCTCTACCCAGCTTAGGGGTGACCTCGATGGTCCTGCCTGCTCCCCCTGGTCCTAGGAGCCCCCCTTCTCGTAGGAAGTTCAAACTGCTCTGAGGATTCTGCAACGCTGAAGTAAAACAGAGCAAACACTTGAAAGCCATCTCCTTAAATGTGTTTCTAAATGTCGGGCTTTGGTCCAGCGAGTGCAGGTTCCAGAAAGCGTGCCCAGGGACTGGCCGGTGGACTGCCGTGCTTTCCACGTGGGCTAGGGCATGGATTAGGCAAGAGGCCCCCTTCCGTCCTGGGGATCCGGATTCGATTGTTTCACTGGGCTTTGTCCCCAGCAGTGACGGGATTCTGCCGAATGAAAACAACACTGGTTTGACAGCTTCAGCAAGTTTTAAAAGCCCAACAGGACAGAGCCCAGTGTGCCTTTGGGGCTCCCTGGGCTGCCGCTCACTCTTAGCACACTTTCATGCCCTCACCCTTGTTTTTCCTCTGCCTCGCCTTTCCCCTGCTATTCTAATTTATGCTCTTTAACTCCATTATGTGGTTTTGTAAGCAGCCTTAAATCCTTTTGGAAACAGGGCAGGGTACAGATAAATAGAAAAACACGGCTCTAAAAGGTTAGATGTTCTGATATTGGCTGAACCTTGAGCTAATATAAGAAAATGACTCCAGGGCTTCCCTGGTGGCGCAGTGGTTAAGAATCCACCTGCCAATGCAAGGGACACGGGTTCAAGCCCCGGTCTGGGAAGATCCCACATGCCGCGGAGCAACTAAGCCCATGCGCCACAACTACTGAGACTGTGCTCTAGAGCCCGCAAGCCACAACTACTGAAGCCCGCACACCTAGAGCCCGTGCTCCACAACAAGAGAAGCCACCGCAATGAGAAGCCCACACGCTACAATGAAGAGTAGCCCCTGCTCGCCGCAACTAGAGAAAGCCTGCATGCAGCAACGAAGACCCAAGGCAGCCAAAAATAAATACATAAATAAATAAAAAAGAAAGATCCTTAAAAAAAAAAAAAGAAAATGACTCCATCCCTTAATCACCATAACATCCAGAATCTTCTACGACTGACAGCAGAGAGAGGGTCTCCATATGAAAAAAGGCAATAGAAATGCACAGCCTTGACTTTGACCCCTGGCGTTCCTGAGGCCTCTCCCTGGCATCTTTCTAGGGCTGCTGCTGTTACCGTCAAGCGTTAGGGTGGAGCCTGGGGATGCTGCGTCCTGTAACCATTTTGCTGCTGTGGACTCATGACCTTTCCCTTAGAGCTCCCTGCAGAGCTTCTAAAGCTCTAAACCCAGAAGGTCGGAACATTTGAAATGACTTCCGAAAAGACCATGGGATAAGCAAAACGGAAGCAGAAAGTTACAGGAAACTAGTGACGGCTACGGATTTTTTATTTCATTTTCCATTAGTGGGGTCCCTCTTCCCTACTCTCTAGTCTGCCTCAGGACAGTGCTACCATCTTAGGATATGTGCACACACCTCTTCCGAGTCTAAAGCTAAGAGAGCAAGGTCTAGACAGAAAGGGAATTTCCTTGTCCCCAACCCTCTCCTGGTTCTATTTTCTATCTGAGCATCTGCTTCCCTTGACACTTGGAATGACCCCCTTTCAGGGCTGTTCCTGTCAAAGCGAGGCACCGCACGATGGCCTCAACTTTCATACAGAAGCCGATCAGGGCAGCAGTTGTTTTCTTATACTCGTGACAAACCTAAGCAATTCTCAAACTGCAGGGCCTACCATCTCCTTCCTCAACAGGTGGTCCTTACCTTCCTAGGATCACTTTCAAACCAGCTGATGTTTCGTAACCTCCAGCACCAACCCTGGCTTTCAGTTTTAACCCACACTTTTCCCTCCAGTCTTAAAAGATGAATGTAGCCATACCAAATACTTAGATGTAGTTCCCTGCTTTCTCTGAGGTGTTTCACCCAAAGGCCTGTGGTCAGGGTCATCTCAGTGTTGAAAAGTCATTTTTACCATCCAAGTGGATTTCAAAGAATTTTAGAGACGTAAGATCATAGAGATCATTTAACACCATCCTTGCAGAGTACTGAGGCTGGAAGTGATTAGATGACTTGCTGAAGGTCCCAGAGCTAAAGTGTCTACACTAAGATTGATGCCTGTTGATTCCCAGACCACCCCTTTTCTCACCTCACCACCCATATTGACCTCTTTCACGTCTAACAGAACTGTAACTGTACCTGGAAATTTCTTTACAGAAGTAGATGATATATATATACGTACAGACACATAATACATATATACACATACAAGAGAATAGAATTAGGAATTAAAGTAATAGAGGAATGATTCTTTGTGTTATGTATACAATTTTAGCTGTTGGTCATGGGTGTCTTAAGGTATGTATGGAAACAAATCTGACCGCTAGTAGATGGAATGAATGAATGTGTCTTAAGGGAGAAGAAATGTAAGTCCATCCATCCATTGAATGCAGAATTAGGGGAAACAGTGAAATTTAGATGTGGTCCTACCCTTTATTTATCTATTTATTTTTCTGGCTGCACCGTGCAGCTTGTGGAATCTTACTTCCCCAACCAGGGATTGAACCCAGGCCACGGCAGTGAAAGCACCGAATCCTAACCGGATGCTATGGAATTCCTGGTCCTACCCTTTAGAAGTTCATGAAGGATAGACATGGTTAAATGATTCTAATATAAAGCAGACTTTGATCAACATTGTTACAATTTAAAAAGGAGTTCAGGATCACTATGTGTGAAAAAATAATAGTAACACAAATAAGGAAAGTTATCAGTAAATACAAGCAAATTACATGTATACAGGTATATAGTGGGTACGTATATACATGTGTATAGATATATAGCAGCTGCCCGTTCACATACATGCCATTTTTTCCACTGTATTCCAAGTATCCAGTAGACAAGGATGATGTTATTTGGGATGAGTTCTTGTACTACTTCCAGCTTTTTTTCCAGCAATATATATATTTTAAAGTATACACTACAAACAAACGGAGTTTATTCCAGTGGTGTAAGGCTTGTTCAATATTTGAAAATCCATGAAGATAATCCATCATATTAACAGAGTAAAAATAATCACATTGTATTCATTATATCAATTGGTATATATTTCGGGTAGAATTTCAAGGAAGTATAGAGCGTTCATGACAGTGTTTACAGGTAGCTAAGTGTTCTCAGATTTATAAAGGGCCTGGGGAGGGGGATTTAAATATATGGTGCTGTCATGAAAATGCAGCCTCAGGGTAAAGACGAAGCCAACTTTCATCCTTTCTGTGAAAGAGCAGGGCTTTTAAGAACTTTAAAGTCATTTTTTTCCACAATAGCCTCATAGGGAACCTTTGGCTTGATTCTATGTCTGATGAAGGAAATACATTTCCAGTCCAGACCTCTCCTCTGAGCTCCAGACCCACATATCCACCAGTCTGTTTACCATCCTCTTGGGTTTCTCAAATGTACCGAGAGCTCAACATGTCCAAAATGGAACCCAGTCCTTCTTCCAGTGTTCCCTAGCTCATTTAATGGCATCATTGTTCACACAGTTATGCAAGCCAGGAACCTAGAGCCAGGTTATAATCTCCCTGAGGGTGGGCACCTGGCCTGTCTTGTTTTCTGCTGTATCTTCGAGCCCTAGAACAGTGCACGGCACAGAGTAGGTATTTAATTACTGTCTGCAGTCTCTAGACTGCATTCACTTCCCTCCTTCTCCACCATTACTACTCAGTCCACCTGCCATAACTTCTCACTGGCACTAATGAAATAGCCTTCTAACTAGCCTCCCTTGACCCATGCTCAGCCCTACCTTTATCTGTCTTCCACTCTAGCCAGTGATCTTTTCAAAACACAAATCTGACCCTAAGAAAAGTGTTCTTGCCATGGCCTCTGAGGCTGTGTACGGTGTGTATCCTAGCACTCTTCCGGCCTCCTCTCACACCATGATTGGCCTTGCTCTTTAGAGTTAGTCAAGTTAGCCTTTTTTACAATGCCTCCCATCACTTGCTCTCTCCTGCCACAGGGCCTTTGCACGTATTGCTTTCTCTGCTCGGACCATTCTTCACCCACTTAACTTCTACTCATCCTCCAGATGTTACTCTCAGAGAAATTTAGAGTATTAGGTCCTGTAGGTCCTGAGGAGACTGATTGTATTTGATGGAGAAGTGATAGTCAAAACCACTTGAAAAATGCTGACAAGAGATATCTCCACAGCACCGATGGTGGTTTCATTTTTACATTTGTTTGTAAATTATTTTCTACACAAAGTTTTTCACAACTTGTAAGAAGTTTTTGTTTGTCTTCCTATATGAGAAGAAAGATCTAGTCAAGGACCATTGACACATATAACCATTTCTCCCTTTCTTTATGAATTTTTGGAAAGTATCATCAAATATGTTTACCTGTATTCATTTATTTTCTCTTGGATGTAAATTCTCAGAAGAAGATCTTACTCTGTTTTTGGATTAACCTTTATAAAGATCATTCCCAGTACAATATGAATGTTTAATTATGCTTAATAAAAATATCTCATGATGATAGACCTCGATGTCCTCCTTACTTTCTAAATGCTCTATAGGATGGTTTAAGTGCAGTTCAGCCTGCTCATTGTTTGGAAGAAGATTCAATATTGTAAAGATGTCAAATTTCCCCAAAATTAATCTACAAACTCAATGCAATCTCAATCAAAATTTGAGGTTGTTTGTTTTTTTAAGAAATGAACCATGGGGGTTTCCCTGATGGTGCAGTGGTTGGGAGTCCGCCTGCCGATGCGGGGGACACGGGTTCGTGCCCCGGTCCGGGAGGATCCCGCATGCCGCGGAGTGGCTGGGCCCGTGAGCCATGGCCGCTGAGTCTGCGCGTCCGGAGCCTGTGCTCCACAATGGTAGGGGCCACAGCAGTGAGAGGCCCGCGTACCGCAAAAAAAAAAAAAAAAAAAAAAAAAAGAAATGAACCATGGATTCTAAAATGTTGTGAAAATGCAAAGGCTCAAGAATAACCAAGAAATCTAACCAAAGGGAGGACAAAGCTGAAGGCTCTACATTACTACATACCTAGATGTATTATAAAGCTATGATAATTAAGATGGTGTGGCATTAACTCAAGAATAGGCTAATAATGCCCTCTAAGTCCATCCATGTTGCTGCAAATAGCATTATGCTAAGTGAAATACGTCAGACAGAGAGAGACAAATACTGTATGATCTCACTTATATGTGGAATCTAAAACATACAACAAACTAGTGAATAAAACAAAAATAAGCAGACTCACAGATATAGAGAGCAAAGTAGTTACCAGTGGGGAGAGGGAAGCAGGGAGGGGCAACGCAAGGGTAGGGGATTTAAAAAAGGGTTATTATGAGATTGTATGAAATCACGTGTGTGAAACTTTTGAAAATTGTAAAGCACTGTAGAATTTAAAGAATCTTTCATTCAATAAAAAAGTAAAATAAATAAATAAAAATATTTAAAAAAAGAATAGACTAATAAACCAATGGAACAGAACAGAGTTCAGAAGCAAATCCACACATCACAGGGACACTGTAGAGCCGGTGGGGGAAAGCTGAGTTTTTTAATAAATGGCACTGGATCTATGGGATATACTTATGGGAAAAAAAAAGAATCTTGACCTCTATCTGCTACTATATGGTAGGGAAAATTTTCTGCTTCAGGGAAAACTGCATTTTCTGTAGCATCTCCTCTGATTTTGAGTTTATGGCAGCTATTCTATAACTCTGCAACTTGTAGGGAGTTCCTTGGAGGCCCAGTTTTTAGGACTCAGTATTTTCACTGCTGTGGCCCAGGTTCAATCCCGCATGCCATGCTGTGGAGCCAAAGAACCCCCCCCCCCAAAAAAAAACAAAAAACCTCTGTAACTTGTAGATAACTGATAGCAGTGCCAAGCTCATAAAAATAAATTCTGTCTGGTGGAGGAACACACCCCCAACCGTGGAAAAACCAGTTTTGCCTCAGTTTGCACATTTATTTCAATATTCCTTTTTTTAAAAAATTTATTTATTTAGTTGCACCGGGTCTTAGTTGCAGCAGGCAGACTCCTTAGTTGTGGCACCCGAACTCTTAGTTGTCGCATCCGAACTCTTAGTTGTGGCATGCACATGAGATCTAGTTCCCTGACCAGGGCTGGAACCTGGGCCCCCAGCATTAGGAGCAGGTAGTCTTCTCCACTGCACCACCAGGGAAGTCCCTATTTCAATATTCCTGATCTATACATGTGTCTGTTCTTCGGATTCACCTTGGAACAGGCTGAAACACCTTGCCACCTTTCCTTCTTAATAAGTTAAATAAAAATTTAACATGTGTTCATTTTTATATCTGTATGAGTCATGGTTTTATCTTATTTTGGAGAATTATCTTTTCACAATAAAGTTAATCCCAGATGGATTGCTAACCTAAATGTGAAAGTAAAGCAGTACAGCTGCTAGAGGATTATAAAGGAGACTGTATTTATGACTTTGAGGCAGGAAAGTTTTCTTAAACAGGACACAAAAGCGCTAACCATAAAAAATTGATAACTCAGATTTCATTAAATGTAAGAATTTCTTTTCACCCAAAACACCACTATGAGAGTGAAGAGGCAAGCCACAGAGTGGGAGAGGATATTTGCCTGAGATTTTTTTGGACAAAGGTATAATATACACAATATATTTTATGTATGCTGTGAATCAATAAGACAGACAACAGAAAATAAAAACGGACAAAAGAAACGAATAGGCATATCACAAAAGACCATATCCAAATGGTCAATGAACAAGCACACAAGCCCCTTAGTTATCAGGGAAATACAAATTAAAACCACTTCACAGCCACCAGAAGAACAAAATAGGAAAGACTGACAATACCATGGTTGACAAAGATGTGGAGAAACAGGAGCTCTCAGACATTGTGGATGGAAGTAGAAATTGGTATCACTGCTTTGGAAAATGATCTGGTGCTCTCTCAGTGCTAAACATATAATCACCCTGTGACCCAGCAATTCCATGCTTAGGTGTGTGTGTATGTTTATGAATATGTACCCAAAGACATATGAGAATGTACAGCAAATTTATTCCTAATAGGCCTGTTTCCAGTGGCTGCCGTCCTTGGTGGTTTAAAGCAACAGGAATTTATTCTCTCGTTGTCAGTTCTGGAGGCCAGGAGCTCAATTGTAGAATGAAAAATAGGTTGTGGTATAGTCATACTGTGGAATACTACAAAACAATAAAGATGAATACATTACTGCTGCAGGAACACCACTGGTGAATTTCCTAAACATAACACTGAGTGAAAGAAGCCGGACCCTGGGGAATTTCCTGGCCGTCCAGCGGTTAGGACTCTGCACTTCCTTTGCAGGGGACACAGGTTTGATCCCTGACCGGGGAACTAAGATCCTGCATGCTGTGCAGCACAGCTGAGAGAAAAAAAAAAAAGTAAAGATGCCAGATCCCAAACAAATACCTAATATATGATTCATTCACATAATGTTCAAAAATAGCAAGACTAATCTTTGGGGATAAAAGTCAAGGTAGTGGTTACCTTTCGAAAGGAGGGGAGCCTAGTGACTGGCGGTGAACCAAGGGGAAATTTCCGCAGGTGCTCGTCCTGTTCTATTTCTTGATGTGGATGGTGAAATTTCACAAGGCTGGAAACTTTTGTGCACTTTTCTGCATATGATGTTTACAGTACATTTTTCTTTCCTTGATTATAGTCATGCTGTAATGCTATAATAAAGTTTGTTTTAAAAAAATCTGTTCCTGGGCTTCCCTGGTGGTGCAATGGTTAAGAATCCGCCTGCCAATGCAGGGGACACGGGTTCGAGCCCTGGTCCGGGAAGATCCCACATGCTGCAGAGCAACTAAGCCCGTGCGCCACAACTACTGAGCCTGCACTCTAGAGCTCGTGAGCCACAACTACTGAAGGCCGCATGCGTAGAGCTCGTGCTCTGCAACAAGAGAAGCCACTGCAATGAGAAGCCTGCACACCACAACGAAGAGTAGCCCCTGCTCACCGCAACTAGAGAAAGCCCGCAAGCAGCAACAAAGACCCAACACAGCCAAAAATAAATAAATAAATTAAAAAAAAATCTGTTCCTATGTTATATAAACACTTTTCTTCCTTTTTTTTGTTTTGGCTGTGACGCTCGGCATGTGGGATCTTAGTTCCCCAACCAGGGATCAAACCCATTCTCCCTGCAGTGGAAGGGCTTTATTCTGGTGCTCTCCCTTGGACCCTGCCAAGCATCAAGCGCTGGGCTTGGCTTGAAGCTTCCGGGTCTACATCATGATTCCTTAGGGTGTCAAAAGTCCACGTAGCCATCAGCCCTGTGCCACGTGTCGTGGCATCAAAAGGGAAGAGGAGTAAAAGGTTGATGGGGTTGTTTACATCCTCCTCTTGGCCGGCTCTGCTGTGGTGGGGTCCCCAGTGGTCCAGGGGGGGCAGCGGTTGAGAAAGTGGAGGCTCATGGCTTTTCTGAGAGATGCCAGGAAGAGAACAACATCTTGAGGGGCAGCTTCCAATGCGAGAATTCAAGGAGGAGTAAAAACTTCTACTTTGCCCCTGTGTGCCATGAAGTTGATTCTGGAAAGGTGGAAAATGGCTCTTATGATGAACATGTATTTTTTTATACTCAGAAAGTATAAACCTTATAATTTAATTAATTAATTAATTAATTAATTTTTGGCTGTGTTGGGTCTTTGTTGCTGCGCGCGGGCTTTTCTCTCTAGTTGCGGTGAGCGGGGGCTACTCTTCGTTGTGATGTGTGGGCTTCTCATTGCGGTGGCTTCTCTTGTTGCGGAGCACGGGCTCCAGGGACCCGGGCTTCAGAGTTGTGACACACGGGCTCAGTAGTTGTGGGTTGCAGGCTCTAGAGTGCAGCAGGCTCAGTAGTTGTGGCAGACGGGCTTAGTTGCTCTGCGGCATGTGGGATCTTCCCGGACTAGGGCTCGAACCCATGTCTCCTGAATTGGCAGGCAGATTCTTAACCAATGCACCACCAGGGAAGTCCTAAACCTTATATTTTAAAAAGACAGTAATACAGGGCAGTGCTGGAGGTGGCGGTAGCAGGGATTAAATGGACTAATGTTGAAGGTTCAAGAGTCCTTTATGTCTCTTCTACCTAACTTGAGCTGCCTTCCATTGGCAAGGAATTGGGAGATGGTTAAGGCAAAGGTGAGGACCACATTTTTCCTGCCTTCGAGCTGCTGGCAAGTGAGTAAAACCAGTGCTGACTCCGAGCACAAGAAATAAGCTAGGGGGACTTCCCTGGCGGTCCAGTGCTTAAGACTCTGCGCTTCCACTACAGGGGGGACGGGTTCGATCCCTGGTGGAGGAACTAAGATCCTGCATGTGACCTGGCCACCCCCCTCCGTGTCCGCCCCCCGAAAAAAAATAGCTAGGAAAAGGCAGCAGTTCTGAATGGGAGCGGCGGGAGGGAAAGCTTTGGGCAGAAAGTGGGAAGGTGAGGGCTGCACATTCCCTAGAGCTTTTCAGCTGTGGGATTCAGGAGCCTTCTCTGAAGGGACCTGACAAGTTGGAAAGGCAATGCCTTTGCGTAATCCGTGAGGCAAGCTTCATTAAACAAAGCAGTACTGTCACCAAGATTGTAGGGAGATGGCTGAGCCATCCTCTTGTTGAGACCCTCCTCTGTCCGCTGGGCCGTGCTTTCAACCTCTTCACTGCCACAGCCCCTGGGGCACAGGAAAGAGCCTGGTGCTCACTGACTCCATGAAGAAGCAGGAAGCCCTTGCTCCTTGGAGGGAATCTTGGTCAACCGAGTGGGCCGGAGGAGGCAGAGGCAGCTGGACCGGAGCAGCCAGAGGGCTGTTTAGGCAGAGCCGCAGTGAATGAGTCATGTGTGTGGAAGGCTGTCGCTACCCCCCAGAGACTGGGGCGAAGGAGAACAGGCTGACAGGCAGCCCTACCAGGCCCTTTCTCTTCCTCCCTCGGGGGAGCATGTGGGCCCCTCCAGAGTCGCCAGGATGATCTCTGAGGTCGTGTGTCTGCAGCTGGGGGATGTCGAGGGGCCGTAGGGAGGTTGGCCGCTGGCGGGGCAGTGACGCCTCTCCCTCCACAGGCCCTGTCTCCTGTCTAGTCTGGCTCTGCACCATGTCTTAGAGGGGAAACCTTCCCGGATGAGCCTAAGAGCATATCTGTGCTAGAGACCCCACGGCGAGGCCCAGCGCCGCCCGGCGAGAGGCCCGGGCCCAGGTGCTCTCCGCCCTGCTGCTTTGGGAGGAGGACAGGTGGCTGACCCTTCCAGTTGAACCTGTCAGGTGCCTTGTCTGCTGAAACTCCTTCCTCTGCCAGTCAGAGCCCCAGGCGGGGCGGGGTAAGAGGGGAGAGCAGTCATCCCTCCGCACCCTGGCCATGCGAGGTGTTTATAAACACTCCCGGAATTCAGGGAGCCGGCCAGGGGTCAGCGGGCCCAGCGCCAACCTTGCCCTCGTCATTGGGCCTGCTCCACCCGTCCACCCCCTGCCCCACGTGGCCTGAGGGTCTGTCTACAAAGCTGGAAGAAGACAGCCTCTTGGACTCTGGGCGGTCAGTAGGTAGGCCTTCAGGGACAGTGTGCTCCAGCTGGGGAGGGGGAAAAGCCACCCCGAGGCGTGTGGAGGGCGATCAGCCAGCTCCCAAGCACGCCCTGTGCTGGACCTCCTGGCATCTCTCCACCGGCAAGTTTCTCATTCCCGCCTCCGGTGAGCCCCACTCCTCTGAGTTAACCCCTGCCCATGTCCAGTGTCTAGAGAGAAGGATATGGACCGGGATTTCTCTGAGGTGGCGAGGCTGCCCTGTCCTCCCCCAACCTCTCACTTCCTCTTTAACCACAGAGCCTATCTGTGTCTGACAGAAACCCAAACACATGAGGTCACCAGGGGATCCTATTTTCTCCTCCCCTCTCTCACCCCGCCTGTCCTCATATCCTTCCCATGAGTGGAGGGGATGCTCCGTGTCATACTCAGCCTGTGGGGCTGTCCTTCTGGTTTCACTCCTGGCTCTGTCTCCCCCAGGGAACCGTGTGTGTGTGGGAGAGGAGGTGAGGCTGGAGATGAAAAACTTTACTCCTAGGATCAGTTTGGATGGCAGATCTCTGACTTTGTCTGGCTGGGAGGCAATGGAGCAGTGGACAGGCAGGGCAGCCAAGAGGGGAGTATGGTACAGCCTTATTTATTGTAGCATCAACTTAGAATAGTCACCAAGGATGGGTCAGAGGTGGGGCAGAATGGGGCTGGAGGCAGACAGTCTCCAGGTGAAAACAAAGGCGGGTGTCTGGCTGTGACCTACCGCGCTATTGGCTGCTGGGCTGCTTCTGGTCATACCTTGCCTTACGACCTGGTCACACCACTGTTCAAAGTCCTCTGGAGGCGGGCTCACCTGGTCCAGAACTCTGTATACACACCATGGCCTGGTGTCCATGGTCTGCGTGATCTGGCCCGGCCTACCTGGGCTGCCTTAGCTCCACCACCTACCCCCAACGCCTTCCTGAAGTATCCCACGGTCTAGCCCCACTGGGGTACTCTGACCTCCACACTCCTGCTTTAGCTGTTCTGTTCTCTCCTGAAAGGCTCTTCCTCCATGCTCCCTTCTCTGCCTTTCAAATCTGGCATATCCTTTAGGGCCCAGCTCAATGCCATGTCCTTCATAAAAATCCACCTGCTTAAGATGTTAGCTATTTTATAGAGAATGGATAAACAACAAGGTCCTACTCTGTAGCACAGGGAACTATACTCAATATCCTATGGTAAACCACAATGGAAAAGAATATAAAAAAAGAATGTATATATATATGTATAACTGAGTCACTTTGCTGTACTGCAGAAATTAACATTGTAAAACAACTATACTTCAATTTTTAAAAAATTTAAAAAAAATCCACTAGCTTAGAGAAATTGCTCTATCCTCAAAACACCCAAAGCATTTTATTGGTACAGGACTTCCTATACAGCATTTGTCAGGGCGTGCCTTGGGACTGGGTCTCATTCAAAGGGTTTTGTGCCCTCGGTCTGTAGCACCTAGCACACGCTGGGTACCAGGTCAGTTCTCAATATATCTTTACAGTAGCGAATGGAGCCATAAGGTTGAATGAGGTTAACAGATCGTCAAGCAGGGAAATGGCACCAAATCAACAGAGTTCTGCTAGGCTTTCCTGCCGCTTACAGGTCTGGTACCTCCTTTCCTTTCCCCTTCCGATCACTGTTAAACGTTTCAAGGCCTAGTAAATAGGCCTTTCCCACACTGCAGCCACCCTCAGTTGCAAACCTGAGGCATAATGTCTGTCTTGTAATTTCTTACGTGGTAAAAGGAAACACTATGTACTCATGGTTGGCTGGGATAACCTGCCAACTCTTCAGTTCCGTAGCACTTCCTGAGTACCCACTGGCTGCCCAGGTTTCTGCTGGGGGTTCTGGAGGAGACAAGTCACCAACCGGTCCTGCCCTGAAGAGGGCTATCAGAAGCCAGACCCTGGAGAAATCTGAGTGAAGCCTTGCGGTGGATAGGACATGGGTTGGCAGAGAGGTGGGCAGGACCGCCATGGGCCAGCCAAGTGAGTACATGCCTGAGGTGGGAAGATTATCTGGGCTACAGTTTGTTCAGGAGATAGAGGAGAGTGAATCAGGGTGGGGTCCAGATAGGAGTGCCTTGAGCCATCCAAGACTGGGGTTCTGTGGATCTGGAAGAAGCAAAGGATGCAGCAGAAACACTAGATGGGAGTCAGGACACCTGGGTTCTAGTCCTGGCTCTGTTGCAGGATATTGAACGAGTCACTTCTCTGCTTCTCTGGCCCTTTCCTTAATTCTAAAACCTAAAAACCTTCAAAGTGACCTTTGCAATCTGATGATCAATAGATATTTGAGTCTTTGAAGTAGCATATTGGGAATGAAGGGAATCAGCCACTCTAATGGAAACTGGGAACGAGAAAGTGCCTGACTGGGAGCTCAGAGATAAAGAGCGAGGAGAGACTGCAGAGGGTCCAGCCAGGGAGAAAAGGGGAACTGCGGGGAAGGGCCCCGTTGGGCAATCCCATTTTCAGTTCCTCCTTTCGTCCCCTTCCCCGACTTAGCCTCTTGGCCTCACCTTATTTGGTCAGGGCGGGGCAAAACAGAACACTCCCACGCCGTCTCAGGCGCTCCCTGCCTTTCCCTTCCCCTTTTCGGGCCCTCAAAAGATCCTCCTCGCTCTTCCCTCACCTGGCACCTTCCCCGAACCCACTTTCCTCCATAGCAACGCCCCCCGCGGCCAAAGTAGGAAGAGCAACGAATTTGGGAACGCATTCATAATTACCCTTGTAGCTACCGTTTATTGGGAACTCACCCTGTGCCAGGTAACATTTTTTTATAGCAATTCTATGAGGTGATTGTTATCTCATTTTACAGATAAAGAAACTGAGACCCAAAGATATTAAGTAATCTGTGCAAGGTCACACACCTGCCGGTTGGCAAGGCCAGATTGGAAATGAGGTGTGGCTCCCCAGTAGCTGCTCTGGCCACTTCCGGTTGGGCCGGGAGACCTTTGGCAGTCGGAGACCCCTGCCTTCACCTAGCACCTCTCAGACCCGAATTCTTCAAGCCCCGCCCCCGCCCGCGCCGAGCCCGCCCAGTCCTCGGCGCCCTGGAGCCTCGCCCGGCCTGCGCGGAGGAGGCGGGCCCAGCACCCGCAGGTGGGGCGGGTGGCGGGGCGGGGCTGGGAGGGGCAAGGCATGGAGGAGGCGTGGCCGGAAGCCTTAAAGAGGCCGGCGCGGCGGGGCGGGCCGTAGGGGCCGCGGGTCGCGGCGATCTTCTCAGTTTCGGTTGGATCGCAGCGCAGCCACCATGTCCCTGGCGGCCTCGGCGGGCAGGGGCCCGGAGGCCGTGTGGTCTCCAACGCACGTGCAGGTGACGGTGCTCCAGGCTCGGGGCCTGCGGGCCAAGGGCCCCGGGGGCACGAGCGACGCGTACGCAGTGATCCAGGTGGGCAAGGAGAAGTACGCCACCTCCGTGTCGGAGCGCAGCCTGGGCGCGCCCGTGTGGCGGGAGGAGGCCACCTTTGAGCTACCGCCGCTGCTGTCGGCTGAGGCAGCGCCCGCCGCCGCCGCCACCCTGCAGCTCACCGTGCTGCACCGCGCGCTGCTCGGCCTCGACAAGTTCCTGGGCCGCGCCGAGGTGGACCTGCGGGAGCTGCACCGGGACCACGGCCACAGGAAGACCCAGTGAGTGCGGGCCGGGGGCGAGGACGCGTGGTCTGGGCGCCGAGACCCTTTTGAGTGTGTCCCCACCAAGGGGACGAACGGAGCGAGGCCTTTCTAGAGGGATCCCCTCGGCCCGTACTAGTATTCTCACCTAGCTTCACCTTCCTGGGCTCTCCCAAGTGTGTGGTTTCGGGTACCCGGAGAGTTTTTGAATCTGCAGGACGGCGCTCGGCGTCTGGAACTTAGTAATCACTTAATGAATTTTTGATGAATCGAAACTACCTGTGGGCTGACGAATTACTCTTATTTAGTTGAGTAGCGTGTATATTTGATGTACGCATTAGCCTCCGTGGAAAGCCTCCTGGGTATTTAATTTTACTGGACACTGAGCTGAGAATGGCTGGGCCGGGGCGCAGGGAGGACCCACTGGAGCAGTGAAAGCCACTGACACTAGGGCCCTAGAGGCTCGCCCAGGGGCTGAGCTGGGGCGTTACAGTGCGGTGGGGACTGGGGAACGGGGAATGCGGGCTGCCTGGGGAGGGCTATCCCCCAACCCGACCTCACAGCCGCCGAAGGGGTTGGTCAAGAGAATTTGCCCCGCCCTCCTCTCCGCCCCTCCCTCAAGAATGCTAGAACAGTTTGGTCTTCACTTTCAGACTGAAAAATACTAACCGTGTTTGCCCCGGGCCCCAAAGGAGTAAGGATTTCCCATTGATGGCTGGAGCCAGGGCCTGCCCTTGGCCGAGCTGAACTGAAAAGTAAGCATTGTTTCTGTCCGGATTTTGTCAAGTTCTCTGGTCCTACTGGGTAGTGGGGAGGGGATGGCTGCTCACCTGTAGCCACCGCACCCCCCCCCGCCCCCAAGACTTCTCTTTTAGGGTATCAGAGTCCCGCAGGGAAAGCAGGGCGAAACCCTGTGCACTCCAAAGTGTTACCGATTTATTTGTTCTCTTTCGCGGGTGTTTGGAAGGGAACATTTGATTATGCTCATCTAGTGTACCGACAACTAGCCTCGCTTAGCTTAATTGGTTACTTTGCTGGACCTTAAATATGCAAGGCAGTCATGTTATCACCTAACTCCTGTGGTTTACGAAGCACTCTGATCCATATTGTGTGTTTTAGATATAAACGGTATTTCAGCTTTCCCTTGTGAAGGAGACAGGAAGAGCCAGAGGATTTGAAGTTACCAGACTCCCCTTTCTGTAGGGTGCTTGCAACTGTAATACCTGCTCCTCTTATCTGGCCAAAGATGAACAGGCATTTCTGAACTCAAATCAGATAAAAAGAGAGAGCCTTGAGGTGAGGATGGATGGGGTATCTTTGTGGCATCAACTTACAAGCCATAAGGTGAGCAGCAGCGTCTTTGCTGAGCTGGGGCTGAAGCAATGCTAATTTTCCATTTGACTAAATGACATTTGGGGCCTGGGGTTGGCTTCCTTTCCAGCTTCAACTAGGCACCATTGGCCGTCCTTTGTCTTGTCCCATCCCGAGATGTGTGGATATTATCGTCTGTCTCTGCCATCTGTTTCTTCTGTGAACCTTTTATTCCCTTGAAAGATAGATAGCATCTTCCTGCCAGAGATGGGGATTCCAGATTCCTGGGTCTGGTGCCCACTCTCGCCCTGACTCATTGCTGGGCTTCAGGCTGCTCGGTCTCTAAACATCCAAGTTGCCTTATGTATAAATGGAGCTTGTGGCCAGACTTAATTGATGTTTATAAGATGTTTCCAGGTTGCTGGATTAATGGAGCCCCGTGTATAGATTCAAAAGGTTCTGTTACTGCTTTGGGAGGAATGAAAACCTCCTCAAGTTCCCTGTTTCAGGAAGGGTATAGTCTCCGCATCTCCATTTTTCTCATCCTCTCTGATGTAATTCTAAACTTAGATGATTACTGCTGTCTCTATCATATGAGCTTGTGACCACTTAGAGTATCAGCTTATAGGAAAATGGTACTTAGTTGATAGATTTTTTTTTTTTTTTTAGTTGATAGATTTTTAATAACTGCAAAGGAAGCCTTCTTTGCTCTGCTAAGCAGTAGGTGAAATTGCAAGCTTTCCACCTGTCACTTGCTGGGACTTTCCAAGGTGCTGGGGAAACCCAGTTAAACTAAGCCTGTCTGATGTCCTGGTACATCACTTGGGTGCCCAAGGTAGCTGTGATTTGGAGCATGAGATATACACTGAGAGGTGGGAATTCAACGGAAAGAAACTGGTTGGGCTAGGAAGATCATTTGAACTAGCTATTAATGGTTTGACTCCACCTTAGACATTAAAACCAAAACCAAAACAAAAGCTCAAATCTTGGTCTGCAGTTTTGTATGTGTGTGTTAATGTGTGCATGTGTGTTCATCTCTACAGAGAATAGTTGCTCCTCTAGAGTATGATTTTTTTCCCCCATGGGTCCAGAAGCTAAAACTCAAGGCATTAAGAGCTAACTGTGCTGATATTTTCATTTGTTCTCTTAATAAGCCCCCATGTATCATATATCTGGAGTCAAGAGAATATGCTTTTTGTAATGACTCAGATTTTGCAGACCTCAAATTTAGTGGGATGATACATATCTTTAAAGCACTAAACAGAGGCTGACATATGGATAGGATCCATTTAACAGGGAAGAGTGTTTGGCCCCTTTAGTTAAGAAAAAATGGAAATGAATTGATTTTGCACTTATACAACTGTCCCTCATATCCGAGGGTGATTGGTTCCAGGACCTCCACCGCCCCCCCCCCCCCCCGGGATAACAAAATCTGCAAATGCTGAAGTCCCTTATATAAAACGGCTTAATATTTGCATATAACCTCTGCACATCCTCCTGTATACTTTAAATAATCTCTAGCTTAGTTATAATACCTAATGCGATATAAATGCCATGTAAATAGTTGTAAATACAATGTAAATGCTATATAAATAGTTGCCAATGCATGAATCCAAGTTTTGCTTTTTGGAACTTTCTGGAATGTTTCTTTTTCCAAATATTTTTGATCTGAGGTTGGTTGAATCCAACATGTGGAACCTGTGGATACAGAGGGCCGACTCGTGCGTACTTATCTGGGGTCTCAGCTGGGCCCCGGTTAAATGGGAATCAGTTAAGTCCCGTGATCATAAAACAGACGTGAATCTGAGAGGAGGCAGAATCAGGTGACTAGCATGTGGATTTCTCTGCTGTCCGGTCTCATGTAGTTTGGGGTCCTAGACTGAAAACAAAACAAAACAAAACAAAACAAAACATTTTTTTTTTTTTTTGCGTTACGCGGGCCTCTCACTGTTGTGGCCTCTCCCGTTGCGGAGCACAGGCTCCGGATGCGCAGGCTCAGCGGCCATGGCTCACGGGACCAGCCGCTCCGCGGCATGTGGGACCTTCCCGGACCGGGGCACGAACCCGTGTCCCCTGCATCAGCAGGCGGACTCTCAACCACTGCGCCACCAGGGAAGCCCCAAAACATCTTTTTAGGATACTAAGAGCAATAAAAATGGGAGAAATAATCTCTTAAAGACAGATTAAAATAAATATTCAGGCTGGTGCCTGGAAGGCCATTGTGTAAGTAAATAGGATGAAACTTGATACTGTGATAGCCTTCCAGATATGAAGAGAGACTGATGGAGGGTCATTTTCTCATATTTCTTGAAGATTCAAGAGGAAATTTGGTTGCATGTGAAAAAGATCTGGATACTGATAAAGGTTAGACATTTTGAAGAACTGTAAGTATAGTAAGAAAGAGTGACAAGCTGTCAAAGGAAATTCAGGTGATTAAGGAGGGCTAGACAGTTGTTTTTCTGGGAGAGGTGGAGGCATAGAGGTGACAGATGAGCACAGAGGTCTCGAATTCACAAATCTGAGCCGTCAGTGTTTGCACTTATACCTCTGGGTTTCCTAAGCACATTTCGGCTTTTTCTAATAGACTAGAAAATTCGAGCAATGCTGTTACTGCTTAAGTTTTTCTTTTCTTGGGATTCCCCCTAAAGATGCCATTGAGCGTTACTGGAAACCCTCCCACCCAGTGTAGGAACCTGATAGCTCACGTCCAGGACGGGGATCTGTGGGTTCTGGGATAAATAACCCCAACCTATTCACAGCAGGGGAGTGGAGTGACTAAGAAGGGGGAGGGTGGCTCAAAGTCACAGTTCCATCGATGTGAAAGATGTTCCCTCCTGTTTTTCGTGATATGATTTGATGATGATTTCATTTAGAAGACAGTTAGCATGGGGAAAGTTCTAACTGCCTTTTTCCCCCTTGTTTTTAACGTTCATCCATACTTTTAGTAATTATTTTTTGATGCCTACTATGTGTGAGGCACTTGGTATACATTGTAAACAGTGATGAACAAAACACACATGATCCCTGCTTTCAGAGAGCTGAGAGCCTTGTGGGGGAGGTAGCCAGTAAGCAAATGAACACATAAATGAACAATCCTGTATTGGGGTGAGTGCAGTGGAGGAAGAGAACAGGGTGTCATAAGAGAAAAGAGCAGGAAGGAGGTTGCAGGTAGCCTCTCTGAGGCAGAGACCTGAAGGATAAAGAGGAATTTTCCCAGGGAAAGGTAGAGGAAGGGGGAGCAGCCTGTGCAAAGGCCCTGAGGCAGGAATGCCTGGGAAGCTGGAGAGGTTGCATCCATTGAGGCTGAAGAGGAAGGCAGGGCTTCGTTGAAGAGCAGTGGAAGCCACTGAGTGTTGAAAGTAGAGGGGTGATGTGATGCAGTTCATGAAAGATCACTGTGGCTGTTGGGTGGAGAGCAGATTTGGAGCAGGCCTAGCCTGGAATCAGACAGGTGAAGTGGGAGGCTCTGGCAGGAATCTAGGCAACCAATTATGGTGCTTGGACTCGGGTGACAGGCATGGTCACGGACAGAGGTAGGTGGATTTCAGAAGTATTCCGGAGGTTCAGTTGGCCTGACTGGTGATGGGTTGGGTATGGGTGGGCGTGAGTGAGAGGAAGTGATAAGAATGAACAAACAAAATAAGGAGAACTTGCTGTTGAAAATGAACCAGGAAACGGTGGCAGATTTCTTTCCCTGGCAGTCACCGTGACACAAGAGTGAGGTCACCATTACAAAGACAACACCAGCAGTGATACCTGTGCGCTGAGTGAATGAGCAGGAAACACCATTGAAACCAGGGTGTGTATATGTATGTCTTCAAGTGTTTACAGTTTCAACACAGGCCAAGCCTTTGTTTTGTAATAACCCGATGTGACCTCTCTGGTTGCCCCAACCCGCTGGTAGAGTCACTTCTGCGAGGACTACAGGACTAAGAAAAGGAAAAATAATAAATAACACGAGGGAAAATAAACCTGTAAATGAAAACTACGCCTCTGGAGGCAAGTCAGTCAACCATGTAAAGGTTTCTCACATCAGGGAAGGTGAGCGCACAAAAGAGCCTTGTTTTGCTTAACTTCCTTTTGGTTACAAAGACTTCTGTTGTATTTCCACAACTACCATCAGAGGAAGGCTTTTCTAAATAGTATCTCTGTCATTTTAATTGTAGTTATTAACTAAAAAATGTTATGATTACATTAACAGTACACGTGCTTATTAAACGGTCATCAACTCCAACATGCACTTGCTGACACCACTCTCCCTCTCCCTGGACGGTAATCTTAGGTATCCATTTGGCCACTCCAATTTTAATTGCCATACGTCCGAGAAAGCTGTGCTTCTCACCCTATACTTTTGGAGGGACGCTCACTCTGGCCTAGCTCCAGAGGATTAAGATGCCCTGCCCAAACGTGGGAGCAATAGAAGGGCATTTAAGACCTTCTCTTCATCTCAGAGCCATGCCCTGGGTGGCCTATTGTCCTGGGCCTGGTGCGGATCTCTAAGCCTCAGGGTCTTTGGGGTTTTTTTTTGGTTTTTTGGTTTTTTTTGGCCGCGCTGTGCGGGATCTTAGTTCCTTGACCAGGGATCGAACCCTCACCCCCCTGCATTGGAAGCACGCACTCTTAACCACAAGACCATCAGGGAAGTCCCCCTCAGGGCCTTTGAATTCCAACACAATTAACACCCAGACACGTGTATGGCCTTTGAAGAAAGCCAACATCCACTGTGTGGAAAAAACTTGGTGAGCGGGTTGTGCTCCCCTTAAGGGGTCCTGGGCCAGATCTCATGCCGCAGCTGGCTCAGCAGGAGACCAGGCCAGTTCCTCTGCTTTCCCCTTGGCCAGGGACCACTTCCTTCTCGTTGTTTGCTGTGCGACCCAGCCTAGTTGCGCAGATGTCTCTGAGTGCGGTCCCTGTAGACACAGGGCAGGCGGTCGTTTGCCCGTGTGGACGTGGAGAAGTGTTTAATCTTACTTTTAGCCCAGTGGATTAAAGACTAGGGGTGGCCTCGGTATGAGGTCAAAGCCCCGCTTCTCTCCGTTTCCCAGTGTGCTGTCTGGCTTGCTCGTCAGCACCCCTGCTCAACACTGGAGAAGCAGGTCACCTGCAGCTTGGGGCTTACGGTGCCCTTGGTAAAGGAGCCGCTTTTAGCCACTAATGAGACGAGGAATTCCTTTCCTGCTGGGACAGGTCTGGGGATGATCTGTTAGAGAAAAATCAAGGGCTTTCGTCCCCAGGGTGTCCCTGAGGGACACATTTAGGAACGTGCCCGTAGGGAGAAAAAAGGCAGCTGTAAGTAAGTGTCTTTTCCTGAATGCTGGCCTCTGAGTGGAGCAGAGGGAAGGCATTTATAGGAAATCCCAGAAAAACCCTTTCTAGAGGTGTGACCGCTGCACACTTCACTTTTAAAATTCTTGTTTATTAAAAAGGACATGGCTAACTGAGGGAGAACAGCCAAGGCTTCCAGAAAGCCTGGTCTGAAAAGGCCTCTTGTGATCCTTAAATAACAGCTGTCCTGTGTCAGGGGCACCAGTGGCAGGCGGGCCCCAAGTTATTTCTTCAAGAGTGTCACCACCTACAGCACCAGTCCTGTGGGGTTTCCTTTTACGCTAATGGAACTTTTCGTTTTTACTGATCATTTGTCATGAGAACAGGATTTTGAAATCCTCTTGGTATGGGGTTTTTTCCTCGTCCTTGGGACTTACCTGATTACCAGATAAGTCAGATGCTGTGCTTCCCTGCCGGGAGCTCCCACAGAAAGGAGTGTGAGTCTGCCTGTGGGGTAGAGTGGACTGAATGTTCTTTGATGTCTGTCATGCTGAAGTTGTTTTCTTTTGTCCTGGCCGAGAGGTGGTGAACCAAACCATCACATTTTCTTTCCCCATCCTTAAAGAGACCCCACAGAGACTGTTCTTTGGCAGATCATGTAGACTACATCAGTGGCATTTACTTTTGGGCAAGAGGCGAGATACCTGATCTGATGTTAGAATATTAACATTTGTGGCTTTTTGAGATATGGTCAAGTAAAAACTTGGTAACTAGATGATGGCAGGAGTGGTAGACTTACATGTTTATAAATGTGTTAATTTTTCTAATTCTTAGAGAATCTTAAAACACTGGTGCTTGGTTTTTTCTTTAGTCTTTACCTACAAGGAGTTTGGTATTGCTTTCAACTTAGAAAATATGTCTTGATCCTTATACTGCAGTCAGTTATGCCATCTTGGCATATGTCTGAAACAGTTTGGGGGCCTCTGTTTCTTGTCTCTCCCACCTACTTAGAAATCCTGCGGAGTTCTGAGGATCATTAAATCTCAGGATAAGTTATAGAAATTATTCACCAATCGTGGTATTTTTAAAAATTGTATGTACTTTTTAATTTTGGAAATTGTGTCATACAAACAATTTTTAAAAATTATTTATTTTTGGCTGTGCTGGGTCTTCGTTGCTGCACGCAGGCTTTTTCTCTAGTTGCGGTGAGTGGGGGCTACTCTTCGATGTGGTGCGTGGGCCTCTCATTGCAGTGGCTTCTCTTGTTGCGGAGCACGGGCTCTAGCCGTGCAGGCTCAGTAATTGTGGCTCACGGGCGCTAGAGTGCAGGCTCAGTAGTTGTGGCGCACAGGCTTAGTTGCTCCGCAGCATGTGGAATCTTCCCGGACCAGGGCTCAAACCTGTGTCCCCTGCATTGGCAGGCGGATTCTTAACCACTGTGCCACCAGGGAAGTTCCACAAACTAATTTTATAATTGAGTCTTTTCCCGCTCCCGTCAAGTGCAAATCATTGTTATCTGTGTCTGATGGCTTAAGATTGGATCCTTAGGAATACAGTCAGTCAGAACTGTTGATATCTTAAGTTCCTGTTTGAGAACCATGTTTGAGAACAGTCAGTCAGAACTGTTGATGTCTTAAATTCCCATTTGAGAACCATGGGTGAACGACGGTATAAATGCACTTCACAGAACATCATACAACCATTAAAAATGGTGGGTATGGAGACTGTAAGACAATTATCTTTAAAAACACGCTGCAAATAGAATTGCACGTGTACTCTGGTTACTACCAAGTCATAATCATAGCGAACACTGCGAACACGTACTGAGTGTAAGTGCCAGGCACTGTTCTAAGCTCTTTACATATATTAAGCCATTTAATCTTCATTACATCCTTATGAGGTAGGTGCTTTTAACCCTGTTCCACAGACAAGTTAAGTAACTTGTCTGAAGCCTCTCAGCTAGTAATCGTTGAACTATGTGGGGAAAAAGACTTCAAGAAAATACAGCAAAAGGGAATGTTTGAATTAGCATGAGAGAAAGTCGATTTTAAGAAAATATTAAAAAAAATTTTCTATAACCTGTTTTAGTTACTTTCTAAGGGAATTTCTGTAGAGCAAATAGTATAGGAAGATCAAAAGCGTTTTCAACCTGCTTTTTCTGTGATCTCTCCTTTGCCATGTCATTTACTGGCTTTTTAGGATTGAATTTGGTGACTACAGATAGCTTTTCAGTGCTTCCAGAATGGCTGTTTTAGGGATTAGGGTAAAAAAGGAGCCATTTGCAACCCTCATGATTTACCACCAGGAAGTTGATGATGGGCAGAGGGGAAGGTCCACCTGGGGGGGGCGGGGCAAGGCTGGCTGGTCGGTGATTCTGTATTCACAGTTAGGTAGTTAGGACTAGCTATCTTGGTCAATGACAAAACCTGTTAAACTACTTAGCTTCTGGAGGATACACACCAGAAACCTTTTATAGGTCATAAACATCTCTGTCCCTGTTTGCTGTGCATTGCCTCTAGGCTACCAAGAGAAAAGTCTGGACACTTTACCCAGGTGGAATCAGTCCTTTTCAGAACCCCTTTTAGATGTCCTCCTCTGCTACCCTCACATGATTTTTATTATTTATTTTTATTCCCTGGGAAAGACGGTGAATAAACTGCTTCTTAAAATTTCTCCGTCTAAGAAAGATCAAGTGCGTCCTCCATCTCAAACGTTAGACTCGGGTGCTCTTCTGTTCTTCCTGCTTCTTTCCTCCCTTGAGGCCAAACTCCCCTGTGCCATGAAGTTTAGTTACCACGGGGGATGATTCATGCTATAACTCATGGTTGAGTTTTTGTGCAGGAAGGGAAGTAGGCGGTCCCCCATTGACCCTGGAGTCCACATCAGACCCATAGACAAGGACCCCTTGAAATTAATGCTCACCCATTAAAATGAAGTGACTTGTGGAGCTGGTGGTCTTCCTTTGCCTTGCCTTTCCTGGAGCCTCCTGTGTCTAATGGGAGGGTGCAGTCTTAATTCATTTTGCTGAGTCCCTAAGTAGGTGGTTCTTATAGCCCCTTGGGATTTCAATTAGCTGAGAACCTTCTTTGTGTGTGAGAGTCCTTGTTTTAGCAGGAATTTCTTTTCATGTCTAATTATTTTCTCACACTTCATAGTCAGAAAGAAAAGGCAGCAGTTGTTTCAGTGTAACAAACACTTTGTGATGTTTGGTGAGCCAGCTCTCTACTGGTGGGTAAGCTTTTCAGCGAAGAATCTGGCCTCTTCGTTTTGTATTTCCAGTGCCTGCCGTGCAAAAACATGAACCGAACCGAATCTTTGAAGCCATCGTTTCTCTGTGTCTTGAATCTTTGAAGCCAACATTTTTTCTGTCTGTGTCTACCCCTCTGGAATGTTTTAAAGGAAAAACATGTTTGCTTCAGCTGCAGACAGGTTATTTTTGAGGCGTACCAGTCAGTCCTTTACAAGTGTAATCCCGCACGTCTGCAGGGATGCACTGTGAGACCTTTCATTTCCCAAGAGCAGGAACCACACTGCCCCCGCTCTCCCACATTCCGATAGAAGGCCCCCTGGGACCAGCTTTCCTTGTATTGAGAAACCTACGTTCTGAGGCAAACCAGCCCTGAGAATTGGACATGGTTGGGTGGTTTTAGCTGTTCTCAAAAGGAGTGTTTAAAAAGCCCAGGAGGACTTCCCTGGTGGCGCAGTGGTTAAGAATCTGCCTGCTGATGCAGGGGACACAGGTTTGAGACCCGGTCCGGGAAGATCTCACATGCCACGGAGCAATTAAGCCTGTGCGCCTCAATTACTGAGCCCACATGCCATAACTACTGAAGCCTGTGCGCCTAGAGCCCGTGCTCCGCAACAAGAGAAGCCACCGCAATAAGAAGCCTGCGCACCGCAACGAAGAGTAACCCCCACTCGCAGCAACTAGAGAAAGCCCGTGCACAGCAACGAAGACCCAACGCAGCCAGAAATAAATAAATAAAATAAATAAATGTATTAAAAAGAAATAAATAAAAAGCCCAGGAGATTTGACAATGCGGGTCCAGACACTAGTTCCCCAGCCCGGCGACTCGGGAAGCAGACCCTGTGTCCTGCATACTGTATATTTTCCTTCCTGTACCCAGTTCATGCTTTTTTACTTTTATTCATTCTTTCCCTTGCTGCTCTTAATAAGGCATCTTTCTGAAAGTGTAGAAGACTTAAATGAATTTTTCTATATTTTTAGCTGTTGCCTTGTCTTGTGTTTGACCAAGAAAACCCCAAACCAAAAAACTCCCAAACAGTAGGGCAGCCTGTTTGAATAATATGATTTTTGCTTGTATGTTCATTTCCAAGATCCTCCCTTGACTGAGGGGCATGGAGATTAAAGTTTTCATTCTGTACCATTTTGTATGATTTGAATTGTTATCCTATGCGTGTTATTACTTTAAAATACAGTTTATATACATTTCTTGTCACTTTCTGTGTATTCAGAGATCCTTTTAATTTTGGAAGAACTAACTTTTAATTATAAGTAAAAATGACTATTTGCTTATAGAAGGGATCCTTTTATTTTTCATATTTTTGATAGGTTGCAGGATTTTTTAGAATATGGGCCTAAAAATAAACTTTCTACACTGGGATTATGGCTTTCTCTCTGTACTCTGCCCTTTGTACTGGGAAAGCCCAGCCCTGATTTCTGAGATGATTCAAGCTTTCTGGGCCTTCGTGAATGGTTGTGCTGGGACACAGCCACCCTGCTGTCACATGCTGTGTGGCCCTGCTGGGACCTGATTATATATGAACTACTTCTGTGAGGTGCTGGAATTAAGTGCACTGAAAATCAAACGGACAGAAACACTGATAAATTGAACCAATGCTTAAATGTTGGAACCCACAAATACGTCCTGCTTTGGAATTTCTTAGGGTGAGACATTTATGGATCGTTGCTTTCATGAACTATCAGATTATACTTGTGTCAAAGATCCCTTGCTTAGGGCTTCCCTGTTGGCTCAGTGGTTGAGAGTCCGCCTGCTGATGCAGGGGACATGGGTTCGTGCCCCGGTCTGGGAGGATCCCACATGCCGTGGAGCGGCTGGGCCCGTGAGCCATGGCCGCTGAGCCTGCGCGTCCGGAGCTCCGCAACGGGAGTGGCCACAACAGTGAGAGGCCCGCGTACCGAAAAAAAAAAGATCCCTTGCTTAAGCTGTGTGAATTTAATGATCAGGATAATATTGCTAGAATAATTCCTGTCTTCCTTTCCAGCTTTAATAAATCCAGCAGACTCACAGGGGTTACTTACCTGCCTACGATTCAGTCTGCTTTTCACGTCCTTAAATAGCCCTGTGGCTGTTCTTGGCTACCTGGTCTTTGGTTTTAGGCTTGCGTGTGAAAATAAGTGACAGGAACAGTTGAAGTGCCTGTTCATACCTCCTAGTGGTGTTAGAAGTTTCCAAAACAAATCCCACTCTAGTGCCCAGGGACTAAACCTGAGCATCAGGTGATAATAGGCCCTCAGGGAGGATCCTAGAGTTGGTTGCAGCTTCTCTCAAAATAAACAGACTTCGGCACTGATACTTCGGGGAAGGCGGCCCTGTTCAGGGAGCTGGCAAGTGGTATTCTTTGAAGGTCGGGAGCCTTTGCGTCCCCTGGGAGGGTGAATAGAGAGGTGGAAGAGCTGGGAGAAGGCCCTGGGTGGAGAGGTGAGGCTCTCTGCTTGTGGCTGGTGTGGTCATCTGTGCCTCCACACTCAGCTCTCAGCAACTTCCCCTATTCAGGTGCCTACCCTTGGTATTTACAAAAGCTAACCACCCCTCATCACCAAGGCTACCATTTAGCACATGACTGTCAGAAGAGAAAGATACAAATAATCCTCTCAACATCTAAATGACAGATATGCAAACTGTTCCCAGCCTGCCATGGAAAATGTGTTGGGAAGACACTCGGCTGGCAGGGTGAGGCTGTCTGTAAGGACCTTGCGTCTTCCTCCTGCTCCAGCTGTGGACTGTGGTTTTAAAAATCATAAAAGATTTCTCCTAAAGGTCCAAAATCGTAGCTCATGTCATTTTCCCAGATCTTGGCTGTATTTTGTTAATCCAGTGTAAGTCCTTCTCGATGACGTTGTGTCTGAACTTTATGTGCAGCCCTATGATTTATGGTTGATGCCAGCTATGGGGGCTTTCCCCTTTCTCTTCTTTCATCTCAGGACATTTAAATTGGAAGCTTAAGCCTTCCTCAAAAAGAATTTAAATTTCAGCCCTGTTTTCTATGTGTTGTAAAAGACGGCTCAGCAAAGATGAGTTCAGAGGGAGTGCCAACCTGGAATCTTGGTGTAAGGGAAAGCTTTGGGGAAATTGTAGAGCTGGTTCAGAGTCCTGACTGTGCCTTTTAGCAGTTGCAAGGCCTTGTACCAGTTACCTAACTTGTGAGCCTCAATTTCCTTATCTGTAAAGTGGGTATGCTGTCCACTTCATGTCATTCTCGTGAGACCTAGAGGAGGACGTTTCTAAGTGTGTTTCTGCATCCCTCTGCCCCTTTAAGTGTAGAATGAGCTAAAGTAGCGGGGGGCACGATCTGCCCTGGGAGCAGGACGGGCTGAAGGTGAAAGAGGAAATTGTGTTTATTTGGGCAAAACCATCATTTCCTTAAAGTCCACAGCCCTCAGCTCTTAAATAGGTCACCGAAAAGAACATCAGAGTGTGGTTCTCGGCATGTGAGGGTGACCCCGGGGGCAGCTGTGGGTCAGCCCTGTATTTGGAGTTGTTTGTTCTGCGGAGCCCGCGCCACTCACCGGGCTCACATTCTTGCGGTTCACCCGATGGAAAATGCCGAGGGGAGGTTTACTTTCTCTGAAGTTCGTCTTTCAATGGAGTTGGGCTGATATAATATCATTTGCCATATCGTGAAGTAGTTTGCAAATGACCAAGTGAAATTCTTGAATCATGCTTGAAATATTCCTTTTTCTGATTATTAAGCTGGGGATGAATGCCTCCTCTCAGTTTCTCTTTCTTTCTCATCGTGGTAAAATACATATAAGAACGGTGACCATTTTAATCATTTTCAAGCGCACAGTTCTGTGTCATTAAGTGCTTTCACATTTTTATGCAACCATCACCACAGCCCAACTCCAAAACTTTTATTCTCCCAACTGACACTTCCAGGTCCCCCCGCACCCCCCAGCCCCTGGTGACCACCATTCTCCTTTCTGTCTCTGAACTCGGCTGTTCTAAGGGCCTCACGTCAGTGGAATCATACAATATTTGTCACTTTGTGACTGCCTTATTTCGCTCTTTTTTTTTTTTTCTTTAACAAATCTTTTACTCTGTCTTATAGTTTCCATTACTCCCTGCCAGGGACTATTCTACAAACCCTTGCTTTTCTCTTGCAAATTTGCACTCTACCTACGTAACTGTTTGTATATGATCTTTGCATTTTTACCCCGTTGAAGGAAAAAACCAGTCACAGGAAGTGATTTGATGGAATGTTTATTTTATTCTTAGAAATAGCTCTTTACCGAATCAAGATTTTAGGTGACCTTACACTAAGTACAGAATCAGATCCTATCTTTGCCTAGAGGGTGTCTTCTCAGAAATAAAACTTCAAGTTCTGCCCTCCCCCACTGCACCCCTCACTCCCCAAAGAAGAGAACACAGGGTGTGTGTACGAGGCTGGTAATAGCAGAGAGGAGAGGCCAGGTAACACGGACTGTGAACATCGTTTGAGGTGCTTCCATTCAAAGGTAACCTCTCAGCCTTTCTCCTCGTAGGTGGTGTACCTTGAAATCCAAACCGGGGAAGAAGAATAAAGAACGAGGAGAAATTGAGGTTGACATCCAGTTTATGAGAAGCAACATGACCGCTAGCATGTTTGACCTTTCCATGAAAGACAAGTCTCGGAATCCCTTCGGGAAACTGAAGGACAAGATCAAGGGGAAGAATAAGGACAGCGCGTCAGATACCGTGTCAGCCATCATCCCCAGCGTGACGCCCTCGGCTGACAGCGATGACGAGTCTCCTTCGAAAGACAAGAAGAAGAAGTCAAAGCTCAAGACCTTGTTTTCCAGGTCCAACCTGCAGAGAGCACCACTTTCCCAGTCCATGTCTGTCCTGCCGACTGTAAAGTCAGACAAAGTGCTGCTTCGTCCTGGAGACTTTCAGTCCCAGTGGGAGGATGAGGACAATGGCGAGGACAAGTCCTCCTCTGCCTCGGACGGTGAGTTTCCTTCTCCTCCTCCTTACTTGGCCCTTCTCCCCCAGCTGAGCCTACTTTGCTTTGGGAGAGAAGAAACAAACAAACCTTAGGAGAAAGATTTTAATTCAGCTCCTCAGTTAGTACAGTGATGGTGATGCTGGTGGAGGGGGTGGCGGGGGTAGTGGTGATGCTGCTTTTACTGGTGGTGCTGGCGCTGTAGCTGCTCGTGGTGGTCACGGTAGTGGTGGTGATGATGAGGGGTAACCTTGGTTAGGAAGCCTTCTCTATTTCTAAGCCCTCTGGTTTCTAGGAATGTGCGAATGCCTTTTCCATAACGCCTGGCTCTGTAACTGATGTACATTAGTACAAGCTTTTGGGGCTAACAGAATGAATGCATGTACAGTTTATTTTTTATTTTTATTTTTGTGGTATGCGGGCCTCTCACTGCTGTGGCCTCTCCTGTTGCGGAGCACAGGCTCCGGACGCGCAGGCTCAGCGGCCATGGCTCACGGGCCCAGCCGCTCCGCGGCATGTGGTATCTTCCCGGACCGGGGCACGCACCCGCGTCCCCTGCATCGGCAGGCGGACTCTCAACCACCGTGCCACCAGGGAAGCCCCGAGTTTCTTTTTTTAATTAAGGATAAAACCATGGAAACTTACAGTAATTCTGATATTTCATTAATTCGTTGGGTACTTATACTGAGCTCTCATGGAATACATTCCTAATGAAAGCCGAGGAATCCAGTTCCATTAACTCTGAATTAACTGGATATTTTGAAATTCAGTCTCAGTGACCAGATCCCTATTATTGGCCAGATTCTGCACCTCTACCAAGAGCACTGCCCTTATCCTTGCTTCCATGCACGGCTTCTCCACCTCAGCACCGCTGACAGTTGGGAGGATAACGGTTTGTTGTGGGAGCCTCCCTGTACTTGTAGGAGCGTTAGCAGCATCCTGGCCTCCACCTGCTAGATGCGGGTAGCACACCCCACCCAGCTGTGACAACCAAAAATGCACTCAGATGCGTGAGGACAAAGGCCATGCCCCGCCCCCCACCCCCACCCCCACCCCGTGTTGCGACCCATTCCCTTAGCTTCTCACTCCCTTGTCCTTGGTTCTTCTCCCACAGTCTTGTCTCACAAGGGAACGGCAAGCGTGGGTCCTAAGCAGCTGAACCAGATCCACTTCAACCCCCCCAAGAAGGAAGGACTCTCCTTCCTGGGAGGCCTTCGGTCTAAGAATGACACCCTTTCCCGCTCGAATGTTTGTATCAACGGGAACCACGTCTATGTGGAGCAGCCTGAAGCCAAGAGCGAGACCAAGGGCAGCTCCCCGGCCTCCTCGCCATCCCCCCAGGGCCTCAGGAAGAAGCATTTGTTCTCATCTACAGAAAACCTGGCCTCTCGACCTTTGAAGGAGCCTGGGGAAGGAGGTGCAGTGCCTTCCGAGTCTTCCACAAAGGACTCTCTCAAGTCCATGTCCCTGCCATCCTACCAGCAGCTGGTCAGCGGGGACCTTCGGGAGAACGCGGCTCTGGCGACCTTGGAGGCTGCAAAGGAAACCAAAGAGAGCAAGAAACAGGAGAACAAGAAGTCCTCTCTGCTCTCCCTGGTGACTGGGAAGAAGGACACAGCCAAGGGCAGTGAAGGCGAAAGCCCGCCGGCCGCCCCCGGGAAGGAGAGGGAAGGCACGCCCGTGGCGGTCAGAGCCAGTGAGGACCAGCCGGGGCCTGTCGACGACCCTGTGAAGAGATCGGACGAGGAGACTGCGGCCATTGTCTCCGGACGGGACAGAGCCCCGAACCCCTTTGAAGACGTGCAGATCCCAGAACCAGAAGCTGACCCAGAGCCCAAGGCTGCACCAGCGCCACCTGTTCCCTCACCCAGGGCTCCCCAGACCAGAGCCGTGAAACCCCGGTGAGTCTCGGCCCCTCCCCGGGGCCCAGCGGCCATGCCTACGTTAGAGCAGACCTTGCTTGTTGGTCCGTAGTGGTCCCTGCAGAAATTGTTTTTAGCCAGTTCCTACCACTGGCCTGGGCCACCTGCAGAGACTGCAGTGATGTGCCCCAGCCCGGGGCCACTGCCAGCAGGCGTGGTCTGCCCCTTGCCCGACATTTTCCCTGCAGGCATCTTTGCCGCAAGCGTTTTCTCTGCACAGTTTTGCTTCTGGCGAAAGTACCTAGAACTGGTCTGTCCATCTCAGTGAGATAAGCAGAGCACAGTGGAATGCCCTGGTTTTGTATCAGATTCCGAGTGCCGTGGTCTGGGAGCAATACCAGGTTTCGGTGGTGGTACGTGCAGACCGGGGTTTAGTAGGTTCTTCCCATGAGTTCCCTTTGAGGCAGGTGTAATCTCTCCTCCTTGCACTTTGGTGTGGCTTTGCTGGCACAAGAGACCCTTGGTCCACTGTCAAGTGTGACTGGGAGGGTTCTCTGTGTGTTTCCTCTGCACGTTGTCTCACTAGCCGGTGTTCTGCTTCTCAGCATGACTCACATTCACAGTGACGATATTCCTGTGCGCTGGGGGTGGGAGAGACTTTTTTTTGAGATTCTGCCTACTTTGATTTCACAGACACACACACACACACACACACACAGTATTCCTCTTCAAAATCTGCCTCTTGCTTTGTGGTGCACCTTTTATGACTTTGCACTTTTTAGGTGCTTTTTCTTTATCACCAAAAGAGACTGCAGACTGTTGCTCTACCTGGATCTTTCTGTTTCTATTGCAACAGTCCTTTCTGTGGCAGATGTACTTGGTGATAAAATTGTGCCCTTTGTGGATTAAGTATTGGTGTTGCTTCTTTAACTTCTCAAGGTACTGCCCCCAATATAAAAAAGAGTTCTCGCCTTTGGAAAGACTGTATTTTTACATGTCTTTTGCCTCTCATGCTGCATCTGCAACTGACCTGCAGATTTTATTTTGTCCTTTTTGCAGACTGGAAGTGTCTCCAGAGGCTCAGCCCGCACCCAGGCTCCCTCCTTCCACTCGCTCTCCTCTCGTGTTCTCTGCTCTCCCTTCCAGTTCTGGTCAGACACCCATCCCTTCTAAACTGGGGCATGATTCAGAGCCACAGCCCTTGGAATCTCCTCCTGGCTCCTCTTTCCCCTCTCCTGTAGCGGCCCCCATTTCCACATCCACTCCCATTGAACACTGGCCTCCCACAGATGTGGGTGAGGCCAGTCCTGAAGAACTGCCTTCGCTCCTTGAACCAGAGCTAGAAAAGGAGAGTTTGACACAAGTTCCAAGTACTGTTCCTTGTGCTGTGGGCTCGCTTTCCAAACAGACACCCATTCCAGTGGGGAAAGGGATGGAAGACTCTCCAGTGGGGAAGACCACCGCTGATGACCCAGGACAGTCTCTCCGGACGCAGCCTGAAGTGGGGCGAGAAGAAGAGCTTCTGGGGTCTCCCCCCAGGAAACAACAAGGCACCATCCCTTCATCTGTCGAGGCCCGAGAAGTAACATCCGCCACTGCGCTCAGAGGAGGCGGGATGGGCAGCCCTGCCGGGAAGCCCCCGAGGCGGGGAGCCTCAGGCTCTGCGGGTCAATCTAGGTCTCCCGTGGGGGATGCAGACGGGGGTGGCGGGATGAGTCCTGCAGTTAAGGAAGCGGTGCCCCCCGTTCCCGTGGGCGAGTCGGTGCCTCCACTTGACTCTGCGATGCAGAGACACGAAGAGATGGGTCCGGATGCCTGTGAGGGCAGAAAGGAAACCGAGGGGCAGGTGTTGTTTTCCGAGCAGCTCTCTAGGGAAGAGGCGGGGGAGGAGGCCCCTGTGCTGGTCCGCGGGGACAGAGGTGACCCCCAGGAGGTGACGCCACAAGGGGCCGCCCCTGGAAATGTGTGGGACACGGGACACTCCCAGGAGGGCGCGGCTGTGGCTGGACCCTGGCCCGCTGCCCTGGCAGCTCGCCCTCCCTGCCCGTCCTCCAAGGGGAGCTTCTTGGGGGGCCCCGCGCATGCCGCCAGCTCGGGGAGAGATGGTCCCCGTCTCAGGAGTCAGGGAGACGACATCCGGATGGCGCAGAACCAGAGCAAAGCCAGTGACCACGAGGGTCTGCTGTCTGACCCCCTGCACGGCCTTCAGTCCTCCTGCGAGGAAAAGCCCCCAGCCCTGGCCCATCTGGACTTGACCCTGCCTTCCATCCCCGAAGTCGCTTCGGAAGACGAGAGAGGAGATCAGCTTGAAGATGACAGAGGGGTGGCCCCGGTGGCAGCTCTGGGAGGAGGGGCTTCTTCCCCGAGCACGTGGCCCGCCCATGCTGAGCGGGAGAGGGCGTCCAGCAGGGAGGCCGGCGGGTCAGCAGGGGGCCTGCGCGAGCCCAGGCCGGGAGCGCCCAGAGCACCCACCCCAGCTTCTGCAGAGCAGACCACAGCCTTGGAGGTTGAGGAACCACAGTCGCCGGGCCCCGGTGACAGCGGGGAGGCAAAACCAGTGGGAGATGGGAGGCCGGGTCAGCCTCCAGCCGCAGCCCTGGATTCCCTTGTGTCCGGCCCCCCCTTTTCTGAGCCCTTTCCTGCCACACGCTCTTTTCCCACCTGTGCACACTCTGACACCCACCACACCAGTACAGCAGAATCTCAAAAAAAAGCAGCAGTCGAGGGCTCCGCGGGTAAAGTGGAAAATTCTGGCAAGAGGAAGCCGCTTCTTCAGGCCTGGGTCTCACCCTCAGATACACAGCCCGTCTCGGCTCGGCCAAGCGCTGGACGCGGGTCGGCCAAGCACAGGTGAGAGCCGGGGGACGACCGTCCTCGTGCGTGTAAGCCGTGCCCCCTTTGCTTCTCGTCTCCAGGCGCCAGGGCTTGCTCACCGCACAGCTGTTCTGACGGGGCGTCCGCCTGTGTTGCCGGAAGGGCTGTGTCCTGGGCCGGGAGCAGCGTTTGTAGCTGCGTTTGTAGCAAGAACAGAGTAGCAGCTGTCCTCAGAGGTAGATTCGGAATTGTTCTGCATGGTCTGAGTTGGAGCTCTCCTTGTAGAGAAACACCGGGAACCGTATCTTATTTCCTAGTCTCGGAAACCAGCTGAGATTGACCAGGAGAACCCAGCAGTGCGGACAGCTTACTTTAAGCAGCGCCCAATGGGAAGCTGGCCTGTTTGTTCTGAGCTCTTTCCTCCCTCTCGAGGCGCGCGCAGAGGGCTCTGTGGGGACTCCCACAGTGGAGTCCTAGGCTGCAGCGGCCTCTGAGAATAGGAGACCGTCTTTAACGTTCTCCTGACGTTGATAACGAGGCCAAGGGTCCTGTGAGCAGCTCAGGACACGTGGCCGGAAGTGGTGCCTTGTTGGCTTGCGCGTGGCTGCCTCGCGCTGACTGCTTTCCTTTCTGAAGGAACGTTGGCACGTGTGGGACTGCAGGTGTGAGCGTGCGTGTCCCCCCTATTCCCCCGTCACCTCTCTCGTTGGCGGCCACGTCTGAGAGAGGCAGTCCCTCAGTTCCTCCGGTTCTGCCGTGACATACACGTCTAAGGAAACAGCTAAGTGTCCTTTCCCCCTTCTCTTTAGACTTCATCCCGTGAAGCCGATGAACACGGCAGCCACCAAGGTCGCTCTCTCCAGCTCGGGAACTGCCACCATCATCAGTGAGAACTTGGTCAACGAAGCCATGATGAAGGTATGTCTTCTCCAGAAGGAGGCAGGTTATTTAGGGATCTAGAAAACCCGCTGTGAGAGTCACCATGACATACATCTCCCGGGGCAGCAGGGAACGCCAGGGGTGACTTAACCACACGTCTCGGTCTCTGGATGATCTTTGGAAGCCCCTACACTTTCCATGGGATACTTACTTTTCCCCTCATAGTTCTTTGGCTGTCATTGAATTTTGTTGTGTGTCAAGCAACATGATTGACACCAGTACTCTTTTTTAATGAGAAGAAACTGTCACCCACCCTCCAGCCCATGCAGATCAGATATTCTCATTTTCCCCACATGTCCTTTCTTATCTTTTGGTAAGAACATACAATTCTCGCAGTTGTCATCATTGCACAGATAGACTTTTTTGTAACTTTATTCTGAAGTAATTTCAAACTTTACAAAAGCTGCAAGAATAGCACAAAGAGCTCCTGTCTACTTCCATCCCAATTCACCAACTGTTGACATTTCATCAGATTTGCTTTATCATCCTCACCCTCTCCTACTCCGTTCTCTCTTTGTAGCTGCGTATATATTTTTTTCTGAATTATTTGAGAGTAAGATGCACACGTCATGCTCCTTTTACCCCTAAATGCTTAAGTGTGTAATTCCTAAGAATGAGGGCGTTTATCAAAATGAAGAAATTTAACGTGGATGCCTCTCTGCTTTCTCATCTGCGGTCCGTATTTCACCTTCACCAGTTTTCCCAGTAGTGCCCTTTCTTGTCTGTCTGTTCTCCGGTCCAGGGTCACTCCGTTATCTCGTCTCGGGAGTCTCCCTTATTCTGGAATAGTTCCTTGGCCTCTTTTGTCTTTCAAGACATTGACCTTTTTCAGAGTTGCAGTCAGTCGTTTGGTAGAACTTTCCTCAGTTTGGATTTGTCTGATGTCTCCCTGCGGTTTGGTCAAGGCTGGGCATTCTCGGCAGGAATTAACTAGAGAAATAACGTGCCCTTTCCAGTGCGTTGTGTAAAGAGCCCGTGACACCAGCCTGTCCTGTTAGTGGGGCGTTAACTGTGATGACTTAGGTTAGGTGGTGTCCACTAGGGTCTCCAGTGCAAAGTTGCTAGTTTTCCCCTTTACAGTTAGTAAGAAATGTGTGGGGAATTCGTTTCAGACGGTGTAAGCCTCCTGTTCCTATCAGCCTTCTGCTGGCAGGCCTTCTGTCCACTAACGCACGTGGTGGTGACAAAATGATGGTTCTCCAGCTCCATCACCTGCGTGGAAACGCTCTGAAATCCTCTTTTTCCCTTAGTATCACATTGTAAACACTTTTGCATGTTGCTGCTTAATTATTCTTTGAGCCGGTTATGCAAGTCTTTACTTACTCACTTCCTGGTTAGTGGATACTTAGCTTGTTTTCTATTTTTCAATATGAACAACACTGTCGTCAATAATTTCTCGCATAGAACTTTTCCCTTCTTGTAGGTGATTTCCGTAAGCTAAATTTCCAGGAAGACTATTGCTGGATGAGAAGATCTCTGCTCTTTAAAAAGCTTGAGTGGCTAACACGAAAAAACCCAGCTCCTCCCCTTAAAACCAAAACCGGTGCCCCCCAGATGATCTCTGCTGGAGAGTATCTTCATCCTGCCTTTTCTGATCCTAAAATCAGAGGGATTCAGATGTGTTGTGTTTCAGACACGTGGACAGGAATTTCCTAACCCACCGCTGGGGATCACAGTTGGGAGACATAAATTTTATTTCTATTTTACTGCAAGCATCTAGAAGTTTCATTCAGTCATAGATATTTACGGTCCCAGGGACTCCAGGACATCAAATAGTTTTTGTGTTTTTAAAATAAAACTTTTGCTCACGTCTTCTTCACTCCTGCAAGCGTTTTGTAAGTGCCAGGTGGTGGCTGATACCTCTGGCTCTGTTGCACCTTTGCCTCCAGGCGCTGGGCTGAAGGTACACTGAAAGCTGGAGATTTTGGGGTCGAGAGGCTGAGTAGTAATAACGAACTGCTGCTGAAAACAAGCTAGCATCTTCTGGCCATCTTGCCTTCTCTTCCCTGTCGTCCATGCTGACAGGGCATCACTGTTAAGCATCATTCTCAAAATGATCAGCTGTAGCCAGAACTGTGAACCTACGGTGTTTTAGCCCAAAGCCTAAAGGTGGACCCTAACTTCGCCAGCTCAGCCTGGCTGGCTTCTGTAGTTGTGTAGAAGGGGCAGCACTTGTCCTCTTGGAGTTAATGATATTTATCGGGAAACTGGGCAAAAGAACAGCATGAAAGGGACCATCACGAAAACTAGAGTCACTTAGCACCCCCCTCGCCCCGTCCCCTCTTCCGTTTGCTGTGGCATGCAGCTTGGCTCCGAAGAGAAGCAAGGCCCCTGGTTCCCATTCTGCTTCCTCTACAAAGCTCATTTAACCAGGGCCTTATCTCCGGGCCCTGACTGAGAGTAACTTGCCTTAACAAAGGCAACGGCTGCTTATTCTACTCATGATTTGTAAGTTCCGCTGCTGCCCCCCTGCCTGGATGCAACAAAGCTGTTGGTCCTGGACCATACCTGGTAACTACTCTGAGTAAACATGGAAAGGTTCCTGGAGACGGCTATTGGCCGACCGTAGAATAGACGCTTTGTACTAAGGCATAAACAGTGCTTATAAAAATAACTACTCTTTGGAATGTTGCAAAGTGAGAGAGAGGTTAGGAAAAGAAGTCGCATCGCTAAAGTTACGAAAAGCCAGCTGAATCATTACTACAATGGCTTTTTTTGTTGTTGTTGTTTTAGGGCCGCCATCTTTTATAGATGATTAAAACTAGGAAAGTATTATTTATTCAGGTGGCTTCCACACTTCCATTTAAAAATAATCCAGCCAACTAGATCCAAAAATCATCTGTCATATTGTATGGGAACAGTTGGATACAAATTTGAATGTACGTCATTATTGGTACAGCTATGAGGGAAAAATCCAACGTAAAAATCCTGGAAGGAAATGTGTGACACTGGGCACTATTGTTTCTTGAATTAATGGGTATTTTCTTTGCACCTCTTCCTCTCCATGGCCATTACTCACTTTCTGTAATTGCTGGATTGCTTTTTAATTTTTTTAGTCACCACAGGAATAGGAACTTCTAATGATTTCCAAGTCCTGCATAGTTTCCTCTTTAGATTACAGAATCCAAATCGAAGAGCTGTTGGACAGTTTGTAGGAAGTACCTTAAGTGTGCATGCCTTTTCAGTTCTATGCATTTGTCTTAAGGAAACATTTAGGGATATGACCAAAGATTTATGGTCACACATTTAAATAAATGTTATTATATAATTGTGAAAATCAAAACCAACCTAAATATCCAGCAACAGAGAGATGGTTAAAATATAATGAAATTTAAAACATCCATTTAGGACTTCCCTGGTGGTGCAGTGGTTAAGAATCCACCTGCCAATGCAGGGGACACGGGTTCGAGCCCTGGTCCGGGAAGATTGGTCTGCAGAGCACCTAAGCCCATGCGCCACAATTACTGAGCCTGCGCTCTAGGGCCTGGGAGCCTCAACTACTGAGCCTGCGTGCCACAACTACTGAGGCTGCATGCCTAGAGCCCGTGCCCCACAACAAGAGAAGCCGCCACAATAAGAAGCCCGCGCGCCGCGACTAGAGAAAGCCCGTATGCAGCGACAAAGACCCAACACAGCCGAAAATTAAATAAATAAATAAATAAAATTAAACAAACAAAGAAAATCCATTTAAAAAGCAATTTTTCTAAAGTTTAATGATGGGAAAATGCTCACAAAATAATAATTTTCAAAAGCTATAAAACTCGATTTTATATGATGCTAAAGTTGTAAAACATATCATAAAGAAAACCCAGGAAGGGAATTCCCTGGCAGTCCAGTGGTTAGGACTTGACAGTTTCATTGCCAGGGCCCCGGGTTCAATCCCTGGTCAGGGAACTAAGATCCCACAAGCCGTACAGTGTGACAAATAAACAAAAACAAATAAACCAAACCAAATAAAAAACAACAACGAAGAAACCCCACAAACAAAACAAAACAGAAAAACAGGAAGAATAAGAAAGAAAGAGACCCCAATGTTAGGTGTTGGAGTTATAATAATAACTTATATTATAAGTTATATATTATAATTATATATATTAGAGGGTAATAATTTTTTCCCTCTTCTGGATTTGAGATTTTCTATGATAAGTAAATATTCCTTTTATGATTCAAAACAAAATCCTGTTATGGGGGGGGGGGAATTAATTTTTTTTTTTTTGCGCTACACGGCCTGCTGCTTCTTCCTCTCTCCCAAACTCTCTTGCAGAGCATCTTATGTAATCAATATTTTTGAATAAATATAATCCGTCTGTGACAGAGGTATAATCTAAAACCCCTGGAGGGTGTATTCTTGGCTATTGTTTACAAAGACCACTTTTTTCCTTGATAGGATATGTAAACAGACACACCCTGTTTGAAAGTGTCAGGCACGTTTCTAAGCTAGTGTTGCCATCATCGTGCTGTTCTTTGTAGCCCGGACAAGAGGGACGGGATTTCTTTCGGGATTCTGGCCGGTGTGCAGGCAGCTTGCGTCACTGGACTGAACAGGGTCTTCTCTTGTGTCGTGTCAGGGTTGACCCTGCTCTTGACATAGCTGCTTCTTGAAGCAGGTGGTTCTGAGCCTTCCTCGGTGAAACTGTTAGACCCTCACGACAGTGAAACCGTGATTACCTCAGAGTTCCACCGGCAAAACTGTCTTGAGGTTGCCCCATGACCTCGTCTCTTTAAACTTACGAATCTGAGCCACAGATTTCAGGAAAAGTTAGCTTTGGGGGTTTTTCCCCTCTCACTAGAGACTTGGTACAGCGTGTTACTTTATATAATCCTTATCTTGCGTTTCCTCGTGGCTGGGGCCTGGGCAGTTTTCAGTCAGCCGCCAGTCATCCCAGATTGTCAATGTAACTCCGTGGGGCTCCCGCTCTGGTCAGGCCGGGGCTGCTCAGCCGCTGTACCCAGAGGGGGCGCCATCGATGGCTGTGATGGTGGCCCGTGGCTTTGACTCTGCGTAGTTTTGGGGAGTGACTTACAGTGGGGTCTCCCAGTGCACCCTCCTGATCCCCAGATATCCTGAGCACAGCCGAGGCAGTAGCAGGCCTTCCGGGATGAGCGGCCACGTGTTGTCTTGGGGGGACAGTGTCGCCTCCTGCACCGTCTGCCGCTAGGGTTTCTTCCCAGGTCACCTTAGACTGGGGCTCAGCTCCACTTGGAGAGCTGGTTGTGCCAGCTCCAGGGTTCACAGGCTACCAGTCATTACATCTCTAAACCCCAAGCCCAGAGTCTAGCCCGGGGGTCTGCAGCCTGTGAGCTGGGTATGGTTTGTACATTTTTAACAGGTCATAAAACAAAACACCAAACCAAACCACAAAGACGAACATGCAGCCAAGGCCACCTGTGGCCTGCGCAGCCTGAAATACTCTTTGGCCCTTTCACAGAAAAGTTCATCCGTCATCAGTTTTCCACCAAAATCAAAGACGAATTCCCAGGAGACTCAGATCACAGACTCAGTCACTAAAAGCTACCTCTTTTGTATTTCTTTAAGATGTTTGACTCCTTGACTGACTTTATCACTTTTCTCCCCCACCCGCCAAAGAAATACAAGCCCTCGGAACCCGCGTTTGCTTATGCACAGCTGACCCACGACGAGCTGATCCAGCTTGTCCTCAAACAGAAGGAAACGATAAGCAAGAAGGAGTGTCAGGTGCGCCAGCTGGAAGACTACATCGACAACCTGCTGGTCAGGGTCATGGAAGAGACCCCCAGCATCCTCCGGGTTCCCTCTCAGGTTGGCAAAAAAGCAGGAAAAATGTGAATCACTTGCCTCCGGCACTGAGACTTGTGTGTGAGTTTGTTTCCGCCTGCTCCCAAGGCCGAGGACTCGGTGTGCCTGAGAGCCCCAGGGTCCAGGCTCCAGACCGCTCTCTCCCTCGCGCCTTATCTGGCAAGAGTCAGTCCCACCCACAGAAGCCAGGTTAATTATTACAATGAATCTTTTATTGGACATTCCCAGGGTTTTATTTTTAAATGCCACTGTGCCTTTAACCAAGTTGTAAATATTTTATGCCTGACCGGAGACATGGTCATTAGATCTGATCCTGGCCCAGAGGTTCAGATGGCGCTGGGGGTATTAATGTATTTTTAACATTGGGGTTTTCTTTCTTTAATATTGAGATTTTAAAGTACGTCTCCCGGGCTTCCCTGGTGGCGCAGTGGTTGAGAATCCTCCTGCTAATGCGGGGGACACGGGTTCGAGCCCTGGTCTGGGAAGGTCTCACATGCCGCGGAGCAACTAGGCCCGTGAGCCACAACTACTGAGCCTGCGCGTCTGGAGGCTGTGCTCGGCAATTAGAGAGGCCACGATAGTGAGAGGCCCGCGGACCACGATGAAGAGTTGCCCCCACCTGCCACAACTAGAGAAAGCCCTTGCACAGGAACGAAGACCCAACACAGCCAAAAATAAATAAATAAAATTAAAAAAAAAAAAAAAGCCAATAGGACTAGGAGGGAGAAACCATACCTTGGAAAAAATCTTTAAAAAATAAAAAAATAAAATATAAAGTATGTCTCCCCCAGCCATTAAAACTTAGGGTGAGATGACGAGGACCAGGCAGCTGGTGCGGTGTTGCACATAACTTTCTTGGCCTTTGAGTAGCCCAGCTGTGGCGTTTTGGCTGCAGATGCTAAGTTTTGATACTATGTAAACCTACCCAGCTCCTCGGACTTGGTCTTTTGTTTTCGACTGGAGCAGAGGGGCTTAGGGTACACCTCCGAGTGTGCCTCTGATATTTGGAGCAAGCTGCCTTTTTCAGACATCAGCCTCCGCTACTCTGTAGCCTTAAAGTGTGCTCTTTATCATCCAAGAGGGGCTGTCTGTGGAGGTACGGAAAGTAGACCAGGGGAATTAGAATCACTTTGCACTGGGGCAGTTGGTCAAAATCCCTCCTCTTGTGATCGCAGGGTCCCTGCTGGCTGGAGTGACCGAGTCAGTGCCTTGATTAGGGATCGGGTGAGCCAAGCATTTGCTAAAACAGTCCCACCAGGTACGGAACAACTGCAGCGGCATCCACCGGCCCTCTCCCACGTGCCGTCGCTTGGCTCCCTGGTTCCCTTAGCGGCTCTTCTTGGCATTTCCCTCCCCCACCCCTTGTTATAAAATTGTGAAGAGCAAGATGATACCTATTTTTAGATGGCTGTATTTTTAAAACTAGATTAACATACTTCTTTTTTTTTTTTAAACTAGGACACTTGCCCCCTTCTCAACTAATAGCACCAGTTCAGAGTCTTCAGGTAATTTCGTTGTTAGTAACCTGATATTGGAATTGGAATGTTTTCTGTATTACTCATTTTTTTCTCCCAGTTGTGACAGAATTTCTTCAAATCCCAACATCTCTCCTGGGAGGAGAATGTCACAGGCCAAGTGGGTGGGCAGGGGTTGAGATGAGAGCGGTTATTAAATGGAACGCTCTTCTATGTTCATTCTTGTTATATTGAAGTTAAGAGGCAAGGTGATTGGCAGCGGAATCCCTTCTCAGGATCACGTTTGCTGCCACGTTAGTTAATATCAGAGCACTTTAATCTGAAGGATGATACTGTAACTTGATTTAGCTAATTTGCTTTGAATTATCGATAGCTCTTTTATTTAATACCCTCCTACAGTACTGGGGACCACTGTAAACTTCTCAGATGACTTGTATTTTTGTAGCGCTATGAGATTTCCGTGCATCCCTGTAAAGAGAACTGGATATTCCCTGGAACTCTGCAAATGCACGTGTATATATTTGTTCTGCAATGTTTTTTACTTGATGTCAATGTACTTTGACGGTGATGCCCACGTGCACTGGGTGGCGGGAGCGCTGAGTGGTTTCTCCTCGGAAGAGCCGCTACGGAGACCTGCATGCTTCCCAAGAGCTGGTTGTTGTGGAAAGATCTGCTGCTAGGACCTTGGGGATGGGAGCCGGTCTCTGTTTGAGAGGAACGTCTGGGTGGAGGAGCAAATTCCTCTGCTCTGTATGCCACTCGAGAACTCTGGAGAATGAAGGACAATCTACTTCAAGGGTGTCTGGTTTCTACCACTGCTGGGAAAAAAATTCCAACGCAGGTAGCATTCCTGCACCTCTCAAGGTCACCGGTTAACGCCTGTCCTTGAGGACTCTGCTGTGAGGGAGAACTCAGCTAGGAAAGCTGGAGCCTGCTCTGAGCTGTTGGCAGGGGCAGGTGGACTGGAGGGCTGGAGCTCCTGCAGCCGGCATGGGTCTGAGGGCTTACACCCAGCTGTCTATACCAGGAGAGCCTGAATTAGCCTCTAGCTGCTGAAAGTGCTCACCAAACTGACGGGCCCTAGGAGGAGGCCATGCTCTGCAGAAGCAGGAGCAGCTCTTTCTTGGCCTTGCCTGGCTGACCCCCTGGAAGACCAGTCAGTACTTCAGGGAAGCATCCGATGAAATACCAAACACCTTGCGATGAACTTCAGTGGGAGGTCAGCGTCCGGAAAAAAATGTCAACCCTTTGCCCGGGTGTTTCGTATCATCTCAGTCCTTGGACTTTGACAGATGTCCTGCCCACCCCTTTTATTTCCTGTGTGTCGGCCTCTCCGGGTAACAGAATGGAGGGGCAGGAAGGTCTGTCCTTTGCCACACGAACAGCGTTGACCCTGAGTGGAGGGTGCGTGCGTGGTGAGTGGGATACGTGTGTGGTTTCCAGCTTTGCTAACAGTGGGGGCTCGGAAGGGCAAAGAGGGAGGAGGGTCCACGACACTCAGCCACCTGCCGGATTGAAGGCCAGAGGCAACCTGATGTTAAATTAGGCACGATCTTCCCTCCCTGTGCCCCTTCTTTTTTAGAACTGCTAACTAATGGTCCCTCAAGGCTGAAGGATCTGTTGCCTTAGGTGAGTGGAGAGCTTAACCTCCAGTTAAGCTTAACCTCCACACCAGCCTCAACCCTGTGGTTTCTCAGTATCTATCATGTGAGCTGCTAACTTGACCTCTTCCTCCCTCTGACTTGAAAGTTCACCCAGCATCTCTGGATTACAGAATTCTTATTTCCTGCTTTGTTACTTCGGGAATTTTGAACTTCTTTGCTTTTATTTTTAAGAAGTAACCTAAAATTTCCTACAACACTAAATAAAATGGCACTACCTTTCAAAGATTTGTGTCTGTGGTGTCGTACGGGTGCAATAAGAATTTCTTCTGTCTTCTTGGAAAACCTTCCTTGGGGGCGTGACCGGCGTTTCTCACCCCATGAGGGTCTCTTGCCTGGGTTCCTGCTGCTGCCACGCTGTCTGATGCCCAGGGATCCCAATGCCCTTTCTCCTCCAGAGGTTGGGACATCTCTGACCCTTCCCTATGACATACCCCATATTTTGGCCTGGAAGGGACTATGGTGTTTACCAGATGAAGATCATTTGAATTTCCTGTCCCTAGTGCCACAGGCTGCCACCTTTTCCTTGGCAGTGGTCGCCTTCAGCTAATCACATGAACAAGGCCACTTTCTTGATTCCCTCCCCCATGCCACCCCCTGCCTCCTCACCCCTGCCCCACTGATCTCCCAGAGAGTGACATCTTGACCTTTGGAGCATGAGTTGAATTCACACTGGGTTCAGGAACGCCCAGATCAGTACCAGATCTAGGTTCCTGGTTCCATCAACCGAGTTCATTCATTTCTGAGTAGAGGGAATTCTGGCTGTAAAGGACTCTTCCTCCTGAGCTCATTCTACCAATCTCCCACCCTTTGCTGATGAGGTGAGAGGTCTGCCTGCCTCAACCAAGGGTCCCCACCTCTCAAAAGGGAGGAGATGCTCTTTCTTAGAGATGAAAGTCACACTGTAGAGGCACAGAGGCAGGCAGCACCCGTGAAGCCCCTGGGTGGACTGGGGGGAGCTACCTGAAGGCCTCCCTGGTTTGGGTGAGGGGCCTGGTTAGCCAGATGTGGACGGCGGGGCCACCGCGTACAGTGATACAAAAGCGGCTTCTCTTGACACAACAGCCTCCCAGGTTTGCTTCAAACAAATAAAAAGCCCTCCAAGGAGAGTCTCTAAGGAAGGAATGTTTACACAAATGACCCCCAACTCTCCCCCAAGATTCATTTCCCTTGCATTTGGAGGGGGCACCCTGCCCACCTCCCCATGGAAAGTGTCATTTACAGGGTACAGTTACCACCGTGATCATGGCCAAAGCGCTGGCAGCACGCGCTCCCCTAGCCCTTGGACCCCATCTCGAAGCCGATGGAGCCCGTGCCCTGGCCTTCTCTTTGGGGGTGTCATCTTTTGGCTTCTGCAGGCTTCCCTTCCTGGGGAGGCAGGTGCGATCACTTCCCATTTAAGTTCAAAGCTGGCTTAGCTGAACTCTGTGGGACCAGCGGCTCCCAAAGCCACAGAGTCTCCTGAGGGAGGATGTCCTCATTCAGCCTTTCGACGTTTGACTCTTACACACCTGTATCCCAAGCCCTGGAACTAGTCACCCTGGTGACACTGACAAGCCCTCAGCTGCGAGAAAGCTGCTTCATTCTTGCATTATCAACTGCTCACTTCAGGCTGAAACTTGGTCGCAAAAGGAAGGCCTGTTTATTGAGTTCCTGCTTATTCACTAAGCGCTGCTGAGTACTATTTCCAATTCTCAAGGTAGATAATATCTCCATTACGCAGATGAGGAAATGGAGACTTTCAGAGGCATCAGAACTTAAGTTTGCCTGGGGTCCCACAGCAGGTAAAGAAAGGATTTGAACTCCTCACCTGTGCGACCTGGGGTTCTAGAACAAGCGTCAACAAACTATGGCTTCGCTTTTGTTCATGTAACCCTCAAGCCAAGGAATTTTTCCTGGGAGTTCCCTGGCGGTCCAGGAGTTAGGACTCTGCGCTTTCACTGCTGCAGCACCGGGTTCAATCCCTGGTCAGGGAACTAAGACCTCACAAGCCTCCCACAAGCCATGTGCGGTACGGCCAAAACAAAAAAAAAAACACGATGATTTTTCCTTTTTTTTTTAAAATGTGGGATGAACAAGTGGCTGGAATGATGACCACAGTCAACAACACCTCACTGAATACTGGAGATTTTTACAGTTAAAGAATCAAAATAATATTTCATGACATATGGAAATTACATGAGATTCAAATTTCATTGTCTACACAACTTTATTGGAATACAGCAGTGCTTATTTAGGTAATTGTCTACGGCTGTTTCCACGTTGCAACAGCAGACTTGAGTGCTTAAAACAAAGACCTTCTCGCCCACCAAATCTAAATATTTGCTCTCTGGCCCTTCACAGGAAAAGTTTGCCGACCCCCAGTCTAGGCCCCCAGACTAGGAGGCCCCAGTCTCCTCTAGCCTTGGGGGTGGAGGAGATAATATTCTGAGTGACTTGACATCCTGGAGGATGGGCAGGGAAAACGGAGGGCCTCAAGACAAGGCCCGATGAGCCATGGCTCTGAGGAGGGAAGGTCCCTCTGAGGCGACTGTGTTCGTGCTCTAGGCCTGTGACCTCCTTCTCCGAGTTACCACGTGCCTTCGTTCCTGGGAGATCAGAAAACCGAACACAGCGATCCTCAGCGCAGGGGAGGGAATGTGTATTGGGGTCACACAATAAACAACAGGAAAGGGGAAAGTGATACGAATGAGGGCAGGGACTTGGCACAAGGGTTTAGGAAGTACTGGCCGTGCCCTGTACTGAGGCTCTGTCACCCTTGTGTGTCAGAGAAGAATCATTGTCTACTGAAGAGCTGAGGTGATGGGGACCCAGTCAGAAAGGCTCCAAGACTCATTGTGACGAGGAGAAGGGGGTCCTCTGGGCTCAGAGTGAAACTGGATTAGAGTCATCGGAGAAGGAAGGAGCCCCGGGGGAGGCCCTGAGGGCAGCCCAACTCCCACTGGTTGCTCGTTCCAGATTAGAAATGATCCCATCTCTGAGGAATCCCGTCTATATGTTGCTTCTGACCGGCCCTCCCAGGACAGGTGTCCACCAGAGCCGGACAGCCTTTCCGGAGCGTAGCAGGCACTCCCAGGACACGGGGATGAGAAAGCCAGGTCATTCCCAGGGAAACTTGTAACAAAGACAGGTAGATCCCTAACACATTTGCACATGTCACCAAGGGACGGCTGGCCTGGGGCTTCCTTCAGGCCCTCAGTGCCCTCCTCTCTGGCCTCTTCTCTAGAAAGAACTCTGGCCTTAAGGTCAGTATTTCACATCTGGACCACGTCTGAGGCATCCTTTCCAATGGCTGCCCCTCCCCAGTAGCTTTCTGCTCTAATCCAGCCCATCCTGGGCACTCAGCCTTCCAAAAGCCTACGTGCCAGGAACCATGTGGGCTCCAGCCTTACAGACAAGAAGCATGGCTCCAGCTTCACAGGCTCAGGGAGGAGTAGGGGAGAGAGGTTGGAGGAACAGCTGTTAAACAGATCATCATGGGCTTCCCTGGTGGCGCAGTGGTTAAGAATCTGCCTGCCAATGCAGGAGACACGGGTTCAAGCCCTGGTCCGGGAAGATCCCACATGCTGCGGAGCAACTAAGCCCGTGCGCCACAACTACTGAGCCCTCGTGCCACAACTACTGAAGCCCATGTGCCTAGAGCCTGTGCTCCGCAACAAGAGAAGCCACCGCAGTGAGAAGCCTGCGCACGGCAACGAAGAGTAGCCCCCTCTCACCGCAAATAGAGAAAGCCCACGCGCAGCACCGAAGACCCAATGCAGCCAAAAATAAATAAACAAATATCCCTTAAAAAAAAACCAAAAAGAACAGATCATCACTATCACTGAATGATGGTAACTCTTGATAGAGTCTGTAGCAGCAGGAAAGGCACCAAGGCTGATGTATCTGTCCTGATTTCCCAGAGGAAGGCAAATAAATTTCCTAAATAAACAGATTTCTTCCTGAGAACGTGAACCCCAGACTTGCATGTCTTAGTGGAGCGCGCCATCTTCTGGCCTGGGTCCTGCCCACCTCCTAGCCTGTCTGTGTCTGAGGGCGAGGCTCTCTTACACTATCACATACCTGTGGCTGGAAGAGAATCACTCCTCCACCCCTAGAGTTGCTGGTAGGAGAATCATAAACCTGCTCTTCCACTTTACTGTGAGTAGCGTTGGGGAAAGCAGAATTCCAGGGCTTCTGTCATAGGTAGATGACTCTAGTAAAATCCCACTTTTAAAAAGTGCAGTTCAGTTCAAGATCTGTGCAAAATTGGGGATGAGAGGAGTCTGATGCTGTTCTGTATGGTAATGTAAAGAACTACTCCCAAAGAGACACATGTATATGTATAACTGAATCACTTTGCTGTACACCTGAAACTAACACAACATTGTTAATCACCTATACTCCAATATAAAATAAAAACTTAAAAAAAAAAAAAGAAACCTACTCCTGGCCTTCCCTGGTGGCGCAGTGGTTAAGAATCCACCTGACAACGCAGGGGACACGGGTTCGAGCCCTGGTCCGGGAAGATCCCACATGCTGCGGACAACTAAGCCCACGCGCCACAACTACTGAGCCTGCGCTCTACAGCCCACGAGCCACAACTACTGAGCCCGTGAGCCACAACTGCTGAAGCCTGCGTGCCTAGAACCCGTGCTTCGCAACAAGAGAAGCCACCGCAGTGAGAAGCCCATGCACCGCAACGAAGAGTAGCCCCCGCTCGCCGCAACTAGAGAAAGCCCACGCACAGCAACGGAGACCCAACGCAGCCAAAAAATAAATTAATTAAAAACAAAAAACACCTACTCCCAGTGCCAGTTATGTGGCTTTTAGGGACCTGTTTCCCGTCCCCAGTAAGGATGTCGACTGCACTGTCTGAAACTAACAGATGTCTCTGAGAGCTGTGTGTGCACACCTGAGCACACAAGTGTGTCCCCAGTATTGATCTGCTGGACAACCAGAAATAAATCCTGTCATACCTCACAGTAGTGGGGAAGTCTAGGAAAGAGGGAACTTGGGGCACCAAAGCCCACTCAAGCCCTCGCATGGCGTGGGGCTAAAGTGAGTAATTCACACCTCGGGGAATGGACTGTTAGAGATTATTGCATCCCTTGGTTGGGGGAGGGGGTGGATCCCTCCAGTGGGACCAAGCCCTGTGGTAGCAGTTGGGATTTCTCTAGGAGAGCGGTTCTCTTGCTCTGAGAAAGCAGTCTCTGGGGGACCGGATGGGACCCTTAGATGTGGCTATTGAGGAGAGAGGCTTGAGGAGAGTGTGGGAAAGAAGGCGCTGACACCTTTTGAAGGTGTTTTTGTTTGGTTTGATTGGTTTTTAATGCTTTCCTCTTGACTGTGAGGGGAATCTTATGAAAGTTCCCATGTCACTAATATGTTTTCATTTATATTATAATCACATTCAGTTCTTCAACCCTTCAGTATAGCCCATTAACCATCTCATGTGATGCTGATGTGAAAAATGAAAAAAATGGAAGTCTAGCTGCTCTGTGTTCACCGGTCAGCTAATACCTGGAATCCTGACAGTTCACTGAGGTCCAGGGTGCCAGAAGTTCTGTTGTGCAGTAGGAAGGGAGGGGAGGCTTTGGAGTAGCCGTGAGCAGAGGGGAGGGACTTGTGAGCCAGAGGGCCTGAACGGACAATTCTTGAAAGGTACAGCACCTCTCCCCCAATTTATATTAAAGGGAAGTGGCATTTGAAGCAGAGAAGGCTGCTGCGTGGATTACAGACAAGAGGCAATCTTATTTTGGTCAGAGATGCTCTTGTTCTGCACTGTGGTCCAGAGAACTCACAGTCTCTTAAGGCATAGAGTCCTCTGTACCTGACCACTGGTTGTAGCTCTTTCAAAAGAACCTATAGCTCTGCCTGCTCAGAGCCCTTTATTTTTGAGGCTCAGATCCTCTGTTTGAGGACTCACTGGGTACATGGTCATTATGTTGCCTCATCTCTTCATACTAATAAGTACCGTTTTTCTGTTGAAAACTTTTCAGCTCTAGGATGCATACTTTATTGGTCTTCTAAAGAAGACAGCTGTGACCTGTGTCTTAATCCTCAAGGGAGCATCCCTATCTGTTAAGGGGCTGACAAGACACCCTTTTTCCTCAATTCAGTCTGGGCAGGAGCTGTCCAGTCATTTTCTGTTCTCAGTGGGAAGTGCTCACCGTTCACCCCCAAGTCCCTGTGCACAGTTGAAATTGAGCCCACAACAGCTCGCAAGATCTGCTAATGCCGGACCTGCCTGAAATTCTCCACCACCAGACTGAGAAACAGAAATTCCCCACCTAATTTCAGTACTGGCTATGATGACTTCCATCTGTTGTCTTGGAGTCAGAAGGGACTGGCCTTTGTTTCTTTGTCATTTAACTCAATTTTCTTATTTTTCAGACACAACTGATTCTAAAACTTTCAAGTGTTAAAACCTTTTGTTTTGTTTTGTTTTGTCACACCATGCAGCTTGTGGAATCTTACTTCCCCAACCAGGGATTGAACCCAGGCCCTCGGCAGTGAAAGCATGGAGTCCTAACCACTGGACCACCAGGGAATTCCCAAAACCTGTATTCTTGATGAGTGCAATTAGGATTTACTTATGAGAAAGCACACTCTCTTTGGTCATGTTTAATTTATATTCAAACATGACATACAAAATCTCTCATGTGTAAGCTTGCTAGAGGCACTCTTTTGCTCAAGATTCTTTTATCTATACTATCCCATGCTAGGAACTTTGGAGCTAGAATCTTGGAGCATCTTAAAGGTCAGGTTTAAAAACATCTGAATCTGCTTGAACCCTTCAGATTGCCAAGAGTCTCACCACCACATATTCTTTCTCTCCAACTCCCTTAGACATTCCTTGCCTAGCCTCTGAAAACATCCAAGGTTGCCACTCTGGATTTTAATTCAACTCCTTCATTCTACAGTGGAGGGAAATAGACTGCAAAGAGAGGAAACAACTTGCTTGAGGGGAAGCCACTCTGGAAAGAGCACGATTTCCTGCTCTCTTGATACACTACTCTCCCTTTTAGACACAGATTTTGTACTATGGCCAAAATCAACATCCGTCACCAAAGAGAAATGGAGAATCTGCGATTCCCCTAGCGCTTTAGAAAGAAGAGTTGTTTGCGGATGGCAACAATATCTTGTCTGTTATCCGTGTCCATGCAGGTAGAACGCTCACTCAAATGCAATCCCCAGTCAGGCCCACCTCAAAGTAACTACAGATTGCGGGGAACCCGAAGACACAGTCCAGAACAGGAACCTCCTCTCCTAGATCACGTTTCTACCCGAGCCAAAGAGGAACGGACCGGAAGTTCCGCGCAGCCGCGGAGGAAATACCTATAATACAGCGGTTACGCTGGCCGGAAGAGAAAGGTGCAGACCTTACAAGGCTCCGCTCCTACTTCCTGTTTCTGCATAGTTGCTGTTGTCGACGTTAGGGGCGGGTGTCGGAAAGCCTCCTCGGCTTTGGACGGGTGGTGAGATGCCGGGCGGAGGCCGGTGTTCCGACTGCGGCTCCACTGAGCTCGTGGAAGACTCGCACTATTCGCAGAACCAGCTGGTGTGCTCCGACTGCGGTTGTGTGGTCACCGAGGGAGTCCTTACTACCACCTTCACTGACGAGGGCAACCTCCGAGGTACCTCTGCGGGCTTTTCCGGGACCGTGGGTACAGCCTGGGGCTGTGGAGGGATTGACGTCAGATTCTTCTTATCTCCTGCCCTCTCCCTGTCACGTGCACCCTTAAATATGAGAGAAAACAGCCTAAAGTGGACGAGCGAGCTGCAGAAGGTCAGGGACTGCCATTCATCTGTGTTTTTCTAGCACCATATCTGGTATATGTAGTAGGTATTAACAGATGTTGAATAAATGAAACAGAAACAAAGTTCCACTCAGTTTACCTAGTCTGGGCATGGTCGAAGAATTGTATTGATAGATCAATTCTTTACGAATACAGAAAATACTGTTATCCCGAAGTAGTTTTGAGCACTAATTGGCAAAAGCATCTTTTTTTTTTTTTTCTTTACTTTGCTTTCCAAGTCCCTACGCAATGCAGCTCTCAGAATCTGCAGGCAGGAGAATTGCCTGAACTGGATGTACAGGAGGGACAGCTGGAAATTTGGAACACTTGGAGCTGCTTTAGGGCAGTCCTAGTCCTCTTTAGTCTCTGTGTATTTGGTATTGCTTGTGGTCATGGAAAACCAGGTGGACCTTTAACTTGCACAGATGGGCACCTTCTGTGAGACGAGGAGTGGGTGCATTGATGATTGGGATTCTGCTTCCCGGTTTTGTGTGGTGGGAGGGCAGGGATTTGGTGAATAGAGGCTAAACAAGCTGTTTGTTCATTATCTTACAGAAGTAACATATTCCCGAAGCACAGGGGAAAACGAACAAGTTAGTCGCAGCCAGCAACGAGGTGAGTATCAACCTTTTATGACACAGTGGCTTTAAAGAAAGTTCTCCTGATGGTCTAGCCCAGTGGTCCCCAACCTTTTTGGCACCAGGGACCGGTTTCGTGGAAGACAGTTTTTCCACGGACTGGGTCGCGGGGGGATGGTTTAGGTAGTAATGCGAGTGATTGGGAGTGGCAGATGAAGCTTCGCTGGCTCGCCTGCCGCTCACTTCCTGCTGTGCCACCCGAGTCCTAACAGGCCGAGGACTGGTAGTGGTTGGTCCGGGGGTTGGGGACCCCTGTCTAGCCCATCTGCTTGTCTTTCCTGTTTTCAGCATTACTGGGTAAGGTAGAGAGGAAGAGAATGGTAATTAGAAATAAAGGATGGAGATGGTTCTAAGACAGGTGGCAGTTAGGTGGAAGGTTTAGGTTTGCTTGGGGGGTATGTCTGAGGTAGACTCAAGGAACCCAGATCACACTTTGGCTTGGCCACAGATCAAACCAGCCTCCAGAAGATGGGGCACTGAAGCGTGACTTCCTTTCATAAATGTCTTTGTGCCTTTTGAATGACCTCACCAAGTGTCTCTCTTGTCATTGTAGAAAGGTCCATTATTTGTGCCTCTGGTATCTGAGGCGAGTTGAACAGAAATTGCTAGGAGCTGCATGGTGGCTTCTTTGTCCCCTCTATGTACAGTATTGTGTCATCTGCAAACAGTGACAGTTTCACTTCTTCCTTTCCAATTTAGATTCCTTTTATTTCTTTTTTGTCTCTGATTGCTATGGCTAGGACTTCCAAAACTTTGTAGAGTAAAAATGGCGAGAGTGGGCATCCTTGTCTTGTTCCTGATCTTAGAGGAAATGCTTTCAGCTTTTCACCATTGAGTATGATGTTAGCTGTGGGTTTGTCATATATGGCCTTTATTATGTTGAGGTATGTTCTCTCTATGCCCACTTTCTGGAGAGTTTTTCTCATAAATGGATGTTGAATTTTATCAAAAGCTTTTTCTGCATCTATTGAGATGATCATACGGTTTTTATTTTTCAATTTGTTGATGTGGTGTATCACACCGATTGATTTGCAGATATTGAAAAATCCTTGCATCCCTGGGGTAAATCCCACTTGATCGTGGTGCATGATCCTTTTAAGGTGCTGTTGGGGCCCCTCTAACTCCTGCTGTGGGTTTCTTAGGTCTCTGCCGAGTGAGAGACCTCTGTCGAGTTCTGCAGCTGCCACCAACGTTTGAGGACACGGCAGTTGCCTACTACCAACAGGCATACCAGCACTCTGGCATCCGTGCTGCCAGGCTGCAGAAGAAGGAGGTGTTGGTCGGGTGCTGTGTCTTAGTCACCTGCCGGCAGCGTAACTGGCCCCTGACCATGGGAACCATCTGCACCCTGCTGTATGCAGATTTGGATGTGTTTTCTGGCACCTACCTGCAGATGGTGAAGCTCCTGGGGCTGGATGTGCCATCTCTGTGCTTGGTGGACCTGGTGAAGACCTACTGTAGCAGGTACCTGCCTAGTGGGAGACACGGGGATGGGATGGGTTTAGACCTGAATCCTTTTACCTCTGGCTGGATGTTTTTTTTTTTTTTTTTTTTTTTTTTTTGCGGTACGCGGGCCTCACTGCTGTGGCCTCTCCCGTCACGGAGCACAGGCTCCGGACGCGCAGGCTCAGCGGCCATGGCTCACGGGCCCAGCCGCTCCGCGGCACGTGGGATCCTCCTGGACCGGGGCACGAACCTGTGTTCCCTGCATCAGCAGGCGGACTCTCAACCACTGCGCCGCCAGGGAAGCCCCTGGCTGGCTGTTTTTGACCAAAGCCCATCTACAAGGATGTGGGAGAAAAAAGTCTTCTCCCTTTCCTGTGCCTAGCACTCACTAATCAGGTTAATCCTGTTTTACATTTCTGGAATCTTATAATTTTCAAATCCCTTTGCCCTTACAGCACCCTAATGATGTAGGAAGGAAGGTGTTGGCCTTGGCACGGGGCTCTGGGTTCCACCACTCACGTTGTGTGTGGCCTACTTGGCTAGATGGAGCAGCCCTGCCTCGACAGGATCATGTGTGATTAGAGCTGAAAGGATATTAGTAACTGAGGGAGCTGGAGTTAGAAGCCAGTTTTTTTGTTTTTTTTTAAAATGAGTAGCTGTGTTCTTTTTTTCTGACAAATATGGTAGAAAGCAGACTATCGGTGTGAAACAGTCTTGGGTGTGAAGCTTGGTGACGTCCAAGCTGGATGACTGTGGGCAAGTTTTGTGACTCTGAATGTACGTGACAGGCTGTGGAGTAGATTAAAGGAGAACATTTGTGAAGCCCTCAGAATGATGGCTGATGGGGTGGGGGGAGGGGCATTGTCAAGAAATGTTAGCTCCCTTCTGCATTCTCCTGCCCTTTACCTCTTCAGCAGGAGACTCACCCTGTCTTCTCTCGGTACCTGGATAAACTTGCTGCCCAGCAGGCTTGAGTGTTCCCGGGAGGATAGCATAGCTTGCCCATCTTTCGCGCTTTGAAAGAGCGGTCCCCCAGAGGTATTGAGATCAGACCCTCATTTTGGTTATTTCAGCTTCAAACTGTTTGAAGCCTCCCCGTCTGTGCCAGCCAAGTACGTGGAAAACAAGGAGAAGATGCTATCGCGAACGCTGCAGTTGGTGGAGCTGGCAGATGAGACGTGGCTGGTGACCGGGCGGCATCCCTTGCCTGTCATCACCGCTGCCACTTTCCTGGCTTGGCAGTCGCTGCGGCCTTCAGATCGGCTGACGTGTTCCCTTGCCCGATTTTGTAAATTGGCGAGCGTGGACCTGCCCTACCCCGCTTCCTCCCGCCTGCAGGAGCTGCTGGCTGTGCTGCTGCGGCTGGCCGAGCAGCTGGCCTGGTTGCAGGTCCTGAAGCTTGACAAGCGGTCTGTGGTCGCGCACATCGGCGACCTTCTCCAGCACCGCCACATGTTGGTCCGCAAGGCCTTTCGAGACGGAACAGCAGAGCCAGACGCACTGGACGCCCGGGAGAAGGAACTGCAGGGGCCGGGCCAGGGGCAAGGATGGGGAAAAGAGGACCGGGGCGATGGCTCCGTAGATTTGCCCGCAGGGAAGCGGCCAGCGAGCCCCACCCTCCTCCTCCCACCCTGCATGTTGAAGCCCCCAAAGCGGATCTGTCCCACACCCCCTGTCTCCACAGTCACTGGAGATGAGAACATTTCTGATAGTGAGATCGAGCAGTATTTGCGTACCCCTCAGGAAGTTAGGGACTTCCAGAGAGCCCAGGCCGCTAGACAGGCTGCCACGAGTGTCCCTAACCCTCCGTGATGCACAGCCGGGGTCTGCGGGGTGGGGGGGCGCGGGCGCTTAACCCCACCTGACAGCGGCTTGCTAACAGGCCTGATGTAGCCAGAGAAATCAGTGTATACAAGTCTTTAGGTATCTCCCTTCTCATTTAAGGGACCCAAGAGGGGCTCTGCAGTTATTGGACCCCAGGTCCCAGAGTCGAAGTCAGAAGGAACACGGGGACGCCTGGGTTGGAGAGTCCCATCCCTCGTCCCAGACAGTGGTCGCACATACTCCTGTTCTGTGGGCTGGCTTTCTCTTGGACTGTTGGGAAAGTGCCAGGCGCTCTCCTGCTCTCGGTTCAGATTGGATACACCGCAGCTGCAGGGCTGGCGGGGCCTCCCTGCTGGTGTGGAGCAGTACACATTCCGGATGGTATCAGCCCTCAGAGGTTGGAACTGGGCAGCCCTTGGCCCTGCGTCCATTCACAGGCCTTAGTGGGTTCGTGTGTACAGTGTCAGAGATCCTCTCCCTCCTAACAAAAGGACCGGGGCTGGAGTAAGCTCATAGCTCAAAGGGCTTTGCAAAATTTTAATATATTAAAACAAGAGGCATCTGCTAGAAAACATTCTATTGTATAAAACCCGAGCTTTTAAAAACATGTTTTCTTTGGCACTTTTCATCCCCTCCCTCCCCTTTCCCCAGCGTATTGCAAAAAGCTCTCCAGTGCTAAGGCATTGGCGGGGTATGTAAACAGCAGCCAGCGTAAGTGGAAGAATAATACGAAGCTTTTTTTTTTTGCCTTTTTTTTTTTTGTCTAATATTGTCTGTGCAGCAAGCATAAATAACAGGATGCATCCCAAGGCGCGTGGGTTTTCTCCCTGCCCCCCTGTCTTCTCTTGCCTTGGTGACCAGGCTGGGGTGATATGGAGACTGGGCCGGGTTTCCCTGTGGCTCTTCATGAGGCCCAGGGTTCCCTGCACTCGCACTGCATCCTGTAACCAAAGGCTGGTGGTTGCTTTTTAGGTTGGGAGAAATATGCGTGCTGGTGTTTAAAAGCAGTGAAGGTGCAGGCCCCAGGTGAGCTGCAGGCCCCCCCCCCCCCACTGCCCTGGGGACTTGGCTTGGGCTTACGGGAGGCAGGAACCTGGTTTGATGTTTTGGAGGTTTCTCCCTAATATGGAGCTGGAGATCAGATCATTGGAACGGTTCTCCTCTATGGCCTCATGTGGCAGGGAGTGCGCTTTGTCAGTCCCTCGGTGTGGAGGGCCGAGACTGGGGATATGGGCCTGTGATTGGACAGTAAGTGCTTCTCCAGCACCACCTGCAGCCTGGCGGTGGCACCCCTCTTCAGAGCGTTTTGTTGTTTTTGTTTTTTTTTATAGGATTAGGTTTAAGGCAGGACTAGCTTCAGCCCCAGATCTAAGCACTAACTCTGCTTCCCTCACATCATCTCCGGGCATCTGTCAGGCAGCTTCTTAGGTGTAGGGCCTGGGCTTTGTCCTGAAGCGCCACCTCTGAGCCCTGCTGTGTGGTGTGTGTCCCAGTCCTGTGGTAATGGCCTCCAGCCCTGATGGTGCACCTTTCCACCTGCCCCCCTCCCAGAGGGCTGGTTGATCCCTGCAGCTGCCTTTCACCCTGCCCCACCTTCTCCTTTTGCATAGTTGATCCGAAAAGCAGCACCTTGTTTCCTCCCACTGGTCCTGGTCAGCTGGCTCATCTGCTAGGCTGGCTCTCTAGTTAGCCAGAACTGGGTGGGGGAGAGGCCTAGGATTTGGGCACAGGTGGGTGACTGATTCAGAGGAGGGCAGTGAGGAGAGAACACCTTACTCAGGCCCCCATCGCCCGTGTGTTTCGGGTAAGGCTGATGGCCGCCCGTGAGCGGGGCAGGAGGTGCGGGGAGTACCTTAGGAGAAGCCCGCCTGAGCTGTGCTGTCCCTGCCGCCCTTGCTCACTCCGCAGCCCCACAGGACCTTTCCCCCGAGCCTGGACGGCAGGGGCTGCCGAAACCAGCCTGCGCTGGGACGGAAACGTATCCCGTGTGCGGTTCGGGGATTGTCTGTCGCTACCCCAGAGGGATGGCCCTCTTCGCGTTGGCGGGCCTGTGCCTGTCCTTTCCCCATCCTCCGGGACTAAAGCTGGCGAGCCCGGGCGCAGCGAGGCACCCCTACCTCAATCCTGGGGACGTACCGATCGACGTCTCTGAGGGCCCCCGAGAAGCGGGGTCTCCTGCGCACGCGGCCCGCCCGTCCTGAAGCGGCGCCCGCCCCCAGCCTAGACGGTGGTCTCGCTCTTCCAGAGCCCCGTCTTCATGCAGCCGCCGCCGGCCGCCTCGGCGCCGCTCAAGGTGACGTCGTCGTACTTGCCGCCCTTGGGGGCGCCGTTCAGGCTGGCAGCGTTGAGCGGGTACGAGCGGCGCTGGCTCTCCTTCTCCAGCGCGCCGCCCCCGCCGCCCTTGAGGTGGTCGCGGCCGGCGCTGCGGCGCTGGCCTGGCCGGCCGGCCTCGGGGAGCGGCGCGGCGCTCGTGTCGCTGCCCTCCGACGGCGTGAGCGTGCTCTCGCCCTCGAGCCGGGGTCCGGCGCCCGGGCTGTTGCGGCTGCTGCCCGGGTAGCTGTCGGACGGGCTGTTGTGCGGGCTGCCGCTCTCGCCCGACGGCAACTCGGCCGCCCCGGCCGCGCCCCCGCGCGGCGCCCTGAGCCGGTTCCTGCCGCCGGCCTCGCCCGCGCGATGCCCCTTGGCCCGGCTCTTGTGGCCCCGGCGGCCGTGGTGCGAGTTGTTCGGGTGGCGCGGGCCGAGGCTCCCCCGGGGGCCCGGCGTCTCGGGCTCCGCCTCCCCGCGGGCCGCCACCCCCGCCTCGCACGCCTGGCTCTGCGCCAGCTGCAGGTTGGTGAGCTTGCAGGGGCCCGGGGGCGGGGCGGGGCCGCTGCTGCCGCTCGGGGACGACTTGAGGGACGCGGGCCCCTCTCCGAACGCCGGGGACCCGTCCTCTGGGGCGGCGGGCGCGGCCCGCGGGGAGGCTCGGGAGGCCGAGGCGGGGGGACGGCACGCGCGCCAGGAGGCCCTGACGTCCCTGCGCCTGGCACAGTGATGGGTGAAGACGAAGAGGCCCAGGGCGGAGGCCGCCACCCCGTACAGACAGCTGCACACCACCCGGGGCAGCCAGCGCTGGGACACGCTCAGAGCCCCGCAGGCCCACATGGCCAGGTAGAGGAAATGCGTGGTCACCAGCGCCCCCAGCTGGGCTCCTGGAGAATAGAGACCGTCACCCTCCTCCGGGGGCCCGGGCGTCACCACCCCTGCGCTCCCAGCGGCCAGAAGGGAACCCGAGTCACTCAGGAGGGGGCCGCTGCTCCTGAGCCTGGTGGAACCCCTCAGCTCCTCCCCTGGCTCCAGGGAGACCCTGCTGGTGCCCCCCTTTGGGCTCTGTGCCAGAGGACCCCGTAAGCGCAGCGCCGCGCACAGGAAATAGATCCAGGTGATGAGCAGAATCAAAGCCACGGGGATGTAGAAGGCTCCTAGGCTGGGGCGCCACACTAGCCAGCAGCTGAGGGGAGACACAGGCGGCACGCGTGAGGTGGGGCGCGGAGGCTGGGTGGGCGGGAAGGGAGGCTATGGTGAGTGGAGAGGCGGAAGCGGCTCAGTCAGCATGCAGGGCTTGGGGCTGGGTGACTGGCTGGGCGGGTGTTTGGTACCGCCGCATGGGAGTAGGCGGCCTCCGGGGCAGGGCGGGGAGGTTTGGGGCAGGCGGGCCGTGCACTCACTAGGGGCTGTGGTCCCGGTAGTTGTGGATGTTGACAGCGGCTGTGATGCCACAGATAATGAGTGGGATCCCTCCCGCGATCAAATAGAACCTGGAGAGGAATGGGTTTGGGGGTCAGAGAGTTGGGGAACAAGGAGGGGGCCAGGTGCTCAGAACCCTCACCTTGGGGTCTCTGTCCTATCCTCTTTCCCCTAGAAATTATGTCAGAGTTTGTTTGCCAGGGATGCAATGCCTCTCCAGGGCAGGTCAAGTAGGTCCCTAAGGGATTTGGCCAAGACTGTTCTAAGGGACAGTGGCCAGAATTGCTTTCTGTCACCCTAAACAGTGCAGAACCAGGGGTGCCACTTGGGTTCCCAGGATCCCTGCCCAATGCCCTTTGAGGTCGCTCCCTTCCTGGCCTTGAAAACCCCGAGGATGCCCCCCCTCCATGGCACTGGGCAACCTAGTGCCCCCCAGGGCCTTGCCTCTTCTGCCTTTTATTTTTTTTTGGCTGAGGGATCTTAGTTCCCTGACCAGGGATTGAACCCCAGGCCCACTGCAGTGGAAGCACTGAGTCCTCACCACTGGACCCCCAGGGAACTCCCCACCTCTTCTGTCTTGGGAGTGTGATCTCCCAGGACCTTGGACCCCTGGGACAGCATCCACCCTGGGAGAACAGCTTTTGGTGTCCTCCCCCGACACCTGAGCCCTTCCCCCCTGCAGACCTGACATACCGGAGCATGGGTCGGGGGGCAGGCAGGGCAGCATCCCCTTCTTGTGGAGGTGGTGCCCTCCAGGTAAGCTCCTTGTGGAGGACACGGGCCTTCACCCCCATCCAGAGCAGTGTGGACAGTGAAGAGTAGTGCAGGGTGATGCCCACCTATAGGGTCAAGGCACTGAGGCTGGGAGACTGGCCGTCCCAGAGCCTCAGCCCTGCAGTGCTCTCCCGTGCCTCCCTTGTGCCCAGCCTCCAGCTCCACCCAGAACCTCCCCAGGGTTCTGTCCCTGCCAGTACCCTCTCTACTTCCAGCCCAGGGTTCTCCCCCGTGCCAGGGACTCTCCATGACCCTGTCATTGCTGCCTGGCTCATCCCCGACCTCTCTTCCATCGCAGGATCCCACTCTCCACTTTGTCCTGTCTCTTATTTGCTCTGCTTCTTACCTCCCCTACTCTCATGCCCACCTCGCCCACGAGGCTGGACACGAAGAGCGGAGCCCCCTTCCTCCCGCGCGCCTCCCTCCTGTACCCCAGGCTGCCGTCTCCAATCCTGGAGACCCCCCACCTCAGCCCTTCTCCTGCTTACCGCCTGGCAGACCATCTGGTAGTTGGTGAGTGTGATGCCTCCTGCAAAGACGGCGGAGGTCATGGCCATGTGAAAGCACAGGTTCAGCAGCATGTGCCAGCCCTTCCGGGACACATGGATGGAGCTGCCGCAGAAACAGTCTTTAACAAACGGGCCGCCCAACCCAAGGTCAGGCCTACGGGGGTCTCAAGGTCACTGGGAGAGTCAACGAGGAGAAGGCAGATATCTGTATGCACGCGTGGGCGTGAATGGGATGGACACCTTAACCCCCAAACGCATTTTCCAGCTGCAGAACCTTTGAAGGAAAGGCTAGGCAAGAGCCTGGGAAAGGAACACCCACTGTCGCCTTGCCAGTACTTAGTAACGCCCAGCATGCCCTCCCTTCCCGCAGGAGCTCTCACCTGTGGTGGAGGATGTAGGTGATGATGGTGGAGAAGAGGCAGAGCAGCAGCAGGGCCGTGCAGGGGTACACGACAGGGTGCAGGCCTGCCCCTGAGCCCTCCACCTCCCTGGGGAAGGCGCGCAGCTCCTGGAAAGAGCAGAGAGGAGTAAGGGGAAGCCGGGAGCTGAGCGGCCGCCCTGTGGAGTCCTGGCCGGTCCCCCAGGCCAGTTTTCCTCTGCCCAAGCCCAGTCAGCTTTGGGCCCCAACTTTGGCCTTTGGTCCATCTGGGTAGCAAAGATGTAGGCACCATGACACCCTCTCTTAGAAAGTCGGTCTAGGTGGCGTTAATGATCTGCCTTTCTGGGAACTTTTCAGGTTCCCAGCCCGCGAATCAGAGAGGAGGGAAGAGGGGCAGGTTCTGTCTATCATACAGCTGCACGCCTGCTCAGGATCTGGAAGTGGGCTGGGAAGTGTGGTGCGGGCACGGGGGCTGGACAGGGGTGAGTGAGGAGGGTGACCGGGATGGAGAAACGTTCCCAGATTTTTTTTCACTTTAACCATCTGGGTGTCAGAGAGTGCAGGATGTGGAGACCAGGCTGGGTGGTCTCTGATCCATCTCTCTCAATATGGGAGTAGAGGCAGGACCTCTCTTTTTGTTTTTGCTCTGGGGCTGCTATTATAGGGATGACCTGATAGAGGGCCTGAGGACCTGCCTGTCTTCTGAAAGATGAAGAGGTATGGGGTAGACCAGAGGGCCATTTATTTCCCTGCGAGTCCTGACCATCACGAGGCCCGATAAGGCCTGTTTTTTCAGGATTTCTGTGGCCCCAGGCGCTCAGAGTGCCCCTGGTCACCCCCCGCCGGCGCCCCTTCTGCGTTCCCCTGCCCTCCACCCCCGTGCCCGCTACCCTCACCATGAGCACGGCCACGTTGCCCAGGTGCTGGCACTGCAGGGAGCTGACGTGGGGCTGGCTGGAGCGGAGCTGGCAGCCCTCAGAGCTCCAGCCCCCGGGCCCCCCCGGCCCCTCCTGGCTCCACCAAGCGGCCACGGGCTCGGCCCCCTCAGCCCAATGCCGCAGCGAAACGGCCACCGGCTCAGTCAGGTTTCCCACGCTGCAGCCACCTACAGGGGAGGGGGTCCACTCAGGCTCGGTCAGGGCGTGCGCTGGGCTTGGGGAATAGAGTTAGATGCCAAGTGCGGGCCTGCCCCCCAGGGCCTCAGCCTAACTGGGAGACACAAGGATGAATCAAAATAAAGGCACCTGGAGGTGGTGGCCCACCTAAGTGCCAAATGAGTCATGGCGACATGCCCAGGAAGGGAGGACTATGGGGTCCGGGACGAGAAGGTGGAAGGTGACGCGGAGGGAGTGGAAGCCCGGATGAAGGGAGGATTCAGGAGGGCACCCTGAGGGGGAAGTTGGCACCAGGTGACGAAGGGGGACGGAAGGAGGCCCAGGTGGGTGGAGGGTTCGTGTTATAGCCCTTTGGAAATCTGACGAATCTGGGCTGTGAAACCCAGGGTCTCTTGAGCCTTTTCTCCACCAGTCCATTCCTTCACGGGACATCCCTGCCCCGCACCGCCCGAGGAAATGGTGCAGGGCCACTGCCCCCGGCCACCTCCACAGGGCGCGGGGGGCGCAGGGGAGGGCGGGCGGGGTGCAGGCCCTTACTGGTTCCCGCAGAGATGACGGGGGTGGCCACGCCGCGCCTCTTGCCAAGCCCAGCGGCTCCAGGGCGGGAGGTGTTGCCGTGGCTGCGGAAGAGACGGCCGTTTCGGAAGACAAGCAGCTGCAGGGTGCAGTCTGGGGGGGCCGGGGGGGCCAGGGCAGCCGGGAGGGACGAGAATAGACTGGGCGGCAGCTGGATGGAGGCCAGGGCCACGCTGTTCTGGGGGGAAACAGGAGTTCCTCAGAGACACCCGGGGTCCCTGGGGCTCCGCTGTCCTCCAGCCCCTCCTCCTCCATCCCCTCACCCACTGTCTGAGTCCTGCGTCCCCTCACACCACCCACCTGACCAGGCGCCTGCACCCCGTACCTGCCCTCTCAGCATCCTCCCTCCCCCGGCGCCCACCTTGATGTGGAAGGACGACAGAGAAACGTTGGGCCTCCCCGTGGTACAGCGGAAGCGGAGCTGCTGGTCGGCCAGGGGCTCCGGCTCCGGGGAGGGGTTCTGGCCGGGACCCAAGGGCCGGGTGCCCGGCGCACCGGCCTCCCTCCTCTGGAAGGCCGTGCAGGTCAGGCCCACGTAGCTGTGCGGCTTGATGAGGTAGGCCTCCAAGGCCACGTTCCTCGAGTTCTAGGGACAGGGACCTTGTCACCCCTCTCCTGGCCTTCTCCTGCTGGAGACCGCAGACCTGCTCAGGCCAACCCGCCGTCCTTGCTCATCACTCAGGGCCTGGCAGCCTCGCGTCTGCCGTGGAATCCCCCGAACCCCTGCTCTTCGGCCCCTTCTCCCGCTCGCTCACACCCCGTCCTGGAGCTGGCCCAGCTCTTGCCACGTCCCAGTCCTGCTGCCCCAGCTATGCCGGGGAGCAGGGTCCTCGCCCCCCTCGGATCTCCCCCGGCACCCAGCACAGTCTCACGCAGAGGAGATGCTGTGCGCTGCTTGTTAGCTGGTTCGCCACCCACCGCTGGAAACTCCCCCTCTTCTCAGGGAACAGAAGTCTCCGTCACCCCTTCCCCACCCCACCCCCCACGTGCTTCCATCCGGCTAGCCCTTCAACTCGGTCCCCGCACGAAGCCCTGTGTAACTTCTCCGACGTCGCCGGCCTCCCTCTCCTCTGCCCTGCTCCTGACAAGTTGGAATTTGATGCCACACAAACGGAACCCTAGTCACGTTTGGTGTTCTCGCTAACTGGGCGCACGGCTGGTGCACACTCGGAGGACTTGCTCCTGGATGACAAGGGCTGGCCCCCGTCACCTCTGAGTCCCTCCCTGTTCCTCCCTGGGCAGGGCACCCTCCCAGCCGGCCCACCGTACCACAGAGATGTGCTGGGCGTGGGCACTCAGGGCGGCCCCCCCAATGCGCTCCAGGGCGCCCACGATGCCGCTGCAGGCCTTGTCCTCGCGCTGGGCCAGCCACAGCAGGTGCTCGTCCACCAGCATCAGGTTGCTGGCCATATCCACCATCACCTCCACCAGCTGGAGGCGGGGGCGGAGTCACTGAGGGCAGGAGGGGGGCTGGGGACCCAGAGGCTGGGGCGAGACCGGCTTCAGCAGGTGGGGGGCAGGTGATTTCCAGGGGCCCCAGGGGCCCGATCGAATCTCACCTCTTTGATCTGGTCGACGTAACCCAGAAACTTCTGGATCATCTGAGCCACGTAGACAACGTCCATCATGTCGGAGAAGCTGGCGGCCTCGGCCGTGTATACTCGAAGCTGGTGGGCCAGGGTCAGTGCGTTGGAGGCATTGATGGGCATCTGGGGGTGTGGGGAGGAAAGGGCACCGTCTAATCTGGCTCCTTCTCCCCCAAAACAGCGCGGGGGCCCCCTCCCCTGTGCTGATGCTCAGAGCAACGGGGCCTAGGGAACAGGGTCTAGCCCACAGCTGGGTCTGGTCCAGACAGGAGGCGAAGGTAAGGAGTGAGACCTTCCCAACTCGGGGCCGTCCACTGGTTATGCCACTGCTTGAGGACAACGGGATGACCTCACGCTGTCCCTGCTTTCTGCTTAAGGCTGTCCTTGCTGTACTGGGGACCTTGGGGGTGGCCCACATGTCCCAAGTGTGGCCCTGGGGTTGAGTCCCCTGGGAAGGGGAAAGCTAGAGGAGAAGGGCATGAGACACGGTGACCACGGCCCCTCACCATGCATCCCAAGGAGGCAGCACAGCCCATGAGGCCAGCAGGCTTCTCCCCTCCCCCTTTCCCGCACCCCTCCCCTCTCCTGGCCTCACCAGCACGAAGGTGTAGAGCACCCGGGTGATGTCATTGGTGTACAGACAGTGGGAGTAGTCCCCCGGCTCCCAGCGGCCAGCTCGGTCACACCGGCGGGAGGCTCGGGTGCCAGGGGCACCCCCGCTCAGGGGCACCGAGGTGAAGGGGTACTGCAGGCAGGACTGGTAGGCTGTGATGCCAGCCAGAGTTCGAGGCCACCTGGGGGCAGAGGTGGGAAGTTGCCGATGACCTAGGCTCCTCAGGCCAAGAGTCCCTCCCCTGCCCTGAGAACTGTGAGGCCAGACTCCTCGGGAGCTGCAGGACGGGCCCAGAAGAGGGTGTGTGTTTGGACGGCACTTCAAGGGCTTCCCAAGCTCCACCTCCTTTCTAAAGCTGTGTTTGTTGGGACAGTGCTGTCGCTGGTGCTGCGAGGCTGGACTTGAAGTCCTGAGTTCAAGTCACTTATGCTTTCTGGGCCTTAGTCTTCTCGGCTGTACGATGGGGAGAATAACGCCTCCCCTGCCTGAGTGAGAGGCCACTGGGATGTGAAAGTGTGGCATCCGCAGTGGGAGAGCCTTGTCAGCTACGCACGTAAGGAAGAAAAAGGAAAAAAAACCCTTTTTGTTCTGCACAGCACATTCGGAGGGTGATTTTATACAAAAGGATACGGTCTCTGTAAATATGCCAGCGGGACCTGGAGCTGAATGACAAAAGGCAGTGTATTCTCCAGCTTGGAGTGGGTGGGGGACCGGTCACCGGTGGTCCCAGGGGCAGGAGCGGGGTGTGGGCCGGGGCCTGGGTCTTGAACCTGAAGTCCCCGCGGTTGTTGGCGACTCGCTCTGCAGGGCAGTAGGAGGCCGAGGTCTCCAGCACCACGATCTCCACCTTCTTGCTGGCGTTTCCCTGGACCGTAGACACGGAGCACTCCCATTCGCCTGAGGCCCACACGCCGATGTGAGACAGGGTCAGCTCACTGTGGGCGGGCGGTTGGGCGAGGGCTGGCTGGAGGCGCTCCCGGCGGCCAGCCACCCTCCCCAAGCGCCCGGGGGCCACCCTGGGGCACGCAGGGCATCAGCTCCAGGCTCATTTCTTTAACTGAGCCAGGGAAACACGTACACACTTCTTTAACTCTGATTGGCCTTTCGTTAGTGTCTTTTTTTTGGCTGTGCCGTGCGGCTTGCAGGATCTTAGTTCCTCGACCAGCATGAACCCCGACCCTGGTAGTGAAAGCGCTGAGTCCTAACCCCCGGACCGCCAGGGAATTCCCCCATTTCCCCATCTTTTATCACAGAGATAATATTACCTCTCTTGCAAATCTACTGGAGAGATCAAGTCCAATAATACAGGTGAGATCCGCTGTATCATTGTAAAAGCACTGAAGAAATGTCAGATCTAATCGTTTTCTTCCATCAGGCGTTCAATCTGTCCCTCATCCGGACCATTTCTGACTTAGTCCTGGATGTGCATCAGCACACCCGCACGTATCCCCAGATCAGGCCATCTCCTTCGCGGGGTGCATGAGGGTACTGTGGCCACCCCCGCCCGCGCCATGGGCCCAGAAGGGGCCGCAGGGCCTGTACCTGGTGATGAAGGTGCAGTCGTGGATGAGGCTGTCGCCCAGGAGGATGCCCGCCTGCTCGTCGCCCTCCACAGGGGCCCGGTTGTGGTACCAGCGGACGTGGGTGTCATTGCCCAGGTAGCTGGCCGAGCACTGGAAGGGCAGCCGGTCGCCCTGGAAGACCACTTGGCGGAGGGATGGGATGAGGTGATGTGTGTGCAGCTCCAGGGCCCCCTCTGTGGGAGGGGACACTGGCAGTGAGGCTGAGTGACGGGTGAGGGTCCAGTGGGGGCAGAGCCAGGCCCCTCTGTCTGGTCTGGAGCCCGCCCCAACTCGGAAGGAGAAGGGGGGCTGGAGAGTCTCCGGAGATAAGAGCGCAGGAGAGGAGCAGGCAGGTTTCGAACAAATAAAGATGCTTCTTTCCACTGCACACTTGTCACCCCAAGAGGTGGGACCAGACGGAAAACATAAACAAAGCCGCGGCCCCAAAGGAAGTTTACAAAAGCAGATGGAGGACCAGCCCCCAGTGGGATCTGAGGGAGAGGACGCCCTGGAGGCCAAGCCCAGCGCACAGGGAGCCTTGAGCCAGCAGGGGCCCCTCAGGAGGGAGCCTGAGGGTGCGGGTTTGCTCACCGCAGCGCAGCTGGGCCTCCTGGAGGCCGCCCAGGGTCTGGGCGTGCAGGGCGCTGGGGTAGGCACAGAGCGTGCGCTCCGACAGCTGCACGGAGCGATTCCGGGCCCAGGACAGCAGCCAGCGCAGGCGGCAGTCACACGTCAGGAACTCGGTGCCCAAGTCCCTGCAGGGGGGTGGAGGGGCCACAGGGTAGAGCAGAGGGAGCGTGGGCTCCCCGGGGTGGGGATGGAGCCCCAGGGAGAGACTGAGGCTGGAGAGGGCCGGGAGAGCAAAATTGTGCACGTGTGCCCGGCCGCCACCATGGCCGCCACCATGGCGGCCGCCACGGCAAGCACGGGGAGGCGCGTATGGTGGAGCTTCAGCCATCGTCTGCCGCACCTCCTCAGAAGGCTGGCCACGTGGGCACGGTGCTTATGCGTCTCCCTCCTGGGAAGTGGAAGGAAGCAGGGCCTGACTGCTGGGGCTGGGGAAGGATACTCACACAACCTTAAGGGCTGGCAGCTCATCAAAGACCCCCGGTGGCAGACTGGAGAAGATGTTTCCAGATATGTTTCTGCAGGGAACAGGGAGAGGGGATCTTAGGCTCCCCCTGGGCCACAGGAGGTGGGTGGTGAGTGATGAGAATGCGGGGACCCGTGAGGCTTTGGGGAGCCTTCCCTCTGCCCCCCTCCCCGCCCCTCACTCACAGCCGGAGAAGCCTGGGGAGGCCTTGGAAGGTCTCAGAGGTGAGACAGCCAATCCGGTTGTTGGAGAGATCTCTGGAGAGACACACACGACCTCATCAAGTCGGCCACGTGGTAGCGCACGGATCCGCTTGTGAGGGACACACGCGTGTGGGCGGGGCTTGTGGGCGGGAGCGGAGAAAGACACGGTGCTGGGGCATGAGATGTCTGCCCCCAGCCTGTTGCGTGCGGGGAGGAGAGGCAGTGAGGGAGGGTGAGTGGGAGGGTGGCGGCACCCACGGGACCGCCTCCAGGGACGAGGGGGCTGGGGCGTGGGGTCAGGACAGGCCACTCACAGGCGCTTCAGCTCCCCCAGACCCAGGAAGGCGCCCGCCTGCACTGTGCTGATGACGTTGTTCCTCAGGTCCCTGTGGGAAGCAAGCGGGGGCCTCACACCTCGCCCGCTCTGGGGCCACGCGGCTGCCCGGGGCGGGCGGCCTCACCGCCGCCAGTGCCGGGCTCTCGGTTTCCCTCTAAGTCCCTGCTCGCCTCAGCGCGCTGGGAGGCCGGATGAAGGACCTGGCCGCTCAGACGGGTCCCCCTCCGCCTCCTTGGGTCAGGGAGGATGGAGACACCGAGAGATCCGGGGGGAAGGCCTCGGATGAGGAGGCCGGCGCGGCGGAAACGGGAGAGGAGCTGGCCCTGAACCGGGAGTCGGGAGGCCTCGTTTCCCGGTTCCCGGTTCCCACGAGCTGCCCTGAGTTTCTCAGTCTCTCAGGGCTGCTGTAGAATCGTTTGAAAATGGGTGTATCGGCCCTTTCTTTGTCAACTGCTACACAAAGGTAAGGTCATCTTGAGCCTGGCCGCGGGGAGGTACTTTAGAGCCATCGGGCGGATGCTCCACCTGGCAGGTGAGGAAAGGTCCCGGGCTGGCTGGTGACCCTGTGGATGCGGCCCCGGGGGGTTGTCCATCACCTGGCCCCGCCCCTCAGCCCTCAGATGAGGAAGCTGAGGCCGAGGGGGTCACCTGCCGCCCTCCCCCCAGGCTTCCTCGAGCCCCTAGTGCAGAGACAGGGTGGCAGGGCAAGGGCCACCTCGGGTCACAGACTGGACAGAAGATGGCAGTTGGCCCCCAGGCACCACAGGGCCAAGGGTCACCCACCAGGAGGGACGAACTGCAGGGAAGTTTTCAGAGTAGCTTCCGTCCCAGGCTCTGGTGGCTCAAACTCCATCACACGGTCAGAGTGCCACCCTCCCTCCACTTTGTCACATCCTCCCGGGGCAGCAGGGGCGGGCCGAAGGGACAGTCCCGGCCCACTGGGGACCGGCCGGTGCCCACATGGCCCCAGCCCCCCACCAGACCCGGCAGCCCTCTGGGACCACTGAGGCCCAAGGCGATGGCTGGCCCCCTGGCCTGCCCCAGCACCCTGTCCTCTCGGGCACAGCCATGGGGAGAGGCGCCAGGCTGACCCAACCCTTGCCCACCTACCCAAGGCCTACCTGGGTCTGTCCCGAGCCAAACCAGAACAGGCTCGCGGCCCACAGAGACCTTACCAGGAGGCCTCACTGCCCACCTGGGGGCGGGGAGGGCTGCAGCCTCCTGGCTAGCTCCCTACGTTCCAACATCCTCTCGGGCCCACCCAAGCACCCAGGAGATCATGAGGCGGAGGGCAAGGGTGGGGGGTTCCTGGAATAATCAACTTAGGTTGGCCTGTGGGGTCAGCCTGCTCTCCAAGGCCCTGCCACCACCCCCACCCCCACCCCCCCTGGCCCAGACCCGCCTTCTTGGCTCTGCAGGCCAGAGTCTCAGGGGCAGCTCCGGATTATGGGCAGCAGGGGGTTAACTGAGCCAGCTCCCTTCTGGGGGGAGAGGAAATGGGTGTCCAGGATGGGGAGGTGTCGTCCCAGCAGGGGGCCTGTTTTCACACAGACAGTCCCCGCTGGGGACAGAAACACCCAGAGAGAGACAGAGACAGAGACAGAGAGACAGAGAGAAATGCAACAAATCCCCTGCCCAGCCCTGCCCCTGGCTGGGGCTCCTCACACCTCAGCACCCTCTCATACCAAGGACTTGGGCTGCATAACCCTGCACCCCGCTGAGAAAGAAGAGGAAGCCCCCGGAAGGGCCGCTTCGTGCAGGCAGGGAATGTGCGAGAAGGCAGCCCCTAGAAGGCTCCTGCAGAGAGGAGGCTGGAGATGGCTGGGAGAGCGCCCGCCCGCCCAGGGTTGCCCCCCCACCCCACAGCCCGGTCCTCCGATGCTGCGGCAGCCCGTGCCCCCGGCCCCTCTTGGGTTCTGGCCATTCTCAGGGCTCCGCCTCCCACCCGTGTGGGGGACGAGCAGAGGGAAACACATTCCTCATTGTGTCACTTCCCTTCATGGGCTGCCAAGGGGCCCAGGCTGCAGCCCCCCGCCCCTTCCCTCTCCGCTCACTATGTTTATTCTCATTTCCTCCCTGGCCCCCCTCGAGAACCCCCCGCCCGGCTGCCCCACTGATGCTCTACAGATGGGAGCACGGCAGCCCGCTCGGGCCCAGCCCCTTCCTGCCCTGGGTTTCCTGCAGCCCGGGCCAGCCAGGGCCTTCTGAAAGGGGAGCTTCCAGCAAGTGTCGGCGGTCCTGACCTCTTGTCTCACGCCCGCAGAGAGGCTTCCGGGGTGACCAAGGCAGCCCTCAGAAGGAGTGCCCTCAGAGATGGCCTGCTGGCCTGGAACCAACCAGTCTTGGGTCCTCTCCGGAGGGGCACAGGCCAGGGGCGGCTCCTGGCTGAGCTGCTAGCCCGATGGGGGCTGGCCCCTGGGCAGCTGAGGCCTCCTGGTCCCTAAGGTGGGGGACGCAGCTCTGGGGCTGTACCCTCCCCAGTGGTAGGAGGAAATACTACCGTAGAACTTGGATATTTTTGTGGACCCGCGAGGCCCCTATAGGTTGGTGGTTCTGCACATTTCTTGCTTAGCACATCCTTTTGAATATCTGATGAGGGCTATGGAGTCTTGCCCTAGAAGAATGCACTACCCCCTATATTGTGCATCTGATTCCAGGGGCTCGTGGAACCTAGGTTACAACCTCCTGCTCTGGACTTGCTCATTGGATTCCTTCATTCCTTAGGTGAGGTCGCAAGGACGCACAGGTGCTTCTATGATGTGGCATCTCCTGCCCTCTGTCTGCTTCCACAGACCTCTGGTCTTGGAACTTGGAGAGAATGCAGCTTATAGGTGGAGCCTCCCTCGCTACACCCCCTTGCCTAATCCAGACCAGGCTCCTGGATCAAGATAGACCCCTCTCCCTGTACCTATGTCCACATGGAGGGGAAGGACACCCTGTGGCAGAAGTTGGGGGGCCGGGGATACCTGGGAGCAAATCTTGCCCTATGTCCTTCTTGGGCAAAAAGCAGCTCAGGAAGCTGAATGTGTAAGACTGAGTGTATAAGCACAAGCAATAAAAGAGCAGATTGAAGACTTCCCTGGCGGCGCAGTGGTTAAGAATCTGCCTGCCAATGCAGGGGATGCGGGTTCGATCCCTGGTCCAGGAAGATCCCACGTGCTGCAGAGCAACTAAGCCCACAAACCACAACTACTGAGCCCGCATGCCGCAACTACTGAAGCCCGCGTGCCTAGAGCCCGTGCTCCGCAACAGGAGAAGCCACCGCAATGAGAAGCCTGCACACCGCAACGAAGAGTAGCCCCCGCTCGCCGCAACTAGAAAAAGCCCGGGTGCAACAACGAAGACCCAACGGAGCCAAAAAAAAAGAGCAGATTGATACGTTACACTTGAAAATGTTAAAGTTTTGCTCTTGAAAGGATACCACCAAGAAAGTTGAAAGACAACCCCTGGGATGAGAGAAAATATTTGCAAGTCATACACCTGATAAGGGACTTCTATCCAGAATACATAAAGAACTCTTACAACTCAATAATAAACAAATAGCCCAGCTGAAAAAAAATGGGCAAGGGATTTGAATAGATGTTTTCTTCAAAGAGGATATACAAATGACCAATTAATGCATGAAGAGGTGCTCAACACCATTAGGGAAATGCAAATCAAACCCACAATGAGAGACCACTTCACGTCCACTAAGATGGCTATGATTTAGAAAACAGAGATTGGAATCCTTATATATTATAGATGGGAGTGTAAAATAGTGCAGCCACTTTGGAAAACAGCTTGGCAGTTAAAGTTACCATATGACCCAGCAATTCCACTCCTTGGTACAAATCCAAGAGAAGTGAACATACATGAACACAAGAACACATATAGGAATATTCATAGCAGCATTATTCATAAGCCCCAAAGTGGAACACCCCAAATGTCCATCAACTAATGAACGAGTGAACAAAATATGGTATCTTCATACAATGGAACATTATTTGGCCATAAAAAAGAATGACTTGCCGATACATGCTATAATATGGGTGAGCTCTGAAAACACTATGCTTGCTGAAAGAATCCAGTTACAAAAGATTACATACTGTGTGCTTCCTATTTATATGAAATGTCCAGAATAGGCAAGCCTATAGAGACAGAAAGTAGATGAGTGGTTTGCTTAGGGCTGGGAAATGGGCCGGGGGGGGTGGGGGCGGAGGGGAGGAACGGGGAGTGATTGCTAATGATTCAAGATTTCTTCGGGGGATGATGAAAATGTTCTAAAATTAGATCATGATGAAGATTGCACAACTGTAAATATACTCAAAACCATTGGATCCTACGTTTTAAACGGGTGAACTTAATGGTATGTAAATTATGTCTCATTAAAGCTGTTAAGAGTGTGTGAGTTTGTATGACAGCGTGTGTGTATGTGAGCGTGTGTGTGTACCCACGCTTGGACAGGGTGGGGCGGCACGAAGTTGGCTCCCTCTGGCCCCCAAAGACCTCCCTGCTTGTGGGTTTGAAAACCGAATTATAGGTTTGGAGGCCGCACAGCAGCTCCCCTGGGCCCTCTAGGACTTTCAGGGTTCCTTAGAAAGTGGGGGGGGGCTGGCTGAGGAGTGGGCAGAACCCCCCGCCGCAGGTCCAGGGGTTGCCTGGGGGGAGGGGAAACGGAGGGACTGTGGCGACCAGGAGGAAACCCCAGGCGGTCCTAGGCTCCCTCGCAGCGCCACGCCCCGGGCCCCTCTTGTCTCTGATCTCATCCAGGAGGTATTTATGGAGCACATACCCGGTGCCAGGCATTGGGCCTACAACAGCGAGCCGGAGGGCTGTCCCCGGACCCACCGGCCTCCCTTCCCGCGCCCTCTGCCTCGGCGCGGCATTCCTCTCCAGCGCCTAGGGGCGGGGGGGGGGGGGGGGGGGGCAGGGCCCGGCCGCCTTACCCTCGGCCCCGCCCCCAGATTAATGAAAACCACCTGGCGGGTGAGCCGCACGCACCGCCCCCGCCCCCAGGCCCCCGCATCGTTCCCGTGAGCATCTGCGTCTAATGAGTGCCGCAGCACCGCGGCATACCAGCCCCCGGGGCTCATTAATCTCATTAGGCAATGACAAATCATCCTGGGGCTGCCCAGGCTCCCGCCCCGGGCCCTCTCCTCCAGGCGTGCACAGGCCTCTGGAGGCGTGTGTCCACACAGATCCACACGCAGGCCTGCACGCCCCGTCCCGGGCTCCCTTGACCTCTCCTGGGGGCTGTCTGCCCTGTGGCCGGCTCGATCCACGGTCTGGGGGCTTCTCACTGTGACTGGGTCACCCTGGAGTCCAGGAAAGTCTTCAGGTGGCCAGCCCTCTGCTGAATGCGTGGGAAGGATCCGGGCAGAGATGCAAGGCACCCGAGGAATGATCCATCCGCGAGTCCTTTCCGCCCGTAGACTTCATCTACACGACCGCCTGCCCAGGGCTGGGGGCTCTGGACGAATCTAAGCGGTCTGGGGCGGCCTGTGTGACATCTTGCCACTTGCAACTCTTCCGAGGAGAAGGGGACGGCCATTTACTGAGAGGCCGAGGTGTCCCCTGCTCTCTTCCTGGGTGAACTCATCTACCTCCGTGGCCACCCGTCAGGGAGCCGTGCCTTGCCCCTTGGTCCAGGTGAGAGCCTGAACAGGCACCCAGAAGGTATATGGAGGTGGAATTCAATCCCAGTCTCTTTTCACTCCAGGGTGAAGTCCCGTGCCCTTTCATCGCCTGCCCCTTCACTCCCAAAGCCTTTCCTCTGGCTAGTCTGCTGAGGGAGGCGGGACACAAAGGAGGGCTCAGAGACAGGGCCTCACACACCTCTGGGCCCTTCTGCACACTCCTGGGCTGGCCTTGAACTCTGCTGGACTGTTTGAGATTCCCCAGTTCAGCCTGCCTGCCTGATAAAGGTGTGTCTCCCCCATCCCACCTCACCCCCCAGTTCTCTGGAGCGCGGGTCCTCCCGTGGGATCATCTCAGGCACATTCCCTCTCAGGGCCCTCTCTGTGTCCCCTTCCTGGCCTCGGGGCCCTGCACTGCACAACAGGGGAGCCCCCCACTTACACCCCACCTGTTTGCAGAGGCCAGAGGGGCGCTCAGCAGGGCGGGCAATGCCGGCACTTTCTGGAGCAGCCCACATCTACTCAGTTATCAGACAGGCCGCTAACTCCCATGGGACTTGCTGCATGGACTGTGGGATGTGAAGCTGCCACAGGCTCAGCCGCCCCAGCCTGGACGGCTGAGTCCAAGAGGACAGAGAGATCAGTGTTTCCTGGCACCAACTGCACGCCAAGCCACGGCGTCTCGTTTGCAATGAATAGGCCCACAGTGCAGGGGTCATCTGGTCCACTGGTTCCCAACCCCAATGAGCATGAGAATTGCCCGCATACCTTGTAAACAATTCCCAGGCCCCTGCTGACCTGATGAATTAGCATCTTCGGGGCCCAGGACCTCTCCCTACCTCTGGGGTAGTGGGTAGTGACTGTGATGATTAGTTTTATGTGTCAGAGTATAGCCCTTGGTGACTTAATCAATCACTAATCTAGGTGCTGCTGCGGAGGTATCTTGTAGATGTGGTTACCGTCTACAGTCAGTTGACTTTAAATAAAGGAGACAACCTCTGCTAACATGGGTGGGCCTCACCCAATCAGTTGAAGGCCCGGAGAGCAAATCCCGAGGTTTCCCAGAGAAGTTCTGCCTTAAGACTGCAGCATCAGTTCCTGCCTGACTCTCCAGCCTGCTGGCTGGTCCTACAGATTTTGGATTTGCCAGTCCCCACAATCACATGAGCCATTTCCTTAAAATAAATTTCGTTATAAAGAAATAATTTCTTGGAACTCCCTGGTGGTCCAGTGGTTAGGATTCAGCACTTTCACTGCCATGGCCCGGGTTTGATCCCTGGTCGGGGAACTAAGATCCCGCAAGCCGCGTGATGAGGCCAAAAATAATAATAATAATAAAGAAAGAATTTCTTTGTATATTTATATAAGGACACAGCCACGTACATCTCCTATTGGTTCTGTCTCTTTGGAGAAGCTTGACTGATACACTGGTGACCAGCCAGGCTGGAGACCCTGGGCTCCTCCAGCCCCTGCACTGCCTCTCCATCCCAGGGAAGCGAGGCCAGGATGCTGAACCCAGCACCCCTCTGCCCAGAAGCCTCCCCTCCTCTGAAAGTGCGGCCGTGTCACTGGGCTTTTTGATCTTTTCCTTCTGCAGCTCTGTGGGTATTACACACACCCAAGGATCATAGAGTTTTAAATCCAGAGTGCAGTTTACAAACTGCCCTGTCCCCCCACTTTTTTTTTGGTCTTAGTTCCCCGGCCAGGGGTCGAACCCGTGCCCCCTGCAAGGGAAGCGTGGAGTCCTAACCATTGGACCGCCAGGGACTCGCCCCCCCCACTTTTAACAGATGAGGAAACTGAGGTCCCAAAGTGAGGCAGCCCTCTGACCCCACCTCCCACCACTCCCCAGTCACGCTGCCCTTCTTCTGCACCTCAAGCTCACCAGGCTGGACCCCAGGGCCTCCCCCGCTGCTACTGCCTGTGCCTCTAGACAACTACCTGCCTGCCAGGTCCCTCCCTCCATCACCTCCAGCGAGGCCTTAAACTCATTACATAAAATAGCGGCCCCCATTCCAGTGCTTTCTGCCCCCCTTCCCCTGCTGCTTTGTTTTCCTCTGCAGTGTTTATGGGCTCCTGACCTACTATACGTTTCTTTGCTACGTTCTGGGTCCCATCAGCAGCAGGTAAGTTCCCCAGGGCGGGCACCTGGCCTACCACGTTCACTCTGGATGCCCAGCACGCAGCCTGGCACACGGAGGGGGCTCAAGAAACATCTCGAGAGTGAACGACTAGAGGATTCCTAACGGGGCAGGGGCTCCAACTCAGGATCTAGAATTCTCACTCTAGTGCCCTTTCTCCTCCCTCAGCATAGGTCGTTGTTCCCGTCTCCTCTCCCACTTTGCTCTGCTTGCCTCCCGTGGTTTGAGTGCACCTGCAGGGTGCTGATCTGGCTCCCGGTGCCGTGGGGAGGGGTCCAGTTGGGTAGGCTTGCGTGGGGGGAAGGAGAAGCCCATCGTCTCATCTTCACCAGACAATCTACCCTCATGCGATTGAAGGACCACCCAGCAGACCCAGCAAGGGGGCAGACCCAGCAGATTTTTGGCAGATGAGGCGAGAGGGTAAAGATGGGATGTCCCAGAGGCCTCAGGAGGCTCTGGGCAGCTCTCGCTTGTGCTAAGGAGAACAGAGACGGACGCTGGGCGGTGACTGGCCCTCGTTTGGCCGGGCCAAAGGACTGCGGGCAGCTGTGGTTAGTTTTTCTCCAAAAGATCCCAGGAGGGAGCGTCTGCTTTCTGGCAATGCAGCCCTCTAAGACCAAGCCTGGGCTGAGACAGCTCCTGAGTGCTTAGCTGCTTGAGGAGGAGAATGTTGGTACCTCATGAGTCTTCTGAATAGCAGCTCGGGGGCAGCCCTTCCTCCCTTTCGGAGCAGAGTCAGCGGGACGTGGTCACGGCTGTCTGTGCGCACCGTGGCTAACATCCCGGGAGCCCTCCCACCCCCAACATGCCCTGATCCCACAGAACGTGCTCCACCTTTCCACGCCAAACGTGGCTGTGTCCCTTTCCACCCGCCCCCAACCCAGCCAGGCCACCAAGCTTTCCCCACAGGCGGCTTGGGGGAGAGCCTTGCCCTTCCCTTGTGAAGTGGGTGTAAGAGAGACAACCTCGTAAGTTGTTGTCCTGGTTAAAGATCTACACTCCATCATGTCGGTACTGCATCTCTATTACCCTTGAACTTTCTAGCCTTCGCTGATCCCTCCTTTGGCCTTTACAGAAACCCCGACCTACTTCATTCCTATATATATGGCAAGGTCTCTGGTCTCACTAGACGGTGATCCCTTTGGCTGTTTGAGAGCAGGCGTCTGCCTTATTCGTTCGTATCCCCCATCGCTCTGATCCAAGCCTTTCAGGCAAAACGGTACTAGAGGGGGCAGGACCCTGTTGGAGGCCTTGGGAACGCCCAGCAGGTGGGAGCAGAGCTAGGAGACAGGGGCTTGGACGTGAGGGAGATGGCAAGGATCTGGCTCCAGGAGGGACGGGAGGCCCAGGGGTCCCGTGGAGGAGACAGGACCCAAAGCTGTTGTACAGGCTGTAGATCGAGAGTTGCCAACTGAACGGGGAATCGAGAGAGGGGTTGACTCAACCCCCTCCTTTGGCACGGACTTGCCCGTGACCGAGGCAGGTCCCCAATTCTGGGAAGGAGCTCCTCTCGGGCTAGCAGGGCCCTTGCCGTCCGTCCACAGGGCAGCCGAGGGTGCTGTTGCTGATGCAGCTGTAATCCAGGGCAGTGGGGATGGAGGGAGGGGGAGAAGTGGATGTGACCCACTGTCCCCACTCTCAGCCCAGGGCTCTGGCCCCTTGGAGCTTTGTTTGTCGACTGTGTTTAGGGAAGGAGGAAAGAGGCCTCAGTCACACTAAACGCTCCCTCGGCCCTTTATGCTGGGCCCCCAGCTGGGACGGGGAGGCAGCTTCTGGACAGTTAAGGGGCTCAGCCCTCATAGCTAATTGCTCATTAAAGAGTGTTAATGAGCTTCCCACAGCCCCATCCCTGCCTGGACCAGCGCCGTGTCCCCACTTCTCTGTGCTGTGGCTGGTGAGGGAACTGGTCTCTCTCTCCCGGACCAGTCCCTCCGCCCTCCACTTGGTGGTCGAGTCCGACCGTGGGCCCTGCTGGGCCAGCAGGTCCCGGGCCCCTCAGCAGCCGGGATTCCTCACCCTCCCTGGCCCGACCTCTTGCCCGAGCACTTACAGTTTCTCCAGCAGCGGCAGTCCCAGGAAGGAGCCGTTCCGGAGCCCCGTGATCTTGTTGTTACTCAAGAGCCTGGAGGACAGGGGAGAACACAGAGGGGAGAGTGTTGCCTTCTGTGTAAGCGGCGCCCCCTGAAGCTGGGCGAGGAGCAGCCCCACCCTGGGCTCCGGGAGACCACGGGGAGGGGGCAGCGAATGGTTCGGGCAGACTGGTCAGCCTACTGAATGCCAGGTCAGATGTGTCACCTGCCCTGGGTCTCCCCACAGCCTGGATCTGACTTAGGCTCTGTACGCAGGTGAGCTGAGCAGGTGTGAAGTTGTGATGACCCGTTTTAACCTTGGAACCACAGGGCCGAGCCCACGGCACCCCCTTTCTGCCCGCCACAGCTCTGTCTCGCTCAAGCCATTGGCCCAGTTATCTGAGGACGGTGCTGGGGAGAAAGGTCTGGCAGGTCGAAGAGGAAGTCAGGCAGGTGCGAGGACCTGCCCTTCCTCGGGGTCTCCATCACTCCGGGAGCTGAGGACCACCAGAAGGGGAGCCCTCCCTCCCCTCAAAGGCCCCCAACTCAGAGGGACGGAGTACCCACGTGTCCCCAAGCCTGTCTATAGCCTTGACCGGAAACTGATGGATTCCTCGGCCCCGGGGGAGCCCAGGCCTCAGCCTCTGCCTCTGCCCACTCGGAGTCTTGTTTATTTACTCATTTGTATTTGTGGAAGCAGAAAGGGGCCCCAAGCTCCTGACCCAACCCACTCTGCCCACCCACTCAGCCTTTCTCTGTCAGGCTCCCTGCTGGGAGGAGAGAGTTCCAGGCCAGCCAGAGGGCTCATCCCTTGAGTTAATTGCTTATTAAAAAGCTTTAATGAGCCTCTCAGCTCCAGCTCTCGCCTGCCCTGCGCTGAGGCAAAGGTTTTCCCATCTTTGCTCTGAATGGTGGAGAACGGACCAGGGAAGGCCAGAGGTGCAGGCCTTGGGCCTCCCCTCCAGTGAGCAGCCTCTGGGCTGGATAGTAAGGGAGAGGGCAGGGGGCGGGGTCAGGGCCCGGGAGGGGCTGTCAGAGCTCTGCCGCAAAGCTTAATGGCAGTGGGTGGGTGCACAAGCCAGACTGGCAGTGAGAGGACCCCAGACGTCCACGCTACACCACGTTCAAGGGCACATGGAAAACAGACCATGGCCGGGGCGGAGGCAAGGGTGGAAGGGGGCTTTGTGGGTCAATGGGAAGACGTGGACACCTCATCTCCTTCCTCCCTTCTCCCCTCTCCAGAGAGGCCCCTCCTCCCCTTCGGGTCCCCCCCTCACTATCCTTCCAATGGTGACATTTCCCAGCAAGGTCTCAAGGGTGACTGTGTGGAGGGTTTCAAGGGAGTGCTGGGTTTCCAAAGTGCTACACACACACACACGCACACACACGCGCACGCACACACGCACACACACACACACATTGTCTTGATATTTCAAAAAGCACATCACAGTAGTCATCATATGAATAATTGGAACTTTCTCAAACCCCTTTATTCTCATTTTATGGGTTAGGATAGTTTTATTTCACGTTACCTGTGGTGGCCAATTATAAATAATCTTGTCAGTTCTTAGGGCCTTGAATGGTCTCATTCAGGCCCTGGTGGGGCTGCGGTGGCCCCCTGGGTGGGGACAGGCTCTTGATGGTGTGAGTTTTAAATCGAAGCCCATCCCACCTCATCTGTTGCTCATTCCCTCATACACCCTCAGAGCCTGAGGTTCAGAGGTTGCATTAAATGTTGGAGAAGGCGAGAGGACCCCTCAGTATCCTTAATAATGTCGGGAGGGGTCCTGAAACGTCAGGAAGAGGGGTGTGAAAGGGCATCTGTTTTAGCCTCCCCAAACCCCAAGGGTCTCTCCCAGGGACTGCCCCTCCCTGGATCTTGGGGAGGGGGAAGGATGGGGACGCTGATGGGGGGGGCACAGGGGAGAGGTAGGGGGTATGGAAGGTTAGAGGAACAGGGGGAGCCAGGTTATCACAGCCCCGTGCACAAAGGGGGAAGCCTGAGAACATTGCCAAACTTGAGTGGAGTATGGACCTGTTAAAGGGAGGGGAAAAGTATCTTATTTCCTGCAAATATGTCTGAGGATCACAGTTTGAGAAACACTGACTTTAGAATTGAAAATCTTACACTATGAAAATACCTTCTAGTAAAAAAATTATCTCAAAATTATAGGCAAAGGGGCTTCCCTGGTGGCGCAGTGCTTAAGAATCCGCCTGCCAATACAGGAGACATGGGTTCAAGCCCTGGTCCGGGAAGATCCCACATGCCGCGGAGCAACTAAGCCCGTGCGCCACAACTACTGAGCCTGCACTCCAGAGCCCGCGAGCCACAACTACTGAGCCCGTGCGCCACATCTACTGAAGCCCACGCGCCTAGAGCCCGTGCTCTGCAACAAGAGAAGCCACTGCAATGAGAAGCCCATGCACTGCAACGAAGAGTAGCTCCCGTTCACCACAACTAGAAAAGTCCGTGCGCAGCAATGAAGACCCAACGCAGCCAAAAATAAATAAATAAAATAAATAGAAATAAAAAAAAAATTATGGGCAAAAAATGTTTTGCTCAAAGATCATTGAATTGAAAACAGAAAATTAAACAAATTCTCCAACTCCCAAATCCCCGATATTAAAACCCGGGATCCTAATTGGAGAACCCTATCCAGACAAGCCTAGTGGTAGTGTTGGTGGTATAGGTGCCCCACGTTCTCCAGACTCTTTGTCCTTTAACCCTTGAACACCTTTCACATACCCCAAATTTAACCCAGAACTGGCCAACAGAAATACAATGCCAGCTGCATACGTAATTTAGAATGTTCTAGCAGCCACATTGTTTAAAAGTTAAAAATTAAATGAATCTTAATAATATACTTTATTTACCCCAATGCACCCAAAATGTTATCATTTCAACACATAATAAATATATTATTATATATTATAAATATACATATGTTATAAATTATATAAATAACAAAAATTAGTAATGAGATATTTTCCCTTTCTTGGTACTAAGTCTCGGAATCTGGTGTGGATTCTCCTCTTCCAGCACAACTTACTTAATTCAGACCAGCCACATCACAAGTACTCAGGGCCACATGGGGCTGGTGGCTTTAAGTCTTATCCCTGATTTAGTCTCCTTGTAGCCAGCACCTTCCCAGGAAGAAGTCTGGGCTGCTGGGGGGATACTCAGGTGGCCCGGGGTGGGGTGTGTGTGTGTGTGTGTGTGTGTGTGTCCTGGGAACAGAGCAAAGGATGGGGACCAGGCCCCAAGGCAGGTGAGGACAAGCCTCTGGTCCAGAGCAGCTCATCTCCTGGCTGCCACCCCAAGGCCCGCCTTCTCTGAGGCAGCCTCTGTTGGGCTGGGGAGGAGAGGGTACAGCAGGGTGACGCTGGGGTCAGCTGCTGCCCATGCTGCAGGCTTGGCCAGCCCAGTGTAAACTCCATCCTGGAGAGTCTTGAAATGAGATTTTTTTCTCACTGTGAGAACACATTCCTGATCGCCCACCCTCTAAGCCACTCACTAAAGCGGGGGCACCAGGCAAACAGTGCTGCTTCCTTCTCCTCCAATGGGCCCCTTCTTGCCACGTCTCCAGTTCCTGGACAGGCTTCAGCAGGTATCGGTATGGTTTAGTCCCCAGATACCCAGAAATGGATCTTTTGGTCTTAACAATCTAGATCGGGCTGAGGGAATTTTACTTCAGACCTAGATTAGGGGGAGAATGGCCTCAATTATGCTGGTAGGTTCAGTCCTCTGGAGGTGAAGGCAGGGATTTGGGAGAGTGTTTGGGGCAGGTAGGAAGCTGGCAGCTACGGGGCGCTAATGGGGTAGATGAAACACACACACACACACACACACACACACACACACACACACGCACACACACACACTCATCCAACAGGAAGAAAAATGTTCCCGCCATGCTAGGCTCTCATGGGAGGAAAACAGGCAGGGCAGCCCCATGCTTCTGTCCAGAGTCGCAGACACAACGCCAGTCTCTGCCCCCTCCTAATCTCCTCCCAAGCCCGCCCAGAGAGCCTCAGCCCCACCAGCCTCCCCCCAGCACCAGCACAGGGCATCTGCCAGGTGGGTTTGCTTCCCAGCCATGCCTCCCATCCCTCAGACCCCAGGCCCGCCCAACCCAGCATCCTCGGCTTCTCCCTCCCTCCCGCGTCTACCACCCAACATCACATTTTCACAGGAAGGGGGGCCAGTCCCTGGGGGCCCCTGTTCTCTACCCCAGAATCTGAAATCTGGCCAAGGAGAGGGGGCACACTGAGTCCATTCCAGAACTCTCTCCCGGCTCGGGTCCTATTTTAGGGAAGAGCAGCAAACAGTTACCACTAATGAGGCTGGAGGCCACGGGAGCGAGTGGCTGGCGTCTGCAGAGGCCCTGTGGCCTCTGGGCAGCCACAAACGCTCGCCAGATCCCAGTCCGACATCAAAGCTGACCCTATAGGGGTCACGTGGGCACCGCCCCATTGGGCACGGGGCCAGCACCTGCCCGAACAAAAGCGTTCTCACGTGTGCGGGGAGAGTCATACATGTCAGCCCCTCACCGACCCCCCAGCCCACCCCAGTACAGAGAGGCAAGGACCACAGGCCTGGACACTATGGCCCCGTGCCCTCCAGGAATTCTGAGCCCGGAATTTAGGCCACTGCCAGGGCCCTCTGGGCTGGGAGGGACCCGTCTCCAGCACCTGCTGCTGGCACCTTGGCAGTGTCTTCGGGAGACCATCAGTGAGGGGAGGAGGGGGGTCTGCTTGCTAACACCAAAAGGGCCTCAGGCCCATTACCAGCTGCACCGTCAAGGTGAAACTGTACTCCCAGCCCCGCCCGCAGGCACAGTACCCGGGGCCTTGGAGCATTTCCAGGGCCCACAAGGGCCTCTGAAACCTAAAAAAAAAAAAAAAAAATCACCACTGAAATATAAATGCTACAAACATAAATTAATGAAGACTTAGCTATAGAACTACCAAATGTCATGTTATGCCAATTAGCAACAACTCTTCTGCTTCATAAAGCTTGTGGATGCAGTTTGGCCTGACTGATAGGACAGTGGGACCTCCAACAGGAGACTACCTCTGGTGCACAGGCCCTGCTTTGACACACACCTCAGGCTAAAGGTTGCCCTTCATGTGTACCGAGCCTGACTGCAGGGGACATAGACGCTGGAGAGGACACACAGCACCTCCACACCTCCTGCCATCCCTCCCTTGGCTGGAAGCCTGTCTGTCAGCCTCCCTCTGGTTAGGAGGGCACCCATGTGGGACATCTTTTCCCCAGACTTTAGAGAGCCATATCCTGAGACAGCCTCTGACCTCAGCCTTGAAGACGGGCTGTCCAGGCAGGGCCTGAGGTCAAGGTCAAGAGGGAAAACTATTTTGCAAGGGCTCCTACACATGGGCCTTCCTTCGGTCCTTTTCTCTACCCTCTCTGCAAGGTCACAGCGTCCTGATGGTCACTAGGCAGAAACCAAGAAATTGGGGCGGGGATGGGGAGGAGTAACCTACTGGTGTTCATGATGGGTGGTCGGTGGGCTTGGTGGGGATTTGAGGGCCCCCAGCACTGGAACTGATTCTGCTTTAATCGTTCACCCTGGGCATCCATTCACTTGGTCTTCAATCCTACATGAACACCTACTGTGTGCTCGGCCTTATGGAACACATCAGTACTACAAACACAAATGAGACCTGGTGTTTACCATCTCCCACTCGTGGAAGGTGAAGGGAGATGTGTCACACTGGGTGGACTGTTTGCGTGCGTGTGTCCCCGGGGCTTGAGGAAGCTGGGAAATTACTTGCAATCCACCTTAAGCACTTCGTGCACTCACAGCCTAAAATCTCACCACTGGGGAGCCAAGCTTTCAGGTGAAGAAAGTAGGTTTCTTTAAACATACACATAAACCTGAAAGGATCTGTCTGTCATCAGTCATTTACACCTAAGTATAAATTAGTCCTTTAATCCTTCCAGCCCAGACGTTTTCCTTGGGAGCTTGGAGGCTCCTGTCCTGCTTGGTGAGCCTGTATCCAGTCTCCATGGTGAGACTGCAAGGCCCCTGAGGTCCAAGGCCAGCTCTCTCACCTCACAACAGGCACTGGCGGAATGGGTGGGTGGCTGTCTGAAGGGGCAGAGCTCCAGGGAAGGTGGGGTTGGTCCAGGACCCACGCTTTTCCCAAGTCGGGAGGCATTTTTTCCTGCCTCCACTTCCCACCAAATCCTCTGTGAAGTGATTTTGTACTTAGTGGTCCCCTAAGTACACACGTATCGTCGCGGGTGGCGCCCCTTTCCCCGGCTCACTATCCACGTGGGGGAAGCGGATTGGTTATGTCCCTGCCCTGTCCCCAGGGAGGACGGCTCTGATTGGTCAGTGTGGGACCGGGCTGACCCGGAGCAGGAGCCCTCGGGTCTGGCTAGGAGCTGTGTGACCTTGAGCAAGTCAGCCTCTCTCTGGGGGTTTTCTTCTCGGTAAAAGAAGGGTCTGGACCGAAGATTCCCACTCCGTACGTTTGATGGCTTTTCCCATCCTGGATGCCGAGTCTCCTGAAGTCTAGAGTTTCTGCTCCAACACACAGTTCCCAGCAGGCAAAGCGCCCTGGGGGAGGGGGGGCCGGGAGAGGACACAGGGAGGAGGGAGCTTCGACCTCCCCTTTGCTTTCCAGCTGGGAGACGTCTGGCCCCTCAAGCTCAGGCTGGAACTCCCTCCTGGGCCGCTCTCTGAGGCCGGTTCCCTGCTACTCCGTGACAGATTGGTCCCCTGCCCCTCACCTGGTCCCATCCATTTTACTCACCCTTTGCTCCCCCAGCCCGGCTCCCCAAGCCCACCTCTCCCCACTCCCAGGGCTGGGAAAGCTGGGTCCTGGGAGGCTGCCGCGTTAGCTACACTCCACAGTGTCTCAGCTCTCCCACCCCCATCACCCAGTTCTAAAAGCAAAGGAATGTTCTGGAGTTTGGGAAGGATGGGGGGCCCCCCGGAGGAGGGAGGAAGGGGAGGAGGCAGCTTTGTCCTGTCAGTGTCTGAGCTCTAAATAGAACGGAGCGGCTGGGCTGGGGGAATGAAAATAAACAGCCCCTCTGAACAGCCCCTTCCTAGCAGTTAACCGGATTTTCCTTCTGGTTCCTCAGCCCAGGGCCATTTCCCTCCTCTCCCCTCCCCTCTTCTCTGTCTGGTCCCACGGGGATGAAGGCTCTACCTCAGGGTGATGGGGGAGTGAGGGGTCCTGGTCCAAGCTGCGTGGCACGGGGGAACTCACCTCCCCTCTCTGGGCTTTGGCAAGGAAAGCTCACTGAATGGAAGGGCAGAGATCAACTCAGAGGTGGCTGGAACTCTTTCTCCTTCAGGAAAGAGTTCTTATCCCAATGACTCCCATGTGACATAAACTTAGGAACCCTCGCTCCCTTTAAAAACATGACCCCAAATTTAAGGGTCAATTTATGGTGAGGTTCAAATTACACCGGTTTGCCCATGCCTTTGGGGGAAATTCGCAGACTCACCATGACTAGGGATTGCATCCCTCCCAACCCTAACCCAGAGGGGTGATCACAGTAGGCGGCAGGAAGGGACTTCCTTAGGGGTCAGGAGTGGCTGGGTTCTTGCATGGGTTCTGAAAAATTCAGGCCAAATAACCCATTCTGGGTCCTGGTCCCACTGGGGGCCTGAATTGTAGGTCCAGTCTCTCTGGTGCAAGAAGGACTCAACCAGTGAAGCACGGAGGGCTCTGCTCTCCGCCCGGTGCTCTCCTGAGCTGGGACCCTGGGCCCCGACGTCCTGCACAAGGGGCAGCCCTCAGGGCAGGGTTCCTAACACCTCCAGGAAGGGTCTGATGAATCCTGGAACCTGGGCTGGTGGCCTCCAACTCCTCCAGTAGGTAGTCGGGGAGATTCCTTCTGAGTCCCTCCCTTCAGACCAGCGGGGGGCCGGGAGCCCACATGGGGGCGCTGCAGCTGAGACCCCCCCCCTCCGCCCCTCCCCCGGCACCATGGGGAGGGTAAGGGAGAGTGTGTTGGAGTCTCCAGCCTCTTCCCTCCTTTCCTTCTTTCTCCTCGCTCCCTCCCCCTCCCCCTCCGCTCCGGCACAAAAGCTCTCTGTACACTGCCACTTCCTCTGGCTGCTGTCTCTGAGCCCAGACCTTATGAGAACCATATGGGGGAAAGAGGGTGGAAGGGAAGGGGGTGGGGAGGCCGCGCGGCCCGCCCCTCCAGCCACCATCTCCCTCCGCTCGCGCTCTGTGCAGGCGGTTGGCACACTTTGCCCCAAACTCCCCCTAAGTGGCCCCCGGGGGCTGGGATGTGGGGCACTGAGAGGTGGGCCCAGTCCAGAGCTGGAGGTCCAGACGGACGTCTGTGCTCAAGAACTGCTGGGCCAAGCACGGGGGATGGGGCTGGGAAGGGGCCTCCCCTCCCTCCCCTCCCCCTCCCCCGGGGCTCCCAAAGACCACCAAACTCCGAGCAAAGGGCCCCGGCCTCCGCTAGGCACATCTGTGTGGAAACTGCCCCTTCTCCCCTATGGGGCAGCCTACGTGGTGGGCAGCTCCCCCAGATGGGAGGCTGAGGGGATGAGGGTTTGCGGGCCCTGGGAGAATCTGGACCGAGGGACCGTCCCATGCCCGCCCCTCTCTCCACCCAGCCTTGGAATGTTCCCAGGTCAAAAGGGCCTGGGTCCTGCTGGGAAGGAACCGGGTTTTTTTAAAGCAGGCTTTGTGGCCATTGGGTCCCAAGTCCAGCTAGGTGAACAGTGAGTCTCTCACCTGAGAGGAAAACTAAACGAATCCAACCAGCTAATCCTGACGCTGGCGTCAGCTAAGCTGTGTGACTCTTGGCAAGACGTGGCCCTCTCCCCATCTGGCCTCAGTTTGCTCAGCTGTCAGACGCTGATTTAGGGGCATCTCTAAGGCCCCTTTCGGCCCAGGGGCCCAGGAATTTATGACACTGCCTGGTATCCTCCGAGGGCCTGCTCAGATGTCCTGGGAGGTCCTCATAGGAGGTTTCCTTCTAGAGTCATCCATTATCAGCCCTTTCCTGGAATTCCTTAGTATCCCCCTCACTTGAACTCCCAGAGCCCAGAACCAGAGGGCAGACCCGTCAGCTGCTGCCAGGGCGGGCAGGGGGGTGGGGGGTGGGGCCGTTGACAGTGGTCTGCGTCTCCCTCCTCCAGCCGGGTTCTCCCTGTGCTAAGCCACCTCCACCCCGCTGCCCATGAGACCCTGTCCCTCAGGGAAGGCCCATAAAGGCTCCTGCTCTGGACAGGACGTGCCCACAGCTGCCCTGTGCACTAGGCCTTGAGAATGGGGGCTGGGGTGGGGCAGGCGGATCAGGAAGGAAGCCAAGAGTTCAGCTTTCCTGGAAAACCGCGAACGAAAATCCATTAGAGGAAAGAAAGAAAGAAAAAAAAAAAGCCAAGCGTGGGGAGAGGGGGCCTGCAGTCTACAAAACCAGAGGGCAGAAGCCGAGATAACCGAGTGGAGGTGGAAGGGTTTTCCGTGAGGTGCACAGGGCTGTCCACAGGATTGCCCTCAACGGCTTGGAGGCTTTCTGAGCAGAGACGGAGGCTCTCTGCAGACAGGCACCTTATCTAGCACTTTCCCTGCCTGAACAGTCAGCCGGGCTTCCCAAAGCAGAGGCCTGACTCTCCCCCTACTCCCCCAGGACCCACGTGGGCAGGGTGGTGTGTGGAGGGGACTGGGAGATGGTGGTCCATTCTGGAGGAAAACAGGGGAGGCGGAGGGAGGGGAAAGCAATAACGCAAAGACTGTTGGCTCAAGTCCTGTTGTTTGCACCAGGTGATGGGCAGAAAGGGGAAAGGGGACATTTGGAAAAAGAATAAATAAATAAACGAGGAAGGAGGAGGAGTTTGGGAGAGTGTGAAGGTTTTTGTGCTCATAGCCTCTCTTTGCTGCCGGGCTGGAGCGGCAGAAGCCCCTTCCCAGCCCGTCTTTTCCTTCTTCCCTCGAGATGCTTGCTGGGTAGGGGTGGGTTTGCTGGGGGAACTGAGCCCCCAGAAGAGGATCCCTGCCAAACTTCTGCTGAAGAAGAACTTGCGCTCTTCTTCCTTCAGAAGCCAGCTTGGGGGAGGGGTTGTAGTCAGGACGGGGATTAGGTGGAGCCTGTGGGGGGTGCCTAAGGCATATGTCTGTGGCTGCTTTCAGTCACACCCCCGGCTGATGGGCCAGCGGGCTCTCGGGGGTTGCTCCGGCCTGACCTGCCCTGTCTGTTGTTCCTGCGGAGATGTCCAGCCAGGCTGCGGGGGCGGGGGGGCTGTTCTTTTGGAAGGTATCTTAAGCCAGGTAGGTCAGTGGCCTGGGACAAAAGAAGGGCCCTTCCTCTGGGGATGGTTTGGGATGGGAAGGTGAGCTAGCAGTCCTGCTGGCTGCCACCCTGTCCTGATACATTCTCGCCAAGAGTTGGCCCCGCTCTCTCCCTGGAGTGGCGTCGATGGGAATTAGCCGTGGCTGGAAAGCATTAGTTACCAAATCATTCTAAAATGTACTGCAAAACCACCTTTTAATGTTTTCCCTTCTTTCTGCCGTCAGTATGTTAGGATTCCCTAACCCCAGCACGGGAGTGTGAGCTCTGCTGCAGGATCCAGGGCACACACGCTCCTCTCAGAACTGAATGACTGTGGCCCAGCGGGGACTCACACAGACACCAGCCCAGCCATCCCACACAGCAGGCATTTTTCTCCTCCAGAACTGAGTGGGCTGGGGAATGCCCAGGCCTGTCTGGACACTTCAACCCCAGTGGACACTCAGAGGGACCTGAAGCAGCTGCCACAGCTGCCTTCCCAGGCCATGGCTGTATCCCTGAGCTGCTGGGACGTGGGAGAGAGCAGAGACAACGCTTCCACCCCCCTAATGCACACATGCACACACCCACCCCAGCTGGGGAAAATGCAGGCCAGGCGGACAACGTCAGAGGCTGACCAGTCGTGTCCTGTCAGGAAGCGGGCAGCCTCTGAACTCACCCAACCAGAGGCGTTACTGTATTGTTCTGGACACAATCGGATAGACTGTGAGCCAGCTCCAACTCTGGGCAAGGGGCCGTGGGGAAACGTTCGCCGCTGGGGTCAGGAGGACAGGGAAGGGGAAGCGGCTTGGAGGCTGGATCCAGGACAGGAAAGGAAGGGGCTGCCGCCAGGGCCCGACCCTCCAGTCCACGGCGTGCGTGGAGCTCCAAGCACGTGGTCTGCGCAGGAAATCTCTGCGGTGGGGAGGGGTCGCTAATTCTCCTGCAGTTGCGGGGACTTCGGACCCCCATCGAGGAGGCTTGGGGTCGGGTTGCGGGCGCTACGGGCCGCGCTGGTTGCCAGCGAAGTGAGGACTTAATAAGGCCCGGGCTCGAGGAGGGAAAGGGTATGACGGAAGGAGGCTGGGAGGCAGCCTCCTTCCCCTCTGCCAGCTTTCTTTCTCCGCACTCTTTTCGCGAAGAAGTCAATCGAGAAACAGCCAAAGTTCGTCTTTATATCCGAGGAGGGGAGGAAGAGGGAGGGATGCAGGATCCAGAGCAGAGCTCAATTCACAGATGCGCACGGCGGGAGAGGGGTCCTAGTGGGAATCGGGACGCCGGGGTCTCATTCACACCAGAAGTGCCTGCACCCCAAGGACAGACTTTTTCGAGCCCACCCTCCCGCCAGCGCTAGAGAGACGGGCTGGAAGCGGGGCTGGCAGGTTCCCGGCCCCGATGGGGCGCCCCCAACTGGAGGAGCCAGGCCGGCGGGATGAAGCCGGGAGACTCCTCCAGTGCGGCCAGGGACGCGTCCGCGGTGGTAACGACCACAGCCATCTACTGGGCCGCGGGCGTCGGTCTTCCCTGAGCCTTCCCCCCATCCCACCCCCCGCAGGTCCGCAACACCAGCCCTGGCTAGAAACTCAAGGGGCGCGGGCGTCCCGCCAGCGCGCATTCCCTGTCACCTGTGCAGGTGAGTGGGCGCCCGCGGTGCCTCACTTTGGGGCGCCCCCGCCCCCCAATGCTCCTTCCTCCCTCCACACCCCTGGAGCCCTAATCTTTCCCTTACCTCTCTTCAAGCCTCCCTTTTCGGCTTCTGGACTCGGGCCTGTCCTAGAGTCTGAAGTGGCACATCGACTCTGTCCCCCATTTCCCACCCCTCCCGTCTGGTCTCCTTTCGTCCCCTCGTCGGGGCTCGAGCCGGGCCGGCCAAGTAGGATACTTACAGGGTAACGGTGCTGTTAGGCAGAAGGCCGGGCTCGGGAGGCTCCGGGAGGTCCCCGCCGCCGCACACCACCCTCCTGCGCGCCGGGCTGGGGGCGCCGCCGCTTAGCCCCTTGGGCCGCTCCCCTGAGCACTTGCAGCTGCGGATAGGGACCGGGCAGCCGGGCGCGCCGCGGATCTCGGGCGCCAAAAGCAGCAGCCACTGCAGCAGCGGCAGCAGCAGGCGCGCGGGCGCCCACCGCATCCTGCGTCCCGCGGCGCCCATCAGCCCATCGCCCCGCGGGGACCGACAGCGCTGGGGCCCGTCTGCGCGCCGGCCGGAGGGATCCGGGCGTGCGAGAGGCGTGCTCAGCGGGGGCCCGGGGCGCTCGAGGGCGGAGCGGGGGGCCCTGGGCGGAGGCAAGCCCCGGGGTCCCCGCCGCCGCGCCCCGGGGGCATGTCCGGCGAGCGCCCCGGCGGGGAGGACGCGGGCGCGGCTGTCAGCGCAGCGCGGGCGGGCCCCGGCGGCGCGGCCCGACTGTCTGCGTGGTGCTCCCGGGCCGGTTGAGGCCGGGCCGCTCCTCGTCGCCTGCTCGCTCTGCGCGGGGCTGTGACCTAGCGGATCGAGCCGGGCTCCTGCCGCTGCCGCCGCTCCGTGCCATGGATGGAGGCAACTCGGCTCGGCGCCGCTCCCGCCGCCGCCAGCCCCCGCCCGCCCTCCCGAGAGGGCGCCCTCCCCTCTCCAGCTCGTCCGTCCGCGAGGCCCTAGCGCCTCCCGATGCGCAGCCAGGCCGCTGCCCTCCTCGGAGTAAGAGCGGGCCAGCCGGCTGGAGGCCCGGCGTGTCCCCTGCACCCGCCCTGAGCCTAGACTTCTCCCTCGCGCCTCTCTCCCCCCACCCAGGAATCTTCCTCTCCATAACCCACCTCAGACCTCAAGGCCAACCGCCATCACTTTCCACAAAACCCTCCCTCACTCGTGCCGTCCAGCCTGCACCTCCCGATGCCTCTGGGGCTTTCATTGACCCGCGGGCTTGGCCAGAGATGCCCATGTTTTGTATTGAACTTCGTTCACCGCTCTGAGGCTGCTGAGACTCGGCTTCCCTTGACCCCTTGACCTGATGGGCCAGTCTGGAAGCCGGGGCTCACTCTCACAGCCCTGCTCCAGCCACTGCAGGAGACGAGGCGGAGGCTAAGGAGGCTCAGACCCTCTGGGTGACCTCGCCCAGCGGGGGGAGCATGTCATTCGGCCAAGGAGGGGTCAAAGGCCGAGGCAGGCCTTCCAGATCTGACTGCCTACCTTTTCCACATCCGTGTGTGTGTGTGTGTGTGTGTGTGTGTGTGTGTGTGTGTGTGTTTGATGGTAGGTGGGAATGAGGGGAACACAGAGGGAAAAGCAGGGATTCCCGCTGGGTGTGGAAGGAGCACAGCGCTGAGTCAGGAGGGCCCGTTCTCGGCAGCGCTGACAAAGGACACAGCCCCTAACATCCTGGGGTATCTAATCTCGGGGGTCAAAATGAGGCCCTGCCTGCCTGCAAGTTGTGGCCTGAGAATGAGTGAGTGATGGGGGGCACTCGGATGGGGATGAAAACTGCCTTGGGTCTTAGATGGGCTGCAGTGCAAGTTGGGAACCGGGCTGGGGACAGAGGGAACAGTGAAGTGCGGCCCAGTGTATCTGCTTCCCCAGTTTGCCCATGAAGGCGACCTTTTCTGCCGCTTAATGCCACAGCACGTTTGCTGTGGAGACGCAGGCTGCCCGGGTGACTGCCACCTTCTTTCTGTGCCTTTGGCCCTGCTGGGGTGTGTGGCACCTTTTCCAGCGCGGTGGCCTTTCAGCCGGGTCCCCACCCCCCTTTTCTGGGAATGCTTCTTTCCCTTGTGTGGGCGGCAGACACTGAGCCCAGACGCTGGCTTCTCCTGGCTCCACAAGTCTCTCCCAGTTGCAGGCTCTGGTTCCTTCAGTTTTCAAAGATAAATAAATAGTGATTGCAAATGGAAGAAGGAAGAAGGGGACCGGCCTCCCCCAGCAGCAGCCCTCCTCAGGGCGGGCACAGGGGCTGGGCCTGCATTCCTAGGAAGGGTCCTCACAGAGCTGCGGCCCACAGGCCAGTCTGCCACCCAACCATCCTGTTCACAGGCCAGGGAAGTTCTCAAAGACAAGAGAAGAGGAGGCCTCTGGCCTGGGTCACACAGCTTCCCCGTCATTTCTTTTTTGCTAAACGAAGACACTCTAAGTACGGAAAGGAATTCCACTGAAACACCGGCTCTCTGAGGCTGAGTCAAGGCCAAATGACATTTAATGAGGCGATGCTTCCCCACAGGTGGGAATGAGGTGCGTGGCGGAGACATTTACAAAACACTGTCCTGTCCTGCTGGTCGTCACTTTTGGTCTCTATACCCATCCAGGAAGGTGAGTGGAGCAGGGGTTACTTCCCCATTTTACAAACATGGATGAGGAAACCAAATCGCTGAGAGATAGAGAGACAGGGCTGGGAACTTTTCCTCCGACTCCTTTTAAAATGCTCTCTTGTCTGAGCCATTCAAAACTTTTTGCATAAAAATCCTTCCTGGTTATCTGTTCTCAGAGGTGCAGGGTGGAATGAATAAGTGGCTACACGTTTTGAAGTTTGTTTGCAATAGAAGGATGACTCAGGCTTAATTCCCACCCTCACGACATCTGGTTAGGAAGCTTGACCCTGGCCCTGATCGCCTGTGATAAACTCTTCGTTGAATTATGGATAAGGTAGCACGATATAGGGATGGGCTGAATTAATCCTGCCTGAAGCAAGGGAGGGGGGCTTCCCAAAAGCTTTAGCCCAATCTCGCACAGAAGTGTAACCGACCTGACTCTACTAGACCATAATTGTCCCCTTAAGGGCCCGGGGGTGGGGGGGGACTCACATCCGTTATGCTGTCTCTAAAGAAGTTGGCCTTTGCTGGGTGTTAGCTGCCAATGTCTGTCTCACCTCCAACTTCAAAGCTGATCCATTCCCCTTTGTCAAGGAGTGGCTGCGGCCTCTTATCCCACGATTGACCAGACCCTCCACTGGGGACAGCTGAGAGTGGAAAATGGGGCCACGGTTGGTGTCCCCTCCCTCTGCTCCCAGAGCAGAGCAGAGTTAGCACAGGACAGCCTGCACAACAGGACAGCTAGCGTCTACTGAGCGCTTGTTGCCTGCTGGGCACTTGTGACTATGTTTTACAAGAATGAGCTCATTTTGTCCTCACAACAGGGTGAGGATGGCTGTTTTAACAGACAAGAGGGGAAGAGGCACCTTAAGAGTAATTTGCCCAAGGATACACAGCTCAGAAGTGGTGGCACCAGGATTTGAACCAGGAATTCCGGATTCCAGAGCCCGGTTTTAACTGCCGTGCTCTATAATTTCTAGGGGAGGAGGGGTCTCTCGATAATCACCCCAAGAGATTCCCTCACTTCCCCTTGAGGTTTTCTCATTTTGATTCCCTGGCCCTCTCTGAGCTGAACCTTTACAGACGTCCACCCCCAAACCATAGCTGGTGGTAGAAACAGGACCCCCAGCCCTAATTCTTCCAGCAGAGTCAAGGAAGGCAAAAGCTTTCCAAGGAGTTCCATTCCTCGGCTATAGAAGAAAATAGTCTCTCTCGAAAGACTATGAGAGACTATAAACATGTATAGAATCAGAGCCGGCAGTAGCTAACGCTGCCCAGCTCCAGGCCCTGGTCTCTTCTCCTGGCTGTCAGGGTGGTCCCCATCCCGGGGATGTTCACATTTAATTATCAGGTTTCCCGGCTCCCTCTGTGCCTTCTCATCTTCCAGAGGCAGGATCCTAACACAGACCCAGGGTAACAGTGGATGAGCTCGTGGCTCATAATTGGATCGATCATGCAAACGTGACAGCCCTCCGGAGTTCTTTTACATTAGAAGGACACGGAGGCACAGAACCTGTGAACCCCACCCCTTTCTCCCACCTCCCCCCACCCCCATGGCTCTCCTGGGCGGTCCTCTGAGCTCTCTGTCCTCTCCTCCCTGTGGGGACTATGCTAAGCTGCCTGTCCTGTTGGAACAGTCACACTGGGCGTTCAGGGCAGAGAAATGCTCATGCTTCAACCGGAAGGAATGACTAGGAATTGTGGGAAGCTACCGAGAAAAATATTTGGACCTGCAAGGGCTTCCCTTTGGAGATCAGACTCCACCCCATACAGGGTACCTGTGTATACTTTAGACGCTCTCATAGGAGGGCGTCATAATCTCTGTCTCCATGAAAATATGACTTCCCCTTTAAGTGACATCTGCTCACATTCGCCCAGATGATGGATAACCTCCTGCACTAGGAGTGCCGTGCCTAAGAGCATGAGACTCTGAAGTTTCAAATCCTGGGCTCTCCATTTTATGGATCACGTGACTCTGGGCAACTCACTTAATTTACCCAGGCCTCAGTTTTCTCATCTGTGAAATGGGGATAAAAAAAGGATATTTACTTCAGAGGACTGTGATGATGATGTCAGCTATATGGCAATGGTGCCTGTGTGGTATACTATAAAAATATATTTGGTCTTTGTTCCTGACCCCCAGCTCCTAAAAACCCTTTGCAATTCCTGAATGACAGGAGTATCTTCTGTTCTTCATCTGGAGCCTCTCTGGGACACACCGGAGTTTCTGCTCATGAGGGTGGTAGTCTTAGCCTCAGGATGGGGACTGGTCACCAGAAAGACCTAGTGATTCCAGGGTTGGCAGTCTCAGCCCCACCCGCTGGCCTCTGGGAACAGGATGGGGGAACTGGAGATTCAACTTTATAAAAACTATTGAACGCTGAGATTCAGAGAGCTTCTGGGGTACTGAACAGTCACGGTGCTGGGACAGTGGCACGCCCAGGATGGGCACGGGCGCTCCACGCCCCTTCTCCCCATAGCCTGTCCTATGCATCACTTCCATCTGGCTGTTCCTTAGTTGTATCCTTTATAATGAACCAGCAAATGTGAATAAAGTGTTTTCCTGAGTTCTGTGAACCGTTCTAGCAAATTATCGAACTCGAAGAGGGGGTCATGGAAATCTCTGATTTAAAGCCAGGACGGTGACCCCGGACTCGTAAATGGCATCTGAAGTGGAGGCAGTCTTGTGGGACTGAGCCCTTAGCTTGCGTGGTCTGTGCCGAGCAGTCGGTGTCAAAATCAAATTAAATTATAGGACACCCAGTAGGTGCTGGAGAATTGGAGAGTTGATTGGAGTCAGAAAACACTCCAGCCTGACACAGTCACATACTCAGTAAATGTTAGTAGGGCCTGCTGCTGTTTTGTTATTGATACCTGCTTAGTTTTGTCCTGTGTTATAGTTCACTGTTTACATATTTGAGTCTTCCACTAGGATGGAAGATCCCAGAAGAGGCTGTTATTTTCCTTATTTCTATGATTCCCAGCCAGTTTTAGTGCCCAACAAATAGAAGAGACATTTAATTAATTTGTTCAACAAAGTGTTTCTGAGATCTTACTTATTTAAACAACATTTATTGGGCATCTACTATGTGCCCGATACTGTTTTGGGCACTGAAGATACAGCAGTCAGTGCATAGAAGGTAAAGTTTGTGGTCTCATGGAGCTAACGTTATAGCAGAGGGAACCAGATAATATGTAAATAAATCAATAAATGTGTATAATCTAGTGGGTGGGGATAAGACAAATGAAGCAAAATTAAACAGGGTAAGGGAACAAAGAATGATGGGAGGATGGAAGCAACCTAAGTGTCCATCAACAGATGAATGGATAAAGAAGCTGTTGTGTACACACACAGACATGCACACACACACACACAATGGAATACTACTCGGCCATAAAAAAGAATAAAGTTTTGCCATTCGCAACAGCATAGATGGGCTTGGAGGGTAGTACACTAAGTGAAATAAGTCAGAGAAAGACAAATACTGTGTGATCTCACTTATATGTGGAACGTAAAAAACAAACTAGTGACTATGACAAAAAAGACGCAGACTCACAGATATGAAGAACAAACTAGTGGTTACCAGTGGGGAGAGGGAAGGGGGGAGGGACAATACAGGGGTAGGGGAGTAAGAGGTACAATTATGTATAAAATAACCTACAAGGATATATTGTACAACATAGGGAATATAGCCGCTATTTTATAATAACTCTAAATGGAGCATAATCTTTAAAAATTGTGAATTACTATATTGTACACCTGTAACTTATATAATATTGTACATCAATTATACTTCAATAAAAAACAAAAGAATGATGGGGAAGACCTCTGTGAGCAGGGGCTCTTGGAGAAGAATTCTGAAGGAATGAGGGAACAGGCCCATGGATTTTGGGGGACAGAGCACTCCACGCCGAGGCCATGGAAAGTGGCAGCACCGTGGGAGAGCGCCACCTGTGGTCAGTCAAGGAAGAGTCGGGGACCAGCGTGGGTGCAGCACAGGGAGCGAGAGGGAGAGAAAGAGGGCGGTGTCCCCACAGTACCCCTGACCTCGTGTCCAGATCATGTTGGGTACTGAAGACCACAGGAAGGATGTGGATTTTATTCTGAATGAGAAGAGAAGCCTAGAGGGTTTGAAAAGAGAAGTGGTCCGATCTGAATTGGACTTCTACATCTCCTCTCTGCCTCCTGGGCGGAGGATGATTCTGGCGGGAGGAGCACGGCGATTGGGAGACCACGTCCGAGGCCAGCGCGACAGTGCAGTGGACGAGGAGGTGAAAGAGGAGCAGGGGAGGCTGGGTCCTGGATGTGGGTGGAAAGCGAGTCCGGCGGGATCCCTGACACAGAGAGCGGGGTGAGAAAAATTTGTCCAGAATGACGCCTAGGTGTGTGGCTTAGGCTGTGGGAATGGAATCCCCACTAAGGAAGCTGGAGAGGACTCAGGAAGGATCAGATCTGGGGAACGAATCAAGAGTTCGGCCCATCACTGTGCTCAGAGCTGGGGGTCCAGCTTGCTGGATCATGGAGTTGATAGTCCAGCAGGAGAGGCCGGGATGGAACAAAGCAGGACACAGATGAGTCTATAATGACACACCGTGATGAGAGCCGTGAAGGGAAGGGGGCCGCTAGGGGGAATAATGGGGGTGGAAGGCCCTTAGTGTCCACTGGCGATCAGGACAGGCTTCTGAGGAGGCAGTGGTTAAGCTGCCCAGAGGATAATCAGGCCTCGGCCAGGCCAGGAGGGAGGCTGGGAGACGACAGGCCTCTGTCACTGGAGGGAGTCGGGGGGAGGCTGGGAGGGGTGAGGGCGCGCCTTCTGCCCCTGCCTCTCCCTGGCCAGCCCCTGAAGCCCCGCGGTGAGCTGCCTGGCTGCTCAGAGCTCAGGACGGTTGCGTCTCTCTTGCTCCGGGTCTCCCAGGTGGATCAGGACCCAGGAGGCCTCTCATCAGGGCACGGAGGGAGGGGCTCTTCTGTTGGGCTGGGGCGGCCGTGCCCATCATGGCCTGGCTTCCCATCTGGCTCCGGGGCTCCTTGAGGTCTGTGATCTGTTCTTCTAGGACCTCCCCCCGCGACCCAGGGGCTGCTCCATCCTTTTTTCTTTTTTTGTCCCTGCCATCAGGAAACTTATATTCTTTTAAAAACAGAAGTTATACATATGCATGGCTTAAAGAAATAACAAGTATTATAAGGTTTTTTATGAAAACAGAAGGCAGTCCACTACCTTTTCCCCCATTTCCGCTTTCGCAGAGGCATCTATTTTCAACTCTTTTAGCTGACTGTATTTTAGATTTATCTCCATTATCTCTAAGTAATCTTTTTTTTTGCCTTGAATTTTATTTTATTTATTTTTTTATATAGCAGGTTCTTACTAGTTATCTATTATATACATATCAGTGCATACATGTCAATCCCAATCTCCCAATTCATCCCAGCACCACCAACCCCCTCTCCACTTTCCCCCCTTGGTGTCCATGTGTTTGTTCTCTACATCTGTGTCTCTATTTCTGCCCTGCAAACCGATTCATCTGTACCATTTTTCTAGGCACCACATATATGCGTTAATATACAATGTTTCTTTTTCTGTTTCTGACTTAGTTCAGTCTGTATGACAGTCTCTAGATCCATCCATGTCTCTACAAATGCCCCAATTTCATTCCTTTTTATGGCTAAGTAATATTCCTTTGTATATATGTGCCACATCTTCTTTATCCATTCATCTGTCAATGGACACTTAGGTTGCTTCCATGTCCTGGCTATTGTAAATAGAGCTTCAATGAACATTGTAGTACATGACTCTATTTGAGTTATGGTTTTCTCAGGGTATGTGCCCAGTAGTGGGATTGCTGGGTCTTATGGTAATTCTATTTTTAGTTTTTTAAGGAACCTCCATACTGTTCTCCATAGTGGCTGTATCAATTTACATTCCCATCAACAGTGCAAGAGGGTTCCCTTTTCTCCACACCCTCAAACAACATTTGTTGTTTGTAGATTTTCTGATGATGTCCATTCTAACTGGTGTGAGGTGATACCTCATTGTAGTTTTGATTTGCATTTCTCTAATAATTAGTGATGTTGAGAAGCTTTTCATGTGCTTCTTGGCCATCTGTATGTCTTCTTTGGAGAAATGTCTATTTAGGTCTTCTACCCATTTTTGGATTGGGTTGTTTTTTTAAATATTGAGCTGCATGAGCTGTTTATATATTTTGGAGATTAATCTTTTGTCTGTTGATTCGTTTGCAAATATTTTCTCCCATTCTGAGGGTTGTCTTTTCGTCTTGTTTGTAGTTTCCTTTGCTGTGCAAAAGCTTCTAAGTTTCATTAGGTCCCATTTTTTAATTTTTGTTTTTATTTCCATTACTCTAGGAGGTGGATCAAAAAAGATCTTGCTGTGATTTATGTCAAAGAGTGTTCTTCCTATATTTTCCTCTAAGAGTTTTATAGTGTCCAATCTTACATTTCGGTCTCTAATCCATTTTGAGTTTATTTTTGTGTATGGTGTTAGGGAATGTTTTTTTTAAATTTAATTTTATTAACTTTTTTATACAGCATGTTCTTATTAGTCATCAATTTTATACACATCAGTGTATACATGTCAATCCCAATCGCCCAATTTAGGGAGTGTTCTAATTTCATTCTTTTACATGTAGCTGTCCAGTTTTCCCAGCACCACTTATTGAAGAGGCTGTCTTTTCTCCATTGTACATCCTTGCCTCCTTTGTCATAGTTTAGTTGACCATAGGTGAATGGGTTTGTCTCTGGGGTTTCTATCCTGTTCCACTGATCTATATTTCTGTTTTTGTGCAAGTATCATATTGTCTTGATTACTGTAGCTTTGTAGTATAGTCTTAAGTCAGGGAGTCTGATTCCTCCAGCTCCGTTTTTTTCCCTCAAGACTGCTTTGGCTATTCGGGGTCTTTTGTGTCTCCATACAAATTTTAAGATTTTTTTGTTCTAGTTCTGTAAAAGATGCCACTGGTAATTTGATAGGGATTGCACTGAATCTGTAGATTGCTTTGGGTAGTATAGTTATTTTCACAATATTGATTCTTCCAATCAAAGAACATGGTATGTCTCTCCATCTGTTTGTGTCATCTTTGATTTCTTTCATCGGTGTCTTATAGTTTTCTGAGTACAGGTCTTTTGTCTCCCTAGGTAGGTTTATTCCTAGGTATTTTATTCTTTTTGTTGCAATGGTGAATGGGATTGTTTCCTTAATTTCTCTTTCTGATTTTTGGTGTTAGTGTATAGAGATTTCTGTGCATTAATTTTGTATCCCACAACTTTACCAAATTCATTGATTAGCTCTAGTAGTTTTCTGGTGGCATCTTTAGGATTCTCTAGGTATAGTATAATGTTATCTGCAAACAGTGACAGTTTTCCTTCTTCTTTTCCAATTTGTATTTCTTTTATTTCTTTTTCTTCTCTGATTGCCGTGGCTAGGACTTCCAAAACTATGTTGAATAATAGTGGCAAGAGTGGACACCCTTGTCTTGTTCCTGATCTTAGAGGAAATGCTTTCAGTTTTCCACCATTGAGAATGATGTTTGCTGTGGGTTTGTCATATATGGCCTTTATTATGTTGAGGTAGGTTCCCTTTATGCCCACTTTCTATAGAGTTTTTATCATAAATGGGTGTTGAATTTTGTCAAAAGATTTTTCTGTATCTATTGAGAAGATCATATGGTTTTTATTCTTCAATTTGTTAATATGGTGTATCACATTGATTGATTTGCGTATATTGAAGAATCCTTGCATCCCTGGGATAAATCTCACTTGATCACGGTGTATGATCCTTTTAATGTGTTGTTGGATTCTGTTTGCTAGTATTTTGTTGAGGATTTTTGCATCTATATTCATCAGTGATATTGGTCTGTCATCTTTTTTTGTAGTATCTTTCTCTGGTTTTGGTATCAGGGTGATGGTGGTCTCATAGAATGAGTTTGGGAGTGTTCCTTCCTCTGCAATTTTTTGGAAGAGTTTGGGAAGGATGGGTGTTAGCTCTTCTCTAAATGTTTGATAGAATTCACCTGTGAAGCCATGTGGTCCTGGACTTTTGTTTGTTGGAAGTTTTTTTTTAAAAATTAATTAATTAATTAATTAATTATTTTTGGGTGCGTTGGGTCTTCGCTGCTGCTTGCGAGCTTTCTCTAGTTGTGGTGGGCAGGGTCTACTCTTCATTGCAGTGCATGGGCTTCTCATTGTGGTGGCTTCCCTTGTTTTGGAGCACGGGCTCTAGGCATGCAGGCTTCAGTAATTGCAGCACATGGGCTCAGTAGTTGTGGCTCAAGGGCTCTAGAGCACAGGCTCAGTAGTTGTGGCACACAGGCTTAGTTGCTCTGAGGCATGTGGGATCTTCCAGGACCAGGGCTTGAACCCGTGTCCCCTGCATTGGCAGGCGGATATTTAACCACTGCGCCACCAGGAAGCCCTGGAAGATTTTTAATTAGTTTCAATTTCATTACTTGTGATTTGTTAGTTCATATTTTCTGTTTCTTCCTGGTTCAGTCTTGGAAAGTTATGCCTTTTTTAGCATTTGTCCATTTCTTCCAGGTTGTCTATTTTATTGGCATAGAGTTGCTTGTAGTAGTCTCTTAGGACGCTTTGTATTTTTGCGGTGTCTGTTGTAACTTCTCCTTTCTCATTTCTAATTTTATTGATTTGAGTCCTCTCCCTCTTTTTCTTGATGAGCCTGGCTAAAGTTTTATCAATTTTGTTTATCTTCTCAAAGAAGCAGCTTTTAGTTTTATTGATCTTTGCTATTGTTTTCTTTGTTTCTATTTCATTTATTTTTGCTCTGATATTTATGATTTCTTTCCTTCTACTAACTTTGGGTTTTGTTTCTTCTTCTTTCTCTATTTCCTTTAGGTGTAAGGTTAGATTGTCTACTTGAGATTTTTCTTGTTTCTTGAGGTAGGCTTGTATTGATATAAACTTCCCTCTTAGAACTGCTTCTGCTGCATCCCATAGGTTTTGGATCGTCGTGTTTTTGTTATCTATTTGTCTCTAGGTATTTTTTGATTTCCTCTTTGATTTCTTCAGTTATCTCTTGGTTATTTAGTAATGTATTGTCTAGCCTCCATGTGTTTGTATTTTTTACGTTTTTTTCCCTGTAATTGATTTCTTATCTCATAGCGTCATAGTTGGAAAAGATGCTTGATATGATTTCAATTTTCTTAAATTTACTGAGGCTTGATTTGTGACCCAAGATGTGATCTATCCTGGAGAATGTTCCATGTGCACTTGAGAAGAAAGTGTAATCTGTTGTTTTTGGATGGAATGTCCTATAAATATCAATTAAATCTATCTGGTCTATTGTGTCATTTAAAGCTTGTGTTTCCTATTAATTTTCTGTTTGGATGATCTGTCCATTGGTGTAAGTGAGGTGTTAAAGTCCTCCACTATTATTGTGTTACTGTGGATTTCCTCTTTTATAGCTGTTAGCAGTTGCCTTATGTACTCAGGTGCTCCTATGTTGGGTGCATATGTATTTATAATTGTTTTATCTTCTTCTTGGATTGATCCCTTGATCATTATGTAGTGTCCTTCCTTGTCTCTTGTAACATTCTTTAGTTTAAAGTCTATTTTACCTGATATGAGTATTGCTACTCCAGCTTTCTTTTGATTTCCATTTGCATGGGATATCTTTTTCCATCCCCTCACTTTCAGTCTGCATGTGTCCGTAGGTCTGAAGTGGGTCTCTTGTAGACAGCATATATATGGGTCTTGTTTTTGTATCCATTCAGCGAGCCTGTGTCTTTTGGTTGGAGCATTTAATCCATTCATGTTTAAGGTAATTATCGATATGTATGTTCCTATTACCATTTTCTTAATTGTTATGGGTTTGTTTTTGTATGTCCTTTTCTTCTCTTGTGTTTCCCACTTAGAGAAGTTCCTTTAGCATTTGTTGTAGAGCTGGTTTGGTGGTGCTGAATTCTCTTAGCTTTTGCTTGTCTGTAAAGCTTTTGATTTGTCCATCAAATCTGAATGAGATCCTTGTCGGGTAATCTTGGTTGTAGGTTCTTCCTTTTCATCACTTTAAGTATATCATGCCACTCCCTTCTGGCTTGTAGAGTTTCTGCTGAGAAATCAGCTGTTAACCTTATGGGAGTTCTCTTTTATGTTATTTGTTGTTTTTCTCTTGTGGCTTTCAATAATTTTTCTTTGTCTTTAATTGTTGTCAGTTTGATTACTATGTGTCTCAGTGTGTTTCTCCTTGGGTTTATCCTGCCTGGGGCTCTGCACTTCCTGGATTTGGGTGGCTATTTCCTTTCCCATGTTAGGGAAGTTTTCAACTATAATCTCTTCAAATATTTTCTCGGGTCCTTTCTCTCTCTCTTCTCCTTCTGGGACCCCTATAATGCAAATGTTGTTGCGTTTAATGTTGTCCCAGAGGTCTCTTAGGCTGTCTTCATTTCTTTTCATTCTTTTTTCTTTATTCTGTTCTGCAGCAGTAAATTCCACCATTCTGTCTTCCAGGTCACTTATCTGTTCTTCTGCCTCAGTTATTCTGCTATTGATTCCTTCTAGTGTATTTTTCATTTCAGTTACTGTATTGCTCACCTGTTGGTCTGTTCTTTAATTCTTCTAGGTGTTTGTTCTTTAATTCTTCTAGGTGTTTGTTAAACATTTCTTGCATCTTCTCAATCTTTGCCTCCATTCTTTTTCTGAGGTCCTGGATCATCTTCACAATCATTATTCTGAATTCTTTTTCTGGAAGGTTTCCTATCTCCACTTCATTTAGTTGTTTTTCTGGGGTTTTATCTTGTTCCTTCATCTGGTACATAGTCCTCTGCCTTTTCATTTTGTCTCTCTTTCTGTGAATGTGGTTGTCCTTTCATGGGCTGCAGAATTGTAGATATTCTTGCTTCTGCTCTGCTCCATCCATAGCCTTTTGTTTCCAGAGGCAGCCGAGAGGATGGGGCCCAGTTGCAAGCCAGCACCCCTCTCCCTGAGCCCCACTGGGGTCAGAGTGTTCAGGCCCTGGAGGGAGGAGAAGCAGCTCTGGCCAAAAGAAGAGTTTGTGTGTGTGTGTGTGTGTGTGTGTGTGTGTGTGTGTGTGGCGGGAGGGCTCTCTGGTCTTCTTCCTTTCTGTGCTGTAACAGGGGTGCTCACTGGAGCAGCCTGGCTGGGCCCCAGCTCTCCGGACGCCCCTCTCACTGCACCTGCCGCACCTGCCCCCGTGCACTGTGGTGGATGAGTTGCATGGATGTCAGTCTCTGGTCTCCCTGCCCCAGCACCGAGGCTCACACACCTGTGCCCATCACACCCCAGGGAGGCCTGAAGCGGCGCTGAAGAAAACAGAAGAGGAGCCAAAAGCTGCTGGAGGAGGTCGCGGGCATTATTCTGGGTGGCTGGAGAGGTGGAGGACGACCCAGACTAGCGTGGAGTGTTTGGGGTCACCCTGGGGCACTAGGCCAGGTGGAGGCTCTCCCTCTGCAAAGCATGAGGCAGGGAGCCTGAGGTCAAGGCAAACCTCAAGCATTTGTCTAGAGCTGAGCCTGCTTCCAGCCCTCACCACTATTTACAAAAATTATTTTTATCAAAGGGATACACACATATGGTGAAAAAATGAAATAGCACGGAAGAGCTTATAATGAAAAGCAAGGGCCTCTTTCCAGTCCTGCTGCCAGAGGCAGCTGTTACCCAGTCCTGCTTTTAGTTCTCTGCTCTTTGTAGGAGCAGCTGGGGCAGGAGGCCTCAGACCTGGGAGAGCATCCTTGCGTGACCGTGGGTTTGCAAATCCAGCTTTCAGGAGCTTCCCCACCCAGTGTCTGTCCTTAGATTCCCACGTCTGATGCTCTGGGCCACTGTTGCCCTCTCCCAAAACTACTGCTCCCTTCCCATGGGTCACTCCCCACCGCTTGCAGCACGTGGGAAGCCCCTCCAGTCACAGGGGAGCCTCAGAGAAACGTTACTCACACACAGCCTGGCAGAGTGGATTTCCAGCTTGCTGGAAAAGTCAGTCTTTGCGTGGAACCCCAGTTCCCTGCGGCAGCTGTCCTCTTGGCACCTGGCTGGCCCGTGGTGGGGCAGGGGCTGAGGGTTCTGGAGCTGGCCCTTTGCCGTTTGCTTGTCACCTCCCTCTGCTTCTTTCCCCCTCTCTGTGCTTTTCTTTCTCCTTTCCTCTCCTGTCCTCTTGTACATCCAATCTCTCTTTCCTCTGGAAGGCCAAGGTCAGGCTTCTTTGTGGGAGGTGGGCTCTATTCCCTAAGACCTGTCAGGCTGCCTTGGGGCCCCGCAAGGCCCATGGGAGGGGTGGAGGGGAGAAATGCAGTAGCAGGACCCTCGCTCTGGGCCTCCTGTCCAGGGGCTGCACTCAGAGAGCAACGGTGTGTGGCTACAGCCTTGACGCCCAGAGTGTGTGAGCCAGTGTCTAGTTTTGGTTTCACTCTGGGCTGATTTTGCTGTTTTTGTGCCCCAGTCTCCAGCTGGGCCTTTCCTTTCAAGCTAGGGGGACTGGAAGGGAGGCTTGGGTTTCCGTGCTCGGCCAGCCTGTGAAGGGGAAGCTGCCCTTTCCACTGCCCCCATCCAGCCTCCTATGTCAGCAGGACTTGGTGAGAGACCCACGAGGGAAGCTTGCCGGGCACTCCGAGCTTTAATTGCCTGTCGGAGGGTCCCCTTCCTCCTCGGCCTCAGAGGCTCGTGTTTCATTTCTGAAGGAAGGAGGCAGTTTTCCCGACAGTCCTTACCTGCTCCGTCCATCAGCGCTCTGCCCCGATGCTCCGTGGAGATTGCAACAGACTGCAAAGCCCAGCCGGCTGGGTCCAGTGCTGGTCCCTGATGCTTCCTGAGCGCCTACGATGTGCCAGGTTCGGTCACAAGGACACCGTGAGGCCCTATTTACAGATGAGGGAACCAAGGCACCAAGGGGGTTAGTCTTTGGCCCACGGGAATTTGGCTGGCGAGGACCAGATTTGGGATTCAGACACAGACAGACGGGTGTCAGTCTTGGAGCAAGCCTCGTGGCCATGCGTGTGCGTGCGTGTGCGTGTGCGTGCTTGCGCGCACGCGCGCGTGTGTGTGCGCCCACAGCTCCCCGGCCCCAGCGTGGTTCCTCTGCACGTCTTCCCGCAGCTCCTCTCCCTGGGAGTATGTTCCCAAACTCACTGCATAAAATCCTTTTGATGCCCGGGTTCCTTGCAGCGGACACAGTGAGAGCCCTGTTCCCGCTTCCCCACCCCTGCCAGAGGGAGGCTCTGGGCCTCAGTTCAGAGCGCCAAACGGCACAGTGGCTGCCAAAGCGGGCCTGGACCTCACAGGTGAGCGGAGCACGCCGGGGACGGCGCCCACCTCGGCTGGGCCACGTGCTCAGTGATGGAGACAGGCCCTCGACCCGTCACACAGGCACACACAGATGCTGTGAGGCCCAGGGAGGGGAAGAACGTGGCTCTCCTCTGGACCTTCTAGTCGCAAATCTGGAACGGGAAGCGGGCCGTACCCGGGCAGAAGCCTCTTCCCGCCAGAGGGGCTGCCCTCCACCATCCGCGCGGGCCCCGAAGTCCCGGCCCCCGCAGCAGCAGGCTCCTGCCCATGGATGGCTATAGCAGTAAAGCAAAGACACTCAAGAGTCCTCAGTCTCGGGGTCCTTCCCATCACCAGTGGTTTGTGGGGGAAAGGTGGGCGGGGGGATCCGAGGGAAAGATAGATGTAGGATGCAGGGAGGAAAAAAGGGAGAGAGTGAACTGGCTGGGCTCACCCAGAGGCCCCCCAATGGAGGAACACCCTCTCTTTCTGCGAGGGAGGAGGTGCCCCCTTTGGAAGGCAGCGGGAGGCAGGAAGCCAGTGCCAGAGGGTAGATCAATGTGGCTGGAGCTCCAGACACCAAACGGCTGCTGTCTGGGCACAAAGGTGTCTGTGGAGAGCCCTGGGGGATCGGCAGCAGCCCCGAGGGCCTGTGGCCCAGCTGGCCAGCCCCTCCCCAGAGCCTGCCAGCCCAGCTGAGGAGTGCCGTTGGCAGGGCCCCCTCTGCAGATCTGGCTGTATCTTCCCCACACATTGAAACCATCAGGCCTGGCCCTCCGAGCAGCCTGCCTAGCCCCGTCAGCTAGAGACACTGAGCTTTCATCCAAACCAGACCTTCCCTCCTCCAGGTCCCCACTTGGGGGAAGGGGGGCAGAGAGCACAGCCCTGGAGCCAATTTCAGAACTTTTTAAACCTTTGTCCCCTATTTTGCTCTCTCTTCTGAAATGTCCACGAGGCCACCTTCCACTCTGGGTCCCCCTCACTCCACCCTCGTCCTCCAAAGGGCATTTTTGTTGCTACTGCAGAAACAGGGAGTTCGGGGGACCCCGAAGTACGGAGCAGCTCCACCAAAGCAGCAAGGGCTCTTCTGTGCCTCCAGTTCTGGAGAAGCCAAATCAAAGGCAAAGCCTGAATGCCTCTTGCTCGCGGCCAATAAAAACCTTGCTTCAGTGCCGGCTTCCTCTGCTGAAATCAGATATCCCAGCAATAAACAAGTCCGAAAGGCAGGGGAAAGCTCTTATTTTTTTCTTCTTATTAGTTTTTCTTCCTTATAAAAAAAAAAAAAAAAAAGCCCTCTCCTATAACAGGATGCCTGCCCCAGAAACTTGAGTGCAGAACTGTGCTCTCTCCCGCTCTGCACCCCCGACTCCAGAATCCTAACCCCCAGGCTCCTGCAGGCAAGGGCGGGGCTTTGAACACTTGAAGGCTTTGCTCAAAGGCAGGTCAAAGGGGGTTGGGGGGACAGGCCTTGCAGCCTGGGTAGCTGGCTGCCAGCTTACAGGGAGAGCTGGGTTCTCGGCCTTTGGCTGCTGGTGGCAGTCAGAAACGAGAAGTGGAGTTAGGACAAATTGGGCCCACTTTTTCCTATGGGAATCCTTCTGAAGTCCCCTCAATGCAACGCAGGCTGTGCAAAGCCCAGCACCGTGGGGTTTTGTGTTGAGGGCACAGTTGAGAAATCCAGGCAAGGGGGGTCGTGTGGCATCAGAGGGGCTGGGAGGGCAGAGGACTTGGGGTTTTGCTTCCCCACCAGCTCTCTCCTGGGCACTCCCTCCCATGCCTGTCTGTCCCAGGGCGAGTGCTCCTCCACATGTGGCCTGCTGAGGAGCGCCCTCTCCTAAGAGCTGACATCTCTCCCCCATCCCCACCCCCAAATAAGTTTTTAAGTGACTTTGCTGTCAGAGATGCTATTCTGTTTGTTTTTCCTTCTGACACTATCTCTCTGGAGAGTTTCTGGTCAAGAGAATTATGTCGAGGCTGCAGATTGCAAGAGAATTGTGCCTAATGGGGAACAGACAGACAAGACACCTTTCATGTCCAGCCAAGTTTTTTCTTCCCCCCTCCTCTTTCTCTCTCTCTCTCCCAACTTCTCATCTTCCCTTTTTGGCTTCAAAGTTGGCCCTAGTTTGAGTTAGTTTCTTCGGTACAGCTGGTGAATAAGGTCACACATTGATTTTATTTTGGAGATTGGCAGCTGGGTCAAGCTTAGCTCTGAAGCTGGGAAGCGGCGTGCTTCTGCTGGTGCAGGGGTAGGGGAGCCCCAGCAGGAGCGCAGTAAGCCAGCTCACGGAAAGAACCTTCGAGAAGGCCGTCGGCACTCCAAGGATGCCTTCTGCTCCTTTGTGGTTTCAGATCAGGAGCCGGAGCTTGTGTTCATTTTAAATACAAGAGTGTTGCCGAAAACACCCCTCACCTCTGTCCCCACTGCGTGCCATGTCAGCTCACTGTGCTGCAGTTGATAGAAAAAAAGAGTGTTAGTTCTGAGGTCCCCTGGGACCTTGAGGTGCTTCTAGAACTCTACCTTGTGAAGAGCTGCTCAGCCACACGCAGCCCGAGTATCTACAAACTGGGTGCAAGTTGGGTGCTGCTGGGTGTGGTGGGAGCAACGCGGGTGGGAAAGAAGGACCCTCTCTTTACCTCAAACAAGCTTCTTGAGGGGGGAGCAGATTAGTAAAACATCTCGTGGACGGCTGGTTTCTTTCGCTCTTAGTCACGAGCCTGATGTAATAGCATTCAACTGATTTCATGGTAAAGACAGCCGCAGTTCCCGGAGCAAATCAGTTCAATTGCACCACTGCACATCCATCCTCATAGAAGCCCTCCAGGGACTGGGGGCGAGGCCTTCCTCCTCCAGTGCTTTGGTGGGAAGCCCAGGGCCATTTCTTGTCTGAAGAACTAGGATGTCTTGGATTTTCAGAATGTCCCATTTGACCTCCTTCCTCCCGGCCCAGCCTTGGGGAACAGAATTCACTGCCCACCTAGCTCTGGGGGCAGGAGGACACAGTCCGGCACACCCTGAGCCCTGCAGCCTGTGGCACAGTTTGAATCTGTTTGGGGGGAAATAGGGTAAAAGAAGGGGAAGGCTGATTTCACTCAGGCTGCGTTTAATTCTCTCCTTCCTTCTCATCCCCTCTACTTGTGGTTTCAAAGTTTGTTCTGCATCAAGATGTGTCAGTTCTCAACAATGACTGCAGGCTGGAAAACATACATTTCTATCATGGTAAGAAGGTTCTCTCTTTTTTTTTTTTTTTTTTAAGAAGGTTCTCTTAAATGAAGCTTACAGGGAGTTCCCTGGCAATCCAGTGGTGGCCCGGGTTCGATCCCTGGTGAGGGAACTAAGATCCCGCAAGCTGTGTGGCACTGCCGAAAAAAAAAAGCAAAAAAAAAAAAAAAAACCACTAAAACCAAAACCAAAACCAAAACCCAAAAGAACCCTAAACTAAATGAAGCTTATAAATCTAAGAATATGCCGCTTACTAACTATTAAAGCCTGAGACAACAGAAGAGACCAATGTGGTGTGGTGTGGTGACCAAGCTCTGGAACAGGAATCAAAGGTCTTGAGTTTATTTCTTGTCCTGCCACCAACCCACTCTGACCTCAGGCAGGGAGCACACTGAACCTTCTCTGGGCCTCCGAGCCGTCTGCGAAGGGACACCGCCCAACAGCCTAAATCACCCTACCCGCTGCCGTGAGGGCAAAACGAGCGGATGTAGGGGATGGTGCTTTATGTGCCATGAATGATTAAAAAAGGGGGGAGAGGAGTACAGTTTGACTATTAAGAGGCGCAATGAGTCTGGGAGGAACTTCCAGAGGACAGAGCCTTGATGGGTTACTGGGAGGCTCTGAGTGGCACCAAGCAGAGCGGTGCCCAGGAGGCTGACAGTATCGTCACAGAGACAGGCTGCCTGGGTGGGTCCGACCCAGGACAGCATGCTGTTGTCATTCCGGAAACCTGCTGTGGACTGTCACGGCTTTGATGCAAATCTGTGAGTACTCATGCCCGGCCCGTGTAACAAAAGACAAAGTCACAACTTTGCTGTTTTCTCTCCGCAAAAGGTCCCGGCCTGTGGTGGGCACACCGGACATACTTTGGTTTCCTTTCCTGATCTGGGTTTGAGTCCGTCTCTCCGGGCTCCTCTGCTTCGTTGTTCTTGATTTCCAGGCACAGGCCAGAGGGCTCTCTTGCTCAGACCCGTTTCTCACCCAAAGGTTCCACAGCCACCCTCAGGACCCTCAGCCGAGTTCGAAAAGAAACGCTGTATCTGGAAGAACCTGTGACTCTGCAAGAGTCGGCCATATCACTTGGGAGAATCGTGTCCTCCCTGCCTTCTGTTTCTGCCTTAAAAGAAGGGGTGACGGGCGGCAGCGTCTGACTGGAGAACCGGGAGGGCAGCCTGGAGGAGGTGGCGGATGCTGTGAGCAGTGGGCGGGGCGCACTCTTGGGCTCCCGGGCCCCCTACCCTGTACCCACTCCCAGGCAAATTTGAAAAAAAAATAAGGGGTGAGACTTCGGATGACAGCCTCTTCTAGAGTAGTCTGGGGACAGTGGCGCGCCAAAGCTCGCCCCTCAGGTTAGCCAATGTCGCCACCTAGAGGCAGTTTTAAGATTTTCTTACAGCAAGAGGCAACCTCTTTATTCTTGCAGTTCCTGAAATGCCAACATTTCACTTTCTTGCTCTTAGAAGTTCAGAATCCCTCTTTCATCCGCAGTCTGGCTTTGGCTGTATCTGTGACCCACAGGAAGCCCTTCTCCAAAGCTGTACGATGCCAGTGACAGGCACAGTGGCCTCCTATCGGGTCCAAGGCCCCCCTCCTGTTATACTCACTCACTACACCAGATGGAGAAAATAAATCTTTTAATCGCTTTGTAATTGGCATAGATGGCATAATTCAAACTCACATTTTTATTTAATAGACTGAAATATCACACTATAGCTTTGATTGAAACAGTACAGGAATCATAATGGTTTAAGTTTTACAAAATTTCATTTCGGCAGGAGCTTAATGGAAGTTGTTTCATAAAATTAGAGACTGGGGCTTGAATAAGTAAGAAAAACCCACCTAGAAAACAAACGACGACCCAGACTACAGTTGTCTGTTGTGACTATCCGAGAATTGTGCTTTCTGGGTTTTGAAGAGCTAGCTACTCCATTAACGTCAAGACTTGCAAAATTCTGCCTTATAAACATGGTTGGGAGGGGAGGCTATAAATATGCCTAAAAAGTGCTCCCAGGAACAGGAACCTCAAAGCCAGGCTTTGTTGAAACTGTGAGCCTGAACTGGCTTTGAGGGAATCTTTCATATCTGGGGAGCTATGAGATAAGAAATCATCATAACGGGGACTATGGCGGCGGAAAAATCGTATCATTTGATGGTCATCACCGTAGGGCCCAGGGCAAAAGCTCAAAGTCCTGTCTCTGGAGGAGGACGTTAGAAAGGCCCAAGGACCGCTTATGTTAGTTGCCCTGTAATTTTCAGGGTCAGCACCGCACGGTGGCTGAGGACACAGCTCTCATCAGCCACAATGTGGGTCTGGAGGACTAACTCAAGGCAGGTCCTGAAGTTACCTGTACTGCCATTCCAGAGTGGAGACCAACGTTTACTGGCTGGGGTGGAGACTGGGGGCAGAAACCACGCTGCTCCAGAGCAGCAGAGATGGCTACTCAGTGGGGTTTGTACGGAGTTGGTAACAGGGAACTTTCTACTGAAGTGGACGACAAGTGAGAATCCCTCTGACTTTGGTGATTATAGGCATCGACAGTCAGCAAGTTTGAACCTGGGAAAGGCATTCATGGGTTGGTTGGTGCTCCTAGGCAATGTTCAAGCCTGAACTCAACTCCTGACTAGTGCCCAGGTACCTGTTCTGCAGAAAAGTCTGGATTCCTCAAATCCAATCCAAAGTCACTGCTTGAAGTGAGCTTCCTGCGTCAGACACTAAGTCAGATGGTTTCCATCGACGCACATAATGGTCGGCGTGCTCTTTCCAGGTCCCGAGGAGGGTGTGGTCGCGCTGTGACGTGGGGCACGTGGAAGCGAAAGCCCAGAGTAGTGCGTAGTCAGTCTTCCTGGACCCGGCCCTTGGGCTGGGCCGCTGCTCAATGTGCCCAGGCCACCTCCGCCGCCGGGGCCTTCAGCTCTGCTGCAGCCTTGTCGGGGGCAGCTTTCTTGGAGTAATCTCGCTCTCCAAAAATGGTGCTTCCTATTCGGACATTCGTAGATCCCACTTCAATCTGTGGGAAAGGAGTACCGAGGGCTGAGTTTAACGTAATGAAACGCAGCAGACGCTGAAGCTGCGCCTCATCTGAGGGGCTTCTCGGAAGGACAACGATGACACAGCTGCAGAGGACTATGGGGCAGTGGTTCACCAGGAGAGGGTGTTTAAGAAATAAGTAAGGGGACTTCCCTGGTGGTCCAGCGGTTAGGACTCCGTGCTTCCACTGCAGGGGGCCGGGTTCGATCCCTGCTCAGGGGACTAAGATGTTGCAAGCTACGTGGCGCGGCTTAGATCCTCCTGAGCACAGGATCTAATTCCATTTTACTTATAAACACAAAGTATTTTTGCATTGCTCTAGTATATTCTATTTTCCACACGAGCTCCTACTGTATACCTGGAGGAAAGTTTATAGTGTGATTTTTGGAACACTTTATCAAGTTATTCACTGCCCCAGAAGATCACGCATGTGAGCTGTTAATACAGCACACCTGTCAGAACGTACTTAGAGCTGCTGCCATCGTGCTGAATCTACACGTACGACGAGGCATCAGATTACTTCGTCATGGCTTACTGTCATGTAACCACGCCCGAGCATGAACACAGTGAAACGCCTTTTTAAGAAGCTGTAGTTTAATTTCTTCTTATTTTCCTTTAGATTCCACTTAGGGAATTAATTTTAAAAATTATGTGTGGGGCTATAATTTCTATACACTTCATTTCAAAAAAGAAGCGGCTGGGGATGCTAGTATAGGTGAGAGCCAGCACTCCTGGGCACCTAACGCTACAACGAGGTTTTTCTGTAGCAAAAACACATTCTTGCTGGGGGCCTCTGGACCCGAACTTGAGGCACTGAGGGCGCCGGGGAGGACACTCACCGCATGCTGGAAGTCCATGGACATGCCCATGCTCAGCTCCACCTGGTCGGCAGGAATGCTCAGCTTCCTGCACAGCTCCTCCCGGAGGGACAGTAACACCTGACAGAGAGACGAGTGTGACATCCATTTATCCCTGCCTTCTCCGAGGATGCCTGAAAGCGGCTGAATCTCAACATCTCTGACAGAGATTCTTTATTCCTCATGGTTTCAAGGCCTGTTAAAATTGCTGGAAGTGGACTTCCCTGGTGGCGCAGAGGTTAAGCAACCGCCTGCCAATGCAGGGGACACGGGTTCGATCCCTGGTCCGGGAGGATCCCATGTGCCGCGGAGCAACTAAGCCCGCGTGCCACAACTACTGAAGCCCGTGCGCCTAGAGCCCGTGCTCCGCAACAAGAGAAGCCACAGCAATGAGAAGCCCGCGCACCACAACGAAGAGTAGCCCCCGCTCGCCACAACTAGGGAAAGCCCGCACGCAGCAATGAAGGCCCCATGCAGCCAAAAATAAATAAATAAAATAAAATTTTTTAAAAAGATAGAAAAAAAATGTTTTAAAAAAATTGCCAGAAGTTACTGAAAGGTTTTTTTTTTTTTTAGCAAATTCTCCTCCTTTTCAAGAAAGCTGTCAGTCGTTGGGGAGGAAGTCAGAGCTCATTTTCTCTAAAGACCGTGTCAGGCAGCTTCACACTGAGCCGAGAAGGGTCTTTGGAGGTTTGGGGACCTGTTCTGTGTCCCGTATGAGGAGAGTTCCAGAAGAGGGTAATCATATAACATGACAGGCAACGCCCGGGATGTCTGTGGAGTTGACGGCAGCGGCCAGCCCTGCTCCAGCACCTCACCGGATGCTTGCTTGGCACGTGAGCAGCGCCCCACCCCGGGCCCCGAGTACCTGGAAGTCTGGGTTCGGTCCTCGACTAAGATCGTGCCCGAAGCTCCCGATGGTCATCAGCCCCACGAACTCCAGGCTGGGGCACTTGGCGCTTATGTGTTCCACCACGGCCACCATCTCTGCAGGGGGCAGGCCGTGTTTGCCTTCACAAAAAGAAACAGAAGACACGTAGAACATACCAAGATGTTCCAGGAAGCCAGAGGAGAGCCCCTTCTCACCCCTTCCTTATGACGGAGGAGGTGGCTCTCAGACAAGAGGACTTCTTGGAAGAACTTGTCCTCAAGACCAAAAGAGTGACTTTACATTGAGGTCTCTGTGTGTGTTACTCCCCTTCTGACCTGGTTCTGAGTTTCTCAAGGGAAGAGCTCTAAACTGGATTCTCTTTATTCTATCTCAGCATCTGAGAACAGCTAGAGTAGAAGGAAAAGAAAGAACACTGCTTTTCTTGAAACACCAAGAAGATTCACATCACCAAAATGCCAGATTAACCCGAGAATTATTTTTCCAAATCTGGTATTTCTACCGTTTTATTAATTTATTAGAATTGTAAAAAAATAAAAAATGAAGTATATATTACATAGTTTTGACTATAACTTGCAAAATTTAACTGAACTCGCTAATTAACAAGCAGAGGAGGAGTCTGCAGCAAATGATTATTTGTTACACAGTTATGAGGATGGATACTGTCCTTCTCTAATTTAACAAATGGAGATGGTAACATCCACCAATCTTTAATTGGGGCAAAGGACAGCCACTGATCAGGAAATGACGTAACAGACTTGATCTGGAGTCAATTTCAGATTTACCCATATTGATAATGTATTGTAGAATCTAGGTACATGTACATATAACGATAATTGTTAAAATTTACTGAACACTTCTGTGCCAGGCACATGTGCCAAGTCCTTAGAGCTTTTCATTAAATGCAGTAACTGGATGAAGTAAGTACTCTTACTTTCTCCATTCTAAAGAGGGGGAGACTGAGGCACCGGGAAACCAAGTACCTTTCCCAAGGTCACACAACCAGGAAATGTGGAACTGGGATGTGGATCCAGGTAGCCTGACTCTAGGCCCCATGCTTGTTCCTTCAGCCTAAGCTTTGTAGGCAAATGACTGGTCTGTAAACACTTATTCTTAACAAAGAGCTAACAGGTAAGACGCTCAGGGCTCTATAGCAACAGCTTTACCTCCATTTCCACGTTCAAGCCTCACAACACCCTTGGGAGTACTGCCCTGCTTGCACTGCCAGATAAGGCAGTGAAGCGCGGAGAGGTTAGGTACGTTACTCAAGGTTACAACGCTGCAAGTGGTGGAGCTCAGACTCCAGGTCTGTCTGATTTCAGAGCCCAGGTTCTGTTTACTATTTTACATTGTTAACCCAAGCCCCATAAACATATTCACTGATTGGTACTCAGTGATATTTCTTCGATTTTCTCCTAATGTAACATTAAATAGTTTTGTTAGGTCCTGAGAAGTATTATACATGTAAAACTGCAATCTCTTTCAGGAGGGATGGTGACCTCTGAGAATTTTCAGGATCAAAGTCACAATGCCCTTCTCGATTCCCCTTGCCCACCTCCTCAAAAATTAGGAAATAACAAACCATGATGTATTAAAGAATTACACGTGGACAGGTTTGGATGTCACTGTGACGAGACCCTACATACAACAGTTTCCTTAAAGGCCTGTGACTTCTTTCTGTAACCTTAGGTATCAGATGCTTAGGCCTGCCATTCTTCCTGAGGTACAACCATCCTAAGGGGAGAAAAGTCTGCAGTCCAGGTCTGGTCACTTACTCTCCTCTCCGCTGGTGTTAATCTGGACCATAACCTTTAACCTTTCGGGAGAACCTTTTTTCTGCCACGCACTGTTCACTTTGTCTGCCAGCTTCACAGAATCCACTGTTTCCAGCATGAAGAGATTGGGGACAGCTGTAACAAGAAAGAGGCCAGGTCATTCTTCACTCACCTGACCGCAGCAAGCAACACACCACAAAGCTTTTCTTGGTAGACAGGAAAATAATTTCCCGGGAAGAGGACAGTTAAGTCTCAGTTCTGCTAAGACTTACGCGACAGTTTACTAGATATTAAGTTCAAATGTCAGCCCATTGCTGTCTAATCGGAAAATACGAATAAGGAAAGGGAGGTGATGACGTGCTACAATCAGGCGGCAGACTAATAGTTTATAAATTAGGAGTTTGGGAGTAACATATACACACTACTATATATAAAACAGATAACCAACAAGGACCTACTGTATAGCACAGGGAACTATACTCAACATTTTGCAATAACCTATGTGGGAAAAGAATCTGAAAAAGAATCTATCTATCTATCTATCTATCTATCTATCTATCTATCTATCTATCTTAATTACTTTGCTTTACATCTGAAACTAACACAACATTGAAAATCAACTATACTTAGGGACTTCCCTGGTGGTCCAGTGGTTAAGAATCCACTTTCCAATGCAGGGGACGTGAGTTCGATCCCTGGTTAGGGAACTAAGATACCACATGCCGTGGGGCAACTAAGCCCACACGCCGCAACTACTGAGCCCGTGCGCCACAACCAGAGAGCTCGTGTGCTGCAACTACAGAGCCCACGTGCTCTGGAGCCTGCACGTCACAACTACAGAGCCCACGTGCCACAACTAGAGGGCCTGCATGCCACAACTAGAGAGAAGCCCACACACTGCAACTAAGACCTGATGCAGCCAAAAATAAATAAATAAATATTAAAAAAAAGAAAATAAACTATACTTCAATAAAAGAAATAAGAATTAAAAAAACAATAAAGAGTGAAAAAAAAAAGAAGCTGGTAATTGTAGAGATTCTGAATGGCAGATTTGATCTGATTAAATCTCAGTTCAAACTGAGAGAAACAGGCCAAGATAACAATAAGGAAAGGTTAAAGAGTGAAAGCTAAAGTGCTCCCTGGGCCTGATATCTCCATGTCTTTAAACTTCCTGGGATGGGGATGCTCTTATTCAACAAGGACATCAGAATGACCACTGACAGCTAAGGGAGATACCAACTCCCTTCAAAACCAACTTCTTTCCCAAAGATGCACTGAGTCTTGCCTCAGGTAAAAAACAACAAGACAGAAGCAACATCAGCAGCTTACGTTTATTAAACACTGAAATCCTCCAGGTAATATGCTAATCACCTTATTTGCATTCTTTTTTTTAAAAATTGAAGTATAGTTGATTTACAATATTGTGTTAGTTTCAGGTATAGAGCAAAGTGATTCAGTTACATATATTCTGATTTTTTTCCCATAAAAGTTATTACAAGATACTGAATATAGTTCCCTGTGCTACGCAGTAGGACCTTGTTGTTTATCTATTTTATACATAGTGGTGTGTATCTGTTAATCCCACACTCCTGATTTATCCCTCCCCCCACCCCTTTCCCCTTTGGTAGCCATAAGTTTGTTTCCTGTCTGTGAGTCTGATGCTGTTTTGTAAATAAGTTCATTTTGTACCTTTTTTTTTTTAGATTCCACATATAAGTGATAGCATATATCTGTCTTTCTCAGCCTTACTTCACTTAGTATGATAATCTCTAGGTCCATCTATGTTGCTGCAAATGGCAGAATTTCATTCATTTTTATGGCTGAGTAATATTCCATTGTGTATATGTACCACATCTTCTTTATCCATTCATCTGTTGATGGACACTCAGGATGCTTCCATGTTCTGGCTATTGTAAACAGTGCTGCTATGAATACTGGGGTGCTTGTATCTTTTCGAATTAGAGTTTTCATCTTTTCTGGATATATGCGCAGGAGTGGGATTGCTGGATCATATGTCAGTTCTATTTTTAGTTTAAGGAACCTCCATCCTGTTCTCCCTATTAGCTATATCCGTATTAGCTATATCAATTTACATTCCCAGAAAAGGAGGTTTCCCTTTTCTCCACACCCTCTCCAGCATTTATTATTTGTATAATTTTTGATGATGGCCATTCTGAATATGTTTAAGACCATGATTCTTGTGATGGTTTCATAAGTGCAAACATATGTCAAAACTTATCAAATTAAATATGTGCAATTTATTGTATGTCAATTATACTTCAATAAGGCTGTTTTAAAAAATAAATACAGGTTACTTTAATTTTGACACCTTGAGAGAAATAAGTATTCAGTTATTCAGGAAGATCTCCACCTGTCATTTTCATGCAGTTAAGTCTTTCTATAGTTAATTCTTAATTTTACTTTATTTACTGTATGTTACTGTATATTGTATTTTATTATTATATACTTTACTTGTAGTATTGTACATTATTGCATTTTATCTACTGTAGCCTTTCATTTAAAGCAAAAAGGACAAAAGTGTCTCCTTTGCCAGCTGAAAAATTTTATGGGCTTTAATTCCTTATAATTTATTTCAAAGACCACAAAAAAATACCTAATGTGAGGTAGGGTAGGTTTCCAAGTATATATTACCCAGTCAATTGTGAGTTCATTCTTTTCTTACATGATGTTTTCCCTTATATTAAGAACGAAGATTTCCTAATGCCATCTGCAGCAACACAGATGCAACTAGAGATGATTATACTGAGTGAAGTAAGTCAGAAAGACAAATACCATATGATATCACTTATGTGTGGAATCTAAAATATGGCACAAATGAACCTATCTACAAAACAGAAACAGACTCACAGACACAGAGAACAGACTTGTGGTTGCCAAGGGGGGCGGGGGAGGGAGAGGGACAGACTGGGAGTTTGGGGTTAGTAGATGCAAACTATTATATATAGAATGGATAAGCAACAAGGTCCTACTGTACAGCACAGGGAACTATATTCAACATCCTGTAATAAACCATAATGGAAAAGAATATAAAAAGAGAATGCATATATGTGTATAACTGAGTCACTTTGCTGCACAGCAGAGATGGGCACAACATTGTAAATCAGCTATACTTCAATAGAAAAAAAAAAATTGAAAAAGGAACTAAGATTTCTTTCCCCAAAGAAACTCCAAAGCACAAATGGTGAATCAGGAATACTCTAAAATCTTCTCTCTTCCACAGAAGGTACCGTAAGTGATACAATGATGAAAAATTTGTGTCTTCATATTTAGAGTTTTATCTTACCCATCAACTTGTTGACATTTTGTTTCTGTAGATGGCCAATGAAGTGCCATTTGATCTCAGGACACGAAGACAGAATCTGAAGAGAAAGAGGTGACCATGTTTGACTTAGACTGTGCGGAGGCCTTGCCCGCCCACATACCTTGCACGCTGCCTTCTGACCTTTCCCCTCTATGCAATAAACCACTACTGTCATCTTCCGTCAGGCTCCTAAGGATACTTAGAGAAAACCTGAAGGCTTCTGTTCTATTTCTCTTCCTTGTTCCCATCCACTCTCTCCTTCTTTCAGATATTGCCCATTAAGAATAAACTGATTAAAGCTTTCAAATCTCAAAAGGATCCAAGATTACAGCAAGCTCCTAAAAATCACCATTTTCAAAAAGCCACAAAGGAGAAAACTATGATCTTAAGAAAGAAAGAAAATCTAGATGAGAAATGTTTAGGGCTCAAGGTGAACACAGACATTTCTACCGCCAGCCCGACCTCCAGCTCTAAAACTCAACCACCGACGTGGGTCTAATTTTCAACTGAACAGCCAAGACTGAGATACAAACTAAAGAATTCAGATTCCACTTACTTTAGGATTTGATGCTTTTTCAAGCAGTTCCTGAACCTAGAGGGTAAAAACAGAACAAGTCAGAAGCCTGGCATACGTGACTCTTCCGAGGGCAGTGTGGAAAAGGGTTCTTACATAGTTCTCCCCGAAAGTGCGCTGCCCGTGACTGTAGGCCTCGATCACCATGTCTGCAGGTTTGGTTTTGCTGACCGCTACTAGCCGGGGCTGGATGGCTGGGAGTTCCTGCCAAGAGGAAAAGACCCAGATGAATCAAAGGTTGGAAATATTATCCCAATAAGCCCTGTAGGACATCCTGTAGAAGAGACTGGCAGAGATCTTTAACTTGGCATTCTGGAAGATCCATTTTTCCAATACTGCAGGGAGATCAGTGTCAAATGATGTTGATCAAACGTCTTTTGTATGCGTGGCATCTAACTCTAATACGCTAGCTACCTTAACATCTAGCAGAAGACCTTTCTCTCTCAGGAGAGCTGGGCAGGTAACTAAGAGCAGGATTTCCGTAGAGCCTGGTCTTTGACCGACAGTATCAGCATCCCCTGGGTCCTGCTCCAGACCCACTGGATCTGAATCTCAGTCTGGAGTCTGCGAATCTCCTTTAAATCAAGCTCTCCGGATGAGTCTCTTGCATGCCAAGGTTGGAGGTTTAAGAATCACTTTGTCAAGAGAAGGCATTGCTCTCTGACTAGAAGGGAGGCCGCTTCTGGCTTCTGAAACCCCGAGGTCAACAGTCTTGGAAACTCATCTGGGTCCTGGTGTAATTATCAGTATTACCCACAGGCACTCTCAAAAGCAGCCTGCTTAGGGCAACTCTGTAACTTATTGTACCATCTAATCAAGAACCAGCGGCAGAACTGAGCCAAGGACACAGAAGGCTCTGGACTCAGGATTAGACCTAGCTGACCCCCCTGTCATGGCCATTACATAAAGAGCGGCTTCCCTGGACTCTGCTACAACCAAATCCACACAGGGAAGAGATTCACCTATCCCCATATGGCTCAGTTTTCATGTACCCCATCACCCTCTGGAATTTTTACAGAATCACAGAGTTCTCAAAGGGCCTGAAAAGTTACAATGATTAGCAAAGAGTTTTCCCTTCTTTCTGAGGGCTGCACTGCCAACCTTTGGAGACCATGTCATAACTCCTAGGACTGTGCGGATGAATTGACAGTTTCTAGAGAAAAAAGTGGAAGAGGCAGCCCACCTGCCTGAGAGTTATACTGGGAGCACCCCTAGCGTGATTATTTATTAGGGGAATCTCTAGCTTTTTCTTGGAGAATCACAAAAAAATTAATGCTGGAAGGGAGCTTAGAGCTTTCCATTGCCTGTACATATGAGGAAACTGACAGCCCGAGCCGTTAAGTGACTTGTTCAAGGTAACGTCTAAGTAACAGCCAAGTAAAGGCTACACTAATACAGGTCTTCTGTCTCCAGGCCAGCATTCTCAGCTCTAACACCATAAATGCTTGATCTGAGAAAATTTTGACCTCTCTATTCAAGCCTGTCTTACTCCACATAATTCAGCTTAAACTCGCACTGAGGGGGGAAGATACTGACCTTTGGTTTAGTGAACTTCCAACAGGAGAGGAAATATATATAAGGAAAAAAAAAAAAATCTCCCCGTAAACTGCTTCGGATTGGAGGTCAATTTCCTCCTGCCCCAAACGCGCAAGTGCAGCTCTGGTGCCTCCCTCCCAAGTCGGGCCAATCCACCCTGTCCTGCGCCAGCGAGGGGGGTGGGGGAACTGACATTTACTGAGCATCTACTAGCTGAGACGCTGCCACACACGTGATCTCCGGCAGACCTGGCCTCCTTTGGCTGCTCTGGTAGTGGTCGTCTTCTCCTGCGGCCTCTGGGCACAGGCCTGGCCCCTCTCCCATCCGCCAAGGCTGCTGACCCCTAACACGAAGCGGGATGGAGAATGATCGCGCTGCCTGGAGACTGGTCATTTTCCCGGGATACCGACACCTTCTGCTCCGACCAAGCCAACCTCCAGAAAACCTGACGTAAGCTGAGGAACCCCTTCGCTAGCCTTTTGGGGGCTCTGCAACCCGCGCCAATGCCAAGGCGGCGAGCAGGTCCCGCCCCTCCGGGAGACCCCTCTGCGTCACTGTGACGACCCGTTCACACGCAGGTGTTTCCCCCCCACCCCGCCTCAAAGCGGCCGCCCACCGTCACCGCGCGGTCCCCTTCCTCACCCGCGGCCGCCGCGTCACCGCCTGCTGCACGCGCTCGTTCACCGCCCTCAGGGCGAAGCCGACCCCCAGCTCTGCGGACATGCCGCCAGCTCTCCACATCCCCCAGGGCCTAATGTCCAGCCCGGACCCCCGCTCCCCAGGCTGAGACCCCTTCCGGTCCCGCCCAGCTCACGTCTTCTTGTGCCCAATCACCGCTCACCACCGAGTCGTCTCAGCCAATCGTCAGCACGGGGCGGGACGGGGACGGTGCGGCTGGCGGCCCCAGCCCCGGCCCCTCGGCGGCGCCATCTTGGGAAGGTCTCCGAGGAAGCCCGGCGGGGCTCCTGGGTGCGGAGTCGCTGCTGGCGTCGTTCCCGGGCCGGGGGGAAAAACGAGGGGCGGGCCTTCTGCGTCCGTCGTCTCTGCCGCCCCCGCGGAACCGAAGGGACGCAGAAAACATGGCCTATGCCCGAGGTCCTCTTCCCGGGGTCCTTTGCTAGCGGATCAGCAGGAGAAGCTGCTGGGGCGGGAGACATGCCTTTTATCTCAGATGATTCTCGGGAGGAACCGTTAAGAGATATAAAAGAAAACTGCAAAGAACATGGCAGGATTCAAATGTACGGTTATTTTCCTCTGGTCATCCTTTAGCCCAGTACTGCCCAGTGTAAGACACATATGTAATTTAAAGTTTTCTAATAGGCACATTAAAAAAATACATTTTATATAGCCCAGTATATCCAGAGTAAGGTTTCAATATGTAACCAATAGAAAAACTTAATGAGATCTTTGAATTCTTATTGTATTGATACTTAATTTACAAAACCCGGTGTGTAGTTTGGACGACAAGCCTCAACTCAGACTGTCCACGCCGCAGTCCCCCCGGTGGCAGGTGCCGCCTTCTGGGAGGAGAGCACAGGCAGCTTTAGACAGTCCAGCCTGGGCTCCGCACACATTCAGCCCAGTTCTTGAGTCTCCTATGTGTGTAGCTCTGGGCCATATGAAGATCACAAACAGGATGAGGGGGCGCAGTAGGAGCTTCCCTAATGGCGCAGTGGTTGGGAATCTGCCTGCCAATGCAGGGGACACGGGTTCGAGCCCTGGTCTGGGAAGATCCCACATGCCGCGGAGCAATTAGGCCCGTGAACCACAACTACTGAGCCTGTGCGTCTGGAGCCTGTGCTCGGCAATTAGGGAGGCCCGCGCACCGCGATGAAGAGTGGCCCCTGCTTGCCGCAACTAGAGAAAGCCCTCGCGCTGAAACGAAGACCCAAGACAGCCATAAATAAATAAACAAATAAATAAATTTTAAAAAAACATTAGCGCAGTAAAATACTAAGTTTAATAGTCGGATGGTGAAATGGTAGGTGGTGAGGCAAGTAGAGATGGATTTTGTTGCAGAAAACATTCTTGGCTGTACTGCTGTACTGTTGAAAGACTCTCAAGCATTAATTCAGCTTCATGAATGAGATGCTATTACGTTGGAGAAAGGGCTAAAGTTTGCTCTCCATGTTGTCTTGAGGTGACTGGGCTTCGAGCCTTCTGGAAAGAAAGGGCAACGTTCGTACTTTCTTCTCTCACCGTCTTCCCAGACCCTGGGAACTGAGACAGAATTTCACATGTCTGCCCTGGGAAAATCACTTTGAGCAGAACCTAGGGTCTTTGTCATGAAGGACTTCTTTTGGGGAAGTTTCCATCTACCACGAACACAAAACTGGGTTATCTGTAAACTAGGGTTGCTGTAATTGTGTTCAAGTAAAATGTCTCTGGACTTGATAATTTCTACTCTTGCCAAAGTGATAAAGATTAAAAAATGACTAGACTAGCCCTTCATGGTGTGAATATACTAATAGATGCTTATGGTAGAGGTGCAAGGTTGGAAGGCGCTAGCCGGCAGTCAGTGGTGGAAGGAACAAAGGGATCATGGTGAAGGGCTGTATAGCGGAAGGATTGGGTGAGCATGACATACTTAAACGGATATGCTATATAGAAAACATTTTAAAGACCATAAATACTTAACAGAACTAAGGGATGTATAATCCAGGTGATAGCTCACTATGACAATAAGTAGAAGTACCTTCCTTTAATAAGTCAGGTCATTTCTTTGAATTACAAGGTCAACCTCCCCACCCCAATGGCGTATGTGAGTGTGGCTCCCCCAAAAGTATCAGAAGAGTGATTTAAGCTTTCAAGTTAATAAGGATAGTGGTGGCAAGATTGGGTGGTGGTGGGCATAGGACTGACACAAGTTGAATCTTGGTTTCATCACTAAACTGTGATCTTGGACAAGTAACTGAACTTCTCAGTTTTTCAGTTATAAAATGGAGTCCGTCAATATCTCCTTCAGACTTGCAGTAAGGATCAATCAAGGTAGCATGTGACACACACTTAGCAGAGTGCTCCCCAAAGCAAGTGTTCAGTGAACACTAGTCCCTCCATTAGTCGATATTTTCTCTGTAAAGGAACCAGGGGAGACCAAGATGAGTAGGACAGGATTTATTGTGGATTCACTTCTAAGATACTTTTCATCTCTAACATTCTATGACCTTATAAAAACGGAAATAAAGGCAAAAAGATCATGGGGACCCCAGTCTCATTATGATTTCCCATTTTCCAGTTTTTTTTTTAGCGTCTTAGCTGTACTTTTGAATGAATTTTTTTCCACTTTTTCCTCCTTATTTTCATTTTTAGTTTCTTCCTCTTCCTGGGACATCAACCATCTAATTTAACCTTTCATCCTTCCATACTACTTAATCCTTGAAAAATGCAAGTCTGAAATCACCTCATCCCTAGTAATTGTCTTTAAATTGCTCCAACAGTTTGCAAGGACAAAGAAGAAAAGAGATTAGAAAGCCAAATACCCAGAGGAACCGGTTTCACAAACAATTTTATAAATATCTAGTATACTTACCATAAATGCCATCAAACTTTTAAAATATACACCTCTGTAGTCTAAGGCCCTGAATTAGGAGAAAAACATTTATGGATTTAAAAATTATTTCCTTTAGGGAATCCCCTGGCCGTCCAGTGGTTAGGACTCTGCACTTTCACTGCCAAGGGCGTGGGTTTCATCCCTGTCGGGATTAAGATCCCACATGCTGCGCGGTGTGGCCAAAAATAAAAGTTTCCTTTTGAGTTTACTGTGATTCTTTCAGGGGGATTAAAAAAAAAAAGATAAAATAATAAAAAATTACTGTTGCCTGGTTACTTGGCTCTGAAGAGAAATGGAAAAATAATGCCCATGTTCCAGTTTAAATGAATTCAGGTAGAGAAGCCATGTCAGCAATCCCTCAGCAAACATACTGTCACATTTGGCTTTTGAAATGTCAATATAGATTCTAGAACCCTAGACCTGGTGAGGACCTTTAGAGATCATTTGATACTTCATATAGAGAGGATGACATTTAAACCATCCCAAACAGCGCAGAATCTCCCCAAGACCATCAGAGAAGAAAATGTTATCTGTGATAATCCCTGGATTTATTTTCTATTTGCAGATAACCACTTCTCCCTATTTCAAATTTTAGCCAGTCTTAAAGTAAAATCTTTCAAAATGCTCTATTCTGCGAGCCCATTTCCTCTTCTTTGGTCTCTGAGGAGCTAGACTATCTAGCTGACCATGATGCAACCTTTTTTTTTTGGCTGTGCCATGAGGCGGGCGGGATCTTGGTTCCCTGAGCAGGGATCGAACCCGTGCCCGCTGCAGTGGAAGTGTGGAGTCTTAACCACTGGACCACCAGGGAAAACCCGCAACTTTTTTAAAAAAATTGAAGTATAGTTGATGGACAATATTATACGTTACAGGTGCACAATATAGTGATTCACAGTTTTTAAAGGTTATGCTTCATTTATGGCTATTTTAAAATATTGGATATATTCCCTGTGTTGTACAATCATGCAAGTTTTATAAAAGTGAAGTTGCTGAACTCCCCTTCTGCCTTTTCTGGGGTCAACCCATGAGATTTAGCTTTTAACTACTTTTTTCCTTTTGGTTTTAACATTTTTTCTTTCTAGCCTCTACAAGTCTTTTTAAATTTTAATTGGAGCCCAGAAGTGGGCAATTAATTTCAACAGGGCCAAACTGGCTAATTTTCTACCTGTCTACTGCATTGCTGGAAGTACGAATTCTCAATACTGCGTTTGCTGGATTGCAGTGTTGTTCCTTTCTTCCTCTATGTGCTGCTATCCTACCTGTAATCTTATTCCATGTTATCACATCTGTTTGATTTCCCACTTAGTTACCTGTGTGTTTTCTAGCCTGTTTTTCCAGATGACTGAAAATAAGTTATTTTTGAACACTTACGCACCGTGCTAACCCCTTCACATGCGTTTCATTTCACAATGCGTTTTCATTTCATCCACTCAACCCATTTTATAGATGAAGAAACTGAGGCTCAGACAGGTTAAAGAATTTATTCAAGACCATACATCTAAGAAGTGGTAGAGAAGGGATTTGAATCTTGGCAGTCTAACTCTAGAAACTACATTCTTAATTTACCTATTCAGTTGTAAATCCATAGTATTTGTGTTGGGCTCTCCAACCAACAGAGAAAGTTTGGGAGCACCATTGAAAAACCTGAGAAAGCATGGGCTAGGGTTGCCAGATTTAGCAAATAAAAATACAGTTGATCCTTGAACAATGCAGGTGTTAGAGGCACTGACCCCGGCTGGCATCGACGAAAATCTGCCTATAACTTTATCGCAGGCCCTCGTATCTGTGGTTCTGCACCTGCGAAGGCAACCAACCGCAGATTGAATAGTCCTGTAGTGTGCGTTTATTGAAAAAAATCCGTGTAAGAGCGGACCCGTGTTGTTCAAGGGTCAACTGTTCAGGATGCTCAGTTAAATGTGAATTTCATATAAACAACGAATACTTTTTTAGTATGTCTCATGCAATATTGGGGACATACTTATACTAAAAATTACTCGTTATTTATATGAAAATCACATTTAACTGGGCATCCTGTATTTTATTCGGCAACTCTAGGCTGGGCATATTTCCCAGACAGAGACTGCGACTTTCTTACCGAATTGATATCAAAATATATTTTGGGTCAGTTGAAAGTACCTCTGCTCTTTTGGAGCAGAATTGCAGCAGTGTTTGGAGTATTTTACGATAAATCTCCGTAGCACCTACCAAGAATTATGCCATTTTCACAAATAAGCTGTTTATTATTTCTACATTGATAATGGGAAGAGATATTCATCTGAATATATTTTTGGGGCTCGACTTAACTCACTAGGCAGAAATGTTTTATCTCTTTATATCACCTAATCTAATATTAGCTATTGCTAAATTTCGCTGTAATAAAAAAAATACAAAGACTCATTTTATTTAGCAAGACTGAAAATAAAACTAAGACATCAAATCACACCTTTAGAGTTGTCTAAAACAGTTCTTCCATCTATCAGCCCAAGGCAATTAATCCAGCATATCATTTGTAGAGTGATTAATATAACAACAATCATTTCTCAGTTTCAAAGGGGGTCATTCAGTCCTCGGGGCTCTTTGCAAGTAGAATTAGTTTTGACTATTCAATCACCAGCTTGCACAAAAGCAGAAATAGAGAGGAATGGAAATACAAACACAAAATGATTGGCTATTACCTCTTTTAAAAGGAAACACCAGAAATAGTGGCTAGAACCCTACTGAATAGAACTAAAGAAGCAGTGGTTAAGTCCATAGAGGCAGAGTGACCCCTAGTCAGGATACAACTTATCCTCGATCAAACTTAAATAGGTAGTCAGTAAATATGAAGCTCTTACTTTCACTGTTTATAAATGGTGAAGTTATCTGTGTTGAAAGATAGAGACTCATAGAAACTGCAACAGATCATTTATAAAACATCTACTTTTTTCGGATCAATATAGTCGGCCCTTTGTATCTGTGGATGTGGAACCCGCGGATACAGAGGCAGCTATACTAGGCCATTTTGTATAAGGGACTTGAGCATCCACGGATTTTGGTATGGGGTCGGGGGGAGTGTCCTGACCAGTCCCCTGCAGATGCCGAGGGATGACTATATTGCTAAAATTCTTTCAGTGATTTTTTTCCCTCTCTCAACTTAATATGATCGCAGATCCCTCCGAATTTATTTTAGTCATATAAAAATTAACAAACTGTGGCTTCCTTTCAAATATTCTGTCCTGATATTAAAAAAAGTGATTAAAAACAGTACTGAATATAGACCACTTCTGCAAAGTTTAATGAGTGAGAAACATTCAACCAAGGTGATTCTTCCTTGGAAAGTCCTACAAAAACTGACTTTTATAAACAGTTCCTTATTTTGATATAGGTTCCATTTATCAATAGCAGCCATGACTTTACTGCCTACAGAATTGCAGGCTGTCACAGTTTACATGTTTAGAATTCAAATGTTTTCAGATCAGGTTTTCTAGTAAGTGTTACAGAAACGAAGTCACACAGACAGACTGGTTAGTTGTCTCAAGCTAAGAAAACAGCCCATTTCCATGATTTTCCTATTCAGGCAGGTACAGACAACATTGGAGTTAAACGAATGGGTACTACAACAGTTACATTTTTTGCTTAAAGAAGAAGTGACATTGACATTGAAGGGGGGCAGGTGTAGCAGGACTTCACCGAGGCTCCTTTGTGATCTAGTGCAAGGGACAAGCCATCACAGGATGCTAGTATTAGAGAGAAGTTCCGGTTAAGAATCTGAGCAAGCTTGCTATTCAGAGAGGCTGAGATGTCCTTGCTGCGTATTCCACTGGAGAGAAGTAGTGTTTTCTGAGGCTTAGGCAGCCGGTCTCAGAGCAGAGGAGCCGACAAATATGTAAATCAGGGATGCTGGATGTGACATGGTACTCCTAACAAGTGATTAATGGCACTGAAGTGGGAGGAGGGTGAGTGTATCTTAATGATGGATACCTTATGTTGGTCTTAGACTAACTGCCTTCTGCAAGGCCTTCTGAGCACATTAAAATCCATCACTCCCAGGAACATTTGGCTGCCTGCACAAAGTGTGACCAGGAATGGTGGTTTGAGAATTCTAAGTCCCACAAATTAGAACAGAGAAGGGCAACATTTAAATTAAGAGGGATTAACCCTCTGTGTATTCCTAGGCCGGCTGAATGTTCCCCCAACTCCCGAAGAGCCTGGTGCTACTTAGAAGCAAGGTAGCCCGACTTTTGGGGCCATTCGATTAATCAGAAGTCTGGGTGTGGGATCAAAAATGAGATGGAAATCTGTGCCAGAAAGTATCATTTGTAGTTTCACCGAGAAAAGAGGGGTACAGTGGGAGTTCTTCTTGGAGGGGGGCAGCTAATAACAAATCCTCAGCCAGGGCTTGTCGTGGACGATACCAACAGGCTTGCAAGTTCACTCCAGACAGCTGCCCTCCACTTAGCGACCTGGTACACATTCCTGCCCCCAACTCCAACTTCAGGACACAAGAAAACCTTTTTTTCATGTTTGTGTTCCCCCCATCCAAATCTCCCAATTAGTAATGAAAAAACATTTGAGTGGATTCTGATGCAGTCCTGACCCAGGGACTAGGGCATGAACTCATACCCACACAGCTGTCTCTGGAGATTTAACACTCGGTGTGACCCCTGGAGCCCTGGATTTAAAGACACCGGCCGCTTAGCAAACGGGCTCCCCCTTATCACTACATCAGACAGACCCCAGCACAAGTCACAGGCACTGAGATTGGGGAATCTTTGGGACGAGCCCTTCTTCCTCCCCCAGAGGAGGTCTTCAACCGTAGGATCCCCACAGCAATGAAAAGACACTTGATCTCAAGGAACGCACACAGTTTGCCAAGCAGGTACCACAGTGGCTAACAGATAGCACGGTCCCACTTCAGCAGCTTTGAAGACACCTGAGTTCTTCATTCCTGTCTTCTTGATGCTGAGTGGAACCAACGAACAGGTTAAGAGGAGAAAAAAACCAAATCACAGAATAGGTGAAAAGTTTTAAAAAGAATTGTGTGGTGGCAGCCAAACCCTGACCCTGGAAATGTGGTCGGAAGCCACCACGCTTTCAGCCCTGGGGCAAGGAGGGTGGTGTGTAGAAAAGCCTGCAAAACCTATAGCACCAGCTCTTCCTTACCAGGGCTCCAGAGAGCAGGCCTCGGCAGTAACCCACCGGCTCACGGCCAGGAGCGCCGGGAAAGCCAACATCCACCGCAGCCGTTTCTCCACAGCTCTGCTGGCAAACTTACAAGCAAGTATTTGCTCGGTAGCTGGGCCTCACCCACGGGCATCTCCCACCTTGGAGGCAGGTAGAGAACACTGGACTGCCTTTCCCCAAATAAGGGCAGTTCGATCGGAGGCGACACCCTGCATTCCTCCCACTCCTTATTAATAGCATCCCTAATTAAGTCAGCTTCAAAAGGGCGAAAATCAGTGCCTGGAGCTCAAAGGGCTAGCCCATGGTTTCCAAATCTTAACAGAAGCCACGTAACCTACTTACCTGAAGAAAACCCCAATTCATCAGTCCCTACCCCCGCTTCCCAGGAAGGGGAATAGGTTTAAGTCCGTTTCTTCTTTTTTCACCACAGTACGTGGAAGAGAGTCAAAGAAGGTAGTGTGGAAGGGAGGGCTGGTTCATCATTAAAAAATAAAGATCTCTTTGAGGGTCATGTGCGGCTGGGGACAGAAACATTCAGTTCTCCTCCGCGTCTGCCTCCGAGGGCTCCTCTTCTAAGCCAAAGCTCGGCTTGTCAGCTAGCGCCTCCAAGTGCTTGCCCAGGCTGCCCGCAGAGTCCACGAACATGTCAGGGATGTCTTTGCCAAAGTAAATCTTGCTGTTGGAAGCGATGGCCTTGTACTTCATCAGCTGCAAATACTCAGGGGTCAGCTTCAGCTGGAAGAAAAATGAGTAAGGAAGACTCTGATGGGGCCAGATTAGGGGAAGTCTGGGCGGCATCCCTTTACTTTCGCGAGGAGAGGGTCTCCGTGAGAACCACGCCCCCTGCGCCTCTTCCTGGTCTCAATGTTACGTTAGTAACCGCGAAACCCCTTCTCTGGGAGAGAGTAATCTCAGGTCCTCAAGGTGAGAACTGCGAGAGTTTCAGGAGTTTCTCTGTTTACCAGCAAACTCAAACTTCTCTCAGGGTCCAGCTAAGGGAAAGGGAAGGCGCTGGCCCACACGGCCCAGGAGTCCTCGCTCGCGACCACGAGGGGCTGGGGCAGGCGCCATGTTCTTACAACCACCCGGCCACTCTCAAGCCGGGCACACGCCCTCTGGCGGCCAGGCGGCGCTGGGCCTTTACCTTATTTGCTTCGGCTATTTTCATGGCAGTGTAGCACTCGGCGTCCGCCTTGGCCTTCTCCCGGGCCAGAAACGCAGCATCTTAAGAGAAGAACGCAGTGAAGTGAAGGGCAGAGGCTATCAGAAGGCTAGTCCCCGCCACTTTCCCCGACTGCCTCCGTGACCCTGGGCACACTGCTCTGGCTTCTCTGTGCTCTGATTTCCTCATTTATGAAACTGGGAAAAAGGCATTTTTCTCCTGTTTCACAAGTGGTTGTGAAAATCGACCAAGATGAAGGAGTGCTCTGACAGCATCTCCCGGTGGTGGGGCCTAGCTAACTCTGAGTAAGTCTGCCGCTGTGCCCGACAGTGTCTTTTCTGACAGCATCGTGGAGACACATCCTCTTTCTAGCTGCTTACTCCTTCTGTGGCCTGTGAGGAGAGGGACGGGACCCGCCTCAACCTCCTGTCTCCGAGCTCTCCACCCCGGCGCTCTCCCCTCCTAGTACACAGCAAGACCAAGGGAAGCCCGAAGAAGGCTCTGGATACGGCCCGAGGTGGATCTGCCCTGAAACCGACTACCATAAACAAAACAGCTCAGCCCCTCCCCAACTTCAGCTCCCTTTTCATTTCCATCAATCATTTCAGAAAGGCTCCAATTAGCAGCGCTTAAGCTGGCACAACTTGAAGGGCATGACATGCCATGGTCTAGACTAACACCTGTTTGGACTAAGACACATTTAAACTTCTACTTTGCAATCTGCTTCCTTAATCTGCTCAGACCAGCTTTCGGTCAAGCTGATGCAAAATTTTTGATATTTACTCCCTGGCCTTGGGATTGAGGCCAGCCTTGCACGAGCAACAGCTGTAGCAAAAGCCTGGGAAGCAAGCGGGGACTGGGGGCGGGTTCTTACTGCACAGCCTCAGCAAGGCCCTGGGTGGTGGAGGCCTGCAGGCTGGCTGGGGTGCATGTGGCCAACTCGACTGGCCTTAGCGCCTGGTGACCTGCGTTTATAATAAAATGTGCTGTTCGGCTAAGAGCTCCCCAGTGAGGAGCCGCTGATCCGTAAAGGCCTAACTGGCTCCTCCACGGGCACCTGCAAAGCCCGAGAGGCCCCATCGTGGGTACTACTGGACACAGCACTGTGCAGCCTGAAGCTGGGCCCTGAGTTCTTGTTTTTGGCCTAGAATTTGCTTGATATAAAGGCACCACACGGAGGAGAAGGTGGGTGGTGGGAATGAGGTGAGAGCTGAGGGGCAGGGGACTGAAGGTGAGATTCAGAGAAGCTGGCAAAGACAACACCTCTCTCCAGCTCGTGGTGTCGGTATTGAAAGGTGTCTTCTTCACACCCAGCTTAACATCCACAGGGACCCTGAGAGGCCAAAACGATGGTGTTCACGGGCTTCTGAGGAGGGGGGCGGGTAAGGCAGGGGGGAGAAAGCTGCTGTCTGGACCTAGCTTCTTGGTTTACTTCCAATGCCAGACTGTGAGCCCAAGACAGCAGGGACCACGTGACCTCCCTTTTTCTTAAGCCTGGCAGAAGAGTCCTGGTGGCACCCAACTAAAATCTGATGAATGACTGAAACTCTCTGAAGTGGAAAATTAATGCCAGCCTGGACCGAATCTCCCCAAAACTCAAGTCAGAGCATAGAGAACAAGGGATGTTCCAAAGAAACCATAACATCTGAGCACAGAGATTACAGAGCAGAGGAAATGACCCCCCCCCCCGCCCCGGCCACAGAGCGGGGTTTGAGGAAAAGGCAGGCGGGAATCTCTCGCTCACCTTCGATTTCCGAAATTCTCTTCTCCGTCTCCTTCTCCATCACCTTCTGCCCATAGGTGATTTCTGCCACCTGAGCCACTTTCTCTGCCTCTGTATTAATGAAGTTGAGAAAGGCTTAGAGCCCCGACACGTCCAGAGTTTGACGGCATTGCACCTTTCACCTGATCTGAGGCCCTGATGCAGGGCAGCGGGTGGCTCGGGTGAAGGGTCACTGGCCCAGAGGCAGCCATGGCAGGCTCCCTCTCCCAAGTCACAGGATATTTCTCCCAAAGGAATGTTTTAAGTGTTGAGGTACAGGTTTCCTCCTGCCACTGCACTTTAGGAAGTGGCCAGGGCTGTGGCTGGTCGTCTGGTGCAGTGGTAAAGAAGCCGGGTTCAGGGGCAGAGTCCCTGGATTTGAACCCCGTTTCCATCACTTCTCTGCCATGTGACCGTGGGCAGCAATCTAGCCTCCGTGTGCTTCAGCTCAGTGAGAGGAGGTTAAGGATGCTGCCTTCCTCACCCGGCAGGGGTGGGTGTGTGAGGAGCGAGATGATTCACCCGCGAGCATTTAGAAAAGCCCACGGCTCGTAGTAAGGGCCCAATCGGTGTTATTATTACTGTGAATGAGGAATTTACTGGAAGGGCTCCTTTCATTTAAGAGATGTGTGGAAACTCAGAACTCAGGATCCCTGGCTGTGATCTGACAATTTCAGCTGTCTCCGGGGGATGCAGGCCGACCCCGCGTGTGGCAGGGCTTCGGAGGACCGAGCCCCAGGGTTCCTGAATCTCTCCACCCTCCCCAGCCTGTCTGCTCTGAAAGGGGACCCCACAAGCACAGTCAGACCAATGAGGGCCTTCTTCCGCTCTGTCTCGGCTTCCTTCTCCACCACCTTCTGCTTCTGGGCTGCAATCAGAAGCTTCGTCTTCTCGCTTTCCCTGAAGGGGAGAAAAATGCACAGCTGTGAGGCTGCTGGGGACCAGCTTCTGCGGAGATTCACTGCGCCCTGGAGAAGACAAGCTGCCCCCGCCCCGGGGGACGCAAGCTGTCATTCCTTCCTCTCTCCTGGCAGGCTCTGTAACATCCCAGGTGAAAGCGGCTCTGCTGCAGGCAGTAACATGGCTTGCCTTCTCCTCCAAAACTCATTGGTAGGAAATAAAGCATAACTGACTTCAGTAAAAGGCACCTGCCTGCCCACGCAATCGCCGCTCCCCGTCTTCTTTGGAACGAGCCGTGAAATGCCACACGCCTCCCCCCGCCCCCGCCCCGGCCCTCTGAAGAGCATCCCTGCTCTGTCATTGCGGAGCCCAGGTGAGCGTCCTGACATGCCTGCCCCATCTTCCAGGGTGGTGCGCTGTAACAAATACTCAAGAGGGGATGCCTGGCCCTGCGTCGATCAACCCCGGGATGGGATGAACGGGAGGCAGGGGAGAGCGGTGGTTACAGCTGGGGCACCGGGCACACTCACATCAGCTCATAGTTCCTGCGGATGGCTTCAGGTATGTTGGGCTTTGTCACCCGCACAGCCTGGAGAGGGATAAAAACAGCACCTGATGGGGAGGTGAGGGGCTGAGGGACCAGCTCCCACCGGTCCTTGATCTTCCTGCACAGACAGGACATCCTCTGGAAGAGGGGATGCACCTTCCTCGGGGGTCGGGGGCGATGGCAGGGCTCCCACCAGGGCGGTGCTTACTTGGATGACGAGCCCGGGGGCCATGGAGGTCAGGTCCTGTTGCAGAGCCAGTTTGAGATTTTCATCAATCTGATCTGGAATCAAGACAGATAGAAAAGGGAGCTGTTACACTTTTCAGGCGGGGAGGAGGGAAGTACGGTGGTAGAGTGCAAGGCAAGACACCGGCTCATGAATGCACCCGACAGGCAAAAGGTCTTCCCAAGGCAGAGTGCTCATCAGGGCCCGGATGTCTAAAGACGCCCTGCAAGGCTCTCACAGCGGGAGGCCCACTCGGTCCTCTACGTGAGCCAGCCGTGAGCGTGTCCTTTCCCTGGGGCCTCAAGAAGACATCAGCCTCGCCCAGAAGGGAGCTAAGCTTTAAAAGGACAAACAACTCGAGCACAGTTTTTGAGTCAGGCAGCAGCCTTTCCCTAGAAACAGCAGCAACAGAAGGTGGCCGCCTGGCTTTCACGAAGAAGGAAGGTGGAATGGCCAAGTTAGGTATTTTGAAAAAGCCAAGCACATTAAATCTAGTAATTTTAGAGGTTTCTAAAAGAAAAACAGACTCTGATGTCAAGGAAAGCCCCAAGGAAGACTAATTCCATTAGGAACTCCATCAAATAACACAAGGAGAAGAATGACAATTTACAGCTCTGGAAACGAGCCCAAGTGGTCTGATGTGCTGTTTGCTTTGGTCCTGATTCTCTGTCTGAAACATGACACGAGAGTCACTTCACGGACAAGGGTTGGAAGAGCTGTAACCGACTGTCCCTCTAGCTGTGGCCCTAGAACAGCGGCGCCCAGGCTGCCTGCTCTGACCTGGGCCTTCCCTGCCCTGCCCCCCGCCCATGAGATCCTCAGTAAGATCCTGGAAGAGCACTGAGAAAAGGACCCACGAAACCAGGCTGGGACATCTTCACGGAACCACCTCCCTACTGTCAGCTGCCATCTGCTTTAAGTGGCCATTCGTGATCCAGGAGCCTTTGAGGAACAGTAAGTCTAACTCCTTGCCTGTTATAGATGCTCAAACTGAGGCCCACAGAGGTTCAGTGATGTGCTCAAGCTAGTCACGACCCAAAATAAAGAACTTGTTTAATTATTATGCTTTGGTTGTTAGGGTTGAGAACAGTACTTTCTTCAACTGTCATATCGCTAAGCAAGGGGTTTTAATACTTCTACACATCAGATACGTTCCCAGCAGCCTCTCAGCACTGAGAGAGAAATGCCCATAAGGGCAGCACCTCCCACCTGACATGGGTCTAACAATTTGACGGCTAGAGATAAACATTACATTCCACATTTTCTATTTTAAATAGGAGACCGACCAAACTTTAAGGGAGATGCCCTATACCCTCCATAAGTTACTAACACAGTTGTTTATCAGATTAAATTCTGTCTGAGTCAAGGCAGAAAATTGTGACCCGGGGCTAGTAATTTTCTAGGAAAATCTGGAAGAAATGTTTTGCATGGTGGTTTACTACCAAAGTAACACCAGTACTAAGTTGTTTATAGGTGATGGTTATGCTGACAGATGCAGATTAAGTTATGTTATTACGTGAACACAAAGAGGGTCTTCAGACAAACTTCTTAACAAGTACTGGATAACATTTTAATAAAACAGGCAAAGAGGATGCATCAGAGCAAGCAGTGATAAAAACTGCAGTCAAGCTGAAAGTCAGGGCTATGCGTCCTGAGAGGAGGGGACCAGAGAAAAACTTTCCAACTTCAAGGAACAGGATTAGAGACTTGAGTTTCTCCTTTGCAGATGCAAATGGATTCTAAACAAAACAGTGCTTGCTGGCAAGAATGATGTTAAAAGATATTTCAAAGCAAACACACTTCCCTAGCTCCTCTGTACAAGAAGTTTTACTTTACTAGGACGCCAAGTTCATCTGCAAGATAGTGAGAAGTTCTCTAATGCAGAATAATTTCACATTTTAATTCCCTCTACATGGAAATTAGAGCTCTTCTGTCTTTTGTTGTTTCAAATGCTTTGGAACGTTCATTTAATGGCACAAGTTCTAAAACAATGGCTAGAGAGAAAACGAAGATATTTTATGAAATTATATCAGTTTGATGTTAAAAAAAAAACCAACAGCAGATTTACTGAACTGTTCTTAACAGCACACTGAATCCAAACCCCACAAGAGAATCCAAAGCCTATAAAGTGAATTTAGATTCATTTTCTTCTGCAGAAAAGTCAAAAGTGCTTCTGATGATTTCCCAAATCTGAAACAGTGCAAAAGGCTGTTTGCTTAATTAAGACAACTGGTGTCGCCAACGATTCCGCCTCTGTCTACTCTACAGAATGTTCTCACTCAGGGTCCTTTTAATGAAGATTCCTGGGAAAAATCACTGTCCAGTCCTGATGTCAAGAATAGCTGTTACCACTGATTGCAAAGTTCATTTGCTTTTGTTTTTTTAATACATTTATTTATTTTATTTTTGGCTGTGTTGGGTCTTCGTTGCTGCGCGTGGGCTTTCTCTAGTTGCGGTGAGCGGGGGCTACTCGTTTTTTTTTTTTTTTTTTTTTTTTTGCAATACACGGGCCTCTCACTGTTGTGGTCTCTCCCGTTGCGGAGCACAGCCTCCGGACGCGCAGGCTCAGCAGCCATGGCTCATGGGCCCAGCCACTCCGCGGCATGTGGGATCTTCCCGGACCGGGGCACAAACCCGTGTCCCCTGCATTGGCAGGTGGACTCTCAACCACTGCGCCACCAGGGAAGCCCGGGGGCTACTCTTTGTTGTGGTGCGCGGGCTTCTCATTGCAGTGGCTTCTCTTGTTGCAGAGGACGGGCTCTGGGCGCGCGGGCTTCAGTAGTTGCGACGTGTGCGCCCAGTAGCTGTGGCACGTGGGCTCAGGAGTTGTGGCTCACGGGCTCTAGAGCGCAGGCTCAGTAGTTGTGGAGCACGGGCTTAGTTGCTCCGCGGCATATGGGATCTTCCCGGCCCAGGGCTCAAACCCGTGTCCCCTGCATTGGCAGGCGGATTCTTAACCACTGCGCCACCAGGGAAGTCCCACATGGGTCCTTTCTGTTCTAAGCGTTTCCCTATTCCTCTCTACAGGTATAGGGTAAAAACAACAACCAAAACCCACAGAGGTTCTAGGAACTGTAAGTAGCTATGGTCCTTGTCCCACTTCTAGAATTAAACGTGACCCTTGCTGTTCTCATCACTCGGTCCTGGTGCCCTTCATCCAGGGTGGCATGGATGAAGCCAGAAGCCAGGGGAGGGAGGTCTGAGCTTCAGCTCTGCTACTAGCCAGCTCTGGCACTTTCTCCCTTTGGGCCTTAGTACCCTTATCTTGATAGGAGGATGCTGGGTAATCTCTAAGGTTCTTCTAGAACTGACCCCTCTTCATTACAAAACGATGCTTAGGGACAGTGGGAACACACTTCCATCCCAGGCCTCTGATTCAGCGCAGGAGCGAGTCCTCGCATCCACTATTACTCCTGTGCCCAACGCTCAACCACTCTCACGAGCTTCTTCCACCGGCATCAGCATTTCCCAGGAGTGCCCTGTGTGACCGCCTGCTTCCCGGGCACTGGATCTTCAACACTTCCGGGCCTTTGGTACCCATCCCGCCCTGTGGGCAGCTCAGAAGTAGGCAGCGGGGAAGCAGGGCTGCTTGAGCAGGTGATCATCCCAAGAGGCTTTCTTACCGAAGAGCTCGATGTAGACCTCCTGAAGCGTGTGGACACTGCAGAACTGGTTCAGCTCGTGGTGGATCTTGTTGAAGATGAGCGCCTTGTCGTAGTCGGCAGTGTAGTTCTTCACTATATCATACACTGGGAGGAAGGAGAGATTCAGGATGAGGACGGGCGGGACTCACCACATCCCCGGACACAGCGGCTGTCCCTTCCCGGGGCGCTGCTGCAGACACGGGGCAGGCGTGGGGCCGGTGGTGGGGCGGGGGGAGTGGGCTGCAGGGGAGGGGCTGGGCTGGGGGAAGGGCACGGCAAGCACACACCTGCGTGTGGGACCAGGAAGTTCACCACCTCGATTCTGTCGAAGTAGATCATCACGCCACCGCTGTCGGAAGAGGGACGGACACAGCAGTCAAGGCTAAGCTCTGGAATATGGTGCCTCTCCTAGGGGGTGGCGGGAGGTGTGTGACTTGACAGGAAAAGAGGAGAGTTCACGGGGGTGGGGTGGGGTGGGGGGGCGGTGAGAGGTCAGAGGCAGGAGGCTCTCCAGGCAGGAGTCCTTCCGAGCTGCTAGCGAGAACGCAATCTCGTGAGAAATCACACCTCCTAAAAATACCTCCGCGAAGAAAAAAACGAAACTTTGGCGGTAAGACAAGAGTAGTTCATCTCCTTTTAATCTGCAGTGCCTTTTGATTAAAGCAATCAATCGAAAGGAAGAGACTAAAGAAGGTAACGGAGTTCTCAGAACTTAAAAATGTGGGGTTTTATGGTCACTGTTTCTCACTTTGTTTTCACCATCACTTTAGTTCAGTCCTCCCTGCCCTGACATTCATTAGAAAACAATTTCAAACATACAGAAAAGCTGAAAGAATAGTACAACTAACACTCATATATCAACACCTAAATTTAACAATTGTTAACATTTTACCTATCGATTGATCTACTTTTTTTTTTTTTGCTGAACATTTCAAAGCAAGCTGCGGCCAGGATACCTTAGCCCTTAACACCTGTCAAGCATCAATCACCTAAGAATAATGACAGTCTCCTACAGAGTCACAATACCATTCCCAAACCTAAGGAAATTAGCAATAATTCCTTACCATCTAATACCCAGTCTTTCTCCAAATTTCCCCAGAAGTTCCTGTCATGGACTGAATTGTGTGCTCTCCAAAATCCATATGCTGAAACTCTAATCCCCAATGCGACTGTATTTGGAAGCAGGGCCTTTACACGGGTAATTAAGGTTAAATGAGGTTATAATGGTGGGGCCCTGATCTGACTGGACTGGTAAAGGAAAGAAGAAAAAGACACCAGAGATCTTTCTCTCTCTCCACACGTGCATAGAGGAAAGGCCACGTGAGGACACAGCAAAGCAGCCACTTGCAGGCCAGGAACCAACCTTGCTGCCACCTTGACCTTGGACTTTGAGCTTCTAGAACCGTGAGAAAATAAGTGGCTGTTGTTTAAGCCACCCAGTCTGCGGCATTCTGTTACGGCAGCCCAAAATGACTAACGCAGTTTCTGTAATGTCTTTAATAGCTGTTATTTTGGAACCAAGTTCTAAGCAAGGTTCACCATTACATTTGCTTATATCTTTACGTCTCCTTTTTGACCCAAGGCCCCTCCAAATACAATGACTTTGTGATGAAATAGGGCCAGTCATTCTGTGGGATGTTCTGATTCTGTGTTTGTCCGAGTGTTTCCTTATGGTGTGGTTTACTTTGTTACTCTGTCCCTGTTCAGACCTTCCTGACTTTTCAACTGGACCACCATATTGGTGGTGAATTTCCGGCCCCTGAGTTCTCCGCCTACCACCTTTCCAACATTCTCCATAGCTAGTTCTGCTAAAGTGATCTTCCTCTAGCAAGTTATTTGTGTGCTAAAAGCCTTTATCATGGCATTCGAGGCCCTTCCAAACTTGTCTCCCTTCTGTGATCTTCTCTACTGCACTCCACCACCTACTCAACTCAGAACATAGGGAGCTTGGGGGCAGAGAACTTGGTGAAACCACCAAGTGGTATGTCCCTTTTCACTGTCTCTTACTGTAGCCAGCCAGATGGCCTTGCCTCTTATTTGGGCTTCACAGCTTTATTCTGGGCACCTTACCTTGTCCCACAAGGTACGTTCTTCACCTCATCTGTCTGGAGTGTGGTCTGGAATTAGGGGAGACATAAGATGCTGTAAGGTGAGCAGTGACAAACAAAGTGAGTTCTTTTGGGAAACCCAAACAGCCTTTGCCTTGAATACTTATTTGGGTTAAACTTGGCCTCTGTGAAATGTGAACACCCCCAATGAGTGCTCCTCACTTACAGAGTGTGAGACTAAACCAAGCAAAGGTACCCACCCCGCTTCCCTGTAAGTGAACCACCACATGAACAGGCTGAGCAATGATGGTTGAGTGAAAAAGACCCTGGATTAGGAGTCCTAAGACCCGTGTTTACTTCCGTTTCTTCCATTTACTAGTCTTGAAACAGCAGATTCTTTATTTAACCTCATAGCCTCTAAAACCTGCTCGGCCCATTCTCAGGATTACTGTGAGACTCAAATGAGATAATGTGCACGGAATGCACTTTGAAAACCACCAAGCACAGTAAATGGCAGAAGAAACCTACAGGGCAGATGCTGATGAGGTATCCCAGGATACTTCCCTGGGTTAGTTTAAAAGTCATTCTCTGAATCTTCTTATTCCTCTTAGCTGGACATACTTCAAAGATGACTAGTCTAACTTAGCCTGGCTTTGGGTCTGTCATAACTAATCCTACACCTATTTTAGATGTCGTTTCCCTTCTCCAAGTTCACCCCCCCCAATTATGTTCACATCTCTGAAATTCAAAAAAGAACCAGCAAAATTACCATGTTTTATTTCCATCTATCTTGGTAGCCTGTGGTTTAAAACATACAGATGCACAAACATCCTATTTTTCCTTCTGCGTATTCAGAACAGATTCTTCTCTGGTTTTGTCTTGAAGTGAAGCCATATTTCCCAGCTGGGAATGACAGGCCAAGGCAATGACCCCGTTCAGCTATTTCAACAATCAAGTAAAACTCCAGAAGTAAGTGGCTCATGGAGCCTCATACTTTATATTATATATAGGACTTATTCTTAAGTGATTCCTTGAAAAGGCATTACACTCATCCACTCATCCAATGGCTAAATCATTCCAAATCACGCACTAATCACCACCCAAGTGTGCAGTCGTCCAACCCTGCCCCACAAGCCGAGTATACCTGCACAGACTTATAGGATGTGATGAATGGGAGCATGAGATGGAAGCCAGGGCCGCTGGTGGAAGTCAGCAGGGCACCGCCTCTGCAGAGGAGGGAGAGAGAGGCAGGCTTGGTTTAGCAAAGGGGTGTCTGTTACATCAATACTGTTTGGGCCCACTTTCTCTGCAGCCCCATAAACATTTAATATAGAGTGACATGTGCCAGAGCCATGCCCACAGATCCCTGTCTTCCTCTCAGCTTGACCCTAATATTCTAGGAAGCCTGACGCTAAAACCTAAAACCGCTATTCATGCTTTTGCAGTGAGAAAAACGGGCACACAGAAAAAATGGAATAAAGACAGCAGAATCCTTGGCTATACTTGAGATAAGAGAGGAGAGCTGTTTTGTTGTATCTGTCGGGCTTGTGGAGATCCACAAGGGCAGTTAAATCCGGGAATATAGTGACCAATTAATGGTACTAGTGTTGGAGTCCAGTGACACAAAGAATCAAAAGGATAATTTTAAGTACACTTGATAAACCATCTAAATATGTTTTTGGCAGTACAGTTACTTTTCTAATCAAGTTATATGTAAATGGTAATAAAATTAAAAGCCATTTTGGGGGACATAGAAACAGATGGTGGGAAGAAATAATTAAAGGGAGAGGGGAACCCAATCAGACTTCTAGAACTCGCTACCGGCATCCAGAGAAAAAGCATTATGGGGTACATATAAGAAGGGGCTCATAAAGACTTACAGCACATACCTTGGTTATGGAGGTGACTCAAAGGAAAGCAACCCAAGATTTATATTAAATGCTTTTTTGCTTTATATTAAGTCACAGATACTTTTTTTTTTTAAAAAGAGCAATAAAAATAAAGTGACATAATGGGTTATTGTAAGAACCACTATCCTAGAGCTTGCCTTGATGGATACAAGTCAACCTGCAGGCTCTTCCATTCTTCCTGAAATGTTAATTTTAAAGAGTAGGTCCACATGACATCTCCTCAGGTTGCCATCAAGAACCGGTACTCGTCAGAGGTAAGCTCGTGGCACTGAGACGCCCAGAGGCAAGTAGGAGAAAACAATGTTTCAGAGATGATCTTCAAGGAGCATGATTGCCTTTAGGTTTTCTCTCCAAATCTCTCTACACGTTCATCGATTATCATCCATGGCATCAGACTACTGGGTTTTATATTTACATTTATATATGTATTTACGTGTGTGTGTGTTCCCCTCCCCACGGTCACTGACACAAAAGCTCAATCTAAAAGACTCCCCTATTCAACAAAATATAAACACAGTTGGTCAGCAGAATCTGTTAAACATTGACTAGGAAAGCCAGTCATTGAACAGGAAGTTGCAAGCTACGCCGTGTCACTGCCTTACCTGTAATACACCCCAATATGTCCCTCTTCTATCTTGTGCACAGCTGAGAAGAGAGATGCACACAAGAAACTGGCAGCCACAGCCAAAACTGCTCCCAACTGAGCCATCAGTGAGCGTTCACCCTGGGGGAAAAGATACAGCAAGACGTGTGCGCTCTGACTTGCGGGAGAAAAGCTCTGACAGCGAGAGCACTTCCCCAAGCCGAGCTCCAGAAAGTGGCTCACGTCCAGCCTGTAGTAGTATGAACACAAGGCTAGATCTACAACTCTCTTCCTCCTTGCTCTCACTTGGCACCACCATTCCTTAACTGGCTCCAGATACAGCCATGGCCCAAGGGAGAACCAGCGCCAATTGGGCAGCGTTCAGGACACAGCCTTCCCTTCCTGTGAACACGAACGGGCTGTCACCGGAGCCACTCATATTAGTAAAAGGGAAGCGAGGCAGCTGCAGTACGTTGGCCCAAATTACAGAGGATGTCAGATGACAGGCAGTTGTGGCTGTGTAATTCTGGTCAGAGCCTCCCAGTCCTTAATTGCCTGCCACTTCAAAGGAAACCATTATTTACTCCTTTCAGAGGCTGGAGCGACACAGATAGCATGCGAGCCGAGTTCCATGGCGGGATTCTCTGGCCTTTCATCCACCTTCCCCGTTATTCCTTTGGCCCTAAACAATATAGGTATCTAAGCAGCACTGAAGCCACACTCCCTCCCATATGCTTGACTAGCACTTTGCAACTGACAGGTTCCCCAAGCCCATGGTTAGAGGGGAAAGGGGGTTCCCCAGGCTGGGTAGACTCTGGGGCTCCTGGGTTCAACTGTATTCGGGCACCAGGACGCGAAGGAGTTGGCATCCAGAGACTCATTTCCTGAACACTGAATGATCTGGAAAAACTACGGTAACTGTCAGCGAGGTTCCCAATCGGGCGCGCCTGGGCCCACGCGTCCAGCGCGTGGATTTCTGTCTCCCGGGTCTAACTTAACTCGGGCGCAGACGTCTGCGAGGCGCTTATTTCACCGTGCGGCCTCCAGCTACCGATCTGCAGCTGCGCCCTATGTGCAAAAACCCTTTCCTCCCCGAAGTCACCCCCGCTCCACCTCGCGCTCCTTCCCTGCCCTCTTCTGAGAGAGGGTCGCGAGTCCCAGGAGCCCTGGTTCGGGGCTGGAGGCTCCAAGAGCCTCCACTCCGTCCCGCCTAGAGGCTCGCGGGGAAGGGACGGGACAGAAAGGGGTTGCTTTCCCGCTCCCGAGGGAGAAAGGATGCTGTGCTGGGGGCCGGGGGGAACCGTCGATCAGCTCCTGCCGGGAGCCTCACCGAGGCCCAAGCGCGCGCGCTAAGGGGCGGGGGCCGCGTACCAGGCTGTCCCTCCAGGCGCTCCGTACTCGTCCGAACCCCTGTGCAACCGCAGAAACCGCCACACCTCTCCGCACGCTACTTCCTTCCGGGCCCGTCGCTTCGATGACGCCATTAGTTCACGCGAGAAGACCACGCCCCTTCTCTCCCTAGTTCGCCAGTGCCGCTCCCGCGCCCCGAGCGGGGGGGTGGCCGCGGGTGGCCGCCAGGAGGCGCCCGCGACGCGGTCCGGGCGGTGAGGACCGCGGTCTGGGATTTCCGGGGTGGGGGTGGTGCGGGCGCCTGGAGAGTGACCCCGGGGACGAGGTGAGTGGCGGTGGGTGCTCAGGCCGACGTGTCACTTTCCGAGGATTTGACTTTGGAGTTTGCTCCGGATTCCCCTCCACGTTAGGTCAAGCCTGTTTTTTTGTTTGTTTTGTTTTGCTTTTTTTCGGAGCAGGTACCAGCGACTTGCAAGCCTTCTAGCCCTCTGTTCCGCTTTCCTGTAGCACCACTGAATGAAACATCCTTTAAATGTGCAGATTAGCACCGTTACGTAACTAATCAACAGTCTCTACTTTGAATTGCCCTTTATGCTTTTCTACGAGCTTTGGCCTTTGAGGTCCCTATAGCACCGTAAAGTAGATTAAGAAGGAATTATCTCAATTTTAGTGAACGAAATCTAGGTTCAGTGAGGTGCGAGGGTAGCAGTGGATGAAAGCCTGCTTTGCTCTTCCTTAACGTCAGGAGTTTAACTGCCTCGTAACTGATGCCGCTCCGCACAGGGGCTTGTGCTTGTCAGTGTCTCCCCGCTAGACTGTAAGTTCCCTGAGGGTGGGGACTGCGTCTTCCTCAGCATCCCGGGCCCTTAAGTGCCCAGTAAAAACAGACCGCAGCACGGTGGCCGAGAACCAGCATCCAGACCTTGTGTCTCCCAGTCCGCAGCCTTCACTGGTCCGCAGCATCACACTAGGGCATTTCTAATTCAGCCACAGAAGTTACTGTGTTCGCAGAAGAGAGTCCACTTAATTACAGCCTTCGGTACTTGGAAAGCGTTTACACAGGGAAGATGGCAAGCTGGTGGTGCTGGACAGACTGAGGACACTGGAAAAGGAAAGTGTAGGTTTTCCAGGCATGGAACTGGCCCATTTCCAACCCCCTCCCCATCTCCTGGGGGTTTGCTCTGGGTGAGTTTGTGTTGAGATAGTTCATTGTATGTTAAGCCCACAAGTGGGCGCTGCCGGGGAGCTCTGTGCCCACCTCCATAAAAGAGGGTTTCTCCTCTCCCCACCCTGTCACTGCAAATCTCCCCCTCCCCCAACACACGCATTGTGCGCACAAACTTGACCAATTTCCTGATTGATCCTATCAGAACCTGAGAGCTTTTTCTCCGCATGTTCAGTGATAGAACTGGGCCCGACACACTTAATAAAGGTTTCTTTAATAGTTCACCCTTAGTAAATGTTTACTCAATAGTTGAGTGAATGAATAAGAGAAATGGAAATATTGGGCTTTATCAGCCCAAGGAATGGGGCTTAGCGTGCAGATAAAGGAATTAAATTAGTTGTCATTTAAGAATTTCCTGACTATTAAACTTTGAAATAAACTATGAACGGAAGTGGTGGGATTTCGTTCTCAGGAGGCTTTTTACCAGGTGTCTGTTGTTTAGTTATGGCCCTGCCTAGAGCCATAACTAAATGATAATCTAACATTTCTGAAAACTCTTTCCTTAAGAGACCCGTGATTGTCATGACTCAATATCCAAAATTACCCCGGAGGTAAGTCTGTGATGATTTGTTTAACAAAAGTCAAACCAATGTGTTTAAAAATCCATTTTAAAAAAAACTTGCAGGGCTTCCCTGGTGGCGAAGTGGTTAGGAATCCACCTGCCAATTCAGGGGACACGGGTTCGAGCCCTGGTCTGGGAAGATCCCACATGCCGCGGAGCAGCTAAGCCCGTGCGCCACAACTACTGAAGCCTGTGCACATAGAGCCCGTGCTCTGCAGCAAGAGAAGCCACGGCAATGAGAAGCCCGTGCACCGCAACGAAGAGTAGCCCTGGCTCACTGTAACTAGAGAAAGCCCGCGCGCAGCAACGAAGACCCAACACAGCCAAAAATAAAACAAATAAAATAAATAAATTTATAAAAAGCTTGCAGTAGAGAGTAGTGGTTAAGTGCAGATACCCCATGGTCAGATTGCATGGATTTAAATCCTGGGCCATCACCTGGGCCCCCCAGCCTCTTATTAGCTGTGTGACCTTGGGAAAAAGACTTTATCTGTGCCTCAGTTTCTTCATCTGTAAAATGGGGATCATGGTATGAACTTTATAGGACTGTTGTGAGGATTAAATGACAAACCAAGAAAATGATGTACAACAATGTTTGGCACATTTTTTTTTTTTTTTGTGGTACGCAGGCCTCTCACTGTTGTGGCCTCTCCTGTTGCGGAGCACAGGCTCCAGACGCGCAGGCTCAGTGGCCATGGCCCACGGGCCCAACCGCTCTGCGGCATGTGGGATCCTCCCGGACCAGGGCACGAACTCGCATCCCCTGCATCGGCAGGTGGACTCTCAACCACTGCGCCACCAGGGAAGCCCAATCTTTGGCACATTTTAATTGTTCAATAAGCTTTAGCTGTTGCTGTTTTAAATAGGGAATTCCATTAATGTGTTCTTGCCCTTTTGTGGATTCCAGTTATTAATGTGACGGAAGGTGAGAGAACGATGAGCTGTAAGTTGTGTGGTTTTGAGTCGTAACCAGATGAAGGCTTATCAGAGGAAGAGATGTGAGACTCCAAAACGACACCCCCATAGATATTTACAATACAGATTTCATAAAGCGTTACTGAATGTTTTCCATGTACCAGGCCCTGTGCCTTTCTCGTTTTGTAGAGTTTTCAGCTCAGCTCTTTGAGTTCAGCTCCATTTTAGGGAGGAAGTTGAAGCTTACAGAAGTTAAGGGATTGTCCAAGGTCACAAAGCTTGTAAGTTGCTAAGGCAGAATTCAAATGACCCCAAGTCTCGTTCTTCATTATAGTAAATGAATTAGAGAATGATGATGCAACTTAAAACACATACACACACACACTTACCACATTTATTTCATATGTAACCTTTCAGGAATGTAGATCAGTGGTCAGAAGTTGCGAAACTTTAAATTGGGCTGGTTCATTTTGCAGTTGGAAGTTGAAACAGGATTTAAAAAAAATATTCCCGCCACAGCCATCCGCATCTCCCAATCTCTGGATTGCTGTTTAGTCCTCCAACAAACTAATTGTTGGTGAGGGTGTCACTCCAATGCTGAAAGAGGCCCCTTCTTTCGCATTTAGAGCCCTTTTCATCAACAACCATGTTAGCCCCAAAGGAGTCAGGCAACTCTTACAATCTTTGGCTTCAGGTCATTTGTATCACAAGAGTGGAAGATGGTGGAAAAAGTTTTTGTTTGATTTTGATTTTTCTTCTTTACTTAATGCCCCACACAGAGAATAGAGGTCATCTTTTAGGACATTTGATCCCGGTAAGATTTTGGTGAGCTTGGGGGGGAAGAGAAGTGAAGAACTGTATCCTTAGTTATTGAGGGTTACTCAGAATTTTTCCAGCTGGCAAACCTAGGACTGGTGCCTTGTAACAACACAAGGATATTTACTTGGGGCTAATGATGTTTCTTGAAGAGAGTTCTGTAAAGGGATCAAAGAGGGATCATGAAAACAAAATTGAGTTGGAAATCAGTTGGAAGTCCCTAGAGATCATTTTGTGATTATATGTTTGTACAGCTTTGTTGAGGAATAATTGACATACAATAAAAAGCACATAAAGTGCACAAGTTGATAAGTTTTGCCATCCATATATATCTGTAAAACCATGACCACAGTCGAGATAACGAACACATGCATCGTGCCCCCAAACTTCCTCATGCCCCTGTGTAATCTTTCCCTCCAAGTCCTCTCTGTGACCCCCACTCCCTGATTCCCAAGCAACAACTTGTCTGCTTGTCATTCTAGCTTACTTTGCATTTGTAGAATTTTATATAAATGGAATCATGCAGTATTTACTCTTTTGGGGGGAGGGGGTTGTCTGGCTTTTATTTTTTTACCCAGAATGATTATTTGGTGAGTCATCTATGTTGTTGAATAGAGTTCATTCCTTTTCATTGCTGTGTAATATTCCGTTGTACAGCTGTACAACAATTTGTTTCACCTGCTCAGCTGTTGATGGACATATACACCGTTGGCTGTGATTTTAATCCAACCCTTTTATTTCACTCATGGAAAAACAGAGGGCAAAGGGGAGGAAGTCTTCAGAGAGGGGGCTTGGTCAAGGTCCACACTGCATTTGGGGAGTGATGAGGAAGCAGCCAGCTACCCTGGGAAGCTATGCCAGGGGGCCTGGTGGTGTGAGGTGTGGCTTGGTTTGGTTTGCCTGGGATGCCCCTTCACTTGAATCCATAACAATATTAGGAATTATAAAAAAGATTGTATGGCATTTTGTCTGTGTGTGTGTATCCATACATCTCTCTATATCATTGATAGACTCCTTTCTGCCTTACCCGCCTGGTTTTCCTCCTCCATGTCAGAATGTTCCTTCTGTAGTCTCCATCGTGAGTGCATCCTCACTGATTCCCCAGAACTCTCTCCTTGAACCCCTGCTCTTCCCTTCTCCTTCTGGAAGGTCTCTTGTGTTCTCAGTCTTCTAATTATGGGGTTGTTGATGACTCCCCCAAATGCATATTGATAGCCGTGAGTTACACACTAGCACGCCATCTCATTAGATGTCGGATGGAGGGAAACCAATTGTATCTCAGCCTGAACTCGAGGTTTCCCTCCAACATGCTCCTTCATTAAAGGTATCACCATGCACTCAACCAACCAAGCCAGACGCTCTGCCTCTATCTTAATCTGCCCCATCCATTTAGCTATGAAGTTCTGGTTACTCCTTGACCCTGTACCCTCTTCTCTGTGCATTGCCCTCGTTCCGGCTTCATCACTTCTCACTTGGATTGTTGTAAGAATCTAATGTTCGTGACCTTCTTACTCCACCTTTTAGCTTAAATCAGTGCCCCATGTGTTCTTAAAAACCCAATCATAGGTTTCCTAGAGAAAAAAAATTCAAATCTCTTAATGATGTGATCCCCTACCTACCCCTCCAGCTTTTTTTGTTGTTGTTGTGATACGCGGGCCTCTCACTGCTGTGGCCTCTCCCGTTGTGGAACACAGCCTCCGGACATGCAGGCTCAGCGGCCATGGCTTACGGGCCCAGCCGCTCTGCAGCATGTGGGATTTTCCCGGACCAGGGCACGAACCCGTGTCCCCTGCATTGGCAGGTGGACGCTCAACCACTGCGCCACTAGGGAAACCCACCCCTCCAGCTTTCATTCTGCTTTTTGGGTTTTAATAGACCAACTCTTACTCATCCTTCAAGACCCTTCTAAGTGCTTCTCCTCTCTGTTTCCATAGTATCCTGAGCCTTCTTCCTGTGTGGCACTCACTCTGACATACTGAAATAGTCTGGTTATATGTCAGTACTTCTAAGAATGTATGCTCCTGGAGGGCAGGGGTTTCATTTTATTTACCTTTGTGTCGCCCACCCCAGGGGTGCTAAATTATTCCTAGCACATAATCAGCACTCTCTAAGTGTTTGTTGAATAACATAATAAATTACATTAGCTCATTTGATCCTCATAATAACCCATGAGGATAGTTTCACAATCAGCCCATTTTACAGGTGAGGGCATGCAGGTTAGAGGGTTAAGTCACTTCCTCAAGGTCATGGGCAGATCCCTCTGACGGTCAACGCAACGTACTTCCTCCCTCTATTTGTGAATTTGGAAAATGTCAGTGTATCAGGAGAGAAATTTAGTTCAATTCAACAAACATTTTATTGACCATCTACTAGCTGTACGTCACAATCCTAAGTGATGAAAGCACAGAAGAAGGGGGAGACCACTTACACCTGTTAAGGTTCCACAGCTGGGTTTCTTTCCACTAGGACATTTTAGGCTGGATAATTCTTTGTTTTTGTTCGTTTGTTGCTCTGCTGTTGCGGGCTGTCCTGTGCATTTTGCAGGATGTTTAGCAGCATCTCTGGCCTTTATCCCTTGACGCCAGTGGCAATCCTTTCCCCTCCCCTGCCAGTTGTCAGAACTAAATATATCTCCAGACGTTGCCAAATGTCCCCTGGGGTGTGTGTGTGTGTGTGTGTGTGTGTGTGTGTGGTGACAAAGTTGTCCCCAGCTGAGAACCACTGTTGTATAGCAAGACTTAAAAAAGGGGGGGGATTGAGAACGAGACAGCAAGCTCTCCAGGCATCCCAAAGTGTGATGGATGTTGTATCCAGGACGTGCTGTTCAGGCTGAGAGAACCAGGGGAGTAGAGAATGGGGTAGATGCTGTGAGTGTGGATGAATGAAAGCAGAGCCCAGGAGGGGTTCTGGAGGAAGATGGAAGATGGGGGGGGGAGGTTATTGCTGGTGGGTCCTGGAGAAGCTTTGCGGATAAAAACCCCTGGCTGTGGGACAGGAGAGGCAGAAACATTTGTGTATATGTTTGGAATGTAGATCTCAGCTCATCCTCCTGAAATGACCTCCAATGACTTGTTCTTGAGAAGATCAGACATGGGGAGAGGCCGGGCTGTAAATCCTGGAGGGGAGAACTTTAATGCCACTTAGAAATCAGGCCTGAAACACCCATAATGTTTGTCAGTTCACATTTTAGTGTTCTTGAGTAAGTGTGCAGGGTGTGGGGGATGAAATATGGCAGGTACTTGATTTAAAAAGCCTGCCCAGATTTAATGTCCTGATAAAGTGTATTAAATCTTTTAAGGTTTTAATGAATCTAGCATGCGTTTCATAAATCAAGAACTCTGCTAAGCCATCTCCTGGTTTAATAAGAGTAAACTGGAAAATTGCTCTGAGCAGAAGCAAAATACATTTACATCACATCGAAAAATAATAGATTTTTAAGCTGAGGGGGGTCTTTCTGGGCCTTTTAAGCTGTTTGCTTATTACATTGGTCCGACTCCTTCAAATATTGGACCCCAGGCAAACACGCGCTAAACCGTATCAAGATACGAACCCGCACGAAGGTGAAGATGATTTGGAAGAGAGCAGAAGACAAAGCCGGCATTTCCCGACCCAGAGGCCTTGGACCAAGTCGGCTTTTGCACTGAAACCTGGCTTTGTGTAACTAGGCTTAAGGTGGTTGGTTAAAACTCATTAGTAACTGTTACCAAACCTCCCTTCCTAAATTCCCTCACTCCTCCACCCTCACCCCCCCAACATATTTGCTGGACTCAAGTGGTGAGTGTGGAACAAACACACTTCTTGGGTTTTACAGCTGTTGGGGGACTGGCTTGCGAAGGTCGCTGTTCAGATTATCTAGAGCAGGCATCAGAAGCCTCTTCCCCTTGTCTTCAGCCTAAACTCCCTAAGGTTTGCTTTTGTTCCTTTCCCTTCCTTTTTTTCCACCAGTGCCCCCAGTGCCACGGCTCCAGCCCCTGCAGGGGTGGGGAGAGGGCTCTTAGGGGAGTGGGTGTAACAGATGGGTCTCTCTGAGCAGGCTGGGGATGGGAAACCCCTGGTACCAGCTTCCTTTGTGGATGGGGCAGGTTCTGGGTGAGATGGTGCTTCAGGGCCTTGGGGGGAGGTGGTATTGGAAGAATGAAGTGGGGCTGGTGGGGCTGGAACATTCCAGCGCACAAAAGCTGGCAGGGCTTGTGAGCTCTGCAGGGGAGGGAGCTGGCCCCATAAGGCTCAGCGAGGAGAAGCCTGTCCAACCTCATTAGCTGTCACGGGCAACAATACTGATCTGGCAATAAAGGCGATTCCAAACCTGTTGGTCATTAATCACCCGCCTGACAGTTGCGAATGGAAGTGGAAAAACCTCTCCCCCCCCTCCCCTCCCCCTCCTCCCCTGGCCCAGCTCTGGGGTTTCGAGTTACCTCTCGGTATATATGGGGTTCGCTGCTGGGGGCTAGTCTCTTCCCCCTTCACTTTTCAAGAGGCCGCGTTCAGCGTGGACAGGCCACAGGTTGGCCAGAGCAGATTCCAGCACAGGGACCAGGGGGCGAGAAGGTGCTGGGAGGCGCCCCCGAGGTCGGCCCCCTGGGATCCAGGCTGGGACTTGGCCAGCGCGAGCGTGGGGTTGGGGAGACTTGTCAGCGCCCCAGCCTCGTCTTTATACACCCTCCCCCTCACTCTCTGCACCCCATCTCTCCCTCCTTCAGCTACCAAGTGCCAACATATTTCCCTTTCTGTTCCTCTTCTACTCTTCCCACCCCCTACCGGAGCCCCCCCCCTCCCGCCCCCACATCTCTCCTAAGCAGATCTCAGCTCGGGAAAAGCTTTCATCTCAATCCTTTACTCCCTGCTCCGAATGTAAGCCCCGTATCCTTTCCCACGGGCACATGTACTGTCAGCCTCATCCCTAACCGTAGCATTTGGCGACAGACGACTTTGGGTGACAGTGGTAGTTTGCGTGTGGGAGGTGCAGGCAGTGGGTAGAGTGGGAGGGCGCCCCCTGAAGGCAGCTCGCGGGAAGTGCAGCTGGGTCTCCTGGTCCGCAGAGGCAAGGAGGGACCAGCGGAGAAAGGTGACGCACCAGTCCAGGCGAGATCTCTCTGGCTCTTCAAGTTACTGGCCTGCTCTTCAATGCACTTGAGCCATGTGACCTTTTAGAGCGAGAAGGTGCAACTTAACTTCTGCTCCATTTCAGAGGATGTGGAGAGAAGAGCGGCGCTTAGAATTAGCCAGGAGTTTCGGAAATGGTAGCCTGACTGTAATTTGCATACTTCTTTTGGCTCTTTGGATGGGCAGGCATAAGAGAGAGTCAACCGAATGCTAAAACCTAGCACGGGGAGAAATTGTAACATAAAATTTCGAGTGGTCTAAACGGATCCTCTAGTTTCCCCGAACTTTTCTGAATCCCGCGGGTGCAGATTGACCGTAGCCTGGGCCGCGTTAGCTAGTGCTGTCTGTTCGCCCCATGGCAGAGAATAGGAGCGCCTGTCTCTAGCTGATCCATCCAGACTCCTCTGACCAAGATGAATTCCCATGACCGACTCATGGGAACAAAATGGAAAAGGACAGCTTTTTAGGTCTGTTTTGTAATTTTCTTTACATTCCTTTTTCTTTTACTTCCTTCTGTTTTTTTCTAATACTATGGTGGTTCTTACCTCTACCTACACATTAGAAACACTTGGGGAGATTTTAAAAAATAGTGATGCTTAAGCCACATTCCCTGATACTCTTATCGATAAGATTGGTCTCGGGTAGGGGTCCCCACATGGCGATACCTTCAGGTGATTCAAATCTCGGGTGGGCTGAGAACTATGGGTGTAATATCTTTACACCCATCACGTCAATTCCCACCACGGTATCTTTGCTTTTGAGTTTTCTCTGCCTGGAATGCCCCCCTCTTTTCTGTCTGCCTGTTGACGGACCAACTGTGCCACTCATGTCAATTGCTTCTACTGCACAGTACAGTCTTATTAAAAAGAGGGAAGAAGCAGAAGATGTGATCCTGAACTGGGGACATTTTTAGAACATAGTGTTTCTATTTAAAGACTAAATGGTCTGATACCTGATGTAGGTGCTATCGGAGCTCAGAAGAGAGAGAAGTCAGGGAGGGCTGGAGCAATTGCGGAAAGTTGTGTGGAGGAAGGGGCTGGGCTGAGTGTTGACAGGTGGTGGGGTTTGGGGAAGGGGGCAGGGAGGATAGAGGACTTCAGGCAGAGGGATGACATGAGCATATGAGTAGAGGCTGAAATGATTGGGGTATGTGCTGGGGACAAGAAGAAGATTTGCTTGGCTAGATAGAAAGCTCAGCCCTTCCCCCTCCTTCAGCCTTGCACACATCCCTGCCACACTTCCTACAGCTTCACTATGGATTCCACACCGTCGTCAGTGGTTTTGTACTGTCGGTCACTTTCATGTGTGTGTCTCTAGGTCTCACCATCAGATTTGTAAGCAACTGGAAACAGGGACTATACTTTATATAAGTTGGGACCTATCATTCAATTCAATTCAATTCAGTTCAATTCAACATCTATTTACCGAGTGCTAGCTCTGTGTCAGTTCTAGGCTTTTGGGATTCAATCAAACAGACAAAGACACTGGCCCTTCTGAGCCTGGATTCTAGCCAGGGGATACAGACAACAAAAAACACTATAAATAATATATCGATAAATTATATAGTCTAGTAAAAGTACCACAGATAAAAGAAAAAGGAGAACGGGGTAAGGGGTATCAGGAGTGAGTGTGTGTAGGTGAGTGTGCATGTGTGTCTGTGTGTGCATATAGAGTTATTGAATGGAAGATATTAAATACAAGGCATTATTATTATTTTTTTAAAATAATTTTATTTATTTATTTATTTTTGGTGGCACTGGGTCTTCAATGCTGCGTGCGTGCCTTCTCTAGCTGAGGTGAGCGGGGGCTACTCTTCATTGAGGTGCACGGGCTTCTCACTGCGGTGGCTTCTCTTGTTGCGGAGCACAGGCTCTAGGCACGCGGGCTTCAGTAGTTGTGGCACGCAGGCTCAGTAGTTGTGGCTCGTGGGCTCTAGAGAGCAGGCTCAGTAGTTGTGGCGCACTGGCTTAGTTGCTCCACGGCATGTGGGATCTCCCTGGACCAGGGCTCGAACCTGTGTCCCCTGAATTGGCAGGCGGATTCTTAACCACTGTGCCACCAGGGAAATCCCCAAGGCATTATTAATAGAGGTATTAAATACAAGGCGTTGTTAATAGAGGTATTAAATACAAGGCAAAATGAGGTCTCATTGAGAAGGTGAGAACTGAAAAAAGACTTGAAGGAAATGAGGCATTTGCCCAAGTGGATCTCTGGGAGAAAAGATCTTTAGACAGAGAAAAGAGTTCTAGAACAAAGCTGCTACGTTGCGGCATGCCTGGCATTTTGAGGAGCGGCAAGGAGGCCATGTGGATGGAGCCCCGTGACAGAGGAGACAGCGGTGCAAGAGGAGGCCAGAGAGGGAGCAGGGAGCTGGACCACGTCGGGTCTCAGAGCCACCCTATGGACTTTGGCCTCTACTCTTAGTAAGACGGGAGCCCTTGCAGAGTTTCAAGCAGATGAGTGACATGATCTGAGTGATGGTTTTAAAAGACCTCTTGGGCTGCTGGATTGAGAACCGCCGATCGGGGTTGGGGGTAGAAGCCAGGAAGTCCATCATGAGATCAGGTTTTACAGACACAGCTGAGCTCACGCAAGTCAGTGAAAGAGGACATTCAAAGCGTTCACATGGGAAGGGGGCACATTATTCCTATGTGCGATTAAGAGCATCATTATAAGATGCCCATTATTTAGATTCTTGACATGACTGAATAAGCCTGACCATCCAGCTTGGCTTCAAGAGACATTTCTGTCCCCTAATCAACACACAGCTTCGTCATTGCCAATAAAGTATGTGACGGGCTTTGACGACGGTTTTTAAAGAGTTCCAAAGAGTTTCGAGAAAGGTGAGAGAATAGAATAAATGTATGTCATTCCAAATTAACCATTTTGAGTGGGTCAGGGTTGATTTTGATGTCTAAGTCCTAAGTCTGTTAAAAAATTCTGTTACTTTGTAGTATTTTGGGACAGGATTTATTTTGATGTCTAAGTCCTATGTCTGTTAAAAAATTCTGTTACTTTATAGTATTTTGGGACAGGATTTATTTTGATGTCTAAGTCCTATGTCTGTTAAACAATTCTGTTACTTTATAGTATTGCTTCTGTATTCCCCCTTCTCCTGAGCACAGGCTTGGCACTCAGCACACCGTACGCTCAGTCAGGACTTGGGGAATGGAGTTAAGCTTTGGGCATGCTGGTATGTGCTCGTTTGCAAGGCAGTATTAAAAATTCCATTTGAATTTCCAAATCCAGCTAATTTTAAGGGGGCAAACTATTTTTTTCCCCTTAAGAGAAGTGAGACATGCATATTTAAAAGAGGTTCTTTACCTTCCCCCGCTGAGAAGCAAAGGTGACCAGTTTTTGTTCAGTTTCTTACAGGTCCATTTAAATGAACGCGCAGCTAGGAGGGTAATCAGGCTGTCACCTAGTCAGCAACGTCGTTGAGTGGCTTCTCTGAGGGTTAGTCACCGAGAAAGGATACAAAAGAAATAAAACCCGTCAACTTTGCCCTCATGTTTCTCCCAATCTGTCCAGGAAACCACGAACCGTGAAGACAACGGGACATTTACAAAGACACAGGCTGGTGGGCCATTCCAGGAAGGGAGATTCCTTATTGCCCAATGTGTGTGTATCATTGTAAACTCCTCAATGTAGTGTAACATGGGTGATCCTTGTTCCCACGATAATCCTCTGAAATAAAATCAGTGTTACACTGAAAAGAACCCTCGAGATTATCCATTTTATCCAGTCCCCTCCCTCTGTGAGCAGGAAATCGAGGCACAGGTATCTTAAGTGCTTCACCCCGGGCCACTCAGGGAGCAGGGGAGCTAGAACTAGGTCTCTGGGCTCCCAGTTCTTTCCTACAAGTTCAGAGTGGGGTCAGCCTCCAGGATCAAGGTCACAGGAGCATTTAGTGAGGCTGGGGGAAGCCTGATTTGGCAGGAGGAGAAAGAACAGGGCACCTAGGGGAAAAAGTCCATATACCCGTCTGTCGTTTCAAAGAGGAGGGACCGGGCTTCCCTGGTGGTGCAGTGGTTGAGAGTCCGCCTGCCGATGCAGCGGACGCGGGTTCGTGCCCCGGTCCGGGACGATCCCACATGCCGCGGAGCGGCTGGGCCCGTGAGCCATGGCCGCTGCGCCTGCGCATCCGGAGCCTGTGCTCCGCAACGGGAGAGGCCACAGCAGTGAAAGGCGCGTATCGCAAAAAAAAAAAAAAAAAAAAGAGGGACCAAGGCAGGGCAGATGTGCTGGTTCATCTAAGGGGTTTGGAAGGTGGGGTCACAGCAGGGGGACCCCTAGGCCCAGAGTCACAAGAAAAAAAAACATTAGCTTTTGATTATTATTTTCTGAGGCTGACCCTCCCACAGCTAGGGTGGCTGGAGCAGGGCGGTCGGGGAGGTTAGGAATGCCTGACGGAGTGAAGGCCGGCCAGGTGGCCTCAGTGATGAACGGAATTCCTCAGCATGGGGCATTTCTGTCCCAACCCCTGGGCTGGAGCAAAGACCCCAGACCCGGGACACTCACAGGAGAGAGTCCCCTGCTCCTGTGACCCACTCCCTTCAGTCCCCAGGGGGGATCAGCCGGAAGTGAGCCCTGCAAGCCACCTGGCCGGGGCCTTCCCGTTGTAGCAAAGCCTAAAAACCGAGTCGGGCCGGCCGTCCAGCTGGGTCCGTGCTCCACATGGAAGAAAGCAACAGGCCCCACACTGATGATTCTCTGCAGCGTTCAGGCCGTGGTTCACAGGGCCCCAGGGAGTGAGACGGGGACTATGTGGGGAGCCCGTGTCTCCTTTGTGGTGAGCAGCCCTGTGGGCAAATGTCAGGGGACTTGCAGACACCAGGCCCTTGGGTCAAGCCTGCTTCTGCCTGTGGTTTCCTGGGCAGGGCATTTAGAGCAGTGCTTCTCAAACTTGACTGCAGCAGAGCCCTAGGGATCTAGTTCAAATGAGGACTTAGAGCCACAGGTCTGGGCTGGGGCCTGAGATTCTGCATTTCTAACAGGCTCGCAGCCCATGGCGATGCTTCTGGTCTTATGCCCACACTTGGAGGAACAAGGCTTTAAAGGGGAATTCAACTTTTCGAAACCCTCACCTGGAGAACGGCCTTCCCAGCTCTTTCCACCTGAGGGCTGCCATCTTTCAGACCGCTTTGCCTATTCCCTGCCTTTTCTAGACATTTCCAGCCCCTCCTCTGAACCCACCTCTGCTCTGAATGACGGTGGCACTGAGTATCAGTGCTGCTCACCTGGCCTCAGCATTGCTGTCCAGGCTGTCCTTCTCTATCTACTTGTTGTTTCCCCAACTTGATTGCCAGCTACCTGGGTTTCCCCTCCCTCCCTCTGTCCCGGTAAGGCCGGGATTCCGTGGATACGGATTCCTTGAATTGATCTCCTCTCCTGTGCCCTCTGACACCTTGCTCAGTGGGCCCCGAGAGTCCTTGCTGGGCACCGTCTTTCTGTCCCTGTTGCCCGGGACTCTGTTTCTAGAACAATAGGCTGGATTCTGTTCCTCTCCTAAGAGAGGGTTGAGTTCCGCAATGGGGGGCAGAGTTCTCTCTTGGCAGCGGAGGGCTGGCCCAGTCAGGCGGCCAAGGGACCATTGATCTGAGTTCAGTGAAAAAGTGGCTTCTCAGGAGCCCTGGATCTTGGCCCACTTCTAGACAACTTCTTCTTTCAACGCACTCTCATGTGCTTTAACTTCACAAACATGCCGGTTTCCCAGCTGCCCCTGAGAGACAGCGGTGGTGGTGGTGACTACAGCAGGGGTCAGATGGTGTGGCCAGTGCGGAGGGCGGGCTGGGGGGTTTCGCTGTGTCCGAGACTTTTCTGTTGGGGTTGATATTGCGGGTCTGCAGATACAGTTACATGGACTCTCTCCCCAACTCGTGGGACAACATGTCACGTGGTGACACATGTTAAAATATAGACGTGTGCGCAGGGCGAATTCACACATAGACGTCTCACCTCTTTCTTCTGCCCTTTATACCTCCCTCTCTCTTTCACACACACACACACACACACACACACACACACACACACACACACACAAACACTTAACCAATTAAGTCCGTCGAGTGCTATTTGAGGATGGTGGTGTGGAATTGTGCTGGAGTCGTGTCCGGCATCATTAAATGTCAGCATTAACAATACGGCACTTGGCAATCACGGCCGCTCTGTGGCTGTTGGTCATTAATCACCATCTGACAGTCCTGAATTGGAAACGAGGAGCCTGTTCACATGTGCTCCGTGTGCCCAGTTACCCTCTCGGTAATCAGTCTCAGAAAACTTTTCTTCGACTCCCTGCCTGTGAGGGCCTCTGTCCTGGTGAGGGGGCGGGGGTCTGTAGGCTGAGTCCTTCCTCCCCTGTGCTGTGAAAAGAAGCCCAGGTCTAAAAAAATAGGGGAAAGAGGAGCGTATTTTTTTTGGCCTACCCTTTCCCTCATAGGGCTGTTTTATGTAGCCTTGTTTTTCTATTCTGGCCCAATGGCCAGGAAAATTCTTTTTCTCCCTGAAGAAATGCTGCAAGACAGCAGGGAGCTCGGTTCTGTTTCAGAAGCTGGTGGGGTAAGTTTGTCAAGTGCGTCCTCAGGTGTGGACCTGTGTCTGCTAGCTGGGGGACTTGACTAATTTCAGGGATCGCTTCCAGGAATGTGGGTCTGAACTTCCACTGGTCTTCTGGGTCCCTTTGCCGAACAGAGAGGAAGGACTATTTCTCCTTGGGGTCCAATCTCAGCAACTCTCTATAGCCGTATTAATTCATTCATTTATTCCAGAACTATCTCCTGAGGGCCCGTTGGACTTGACACCGGGGCTGCAGCGATGGACACAGGCCCAGGTCCCTCCCTCGTGGTGGTGGCTTTGAGTGGGTGGGACGAGGGTCAGAGAGAGAAGCTGTGTTGCCCCAGGCTTGCTCTCTGAAGGGGAGTCCTCTTCCTTTGCATCCTTGGTACATGTGCTGCCCAGCTGCCAGCTCTTCCAAGGGGCACGAGCATGTGGGAGAACGGTCATTTCCAGAAGCTTTCCTGACCTGGCTCCTTCACCCCTCTGATGTCTCATGCCCTGCAGACCCTGCCCTCTGCCTACCCGGGTGGAGACTGTCCCCGAACAGGTGAGCACTGCTGTCTGTCTCCAGAGGGTTGACTTCTCCCTCCATCCCTTTCACGCACACATTTTATAATGTTTTTACGGGACTTTGTTCTTTAACTCCAAGGAATGAGTTGAGTGGGGGGATTTCAGCCACCCCTGTGAGTTGGTAGAGGACACAGGCCACTGACAGCTCCGTCCCCAAGTGCATCTCCTCTGCCTACCTCAAGAGTTTGCCACTCCAGCCAGAGTCCCCAGGGTGACTGCCTCGCCCCTGGGACCACCCCTCCTGCTCTGCACTGATGAGAAGGAAAGGCTTCTGGAACAGCTGGTCACTGGGCATCGCTGGAGGGCATGCCTTCTTTCTCTCTTCCCTGGTGGCTCTGTCTTTTGTCCCTCCTCTGAGTTTCACCCCCTGGTCTCTTCTCTCACCCAGCTAAGGACTTCAGTTCAAAGACATTGACAAATATTTTAGCCCTTTCGCTGTTTTCCAATTAAGTAGAATTCAACAAACTTCCACTGACTGTCCACCACGTACCTGGCGCTGTCCCAGGCACGCAGGGGACATGAAGATGAATAAAAGATCCTTCTCGCCTTTAAGGAATTTATGGGCGGGTGAAGGGCAACGAGGGGTCCTCATATAGAGAAGGACTAGACAGAAGATAAAATAAGGGGCTCAAGGGATTCAGAGCGAGGGAAGACCACAAGTGGTCATGGTAAAAAGACCAGTGAACTTGTGAGGAGGAGTGAGAAGGAAGAACTTGATGGACTGGTCTCTGTGGACCACTTAGTGATGGACTTGAACGTGGGGTTACAGGTTTGACCTTGGGTACATAAGGCCTATGAGTTTCCAAGAGTTAGAAACACACCCTTGCGTATTTCATTAAAAATGTATCTTTCAGGAAGAGAGAAGGCTGAGGTTGCCCTCAAGCTTCACACTCCGGGCAAGAGCCCTGGAATTATAGGTTGATTTGATGATCACCAGTTTAATTTTTGTCTCCATCAGCAGCTGTCCTCGCCACAGCTCCGGGAGCTGGAAGAACCTCCGAGCTCTGTCCCAGGGTGTCCCTGTGACTCCCTGGACAGGTCCCGGCAGCACCGGATCTTCCTTCATCTCCCTCTGGCTCGTGCTGGTTTGTAGCCCTGCCTTGCTTCTGTGGCTGGTGGTTCCTGGATGGTGATGCTCTCTCTCCGCACCCTCGGCGGCATCCCTTCTCCTCCCAGCTCGTCCCGCTCCGGGTCCTTCCAGGGCTCAGGCTGAATTTTTGTCCTTCTCTGGAGGCACAGCTCCAAGGGAAAGTTCCTTCATGACGGGAGAATCCGGCCGCCGTTCGGGTGTGGATTTCCCAGCCTGAGACACAGTCCCCGCCTCACCTGCTTGACCCACTCATCCTTCAGGCTTGGCTGCAAAGGTCACGTAACCAGAGATTCTCCCTGACCTTAGTTCTAAACGATGGTTCCTTGTTACCCGCCGTGTACGCGCTGTGAAACAATTTCTGTCATTGCTGCTACCGCAGTTTTTAATTATATATTGGTTTGTTTAGTTTTTCCCTCCGTATTAGTCTGCAAGCTTTATGAAGGCAGGCGCTGAGTGCCTTTTTGCCCACGATCGTATGCCTGGAGTCTAGCCCCATGCCTGGTGTGCAGTAGCTGCTCAGGAGATGTTATGGAATGCACGAGCTGTGTCCAGCTGGTGGCTGGATGATCTCAGAGCTGGCTGGGCATTTACCCAGTGGCCTGGGGGTAGGTAGACTATGGGACTTCTCTCTCTTTTTCAGAAGGAAAGGGAAAGCAGAAAATGGGGAGTGAGTAGCCATGAAAAAGAATGAACTGATGCCATTTGCAGCAACATGGGAGGACCTACAGATGATCGTACTGAGTGAAGTAAGTTAGACAGAGAAAGACAAATATCTGAGGAATCTAAAAAAAACAGTACAAGTCAACTTATTTACAAAACAGAAACAGACTCACAGACCTGGAAAACAAACTTATGGTTACCAAAGGGGAAGGAGGGGAAGGGTAAATTGGAAGTTTGGGATTAACAGATACAAACTACTATATATAAAATAGATAAACTACTAGGACCTACTGTATAGCACAGGGAACTATATTCAATATCTTGTAATAACCTGTAATGAAAAAGAATCTGAAAGAGAATCTGTATATTCTGAATCACTTTGCTGTACACCTGAAGCTAGCACAACATTGTAAAGCAACTATATTTCAATTAAAAAAATGGAGAGTGGGCTTCCCTGGTGGCGCAGTAGTTGAGAGTCCGCCTGCCGATGCAGGGGACACGGCTTCGTGCCCCAGTCTGGGAAGATCCCACATGCCGCGGAGCGGCTGGGCCCGTGAGCCATGGCCGCTGAGCCTCCGCAACGGGAGAGGCCACAACAGTGAGAGGCCCGCGTACCGCCAAAAAAAAAAAAAAAAAGGGAGGGAGTGAGGAGAGCAGGCATGGCGTGGCATTCTTGGGAGCCTCCCTCATGGTCTGGCCCTGTGGAAGGTGCTTAGCCTGCCCCACAAGAGATCCTGAGTGACAGCCCTGGTTCCAGGGACCAGCTTCTCCTCTGATGGAGTCCCCAGACCTAGGAGCCTGTTTGCAAAAGAAATAAATGGATGTTCCAGAAAGAACCAAACAGCCCATTCCCAATCCCAGCTGCCCACCACCAGCCTGTTCCTAAGATTCTGAGCTTGGAAATCCCAAAGAAGTTTCGGGGACCCTTCTCTTCCCTGACGCGTGGATGAGCCACTGTCTGCTGGGGAGACAGGAGAGCAGAAGAAGAGGGAAGAAAATAGAGTTTAGAGCGGGGCTGGCCTGAGGTGAGTGGCAAAGGGGGAGCATTAGTGTTATGGGGAGTGAGAGCACACCCCACCTCCTCTTTCCTGACTTTCAAGGGGTCTCCTCTCTGAGTGGGCTTGAGGATGTGAGAGCTGGAGGAGACAGTGGAGTGGACGAGGCCCTCGAGGCACGAGGGATGGAGGGGAGGCTCTTGACCTCAATGGTGGTCCTCAACCACCAGGTACCAGGGCTGGTACCACCCCCAGGGGCGCTGCGATTGTAGAGGATATTTTGGGGTCGTCTCCACGACTGGGGAGGAGCTACCAGCAAGTAGTGCCTTGAGACCAAGGATGCTAAACCTTCTGCCCTGCGTGGGCGAGTCCTGCCCAATAAAGAACTGTCTTGCTCCAAATGTCCCCTCCGTGCAACACTGAAATGAGAGAAAAATAAGGCCTTTGATGCTCGACTCTCTGGGGTGTAAGATGCCCCATGGCTTCTGTCCCCAGAGCTCCTGAGATCCATGGGAAAAAAGTAGACAGGCCCACGCTTGACCATGGGGGCGTGTGACACGGCGCTCAAGGAGAACTTGGGTCACTGCCTCTTCACCCCCTCTCGGTGCCCCCTCCGCGCCCCACAGGCCTGCAAAGCTCCCCAGCGGGCCCTGCGCGCCCAGCCAGGCCTCACCGAGCTGCGAGCTCTAACTTTTTTCCATCTGCCGGGCTGCTTCAGCATGGGCCGGAGAGATGCGGGGCCGGAGGTGGGTGTGGGCGGAGGTGAGGCGTGGTGGAGGGGATGTCTGAGGGTTCGGGGAAAGGCTTTTTGGGGGGTGTTGCTGGAAGGGAGCAGTGCTGGGGGAAGTCGACGGCCACAGGCTCTGGCCTGTCGGGAGGACGGCTGTTGGCACCCGGAGAAATCCATCCAGCGGAGCCAACCCTCATTAATCATCTGGGCGGCTGGACTGCCAGCTCCTTTCAAGATCTTTCAAGAAGGGTTTTCACCCAAAATAGAGTTGAAAATGTGCTGGGCCCTACTCAGAATCTCATCAGTCTGGGCATTATGGAAAGTGGCGGGCGGGCCATGACGGACAAGGCGTACTCTGTTCCAGGGGTCCTGACTCCTAGAGCCTGTCATATCAAGCGCCTCATCAGATTTGACAGCTCCATTTGTACCTACAGAATAGATAAAAGGGGCTGTTCATTGACACAAATGGAGGGGGAGGGGTGGGGAGGACGAGAGGGGAAGGGGGCAGGGCGCACGCGCACGTGTGTGTGTGTGTGTGTGTGTGTGTGTGTGTGTGTGTGTGTGGTGGGGGAGGAATGGCATCGGGGAGGGATGGGGTGGGGGGGGTGATGGTTGGGGCCAAGGGGTGCCAAGAAGGATGCTTCCAAGAACAGTTTCTCCTCTAGTGCCCCCAGAGAAGGGTGCGGGGTCAGGGGAGACAGGTGAGGCTCAGGTTGGGGATGGCGCGGGTGACCCCACAGGTCAGGGTCGTCGTCAAGAGGCTCTCCAGCCCCTCTCTGTGCTCTGGGCCCCGAGGCTGTAAGTGGATCCAGGAAGGTGGGCCTGGAGCAGGAGAGCCTGGAGTGGGTGGCTGTCAAAAAGGTGACCCGGGCCAGCAAGTGGGACGCATGTCTCAGTTCTGAGCCTGAGCTGAAGTTTGCAAAGAGCCTTCCTTTCCTTCTGCTGCAGCCCCTTCACTGGACTGTGTCTGTACTGAGGCCATCGCCCCTTGGAGTAGGCTGCTGGGTGACCACACTTATGCTAGTGGCCCCAAGCAAAGACTCCCTTAAATCACGTTTGTAAGTGCCTTCCTGTTCCCAGCAGATGGCAGCTGGTTGGCGTGGGCTGGACGATGTCCTCAATACACCTTGCAAACTCCAGCTTTGGCTTTGCTCAGGCCGCCCCACTGGCCTGGAAGGCCCCTCCTTCTTCCTCCGGGGGCTGAGTGAACAAGTGAGTCCTCCCAGCTCCTGGGCTGCTCCAAACGCCTGGCACTCTTCGCAGCTCCCGTTCATTTGTTAATGTCATACGTTATTTCATGTTATTGATATGTGTTTGTCCTGGTTCTCCTACTAGATTGCAAACAGTTGGATGTGCGGGCTCATGTCTTATGCGTCTTCTGTCCTCTGATAGCATTTAGAGAACTTCTCAGGTTCTCCAGAAATATCTCCACAGGAGATTCTACAAGGCTCAGTCGTGACTTTAGGAAGTGAGTCTGGGATCAGGGGATTTAATGTCCCTTTCTGACCCATGGTCTTTAGAGGAGAGGGTCAGAGGTCAGCAAGGCTCTGCCTATTCTGCCCCCACCCACCTAGGTTCTTTGGAGGACTCAGACAAACGTCCCCTTCCCAGCTAATGCAGCCCAGGCCAGGTGTCATGGGTGGCCGTGGAGCTCCCTCATGCTCCCTTGGCCGGATGGCTCTGGTGGCAGGAATATAGGTTTTTGGAATCGGATAGATTTGGTAGGGATCTTGCCTCTAATGCTTACTGACTTTGTGACATTGGGCAAAATGTGTTCAAGCGTAGACTTACTGCAGGGAATGGATGCCAGGATTAAATAAAACCTTGTATGGAAGTACTTAGCACAGTGTCTAGCATACAGCAAGCACTCAGTAAATGTTAGAGAAGGAAGAAGGCCACGTCTGGTCCTGTTGCCCAGACCTTTTCCTTTGAACGTAAGCGGACATCCTGTTGATGGTACCTGTTTGTTGGTGACCATTGATCATTATCACGTTGAATCAATCCTTAGCCTTTTGTAAGTTTCACAGATGGAAGCTTTGCTAGAGTCCAATACATAGAAGGTCCCTACCCTTCCTATAAGGAGGAGGTGTTAATATGCTGCCTCAGGACTACAAGCTATGCGGAAGGTCACGAACCTCTTTGAGCTTCAGGGTCTCAGAGCCCTGGGATGTCTGTCCCAACAGGAGTGAGGTCAGCCGTGTCTGGCTAAAGGGTTCCATCCCTGCGCCTGTTTCCTATGGTTTCAAATGTAAACTTCCTCCAGGTGAACAGGGCTCTGTGGGTTTGGAAGGGCTTCTGTTTGGGAAGGTCCGAGGAAGCAGGATGGAGGTGGGCTGGAGTGAAGGAGAGCTGGGTTCTGTCCTGGCTTCTCTCTGACCTACCGTGTGGCCCTTGGCAGTCACCACATGCCTTCATCTTGCTAAAAACTCAGTTTCGCCCTGAGCATGGGGAGGGCAAGATGGAAGCCGTCAGAGCACCCAGACAACGCCTGTGGGGGACCACCCTCCAGCTCCCCTCTCCTTGTGTGCACAAGGGAGGGTCAACATCTTGCACTTAGGAGGGGCCGTGTGACCAGTTCCAGCCAGAGGATTGTGAGCATAGGTGACATGTATCACTTTTGGCCTGAGCTGTGTTCATGCAAGACCTCCAGCTCTCCCCCTGCTGTGACCACTGAGGATGTCAGGAGTCCTGATTAGTTACGTGCAACACCGTGATGCTTTCTGAGGTGTCACCTTGGTTAGACTGAACGAGAGTCCAGGGTATTTAATCAAACTCTGCTTCTGGGAAGGAATTTTGTGGATGTGATTGAAGTCCTTAATCAGTTGGCTTTAAGTGGCTCAAAAGGGAGATTATCCAGGGTGGGCCTGACCTAATCAGGTGAGCCCTTTCAAAGAGGCTTCCCTGAGCTCAGAGACTCCAAAGGGCTAATGCCAGTAGAGTTTCAGCCTGCTTCTTGCCTGTCTCCTTCTTGCCTGTCTCCTTCTTCTCTTCTTCTTGCCTGTCTCCTTACGGACTTCCAACGTGCTTAGCTAGCCACCACGATTGTGTAAGCCAACACCTTACAAGAAATGCCTTACTATATTATTGGTTCTGCTTCTCTGGTCAAATCCGGATTGATACAGAGATCCCTGTCAGCCCACGATGGAGATGTAGTGTAAGTGAAAAACAAGATTTTGTTGTGTTAAGCTTCTGAGATTTCAGGGTTAATTTGTTACTGTAGCATAATCTAGCCTATACTGACTATTGCAACAGCATTAGTAAGCCCTTAGTCCATCATATCTTAATTAGCTTATACATCTATCTCCTAGTAGACTGAAGCTCCTTGAGGCAAGGGCCAGGGTCACTCTCACCTTTTTAGTGCCCAGAGGAGACAATTGTACCTGGTATGCAGGGGACATTCTGTAATGTTTAACAAATGAGTCAAACCCACTGTACTCAGTGGCATCTCAGCTCTTGGAAGGAAGGACCTAGGTACCTGCAACTGCATGGTGTCCAGCAAGGTCCCAACACATGTAGGCACACTGGCCAAGACATTCTGATGGGACAGTTCCCCTGATTCTATCCATTTGCAGCATCTGAACCCACCTGGATACAAAGTCGGAAGCTACTGACTCAGTGCAAAGAATTTTATAGTCAGGACTGTGTTGGAATCCTGGTTCCACAGCTCTTTAACTGTGAAATCGTGAGCAATTTCCCTAACCTCTCCAAGTTCCAGTTTTCTCATCAACGTGAACTGGAGGTTTGTTGTAAATATTAAATGCCCAGCACATATTATTATATTTAACTGTGCCATGGCGCACACAAAATGATTCTCCTAGAGATGCTCTAGGGGATGCCTGGCTTATTGTATACTTGTTTGGTGCTGCCTGTATTTGAAGTTGTAAGCTGTAAGTAAGAAGGATAAGCATGGCGGCGTAGTCATGCTAGTTCCTTTTATGGACAAACCTGTATATAACTCATCCCCCGCCCAGCCCCCCACCCCTCCACAAGAATTCACACATCCACAAACCCAGGAAAACAAATAGGATGTGGGGAACGTGCAGTGACATTTTCCAAATGACTGTTTCCATTCGAAAATCTGGCTCCGATTTAAACTCCAGGAGGATCATTTTATTTTATGTTCCAAAGAGCTATGGAGATCGCCACTGCCCACTCAGAGCAAAGGTCCCCCCACTGTGGTTTGATTTTTATCTGCCTTTCATTTCTTCCCTTGCCAGTCCCATTTTCCAAAAGCAATTGGATGGAGGCTGTGAAAAATGGAATTTTTGTAGACCTTGGTTTAACCTCATATTATTTAAAATAATAATGTCTGACCCACTTAATTACCAATCAGTCGCTGAAATACCGGCATCACCCTATTCTCAGCATTTCATCAAATGAAAAATATATATATATATTTTTGCGGTACGCGGGCCTCTCACTGCTGTGGCCTCTCCCGTTCCGGAGCACAGGCTCCGGACATGCAGCCTCAGCGGCCATGGCTCACGGGCCCAGCCGCTCCGCGGCATGTGGGACCTTCCCGGACCGGGGCACGAACCCACGTCCCCCGCATCGGCAGGCGGACCCTCAACCACTGCGCCACCAGGGAAGCCCTGAAAAAATATTTTAATGCTTCATTCTTTTGGGCCCAGTTCCCTGGATGGAAAGTCCACATTACAACATTCTTCTTGTGGACCTTCCACCTACCCTCCATCACTGAGGTAAAGTCACGAGGTTTCTTTTTCTGGGTCTTCCACTTCTACTGTCCTGATGGGAACTTCAGTATTGCATTAGACTGGGAACCAGTGTCACAGCAACCTGCCCAACTCTGACCACCATGCTTCACCCTTTAAACATTTTATAAACTCATAGAATATTGCAGTTAGAAAGGGCTTAGATGTGAAGAAAAGGGAACACCTGTACACTTCTAGTGGGAATTAAATTGGTGCAGCCACTATGGAACACAGTATGGAGGCTGGTCATAAAACTAAAAATAGAACTACCATATGACCCAGCAATTCCACTCTTGGGCATATAGTCAAAGAAGATGAAAACACTGATTCAAAAAGATACATGCATCCCAATGTTTGTAGCAGCATTATTTACAGCAGTCAAGATATGGAAACAACCTAAGTGTCCATCAACAGACAAATGGATAAAGAAGATGTGGTATATATATATATATATATATATATACATACATATAAAATAGAATACTACGCAGCCATAAAAAGAACAAAATTCTGTCACTTGCAACAATGCGGATGGACCTGGATGGTATTACGCCTAGCGAAATAAGTCAGAGAAAGACAAATACTGTGTGTTGTCACTTATATGTGGAATCTAAAAATAGAACAAATGTATGTAACGAAACAGAAACAGACTCACAGACATAGAGAACAAACTAGCGATTACCAGTGGGGAGAGGGAAGGGGGGCAAGATAGGGGTAGGGGATTAAGGAATACAAACTGCTATGTATAAAATAGATAAGGTACAAGGATATATTGTACAATACGGGGAAATATAGCCAATATTTTTAATAACTTTAAATGGAGTATAATCTATAAAATATTGAATTGCTATGTTGTGTACCAGAAACTAATATTGTAAATCAACTATACTTCAGTTAAAAAAAAAAATAAAATGCTTCACGTGAAAAAAAAGGGGCTTAAAAATTACAAGGTGCCACAACTTCATTTCAGAAATGGGAAAAAAAGAGACTCAGAGAGATAAAGTGACTTATTCAAGGTCGCACAGAAATTAAGTTTCAGAAAGAGAGCAAAATCCAGGTTTTCTGACTCCTGTTTCAATGCTCTTTCTACTATACGTATGATGACTACACTTTCTGGACTTTTCAGGACAGTCCTCAAGCTACCAAAGTACACTCACACTCTTGGTCTCCATTTTGAACAATACCGTCACTTCATTTCCTCTCAGTCAGCAGGTTCAATTTCTCTTCTCTTAAGAGAATGCTTTCCTAGCTCTTCTGTGATCCGAATCCACTGACAGCCTTTCCTGTCTTGGGAAGTGTTCATAAAGCTGGTGATATGCCACCACCCCTGGGAAAACTTGTAAAGGTACTTCATCTAGGAAGAAGCACAAACCATTTCCAGGTCTGGAATTCTCCATGGAAAGTGCAAGCTGGTTCGGCAGGCCTATTCCTTGATCTGCTTGGGAGTGGAAATCGCTGGCTCAGCCCTCTCACCGCTATGGAATGAAGGCCTCACCCATCTTCCAGCCTTCAGAAGAGGATGGGCCTACGAGGAATTGGGGAGCCTCCCAACAGAATGGAGCTCCATGGGAAGGTCCCCAGTGTCAGCCCCAGTGAGCTCTCCCTCCAGCTTCTGTAGCCTGACTGTCAATCTGCACAGCTAGCCCCTTACTATATTCTGTCCTGTTCTCCACTGTCTGCACCGTGCAGTTCAGCACTTATTAGACTGGCATGAAGGCAGTGATATAGAATACTGTCTTGTTCCCGATCTCATGGGTATATCTTGTCTCGTCTAACCAAATTGGGCAGGAACATGGTCTGAGTTTTCTCCTGTGTCTCCCGACGCCCCGCATTGCGCTGGGCACGGGCCAGGAATCCTGTAAACTCTGTTTGCTTTGGTGATCGACCTCCTGGAAGTCTTAATTCCCCAATACTGGGTCTCTATTTTCAAGCTGCCATTTCTCTATCTTGGTCATTAGGTACATCATTTGTCAAAACAGAAACTGTACGAGTGGAACGAAGTCGATATCGCTCTTGTATCGCCCCCCCCCCGCCCCTTTTTAAATGTTGAAATCAACCACGCGGCTCCATCAATTTCCCACAAACTCCTGACCTTGTTCCCGGCCCGGGACCGCGGGGTTGCTTCGGTTCTGTTTTTAGCTTGGCTGAGCCCATTGGCCCCCTCCCTGGCCTCCCTCTCTGCTGGGTGCCTTTCCTGTCCTTGGACCTGGTGGCTGACAGCTGGTTTGGGGGGACCGGAGGAGAGGATGCGGGCATGCTGAGTGTGACAATAGGGCGGGCTTTGTCCAGGGGCCAGGGTGCACCTCCGCTGACCTTGGAACTGGGGACGACCAAGGGGAGGCAGTTTCCTTCTCTCTCTCTGGGCTGCAGGTTTTTAATGTCTTCTTTGTTGGTCTGGGGCCCTGGAGACTGAACTGAGGGGAGAGACTTTAGGCTGTTCCCTCCCTCCTGGACAAAACGGTGCGTGCTTTTCCTGTTTAAACAGGGCACAGTTGTGAAGTGCCCTGACTCTGCACACACCGAGGCCCGGCAACGGCTGCAATAAATCAATAGGAAAGTAGAGGCTGCCAGTTAGACTAAACAAGTGCATTTGCAAAGACGGCTAGCCCTCATTAATCACTCTGACAGTCCTAAAAACACATTTCCCCTTTAATGACTGTATTTGGATAATCAGTGCTTTTTCCTCCTCAGAGTTTGAGTAACAGACAGCTGGTGTTATTACAGCCATCGGGGAGGGAGTGCTGGGATTAGGGTCGAGGGGGAGCCATCCACTGGAGGTCTCCGCAAAGGGGGGGGGTTGCCATGCAGGAATGAGGGGGAGCTTTGTGCTGCCATTGATGGCTCCCGGGCAGCCATGGGCACGTTCCCCCCAAACCTTGACACCCACCTGCATTGTGTGAACACAAAAGCCTCATGGGGAGTTTTAGGGGGGCTTGCAGGTTTCACCTGGGCTGGGGAGGAGGCAAGAGTTTCCTGGACAGCTAGGGAAGGAGATGGGTCCGTGTGATTTGGCTTTGTTTCCGTGAGGTGACTTTGGCTTTCAGGAGAAAGTTTGAAACCCAGCACATTCCTCTTTATAAATGATGTAACACATTAATGCACAGCACATTATGAAAATGGTAATTCAAACCCATAGTGCTCCAAATTAAACCATACATTATCGGATGCAGTCAACCATCTATTTTGCAAAAAGACAGGATGAATGAAATCAAGTCAAACAGAAAACTGGAGTGCAGCTTCCCCTACAGAATGATGAATAAAGTACAGAGCCACAGTATTATTGGAAGACGGAGTCCACGGAAATCCAGACATACATCAGGAGGGGGTTAGTTCGTGTACTGAAAGACACATCCCAGGATGCTGCGTAGACCAAGGCAATTACGGCTGCAGAAGAATGCTGGAGGGCCCCACCCCTCCCACTTGGGCTGCGGATTCTCAGGGGACGGGTTTGGGGGGACGACTGGGAAGTTCAAAACTTAACACCCTGCAATTCTGTTTGTGTCAAACCTGTATCTGAGGGTGAGGCCTTTTCCTCTCTCTCCTCCCTTCCTCCCACTGCTGCCCATGAGGCCACAAAAATAACCAGGCAGGAGGTGTGAAAATATGACCCAGAGCCAGGAACATCCAGTGTCTCAAGGTCCAGCTCTGTGGCTGCCACCTTTCCTGGTGCCTGGGGAACGCAGGCCCCATTGCTGGTGCCTGGGAGAGATTAGGAGGAAGAGGGGGAGGGGGGCTAGGAAGAGAAGGTGGAGAGATGGAAGGTAGAGGTGATTCTCAAAGAAGACTTGCTGGGTGAATTAATTATGCAAATGAGCAGCTGGTGGGGAGCATTCTCTCTATTAAAACAGCAACTTTGTTTCCTGAGAATGTAGCTCCTGAAAGTAACAAACTCCCCCCACAGTTAGTGAAAACTGCCCCATGTCTTAGGACTGTCACCCATTTATGGTGAGGAGAGCTGACGTCCGAGGGTGAAAACTGGGCCCCTCCAGGCTACAATGCCTGCCCTTCGTGTCACAGTGGTAGTTGGTGACAGCCTTTTCCAATCAGGCCAACGGGCATCCTTCCTGGTCTGCAAAGGCCGATAATACATTTTCTGGGGGAAACTCAATCCTCTGAGGAGTTTGTGACCTGCATTCTCACACCTCCCATGTAAGCCAAGCACCTAGAGAAGTTTCTTTTGCTATGTGGAGAGTTTGCTCTTGGAGTTATGGAGTCTCTCCCTTTCTGCTGTCCCAACAAGGGGAGCCCTGTGGTCCTTAGGTAGGGAGGTCTGAAGACCCAGTTTAAGAAAGAGAAAAGCTTAAATCTCCCTGCAGAGGGAGCAATTTCCAGCAATTTTAGCAGGCATTAACCCCCCCCCCCACACACACAAACCAACCAAAAAAGGTATCTGAAGGAAAGAGGGGGATTTGAGAGGAAGGAAGATGGGAAATAAAATAACCAAGAGCAAACAAAACAACAGAGAAAAAGAAAAAGTAAAACAAGTTGCTATATTTCAGGTCTTTTAAAGCTTCCGTTGGGCCAGTTTGAACTCTGAGAAGTTGCATAAGGATGATTGCCCAGGAAGACCCTGAGCTGGCTCTCAGGGCGACTTCTCCAGCCCGTCCAGCCTCTCCCTGACTCTGCCCTGCCCTGTGCACAAGGATGCCAGCAGCCCAGGTCCCTTCCCCTGCGGGTCTTACTCCAGCACTGCCATTTGCTTCAGAAGAAGACTGAGGTTCCCTTGACTAGTGAAGGAATTTTGCCCAGAAACAAAGATATAGGGGCGACGCCCGCAAACCCCAAACCAACCCCCCCGCAGAAAAACATCATATGTTGAGGTTCTGTCAAATCCCGAGGTCATGATGCCGGAGGCCGAGACCACCCTGTGAGTCTCTAAAGGAGTTTGGGGACGGCTGTGGGCTGAGACAGCGAGGGCAGAGGGCGCAGAGAGCGCAGCATCCCTCCCGCCCCCTTCCGCACTTGACCTCTGGGTTTAGGGACATTTCAGAAGCACACAGTTTGCGGAGCGGGAGCTGCCCCCAAGTCGCATTCCTCACGGAGAAAGTAAAGCAAAACAACGCGAACTGCAACAGCAGCATCTCCCAAAGCTGCGCGGCGCCGACGCAGAGGAGCACGGCCAGGAGGGGGCGAGGCAGGCATTTTGCAGTGCGCCCATCGGGTGGCCCCGCGCGCCCTGGCCCGCAGCACCCCGAGAGGTGGGCACCGGGCTTCCTGCAGCCGGAACCTGAGCGGCGCCAGCCTCGCGGGGGGGAGCGGCGCCCCTAGCCCGGGGAGGACGCACAGGCCCCGGGCCCGCACGGCCCTCTCCTCCGGCCCTCGGACTCCCCGGGCAGTGGGGAGGTGCCCCGGCCCTCTCCCACCATCTCGATAAACGGCACTCCAACTCTGGCCTGCCCGAGGATGCGGAAGCCGGTGTCAATCGAGCGAGCTCAAGAAAACGGGCACCGAGTGTGGCTTCCAGGTCCCGAGTTATCGCCGCGCCTTCTCCACAAAACCCAAACCCCGCTCAGAGAAGTCTCTGGGGGCGCGGACGACTGGGGTCCACAATCCAGAGCTGGCCTTGGGGAGTCCCCAAGCCTTGAGAAGCACTCTTCTCAACAGGTGCATTTACCCTTCAGCTTCAAGGTGTATAAAAGGCACCGTCACGGAGAGGAAATCCTCCCCATTTGGAGTTGCGAAGCGCGGAAGGCGCGGTCGGGGCTGGCGACAGTCGTTCGCCTTTCCGCCACCTGGTGGCGCCAGAGGCACGTCGTCTTTGCTCGCCCGCAGGGCTCCGGGGCGACGCTGCCGAGTCTCTTGGTCTTGGGGCCTGCTTGGTTCCCTTCTCGGCCCCTGGACCTCGAATCTAGGCCCAGAGGAAAATCCACATTTACACACTCCCTCCACCCTGTCCCCAGGAAATGTCAAGGCCTTCGAAGTGAGGCTGGGAGCTAAATAACCAAGTTGGAAAAAAAGGGGCCGTTTTATGTTATTTGTAACGCGTTGGCAGAAGTTTTGTTTTCTTCTCCCCTGCTTTCTTGAGGAAAGGCATTAAACTCGTCCTTGAACGGAAATCTGAGAAGGAAACCATAAGGTGTTTTAAACAAGAACAAAAGAATGGCATCTGCTTAGGCGTCTGGAAGTGGGTCAGTGGGGCAGGCAAGAGAGAAACACACCACGGTGTGAATATAGCCAAGTACTCCATTTATTAACAAAATAAGTCTTACCAAGGGAGAGCTCTATTCATCCCAAACAGGCCCCGCAGCCCTTGCGCAGCTGCATAAGGCCGGGAGGGAGGGAGGGAGGGTGTTGGGTGAAGACCCCGGGGCCGAGCCTTCAATCCCAGTAACTGAGGGAGCCCACGGCCAACTTTGGGGACTCTAGGGTCAGGCCTGGGAGGGGGCCACCGGGGTTGCTGTGATCCGTGTGCTCCCTAACTCCCCCAATGGTGTTAACAAGGCTGTGCTGCCAGCTGATACTACCACTGGTCTGCTTTGGAAGGATCTAGCAAGAATCACCCACCCAGCCCCCATCGCCAGGACAGGGACCACAGCCACAATAGCCAGAGAAAAACAATGACTATAAAAGCACTTTGCAAACTATAAAGAGCAAAGTTCCATGCCAGCAGGGCCTTCTAGAACTTTTGCTTCAGTGAAGTGAGCCCTGCGGGCCCCTCACCATCAGGCAGGGTGACCACCCGGTGTCTGGGGCCTGGAAGAGTCTGGGAGGAGAAAGGCTCTGTTGGAGGCGCCTCTCCGGCCACTGACCCGTGCTCAGAGCAAGATCGGGGAGCAAGGCTCTAATTTGGGGGGCCAGGGCGCAGACCAAGGAGCCTAGGGGGAGAGAGTGGCAGATCAGGGGTCACAGAGCAAAGTTCCAGGTCCATAAGAGGGCAAGACCTCTAGCTCCCAAGGCCGCTCCCTGCACCCCCAAATGCCTTACAAAAAATACCTCCTCTCTGTTACTCGTACAAAGGAAAAAAACAGAACCTCAAATGGATGGAAACAAGAAGGAATGAAGGGGAAAGGAGGGGAGAAGAGAAGGAGGAAGTGTAGTTTGAACAGTTAAGAAGCATGCAAGAAACTCCCCAGGAAGGGAAAACAAAAAGAACCCCCAACTCCCCCTCCTCCCCATAAAACCAAACCAATCAAAAAAAAAAAAAGCGCAAAAGGGAAAAAAACCCGGAAACTTACATCTAAGTAAAAGAAAAAATGGAAGAGAAAGGAAGAGGGACCGGGGACATGTAGTTACCTGTGTGATTAATATTATTATTTGGGGGGGAACAGACTCTTTGCATACCATTGACTCGTGTGGGCCGTTAATGCACTTATATTCCCAGCTTGTAAGCTAACATTACAGTAAATAAATACACAGTCCGGTGGGGCGGGGGTCTGGGCGGGGGTCCGGCAGGGACAAGCAGTGGTGGAGGAGGCAGCGGAGGCGGGTGGGGAAGGGAGGCGGCGGCGGGGAGGAGAGGAGGCTGGGGAGGGAAGCAGGGCTGTAGTTACTGGTATCCGAGCGCGGAGGCTGAGGCCAGTCTCTGTCCGTACAGCGCGTATGGTGAGTAGTAGGGTCCGGCTGTGGGGAGGGACGGCACGGCCAGGCCCCCGGCTGTGGATAAGTGGCTCTTGCCGTAAGGGTGGTACCGGCTTAGGCCCAAAGTGTGTGGACTCCGCAAGGACAGCGACCCGGGGCTGCCGGGGGCGGTCGGCGGGGGGAGGTGCAGATGGCAGGAGGCGGCGGCCGCAGCGGCCGCGGCGGCGCTGCCCAGGCCCGAGGCCCCCGGATAGGCGGCCAGAAGTTTCTCGGCGCCGGGCAGGGCCGTGTGAGTCCGTAGGTGGCTGAGCAGCTCCTCCGAGGTGGCGAAGCGCTTGTCGCACGGCCCGCTGGCCGCCACCCAGTTGCAGCTGTGCGGCAGCGGTTCGTTCTGCAGCATGAAGCCGTAGGTGTAGAGCGGGTGGCCAGGGAGCGCGGCCTGGGCGGCGCTGGACGAGAGCGCGGCGGGCTGCAGCGGGTGCCCGGGGTACACCAGCGGGTAGCCCCCCGCCTTCAGGCCAGGCGCAGCTGGGTCGTGCGCGCTGCAGGTGGAGCAGCTGGAGCCGCCGAGGTGCGAAGCGCCGTGGTAACCTCCCAGGCAGTAGGGGTCGCGGCATAATCCCTGCAGGAAGGACGGCGGGGAGGCCCCGGTGAGCGGGCTGGAGCTGGGGGGCTTGCCCGGGGGCAGGCCCAGGCCCCCCGACAGCTGGCCTCCCACGAGGCCAGACTTGCTTGGATCCAGGCCAGGCACGAACTGAGACGGGTAGCCGGCGTAGGCGCCCACAATGGAGCCGTGGTAGCCGATGCTGGAGGGTGGCAGCGGGAACACCGAGTGGCCCGGCTTGTAGGGCGACACCGGCGCCACGTGGCCGGCCCCCACCAGCGCGGAGGGCGGCTCCGACTTGCGCCCGGAGGCCCCGGCCTCGGCGCCGCCATGCGCACCCGGCTCCCCACCGCTGCCTCGGCTCACGGCCGCGGGCTCCGGGCTGGGCTTGGGCTCCTGGTCTTTCTTGTCCAGCTCCCCGCCGGCGCCCCCGCCGCCGGTCTTGCAGTCAGAGTGGTGCGGGGAGCCGCCCCGGGAGCCGCCGGGGGAGGACGAGGACGACGACGCCGAGACCGGCGCTCCATGCGGGGGAAAGGGCGTGCAGGCGGCGCTAGGGACCCTGAAGCCCGCCTTGTCTCCCGGGGACAAGGAGGAGGAGGAGGAGGTGGAGGACACGGAGGAGGAGCCGCTGTCTTTGCGAGAGTCGCCGCCTCCGGAGCCCTTGGAGTAGGGCTTGAAGCTGGACTTGTCCTCGGCCGGGGAGTCCCCCAGCTGCTTGAGTGCCGCAGACGCGGAGGCGGCGCCCGAGGCCGAGCGGCCAGGGTCCTTCTCCGCTCCCAGCCCGTTGGCCGCCGCTACCGAGTTGAGCTTGGACGAGGGCGGCGGGTCCGGCTTGCCGATCTGCGAGCAAGTCTGGGCCAGCAACGCCAAAGGACTCTTCTTGGCGTCCAGCTGTGGGAGACAGTGGTAAGGGAAGGGAGACGGGGGTGAGACCAGAGACCCACGGAGCGAGCGAGCGGGGCGCCAGGGGAGGGCGGTGGGCGCGGGGAGCACGCAAGGCGGCGCGACGGGGCGGGAGGGCCTCGGGGAGAGGGTCTGCGAGGGCCTGGCGGGCGGGCGGGGCAGCTGGGCGGAACTGCGCTCACACTGCCCGTCGGTGGGATCCCTCGCTCCACCGGGTTCCGGAGTGCGCCGTAGGCCCCAGGGAATGGGCAGTGGAAGTAGTCCACCAAAGGCCACCGCGGGAGAAGGTGACCTCTCTGGATTCGGGGCTGGGGGAGGGGCTGTGACTCGACTCCTGCCCTCTCATCTCCCCGCCTCTAGGCCCGGGTTAAAACTTATTCCTTCAGTTTGGGTAACTTCGCTTGGGACGGGTTTCTGGCGGTGGCGCCGCGGGGTAGGAGCCGGGAGAAGCGCGTTCTGAAGCCAGGGCTGCCGTTGGCGCTCTCTTCGTAGCCCCTCCCTCCCGGGGAGGGCACCCAGGCAAGTGGGAGGAAGAAAGACCTGGGGTCGGGAGTGCCTGGGCGTAGTGCACTCTAACCGGATGGGACAGAGGCGGCGTGGGACGGGGGCGATCGGGCTTCAGAGAGAACAAACCCGGGTGGAGGGGTGGGGGTGGGGGCGGGCGGAAAAGGCCCAGGAGAGATCATCTCTGGCCTGGACACTGGGTGCCCAGGAGAAGTAAAGGACCCAGGGGAGACTCCAAGAGCAAACCCAATCCGAGAGAAAACACGTAGCTCCGAAGGGCGAGTGTGGGAGGGGAACCTTTCCCGGAGAAGCCTGGGGAGAACCGGGTGGGCTCTAACCCCTCTGTTCTCCGTCCCTCCTCACTCCGTCCGCCAGTGTGGCCGGATCTGAGCGTCGCACCGAGCCCCGGGGCGCAGGGAGCAGGGCCGTGGGCCCGGCAGTGGTGGGCGGAATGGGGCCGGCGCAGGGCGGTTAGCGACCAGGGGACTGACCTCAATGGGGCTGACGGGAGTGGAGGACAGCGGCTGCAGGTACTCCGGGTGCAGGAGGTGGCCGGTGTGAGCGCTCAGCATCTTCAGGACCCTGATAGGGAGCCGGTTCGCCTGGCGCAGGGGGTCCGCCGGAGGCAAGAGGGACACCGCCGCCGGCACTGCCGGCCTCTTCCCGCCGCCGCCGCTGCCGCTGCTTTCGGGTGTCCTTGAGTTAGATCCAGCGGGCGAATCGCTCATTTGGAGGAGGCAGCGCCACTGGGGGGGCGGGGAGGGAGGGGGACCACCGGGAGGCGAGCTCCCGGGGCTGGTGGGCTCGCTCCGGGGCGGGTGGGCTCGCTCCGCAGCGCCGAGCGCGGTGCAGCAGTCGCTGCGCCTCCACCCCTCCTCCAACGACGACGACGTCGCCGCCGCCGCCGCCGCCGCCGCCAGCCCCGGCGAGCAACACAAAAACCTTCGCCTTTCGCGAGCCGCACGTCAAATAGCCGCGATCGGCAGCTACACTTCAAAGGGATCGCCGCGCCCGCCCAATCGCAGCTCTCGCCGGGACCCCGGGGCGGGGAGAGCGGCGGGCGGAGGCCTGCGCCGCCGGTGGGAGGGGAGAGCCTTAAAGGGGCCTCGCCCGCGAACCCGCCGCCTCGGCCTTTACCACCCGCCGTATTCCTCCCCTCCCCCAACTGGGCTGCCCCTGCCCCGGGGGTCCCAGAGAGGACGGGGCTTCTCCGGGACCCTGGGCTGTGCTCCCTATCCTCCGCTGGCTTTCCTGTAGCTCTGCCCTCTCTCGCTTCGCACCGCCGAGGGGTGGTGCTGGCGGGGGCAGTCACCCACAGGCCGTGTGTGTCTGGGGTGAGGTGGGGTGGGGTGGGGTGGATTGGGGTGGGGCGGGGTGGGCTGGGGGTGGGGTAGGAGTTCCTGGCGCCGGCTCCGGCACTGCCAAGTCCAAGCCTTTCCGGGAGGCAGCCTAGGGGCGGGCCGCGCCTCCAGAGCCCCAGCTCTGCTCTGGTCCTGCTCGGGCTCTGCTCGGGCTCAGTCCCGGCTCTGCTCGGGTCCAGCTCTCTTCCCCTAATTGGCTTCTCCCGGGTGTCCTCACTTGGAAGCGCCCGAGCCTCGGAGGCAGCCACGGTTCTCGGGACGCGGCGTAAACCGCTCCAACAACTTTGAGCCAGTCGGGTCCAAAGCCTGCAAGTTTGAGGTGTCCCTTCCGGGGTGAGATGGTCGCAATAAGCCGCGGTTCCCTAGGCGGTGCGCCCCTCCCGGATGCGCCGGGCGCGAGGTGCCTGCGCACTGGTTTATAGTTTAGATGTTTGGTATGTTTCAGGTTTCTTACGGTGTTCTGCTTAGAGGCGTAAAATTCTCTCACTGCACCCGGCCTAGCTGCTATTGGGGGTCGGGTGGAGACCATGGAGAGGTCAGCATCCCCGAGGAGGGAGGAATCTCTGTAAGTGCTGCACGTCGATGCAAACTCCAGAGATGCGTCTACCCTACCCCCATCCTTTTTTTCTCGCGGGGGAAAATGCACTAGGTTTTGCCAGGGGAATTTCGGAATTAAAAACTTTTTATTAAAAATAACAGTATCCTCCTTCACCCTATCCCCTCCCTCCCGTGCCTTTTGGATGAAGTATGCATTGCCAGCCTCGCACCGGGCAGAGGTTTCACATAGTCCTTGTCCGGACATTAAAGGTCCTGGTCCGCCGATCAGAAGGTGAAGCTGGCCCTTTGTGTACCGGCCTCTGGGGAGACCACTTCTCCTTGCTCTCGGCGGCCAGCGGAGGCGCGCTGGTGTCACTGCCTCGCTTCGAGTACCGCTTTCCCAGCCCGAATCCATCACTCCGATTGTCAGGCCTGTCACTCGGGGCGTATTGCTCTAGGACTCTGCTGCTCGTTGATCAACGCCTTGAGATCACATGAGATCCCAAGACGGGGACAGATGATTTCAAAGGGGTTCTTCCAGTGGAAAGAAACAAGTATCACAGAAATAACAAATGGCAATCTTTATCATGCTCAGTAAAGAAGGCAGCCGGCACCACGTCAATTACACACTAAACTGAATGTACTTCCTGGATCCATCTGGTTTTTGGACAGTATGCATAGACCTCTGAGAAATTACACAAGCTTTCCCTGCCCCAGTTTTAATCCTGGTAAAATTAGGTTACCACGAATGCCAAGGGATGCCCTGACTGGGTGATGTATTCCATACTGCAGCAAGGGGGTTACAAGAAGGAGGGGGGACCTCACTTATTTTATTTTGGTGGTCCCTACACCCGGCCCACCCCCCCTTCTCATGCCAGCCTCTGAGCCCTCTGACATCCTTGCTACTGCCAACACCAAGTTTAAACATCCACTTCAGGGCTGCTTCAGCCTATGAGGCCATTTGGCCTTTGGGAGATTGCTCTGCAGAGAGAGGGCAGAACCTTCCAGAATGGAAGAAGGTGGGCCTTTGTAGGCAATCTTGGAGGAGGAGAAGCTGGGAAGGGGGGAGCCCTAGGAGACAGGAAAAGATGAAAGACCCCTTCTTGATTATCGTAACCAGCCCAGCTGTGAGTGCCAGCCAAGAACTCCTGCTAGGACCCCAGCAGATGTGTGTTAGGGATGATTAATGGGGAATCAGTTGGGAACAAAGGGGAGGGGCGAGAGACAAAGGCATTTAGGAATTTGGAAGGAATCTAGGGGGGTGGGAGGCAGCAGAAAGAGAGGGGAGAACGGAGGGAGATAAAATATTTACTCTCTATTTGGGGAGGAAAGAAGAAGGAGGTAAGGAATGAATGAAAGGAAGGGAGAGCAGAGGAGGTGAGGACAGGGTGACCAGGCTCGGGATGGAGGGTGGAGAGTTTGCCCAGGTAATCATATATTGTCCTTAAGAAACCCCATTCCCTAAGCTCACAGCTAATCACTAGGAACGGGGGTGCCAGACAGCACTTAGGGGGAGACCAGACCTACTTCCCCACTCCTGGAAAGTGCTAGCAAAGGAATAGGGCCATGCTTCCCTTTCGGGTGCTGATGAGGAAAGCAGGAACCCTTTGGCTGGATCCATCCAATCGCCTTAGGAGGGAATATGGAAGACCATACTCAGCCCGGCCAGAGGCCTAATTAAAAGGTACTAGACGATGATTACAATCAGTACTTGACATTCACTTAGCTGAAATGTTACCCTCTGTAGAGTCCTAAACGGGGCCCTAGTGGCCTAAAGCAAGTCCGTTTTCAAAGGAATGTCTTGTCACCTGGGAGAGAATAAGGCTGAAGAAGTTTTCAGTTGGGCGGTGTTTATTGAGGTTGATGAGGTGTGGTTGAAAATGCCACACAAGACAGTGTTGTACAGGGCCCAAGTCCTTCCTCTGCAGAAAAGTGGCAGTCCTGTGGCTAAGGGACCCCTCCCAGATTGCCCTGAGAGGGAGGGGCACCATGACAGTAGGAGGGGGTGGGGCTGCTTGAGAATGCCCCCAGCCAATGAGGTGAAGAATTACAATTCTGTGTGTCAGGCTCTTGATACGTTTCAGGTACCTTTATCATTCCCATTTCTAGTGTGGAGAGGTTAGTCACTTACCCAAAGGCTAGTGACCAGTGGGTGACAGAGCGGTCCCTTGGAGTCAGGTTGCTGGGAACCAGACCTCTGCTCTACATTACCGCGGTGGTCCCGGGCAAGGAAACCTCCCTAAGCTTCGGGAACCTCAGGTATAAAACCTAAGAGCGGCCACCTCAGAGTTGGGAGGCCCAAAACAGACAATGCATGTCACACAACTAGTGCTTGGCACAAAGGAAGTCCCAGGTCAGTGATGGCTGTGACCAACAGCATCGTTGGCATCTGTGGGGCGACTGCTCTGGAGAAGTCACTGCACATCTGGATCCAGACGCTCCCAGCGCTGGGAACCCACTCGAACACCCAAGTCGGCCCAGCATCCTACCCAAATGAGGGTACCCCTCCCCCAGCCTCCAGTCAAAGGAGTCTTTAAAAAAATAAATGCTTCTCAAAAGCCGTCAAGAAAATCCTTTAGGAAATTCTGAATATGTATAGATTTTTTTTTCATGATTTCAATTTACATAAAACTCACCACCCAGGAAAAAAACGCCTGAGTCAGGTTGGGCGGAGAGGTGGGAGGTGTGTCGTGTGGGATTAATGTGGAGTTTTCCATCCTCACCAAGGTGGAATTGCCTGAATCATGGCCTCTCTCTTCATGACACTGAAGCCCTAATGGCAACAACAAGAAATAATATCTCACTGGGTAACTCTTTACATTTTTTTTTTTTTTTAACAAGCTGTAAGAATTCTGAAATGTCGGCCTCACAGGGGACTTGGTTTTCCTCCCTGGCGCTTAATATCTTTCAGCCACTGGCAACTACTGCCTTGGCCAGGAGCCCTGATTCAGCACTGCCTCTGTCTGCCCCATCCCCAGGCTTCAGACACAGCCCCGGGCATGAGAAGACCAGAGGGGCCCAAGGAACAGTGGGAACAAACAGGCAAAGCAAGAAGGACCAGCCTTGCCAGGGAGCCCACTCTGTTAGCCCCCTCTTCTGTGTTCTCACAGCTCCGATTATGTTCTTACGCTCATCACAGGGCATCTGCCATCATTTATTTAGTTGTCCATTCTCCTGCTGGACTGTGGGTGCTTCTGTATTGCCCTCATCCTCGTTGTATTCTTATTGCCTAGAGGGATGTTTAAATATCTTCGTCGCAGCAGCCAACACTGACAGCCAAGCACTGTTGGAAGCGCTTTGCGCAATCCCTCAATTTCTCTCATTTAATCCTCACAGAAGCCCTAGGAAGTAGGTCCTATTGTCACCCCATTTCACAGAGGAGGAAGTGGAGGCACGGAGAGGTTAAGTACCCTGCCCCAAGTCCCAGCTGGTACGAGATGGGGGTATGAATGCACGCAGTCTGAATGCCATACATGCCCAGTGAAAGTTTGTTGATGAACGAATAAGAATTTTACATACAGCGGGTTATTTCTTTCTATCTCCCCTCACCATATTAGTAAAAAGACTCAAGGTGGATGACTTCGTATTTTTCAAAATGTCAACTATATGAGCCTGTTGAAGGATCTTTTCCCAAATACATGTTTGCGTTCATCATCCCGCAACACTTTTCTGAGTTATTTTGGGCAGGTGTTTTTATCCCTTTTGACAGATAAAGACCGGGGCTCCCAGAGCTTCTGGGGGAGTGTAAGTCACACAGCAACCCTGGCAGCGCAGCAAGAAGAGGCTTCCTTCTCTCCCTTGTTCTCCTATCACAGCCCCATCGTCCCCATTGCCCTATAGATGGGGAGGTAACTCCCTTTGATAAAAGAGGGAGGAATTAACTACTTCTCCTCCCCCCTGAGTTTCCTTTGGAGAAGTGGTGGGAAGGAATGGACAAAGGAAATGTAGGCTGAAGCTTATCTCCCAGCCCTGTGTTTGATCCTGGTCCTTGGGCAGGGTGCTTTGAAGAAGTGGTTTCGTTTATCTCCTATCAGCCCAGGGGGAGATAGGCTGGGCTGGCAGGGAGGGGGGATGCGAGGAGGTGTGCTTTTGAAGTTCTCCTCCCTCAATTTGCCCCGCCCCAGACATCAACCTTAGCCCTGGGCAGTCACCCTTGACTACTTTGTTCCTTTGGGCCTTCAAGTTTCTTCTCTCTTTTAAGTTGCAAATACTGCTGGGAGGAATTATACTTTAGTAATCTGCCAACACCTCAGCTGTGATTAGCAGCGAGTATTTTACTCTGTAATAATAACATTTATGGAGCCTTATAGTGTGCCAGCCTGTCTGAGCTCTTTACCTGTAATAAGTCACTCAGTTCTCACTACAAACAGATGAGGTAGGGACTATGCTTGTTTTTATAGGTGAGGCACTGAGGCTCAGAGAGGTTAAGTAACTTGTCCAAGTTTCACAGCTCAAAAGTGGTAGAACCGGGATTCGGATCCAAGTAGCTTTTTCTGAGCCAACCTACTGAGTGCAGGCCTGAGGGAGAGGGAGGCCCACAGGAGGAGACATTGAAAACAAATGATTTCAGGGACTTCCCTGGTGGTCAGGTTAGGACTCCTTGCTCCCAATGCAGGGGCCATGGGTTCGAACCTTGGTCGGGGAGCTAAGATCTCACATGCCGCGTGGCATGGCCAAAAAAAAAGCAAATGACTTCAACTGTCTTCCAGAATACTGGTCTTTGCAACCAGTGTTTTATTTTTGTGTCCAGGAATGAGAATATGGTAGAGAGGAAACTGAGGCAGAGAAGGAAGTAAGCTGAACATTCATTTAATTAATTGAACTGGATTGAATGAATTTATTCGATTTCTGTTTATTGGCCACTTGGTAGGTGCAGGCCCAAGGCGATCCCAGAGCATGTAAGGACCAGAGCGAGTTGGTCAGTCCAGGCCACCTCCCTGGCATGCACATTCCCAGCTCCTAAAAGGTGGGGCAGCCCTTTCCTTCGGGCGTCTGTGGGCTTCTTTTGCAGATTAAAAGAAAAAGTCAGGAGGCTCTAACTTAAATCCTGCTAATTACCCTGTAGTTGAGTTGTCCACTATTCTTTTTAAAAAAAAATTGTTTTATTTATTATTTTTTAAATTGAGGTATAGCTGATTTACAATATTATATTAGTTTCAGGTGTACAACATAGTGACTCAATATTTTTATAGATTACACTCCATTCCAAGTTCTTATAAAATATTGGGTATATTGCCTGTGCTGTACAATATATCCTTGTAGCTAATGTATTTTATACATAGGAGTTTGTACCGGTTGCTCACTGTTCTTAAGAGAATTTGCTTCAAGTTCAATTCAGATTCTACCACATTTACTGAGCACCTCTGGGTGACAGGATGAATCATTCTAGGTGTGTTCGTGCACCATCTCTCATTTGGGTATAAGGGGAGTCCAAGAGCAGAGCGGAGGTCCTTGAAAGGGAAGCAGGGACCAGGCTTCCCCAGCTGTCCTGCCCCCATGTTCTGAGCATCCCCCAGCTGGAACTACTGGACCCCCAGGAGATCTTGGTGGCAAACTGTGAATATCTCAGTTACACAGGGCAGGTACCTGCTTCTGACACCCACGCCCCGCCCCTGCCCTGCCCCCACTTCTGGCAGTGTATAGGCCTTTAAACTTGTCCAAATTATGCCCTTTCCTAGGCTGGGCTCCTGACTAGCGGGATATGCAGCTCCAAATTCATTTCAACAAATACGATTAGAGAAAAGGGGAAAACTGCTCAGGCAGTGGCTCAATTACCACTGGTTGTATTTGATAAAACCAAATTCCAAGATGTCAGAACAATTTCGAGGAGTGTTTATTTCCGTGGCCCTCTGCCAGCCTCTGCTCGGAGAAGGAAACCCGAGAGGTGGGGTCCCAACAAAGCTGATGGCTGGAATTATCCAAGTATAGTGGTCCATTCAGAGTGGAGATTTGCATAATAAGACCCCCTTAAAAGTGATTTAAATTATTATTAATTTTCTGGGAGAAATGCACTTATTTATTTATGATGAAGTGATTCCCATGGTGCCAAATTCCCAAACCATGAGACTGTACGGTGGACAAAACGTCCCTCTAGCCATCCAGTTTCTCTCCCAATGCATCAATGCTATGAGTTTATTGTCCATCCTTCCAGAGGTATTTTGTACATATATATTCTTGTATATTTGTATTCTTGCAAATACATATATATTCTTTCTCCCTTTTATACACAAATGGCAACATACTACACAAACTGTTCTGTACTTGATTTTTTTTTTTTTAAGTTAATGTATTTTGGAGATTGCATGACGGGCTTCTGCATTTTAGTTATTTGTTTTTTCAGATTCACAGCATTGTTACATGGATGTGCCACAAGTTTATTTGACCTGTCCTCTGCTGGTGGACATTTAGATGGTTTCTAGTTTTTGCTCCTGCAGTGAATAACCATATATATGTATATGTGTATATCTATGTGTATATATATATATATATATAATATATATATCATTCTCCTCGTGTGCTAGTAAAGCTATAGGGTAAATTCCTAGGAGTAGAATTGCAGGGCCCAAAGCTATATGCATTCAAAACAAGTCCCTTTTTTTTTTTCTTTTGCGGTACGCGGGCCCCTCACTGTCGTGGCCTCTCCCGTTGCGGAGCACAGGCTCCCGACGCGCAGGCTCAGCGGTCATGGCTCACGGGCCCAGCCGCTCCGCGGCATGTGGGATCTTCCCGGACCGGGGCACGAACCCGTGTCCCCTGCATCGGCAGGCGGACTCCCAACCACTGCGCCACCAGGGAAGCCCCTAAACGAGTCCCTTTTAACACAGTAGGTAGGATAGACTTGGAGTGAGTTCGAAGTTCAGCCGAGGGATTCGGGCAAGAAGACAAGGGCGATACCTCTAGGAACTTCCAGTCACATTCATTTGGAGAGGTTTAAAGGCTCACCAAGAAGGGGTTCTGTTTCCGTCTTTGGAGTTCAGAAAACGTGCATGCTTCTCCTGCTTTCCTCCTCCTCCTATTCCCAGCTGCTCCCTCATTTAGTAGGAGGAGAAGGAGGGGAATATTGGGTCTGGCCTAAAAGAAGCCACGATATTGATGAATCCACATTTTAATATTGCAAACTTCCCAGTCAGTGAACCCTAACAAGAACTCTGGATTGTCCGGACCTTTTTTGTTCACGCTCATGAAAAGGCAAAGTTTCGTGCCAAAGACAATGCATGAAATATTGTCGTGTCCATGGAGGCTTATATCCAGTCCTAACCATGAATTTCCAGCATGAGGCCTGTGAAGCATCGGAAGACATCGAATCATGACATCAGTAATTATTGTTAGCAGAGTGCTACCCAAGGCGGGGAAAGTCATCTTTAGTTTGTTCTTCTTTTAATATTTGTATTTTTGAATAGGTATTACCTGCAAAATTCAAAGGGCATGGATATGTGATTTCTCAACAAGGGTTAAGATGATAAGAGTTTTCTGCTTTATCGACCATTCGCCAAGAAAAAAAAAATGCAGGCGTTTTGGCACCTGTAGCTTCTCGCTGCAAAGACACACAGCATGAGCCCTCCTCTTGTCTCCTCAAGTTCAGGCCAACGCCTGGGCCTCCTTGGTCCACGGAGTCGAAGCTCACCTTTTGTTAGTGACCTTGACCCTACGACACTGGGAAGAGTCAGGACTGGGCGGAGTTTTTTTTTGTTTTTTTGTTTTTGGCGGTGCGCGGGCCTCTCACTGCTGTGGCCTCTCCCGTTGCGGAGCACAGGCTCCGGACGCGCAGGCTCAGCGACCATGGCTCACGGGCCCAGCCACTCCGCGGCACGTGGGACCCTCCCGGACTGGGGCACGAACCCGTGTCCCCTGCCTCAGCAGGCGGACTCCCAACCACTGCGCCACCAGGGAAGCCCCTGGGCAGAGTTTTGATGGGCCGTGGAATCAGGATAAACGTACTTTCCAGGCTGTCTAAAGTAGAATTCTTAACATCTTGAAGACCTTTCTCAGGTGTCCTGAGGCGCCCCTTCCACATCACCCAAGGCCTGTCCTGATACATTCAACACAACCGCTTTCCGCCAGGCTCTCTTTGTTTCTCATTAATTTCCTTACATAAATGAATCAATGAACAAATGATAAAAACAACCGTAACAATGAAAACAACCCAAACAATCCAAACCAGAAAATCTACGGTAGTTAAAAACGCCGAGAAGATGGTGTATTTTTCCTTATTATGTTTTGGGTTTTTAAAAAAATAAATTTATTTATTTATTTTTGGCTGCGTTGGGTCTTCGTTGTGCTCAGGCTTTTTATTGCGGTAGCTTCTCTTGTTGTGGAGCACGGGCTCTAGGTGCGCGGGCTTCAATAGTTGTGGCATGAGGGCTCAGTAGTTGTGGCTTGCAGGCTCTAGAACGCAGGCTCAGCAGTTGTGGCACATGGGCTTAGTTGCTTCGCGGCATGTGGGATCTTCCCGGACCAGGGCTCGAACCCATGTCCCCTGCATTGGCAGGCAGATTCTTAACCATTGCGCCACCAGGGAAGCCCCCTTATTATGTTTATTCCTGTTCCACATCAGGCCCCAGGTGAATTTTTCCCCACTGCATTCAAAATGCATAATGACAATCTTATTTATGACAGGAGACGTGTTTTTGTTTTAAAACAACTGATGGAGCTGCAAGATGGGAAAGGACAAGAAAGTGCGATTTGGGGGTAGGGGTTGTGATGGGGGAGGGGGTAGGATGCTGGCAAAGGAGGACAGCATTTTCTTTATTAAAAGTTGGAATCCAGGGCTTCCCTGCTGGCGCAGTGGTTGAGAGTCCGCCTGCCGATGCAGGGGACATGGGTTCGTGCCCCAGTCCGGGAAGATCCCACACGCCGAGGAGCGGCTGGGCCCGTGAGCCATGGCCGCTGAGTCTGCGCGTCCGGAGCCTGTGCCCCGCAACGGAAGAGGCCACAACAGTGAGAGGCCCGCATATCGCAAAAAAAAAAAAAAAAGTTGGAGTCCATCCTTTACTCGTGGAGCAAGGGAAGAAAAGCATCCAGGAAGAACGCTGGGGTAGGGACATGGCATAATGACAGTACCCTGAGGTCTAGACAAGGGGGCTTGGGTTGCCCTGAACTGCTTCCAATTGGGCTGTCTCAGAAGGGACCATGGGCACGAAGGTGCAGAGACAGTGTGAACAGAGGAGAAACATAAAATCCATTCCCCGACCCACCTCTCCCTGGGTGACATCTCTGGTCAGCTCAGTAGGCATCTATGAGCCCCTAGAGGTCCGCCCTTGACATGATGCCTCCCAGTCCCGGTAGAGAATTAAAGCCAGACGCCCTGGGAATCGCGGGACAACGGGAAAGCTGGTACAGGTGGCTCACTCCCTGTGGGTTTAGGGAAGAGAAATAAAATGTTCTCACCTGTGTTTGGGGAGCAGGCTCTCTCCTCTGGCCAACCAGTGGAAGTTGTAATTTTCTCTTTAGAGCTGTTCCTCCCTGAAAGTCTGGAGGGAAAATGATAGAAGATGAAGCCTTACCAGGAGAGGAGAAACAGAGAGCGAAAGTCAAGGATGCTCCAGAAAGCAGGGGAAAGGAAGGACTTGGATGAGAAAGAAGCTATTGTGTCCCTGGTAAGAGTGAATTTTTAAAAAGTCTCTCATAGAAAAACAGATTTACGGTTACCAGAGGGGGGAGGGGGTGGAAGAGGGATAAATTAGGAGTTTGCGATTAACAGATACACGCTACTATATATAAAATAGATAAACAACAATGTTCTACCGTATAGCACAGGGGACTATATTCAATATCCTGTAATAAATTATAATGGAGAAGAAAACAAAAGTCTCAGGAGGTGGTGACAGGACCCAGGGCTTGTGGGAAAGAATTAGGGTACTGCTGGAATATCTTTTTAGGATATTTTTTTGGGGGGGGCAGGGTTGGGGGGATCCCAGGTTTGATGGAAAGGATTAATCAGAAGCAGCTAATTCCAGTGAAGGATTTTTGACTATTTCTCTCCTGGTTTTTGGACATGATTATGTTGATATGGGATCCATCAGACCATTGGATTAATTCAACCAGCTTGTCTTTTCCGAGACAGGCAGCCATACAGCCCTGGGTGACAAAGGCAACCGGCCCAGGTGTGCCAGGCTTTGCACCCAGGAGCCTGCCCATGCCCAGTGGTAGGGCTGGGCTTCTCTCCAGGCTTCAGCTCAGACCTGGACAGGATGCATAGTTCAAGTACTCGGTCAGCTCCTTCCTCAGGGACACAAATGCAGACCTTCTCAGAACACTGCGTGCTCACCACAGCCACCTTGCTTGCAAGCAAAGCAGGACATCGGTTTCTTAAACCCCAGTATATTTTGCCAAATAAGAGTGTTAATACCCCTCCCTCCACCTCTCTGAATGAATTGGATTACTTAAAGCATCTTTTCGGAGACGTCAGCAGTTTAATAGAGGCAATGAGTCAGGGCTGCCCTGTGTTTTATTTTTCTGCCAGTATTTAGTTAATTAAAGATGCAAATTAAAACACCTTAATTTATGTAATATCAATACCAGCGCCTGAAAACATTTGGCATAACTGCTCTGGCACGTCCTTTACATAAACTCTTCAGAGCAGTGCTAATAAAAATGAAAAAGGTTGTAAATCACGTATAATTTATTCATCTTCTGTATGGTTCGAAAGCGTGTGCCAAATCAAGTTATTTATGAGCATGTCCTAACAATAGGCATTTTTGTTGGCTGCAAATGACAAAAAAAGTTTTTTCTGACGGATATGTGTTTTAATTTGGAAATGTCTCTGGGCGCCTCTATTTTCTGGGCTCTGATCTCTAAAATTTATGTTTTTGCACCCAGAGAAAATTAGGTTCATATATTGAAAAACATATAGAGCCTAAAAACATGATGGCATCGGCTGAGAAAGTCACCTGCAACCATCTGTGTGTAGACAGACGTATACACCATACGTCCTATGGAGAATAAATCTTCAGGTGAGAAAAAAGGGTGGTGATTTATATCTTGTTTCTTAAATATTCCATTATGAGGATTATCTCACAGGAGGCTCGGATACAGATGACATTGGAAGGGATTTGGTGCGTGGTTGCTTTTTCGGAAGCCTTAGAGATGAACTGCGTGTATGTGAAAGGAGAGCCAAACACCAGTCTTCACCTTTCCCCTCCTTTGCTGATATATCTTTCTTTGTCTGGTGGATCAGAGCCTAGAGTACATTTTATTCCGTCCTGGAGGAAGAACAGTAGTCTCCATTCAGGGGTACCGAGGGATGGCGTGCTCTCTCTGTGTCCCATGGCAAAGCGCCCTAATGCAATGATTTTTTTTTTTTACATGGATCATCATAGCATAAAAAGAAACGAAATTGAGCTATTTGTAATGAGGTGGATAGACCTAGAGTCTGTCATACAGAGTGAAGTAAGTCAGAAAGAGAAAGACAAACACCGTATGCTAACACATATATATGGAATTTAAGAAAAATAAAATGTCATGAAGAACCTAGGGGTAAGACAGGGATAAAGACACAGACCTACTAGAGCATGGACTTGAGTACATGGGGAGGGGGAAGGGTAAGCTGGGACAAAGTGAGAGAGTGGCATGGACATATATACACTACCAAACGTAAGGTAGATAGCTAGTGGGAAGCAGCCGCATAGCAATGATTTTTTTTTTTTTATAACCACCATCTAAACTTTGCATCTTTATTGGCTTTTAAGATTTTGAAATACATATTTATATACATATATATACTTTTTTTTTTTTGCGGTACGCGGGCCTCTCACTGCTGTGGCCTCTCCCGTCGCGGAGCAACAGGCTCCGGACGCGTAGGCTCAGCGGCCATGGCTCACGGGCGCAGCCGCTCCGCGGCATGTGGGATCCTCCCGGACCGAGGCACGAACCCGTGTCCCCTGCATCGGCAGGCGGACTCTCAACCACTGCACCACCAGGGAAGCCCCAGCAATGATTTTTTAAACTTGCTTCTTCACCACTCTACTCAAACAGGTCTCAGGGCATGTGGGAGAGTGGACAGAAGTTCTAGAAAAACCTCTCCATCCTGAAAAATCCAAGCATATTCATAAATACAATCCTCTAGCCAGCTTGTGTCTTCCCTACGTGGGAGGGAAGAACCCAGTACAATACTATGCCTTGCTTTATTCATTATCTTTCTTTTTTTCTTTATCTGTTAACCATTTTGAGCTACCAGTTAGCTAGACCTGCACCAAGGTGCCCAGAACTCACAGGAACTCCACCAGATATTTTAAATTTTAAAGGAAATACATCTCTCAGATACTACACTAACTAGCCCAAGATGGTTAACAATTTCAACATTAAACTGAGTTACATTCAGTTTGATGATGTCAATCCTTGGGAACTTGGGTATTCATTGTCTTTTAACATGAGCATTACAAGCTTCGTAGAAGAGGTAGCATATCAAGGTTCCTCACTTGGGGAAATGATGCAGAAGTGGCGAGTGGCATCTTTCTGTGATCTTAACAGCCACGGGTCCTGAGCTGCCACTAGGGTTGTGGGGAGACCGCTACAAAACTTCAAATGAAATATCTTCTGAAGTCTCCCTTTCTGATATTAGAAACAACGATAACCCTTTTACATTGGTTCCAACTGGAGCTAATGGGATGCACTCCCTTGCCTCAGACTCATTGCAATAGTGAGTGAGAAACTCACACTCTTTCAAAGAGATGCTTTTTCTTGGGTGGGGCGGTTACCAAGCGGAGCCAGAGAATGTCCTAGAAAAGTTAACCACCCTCTCATATCCTCCCAAAGTCCCCTCTACCCCCTCCGACCCATAGTGTCTCGCTGGGTCATGGGAAAAAAGAGTCTGGTGTGGCAGACAGCCTAGCTCCAGAGGCGAGCTGAGCTCTACATCTTGTGAGGATACACGGCATGCATCACAGTTCCTCAGCGGTAGGATTGGAGGGTGGGCTGTGAGCGCTTTCTTGAGGTGTCGGTGCTGAGCCTGTATGCCTTTGTGTGTGATCGTGGGCATCTTCTCTCTCCCTTTTTCTTGCTGCGTGTCATCCTTAAAAACTAACTTTTACCTTTATACTTATTTGAACCCCTCCTGTATCCGTAAAAGATTTGAGGTCCCTTACAATTCAAAATGCAGTTACAGTAAAACCTGAAGCCATTAGCAGAGAAGTAACAAGATCAGAGCCAAGGACAAAGGAGGAAGGGGCAGGAAGAAGCAGAGTAATTACACCAGAGGGGGAAAAACTTAGATTTCGGAAAGCTAATGCAACCGAGAACAAAACCCAGCTCCCAACGCCCTGGCAGCTTGGTGGATGGGGGCCAGCTATTGTAATAACTGTGGATTAGCGCACCTCCAGGGCAGGTTGAAATGCCTGCTGGGGGCTCACTGCCCTGTGAACCTGGCCAGCTACTGCATCTCTCAGAACCTCTGCTTCCTAATCTATAAAATCGAGGATTAACTCGCCCATCATACGGGTCTTTCGAGAATGCAATTCAATGACGAGAACGGTAGCTAACTTAGCGTGGACTGTGCAGTCTCTCTTCTAAGTGTTTTGCATGGACATATTTCATCAATTCTAAGATGCATTTTCTTTTTCTCATTTTTAACATCTGACATTGATTTTTTAAAGAAGCATTGTACCACAGATTATTTTACAGCATTTCTTCTTTCTTTGTTGGACCTGAAATAATGGCATAATGTAGATGATTAGATGAAATGTGTTATTAACTCATTCAGTCCTCACAATAACTTTATGAGGTAGGGGCTGTTTTTGTCTCATTTTACAGATGAGGAAACTGAGGCAATAGAGCTTTTAAAAAAACCAATTTATTTATTTATGTGGCTGCACCGGGTCTTAGTTGCGGCACGTGGGATCTTTGTTGCAGCATTTGGGCTCTTAGTTGCAGTGTGCATGTGGGATCTAGTTCCCTGACCAGGGATCGAACCTGGGCCCCCTGCACTGGGAGCGTGGAGTCTTAACCACTGGACCACTGGGGAAGCCCCAACAGAACCTTTAAATGACTTTTCCAAGGGCCATGGATGGCAAACAGTGGAACTGGGAATGTGTCCTAGGCTGTTTGACTCTACCTCCACACCATACTGCCCTTCACCAAGTAGTTCAGCAACAATCATTTTGACAAAAATTTCACTGTTATGTACTGGAAATTTATTTGTCTGGTCCCTCTTATAGGCTGTGTTTTCCAAATGCTCTATTGTTACATTAAGTAATGCTGATATTAATATTATTATTTTTTTAAAAAACAAATTTGTTTATTTATTTTTGGCTGTGTTGGGTCTTCGTTGCTGCACGCGAGCTTTCTCTAGTTGTGATGAGCAGGGGCTACTCTTCGTTGCAGTGCGCGGGCTTCTCATTGTGGTGGCTTCTCTTGTTGCAGAGCACGGGCTCTGGGTGTGCGGGCTTCGGTAATTGTGGCACGTGGGCTCAGCAGTTGTGGCTCATGGGCTCTAAAGAGCAGGCTCAGTAGTTGTGGTGCACGGGCTTAGTTGCTCCACAGCATGTGGGATCTTCCTGGACCAGGGCTTGAACCCGTGTCCCCTGCATTGGCAGGCGGATTCTTAACCACTGCACCACCAGGGCAGCCCTGATATTATTATTACACATGTATTTGCACAAATGTTCCTCAACACCTGTTTATTGTCATTTGACTTTGCTTGTGAAATATATAAAGATAAATTATGTAGACATTTATCCATCATTTCCATTATGGCTTCTGCACCCTGACTTTTATGCTTTAGAAGGTAACCACTCTGAAATTATAGAATAAAATGATTCATCAGTGAAAAAAAATATTTCACTGTTAATAGAATTACTGTATGATCCAGCAATTCCACTCTTGGGTGTATATCTGAAGAAAATGAAAACACTAATTCGAAAATATACATGCACCCCAATGTTCCCAGAAGCACTCTTCCCAATAGCTAAGATATGGAAGCAACCTAAGTGTCCATCTACAGATGAAAGGATGAAGGAGATGTGGTATATACACACAATGGACTATTACTCAGCCGTAAAAAAGAATGAAATCTTTCCATTTGTAACAACGTGGATGGACTTAGAGGGTATTATCCTTAGTGAAATAAGTCAGACAGAGAAAGACAGATGCTGTATGTGTCATGTATATATGAAATCTAACAAATAAAACAAAGGAATGTATGTAACAAAGCAGAAACAGACTCACCTATACAGTGAACAAACTAACTGGTTACCAGTGGGGAGAGGGAAGTGGGGAGGGGCAAGTGAGGGGCAGGGGATTAAGAGGTACAAACTCCTATGTATAAAATTAATAAGCTACAAGGATATATTGTACAGCACAGGGAATATAGCTAATATTTTATAATAACTTTAAATGGAGTATAATCTGTAAAAATATTGAATCACTATGTTGTACACCTGAAACTAATATAATATTGTAAATCAACTATAATTTAAAAAATTTCACTGTTGGACACTGGGAATATAAGATGAAAAGACATGTACTTGCCCATGAACTCCAGTGAGGGGACCAACATGTAAACAGATCATTATATTTCAGGACACTAAGTGCAATCTGGAACCATATCCAAGGCGTAGAGGCAGAGAAGGGAGGGATGGTTAGTTGCTCAAAAGCCTCTGCCCTAGGGCTTAGCTCTGTAGTAGAAACTGCCCCTCCAGCACGTCAGGAGAGACATGTACGTTCTTGGCTCTGAGAGGAGTCCGTTGGGTGGACCTTCAAATGATAGGCGACACGTTCCAACAGCAGAGAACCAGACGCACAGGCGCTCCACCCGTGGCCGTTTCGTACGTGGATGCTGGATGAGCCCTGTGGGTAGCAGATCTTAAGGGAGCAGCATCGTGCTCTCAGGCGAGGCTTGGAAGTGGCCTTGGGCGCAGAGACACAGGGAGAGGTTCGGCCTCTCAGCGCTAGGGCCGGAGGCTGTGTCCCTGGATGCCCAAACCCAGAGGGTGGGGAGCTGGGGGAGGACCTGGAAAAGGTGAAAAACAAAAAAGAGAAACAGGAAGGAGCCACCTGTTTGGAGTAAGAAAATGCAGCTTCCAAAGGAATGGGACAGTAGTCTCTGGGCTACAGTGAGGGGCAGAGAAGGAAGGGGCAGGCTTGGTGGGAGAATACCTGAGATCAAGAGCTGATTCTGCCTCTTGGGACATGTTGTCCTTGGAGTATCAATTTTATCCTCTGTCTAATGGGCATAACAACATTGCACTTACTACCTCACAGGGTGGTTAAAAGACCAGTTAAGATAATATATGCGAAAATACTTTCCAAACTCCACAATGCTATGCAAATGTGAGTTATTACTGCTGTCTTTCCAGCCAGGTACCTGCTCTTTCACTTCCGGGCTCTATGATCTTGGACCAGTTACTACAGGGGAAGAAGAGATACACAGGGAACATGGCTTCCCATGGTAACTAAAGCAGCTTGACTTAGAACTTGAATCTCCTCCTGGCTGGGGGTGTCACTGGACCCCTGACCTAGTGAGGAAGCCTGGGGGCTACAGGGGACCCCCTCTAGAGTTCAAGGACTCTGCCCCATGGGTGGGGATGGGATCCTAGCCTTCAGTACTCATTGCCCCCACTCCTTCGACCCCTCGCCCAGTCACAGCAAGTGAGCTGACATTGGGAGAGAGCTTTGGGCATATCTTCTTCCACGAATAAGGAAAGTTCAGCAGCCCAGACATCAGGACTAAACAGAAAAACTAACAAAAACAAAGCAAATCCAGGGCTTCCCGGGTGGCGCAGTGGTTGAGAGTCCGCCTGCCGACGTAGGGGTCATGGGTTCGTGCCCCGGTCCGGGAGGATCCCACATGCCGCGGAGTGGCTGGGCCCGTGAGCCATGGCCGCTGAGGCCGCAACAGTGAGAGGCCTGCGTACAGCAAAAACAAACAAACAAACAAAAAGACAAAGCAAATCCATTCAGACAGAACTTCCCTGATAAAGACTATTTTCTAAAATTTCAAACAGGATAAAGCCTCTGATATTAAAGCCTATTCTAGACTAAACAAGAGTGGGGTAGAAACCCCACTGGACCAGAGTCCCTGCCCTTAGCCAAAGAGGTCATCTGCAGCCCTGTTCATTGTAGTGTAGCCCACAGCGGGGACGGGTCCAAGGGTGCTCCCGACTGAGGCCTCACTGCCCGCAGCATGAAGAGAGGGGAAGAGTGGCTGTCCAGGAGGAGAAGGACTGTCAACAGGCCACTCTGGGGACAGCAGAAGCTGACTCCTCCTCTTCTGACCTTTCCCGACAAGGAGGAATGAGGAAGTGGGAGGGGAAAGAGGTAGAGTAGGAAGAGGCCAAGAGCTGGGGAGAGCAAAGCAAAGAGAGGGGTTGAACTAGAGGGAGGGAGCGGGGAGAAGGAGGAAGAGGTGAGTGAAGAGAGCTGGGCCAGCAGGAGTCAGAAGAACAAAAGTAGCGGTCTGCAGGCTGAGCTGCTGGCATCCCTGCCCCGCCCCCCCCGGGTCCTCTGGACCCGTCTCAGCATCTCCGAGTCCCCTCCGCTCATCCTCCCGGGAGAAGGGCCCTTCCGAGCAGGGCCTGCCTTCCTTGGCAGCAGACAAAAGGCCATTTCTGAGTTGCACAGAAAAACGTGTTACTTTGCCAGAGGGGCCGGGTCAGGGGTGCCCGGCCCAATCCTAGGCCGAGGGGATCGTGGGCAGAGGGGGGCTGTCAGTCACCGGGAGCCCTCCGTGAAAGGGGCCCCTTGTCAATTCCCCTGCCTTTGAAGTGCCTGCGATGGAGGTGCTCAATTAAAAGCCCATCAGTCTGTAAGTAAATCAACGCCTATCAGGCTTGTCACATCAAACAAACGATTATTACCCCAGCCCGCCCACCCCATTAATCTGGCGGTTCCTTCTTGACGGCTCAGGGTCAGGGCACCGTAAATCCTGTACTGGATTGTAGCCACCTGGATCGGGATGAAAGCGCCGGCGCCACGAGCGCCGCACTCAGGCGTTTCCCAGGGTCTCCCGGAGGGATGGAGGACCAGGTTCAGGGGCAGAAAACGAGGCATAGACACACGGCGATGCGAAGAGGTCTGGAGCTCTGGAGCTGGGCAGAGAGAGTCGCATAGAGATAGAGGCAGAAAGAAACGGAAGGAAACGAAAAAGAGGTGGGGAGAAACAGCCCGAGAAAACAGACCAAGGTAGAAATAATTGGGAGACACGCAAAGTGGTTGAGACAGTTGCCATGAAAACTCACCCAGAGGGTTGAGAATGAATAGATGCTTCTAGAAGACAAGGAGGCATCTGGAGGAAACTTCTCAGTCACTGGGTTCTAGGTCACAGTGTCAGAAGCCGATCCAGGTTAGGCGCCTCCCATCCCCACGGCAGTCTCCGAATGTCCCTTAGCCAAGGGAATGGTACTGCTTTGCTGAGGGATGCCTGGTATCGGACATCTAAATACATGATGGCCAGAACTGGATTTTCTGCAATAAAAGGATATGAACAGACAAACTGGACTGAGTGTCAGGTTGTGATGTGCTGCTGAGCGAGGCCCTAAGAACCACTTCATTCCGGGGCATTTCTCCCAGGCTCTGTAGGCTGTTTTGTAGGTTCTTTCTGCTTCTGGGATCAAGCTCTGGCTTTCCCCCGGGGGCAGACCTGAGGAGGAGCGGGAGGGAGAAGAGGAGACGGGACAGCTGTATTTTGGGCTTGAAGGAGGGGCTGGGTAGGAGGTGAATGAAGGACGGGGGAGGAGGGAGGAAGGAGGGATAGTGTCCAGTTTGGAGGAACAAGGCATGCTATTTAAGGGAAGGAAAGAGCAGTCTTTCTCCAGACATCTGTTCCAGAGTTGCCCCAAGGCATAGCTCACCCTGACTCGTGATGTTTCATACCTAAAAAGGGCCGTCACATGCCTTCCCCACTGCTAGAGGAATAATTCCCACAAGAGGACCAGAGATGGAAGTGGAGCAGGGGAGACTGAGGGAGGGGACTTTCTCCCCACTCCCACCACGGAGCTGGAGGCCCAGCCCCAGAGCTTGTGGTGACTTCTTACAAGACAAAGAAAGAACATTCTAAAGAAAGAAACTGGACCTCTATCTTACACCATACACCAAAATCAACTCCAACTGGATTAAGGACTTGAACATGGTACAGACTACTAGGTATAAAATAAATAAGCTACAAGGATATATTGTACAGCACAGGGACTATAGCCAATATTTTATAATAACTTAAAATGGAGTGTAATCTATAAAAATATTGAATCACTGTGTTGTTCACCTGAAACTAATATAATATTGTAAATCAACTATACTTCAATTAAAAAAAAAAAGATTTGAACTTAAGGTCTGAGGCCGTAAAACTCCTAGGAAAAACCTAGGTGGTAAACTTCTTGACATCAGTCTTGGTGATGATTTGCTGGGTTTGACACCAAAAGCAAAGGCAACAAAGGCAGAAATAAACAAGTGGGACTACATCAAACTAAAAAGCTTCTGCACAGCAAAGGGAATCATCAACAAAATGAAAAAGCAACCCACAGAATGGGGGGAAATACTTGCAAATCATGTATCTGATAACGGGTTAATATCCAAAATATATAAAGAATTCATACAACTCAATAGCAAAAAATCGAACAGTCCAATTTAAAGAATAGGCAGAGTAACTGAATACACATTTTTCCAAAGAAGACAAACAAATGTCCAACAGGTACATGAAAAGGTGCTCAATATCGCTAATCATCAGGGAGACGCAAATCAAAACCACAATGAAATATCCCCTGTTAAGAATGGCTGTCATCAAAATGATGATATCAGTATTCTGTGATAAACTATACGGGGAAAGAATCTGAAAAAGAATAAATATATGTATATGTATAACTGAATCACTTTGCTGTACCCCTGAAACTAACACAACATTGTAAATCAATTATAATCCAATAAAATAAAAAAAAAAAGACAAGAGATAAGTGCTGGCCAGGGTGTGGAAAAAAAGGAACATTTGCTCACTGTTAGTGAGAATTAAATTGGTGCAGCTACTATGGAAAACAGTATGGAGGTTCCACAAAAGTTAAAAATAAAACTACCATACGATCCAGCAATTCCATTTCTGGGTATATATCTGAAGGAAATGGAAACAGGATCTCCAAGAGATATCTGCATTCTTGTGTTCATTGCAGCATTATTCACCATAGCCAAGATAGCGAAACCACCTAAGTGTCCATCAGTGGATGAATGGATAAAGAATATATGATATCTATATCTATATATTTATAATTATATGATATATATGTATATATAGAAGATACATATGTATATATATGTGTGTGCATATGTAATACACACACACACACACACACACACATTGGAACTTTATTCAGTCATGAGAAAGAAGGAAATCCTGCCTTTTGTAACAACATGGATGGACCTTGAGGGTATTATGCAAACGTTGTACAATATCATGTATATGTGGAATCTTAAAAGAGCTTAAACTCATAGAAACAAAGACTAGAATGGCAGTTACCAGGGGCTAGAGGTTGGTGGAAATGGGGAGATTTTGGTCAAAGATAAACTTTGAGTTATAAGATGAATAAGTTCTGGGGAATCTAATGTATAGCATGGTGATTATAGTTCGTAACACTGTAATATATACTTAAATGTTGCTGAGAGAGTATGTCTTAAATGTTCTCACCACAAAAAAGAAATGGTAATTGTGTGACAAGATGGAGATGTTAGCTAACACTATGGTGATAATTTGCAATATGTACGTCTATCACCTTAAATTTACATGTTATACATCAGTTACAACTCAATAAAGCTGGGGGAGGGGAAGAAAATTCTTGAAGATGCTCAAGACATTTACACTCACCCCCATCCTCCCCAAGACTGCATGATAGGAAGAGCTCACTGCAAATCCCAAAGACAGGTCACCACCACCATGGCTACAGGCTTGGGCCAGTGGGCAGGCTTTTCTCTCAAACCAGCTGCCCATGGCTCTAATTGTAAACTCTTCATTCTATGATCAAGACCCAGCAGTACAGCAGCAAATTCCTTATTCCTTTGAGTTGATAGACATGTTCACCCATCCCAAGTGTCAGTGAGACCTTTCACACAGATGAGGAATAGGATGTGGACACTTTGCAGTGTGGGAGAATTACCTGTCCTTCATATTTTCATTCATTCAACCAAAATTTGGTATTTAGTATTTACTAACTTACAGGTCCTTTTCTAAGTCCCTGGCATACAGCAGTGAATTTGATGGGCAAGGTCAAAGGACATGTGGGCACTATTTACAAAGAACTGGACTGTTCGACCTCATCTTTATTTATGTCATGTGTGCCCTCATTACACAGATATTTGCTGAGCATCTACTATGTCTATGTAATGTGGGCCACAAGGAGGCAAGGAAGAAGCAGAAACAAATCCTATCCTCCCAGAGGAGAGGTAAGACATACATCATGAATAAATCGAGCGCATAGTTTAAAGTGGTAGGTGCCATAAGCCAGGAGAGAACAGGAAGAAGTTCAGAGAGAGAAAATAATTTGTCCAGGTTACTTTTTACTTAGGGAGGGTCTGGAATGAAGACACATGTTAATTGCTCCATCGTGGCAACTTTCAGATTTACTCTGTAATATAGTACAGTGTGGGCTTTAACGTTTATTGCTATTGTTACTGGTGGTAATGACAATGTAATTTGCTGTCATTGTAACTGAGGACACATCACTGCACCCCTTCTTTAGGAGGCGGGTGTTATAAAACTCTGGAATTCCATTTCAGGCCTTGTCAGGAGTTGGGTATGGTTGAGAACTCCCAGAAACTGGAGATATGCCTCTTGTAAGATGCAGAGTGGTGCAGAGGTTAAGTGAGTCTGCTGTGGAGCCGGACTGCAATTCAAAACCAGCCTTCAGGGGCTGGCTCTCTGGCTTGCCTGCTGTGAGGCCACGGGCAAATCACTTGAACTCCCTGTGTGTGTATCCCCATCTGTTAAATTGGGGTGATAACAGTATTGGCCTCATAGGGTTACATGACAATTAAATGCATGTAAAGCATTCACAACAGTGCTCAACAGACAGTCTAGCATGTACTCAATAATGCCAGTCATTATTATTGCTCGACCTCATACAAAGTGGTCTCTTAAAGGAACAATCAGCATGGTGCTAGGAGGACACTTATTCAAGTAATGCAGCTGTCTTCCTGTATTTAAATATCACTGAAAGTCATTTATATGAATTTAGTTTAAAAATTCTTCCTGAGTTCAACACAGGCGTTTTAAACATTTGAATACTTTTTTTTACTAAAATAATTTGTATTCACGTTTAATGTAATTTTTTTTTTTTTTTTTTTTTGCGGTACGCGGGCCTCTCAGTGTTGTGGCCTCTCCCGTTGCAGAGCACAGGCTCTGGACGCGCAGGCCTAGAGGCCATGGCTCACGGGCCCAGCTGCTCCGCGGCACGTGGGATCTTCCCGGTCCAGGGCACGAACCCGTGTACCCTGCATCGGCAGGCGGACTCTCAACCACTGCGCCACCAGGGAAGCCCCTAATGTAATATTTGATACATACAAAAGGGTATAGGTTTGCATCATGTATGTAAATTTAAAGCATCTCTGTGTTTCTTTCCTTTCCTATTTCCTGGTCTTTCCTCCAGAGGTGATCACTATCCTGAATTTCGTGTTTATTATCCCTTTGCTTTAAAAAAAACCTAAAAAAAAATTAAAGTATAACATACATCACAGTAAAATTCACAAAACTTCAGTGTACAGCTTGATTAGTTTTTACAAAGTATACACTTATGTGACCACACCTAGATCAAGGTGTGGCCCATTACTGGTACTGCAGAAGCTTCCCTGACACCCCTTTCCTGTCAGTTATTCACCCACTTTCACTGCAAGGTAACAGCTGTTCTGACTCATGTCTCCAAAGATTAGTTTTGGAATTATTAGGTTTGTAATCTTGTGTCTGCCTTCTTTCAGTCAGCATTGTATTTGTGGGATTCATCCATGTTCATCTAACCATATGTATTAGCACTTCATTCTTTTTCATTGGTTGAGTGATATTCTGTTGTGTGAATAAACCACCCAGTTCATTCATTCTACTGTTAATAGACATTTGTGTTGTGTCCATTTTTTTGTTGGTATAAAGAAAGCTGCCATGAACTTTCCTGTATATGTCTTTTGGTGCATGTATGTACTCATTTCTGTTGGGTATAAAAGGAATATAATTGTTGTGTCATAGAGTATGAACATATAATAATAGAAACTTCCAAACAATTTTCCCAAGTGGTTGTGCCAATTTACAAACTGTACCACCAGCAATATGTTTGAATTCTAGTTGCTGTACAACTTTGCCAACACTTGATATTGTTAGTTGAGCAAAAAATTTTTAGCCATTTTGGTGGGTGTACTGGACTATTTCTCTTGATCTCTATTTCAGTTGCATTCATTAATTTTTCATATGTTTCACTGCCATTCAGTTCAAAATATTTTCTAATCTCCATATGTATTGCCAACATCTTCTCGCATCCCGTGTTTGCCTTTTTTCTTTATTGATGGTATTTTTGTCATTTTTGTTTTGTTAGAAGCTTGATATTTTAATGTAATTTTTTTACGTTGATCTATGGATTATTTAGAAAAGTATATTTCTTAATTTCTAAACATCTGGAGGTTTCCTAGTTATGGTTCTGTTTTGGACCTCTTGCTCAGTTTAACTGTCATCAGAGAATGTATCTGAATGATGTTAATCCTTTAAAATATACCCGTAGAAGTACGTGAAAATCTCCAACTATACTTGTGGATCTGCATTTTCTTCCCCTCGTTCTGTCAGTTTTTGCTTTATATATTTTGAAGCTATGTTATTATGTGTGTACAAGTTTAGAATTGCTATATTTTTCTGTTTTACCAAGCCTTTTTTCATTAGGAAATATTATTCAGTAAAACTGCTTGCCTTAAAAGTTTATTTTGTTTGATACTTGTTTAGATACACTACCTTTCTTTTGATTAATCTTTGCTTTGAGTATCTTTTTCCATCCATCCTTTTAGTTTCAAACATTTTCCAGTTATCTGTTGCTGTATAACAAAGCACTTCAAAACTTAGTGGCATAAACCAACAACTCTTTTGTCTCCATCATAGGTTTTGTGGGTCAGGAATTTGGACAGAGCATAGCAGAGATGCCTTATCTCTGCTCTATGATATCTGGAATCGTGGCTGGAAAGACTTGAATGGTTGGGGGTTGGAATTGTCTGAAGACTTTTTCACTCACCTGGCTTGTACCTGGACCAGGATAACTGGACACTGAGCTCAGTGAAGACTTCCCGTGTAGCTTGGGCTATGCTGGCAGCCTCAGGGCAGTCAGGCTTCTTACACAGTGGCTCAGAGCTCTGCAAGTGAGAATATCACTGAACAAGGCCTAAGTTGCATAGCCTTCTATGACCTAGCTTTGAAAAATCTAGGTGTTACTAGATTTTTGAAAGTGTTTGAAAGTGTTACTTCTGCCATTCTTTTTTTTTTTTTTTTTTTTACGAATACACTTGTTTTTTGGCTGTGTTGGGTCTTTGTTGCTGCGCATAGGCTTTCTCTAGTTGTGGCGAGCAGGGGCTACTCTTTGTTGCGGTGCACAGGCTTCTCATTGCGGTGGCTTCTCTTGTTGTGGAACATGGGATCTAGGTGCGCGGGCTTCAGTAGTTGTGGCACGAGGGCTCAGTAGTTGTGGCTTGCGGGCTCTAGACCGCAGGCTCAGTAGTTGTGGTGCATGTGCTTAGTTGCTCCACGGCATGTGGGATCTTCCCGGACCAGGGCTCAAACCTGCGTCCCCTGCATTGGCAGGTGGATTCTTAACCACTGCGCTGCCAGGGAAGTCCCGCGCCATTCTTTATTAGTTGAAGGAGTCACAAGACTGTCCAGACTGGGGAGGGGAGTTAAACCCCCACTTCTTAATGAGAGGAGTGGCAGAGGATTTGTGCCTGTGTTTTGAAACTGCTGCACAACTTTTCTTTCTGTATCCATATGTTTAAGTTGTGTTACTGGTAAGTTGCATGTAGTCAGATTTTATTTATTTTTATCCAGTCTCACAATCTTTGTCTTCTAATTGGAGACTTTCATCCATTTATATTTAAAGTAATTATTGATATTAAGGTTTACACTGATCATCTTACTATTTACTTTCTTTTTGTTCCATGTGGTTTTTATTAAATCTGCTCTCCTTTCTTTCCTTGTTTGGATTAATCAAGCATTCAAAAATTATTCAATTTTCCTACTCCATTAGCTTGTTATTGGTACATTATTTTATTATTCTTTACTGATTACCCTAGAGGTTGCAACATGTACCATTATTTTATTATAACCTACCTTGAATGAGTATTTGTTTCACATCCTGGATGATGAAAGAACCTTACAACACTTTAACTCCACTACCTTCTTCTTGTCTTTTGTGCTATTGTTAACATATATTTAATTCTCTATATATTTTGAACCCCCCAAAACATTAGTATTATTGTTTTATACAGTAAATATGAATTTAGATTTATCCATACATTTTACATTTTTGGTGCTGTTTATTCCTTTGTGCATTACTATGCTTCCATCTGGAATTATTTACTTTCTGCCTGAAAAAAGCCTTTTAGTGTTTCTTTTAACACAGATATATTAATTATAAATTCTCTCAGTTTTTGTTTGCCTGAAAATATCTTTATTATGGCTTCACTTTTGAAGATTATTTTCACTGAGCATTGAATTTTAGGTTAGCAATTACTTTCTTTCAGCACTTAAAAAATTTCCTTTAACTGTCTTCTGGTTCCCATTTTTCTATTGCTTTTAGCTATCAGCTTTATTGTTGCTACTTTGAAAAAATGTGGGTTCCCCACCCCTTCCCCGGCTACTTTTAACGTTTTTCTCTTTGTCTTTGGTTTTCAGCAATTTTTCTGTGCTTATTTCTTTGTATTTATCTTGCTTGAGGGTTGTAAAAAATCTTTTTTTTTCAGATTAAAACATTTTTAATTAATTTTTTTATTGTGGTAACATTGGTTTACAACATTATATAAGTTTCATGTTTACAACATTATATTTCTAATTCTGTATACACTACAGTGTACTCACCACCAAAAATTTAGTTTCCATCTGTCACCATTCACTTTATCCCCTTTACCCATTTCACCCTCCCTCCCCCTCCCCTTCTGGTAACCACTACTCTGTTCTCTGTATCTATGTGTTTGTTTTTGTTTGGTTTGGTCATTTTTTATTATTCTTTGTTTGTTTTTTATATTCCACATATGAGTGAAATCACACGGTACTTGTCTTTCTTGGTTTGGCTTATGGCACTTAGCATAATACCCTCTAGGTCCGTCCATTTTGTCACAAATGGAAAGATTTCACTCTTTTTCATGGCTGAGTAGTATTCCATTGTATATATACACCACATTTTCTTTACCCATTCATCTGTTGATGAACACTTAGGTTGCCTCTATATCTTGGCTATTGTAAATATGCTGCTATGAATATTGGGGTGCATATATCTTTCGAATTAGTGTTTTTGTATTCTTTGGATAAATACCCAGAACTGGAGTTGCTGGATTGTATGTTATTTCTAGTCTTAATTTTTTGAGGAATCTCCATACTGTTGTAGAAGTTCTTTATTCTGTGGCTTAATATCTTTCATAATTTTTGGAGAATTCTCAGCCAGCATTTCTTTAACAGTTGCTTTTTTTTTTTAACACACTTATTTATTTATTTATTTTTGGCTGTGTTGGGTCTTCGTTGCTGTGCGTGGGCTTTCTCGAGTTGCGAGGAGCAGGGGCTACACTTCATTGGGGGTGTGCGGGCTCCTCATTGTGGTGGCTTCTCTTTGTTGTGGAGCACAGGCTCTAGGTGTGCAGGCTTCAGCAGTTGTGGCACGAGGGCTCAGTAGTTGTGGCTCACGGGCTCTGGAGCACAGGCTCAGTTGTTGTGGCGCATGGTCTTAGTTGCTCCGCGGCCTGTGGGATTTTCCCAGACCAGGGTTCGAACCCATGTCTCCTGCATTGGCAGGCGGATTCTTAACCACTGCACCACCAGGGAAGTCCCTCTTTAACAGTTGCTTTTATCCTGTTATCTCTCTCCTCTCCACCTGGGACTCCAGTTACAAATGTGCTAGATGTTTTTACCATGTCTCTAGATCTCTCATGCTCTGCCCCCCTCTCCCTTTTCATTCTTTTCCTCTGTGCTTTATTATCCTCTCTTTGGCTACATCTAATCTGCTTTTGAACCTATCTATTCAATTCTTAATTTCCGTAATTTTATTATTTTCATTCTAGGATTTCCATTTGACCCTTTCCTGAACAGATTCCAGTTTCTGGGGAAAATTCTCCATCCTTTCCGTTCCTTTTTTGGGGAACGTATTAAGAATAACTTTAAAATTTCCTATTTGATAACTAATATCTGCATCACTGTTTTTTCTGTTACTTATTTATTTTTCTTCTTGATTTTGAGTCATTAGATCCTATGTCTTTCCTGGTTATTATGTTTCTAAGGTTCATCCATGTTGTTGCAAGTAGCTGTAATGCAGTGCATCTATTTTTACTAATTTCTAATAGTTCACAGTGTGCCTGGACCACAGTTTATTTCTCCTATTGGCTTGTTGATGGTCATGTGGTTTGTAGAATCATTTAAAAAAACCACTCATTTTAAGTTTCTTGAAACCCTTTAAAATAATTAATTCTGCAGTTATTTTGAGCTAGAGAGCTAGCCAGTACAGTGTGTTTTGACCACGCTGGCAATGGACCCTTTCAATGATGTAAGTACCAGAATGTGCTGTGAATACTATTTCTCCATTATGGCCTTACTCAGTATCCCAAAAGAAGCCCATTACAATTTCAGAGCTATTTATTTGCAGTTGCTTTGGCCATGTGGGTGGGTAGTTGGCTTCACATTGGGGGCACGAAAATCCGGAGCTGGGCAGGATCAGCTCGTTCTCTGTGGAGTGGAATGGGGGCAGCATGATGAAACCAGGTTTATTTAGTCAGTCTCTTCAAGAGGCCATGAATGAAACTGGAATAAAAACTCAGGAAGCTGGTGCCTGCTTCCAGTCTCCTGGGAAACAATTCCAGCTCCAAAACCCCTGTACATCATCTGAAGTCCTCGAGACAGTTATGCAAAGTGGCGGGGCTGCTGCTGGACGTTTCGTTGGAGCCTGGGCACTTGGAGGCAGTGTGGGGAGGTGGAAAGAATACAAACTACATTCAGGCTGACCTGGGTTTGAATCCCGGCTTTGACACCTACTAGATTTTTTTTTTTTTTTTTTTTTTGCGGTACGCGGGACTCTCACTGCCGTGGCCTCTCCCGTTGCGGGGCACAGGCTCCGGACGCGCAGGCTCAGCGGCCATGGCTCAGCGGCCCAGCCGCTCTGCGGCATGTGGGATCTTCCCGGACCGGGGCACGAACCCGTGTCCCCTGCATCAGCAGGCGGACTCTCAACCACTGCGCCACCAGGGAAGCCCTCTACTAGATTTTTTACAAAGGATGACTTTTTTAACTTCCTTCCTCTTCAATGTTCTCATCTGTAAAATGGGCGTGCGAGAACCTTTTTAATTGGATTCTTGTGAGAATGTTATGCCAAGTTCTATTAAAGATGGCTAGGATAATGCCCGGCAATATTAGACGGTTGATAAAAGATAGCTTTGTGTCATCGTCATCACTGTCATCATCATTCCCATCGCCACCAGCACACAGGAAAGCTTTGGCAATGAGCATGGCTCTGGTCCCCTCAGGAGGGCCTGCAATCTTTGCTTCTCTGCTATGCAATGTGGTAAGATTGTGCTCCTGTGCAGGATCTTAAGTTACTGCTGTTTCCCAGGGCTTGGTCATTACATTAGGACCTTTTCCTCAAAGAGGGAAGGAGAAGGGCTCTAACTGATTAGGAATGGGGTAGTCAGATTTAGGGCAAAGCCTGCTCTCATGTAGAGTCAAATGTCTCTAAGCTGACAATCAATTGGAAGAGGAAGACAAGTTATGCAACCATCTGCACCAGGGAAATTCACACATAGCGAAAGATTTTCCTCAGGGTGACAGGGCTTAAGGCTGTCACTGAATCCACCTGAGTTTTAAATACATTGACAGATGATGTCCACATAGGCTAAGAAGAGAACCAGTTTAGGGAACCTAGCTGGTCCCAGGGAGATGAACTGATGGCGTGCCATCAGCTTGGTTTTGTGCTCCAGTTCAAGTCAGAGGTCCACGGAGCAAGGTTCTGATCGATCACCTTCTAACATGGTGCTTGTTCATGTGCTGGATCATTTCTTCAGGAAACATTTATGGGGATTCTCCTGTGCCCAGCACACTATGTTAGGTGCTGCGGGAGATACAGAAAGATACACATGTGTATATATAGAGAGATCTTTGAGTTCAGCAAATCCCTTTTTTTTTTAAATGGACATGTTTGTTTGTTTATTTATTTATCTATTATTTATGCTTGGCTGCGTTGGGTCTTTGCTGCCGCCCGCAGGCTTTCTCTAGTTGCAGAGAGTGGCGGCTACTCTTTGTTGCGGAACACGGGCTCTAGGCGCACAGGCTTCAGTAGTTGTGGCATGTGGGCTCAGTAGTTGTGGCTCGCAGGCTCTAGAGCGCAGGCTCAGTAGTTGTGGCGCACGGGCTTAGCTGCTCCGTGGCATGTGGGATCTTCCTGGACCAGGGCTCGAACCCGTGTCCCCTGCATTGGCGGATTCTTAACCACTGCGCCACCAGGGAAGCCCTCGGCAAATTCCTTTCTATGGCTTATATATGTGAAAGCAGCTTTAAAACATGGAATAAAGTGGTGAGGTCATAAAGTCATAAGAGATGTGCAGGTTAAATTTTAGGGGTGTTCAGAAGAAGGAGATATATATCTATTCTTGCTGCCTCTAATCACACCTTTCTCTGTTGAATTCTTCATGTCATTGCCACACTAATCATTGTAAAACACCCCTTTCAGCATGTCTGGCTTTTTCTCAAAACCCTTAAATGATTTTCTATTTCCAACTGAACCAATTTCAAAGTCCCTTTCAGATTGTCTTATTACCTCTAGCTCTGCAGGTGTGATTTCTTCCTCTTCCTGGGATGAGGGTTGGAGGGGTGGCGTATGTCGATTGCCTGCCGTGCTTTTGGCTTTCCTCATATATTCTGTGATTCTGGCCTGAGTGCATCTTCCCTTGGGGATGTTGTCTGTGGGAATATTTTTCCTGTTGATGTCTTGGGCTGTGGAGTACCCACAGGACAATCCTATGCTCTCCTCCATGAGTTTCTGTACTGAGAGATAATGAATTAGGGTTTTTACCTCAAGAGACAAAGGACTTCCACACCTGGCCTTTGAACTGTAGCTTGAGCTGATGAACAGACACTCTCATTTCTGTTGGTGGATAGAGAGCCCAAGTTCTACCAGTTCCTGGTTCCAGGTAGGGAACCAGGCTCCTGCCTCTGGGGCTATGGTGTCTCTGACCTTGCCTTGGCATTAAAACCCCAGCCCCTGTAGCCCATGTTTTACTGAAGACCTGGAAGCCTTATGTGGGTCACTCCCTAAATCTATCTCTACACCTAACCTGACCCCTAACCAAACCCCAGAGCTGTAGGCTTTTTATCCAACTGTCCATTTATCATCTCTATTTGGTTATCTTATGGCCATCTCAGATTTAATGTAGTCAGAACAGGACTCCAGATGTGTTAAACACCACCATAGCATTCCTATGTATAAAGGCTTAATGGGTACCTGTTCCCTAGTGTCACTTTAACAGCTGTGATCTTATGTATGCCATTATCTATGTATACATTATATTGATAGCTATATGGGTCTATACACTACACAGCATGTGTATGTACGTAGACCATAGTTATCTGGATTAACTCAGATGTGCTTTGCTTTAGGTGTTCCGACAATCTCAAGATTTACAAGAAAGTGCTTTTTGGATAACAGCTGTCCTGACACTAAGTGTTCCTTGCTGCATGGTTTTGCCTTACTTGCAGTGAGAGGGGAAGTAATTCTCACACCTTCCCCCCTACTGCAGACCCTTGAAAAGTGTGCTCCACCCACTATGTTCATCAGGATCCCTCAGGGTTCTTGTTAAAAAGACTGCTTTTTAGACACTCCCAAGCTAAACTCTCTGGGTGGGGGCGGATAGGGCTCAGAAAGGCATATTTTAAACATGTTCTTCAGGTTACTCTTAAGTGCACTGTGGTTGGAGAACCACTGCACAAATTTCTTTTCTCCTTTGGCAAATCATTTAAAATATTTATGGAAGAGACTATTCCAGGGAGCCCAGAAAAGAGGGGGCTGACTTGCAGCCATCCCTTTCCACACCAAGGATTCAATGCCTGTGTCCATCTTGCCAAGTGTAACTTTGGACCCTACTAAAACTTTCCAGAATTACTATTGCTACTTAAACATTCGTTTCCGTGCTTTTCGTCTTGTTGGTCTAAACACACAAATGTCAGCAGAGGAGGATGAAGCTTGGATGTCATTAAACATTGACCTACTGTCCTGGTTTGCTCCAAATTGAGAGGTTTTGCGGGATGCACGGGTTTCAGTGTCCAAACCACGAAGGTCCTGGGCCAACTAGGATGAGTTGGTCCCCCTAATAAATGAGTCTTACAAATCTTATGTGTTGAAACTAATGCTTCAGGAAATAACAGATTTGAAATCCACATGGGTTATAAAATAAAGGAGACTAGTGTGGGATGAAAGGTATTCTGGGACTGGTCAGATTCGTGGGGCAGGATTGAGCAGTTCTCAATGTTGAAAAGCAGGCAGATCCTCCCGTGTATCAGCCATGTTGGATGGGGTGGCCACACTTCTTCCAAGTCACATTGTGTTGACAGCAGTGGTGGGAACACATCTGGAGTGAGGAAGTTTGTTACCTACCCTGAGAGGAGGCTGCCCTTCCAACCCAACAATGAGGTGTTCAGTGCCTTGTTCCATATTCCTAACTTGCGGTGAGAGCAAATAGAGTGTCTTAGGGCCTGGTGGGGGGTGTGGAGTGGTGGGCAGTCCTTCCCATGCTCTGATCGGAATATGTGCTCAGATCTGGTGGCTGGGTGCCATTTCTCCTGTCCCTCTTACCATCCTCCCCAGCAGGAGCGACTTACCATTAAGCCAGCAGGACAGTGCCTATTGTCCTTAGTGCTTTTAAGGACTCAGAAAATGTTTTAGTTTTTCTAAAACGATGAGAAAAAAATCTTTTAGGTTGAAGAAAATATTTTCCTATATAATATTAGTACATATACCAATGCAGTTGTAAAATAGAATTTTGATATAAACAGTTAAATAAAAGTTAATAATAATAGGGCTTCCCTGGTGGCTCAGTGGTTGAGAGTCCGCCTGCCGATGCAGGGGACACAGGTTCATGCCCCAGTCCGGGAAGATCCCACATGCCGCGGAGCGGCTGGGCCCGTGAGCCATGGCCACTGAGCCTGCGCGTCCGGAGCCTGTGCTCCGCAACAGGAGAGGCCACAACAGTGAGAGGCCCGCGTACCGCAGAAAAAAAAAAAAAGGACATCTGTTAATAGGATCTATGCTTTGAATTTTTTTTTCTGATGATGGGAATGGATGCAATGAGCCTTTACTCCTCCCAGCCCCCAGACATAGCTCCTCCATCCAATGGAAGCACAGTGAGTAGGTCAGGGCCAGGAATAAGATTGCTGCCAGGATCAATCTCCTTATGGGGCTTGAATATGCAGCCTTGACCTCATAATCAGCCAGGGGTACTAGGCTCTGCCTTTCACTCAGCAGATTCCTAGCCAGATTTAGGTGCTCTGGTGTCCTCTACTCCTCTTCCTGTCAGAACAGGGGAGGACAGGGGAATAGGTGTCTCTTTGCTGCTTCTAGTCACCAATCCTTCTTCACTGGGAGTAGAGGTGCCCTGTACAGTCTTCATCTTGTGTGCTGTTGAGTTTTTCCTCTTGAAAATGGTTCCATTTGTTTTTTTTCCGTGGGAAATGTCAACAAAACTTCTCAGAGCAAGACTTGTGATGTGTGTGTGTGTGTGTTTGAGCAGGATGGTGAACTGTGGGTAAAATGTGGACTGGAACAGAAAAAGACCCACCACTGATTGGGTGTCCTCTTGATGGCAGCTGCTCTACCAGGTATCACACCATTCAATTCTCAAGACAATCCTGAGGGTAGGAAGGATCCTCCGTGTCTTAAAAACGCATAAGCCGGTACACATGTAGGTGGACAGCCTGTAAGTGGCAGAGTCAAATGCAGTTCCTACCCTTGACCTCAATGAACTCTTCCACACAAACGAATCACACTGTTTGTGTCTGTAAAGCATAGTGGGAAAGTAGAAATTCTATAAATATTTGGCTAATCTGATTACAGAACCAGCCATTGTGGAAATACAAGCAAAAGAATGATTTCTGGAGACCTGTGTTATTTAGGAATTTTTCTCTACCCAGAGTTACCTTCTGCGTTTTTGGTCTTCCTCACCTTCTGACATACTAAACAACGACAGTGACAGCAGCCACTACATGGCTGGCTCTGGAGGGATAAAGGACACTGACTCCCAAACTAATGAAGCTGGTAAAAGTTTTCACTTGAACCCAATGCAAGGGTTTTTAATTTGTTTCCTTGTTTTCTAATAAGTCTGTTCTTTCAATAACAGTGCACATTTTTACATTAACATTCCAGACTGCTTTTATCCTTTAAACTCTTATTTATATTAGAATTAATTTCATGACACAAAAGCTTGAATTAAGCATTTACCTTTCCAGACAAAGAGACTTTCTCTGTGCAGATGCTGCCTGCTAATATGTATGAAGGCCAACCCGTGTAAAAAGGGAAGTTTTTAAAAAAAGGTTTTTCATTTCAGTTAAAAATGAGCAACCAACCAAGAATTCAGCATTTGAGTATATTGCCTTCTTATCATTTCCCTATAATTAAAAATATGTAATGTAATTGTGATATGATTGTAATGAAACTTTGTATTTTATGTCATACATACAAATGGGTCTGTGTTTGTGTAGGGGTTTAACTGTGTGCTGGTGCATTCGTACACACACACACACACACACACACACACACACACACACACAGATCCAGCCCTGCTCCTCTCATCCAACCACCTGGTAATAACCCTTCCCTCTTTTCTTCTCCATGTTGGGAGATGGAGAAACACGGTCCCTCTCCCTGGGATTCTGATGTCCCAGCTGGACGATGGGAAACAGTGCCTGGCACTTTCACAGGGTGTTGCTGCCCAAGATTCTCCCTTTGCAGGGAGAGGAACTCTGGCTCCACCTTGTCTCCATCTCCTTAGGTTGTGACCAAGTAGCCCCAAAGACTGCAATTCTTCCTTTTGGAGTCATAACGTACTTCAGCCGACAATTTCATCTTTTTCAGTTTGCCGGCCTCATCTGCTCACTTTCAGGATTTCAGAACATATCTCTTTGGGTCATACAGTAAGTGTGGGGAGGAATAACCAACACCATCTTTTTTTTTTTTTATAAAACAGATTTCTTGAGGTATAATTTACCTACCATAAAGTTCACTGATTTTAAGTGTACAGTTTGATGAGTTTAGTAAATTTATACAATTGTGGGCTTCCCTGGTGGCGCAGTGGTTGAGAGTCCGCCTGCCGATGCAGGGGACACGGGTTCGTGCTCCGGTCCAGGAGGATCCCACATGCCGCGGAGAGGCTGGGCCCGTGAGCCATGGCCGCTGAGCCTGTGCGTCCGGAGCCTGTGCTCCGCAACAGGAGAGGCCACAACAGTGAGAGGCCCGCATACCGCAAAAAAAAAAAAAAAAGTATACAGTTGTGCAACCATTGCTACAATCCAGTCTTAGAACATTTGCATCACCCCACAGTCTCCCGGTGCCCATTTAGAGCCGACTCCCTGCCTTCGTCTCAGGCAACCACTGACCTACTTTCTGTTTCTAGAGATTTGTCCTCTTTAGAAATATCTTACAAATGGGATCATATAATATTTACTCTTTTATGTTGGCTTCTTTAACATATTTTTCGAGATCCATCCATATTGTTGCAGATAACAGTAGTTTGTTCCTTTTTATTGCTGAATAGGATTTTACTAGACGGCCATACCACATTTTGTTTATCCATTCATCTATTGATGAAGAGTTGGGTCATTTCCACCTTTTAGCTATAGTGAATAATGCTGCTGTGAACATGGGGATAGAAATATCTCTTTGGGTCCCTGCTTTCACTTCCTTATTTTTTTTTTTTTAATAAGAAGAAAAATTTTATTTCAAATAGGTTCAGTGGTATGTGTGCTACAGCAATGGCTGGTTGTAGCTGTTTCCTTTCAAACCTTCATTGATGTATAAATTAGACATTATTTGGGAATGATTAATTTCTGGTAAAATGTAGATTCAATCCAACATCATGCCAATTTTTACTTTTATTGTAGACCTTATTTTAGTACTAGAGGTTAAATTTTCATCACCAAAAAATGATAATAATCTTACAGCTACTCCTAAGGTAATGAGCTGTCCTCACTGTTGCTTTGAAAATATACCCCTAGGTTGTTAAGAGAAATTACGACTTCATCCAAATCTGTTATTTAATTCTTCAGTCATCGTCTACTGTTGGTTTGATTGTCAACTCCTCTTCTTATTTGACGCCAACCAGCTAAACGCCACTGTTTCTCAACTCTTCGGCTAAGGGCAATTTTTTCTCCTACTTCTGTGATTTTGCCCAAATCAGCCTTGACTGCACTAACTCTTCCTCCTGTCGACAGGGATCCTATGTCCACCATAAGCACTTCATTCTTAGACAGCTTTTGCTGCTTTCTTGTCTCCTTCAGTGCGTACACCTAGAAGCCGTCTAAGCAGGAAATAGGAAATTTCCAGTCTGTGAAGATCTCAGGTAAAGCTCCAACTGCACCAAGTACCTGCCCCACCATTCTGTCAGCCTGGCACAAAGTGGGGTTAATTTTTGTTCCAGCTCCAATAAGCCCTCCTGGAGTAGCATCCTGAAGATCATTATGCTCTGCGAAAAGCAATACAATTTTGGAAAAGGTGGGTTTTCACATGAGTTTTCCTTCACTATTTTTGGAACAATACCAGGTCTGACTTCTATCTCCTGGCCCACATTTAATACTCCTTTTAGAATACTACCACCATCTACATCCCCCTTAAGGTCATCAACTTCACAGCCAGGTTTGTTGACATCAAAGGATCTAATAACAAGTTGGAGTTCTGAAGTAAAGTCTCTTGGGGGTACTGGAATGTTCTTTACTATGTACTCACAGACAACTTCAATATTGTATTTTAGCTGAGCAGCAATTAGAATAATAGGAGGTCCTTCTGCTACTGTACCTTGTACACATGCAAGGATCTGTTCATACTGTTCTTTAGCCTGGCTTTCTTTTACCAAATCAATTTTATTTTGTAGAATCAAAATATGCTTCAGTTTCATGATTTCTGTAGCAGTCAGGTGTTCAGAAGCTGTGGCTGAGGACAAGACTCGTTTCCAGCTATCAATAGAAGAGCTGCGTCCATCACTGTGGCACCATTCAGCGTAGTAGCCATCAAACTATCGTGGCCAGGACAGTCAACAAAGGAAACATGTCTGACTAATTTGAAGTTCCCTTTGGCCCCTGGAATGTCTGTAGGAAACTCATCGGGTGTACTACTTCCACAGGATCTGTAACATTCTGGCCGAGGACAACTTGGGTCATCAAGTTTATAAATCTTAGCATTAGCATAGCCAAGTTTGATTGTAATATTATTTTCTAGTTCATTTTTGATCCTGACAGAGTGAACTCCAGAAATAGCTTTTACAACTGTAGATTTCCCGTGAGCTACATGACCAATTGTACCTATATTAATTGTGGCCTGTCTGCTTATAACTTCATGTGAAAGTGGCGTCAACTTGGTAACATCCAAAGTGGAGAGATCTTGCCGAGAAAGGCGTGGCTGCACTAACGTCACACCAGCCTCGCCCCACCGCCATCTTGCCTAGAGAGCTCACTTCTTTTGAGTATATATCTAGAAGTGGAATTACTAGATCACATGGTAATTGTATTTAATTTTTTGAGGAATGCCGTACCGTTTTTTAATAGCAGTTGTATCATTTTACATTCCCACCAGCAATGCACAAAGGCTCCAATTTCTCCATGTTCTCGCCAACACTTTTTTTTTCTGCTTTTTAAAGATTTATTTTATACAGGCCATCCTAATGGGTGTGAAGTGGTATCTCATTGTGGTTTTGATTTGCATTTCTCTAATGATTAGTGATATTGAGCATCTTTTCAAATGTTTATTGGCCATTTGTATATCTTCTCTGGAGAAATGTCTATTCAAGTCCTTTGCCAATTTTTTAATTGGGGTGTTTGTGTTTTTGTTGTTGAGTTGTAGGAATTCTTCATATATTCTGAATATCAATCCTTTATCAGATATATGATTTCCAAATATTTTGCCCTATTCGATAGGTTTTCTTTTCACTCTGTTGATAATGTTCTTTGATGCACAAAAATTTAAATTTTTGATGAAGTCCAACTTATCTATTTTTTCTTTTGTTGCCTGTGTTTTTGATGTCATAGACAAGAACTCATTGCCAAATCCAGTGTCATGAATATTTCTCCCTACGTTTTCTTCTAAGAATTCTATAGTTTTAGTTCTTTCATTTAGGTCTTTCATCTATTTGAGTTAATTTTGGTATACTGTGTAAGGTAAAGAACTTCATTCTTTTTCATGTGGCTGTTTTCCCAGCAACATTTGCTGAAGACTGTTGAATGGTCTTGGCCTCTTTGTCAAGAGTCATTTGCGCACATGCTAGGGTTTATTTCTGGGCTCTCTGTTCTATTCCGTTGGTCTATATGTCTGTTTTTATGCCAGTGCCACACTGTTTTGATTATCGTAGCTTTGTAGTATGTGTTGAAATCAGGATGTGTGAGACCTTCTCCAACTTTGTTATTCTTTTACAAGATTGTTTTGGCTTTTCAGGGTCCTCTAAGATTCTATATGAATATAGGATGATTTTTTTCTATTTCTGCAAAAACATTGTTGGGATTTTAATAGATTGCCCTGAATCTGTAGATGGCTTTGAGTAGTACTGACATCTTACCAATATTAAGTCTTCTAATCCATGAACAGGAACATCTTTCCATTTCTGTGTCTTCTTTAATTTCTTTCAGCAATGTTTTGTAGCTTTTAGTATACAAGTCTTTTGCCTCTTTGGTTAAGTTTATTCCTAAGTATTTCATTCTTTTCAATGTTATTGTAAATGAAAATGTTTTCTTCATTTCTTTTTCAGTTTGTTCATTGTTAGTGTATGGTAATGCAACTGATTTTTGTATTCCCTTCATAACTTTTAAGACATTGATCCACCATCATTTGACATCTAGGATTTCTTTTGAGAAGTTTGATCCATCCTGATTCCCATTTCTTTATATGCCCCTGTTCCCTCCACCTCGACCTTGACCTATGGACTTTTTATGGATTATCTCTTTATCTTATTGTTTGAAATTTCACAATGACCTTCCTAGATGTGAATTTTTTTTTTCCATTCACTGTGCTAGTCACTTGGAGAACCCTCATGTCCTTTAGTTCTATAAAATTGTATTTAATTTTTCCATCAATAATTTCCTTCCAGTGAATTTTTATCTTCTATTCTTATGAAATTCTTAGTATTTGGATTCTTATTCTTTGGGTTTACAGCAAGTCTTCAGATCTTTTCTACTTCTATTTTCTACTTTTTTTTTTTTTTGGCCATGCTGCATGGCATGCAGGATCTTAGTTCCCTGACTAGGATCAAACCCATGCCCCCCTCAGTGGAAGCTTGGAGTCTTAACTGGACTGTCAGGGAAGTCCCTCTATTTGCTACTTTATTGTCATTTAGTTATAATTTATGGGAGACTTCCTTACTTTTTAAATTTTAATCCTTTTGAATAATGTTATTTTGGTTATCAATTTTAATTTCTAAGAGCTGTTTCTTGTTTTCAAGTTGGGCATTAATAGCACTAATACCTTTTAAATAACATTTTACTTCTGCTTTATGGATGAAAAAATCATGTTATCTTTCTGAGAATATTATGGCCTTGTCTATTTTCCTTCCAAATTCTTTTTCTCATGTTTACTTTCCATTGTATCTTCTATGAAAAGGATTTCCTTAAGGGTCTGATGATTTCCTTAAAGCTCTTTGTCTATGTTTAATTGGAGTTGTTTTTGACTGGGGGAGGGGATTTACTGGGGGAGGAGGATCAGGTTGCCAGTGACTCTTTTCACTGTATCCCTCTAGTGTCAGTATGTTGGGGGTCTTTTTTTTTTTTTTCCTACCAGAGAAGTGCCATCCAGTCTCCTGCTTTAGAATTCTGTTGATGTGTGTGAGGGTGTACTTGGCTGCTTGCATTTTGGAAACAGAGCAGGAAAGGGTGGAGGGTCCTTCATATGTAAAGAGTAGACTTTCATGGAATTCTCTTATTTTCACTGTTTGCCTAGCTCTTGAGCTTTGATGAACCCATCTTCCTGAATTTAGAATCTCCTTGGTTTAATTTTTTTTCAGAGAAAAGGCTTCTAGCTTCCTTGAGTAATAGGGAAGGCAGATGCTTGGCTGCTCGTGTTGGTGAGGACTCCTGGGAAGTCCATGTGTTGAATACAGACTTTCAATCATTTCCCTTCTTTTCACCACAACTCCTACATCCACAGGTTTGTTGGCTGGAGGTTTGCATGCAAGCTTGGCAACACCACAACACTTTGAATGTATTGATTTTGTATTTAATATCTGGTGAGGCAAGTCCCTCCTCACTCTTCTGAATTTTCTTGGCTAGTCTCAGACACTTATTTATTTATATGAATTTTAAAAAATCATGGAAAAGAATCTAAAAAAGAATACATATACATTATATATAACTGAATCACTTTGCTATACACCTAAAATGAATACAACATTGTAAATCAACTATATTTCAATAAAAATTAAAACAAACAAAACAAACACAAAATTACAAAGCATTTCTATAGACGTGTACAGATCAACACGAATTTTATAATAATTTAATTTAGTTTCCCAAATAACCCTGTTAGGGTTCTAGTTGAATTCTTATTCATTCTTGTATTTCTAGTGCCTTGCACAGGGCCTGGATCACGTTAGGCTTTCAAAAAACATCTGTTAAATGGAAATAAACCTTTGATTCCAGTGCCTGGGCTCTTTCTGTTACACCGTCCTGTCTGATTTGTACACAGATCACAGAGTCAGCCGGAAGCAGAACCAGAAGAACTCAGGTGTCATAACTCACCATCCAGCACTTTTTATACCGCATTTGTACCTGTAAAACACTTCTGAACATTTACACACAGCCCAGCACAAAGGAATGTGCCAGAGTGAACGGAAGGTCATAAGCCCATAGGAGACAAAGTGTTTTAAAATCCTGAAGAAATATCTCTGCCTGGGTCAACCCGTCCCACCAGCATCACAAGCTTCAGTGTGGAGGAACAGGAAGGACAGGTAATGCCCGACAGGTACATTTATGTAGGGGCAGATGGAATGTTATCAAATTTATTTATGTTTTCCCATAGGAGGAGCTGTATTTCAATGGCATGAATGTGAGTGCAAAAATAGGATGGTTTATCTGCCACGTCTGATCCATGTGGAGTTTAAGTCATAAAGTTTATTAGTGCCCCTGATTTAATATGACACATTTCCAGTGCAAATTGCTCTGAGATCATCGTGTTCATAAAATATGACAGAAATCTTTTAAGTGTAAGCATAAGTTCTGAATTAATTTAATAACCCAGTCTGGAAAGAGGCACATGGTTTAAAACATACCATTATGCACTGGACTCCTGCTTTCCTCTTCTACCCCCCCCCCGCTTCTCGTGCCACTTTTGAAAAGCTCTTCTTCGTGTCTTGAGTCAGCCGGCCTCTTCCCAGAGCTCAGGGTTTTGCCTTCTCAAGGAGGTTTGGAAGGAGATGTATTAGCATGGCCAAGGTGAGGGGGTCCGTCCTTCTGTATCCTGGGGGCCCTGAGCACAGCTGGTTTTAGTTTTTAATGGTACCTACCCAAGAGAATGATTTACCACCCTTAGTGGGCTGGGTGGTGCGTTGGAGTGCCAGCAGGCAAATCATAACATTGGAAGGTCACGGTTGCAGGGGGTGTGAATGCGCCCCCCTCATCTTTCCAGATGGGAAAAAAATTACAGCAGCAGGACACATGCCCCGACTCTCAAATGCACATGACATCACAGTGTAAATTGTGAATGTAAGGCTCTTTATCTCGTGGCAGCGTAAAACAAAACAAAATTTTCACCACGACAAAAAATAGAATAAAGAAAAGCTAGGAGCCCTTTGGTATAACTCGACCAACAGGGTATTCAGCCTTCCATCTCATGGACGGACCGGTGACACCACGTCAGAGAAATCTGAGACCCGCACTCACCACTCATGCTCAGATACTGCAGGGCCTGGGCTTCCTCCATGCTCACTTGCTAACTCACTTCCTGGGCAATCCTGTCTTTTTTCTGGACCGTGGGGTTGCCCTTTGCACTGGCAAAGGAGGCTGGGACCCTGCGCTGGGGGGGACCCTGGGCCCTCCCTAGACGAGCTCTGGGGCAATCCTCTGGTTTGCTCCTAATTCAGCCTCCAAGCAGAGCCTGGAAGGGCCACCCGAATGCCTAGTGATGAGACCGCTTTCCTGGTTGTGCTTCCGAGACGAAAACAGGGCAACGTGCTCCTAGTGGATCAGCTCCTCCCCGGTGGCTGCCAGCGGCTCAGAAAGGATGCTCTGCCACCGTCCGAATTTTGCTTGAGGGGTACCAGGGAGGGTGAATATCATTCTTCTTTCAGGTTTCTGCCATCACCTCTAGAAACTGCCAATAGCAAGAGCTCAAAGTGGGTTTTAGCAAGAGATCCCACATCATTCCTTCTAGGGAGAAGCTTCTTTTCCTTCAGAGCCCGGCTCACGTCCCACGTCCTCCATAAAACTGTCCCCCCAAAAACCAGCCAACAGTGTGATGTCTTTCTTCATCGGCCTCCCATTGCCTTCATTACTTAAAATATACCATTTGCTCTCAGTGATATTCCCACTGGCCCTTTCACTGTGCATTGTCTTGTTCTGTTTTCGGATTACTTCCTGTGGGTAAGTCTCGTCGCCCAGCCGGGCTATAAATGCCAACCCCTGTCCAGGGGCTTGCAGTGTTGGGGAGGGTGGTCCTCAGTGAATTCATGCTTATTTGAATCAGAGAGAAAATTGGAGTCTGGGCTGTGGGCTGAGGGCTGAGGCTGGGTGTGTGCCAGCCTTCCTGAGGAATGGGGGGGCACCCTCCCCGGGCAGAGTCTGTGGAGCCTGGACACAAGGAAGTCCTTCCCTCCAGCTTCCAAGCCTCCCTTTGCATCGGGACCCCTGGCCTCTGTCCTTTTCTCCTTGCTTCTCTCTCCAGCTACAGCACTTAGGTCCCCCATTGCCTTGTGTCTGAAATCCAAATCCCTCAAAAGTCAGCTCCACGGTCATCTTTTCCAGAGAGTGTGGCCCAGACCCTCAGCTGAAAGTTCCCTTTCCCCTCACTGAACCCCACTGGCATCTATTTTCATTTCTTTGATGGTACTGTTCAGTTTCTCTTTTTAGTTATTATATTTGTGCATGAACTCCCTTTTTTTTTTTTTTGTATTAACTTTTCTACTGTTGCTGCAACAAACGACCACAAACTTAGTGGCTTAAAATAACACAAAAGTATTACTTTACAGGTCTGGAGGTTAGGAATCCAACATAGGTCTCACTGGGCTAAAATCAGCGTGTCTGTGTTCCTTCTGGAGGCGCAAGTGGAGAATCAATTTCCTCGCCTTCCCCAGCTTCTGGAGGAGGCCCACATTCCTTGGTTTGTGGCCTCTTCCTCCATCTTCAAAGCCAGCAACATTGCCTTTTTCTGGACCCTTCTTCCATTGTTACATCTCTCTTTTACCACAGCTGGGGAAGCTTCTACCATTTTAAGGATTCACATGATGGTTTGGGTCCACCCGGGTAATCCAGAAGAATCTCCCCATTTCAAAGTCCTTAACTTCAATCACATCTGCAACCTTAATTCCCTTTGCCATGCGATGTAACATATTCACAGCTTCCGGGGATTAACACAGGGACATCTTTGGGGGAAGGCATTACTGTGTTTATCACATCTCCCTTATACCAAGAGCTCCTTTTGGTTTTTCAATAAATATTTTCCAAAATTCAATTAAGTGCCTGGCACTGCTCATGGAGCAGCGATACAGAGAGCACTGAGACATAATCTCTAGCCTCAAGAAGTTTAGAACCTGGTAAGACAGACGCAGAAACAATTACAAAACAGTGTGACACGTGCGATAGTGGAGCTGAGTGCAGACAGTAGAGGTAGCCCAGAGGAGGGGTAGATGGCTTTTTCTGGAGTAAGTAGTGGACAGCTGGTCAGGGAAGACCTCACCAAGAAAGTGACAACTGACCAGGTTCTGAAACAGGGTCCAGGTTCACCAGGTGGATGGCCAGGTGGGCTGGAGAAAGGTATTCTAGGGCGGAGCAGGCACACAGCATGTATGGGAGGTAGCATGGTCTTTGGAGGGATATCACACATGGTTTTGAGTTGCTGTGGCATTAGGTGTGGGAAGAGGGAAGCCAGTCTGGAGAGGCTGGTGGGAGCTGGATCCCAGGAGGTCTTTCATGCCAAGAAGCTTGGATTCTATAGTTGTAGGAAATGGGGAAGTCTTCAATGGCCTTAGGGAGAATTATATGTCAGAAAGGTTGGTGAAAACCATAAGGGAACAGTGACACAAGGCAAGAGAGAGAAGAATTTCGGAAAGGAGGGATGCATCAACAGTGTGAACATTGGAAGGAGGTTGGGTCACCAGAAGAATGAGCCCCATCATTGGGTTGGAGAGTGAGAGATTTCTGGTGACCTCACTGGAAGAGGTTTCCACGGAGAGGTGGGGGCAGAGGCAGTCTCCAGTGGACAGAGGGGTGACTGGGAGGTGAGGAAGGGAAAAAACGTGGTAAAACCAACTTGGCCAGGAAAGGGAGGAGAGCCCTGGGGTGATAGCTAGCGACAGTGGTCCCAGGGAGATTTTGTTGGTTGGATCTGCATCTGCTGGAGGTCACCAGCTGCCCCCAAGTACCCATCCCAGTGTCAGACCTGTTGTAGATACTCAATGATGGTGTGAAGAATGAAGGCATCATGCATATTTCCTGGAAGAGGCTGAAGCAACGTCACAGATTTGCTCACCGAGGATTCTTCACTGTCCAGGGGCATCCTTGGAAGCAGCTGAAGTCACGAGCTCTGTTCCTAATCACGTGCTTTCCCGAAGCTCGAAAGGCACCCGGCCAGGGTGTCAACACCTCAGGTCACACCACATCACACAGAGCCTCATTTGACTTTCAGGCTGATGTCAGCATTTTCTTACCTTGCTGAGAAGCTCAACTTGAAGATGACATTAATTTACATTTGCCCATTTTCAAATAATGCGTTCCAGATCCGAGCCGGCAGCAACGACTCAGAGGGAGATGCTGGCATTTCCTGGATGGAAAAACCTCTTCCCTGTATGCGGGAGACTGTGTGTGTTTTCAGGACTTTCCTTGGGAAACGGTCCACCAGTTTCCCAGGGAGCGTAATCCCATTTAACACCAGGGAGCCATGCAGGAAAAGAGACTCATCCTTTATCACCAGGAGGTGATGGAATTGTGATGCAGATGGCATGTTATGGGCTCCTCAGTTTCAGAAATGCCTCTTCTCAAGGTTAAAAATATTTCCCACATAGAGCTGGGCATGTACCCCAGCCAGCGTGTGGGGAAACAGGATTCCTGCAGAGCTGGGCATTGAGGTCCAAGACCTTGGTCACGGGGAGAGAGTGATGGCTCAGTTGCTGGGATACCCACCCAGGTCCAGGTGCAGGATGAGCCCTCCTGAGAAGACGTGCATGTTCCCGGTGCCTTGGCTTCCCCTGTGACCTTTGTGTGGGCGTGGGTGGTGGGGATATATGTGGAGTTCTTTGATATTCTTGAATGTGCGGTTTCCCAAACCCAATTCTCCTCACAGCATCCCAGCCTTGGCTTTGATCACTGCCTTCCCTCTCTGCGTCCCTCTAAGACTGTCCTCATAACCTTGTCCCTTCTCCCTGCTTCTCTTTCTGCCCTCCAGCACCAGCAGGATGAACAGCTTCTTCCTTTGTGCTCCTGTTTCAGCTCTATTATTTTGTCCCCATCATTGTTTGGCGTGTCTACCTTGATCCCTAAGCTGCGAGGCTCTGGGTCCTGTTTAACTCAGGAACTTCAGTGTCAGCACAGCACTCGAGACCTAGCACGTTCACTCTATAGATGAATGAACCTGTGAAGAGTCCATGGCTACCCATCCTTCAAGGTCCCCCACCTCACTTTCTATTGCCTTTTGCTCAATTTCTTCCAGAATGATGCTCTCTCAATTCTTGCCCTCGGTTCAACCAGCATCTCCTGAACACCTATTATGGTATTTGGTGTTGGGAGTAAATTTGACTAGATGCCTGTCCTCAAGACATTTAATGAATAGTTGAGAATTTAGATAGGTTAATCAACAATTGAGTGAGACAGATGGTGTTATGGAGAAACAGTTGCAGAATAATAAAGGCTGTTTTTAATAACCTTCGAAAATTTATTTTAGTGAAGGTTTTATCACTTTGATGCTAAAATGAAATTTTAATGGAGCTGAATGTAAAACCCTGAATTTGCTATTTTGTTGCACCATAGATTAAACATTTTTTTTCTAAATTAGAAGATAATGTGTTTATTGTAGAAATTCAGAAAAACATAAAAGAGTAAAGGAGAAATAAAATTAGTAACCTACACTCAGGGATAACTGCTGTTAACTTTTGGGTACATTTCCTTCTAGCCTACTTATCATCTATCTATAAGTGTCCTTTGTTTTTTGAAAAACATGACATAAAACTGGAATTCTGAAAGTTTTCATTCCTTTTTCCTCTTTTATTACAAACACTTTATCATTAAATACTATGAAATGATTATCAATGACTATGTGATATGACTGTGTCATGGTTAAGACAAAAACTATTCTTTGCTTTGGATTTAGACTGTTTCCAGTTTTTCTTTATTATAATTAGTAGGAAAATTTTTGTACGAAAACCTGTGTTATTTATCTGTTTTTTTCCTTTTGGGATATTCATCTTTTTTCCTATTGATTTTTCAAAACCCCTTTATGTCTTAAGAGCATCCACCTTCTGACATATCTATGAAAAATGTATTTCCTGGTGTGTCTTTTAATTTTGCTTAGTATCAGATTTTTAAAGCCAGAAAGGATCTCTGAGGAATTTAAAGCTAACTCTTTCCTCTTAAAAGCAAGAAAACTAAAGCCAAAATATTTAAGTGACTTCCAAATGGCTCCTAGACTTGGTCACAGAGCATTCCTAGAACCCAGGACCCTGGGCTCTCGGTGTCCGAAACTCACAGTATTTTCTCCAGCATCACATCAGTACTGATTGTACATGGCTGTTCTTTGCTTTCCAATGGCTTAATTTGTGTTGGTTTTGCCTTCCTACCTGGAGGGCAGGGATGGTCTCTTGCGCCTGTTCTCTATCTACCTTATCTGGTGCCCCATGCCCTTCCCCTGCTTCCTGCACAAGGCTTAGCACATGGCTAGGAATGGAGTGGTCGCTTAATACATACTTGTTAGTTAATACACTGTTTATTTTTTATTGAGGTATAGCTGATTTACAATGTTATATTAGTTCCAGGTGTACAACATAGTGATTCAATATTTTTATAGATTATGCTCCATTTAAAGTTATTATAAAATATTGGCTATATTCCCTGGGCTGTACAATGTATCCCTGTAGCTTGTTTTATACATAGTCGTATGTACCTCTTAATCTCATATCATGCCCCTCCCCCATCCCTCTTTCCGCTGGTAACCACTCGTTTGTTCTCGGTATCTGTGAGTCTGTTTCTTTTTTGTTATATTCATTCATTTGTTTTATTTTTTTAGATGACACATAAATGTGATAACATACAGTATTTGTCTTTCCCTGTCTGACATACTTCACTAAGCAATACCCTTTAGGTCCATCCACATTGTTGCAAATGGCAAAATTTCATTCTTTTTTATGGCTGAGTAATATTCCACTGTGTGTGTGTGTGTGTGTGTGTGTGTGTGTGTGTGTGTGTGTGTATCACATCTTCTTTATCATTCATCTGTTGATGGACACTTAGGTTGCTTCCACATCTCTGCTATTGTAAATAATGCTGCTATGAACGTTGGGGTGCATGTATCTTTTCGAATGAGTGTTTACTTTTCTTTAAATATATACCCAGGAGTGGGATTGCTGGATTATATGGTAGTTCTGTTTGTAGTTTTTTGAGGACCCTCCATACTGTTTTCCATAGTAGCTGCACAAATTCTTTTTTTTTTTTTTTTTTGCGGTATGCGGGCCTCTCACCGTTGTGGCCTCTCCCGTTGTGGAGCACAGGCTCCGGACGCACAGGCTCAGCGGCCATGGCTCAGGGGCCCAGCCGCTCCGCGGCATGTGGGATCTTCCCGGACCGGGGCACGAACCTGTGTCCCCTGCATCGGCAGGCGGACTCTCAACCACTGCGCCACCAGGGAAGCCCTATTGGTAGGCTTTTTGATGATAGCCATTCTGACGGGTGTGAGGTGATCTATCATTGTGGCTTTGATCTGCATTTCTGTTGATTAGTGACGTTGAGCAGAATACACTGGTTTTTAAAGAGGTACCAATAATGATAACACAAAGTATCTCACTGGATGCTTTCAACAAATCCGTGAAGAAGGCAAAGCTGACACGGCCATCCCTGTGTGATGGATGAGGAAAGTGAGGATCAGAGAATTTAAGGGACTTATTCATGATCTCACAGCTAGACCACGGCAGAACCAGGACTGCAGGAAATTTCTCCTGACTTCAAACACGTAGTTCTCTCTGCTATACTGGGCTCTCCCTCACGCAGGCTCCCTTGCTCCTGCCCAAAACCCCCAACTGGGGCAAAGGGTGGGCCGTTGTTTCTGATGCTCGGATGGGTTGAAGAGGAAGCTGGAGGCCTATGGTCACCCCTTGTCATACCGGGAGAATGGAGCTAGGTCTTTCTTGACAGGGTTTCTGAATTGAAGAACGAGAAGCCTGTGAGGAGGTACCAGTATGGTTGGCGTAAAGGCATCAAGTTAAACTCGGCCTCGGTTTTGTTGTGCTTTTTTCATTTTTCTTACATTGAGGTAAAATACATATAAACATGAGATGAATCTTTTAAAGTGAACGGTTCTGTAGCGTTCGGTAATTCACGATATTGTGTGGCTACCACATTTATCTACTCCCAAGCGTTTTCATCGCCCCAGAGCAAACCTGTCCCCAGTGAGCAGCTACTTCCCACTCTCCCCTCCCTCAGCCCCTGCCCATCCCTCAGCTACTCTCTGTCTCTCTGGATTTCCCTCTTCGGGACATTTCATAGAAATGGAGCCACTCCACATGTGACCTTTGTGCCTGGCTTCTTTCAGTTAGCATGTGTTCAAGGATTGTCCACGTGTAGCAGGTGTCAGTCCTTTGTTTCATTTTTTATGCCCGAATGATATTCCATGGTATAAATATGCCAGCGTTTGTTTATCCATTTGTCTGTTGATGGACATTTGGGTTGTTTCCACACGGCCTGGGTTTTGAGGGCCAGGGCCCCTGAGAGCCAGAATCCCTCCGATTATCCTAAAACCAACCCTATATTGACTCTACCCCAAGGTGTGTTTGAAACTGCTTTTCTCCATGGGAGGCTCAGGGACCTCTTTTGGCTTTTAAAGTGACTCCAGATGGAGATTCCGAGTTGCAGAGCTGTGGATCCAGGGAAGGAGCTCGCTTTTGGGGATTCCGAGGCCCTGGTGCAGTGGCTGCAGTGACAGGGCGGAGACGCCCCTCTGCTCCCCGCGGGCAGGACAGGGGCTGCCTGCAATCATCTCTCTCCTGCACTTCGTTAACAGCTTCAATTAGCCCAGGAGCCAGCGATGCTTCATCAGCTGCCTGGATCGGCAGCAAAATTAAGCCGTCACGTTTATGAACTGCCCGGTGAGCTCTGGGAGGAACTCTGCATATTTTATATTTAATAACTTGCTGCTCGTTTTTATTTATAATGTTAATAATGATTTGGGGGGGTTGCTCTGGGAGAGAGCAGGAGGGAGAGAGAGAGAGAGAGAGAGAGAGAGAGACATGGCGACTTCGACACAGAGAGATGGCAGGGCTTGTGACAAAGTGGAGACTGCTCTTACCTCTGTCATCACCCGCCCCTGACCCGCCCTACCCCACAGTGGTGAGGGACAGCCCTCCGGTGACAGGCAGCAGGGGCTTGTCCGGCCTCACAGAAAATGCTCTCTGCCTGGAGCCTAATGACCGGGAGCCGGCGAGGCATCCTGTGTGTGCGGGCAGCCTCTCTGGGCTCACTCTTACTGTGTCCATCCTCTGACGTGGCGAGTGGGGTCCAGGGGCCCCGTGGGCTTTAGGCGGGCCAGTCCACAGAGTGGGGCTTCCCCTCTCCACCCTCAGGTCTGCCTCATTAGCTTCCCCTATGGCCTGTCCATGGGTGGATCAGACTGGGCGAAGGAAGTGAGGAAGTGGGCTCCCCCCTGGCTCCAGGAAATATTTCATAGTGTACCTGCATCGTTGGAGAGCCCCTTAGCATCTTTCAAAATGAGTGTTTTAGCGACTCCTAAGTTTTGGTTAACTTTTTCTTTTATATTGGAGTAGAGATGATTAACAATGTTTGGTAGCTTCAGGTGCACAGCAAAGCGACTCAGCCATACATATATATGTATCTGTTCTCCCCCAGACTCCCCTCCCATCCAGGTTGCCACACAACATTGAGCAGAGTTCCCTGTGCTCTACCGTAGGTCGTTGTTGGTCCATTTTAAATATGACAGTGTGTACATGTCAGTCCCAAACTCCCTAACTATCTCTTCCCCGCATGCTTCCCCCCTGGTAACCATAAGTTTGTTCTCTAAGTCTGTGAAGTGACTCTTCGTTTGCATGTAAGGAAACTAAGGTCCAGAGGGGCCAAGTGACTTTCCCAGGTCACCAGCTGGCTGGCGATGGCACACAGGGACGTGGGAAGGGCATCCGATTTCCTGTTTTGGGTTGGGTAGTGGGGAGGCTGGGCATCTCAGGTCACCCCGCCTGGGTTCAGGGCTCAGCTCCGCCCCCGAGTACCCGTGGGTACTTGGGCAAGTTCTCTGGCTCCTGGGTCTCAGTATGTGCCTCCGTAACCCAGGAATAATCAGAATCTGCATCTCACGGGATTGCTGGGAGATTTCCTCAAGATCACATTCGTGAAAGTACTTTGTAAACTGTAAATCACTGCACATATATTTATCCATCACCTGCTGCTGGGAAGGCCCTCTGGCCTGTGGTGTAGCTGGGTGGACTTCAGGGCAGGGCTTTGCAACTCTTTTCGGGGAAAGAGCTAACTGGTAACTGTCTTAGCCTTGGCGTGTCTTCTGGTTTCTGTTGAAACTACAACTGGGCCTCCTTATCCACTGGGTTCCGCATCCTCAGAGATGGAAAATATTTGGAGAAAAGATTCCAGAAAGCTCCCAAAAGCAAAACTTGAATTTGTCACACACAGGCAGCTATTTATGTAACATTTACATCGTACCAGGTATTATAAATAATCTGGAGATGATTTAAAGTATACGGGAGGATGTGTGTAGGTTCTATGCAAATTCTACACCATTTTATATAAAGGACTCGAGCATCTGTGGATTTTAGTATCTGAGGGGGTCCTGGAATCAGTCCCTCTTGGACACTGTACTCCCGTCTGCAGTTGTAGCTGAAAGCAGCCTTTGACAATACATAATTCCATGGGCGTGGCTGTGTTCTAATGGAATTTATTTACAGACGCAAGCTGTGGCCGGATTTGTTCTGCAGGCCATTTGTCCACTTCTGCTCCCAAGCCGCATGTTCCTGGGGCTGAAAGCACTGCTTCTGAGAACGCAGGGCTGTCTGGTGGGAGGGTCCCCTGAGACACATTCACTGCACCACAGCCTGGTTGCTTCACAAGGAGGTTTTTTTCCCTGCAAATGTTCCCTACCAAGAGTATAGTATTAAAAGCTCCATTACCCATGGCCTCCTGTGGGCCCCTCTAGAGGGGACTGACCAGGCTTGGTCTCTGAGCTCCAGGAGCCTGGCTCCACTTGTGTTTAGGAGAGGAAATTAATTGTATTCACCCCCCCCACCCCCGCCCTCCCCGCTGCTTCCATTGTTGACAATTAAGGTAACGCCTCTGCCCCAAAGATTTTGTGGTTGAAAAGCTCACCCAACTTTCTCCCATAGCTGCCTCTTTCTGGAGGGTTTCCATTGCCACTGTCCTGGAGGATAAGGTGGGGCAAAGGGAGAGGGAGTAGAACGCAGAAAATGCTAGAGATGGGAGAAGGCTGAACGGGGCAGGACAGGGAATCATTCACTTTTACTGCTCCCTCGTCACTTACAGGCTTTGAGCTTGGTGTCACCCAGACACCAGATCTAATCTTTCCCACCACCTTACAAGGTGGATTATGCCATCTTGCAGGTGGAGTAGCAGAGACCCAGATGGGCTGGTTATTGCTAACGGGAGTGAGAGGTGGGTCCGGTTTCAGTCCGGTTCTGTCTGATTTCCAAGCTCATCATCTTCCCACTACACCTCACTGCCAGACAGATTTATTGGGTCCGCGGAGCTCAGCAGAAATGCCTTCACCTGCTCCGGGCACACCCTCTTCCTCCAGGGCAAACATGAGACGGCGGAGTGGAAGAGTTGGGGAAAGCATGGGCTGAAAACCAGGAACCTGCATCAGAGCTCTGCTCCTAAATCTCCACCTGACCTTGGGCAAGTCACAGCCACTTGGCTGGCCTCGGTTTCCTCATCTGGGCACTGAGCTAGTCTTGATGGCACCTTCCAGCCCTGTGATTCTCAGAGCTTTTCTGCAAAGAGCCTGTGGTGGCCAATTCGTTCTGCTTCTCCCCTGTCTGGCTGCTCAATAGGAGGGAGGGAGGGAGCAAAAAAGCAAGGTCAATCAATTCCAGCCAGGACCGAAGCCTAAGAGATGGGGCGTGGCGTGCTGAAAGATGATGGCTGGCAAAAATCATTAGAAGCATCTTTCAACAATCTATATGCCGTTATCGATCTGCTTATAGATCATCTTCCTCCATTCCTCCCACTCCTTTTTTTTCCCCCAAGATCTTCTGGATCAATACAGCAAGTGCACTGAGACTGTAGCAACACATTTAAAACCTTATAAAAGGTTATTTAGTTGCTAACAGTGCAGTGGTTTCTGCAAAGCCTGCCAAAAGGTTACAGCTTTTTGGGGGTCATAAATTACAGACGACATGAAAAAAGTAAGTGCGGTTTTCTTTATTGTCTGAATGATGGATGGACTCCTGAACAGGGCAGAAAATACATCATATCACCTTTAATGGGCGTGCATTTCTGCAGTCATAACTCACAATTTTGAAATAGAAAATGGTGAAATATGGCGTTGTATATTCCACTTGTGACATATTTATGAGTCCTCGCCTTCTTATAAATACAGTGATTGCTATTTCAAAGCACCACGTCAGGTATGAGCTGAGCGCAAACAGCTGGCACGGCTGAAAAATTATAGCCATAGTGGACGTTTTCAAAAACTCTCTCTCGCAGCAGTAAATTTACAGTGTTTGCACTAACTGTTATTAAAACCAAATCCATATCTTGGCAACAGGAATCCATTGCTCAGTAACAGCTGGAGTGACAGTGTTCCCTGACAGCTGGGGTGAGCTCTGAACTTGGCCGCGGTGCACACCCAGGAGGAAAGACCCACACCAGGGAGCTCCACGGAGCTGGTGTCTGGAGCCCAGGCCGGGTGGGGAGCCCTCACTGGGCCTGCCTCTGTCTCCTGTCTGACCACCGCATCTAGGCTGCTTCCAGCTCTTCTCCTGGCCCGGCCACAATCTTCTACTGACAGTTTTCTGTCTAGATCTTTGAGCCACTCAGCCATACTCCTTCCCTGCTCCCTTCTTTCCACCCCAGTGAGTCATTCTAGTGTCTGGAGAGGGAAGTAACAGAGCCAAAGCCGGGGACAGAGCCTGTGCACAGCCTGGAGAGGAAAGACAAAGGGCAGAGTCCATCCAGGCAGGCTTGTGTTGGGGAGATGGGGTTGGAGGGGCAATTAGGCTGTGGATTAAAAAAAACCCAAAAACTCAGGATATAAAAGGCCTGATGGTCTATGCAATAATAATAATTTTCAATTCAACCAAAAAATTGTCGAGCCCTGATTATGAGCTAGGCATAATTTTAGGGGATGAAAATAGAAAAAAATGAATAAGACATCATTTTTACTTTCAAGGAGCTTACAGTCTACAGACTGCCTGAGACTCAGCTAATATACTACACATGTTTCCAAATTCTTTTCTTCCCTAGTATTCTATTTGGCTGTTTTAACAACTAAAGAAAACACACAGTAACATGGGTGAAACTTCAGATATGAGGTTAAATGAAAGGAGACAGACACAAAAGGACACATATTCTAGGATTCAACTTGTATGAAGTTTAAAAGCAGGCAAAACTGGACTGACAAGGGCTTAATTTCCTAAAGATACAAACAGCTCATACAATTCAATAACAACAAAAACAAATAACCCAATCAAAAAAATGGGTAGAAGACCTACATAGATATTCCTCCAAAGAAGACCTACAGATGGCCAACAGACACGTGAAAAAATGCTCAACATCGCTAATTATTAGAGAAATACAAATCAAAACCATAATGAGGTACCACTGCACATTGGTCAGAATGGCCATCATCAAAAAGTCTACAAACAATAAATCCTGGAGAGGGTGTGGAGAAAACGGAACCCTCCTACACTGTTAGGGGGAATTTAAATTGGTGCAGCCGCTATGGAAAACAGTATGGAAGTGCCTCAAAAAACTAAAAATAGAGCTACCATATGATTCTGCAATCCCACTCCTGGGCATATATCTGGAAAATACGAAAATTGTAATTCAAAAAGGTACATGCATACAGTGTTCATAGCAGCACTATTTACAATAGCCAAGACATGGAAGCAACCTGAATGTCCATTGACAGATGAATGGGTAAAGAAGATGTGGTACATATTTACAATGGAATATTACTCAGCCATATAAAAGAATGAAATAATGCCATTTGCAGCAACATGGATGGACCTAGAGGTTATCATACCAAGTAAAGTAAGTCAGACAGAAAGACAAATGTCATATGATATCACTCATATGTGGAATCTAAAAAATAATATGAATGAACTTATTTACAAAACAGAAACAGACTCACAGACATAGAAAACAAACTTATGGTTACCAAATAGGAAAGGAGGGGGAGGGATAAATTTGGAGTTTGGGATTAGCAGATACAATCTACTATATATAAAATAGATAAACAGGTCCTACTGTATAGCACAGGGAGCTCTATTTAGTGTCTTGTAATAAACTATACAGGAAAAGAATATGAAAAGGAATACTACATACACACTCTCCCTGGGATCCTGCACATAAGGACCAGTGAGGGTCTGTGCTGTACCAAATAACTGAGTTGGGAGGCCCCTGCTTCTCCTGGGACCTCACAGCTGCCCTCAGTCACTGCCTTGAACTTGGGGTCTCCGGAGAATGGGGCTTGAAAACCAACGGTCCATTGAGTCCCAGCTCTGGCTTTGCAATCTGTTCAGAACATTTCCATGAATATCAAGGGGTGGGCATAAAATTCACACGAAAAATTGGGACCAGTGGTCTATACTCATCTATTCATTCTTTCTTTCACCGTTTGCTAAGGTCCTTCTGTTTGCTGGAAGGACGGATTTGCTACATGCAGGGGGCTTGGGATGAACGGTGACAATGATGTGGTAACTATGTTCAGGAATTTGCAGATTGGGGAGGGGACCTCTCTGTCTAAGCAGGCAGCACGGACAGATGAATTCTGCTGGGATGCGGGGGAAGAGAATTACACTGAGGGGGCGATGTTGGCACCGGATCTTGAAGGGCAAATACAAGTTCACCAGGAAGAGAACTTGAGGTGAAGGGAACAGAGGAGCAGAGTCCAGGGTGCCAGGAGCATGGTTTGCAGGGGAAGGATGGAGTGAAGAGGTAGGGTGGGGACATCCTTTGGAAGATGCTAAATGTCACTCCAGGGATTAGGCTTTATCCTGTCAGTGAAAGAAGTCCTAGCAAGCTTTGCACGGGCGCTTGAGGTAGTCAGATCTGTGCTCAAGACACTGCCTCTGCAATGCTTCAAATCATGGTGTGGAGGGAGGGCAGTCTGATGCTGGGTAAACAGCTGACTCCATCAGGGACTCCTGAGTGGGAGGCGCCATGGGTCACGCTGATCCCTGAGTGGACTGCAAGCTCTCAGACCATAGAATCTAGCATCAGATAATAACCAAATAACACCCACTATTCACTAAGGTTGAGAACTACTTAGAGTTTCAATCCAATGTTCTCGCCCATCTGTTTTTTTGTTTTTCGAAGATGGGGTGCTAGTTTTTGTGTGTGTGATTTTAATAGAAATATCTGTTCAATCATGAAAGAAATACATTCTTCTTGTAAAAAAAAAAAAAGAAATCAAACAACATAGACAAGAATAAGTTCAAGACGGCCCAGAGGCCACTTTGGCCTTAGTATTCTGCCCAGATCTGATATTTGGCTCAGTTTTGCCTTTGGAGGGACAGACAGTTGAGACCGACTTCAACATCATTTCCGGCCTCGCTGAACCTGTGTGTGATCAACGGTTGTGTGACTGCATCGTATGTAATCATAATGACAGCAGTGATATGAACAAGGTGTGGCATTCAGATTTATTAATAGTTAAACATTGATTTTGAAATAAAGGCAAGCCCTCTAGATATAACTTGGAATCTCTTTTGTGCTTTATATGTCAGAATCTTATCAATCAGGGGAAGTAAAAATGTGCCTTTATTATTGCAAGAGTGAAGTGCTGCACTAACTATGTGTGTTACTTTTATGCACAAAAATTACGAACTTTCAAATAGATAAATAAATAGGGGGAATAGCGGATACTTAATATGAATGACAGGAGAGAATATGCTAGCTGACAGCTAACATGCCGCAAACTACAGAGCCCACGTGCCCTGGAACTCGCGCGCCACAACCAGAGAGAGAAAACCCACACACCACAGCTAGAGAGAACTCCGGGCGCCACAATGAAGACCCCGCGCCGCAATGAAAGATCCCGCGTGCCTCAATGAAGACCCCGTGTGCCGCAACTGAGACCTGACGCAGCCAAAAAAATAAATAAAAGAAAAGAAAAGAAATAAGTATTTAAAAATTGCAATAATAAAGCTTTAGCATAAAAGTGTGTGTTGGGGGGCTTCCCTGGTGGCGCAGTGGTTGAGAGTCCGCCTGCCGATGCAGGGGACTCGGGTTCGTGCCCCGGTCCGGGAAGATCCCACATGCCGCGGAGTGGCTGGGCCCGTGAGCCATGGCCGCTGAGCCTGCGCGTCCGGAGCCCGTGCTCCGCAACGGGAGAGGCCACAACAGTGAGAGGTCCAAATACTGCAAAAAAAAAAAAAAAGTGTGTGTTGGTTTTGGCGTCCTCGTTGGCTGAATTTAAACATTTGACCACTTGGCATTCAGGTGGAATGCACTTCTGAATATAAGGCACCTCTAGATGTAAACTGAATTTTTTTTCTCTCCTTCACCCTTAGTCTCTTCCTTGGAGGTAACCCCTGAGTCTAGCATATTTTCTTTCAAACTTTGGAAATGCAGCTATAAAATATTTATATTTTTTCCTCACAACAATGGGATTGTACCAGGGTACTGTCCAACAATTTGCTATTTGCCACTCAATAATTTAATACAAACTTCTTTCCACAAGACTCCATATAGCTCTATTTTATGTTTTGTAATGACTGCTTATATTTCAGTATATGGGTGTGGCATTATTTATTTAGCCAATCTCCAGTGAAAGAACGTTTAGGCTATTTCCAATTTTTATCCTTTGTAAGGAATGTGACAGTAAACACTTTTGTACAGTTTTTTGGGGGTAATTACTAATTATTTCCTTTATATATAAGTATGTATGCATATATATAATTTTTGGTAGTTCTCGCCATATTGTCTTCTAGAAATATTGTAACAATTAATATTTCCACCCACGATGTTTATATATAATAAGCCTGTTTCCCTTGCCAACACTGAGTGTCGTCTGCCTTTTGAATCTTTGCCAATGTGCTCTCTGAAAAATGGTCTCTGGATATTTTAATATGCATCTTTTATTATTAGTGAGGCTGAACATCTTTCTATATGTCATCACGTTGATTACTTTTAGTCACAGAGGAAATGATATCATCTTAAGTGAAGGAGAAAATATCAATATATGGGTGGATATTCTGGTTTTAGATGCTTATGTGTGAATGGAACACATTATATTTCAGCCTCTCTTTAGAGCGATCAAATCACTTTCACTTCCTAACATCCATTAATCCTTACAATAACCCTGGTACATGAATGTTTTCAGGTGTGAAAGGATAGGGCTTTGAGAGGTCAGCTGATTGGCTTCCGACCTCGTGAGTAAAAAAGTAGATCTGGGGTTTGAAGCTCTATTTCTATGTCCCAATCGGTCTTCATTCTACTCTCTCCTACTATGTCGGCTCCTGAACAACTGAAATCCAGATTCATGGGCTAACAGTTCGTAAACAGTAGAAAGTGCTACATGTATGGAGCACAGCCCTGTAAATACACGATGGCAGTAAATCCTCATAACCTCTAGGAAGGAGGAGAAAATGACTACCTGTACAGATGGGGACAAGGCCACTGTCACACAGACAGGATTTCACCCTGGAAAGCTCCCTCAAGTCCATGCTTGTGACACTATCCCACCCAGCTTCCCGTGCTAGCCAGCACCCTGCCTGAGGAAGCATCCTCGCACAGATGCTCCCGAGTCCCCACCCTGCAGGGCACCGCGTGAGACTGAAATTTATCCAAGGGAGACAAGACAAAATCAGGCTGAGAATTAAGGGGAGGAATGGTAGGCGCTGCATTTTCTCAGCAAGGACACTGCTGGTGTTTCGAGCAGGGTGACTCTTAGTGCGGAACTATCTCCTGGGTTGCCGGAGGATTAGCGTCTCTGGTTCTTACCTTCTAAGGACCACCAGCATACCGCAGGCACTATGACAACCCAAACCCCATTGCCCGAATTTCCAAATAGTCCATGGGAGAGGGGGTACTGTTAGGAACCCCTGGACCAAGGGACGCTTGATTACGATACATGCTTACCTTAGCTGAGGGAACTGTGTTGTGTCTGGTATGGTGCAGGCCAGGCCTCTGCACAGGGCTAGGGCTCGGGGGGTGTTCCGCATGGGTCATGTGGTATTTCTAGGCCTTCCTCTGAGGCTGATCCTCTGTAACTCCCGAAGCTCCTGTTGCAGCCTCCATCCACAGACAGTCAATAGACGTCAATACTCCCTCTTGACGGATGTCTGGTTGCCTGCCCTCCAGGGCTGGGCTCCAGCCCACGGCAACCCCTCTTCCAGGCCCAGATTCTTCTTCCCTCTGATGGCAGGGGCAGCAGCAGGCAGGGAAATGACCAGGCCATAGTCATCTTGCTACAGGGAGGGATTTCAGAGGGTTGGAACCTGAGCTCTCTGGGTTGGCTCCTTTGAAAGCCCGCCTGGCGCAGTCCTCCTGGCCATGGGTAAGGGCCCATAGGTTCAGCGGCACCCCTCGTGCCAAGCCTGTGGCCACTGCGTGAGCTCGTGCTACTTTCAGGAAGAGCTGGGACCTGCGGGGAACAATCAACAGAACTTCAGGAAACTTGAGGGGAGGAGAAGGCAGTGAGTGCCTACGTGCGTGTTAGGCTCCTGGCCTGCAACTGCATCCAGCCAGCAGGCTGTGCCCCCACCCCCGCCCCCCCGGTGGCTCCTTGGGAGTGCTTCTCAAAGTAGTGGTGGCAGCCCTGCAGCAGCAATATTTAAACCATCGCTCACCTCCAGTTGGCTCAGCGAAGAGGGTTTGTTATGGGGCAATCAGAGCACGTGTGCAAAGAGAGGTGATTCTGAGAACAGGAAGTTCTTGAGAGCAGCCAGATTTCTAACACAAGGGAGATGCCCTTTCTGAGTCCTGCTTCCACATTTGTGTAAACAGCAATCTCCTTCACCCTTCTGTTGTTTAGGGCTGGACTATGAACAGGAAAGCTCACTGTTCAGAAGCAATTGGTTTTTAAACTGGTGCACGCACCAGATGTTATAAATCTTGGGTGGCCTCCCTTGTCCTGTGGCTCCTGCCTCGGGAGGGCGGGTGATGCTGGGAGGTGAGGGCCCTCCTGATGGGCTCCTGGTGGTTTTGCTTCAGCTGCTGGGAGAAATCTGGGCAGAGAATCTTCTAGTCTGAGGCTCTTGCCAGTGGGCCCCTCGCCGGGAAGCCAGTGGCCGGGCTCTGAGGTACTCTGGGGAGATACAGGGGATTTGTGGGACCTTCCTGTTGCTTTTTTGGACCTGCTAGTTGTGTGTGGCTCACCGCCCATCCCCTGGGACACGCTGTCCAGCTGATGAGCTCCGTGGCTTCGTGGGAGCCAACCCAGGGGCAAGTGGGTCCTTCTTTGACTGCAGAAATTATCACGATGAGCATGGTCTTTCATCTCTGGAGAGAAATAACCCAAGATGTTAGGGGTGCACCCTTTATGCTGATTCCACTCGCTCTCTGTTAACCTTGTAATGTCTTAATGCAGACCTGGGCGGCAGCCAAGCTGGATAAGCCTTCTGAAGTGGTCCAACCTTGCAGACCTAGGAGACTGGCTGAGGGGTACTCTGTACAGATGTGGTGTGTTATGGGCACACCAGTGTCTCTATGAAACTCCACAGACATTCAGCCTGGAACCAGCCAGGGTCTTTTTTCTGCAGAGATGAAAAAAGTATATTCATTACTGGAGAACTTGGACTTAATTCTAAACTAGTTTCAACTTGGTATGCAGAACTTCTGAGCGCTTCATATAATCAGATCTATAGATTAGCAGTAGATGATTATAATGTAGATGGCTTGATACCTTATTGTTATAGAGAACAGGCAGTCATACAGTGCAGACGATTCATTTGAGCAGTGAAATAAAATAATAATTGTGTGTCATGCTTTTCCCATGGAGTCAGCTGAGTTAGCTATAGAATTATTCGTGGTGTTTTCTTCCCTGTCATCTTAAAATTAAAGAATTCTAGAAAACTAGGGAATGCGAGAATATATCCAGACTGTGAGTAGTTTCTTGTTTAAAACTTTTTCTTTTGAATTCAGATTTGCCTCTCGATGCTGACGTAGAGAATGAAGAAACATCCAAGATCATATTCAGCCAGGGTCTTGGGCTAACACATCCTTTAGTTGAGTTTCTTGCAAACCTGTTGGTTTCTGGTTCCAGGACTTCTTGAGAAGTAGTCAGGACAAATTTCAGGTGTCCCCTTGGAGTGGGGTGTGGTTTATAGTATGTGGGGTAGAAAGAACTTGGAATTTGGACTCAGTCAACCTGAGACCAATCACAGGAGACCACCACTTAGTTACTCTGCAGATAGCCTGAGTTTGGATTTCCTTGTCTCTACAGTGGGGATAACGTTACTATCTTATCTGTAATGACTGCCTGCAGAATCCACAGAGAAATGTGACAAAGCTTTGGAACCTGTAAAATGCTCTCCAAGCGTTGTCTGTATCATTTTCTGCTGTCAGAATTTTCAAAGTCTTCAAAGTCTCTTTCAACTGTGATGAATTCTGTGATGTTAAATTCTTTCTGGGACAGAGCTCTCTTTTCTTCCCGTGAGACACCCACAATCCCAAGAGGTGCTCCAGGTCCAGGTGCAATTCAGGGAGTTGACTCTCTGTCTTATCTTCATTTAGTCCCATTTTACATTTTCTCTCCTTTTTTATTTATTTTTGTTTGAATTTGAACCAAACAGATCCTTAAAGCCACAGTGGTACCAGGAAGGGCACTGGGGTGTCTTTGCCAAAGCTGCAACATCAGACATGAGGTCAGAGCACAGCAGCTGTCTGGGGAGGCCAGTGGAAGGAGGGCCCCCTTGGTCTGGTGGTTCCATGATGAGGTGTTTCTGCAGGAGTGACTTTTACAGGCAAGGCAGAAGTATTGAGCATTGAGTGTGGCTAATGCCCACTAGAGAGCTGACATAACATCAAGGTTAGTTCATGGCTCCACAAAAGTCTTCAATATCAATTGTTTCTTCTTTCTGTGAGGTGGAGGACTATTTGATCAGTCCTGGCAGGAGTGGGCGTTATGGTTGAAGCTTCGGTATATAAACGGAAACATCAGAATATAGTAGAAAGAGTACTGACCTTGGAGTCTTACCACCTAGGTTGACTTGGCCCACCACTAACTACCTGTGTGGCTTTGAGGAAATCACTTAACCTGTGTGGCCCTCAAGAGTCACATATATAATGGAATATAACAATATTTGGGGATTGTTACGTGTATCACATTGTATAGTACTGACCTTTGTAAAACATGAATATTTAAAAATTCGTGTATAAAGTATGTTCAGAAAACTGCCTGTATCTAAAAGTACAGCTTGACAAACTACCCCAAAGTAAACACACCCATGTAAGCACCACCCCAATGAAGAACTATAATGTTTCCAGAATCCCAGAATCCCCTTTCTGCCCTCTCCCCGCCACCCTCCAGCAACCTCCCTTAAAATGACCACAATCTTATCTCCAAACACCATAGACTAGTGTTGCCTGTTTTTTTTTAAATTTAAGTATAGTTGATTTACAGTGTTGTGTTAATTTCTGCTGTAACAGCAAAAGTGATGCAGTGATACATATATATTCTTTTTCATATTCTTTTCCATTATGGTTCATCACAGGATATTGAATATAGTTCTCTGTGCTCTACAGTAGGACCTTGTTGTTTATCCATTCTATACATAATAGGTTGCATCTGCTAATCCCAAACTCCCACTCCACCCCTCCCCAGCCCCCTCTTCCCCCTTGGCAACCACAAGTCTGTTCTCTATGTCTGTGAGTCTGTTTCTGTTTTGTAGATAGGTTCATTTGTGTCATATTTTAAACTACACATATAAATGATATCATATGGTATTTGCCTTTCTCTTTATGACTTACTTCACTTTGTATGATAATCTCTAAGTCTATCCATGTTGCTGCAAATGACATCATTTCATTTTTTTGCTGCATAGTATTCCATTGTGTGTGTGCGTGTGTGTGTGCGTGTGTGTGTGTACATATATATATATATATATATATATATGCCACATGTTCTTTTCCCATTCATCTGTCAGTGGACATTTAGGTTGTTTCCATGTCTTGGCTATTGTGAATAGTGCTGCTGTGAACATAGGGGTGCATGTATCTTTTTGAATTATAGTTTTGTCCAGGTATATGCCTAGGAGTGGGACTGCTGGATCATACGGCATAGTGTTGCCTGTTTTTGAACTTCATGTAGATGAAATCATATAGTATGTACTCTGGCTTTTTTGCTTGTGAAATTCACCCATGTTTTTGCAGGTAACAGTAGTTCATTTATTTATTTGCATTACTATATAATTTCCATAGGGTGATTATACCCCAACGTATCCATTCTACTGTTGATGAAGATTTGGGAGGCTTCTAGTTTTTGGCACTCTTACATAATGTTATATTGCCTGCATTTCTGTTTCGCGTATGCCTAGGAGTGGAATTGCTGAGTCCTATGGTATGTCTAGGCCTCAGCTTGAATAGATATCGCCAAATAGGTTTTCAAAACGGGCATGTCAGTTTCCACTCTCACCCAGCAGCGTGTGAATTTCTATTTCTCCCCATCTTCTCCAATACTTGCTATTGGCGTTCTTTCTCATTTTGTTATTCTGATGAGGTAAAGCAATATCTCACTTTGATTTTTCATTTGCCATTTCCCCAATAGCTACTGAGGTTAAGCACATTTTTGTACATTTATAAACCATTTCAATATCCTCTTTTGCGAAGTGCTTGTTCAAATCTTTTGGTCATTTTTCTGTTGCATTTAAAAAAACTGTACAAGTTCTTATTCTATTTTAATTGCACTCTGTTATTGGATATCTTTATTGCACATATTTTCCCCTTCTCTGTGGCTCGTCTTTTCACTCTCTTCCTCTTATGTTATTATGAACAGAAGCTTTTAATTTTTTTTTTTTTTTTTGCGTTACGCGGGCCTCTCACTGTTGTGGCCTCTCCCGCTGCGGAGCGCAGGCTCCGGACGCGCAGGCTCAGCGGCCATGGCTCACGGGCCCAGCCGCTCCGCGGCATGTGGGATCTTCCTGGACCGGGGCACGAACCCGTGTCCCCTGCATTGGCAGGCGGACTCCCAAATACTGCGCCACCAGGGACGCCCCAGAAGCTTCTAATTTTACGTAGCTTAGCGTATCAACATTTCCTGTGTTGTCAGCACCTTTTCTGGTATTGTACTTGGGAAATCTTTGCTTGGGCTGTGAGGCTCAGTGTCCTTCAGTTACACCCACTGCTCCCTGTAGACCAGACAACTGTGCAGGTGACCTGGGGAAGCCTCCAGGTAGCTGCCCGCCTCTCAGGACAGCTTCAGACCAATCCCATGATGCTGGAGAGCAGCCCTGAGCTTGTGGGTGTACCTCCAGGACGCGGCTGATCTGCAAAACCTGCTGGAGGCTTTAGGTTCCTGACTAGAATCAGGGGTTTAGTCAAGGGTACACAGGGCTAATGGCTTCCAGGAACCATGTTGTTTGTTCACCCGGTTATGCAGAGCTAGCATTAGTCTTAGGCACTTTCCTAAGACTGTGTTTCCAGAACTTCTGTGGAAAGAAAATCTCTGACTCAGTTTATAGCCCTTAATCTAGGAATTAGACATGGGGCTCCTTGTTGGCCCAGACTTCCTTTCCTGGGAAACTTCTGTCCTCCCATGGCCTTGCTGGGTGAGCGGGGCCCATGTGACCCTGCTTCCCCCTCACAGATGATTGGGCCAGGAGTACCTGACGGGGGGGCTGGCCAGAGAGCTATCAATGGCTTACGTGTCCTCCTAAGTCAGTAAGGTTCCCTCCTTGGGGCATCTGAACCAGGCATCAGAAGGATTTTGCTGGCCGATGCTGGGCATGTGTGCTGAAAGTTCCCTGTAAAGTTGGGGGCAAAGGGAGCTATTTTGGGTCTACGTATTTGCTGAATGTATAAGGAACTGAAACTCAGAGAAGCTGGTCGGGAGGGAGATGGGGAGGGAGTGGGAGCCCAGAGAAGAGCAGAGAAATCACGTGTGAGTGAAGAGAGAGAGAGAGCAAATCCCTGTTTTCTGCTCTGCTTTAGGCATGATTCAATGCTTCCTGGTTTCCCTTTGGACCTCTGTGTATCCTTGCAATAACTCTAACCTTTCATTCGAGCTCCTTGGAGTGGGTTTCTGATTCTTGCAATTAAAAGAGTTTGGACTAAGATAGACCAGATCAAAGGTAAGGAAAAAAGAAAGGAAAGGATTTATAGGTTGTATTTTGTTCAATAAGCCTTATGGAATTCTAGTAAAAATTGATTTCCCTACAATTTAGATCACCTACCTTATTGACCAGAATTATGTCTGTGAGGATAACAGCGCTGCTCTTTAGCCATTAAAATGTTAATTCTGGATGTGTGAGCAAAGAGGCAGCATGCAGGCGGCTTTCTGATCTTCATCCTGTAATTAAAGCAGGACCTTAACATGGAGCTGGGTGGGTGCATGGGTGGGTGGGTGCAGAGGCACCTATGACCCATGGGCTGCAAATTCTTCACCTCTTGTCGGGAGCCATGAACTTCAGGGAGCTTCAGAGGTTGTTAGGGTTAAAAAGTGGTTACAGCTTCGATGGCCAAAGATAGGAGAATGGTTAAATAAATTAGTGGTCTCCAAATGAGGCTGTGTTTATGGAGTCATTAAAGATGATGTCATTAAAGAGGTTTTTAATGCTATGGGAAATTAATTGTATAATAATATGTAACATTAACTGGAAAACAGATGTAAAATGTTTTATACAAGTTGATCCCAAGGATGTTAAAATAAACATGAGAAAACCGGTAATAGTAGTCGTATATATTACGTAACTTGTATATACATAAATATTTGCCTTTCTGTATTTTCTATGATTAGTTTAGAAAAATTTTATTGGAGTATAGTTGATTTACAATGTTGCAAATCAGCAAAGTGAATCAATTATACATACACATATATCCACTCTTTTTTAGGTTATTTTCCCATATAGGCCATTACAGAGTATGGAGTAGAGTTCCCTGCGTTATACAGCAGGTCCTTGTTGATTATCTATTTTATGTATAGTAGTGTGTATATGTCAATCCCAATCTCCCAATTTATCCCTCCCCCATGTTCCCCCCTGGAAACCATAAGTTTGTTTTCTACATCTATGATTACTTTTATAATCAGAAAAATCGTTTAAAATCAAATGAATAAGCAGTTTACGCAGATTCTCAAAGTGTGACGTGAGTCTGTTCTGGAGTTTTCCTCCAACATTCATTCTTTTTTTTTTTTTTTTAATAAATTTATTTATTTTATTTATTTTTGGCTGAGTTGGGTCTTTGTTGCTGCGCATGGGCTTTCTCTAGTTGCAGCGAGTAGGGGCTACTCTTCGTTGTGGTGCGTGGGCTTCTCATTCCAGTGGCTTCTCTTGTTGCGGAGCACGGCTTCTAGGCACGCGGGCTTCAGTAGTTGTGGCACACGGGCTCAGTAGTTGTGGCTCGTGGGCTCTGGCGTGCAGGCTCTGTAGTTGTGGGGCACGGGCTTAGTTGCTCTGCAGCATGTGGGATCTTCCCGCACCAGGGCTGGAACCTGTGTCCCCTGCATTGGCAGGCAGATTCTTAACCACTGTGTCAGCGGGGAAGCCCTCATTCTTTCTTAAAAACATTATTTTATTGAAGTAGAGTTGAGTTACAATGTTGTGTTAATTTCTACTGTACAGCAAAGTGATTCAGTTATACATACATATATATATATATATATTCTTTTTCATATTCTTTTCCATTATGGTTTATCACAAGATTGAGTATAGTTCTCTGTGCTCTACAGTAGGACCTTGTTGTTTATCCATTCTATGCATAATACTTTGCATCTACTAATCCCAAACTCCCAACCCATCCCTCCCCCACCACCCTTCCCCTTGGCAACCACAAGTCTGTTCTCTGTGTTTGTGAGTCCAAACATTCATTTTTGGTTCTAAATCCCCAAACCCTTGCTCTCCAAAAATAAGGGGGTTTGGATCATTTGCAATGAAACACTTCCTTTTTTTTTTTTTTTTTGGCCACACCATGCAGCAGGCGGGATCTTTAGTTCCCCGACCGGGGATCAAACCCGTGCCCCCTGCAGTGGAAGTGCAGTCTTTACCACTGTGCTGCCAGAGAAGTCCCTGAAACGCTTCTTAGATGACCCTTCCCTGGCTAGCCCACGGCTGGACACAGCCTTCAGGATGTATGAAGATGACAGTGGCTCCATTTCTCCAGGGTGTGAGAGAGCATGAGACTCCAAGCTCAGCAATTACAGAGCCAAGTTGGGATCTGGTTTACGAAAAACATGGGAGAAGTGAGTGGCAACAAGCTTTATAGTGCTTTGAGATGTTAGAGAGGAAGCTTGTGCCTAGCAACCTTGGCCAGAGAGGGCGTTTCTGAGGTTTTTTTGTCCTCGAAGAACCTGGCTGGGCTTACGTGGGACTTGGGGCAGGGAAGGGATAACACGGACAGAGGTGGCAAGAGCTGGTGGGGACTTCAGAAGGCGTGTAGGTGGACACCACAGCCTTAGAGATAAGGACAATTACCACCTTGACTCGGCTTCCTATGTGCTAGGTGTGCACACAGGTGAGAGGTGCAGCCTGGCTGGAATTTTACTTAACTTTCACAACAGCCCAGTAAGGCAGGTTTAATGATCTTCATTTTTTGCCAAAGAGAAAAGTGACCCCAAACAAAGCAAGAAATGGGCTTAGAGCTGTAAAGTGATATTCACAGGTAAGTGATTGCAGGTCCAGGACTGGACACCACCCTTCCTTTTACTCTTTAACCCTGATGATAATAATCAGATAATAATCACGTATTGCTCTTTACTATGTGTCAGGCCCTGTGCTGAATGCTTTTCTTGCTTTACCTCCTTTAATGCTCACAGCAGCTCAATGGAACAGACCCCATTACTATTTCCGTTTTACTCTGAAAAACCAAGCCTTGGAAGAACTTGCTGATGGTCGCAGGGAGTAAGTGGCGGAACCAGTCTTGGAACCCAGGTCCATCTGGAGCCAGATCAGTATTCTGACTGGGACCTCCAGGACCCCCTTCCCCGCCCCGGGCGGGTGGTCTGAGGCCAGAACGGAGTGTCCAGTGGCAGGGCCCTGGGTCCCAGTGCACCACCAAAGTGCCAAGTACAGGGGAGCAACCACAGCGTGACCCTGGAGTCCATGCACTGTTGTCTCCATCCTTCCAATCAACGCATCAATCACTGAGTGTGTGCGTGTGTGCATGTGTGCGAGCGTGCGTGTGTACATGTGAGTGTGTGCATGCATGTGTGAGTGTGTGCATGTGTTCATTTGTGCGCATGTGCATACGTGTGTGTGTGTGAGAGCGTGCATGCGTGCGTGCGAGTGTGCGTGGGTGTGTCCATCCATCAGTGGGCTTAGTTTGGAGCGGGGAACTTGGAAGCTCGGTGATCTCCAGGATCTCGTTCAGCTCAGCGCTTCTGAAAGTTTACTGAGCTCTAAATGCCATGGATGAGGGATGGGGGAAACCCAAGTTTCTGCCTTAACCTTGTGCAGTTTAGGGGCAGAGTTAGGGGGCGTGTTGTGTGATCGACACACATAAAACAATGAGACAGCACTGAAGGGTAGAAAGTGTGGGACAGAGTTTAGATTCTGAGCTCAGTGGGGGTGGAGCAGCTGGGAAAGGATTCTGTACATGTGTGAGTATGTATGACTGTATGTGAGTAAGTGTGCATGTGAGTGTGTGTGAATGTGTGTATGTGAGTGAGCTGTGAGCGTGTGAGTGTGAATGGGAGTGTGTACTTGTGCATGTGCGAGTGTGTGTGAGCAGGGGTGTGTGTATGTGCGAGTGGGCATGGATGTGTGAGGGTGTGTGCCGCTACACGCACCTAAGTGACTAAGTGTAGAGGGACCTGGGCTGGAGGAGAAGACCGTGAGATCACCCCTGGTCTCCTGGGAAAGGAGGGAAGGAGGAGGGAAGAGGAACGGCTTGGGGGGAAGGTAGGGAGGGTGGGGGGCAGGGTCTCAGGGAAGCCAAAGCTCAGAGCAGCACAGGGAGCGGGAGATGGTCCCCCCTGGCTGAGATCAAAGCTGACGGAGGTCACTCTGGAGAAAACGCTGAAGGAAAGGACCCAAGTGTTTGCAGGTCTGGAGGGCATCTGTGTCACGGTCCCTTCTGACCTCATGTCCAGGATGACCTGTACCCAGTTGACTGTCAGGGAACTGGATTTGTGGGCTTGAGGGCGAAGTGCCTGTCAAACAAGTCTGAGCCTGGAGGGGGAGGGGGCTCCACCCCTGACCTGGAGGCCACCTGGGCGAAGGGGAGAGGCCACTGATAGATGGGGCAAAGGGGAGGCCCGTTCGCCCTGGGTGGAGGGACCACGTTTTCTGAGCCCCAAATGAGGGCCCTTGCTTTGATGAAAGACTTTTTTTTCTGATTTAGTCCAGATGTACAAATAAATTACATTGAGCTGTACATCTCATTAGTTGTAGAGTCAGAGATAACTGGTATAATTTCTGTTCATATGGTCATGGAACCAAGGAAATCTTTCCTGGGTCCTTTGAGGTAGATCCTTTCTGCAGTCTGGGGGTCTCTGAGGACGATCAGGGGAGGTGTCACTAGCAAGTGGCCATCAAAAGACCCTATTCACGACCTAGTCCCAGGGAATCTCTTGCAACAAAGGAATAGAATTCCAAACCACTAGAGAGTAGACTGACCTCCCAGCCAAGGGTTCCTTGACTTTAGGGGGCTGGTCGCGGATCTGTTCTGGGTTGGATCAGATGAGCACAGAAGACCTTGGGCCAGGAAATTTGGTCTCACACTTTTATCTTTTTGTAACTGAAGTATTACAATGTTGTGTTAATTTCTGCTGTACAGCAAAGTGACTCAGTTATACATATACCTACATTCTTTTTTATAGTGTTTCCCATTATGGTTTATCCTAGTACACTGAATATAGTTCCCTGTGCTGTACGTTAGGACCTTGTTGTCCATCCATTCTACATGTAATAGTTTGCATCTACTAACCCCAAACTCCCAATACGTCCCTCCCCCTCCCCCTTGGCGACCACCAGTCTGTTCACTGTGTGTGGGTCTTATACTTTCTCTATTCCCCATTCCACCCACCCACTGGGGCTGTGTCCATAACATCTGCAGTCGTTCGCAAAATACAGGTTCCCAGGCCTTTCGTCGGCACTGTTTTCTGTCCTGCACACACGCAAAGACCTTTGAGTCGGCAGCTCTGTTTTATCAGGTTGCTACTTCCTGCCCTTGCTTTATTACATCTGTTCTTTGGGGCATGGTGTTATAAACTGGGTATGTGATGATGTGTAATCACTAACTGAAAGGCCAATACATTTTCACAGTACCGGCAGCAAGACAAATAAAAGGCAAAATGAAAGGCTTGTGCTCTTTTGACAAAGGGAAAAGCACAAAACACACATATTAAAGAAAAAAAAAAACAGACTGTGAATTGAAAATGTTGTCATCTTGGGGGCTGGTTTTCTTGGAGTTCGTCTGATTGTGTTTGCCTCCTGGGAGTGGGGTGCCTGGTGGCTGGGAGGTGGGGAGCGAGGATGGAAGATGCTTTATTCCTCTTGGGAACCACATTATTATTAGTCTTTGTAAACCTCAGGCTATTGCCCTGGGCGCTTATGAGGTATGATCCTGGGCAGCCTTTGATTGAGAACAACCGGTCTGTGGTCAGAGGATACGGGGCAGAGAGAGACAGTTGGAGAGAGAAAGATACAGAAGGAGAGAGAGAACCGTACGTGTTTGTGTTTAGGTGGGTGTACACTGTAGAGTGATTTTCCCCCAGTAGAAATTCAGTAAATACCCAGGTTGATATTAATGTATGTAGGACAGTGCGATGCATACAATCAGGGCTTAGTAAGTGATGATTCTGTGTCTGTCCTGATTCTGTGCTTTCACACAGTAGGGATTGGATGGGATAAAAGTGTTTGTACAGACGTTTGAGAGCTTTTAGGAAAGATGTCCTCCCTCCTGTTCGTATTCAGTAAATCCGAATATTCATTCATATTCTTCTCCATGACCCTGCAGAAATACAGTCTGCAGACCAGGGAGTTTTATTTTGCTTTGCTTTTTTTTCTTCTCCAAGGTCTGGAGGAAAATGCAATAGAAATGGGGCTTGGGGGATAGTTTTTTGAAACTGATTAAAGCAAAAGATAATAGGAATAATGTATATTCTCAGTCTGTAAAAGGTTTCGCCAGAAAAAATAAAAGAGGAAAAAATCTTTAGGCTTGCTAGCTAATTATGTTCATGAAGGTGAATAGAGATAAGGGTCTCTCCTTTGTAAAGGGGATTCAACTGTGCGAACATTCTAGAAATGTAGACTTTTAGTAGTTCTTCCAACACACTGATATCATCATCATCATCATCATAATACCAGTTGTAATAACCGGGTTACATGACATTGATAGATTGCCTGTACACAGGGCTGAACAAAAGTAAGGACCCGGTGCACATAAGCAGGGCCCAGTGAGTTGGAGGGGCCTGGGCCCATGTTACTTATCAATACAAATCTCCCCTCTCTGGGGCCCTCCAACTTTTTTTCTGGGGCCAAGCCAGCTCTCAGCAGATTCATTTTCAAAACTCTTTCATAACTTATCTCATTTGGTTTTCTGAAGAATTTTGAGGGAGACAGGAAAGGCACTTCTGTCATTCCAGAATTATAGATGGGGAAACCGAGACTCAAACAGGGTGGCTGACTGGTCCACAGTCGCCAGTGGCAGAGCCAGGACCCGGCGAGGCCTTCCAAAGTCCACTTCCTCATGTCCAGGCCATCTTTGAGGGGCTGTGAAGGAGGTGAGACTACCTAACCAACGACACCAGCAATACCTTAGGTCACCTGCAAGCACTAAATAGTGCCGCCCCGTTTCAGTTCTGGAGCCTTTGTGCTTTGACCGCTTTGGCCTAAGGAGCCCCGGATGTGACAGCATGGTAGCTTCTGATGGGCTGGTGAGCAAGCCTGGCTCCTGTTAGGATGACCTGTCCTAGTACAAAACAGAGCAAACCTTCCCTGTCTGCGGTCGTTGAATCCTTGTACAGGGTAGACAGAGAACACTTCTCTTTGGGATGTTCTTTCATAATTGGGGATCACTTTCTAAGATGAAGATGCTGGTTTCTTTCATTATTGAACATAGACCTTCATTTCATTTCATTCAAACAGCACCATTTATGTATTAATAGACTAATTTTTATTGTCTGTCTCTGCCACTCATTCCCCAATCTGAATGTAAGATCTGTGAAGGCTGGGTTTCTGGGTCTGTTTTCCGCACTTAAGATCTCAAGTGCTCAGAACAGTGCCTGACATTTGTAAATGCTCAATGATTGTTTTTTGTTTGAATGACCGAACGGTAAAATAAAGAGAAAACAGCAGAGGCTGACAGTCTTAAATGATATGCTCATGTCCAATTAAGGTAGAAGGATATCACTGTTGGATGTGTAATCTGTAGTTCAAATAGAGAAAAGAAATAAAAGGACGGAACTGACACATGGTCCAGGGGACCACAGGCACCCAGAACCCCCTTTAGAAGGTGCATTACTCAGATCCTGCCTTTTTTTCATATCAACATTTGACCAGTGATTGAGTTGTAAATAGGCAAGAATTACATGTTCCGTTTAATTTTTTTCAAGGTTGAAATTTGGAATGAATTATTGGATTGACTGGTCCATAAAAATAATAAATCAATAGTTGAGTGAAAGTCATTGTTAAAAGGCAAAAGGCCAAATGATGACATAATAAAGATGATGGATGAAATCAGGAGTCAGCAAACTCTGGCCCTTGGGCCAAATCCTGCCCAGCACCTGTTTTCGTAAATAAAGTTTTATTGGCACACAGCCAGGTCCATCCATTAACCGTTGTCTACGGGTGATTTCATGCTGCAACGATAGAGTTAGTAGTTTGTGACAGAGCCCATATGGTCTGCAAAGCCAAAAATATTTACAATCTGGTCTTTTATAGAAAATGTTTGATGACCTCTGGATTAAATAATGGTCCATCATGTTAAAGTCCAAAGAATCGAGCTGACAGTGGAGGTGAAGCCTAGAACAATGATATCTTTCTGGTGAGCCCAGCACCAGACCTAGCTCCACAAGGCATCATTGTCCATCATAGTAAGTTAATGTTGTTAATTTGAATTTTATTGGTTTGGTAGTTTTAATTGTATTTATTCCATAAATTTGTTTTTATTTTATATGTGCATAAGAGCTAGAAGCATAGGATTTATACCTCAGTCAGTGTTTGTATATATTAAATTTATGGTAAAGTAACTTAAGTCAACCCCATGGGGATTGGTGCGATTTTTTTTTTTTTTCCCTTTAAATGTGTTCTTATCCTTTACTACTTAAGTTTGAAAATTACTGGTTTAAAGGCATCCGGTAGGAGCTTGTATCTAGGTTTTGCTAAGTTATACCATGCTCACTGTTAATTGTCCTCCTATAAACTTGTTTGGGCAGCGGAATGACATTTCTAAAATCTCTCTACTTTCTAGTTTAATTCATTAAGTGTTTACCTTGTAACTTGGAGAATTCAAGAGAGAAGAAACTTATTGGGAGGTAATTACTTGAGTTCTGTTTTTTTGTTTGTTTGTTTTTTTTTTGCGGTACGTGGGCCTCTCACTGTTGTGGCCTCTCCCGTTGCGGAGCACAGGCTCCGGACGCGCAGGCTCAGCGGCCATGGCTCACGGGCCCAGCCGCTCCACGGCATGTGGGATCTTCCCGGACCGGGGCACGAACCCTTGTCCCTTGCATTGGCAGGCGGACTCTCAACCACTGCGCCACCAGGGAAGCCCGAGTCCTGCTTTTTTGTCCTTTGATAATTTTAAGATGATTGCATTCTGATCACTGCCCCCATTACTCCTAATCTTTGAAACCGTGGGGCACGTTATCATGGTTATTGATTTAAAAGTATGTCTTTTGCTCTCAGCCAGACTCCTGGAGCCCAGCAGACTTGTTTTTAGGGGGCTTGGGGGCTAGAGAGCTTTCCTGTTATTTGTTCTCTGGAGTATGTCTGACCGTAAATTCCCACAGCTTGACTTTGAGAAGCCTTCACCATCTGACTCTTATAGAGTCTCTGTGTGTCATAGGATCATAATATTGTAAAGTCAGAGGAAAGACTGAAGTTCAAAGTCAAGGCTTTTGCCCAAGATCACAAAGCAGTAAGAGGCAGAACCGGGATTGGACCAGCTGCATTTAGAAAACAAAAGACATATCCCCAGAACCAAACAACCAAACCAGAAGAAACTCTTGAACGACATGGCTGAAGTGATCTTAGCTCTGAAGTTAGAAGTGTAAAAACAGATGGCAATACAGAGCTAAAGATGTTTATGACATTAACTCTGAAACGTCATCTATTTTTCTTTCCAGCAACACTCTTTGATTTTGTCCTGAGTTGATTTTTATAGCTTATTTTATAGAACTTGTTCTATCCAGTCTTTGTTCTTGAAGTCTGATAGCAGCCTTTGATGGTGAGCAGTATAATTCTGACCTCCAGTTGGTAGGATGCAAATACGCCTGTAAGGATACATCATGCCTTATGCCTTCTTGGGCGCCAATCTGGAAACAAGCTCAGCCTCCAGGCTGCCTAAGCTCAGCCTGGTCCTCGAATCGGCACTGGAGTGAGCTTTGGAAACACAAATCTGATCCTGTCCCAGCCTCCCCTGCTTAATCCTTGCAATGGCTTTCCATGGCTTCCTGTGGATGGAGAAAAGCTCCTTGATTTGCTGGTTCAGCCCTCCCATCCCTCTGGCCTCCTTCGACAGCTGCTTCTCTCACCTCCTCTTCCACTCCGGCTACACCTGCCTCCAGACCCTGGTCCCCACTGTGCAGTTATCCTTCTGCCTGGTTGGCACCATCCCATCCTTGGGCTCTCAGTTGCGGTCACCTCCTCAGGGAAGCCTCCTCTGCCCTTCCTGACCCAGGCAGCTCCCTTTTAAAGTGGGACAGCACCATGCATATCCTTCAAAGCACTCTTTCACTGCTTGTAATTCATTTACTTTCATTCATTTGTGTCAAGTTAGGTCCACGAGGCAGAAACAGAGTCCTATTCTCAACTGTATCCCCAACCCAGTGCCTGGTACCTATAGATACTCAATAATACTTGCTGAGCCCTGAATGAATGAATGAAATTCTGGCCCAGGGTTGGGGGTAGCATCTTAGCAGCCCAGATGCCAGCAGGACGTGGTGGGAAGAGAATCCAGTTGGGAGTCACTAAGACCTATATTCAAATCTCTGGGTAAGTTGGCCTCTCTGAGCCTCAGTTAATCCATCTGATAAAGGGAGTAAGTCATAACACCCAGCGCACAGGTAATTGTGCAGATTAAGCAGGTAAACGTGAAAAACACCAGTTCTTTTCTCCCTTCACTCAGACTCGGACAGACACAGCCAGTGAGGCTGTTTCCTAGTTCAGAGAGGAGCTCAGTTGACCTCAGACGTCCGCTGGTGCTGGGCTCACCCAGGGTTTTGGAAGCTGCTGGTGACCCACGTTGGCGGGGCCCAAGGGCAGCGCCAGGCTGCAGCATGGAATCAGGGGGCAGCTTTGCACGCCGGGGCTCAGGGAGCAGATGAGCTGGGCCTGGTGGGGCAGGGGTTAAGCTGGAGCCACTTAAGAAGGGTCCTTGCAGGGGTGAACCCTTTCATCCTGATAAGTGTCATAGTAAAATCAATTCTCTGTGTACTTTTGGGAATTACAGCTAGCATTTTGGTGTGATTTATCTGGTGTATAACACGAACACGGTCGTCTCCTTCATCATTCTGAAAGTTCATCTAAAATTGCTTTGAGTTTCTGGTTTTGGGGAGTGACATGTCCACTTGCTATCATCTTTCCTGTGAAATATGGATTGAGCGGTACATGGCTGCTGGCCTCGTTTCCTCCCCTTTACCTGCCTTAGGTGGCAGGGAAGTTTTATGGCTTTGATTTCTCTTCTCTCATTGCCCTCCCGACGCCGGGAACCTGTCTTTGGACCAGTACAGGGTTAAACCCCGAGGCTTTCCTCCCTGCCAGACCTTGGGAACCTCTCTCTTCTGGGAGGAAGGGAGCTGGTCTCAGAAGAGACCCGGGCTCTCTGTCTGCTCCTGCAGGCTTCCCTGGGGGCTCAGTCCCTCCCACCCAGCCGTAGAGCCCTGATCCTGGCCGTGCCCCAGTTATAGCAGTTAAAAACCGCCCTTGGGTCCAAATGGACAGGTGTGAGGGTTGTCCCCACCCCTTAACTGGCTGTGTGACTTTGGGCAATTCCATCAATTTCTCTGAGTTTTTTTTTTTTTTTTTTGGCAGCAGCACGCGGCATGCGGAACTTCCGGGACCAGAGATCCAACCCACGGCCCCTGCGGTGGAAGCACCGAGTCTTAACCACCGGACCGCCAGGGAAGTCCCTCCGCGTTTTTTCATCTATAAAGTGGAGATTATAATAAGGTGAGGATTGCATGAATTAATAACCTTAGCGTGTATCTAGCGCCAGGCTCCGGTAATAAATGCTACCCGTTACCATTATAGCCACCCCTGGTTTCTGCTTCGAGCTAAGCTCAGTGACTGGGGTCTCAGTTTTCCTCAACTGGAAAATGGCTTCTTGAGGTGAGTCGCAGGCCCGCAGGAAGATGGGAAATGGAAAATGTGGGGTGAGTCATAAACTTGCCCTGGTGGGAGACACAGCGTGGTCCTTAAGCTCTGGGCGGTGCTGTGTTGCCGTTTCTCCGTCTCTGTTTTGCTGATGGAAGCACTTGGTGTCTGGGCCCCTTAGCGGAGCCTTGTGGGGATCCTGGGACACAGAGAACAAGTGAGGTCAAAATCCTGCCAGCCTTTCCATCTGGCCGTCGCATCTGTGGGGAGGCCTGTGGTTTACCCCCGACATCTTTTTATAATAATACCACCACCCACCATGTATCATGTGCACTGACCTCTTAGAAATCAGCGTCGGGGGGCTTCCGGGGCTTCCCTGGTGGCGCAGTGGTTGAGAGTCCGCCTGCCGATGCAGGGGACGCGGGTTCGTGCCCCGATCTGGGAAGATTCCTCATGTCGCGGAGCGGCTGGGCCCGTGAGCCATGGCCGCTGAGCCTGTGCATCTGGAGCCTGTGCTCCGCAACGGGAGAAGCCACAACAGTGAGAGGCCCACGTACTGCAAAAAAAAAAAAAAAAAAAAAAAATCAGCGTTGGGACTTTTTTTTCCCCTGGGACACCTGTTCCATTTACTTGAAATGGAGCAGCTATCTTTGTATACATTCCTCCCGACTTTTAGGCCGACGCCTGGCCCATGCAGGGTGTGCTGTCATCGGGAACACCCTGTCAAGGCTTTCCCTCTCCCGAGCCCCTGTATTTTCACTGGAAATGTGCTGTCCCCGTCGCCTCCCCTCCAAATCTTCTCATCCCGCATTAACAACTCCCACCCCGCCCCCTCCTGTGAGCACAGAGGGAGCTCAGCTTCCCAGCAGAGGTGAGCAGGGCCGGCTTGAGACAAATGTGTCTTTCTCTGTCACCCTCTGCTCCAGGGTGAGGGAGAGAAAGTCTCTGAGTTCCTTCAATTACAGGGATGCCTGGGGAGAGTGCTAGTACAAGTCATGGAGCCCCCGGCTTGGAATGCAGGGTGGCTGGTGCCTCCCACCCTCACCTTCCCCTCAGGTACTTAAATAGGCATCATTGACCTTCAAAAGGCATGTCACTAATGCAGGTGTCCCCTTAATGCCACTCACTCGGGGCTGTCATTGGTACTCACGCCTGTGACAGGTATTCATCAGCAAACACTGGCAGGAAGGTCAGCACCTTGAAAGCTGCTGAGTTCCCCTAAAGGCAACACTTGAGGGTTGGCAAGTGGCCCGGCTGAAGTTGGCTGCAGCGGCCTCAAGGGAGGCCGGGCGGGGCAGAGCCGCTCTGGGAGTTGGGAGTGCCCATTGCTCATTGGGAGCGCTCGTTGCTTCATGCCCGACTCCTCTCCTGGTCCCCGAGAGACTTTTCCTCCTTCACCTAGGCCCCTCCTGCCCCGCCCCGCCCCGCAGAGGGTCACAGTGGTGACCTGGGCCTCCCGGCTGGGGGACAGTACTCGGACAAGCCTGGGACAGTCTGGCTGCCTGCAGTTCTGCACTTTGGAGATGGGCCTTGGGCAGGCAGGGGCTCCCCAGGGGCAGGGAGCCTGTGATTTCAGCCCCAGAGGGGACCGTGCCTCACAGGTGCCGCCCTGGGTGTGTGCCTTGCCTGCCCGGGGGCCTTGACCGGACAAGCCAGGTGGCACCGAGGATCTTCCCACAGCAGAGGACAAGTATGTGTTTAGCTTCTTTCCGTACCTTACCGGATGGGGGCCTGGGAAAGGCGTGTGGTTCTATCCACTGACACTGAGCATTAGAGAGAAAGGAGATCCTGGGGTTCATGTAATACACAAGCTCTCAAATTTTTACTATTCACTCTGTCAGAGGCAATTCTCCTAAGTTCTTTCTTTCTTTCTTTCTTTCTTTCTTTCTTTCTTTCTTTCTTTCTTTCTTTCTTTTTTCTTTCCTTTATTGGAGTATAGTTGATTTACAATGTTGTGTTAGTTTCAGGTGTACAGCAAAGTGAATCAGTTATACATAGACATATATCCAGTCTGTTTTTTTAGATGCTTTTCCCATACAGGTCATTACAGAGTATTGAGTAGAGTTCTCTGTGCTATACAGTAGGTCCTTATCAGTTATCTATTTTATATATAGTAGTGTATATATGTCAATCCCAGTCTCCCAATTTATCCCTCATGCCCCCTTACCCCCAGTAACTGTAAGTTTGTTTTCTACATCTGTAACTCTCTTTCTGTTTTGTAGATAAGTTCATTTTACCCTTTTTTTTAGATTCCACGCATAAGCGATATCGTATGATATTTGTCTCTCTCTGTCTGACTTACGCCACTCAGTATGACAATCTCTAGGTCTATCCATGTTGCTGCAAATGGCATTATTTCATTCTTTTTTATGGCTGAGTAATATTCCATTTTATATACGTACCACATCTTCTTTATCCGTTCCTCTGTTGATGGACATTTAGATTGCTTCCATGTCTTGGCTATTGTAAATAGTGCTACAATGACCATTGGGGTGCATATATCTTTTCAAATTACGGTTTCCTAAGTCATTTCTGTCCCAGCAGCTGTGGCTTGAATTCTCTGTACCTCCTTTATCCTTCATGCTAGGGATTACTAGTAACAATAATAATGGAAATGACGACAATGTCCACCACCAATGACTTTATTGCACATTTGTTTGTCACGTGCCAGGAGTTCTGCGTGCGTGACGCCCGTGAGTTGTTGTAACAGCACTGGGAAGTTACTCTTGTCACCCTTACTTTATTGCTGAAGCTCAGAGAGGACGTTCCTGTTGCTCAAGGTGGAGCCAGCGTCCAGACCCAGGTCCAAATAACCCCTGGCTCACTTAGCCTCCCCCCTTCGTGAATGCAGATCTCCCTCAGCTCATGATGCAGTTATTTCCCAATAGATCCATCAGAAGTTGAAAATATCATAAGATGAAAATACATATAGTAGACCAAACCTACCAGACAGCATATTTGTGTCTCGCCAACCTTAAATAGGCTCAGAACATTTCCGTTAGCCTACGGTTGGGCAAAATCCTCTGACACCAAGCTTATTTTATCATCAAGTGTGAATCTCTCCTGTAATTGATTGAATACTGTGCTGAAAGTGGAAAACAGCCAATGGTTGTCTGGGTGCAGAATGGTGGTAATCGCATCTGCTGTTTCCCCCACTCCCTGAGAGCAGGGCTGACGAGGAGCTGTGGCTGGGTGCCCTGCCCAGCATCACGAGAGCATCGTGCCACAGATCGCTAGCCTGGGAAAAGCTCAAAATTCAAAATTGGAAGTATGGTTTCTACCGAATGCGTATCGCCTTCACACCATCGTAAAGTTGAAAAATCGTAAGTCGAACCGTCATAAGTTGGGGACCATCTGTGCTGTTGAGAGTGCAGTTTGTCACCGCTCTGTGCTCTGGGTCAGGGAAGACGCCGAGCCCCGCAGATCAGAGAACTGAGGCCAGAGAGGTTAGCGCCCACAGCTGGCTGGTGGCTCATCTTTCCTAGCCAACTGATGACTTGGCTGTGCCCAGCCCCGTGCTGGACCCTTTAGGGGGTTCCTGAAAGAATGTGTCCAAAACTCCGTGGACATTTGCTGGAAAACTCAAACTGTATTCCTAGGTCACATTCATTGGGCTTTTGCTCTGTGTCAGGCACATGTTTTACATTTAGCTCTCATAAGTATGAGGTTTGTCCTGTCATTATCCCCCTTCGATAGCAAGGAGAATGAGGCCCAGAGACGTTAAGCAACTTATCCAGGGCCACACAGCTAGGAAGGGGGAGATGGGGCTCACTCAAAGCCATGGCTGGCTGAGCGCAGAGCCCTTGCTCTCATACTTGAAACACAGAAAACAATTCCAGAACCACATGTGCCAAGCAGTGAGGACCCGACTCTATAATGGGACATGAGAGAAACGAGAAAGGTGTGTGTGTGTGTGTGTGTGTGTGTGTGCAGCGTGGTGGTGGTGGTGGGAGTGTTGGAGGAGGGGAGCTCGGAGGAGGAGGTGGGACTTGAGCTGGGCTTTGATTTTTCATTAGAGAGAGTCTGGGGATGGTGTCCTGGGTGGAAAGAACATGCCAGGTACAGGCTGGGAAGTAAGAAGGGTAGATTGAGGGGCTGCTTGTTCTTGCTTGATGGCGGAGGGAGCCCTCCCTATTAGACTATCAGCTTCTCTGTCCTATTTGACTCTCACCTGATGGGCTGATTCCAAGTCTTCTTTTTGGCGGCTAAGAAACTTCGATTTGCCGATTAGGAGATAAGGGTGTATTTATGTCATGGGAGCTTGTGTGGCAGAGTGGAAGAGCGTACAGCTTGGAACCGGGTTTAAATCTACTGCTGTCATTTACTGTGTGTCTTTGGGAGACTCTTAGCTCAGTTTTATCATCTGTGAAAACTGGATGATAACAATTAACTTACCTACCTCTCGCCATAAGTTTTGATAATCAAATGAGATAATAAGGGTCAGGTAAAAAGCACTTTGTAATTTGCATATTGTCCTAACTTACGATCATGAATTAAATGTGACTACAAGAATGCGAGTAAACAGGCTGTGCACACACTTGTGTGTTTTAGGTGGTTATGCTTAGCTTTATGCCTTCATAAATGTGACTGTTGACACCGATGTGTACGGGTGTGTGTGTGTGTATGTGTGTGTGTGTGTGTGTGTGTGTATGTGTCCTTTGGTCACTGGAACAGCACCTGGACAGCGTTACCCTGCAACAGACTCCTACAGAGGCAGCCCTTTGCTGTGTGGATCTGTGTGTTGGGCACAGTGGCTCCCATTCCCAATCTGTGGTCTCCCAAGAGCCCCGTGAGTCCACTGCCGTCATAACCACTTTTTTCCTTCCAGTTTTACTGAGATATAATTGACGTACCGCACTGTATAAGTTTAAGACATGCCATGGTAACCATTTAACTTTTCAATTTTAAAAGTTTTGTTTAGGGCTTCCCTGGTGGTGCAGTGGTTGAGAGTCCACCTGCCAATGCAGGGGACACGGGTTCCTGCCCTGGTCCGGGAAGATCCCACATGCCACGGAGCGGCTGGGCCCGTGAGCCATGGCCGCTGGGCCTGCGCGTCCGGAGCCTGTGCTCTGCAACTGGGAGAGGCCACAACAGTGAGAGTCCCGCGTACCGCAAAAAAAAATTGTTTATTTTTATTGAAATATAGTTGTACATATTATATAAGTTACAAGTGTACAATATAGTGATTCACAATTTTTAAAGGTTACACTCCATTTATAGTTATTATAAGATATTGGCTATATTCCCCATGTTGTACAATATATCTTTGTAGGTTATTTTATACGTAGTAGTTTGTACCTCTTAATACCCTACCCCTATATTGCCCCTCCCCCTTCCCTCTCCCCACTGGTAACCACTACTTTGTTGTCTATATCTGTGAGTCTATTCATTCCTTGCTATATTCACTAGTTTGTTTTACTTTTTAGATTCCACATATAAGTGATAGCATACAGTATTTTTCTTTCTACCCTACAAGTCCATCCATGTTGCTGCAAATGGCAAAATTTCATTCTTTTTTACGGCTGAGTAATATTCCATTGTACATATATGTACCACATCTTTATCCATTCATCTGTTGATGGACACATAGTTTGCTTCCATGTCTTAGCTATTGTAAATCATGCTGCTGTGAACATTGGGGTGCTTGTATCTTTTTGAATTAGTACTTTTGTTTTCTTTGGATATATACCCAAGAGTGGAATTGCTGGGTCATATGATAGTTCTAATTTTCGTTTTTTGAGGAACCTGCATACTGTCTTCCACAGTGGCTACACCAATTTACATTCCCATCAACAGTGTACGAGAATTCCCTTTTCTCCACATCTTCACCAACATTTGTTATTTGTGTTCTTTTGATGACAGCCATTCTGACAGGTGTGAGGTAACATCTCATTGTGGTTTTGATTTGCATTTCCCTGACGATTAGTGATGTTAAACATCTTCTCATGTGCCTGTTGGCCACCTGCATTTCCTATTTGGAAAAACATCTATTCAGTTCTTCTTTCTTTTCTTTGACATTGAGTTGTATGAGCTGGTTATATATATTGGATATTAATCCCTTACTGGTCATATCATATCATTTTCAAATATTTTCTCCCATTCAGTAGGTTGACTTTTTGTTTTGTCAATGGTTTCCTTTGTTGTGCAAAAGTTTTGAAGTTTAATTAGGTCCCATTTGTTTATTTTTGCTTTTGTTTCCTTTGCTTTAGGAGACGGATGCAAAAAATATTGCTGTGACTTATGTCAAAGAGCATTCCGCCTATGTTCTCCTTAGGAGTTTTATAGTATCCAGTCTTACATTTAGGTCTTTAACATGGTAACTCTTCAAAAGTGGTAACAGAGCCTGGATGTGAACTGGGGTGTGCTGACTCCTGAAGCTGCTGTGGCTTTTTCCAGAAACTGGAAGTGGCCTGTCCAAATGCAGCAGAGGCAGCTGTGTCCTGGAGAAGCCCCTGCCAGGCAGACGGACACTTCTTCCTGGGGTCCCCCCGCCCCTATTTCCTTAGCACTTTCCTACCGGCCGGTTTCATGGGAGCTCACTTTGCTTCCCTGGGGAATAAGGAGGGTGCCTCCCGGTTGCACCCTCAGCTGAGCCCACCCAAGCTCCTGACCGCTCGGCTGGGGTTCTCCAGGCCTTTTCGAGTCTTTGCTGTAGACGCTGCCCTCTGAACCCCAATCCTGCTCTCAAGAGGACAGAGTTAGAGGAATGGCCTGTTTCTTGCTTCCCAGCCATCTTCTCCGGGACTTACCTCTGGCTACATCCAGATGGCAGGGAAGCTGGGATGTGGCCCCAGACCTGCAGAGGAAGCGCAGGGGGGTTGGCAGGACACGCAGAGCCCAGTGGGAGACCCCACTGCCACCTGCCGTGGGGACCTCGGGAGGATCTGTTCCCCATCCCGCCACTGTGAGGTTGCTTTTACTTCCCACTGGACCTGTGTTATGGGCTCCTCCGCAGGAAGCCAGGACCTCTCAGCCTGGTCTGGAATTCCTGTTGAGGACTCCACCTCCAATGTCCACGCTGAGGCTCGGAGTGGAGCTGGGCTGACCTCAGGCTGTGGGCGGCCTTGGAGGAGCACAGGGGGAGCCGCAGCTGGGAGGCTTGCAGAAGGCTGCTTGTCTCTCACCAAGCGCGTGCCACAGACAGTGCCTGGGGGCCTCTGCACGCCCAGGCAGCGCTGCCCACGGCTCCTTGCATGTCTGGAGGCCTCACAAATTTTACTTGGATTATGGAAATAATGTACACCTAGTGTAAGAAGTTTACAAAACGTGCAGGTGTGTAAAAAAGAAATACAAAAATAACTCCTCAGCCTACTACTTAAAGACGGCTACTGTTACCATCCTGTTGTATTTCTTTCCACTCTCTCTCTGCCTAATAGGCCATATGGCATATATGTCTGTGTGCGTGTACATATATAATAGCCATGCATATGTACTTAACACTCTCCTGGTTTCCCCCAAATCAGGGAGGTGCTAGCTAGGGGCCTCGGAGTTACTCTTGCCTTTTCTCTCCCCACCACTGCCCGCGGCACCCTCACCTCTCGCTAGGTCCTGCTAATCATGGCTCCTAACAATGGCTCTGAACTGGTCTGCCCACATCATGCTCTCCCCTCCCTCCACCCTTAGCCCAGCAACTAACTTCTTTGGCCCAGACTGTCTGGCTCTGCCTCTTACTGCTGTGCAACCTTAGGCAAGTTACTTCACTTCGCTGAGTCTCACTTCCCTGTCTCACAAAGCGGTACAGATTAAGTAAGTGAATCCATGCAGCGCTTAGACTGGCGCCTGCACACGGCAGGCAGTTGCCACGGTGCGGCCAGAGGCTACCCTCCTTGCAAAATACGGCAAAGGCTTCCTTCCCACTGCCCTTAGGGTGAGTGAGTGAGAGCAGTCTGGGATCCTCACCGCTGTCTGAGATCCACAAGGTTTGACCTCCCCCTCCTCCTTCTCCTCCTCCTCCTCCTTCTTCTTCTTCTCTCTCCCTCTCTCTCTCTCAGTCCTTGGAGTTGCCACAATGTCTCTGCACATGCTCTTCTCTCTGCTGGAACACTTGCCCCTCTGCATCCTCTCACCTATAATGTGATTATTATACACTTGCTTTGTGCCCCATTTTTCTCTCATAAGTAACATAAATATGTCTTTGCCCGTAAATCTTCACGCACACCTCTGATCATGTCCTCAAAATAGATCCTTAGAAGTGGAAATTTCTGGATCAAAGATTATGAACATTTTTTTAAGGCTTTTGAGGAATCTTGCCAGATCACCTTGTTTTTTAAAAAAATTTATGTTACTGAAGTATAGTTGACTTACATTGTTGGATTCATTCCTGCTGAACAGCAAAGTGATTCAGTTATACATATATATATTCTTTTTCATAGTCTTTTCCATTATGGTTTATCACAGGTTACTGAATATGTGTCCCTGTGCTCTACAGTAGGACCTTGTGGTTTATCCATCCTGTATATAATAGTTTGCATCTGCTAACCCCAAACTCTCAAGCCATGCCCTCCTCCACCCAGGCAACCACAAGTCTGTTCTCTATGTCTGTGAATCTGTTTCTGTTTCATAGATATGTTCACTTGTGTCATATTTTAGATTCCACATCTCAGTGATATCATATGACGTCATATGATATCACTTTCTAGAAAGCAAAGTCTTCCTGCCACAGGTCCCTTTCTTGGGCTTCTGCGGCATTTTGTTTTGGTCTTTCATCCAGCAATGATCGCCTCTCCTTTGTGTTGGAGTCATTTGTTTACTCTGTTTCCTTAACTAGATTCTAAACTCTTCGGGGGCAGGGGCTGTGTCTCGTTCATCTCTGTCTCTCCCTAGAGACCTAGTTCCTGGCATGTGCGCAGGGGGAACCTCTGCTGAGCTGCACCGAGTTGGACATATAAGTTGTCAGTCCCTTTCCACAGCGGGATGGAAATCAGGAATCAGTGGGTCCCAAAATGTCTAAAAAGAGGGAAAATCCAACACTTGCAGGGCCTCTTTGCCTCTTCCCAGCCTAATGGTAGAGTGAGAGAAGACCCCAGTATAAATGTGGTTTCCTGGTTCTGAGCGGGGGAGCGGTCACGTGTGAAGGAGCAGCGGCTCAGGCGGCCCTGGGCGTGGGGTGCCCAGGAGGGCTGTGTCCTTTGCGGGGGAGGAGTTCCCAGGACCTTGCTTACTTCCCCGCAGGGCAGATGTCTTCGCTTGACCCCCTGGGTCCTGTCTCTGGGTGAGAAGGCAGAGCAGATGGCCCCCTGAGCAGTTTCACTGGGGGTGTCCTGTCCTCACGCACACCCCCAGGGCCATCAGCGCGTGGGCTGCCAGGGCCCTTCAGGCATGTGGAGGCTAGGCCCTCCCGGCTCCAGCGCCTCTGCGGTGGCTTCCCAGACGTCACCTCGTTCTAGGCTGGACACTGGGCACTCAGAACCTTTAGCTCAAGCTTTCTTTCTAAAAGAGCTGGGAAGAAGTCCCTATGTCCCCCAGTGACACCTGGAGCCAGCTGGCCTCTGGGGCTCCTGCTAGAGGCGTTTCTGCCCCAGAGAGAAGCACTTAAGGCTTCATCGCGGGATGCTTGGTTTGGAGAAGCTGTGAGTCCTCATCTGGAAGCAGCCCTCCTGTTTTGAGATGGGGACTCAGAGATGTGGATTGCCCCCAGCCTGGCCCCTCCTGTACTATCAGGACTCAATGCTGCACACATATGTGTGTGGCACTCACTCACTCACTGTTCACAAAGTGACTCGTTTCATCATCCCCCAAACCCAGAGAGGTAACTGCAGTTGTCCTCATTTTACAGATGGGGAAGCTGCAGCTCAAAGAGGTCACAAGCCCCAGGGAGGCTGAGCCGGGAATGGAACCAGGGGGTCTGGTTGCAACGTCCTGGCTCCAGGGCCCTGTGCTGGGCAGCCTCTGTGAGCCTGAGGCTATGTGTGCGGGTGTGTATTTGTGTGTGTACATATGTACATATGTATATGAGTGTGTGTGTGTGACAGAGAGAGAGAGAGAGAGACTTCGTTCAACGTGATGTGGAAGCTCTCAGGGCTTGGGTGACGCTGAGGGGGTGTGGGGTCTGATCACACAGTGGAAAGTGGAAAGGGCTTAGCACAGAGCCAGACTTGAGTTTGAGCTCTGACTCAGCCGCTTATTAGCTGTGTGACTTTGGGCAGTCTGCTTGACTTCTCTGAGTCCTTATTGATGTCCTTATTTGTAAGTGGAAGGGGCGTCTACCTCATAGTGTTGTTAGAAGGATTAAATATATTCATTTAGGTCAATGGTGAAGGGCAATGCCTAGCACATGGTAGGCCCTAAAATAAATATTATTTATCTTCACCTTTTCGATCATTCCAGGCAAGCTGAGAGGTGGAGGGGGTTTGCTCTTTCCTCCATTTTCCAGAATATTCTCTCTTCCTAGGCACTTTATTCTGTCATTTACCCACCACAAATGTCAGTTTCATTTTCATCAAAGGATCACAGGCTTTATATAATAAATTTTTAACAATAAACATCAATTTTTACATTGAATAAAGGTTAAGAGGAAGAGGGCAAGGCTTAACCCCAAAGCACAAGACCTTAAAAAAAGCAAGAGTCTTCTTGGTGCCTCCCAGGTACCCCCACCTGTTTATTCTGCCTGTGTTAAGGCAGATTCTGGAAGATCTTCTCCCTTCCTTGTCTTTGGACCTGGGCTTGGAGGCTTTGCTCGGGGCCCACAATCTCGGCTGTGTCCCTGGGCACCAGCCACTGGCTCTGGACATGCCCAGCCCAGCTGAGCTGCTCTCAGAGCTGTCAGCACCGGCGTGTGTGCTGGAATGCCAGGCTGGGGGCTTTGGGGAGGGAAGGTGCGGGAAGCAGGTGAGAATGTGCCAGGCTGGTTTGCATTCACTGTCAGCGTGGAAACCGCCCGTAAATCACGGTGCACAGCTGAGGGTGCCCGGAGCAGGGGTGAGGAGGGAACGTGGGGCTGTCATGTGGGCAGAAACAGGCTTGGGGCTCAGGCCAGGAGGTGGAAGCTCCAGGGAGGCTGCTTTTAACTCAGGGTAAAAACAAAACAAAACAAAATTTACAGATATACACTACTGTATATAAAGTAGATAAACAACAAGGACCTACTGTATAGCACAGGGAACTACATTCAGCAACTTGTAATAATCTATAATGGGAAAGAATCTGAAAAATAATATATATATATAACTGAAACACTTTGCTGTATACCTGAAAGATTGTAAATCAACTATACTTCAATTAAAAAAAAAAAGGTCTAACACTGGGATAGGCTGCTGTAAGGTAGTGAGCTCCCCATCCTTAGAGGTATTCCAGAGCCTGACGCTCACCCTTGGGTGCTGTGGTTGTAAGCACTCTTGTGCTGGGCAGGAGATGTATCCTTCCAACCCTGAGATTCCCCAAGCCTGGGAATGTGATTTTCAAACTGAAGGGGATAGGCATTTACTTTCACTTAATTACATGTACGTTGTACTAACCACGTGCCAGGCTCTGTTCTAATTGCTTACGCCTATTAACTCATTTAATTACTGAGTACCATGAGGTAGGTCCTCATATTTCCATTTTATAGCTGGGGAAACTGAGGCATAGATAAGAAGCTTGCCCAAGAGTTCCCAGCTAGTCAGTCTGACTCCAGGGTCTGTTCTCCTGCCCACGCTGCTGCTGTGGTCCTGTCTCCTGGGGCGTTTCCAGGAGGCTTGGTTGCAACATCTTAGTCCAGGCACGGCTGAGGGGCATCTGGGGCAAAGTCCGACAGCAGGTCCTGGGAGGAGTCCCTTTCTGCAGGCGCATCTTATAACCCGAAGGATGCGGTGACAGACAGGGTAGTCACCCATGTAACAGAGAGAGGGGACAGACCCTCTCCCAAAGCAGGAAGCTCATAGTGACAGAGAATCTGGATGCTTGGAAGCCCAGGTAGGAAAGGGACAGAAGGATGTCTGTTCCAGAGCCTGAGGAACGGGGCGGGGGGGGGGGTGCTCTGCCAGTCCCAGGGGACTTCACCAAGAAGGGGACTCAGGCCCGGGGACAAGGTGAAGACTGGGGCATCAGAACTGGTAAGTGATGCTGGAAGCATTCAGGAAGAGGACTCCAAGTGGAGCCCCAGGGCTGGACTGGGTCGGCTGCCCCAGGAGAGGAGGGCCGGCTTCAGAATGCAGAGACTGGGGTTTAATCCCCCGACCTGCCACTTTCACTCCTTGTGTGATGAGGTCAGCATGGCCAACCACTCTGACCCTCGGTTTCCTTACCTTCAAAGGTGGGTAATGATAACTACCTTGCAGGATGGTGGGACGGGGCGGGGTGGGGGGAAGTCAAATCAGGTAATATTTACTCACATAGAGGCTTGCGAGCAAGAGGTGCTCACCAAGTGTCTTTGTGTGCCTTCCATTGCTCTTTTCTCGAGTGGGGATTGATTTTAGAGATGGAGGGAGAGTGTGTTGGGGAGCGGGCTGGAGACGGGATGAGGCAGGAGGCTACGGAGGGCAGGGCTGGGAAAGCCACGCCATTGGACAAACCCCGCCTACTCTGGTGCCAGCGACCATGTCGGGCTCATCAGGTTAGTCAAGGCTTTCCGGGACCCTCTGGGTACCAACCTCAGGATCCGCTAACTGGGGGCTATGGAAGGGGCAACTTCTAAAGAACAACTTGGGATTTCAAGTTCATGTGTTTGAAAACCATCCCCAGGGCCAGGGAGTGCACTGGCTCCCACCCCCTGGCACTGAAGGAGCAGAAAGCTTCCCCTCTGCATCCCCTCTCCCACGTTCCCTCCTGTCATTCTCTGAGTGCCCTTGGACACCCCTCCATCTTCTCACCTGGAAAATGAATGGACTGGGATGGGAAGATGTCTAAGGCTAATTACATATCTTCCCTGGTCTTAGAGACCAAACATTTTATTTTTCTGCTCATCTGAAAATTTAGAAGAATCACTTCCAATCAAGGCAGCCAGACTTAACAGAAAGGTTCACAAACTGAGAATAACAATAGTAAGTTCTAATGTTTAGATCTATTGAGTTCTAGAATTGGTGATGTTGTCCTATGTATTCGGTTTAACATTTATAATATTCTTATGTTGGAGACGAGGCTGCCAAGGACCAGAGGAGTTAAGTGACTTGCTGGAGGTCACACAGCTGGTTAGTGGTAAAGCCAGGCTCTGCACCAGGGTCTTCCAGTCCCAGCTCTGATTCAAAGTAACTGCCCATGTCTAGGTGGGCCTTAGTTTCCCCATCTGTAAAATGGGTGGATGGTTCCCTCTGGCAATCAAAGGTTATGATCTTATGATTTCTCTGTCCCTGGGGGTGCGGGGCTTTCTCTTGGTGCTGGTTGATACATTTCTGTCTCGGTCTCCACAGCATTTGGAAACCACTCTGCTTCCTACTCTGTTGTTAATGCTGACTACTGCTAAACGAAGGCTTGAAAGTAGGCCCCGAAGGGTAGTCTCAAGATGGCTCTGGATTCTCTTCTCAGTTTGTAGGGTGTGGGGAGATTTTCAAAATCACATTTCTGATTGGAAGGAGCCATCGAGGTCATCCTGTGTCCGAGGGGCCCTGACTGGTGGGTTTGGAGTCTAAGTCCTCGCCTTCAGCAGGATGGATGAGATGACCTGGCGAGGTCCCCAACCTCCTGCTTCTTTCAAGCCTCCTTAAAGAAGGCATGTCTATGGCAGGCCCTGGGTAACACATTACAGTGTTTCACAACCCTCCTCTCCAGGAAGCTGTTCTTAATGTTTAACCTTAATCCCTCCCGCTGTAACTGAAGGTCCCTTCCTCTTGTTGAGTGCAAATGCAGGACAGCTGCTCCGGCTCATGGTCTGACATCAGCTATTATTTCTCAAGATGACCCTGCGAGACAGGCCAGGGTCATTAGACCCAGTTTGGTGCTCAGCGCACACGTGTCTATTCCTGCCCGCGTGGCCGCAGACAGGCTCGCGGGGCCCGTGAATAGCTGCCTGTTTCTGGGGGTGTCTCTTAAGACACTTGTCTCCTGACGTCTGTATCACACTGTGGACCCCAGAGGGCAGAGACCACACCTGTTTGGCTGGCTTCCTAGCGACCCTTCTGTGGCTCTCCACAGCTGAGCCTGCTTTCCCAAAGCGAGCGGTTTTAGGGAAGTGGCTGAGAATGGAAATTTGAGGCAACCAATCAGAGGTAGTGTCCGGACGACACTCTTGGGCTCCTCCTTCGTCTTGGATGTGGCTCTATTTCGGGGATATCTTCGCCAATGGGCAAAGCTGAGGATGTTCCCCGAGGGTGCACGATTCCCTGCCCTCCCGAAGGGCCACGTTGAGGGCGAGGGAAAGGGCCACGGGGGTTCTGTGGCTGCTTGGACGTTGTCCTGCCTGCTGTCCTTTCTGCAAGGAGACAGGGATGAAACCTAATCCAGCGATTTGCCGCACCCATCATCGCTAAGAACAACAGTATCATCAACAAGAACAGAACCCAGGGGCCTGCTGGGTGGACGTGCCTCTCTCAGCTCCTGTCTTATCTGGCACTCTCTCTGGTCTCTGTTTAGAGTAACTCGGGCAACGTGTTTGGAAGAACAGGTGAGCAAGTGTGAGGGAATTTCAGGGGTCTGGGCCAGAGTGTCGCCTCTTCCCGGTTTAGTTTTGACGGCAACTTCCCATCCCTCTGAACAGTGTCACTGGTGGTTTGAGGTCCAGGCCCCTGTGCCCTCTCCCCAGATGGCAAGGGGGGACTTCAAGGCTCCACCTGCCCCAGGCACTCCCTCCCAGGGGCTCTCTTTCTCTAGGAGGCTGCATTCCTGTCCATAAACCTCCTTCTCCGGGGCTTAGAGCCGAGCTGTTCCTGATGTTTTTCAGAGGCCTGGATCAAAGCTGTCCAGGTCGTAAATTCTGGTGGCTGTCAGGCCCCCGGGGCAGCTGAAGAGGGTTGACAGCCCTTTGGGCCTCAAAGGAAAAAATTCGATCCACTCCGCCCACTTCCGTCTCTGCCAAGAAGCTGTCCTCTCGGAGCCCCCGCTGGGCCGTCCTTTCCTGGGAGCTGCTTCTGGAGACGGGCTTGTTTAGGGGAGAGAGAAAGCAGGGCCTGTGAGCGGGGGGCGAGCGGGAGGGGGGCGGGAGGGGACCCCCTGTGTGTGTGAGTGCACACGAGGGGCGCTGTGTGCCTTCACCTGTGTGGTTGAGAGATGCTTTGTGGGTGCCTTCACAGGTGGGCAGCTGCGGGGAGGGGGAGACAGAACCCTTAGACCCAAGCCCCTCATTTTATAGAAGAGGCCAAGGCCCAGGAGGATGAAGAGCTTGCTCTCAGCCCACAGCTCGGGCTCCTCAGGAAACCAGACCACGAAACTGGTGCCTAGCTTCCCGTCAGGAGCAGAACATCAAGGCCGCAGGAATCATCTGTCAGGATTAGAAACATCGAGAAAGGTCTAGGGAACCCCTCCTCACCCTTCTCTAGCATTCGTGGAGGCAGTGCCTGTGGGTTTCGCAGGCACCCCAGGGGCCGTGTGACTGACACCCACGAGGAACTTGAGGCTGGAGGAGAAAATGAAATGAAACTGGAGGATCTCAGAAACCGTCGGGTGGAGAGCAGCTGGTGCCCCCTCCCTGGACAGTGATGGTGGGTGTGGAACTTTCTGTCTGGATGTGTAGGAGGCCGTGACGGTCCTCTGTTTGCCTCAGGACACTGGCGGCTTTGGGGCTGAGATTTTAGCTCTCCTGGAAAGGGCACAGGACTGTTCAGGCAGAACTCACCATTTTCTTTCCTCTTCAGGGTTTCCCTAAGAATCCCAAGTGCCAGGGAAAGAAAAGGTTGTAGAAACAACTTAGCTTGAGCCTTTCATTTACCACCCACCCCCGCCACCCCCCCTGCCCTGAGGAAAATGAGGCCAGAGAAGGGAAGGGACTAGTGGCAGAAGGAAAGCCATCAGCCCAGAAACCCTGGGGTCTGGCCTGGCTTCCAGGGACTCAAGCCTGAGCCAGTTGACAAGACAAATGCACACAAATGTTGCTGTCGATAAACCATAGATGTGCTTGTATAAAACATGTAAACGTATATGGCCACGATTTTGGGAAAATGCCGCACAGATAAAAGTAACTTTAAGTCCCCTATAAAATGTTACAGGCGAGTCCTTAACTCCTAGCCGCTCGGCAGGCTCTCAAAGTTATAAAGGAGAAACTAACACACCATTGTAAAGCAATTATACCCCAATAAAGGTGTTAAAAAAAAAAAAAAAAAAAAAAAGGCGATGGTCGCAGCAGCTCCAGTGTTGACCGTTCAGCACCTGCGTGTGTAAAGAGGAGGCCGAGAAGCAAAGGGGACGGAGACAGGGGATCAGGTGTCCCAGAGACTTGGGTTCCAGGCCAGGCTGGGCTCTCGATAACTGCTGACCTTGGGCAAATCCTCTCGCAGTTTCCTGATGCACTTTCCTCATAGCTAATCGTACGGATGGAACCATATCGGTCCTCGGCGTGGCGCTGGGGACCTGGTATGTGCTCGGCAGGTGTCGCCTTTTAGAGGTGCCTTGGGATCTTGGTCCAGGTCACATTGAAAACATCTCACTCTGGGAGGCAGAGCCAAGGAGGACCTTGCCCCCTTGGATAGGACACGGGCACGCAGGGTCTGTCGAAGCCTAGGGACAAATCCCCTGCGAGGTGAAGTGGGCCATGAGAAGGCTGGGTTCTATTAACTGAGATTCCTCCTAGTTACAGATGTTGCCAGCGGCTTGGGTGGCTTTCAGGGCCTTTGTTACATCTCGGGAGCTCAACCCTTGGCTGGGCTTTAGGGAGCTGTTAAGGTCTGGATTGTGTCCCCCAAATTCATATGTTGAAGTCCTACCTCCAGTGCCTCAGAATGCAACTGTATTTAGAGATGGGGGTCTTAAGGGGCCATTAAGTTAAAATAAGGTCATTAGGGTGGGCCCTAATAAGAGGAGGACATTTGGACACAGACAGGCACACAGGGAAGACCATGGGAAGACACAGGAAGAAGACGGCCATCTACAAGCCAAGGAAGGAGACCTCAGAAACAACCCTGCTGACCCTGGGACCCTGGACTTCTAGCCCCCGGAACTGTGAGAAAATACACTTCAGTTGTTGAGGCCGCTCCGTCTGTGGTTCCAGGTTACGGCAGCCAGAGCTGACTAACTTGGTTTGCACACAGCCCTGCTCCTGAGGCCTGAGGAGCAGCAACGGCTGCCCCACCCCCCTGGCGCCCAGATTCCTGGACGGGACCAAGGGCCGGCGCTGCTTCTCAGACTTGTGTGTGTGTATTTTTTTTAAAATTGAAGCATAGTTGATTTCCAATATTATATTAGTTTCTGGTGTACAGCATAGTGATTCAATATTTTTATAGATTAAACTCTTTGAAAAGTTACTATATTGACTGTATTCCTGTCCCTTGCAAGATAGTCTTGTAGCTTATTTATTTTATACGTAGTAGTTTGTGCCTCTTACTCCCCTGCCCTTACATTGCCCCTCCCACCACCCCTCTCCTCACTGGTTTATTCTCTAGATCTGTGAGTCTGTTTCTGTTTTGTTATATTCATATGTTTATTTTATTTTGTAGGTTCCACATATAAGGGATATTATATACATATTTGCCTTTCTCTAGCTGACTTAATTCACTAAGCATAATATCCTCCAGGTCCGTCCACATGGTTGCAAATTTCATTCTTTTTTTATGGCTGAGTAGTATTCCACTGTGTATATATACCATTCATCTGGTGATGGGCACTTGGGTTGCTTCCATGTCTTGGCTATTGTAAATAGCGCTGCTATGAACATTGGGATGCATGTATCTTTTCGAATTAGTGTTTTCATTTTCTTTGGATATATACCCAGGGGTGGAATTGCTGGGTCATATGGTAGTTCTATTTTTAGCTTTTTGAGGAACCTCCCTACTGTTTTCCATAGAGGCTGCTATCATCAAAAAGACCATAAATAACAAATGTTGGTAAAGATGTGGAGAAAAGGGAACCCAAGTATGCTGTTGGTGGGAATGTAAATTGGTGCAGCCCCTACAGACTTTTGTGTGCTTGAAAATCTCCTTGAGGGGCTTGCGTGGAAGATGCAGAGTCCATGACCACTCCCCCCATTCAGAGCCTCATCCAGTTATGTCTGGGCAGGCGCCCTGGGGACGTTCCCCAGTGGCTCTGACGACAGGGTCCGTCCCTTGGAGACACTGTCTCGCCCTCAGACCCACCCAGGCTTGCCTTCCTGGGGGTTAGTGCTGAGGGGATGGTGGCAGGTGTCACTCCCCAGTCACCCAGGAGGCTGGAAGCCCTTCCCTGCACTCCACACCCCTGTCTCGCAGGTCTGGTGGCGGCTGGAGACCTGGCGGCCTGGGGCCGAGTGAGTGGAGACAGGCCGGCCTGCGGGCGCGCCAGGTGGGGAGCGTGGTGGGTTGGCTGCTGTGAGGCGTGTGGGGAAGGTCTGAACTCCTCGGCGTCTCACTCTCGTCGGCTCCCAGCGTGACAGACGCACAAAGGTACCTTTTATAGGTGGGAAAGTATAGGTGCTGCCACTTCAAAGGCCTTGGCAGCCAGAGCTCTTCTTTGATAGATGGCCGTATTATTAATGGTGATTTATTGCCGGGGCCATTCTGACAACAGAAATAACCAGTTTCCCCAGCTTCTTGGCCTCTTCCCCCGCACCTGGCTGGATTTTTTTGGCCGTAGGGGTTACCTCCCTGAACAAGGAGGCCGGGGCATCTGTTGAACGTACACAGTGAGGTATTGGCCTATTAACTTGTCATCATGTGTCATAAAGTTTAGTGAAATGCTGGCAGATTGTAATCCTAAAGAGGGCAATTGCCCTATTATTAAAGCGGCTTGCTTTCTCTCTCTCTCTCTCTCTCTCTCTCTCTCTCCCCCTCGCCTCCTCTCCTGGTCGAGTTTGTTCTTACCTCTGTTCTACTTGCTTGGTTAGTCACAAGCAGGAGTCTGCTGCTTTGCAATTTTCCCAGAGCGAGCCCGGCCTTGGCTAGGCAGAGCTCATGGGAGAGCAGATTACGGGAGCCCATCACCCTGCTGCTGGCTGCAGCCAACAGACGGGGTCTGTGGACACAGGGAGGTGTCCCAGCCCTGGCGGCTGCAGGCAGGCAGCAGAGAAGAGCAGGAGGTGTTGGGGTGGTTTCTGGCTCCAGCTAATGGGGGTTCTTTAGCATCCGTTGCTTTTGCACATTACTTGGGTTTCTCTCCGGAGTTTATCTCCCTCTGCCTTTTCCTAGCTTGCTTTTGGATCTGGAGGTAGCAGTGGGGTGGTGGGGGGATTGAAGGAGAGGAATCACTCGATCTGAGCTTAGTCCTGGCTGCCCCTCACTTGCTGCAATTCCTCAGCCGGAGACTCAGTTTCTAAACCTGTGAAATGGGGTGACAGTTCTTGCCCTGTCTACTTCACACAGCTTCAGAGAGGATCAAATCAGAAGACGGATGAAAGAGGATGGTTAATAGCAAATCACCCTGCAAATCTGCTGGATCATTGTAATCTCATATGTGCCGTCACAGAGTTTTGTTTCGTGTCTAATTGAGCCTCAGCTTCTGTTATTCCAAAGGACTGTAAGCCTATCAGGATCGGTCTTCTGTTTCTCTTTATGGTTCTTCAAGGCTGTGATGACCTTGGTTTCTAAATCGACTTGGGAGGCATTGTTTAACTCATGGTCTGAACAATGGGGATTTTCAGGCACATTCATGACAAACAGTGGCTCTGTGTACAGTGCTGGGTTAAGAATACAGAAACAAATAGGCTGAAATGATTGAATCACAGTTTGTCAGATCTTGAAAGGACCTTAGGGAATGGCTAGTTTAATTATCCCATTTTATAGATTTGTAAGGTGAGGCTCAAAGAGGTAGAACGACATTCCTGAAGTCAGCAGTGGTGGGACTAGAATTCGCGTCGCTGAGCCCCAGGCCAGTATCTTCTCACTGGGAGAAGCCTCTTAATGGCCATGATTCTGGCTGCTCCTTCTTTTCCACTAACAGGAGATTTCACCCCTCTCTTCAGGTATCCTCATCAATTCTCTCTCAGGGAAAGATCTTCTGGCAGTCATTTACACCCTAGTATGAATTTAACTCAATATTTAGCTCAGTCCGACGTGTTTGCTTTTGAAGCCTCATTCCCCATTAAACAGACAGAGCTGGGCTTTGTTCCCTGTCAGCAGAGTTTCTAGTACTGGTGAGAAGAGAGGCAATGCTTTTGGAGGCAGAGACTTGTGATTCTCACACCCTGAAATCATCTTAGTTGCTGACTCTGCAGGGCAGCCAGGGCTGGGCACTGCTTCCTCCATTACACTGCCCTGGCCTGGATCTATGTGTCCCGAGTTCAGAACATGTTTGTCAGGACCTGTCAGGGAGTGAGGTCGGGTAGATGGGTGGAGTCAGACAGGTTTGAAAATGGAAAGAAGCAAGACAGAGTGGAGGTGGTCCCTAAACACGCTGCCCCTTCATGTTGTTTCTGCTGTCTTTCCCATAGCTGGAAAACACGAGAAGCAGACGTGCTAAGAACTGTTTAAGTTCCAAGTGCCTGGTGTGGGGAGAGTTTCTAAGCCCTTACTGTGTGCCAGGCACTGTCCTGTGTGCAGAGTGGTGAGGAAAAGACATACCATCAACCACGCAGAGCTCAAGTCTAGAGTCAGGGCCACAGGCAGGGGGAGGGGGGACTCCCGGGGCAAACGTGCTGCCCTTCCTGCCTTTGCCCTTGAAGGGAGCAGCGATGCCCTTTCTGTAGGTTGCCTTGAAACTTTGGTAGAATCTGAGGAAGTCTAACATTGATAAAGTGATTGCTGTGACTTTTGGTGGTTGGAAATGCAAAGGAACGGAGAGGATTTAGAAATGATGAGAGAGAGAGAGAGAGAGGCGCAGAAGAACACCAGAGTCCCTCTCATTTTAGGCATGTAGCTTACAGGGAAGCAAGGCAGCCACGTGCAAATGTCCTTGCTGGCTTTAGAGAAGGGGCCTGGAGCCTGGGGCAAAGGCAGAGATGGCCGTGCAGGGCCTCAGCCTAGAGGAGATAGATGGTGCCTGAAGCCAGGAGAACAGATGCTATCTCTGCAGGGAGAAGGAGATTGCAACCCCGAGTCTGTGCAAGTGCAGCTTGAGCTGGGATGGCGAGTAGCATTGCACGCTGCCCTCAGTTCCTTGTTCGGTGATCATCTGAGGGTTTGCTGAGGTTGACCAGCTGCCCGGTGGGTCCTGAGCACAGAGAAGAGTGGAGGATAAAGAAGGGCCAGGGCGGGGCTACTAGCCTTCCCCCAACCCCAAGTGCACGATGAGACCTGTGGCCTTGCCGTCTGTGTGTGGTCCTGTCGGGGACAGGCTGGCTCTGACTCCCCTGGGGCTTCAGGGAGGGCCCCTCCTTCCAAGGATCCAGGTGGTGAAGGAGAATTCTCTTTTGGCAGTGGGGGGGGGGGTCTTCTGAGAGCCACCCATCTCCCCTGCAGCTGAGTGGAAGTACCTTGCCTGACCCCAGGGCCAGCCCCATGTAGCGAGGCCTCGGTGATGTCAGACCTGAAAGGCAACCCGCTGGCCCTGTAGGCTCTGGAGCTGACAGGTGTCTGACAGGTATCCCAGCCAGAGCCTGGAGGTGAGGGAGATAGGCCGGTTAAGCTCCTTTCCTCCTGGAGAGGATAATTACAGCAGTGCTGTAATTGCTCAATAAAGCCCTGGCCCCCCTGTGATAGACTGATGGCTGAAACACTTTATCTGAGCTGAGGATCCGTCATGTGCACGTACATGGGTGTGCGGAGGATAGGAAGGGAGAAAAGGCAGCTCCGAGAACATTTCCAGAGGTGCTCAGGAAATTCCTAGCCCTCCTCCCTTCCCTAAAGTATCATCTAGAAAGTCTTTCCAGAATTCATAGATCTATGGATCGCTTCCAGATATTAGCACAGCATAGACACCTCATGAAATATTTACCTGGGATGATGACAGTGATGATGAAGATGGGGGGGCCTGGAAGGGACTTTGTTTTTGCCAAGTTTAATTAATTCAATTCAGCAAATATTTAACAAGTACGCATTCTTGCCCAGGGCTAGGAAAGCTCTAATTATTATTTTGGGGGAGGAAGGAGGGAAAGGCACTGAAAATATAAATAAAGATGACACAGGCTCTTTTCTCTAGAACCCTGACCTATTTTGAGGGGCCAGGCCATGCACAAACTGGCTGGCTGGGAGTGAGTGCAGGCAGGTGGAGTTGGGACGTAACGACAGATGGTCCAGAGTGTAGCTTGAGGCACACGCACCTAGTGGGATCCTTGCTCTGCCTCTTACTGTCTGTAGGATCGTGGGTGAGTTTCTTGTTTTTCGGGTTCCTCAATTTCCTCAGCTCTAAAATGGAGACAGTGATATTCCCCAGCTCCCCAGGTTGACGTGAAGGTTACATGATTTGGTGACTTAGCACCATCCCCGATCAGCAGCTCAGTAGGAAACGTCGCCAGCACGGTTGTGATGGAGAATGGGATCCAGTGACAGAGCCAGGCTGCAGATGACCAGGAACCAAATGACTGTCACCGACTCAGGGCTCTGTGCATGCCGGCTATACCGATGGTTTCAATTTTTTTAAAAATTTAGAACCAGTGCATTTTAATTTAATTTAATTTATTTATTTTGGCTGCTCCGTGTGGCTTGCAGGACCTTAGTTCCCTGACCAGGGATCGAGCCTGTGCCCCCTGCAGTGGAAGCACGGTGTCTTACCACTGGACCGTCAGGGAATTCTCTAGAACCAGTTCATTTTAATAGGTAATATACATCCAAGTGGTTTAAAAGTTAAAAAGAACTGTGCATTGAAAAGGAAAATAGCTGCCTTCCCTGTCCCCTAAGCAGTCTTTTCCCTCTTCCCCGAGGCAACTTCTGTCACCAATTTCTGGGGTGTCAGCATATATTGATGATGGTGATGATGAACATAGCTAATACTCCTTAGGCTTACCATGTGCCCAGCATTATTTTAAGTGCTTATATTAATACTTTTAATTCATATGCACATTCATATTTATACATTCATATTCATATACATAACATATTGATTCATTTAATCATTACAGGAATGATTTATAAGGTAGGTACCGTTGTTATCACTAGTTGTCGGAACATATAACATATAATTAAATATTTTTACTCTATTTTTTTCCATTTGAGACATTTACTTATATCTTTCCAATCTCAATATATAAGAAAAATTCCCTAAACAACAGTGATAATTAGGGAAGCGGATGGGCCATGGTCATTGGAGAGACTTCATAAAGGAACAGGGCTGGGGAGGATGGTGAGAAAGATAGGTCGTGCTGTCAAACATCTACAGAAAACTTCACAAGAGTCTTGCAGCTCTTACTCCATTTTCCCCAAAACACGGCAGGGTGAGGTAGGGATGACCATCTCCATTTTCACAGATGAGAAGAGAAATCAGAGGAGCTAAGTGACTTGCCCCAAACCTTGCAACTGATCCCAAGCTGGCAATTAGCCCTCTCTGGCCTCCTGGTCCTTAGCCTCACATTTTGCCATGGCAACATGGTGGGATGGGGGGATCAAGCATGAGTAGAGGTCGGGGAGTGAGAGAGCACTGCACGCCTTGTGGAGGCCAGACTGTTGAGTAGGAGTTCATGGGCAGGGAGAGTGGGAGAGAGATGGAGGTGAGACAGCGGGGGCTCCAGGGGGCTTCTCTTGAGCTTTAACCTTCTAGTAAGGAGAAGGTCTAAGTAGAGATGCCATCCTCTGGCCTCTTGTCCTTGGGGGTCCCTACCATCCAGACCCAACAGGGACCCAAGCGGGGTGGGAGTGGAGCTTCTCGACACACTTCTCAGATGGGCCTTGAAAGATTTTGGACTTCTTTTGTGGGATAGAGAAATGGTCCCCCCGCCTCACCCCACCGCCAGGTTTGTAAAGGCTACAGAGGAAAGGGCACACCAGGGTTAAAAATTGGAGAACTGCCTGCTTAGATCTGGCGAGCCAACCCCTGTGACACATGGGGTGACCCAAGATGTGTGCATAGAGATTTCACAGCAAAGTCTTCATTTCTGTAGCTATTTATTAAAGCCTGCTTCTCAAATTTCCTTCCCTTCTGTGGGTTTCGGTTTCCTCATCCGTGGCATAGAGATAATAACGCTTGCCCGACTCACCTCCCAGGCTGGGGTGTAGGTTTAATGAGAAATCGTGTAAGTGCTTTGCCCTTGTTAGGGGTGGTGACGAAGGTGATGGCTGTTTCTCTCCCCACTCGGTTTGTTGGTACCCATCCCTGGTCTCACTCTGTCTTCAGGAGGAACGAAGGCTCTCCTGGAAACATGGGGGCAGCCGTCATGTGTGGCATCTGGGTCTCGTGCAGAGACCCTGAGTAGAGGCCAGATTTCTCCTATGAGTCTGATTCTCCTCATTAAGGAGAAAGCTCCAAAGCTCCAGCATCCCTTGGGCAGACAGTAAAGCATTTGTGCATCTGTGTCAATTTCCCCGCCGAGTCTTAATTTTTCTAAATTACAAACACAATAGTGCGTTTCATGGAAAAATTAGAAAATACAGACAAAACAAAAGAATTAAAAACTGTATTATTTCTACCATGGTCAACACCAAATGTATAGGTACTCTCAGTTTCTTTTCTTTGTGGGTAGGTGTGTGTATTTTTGCAAAATGAAACCCTGTTGTACATAATGTTTTGTAACCTATTTTTAAGATGCACAACATACCACAAACATCTTTCCATGTTGACCCAAATTCATCTCCATCACGCTGTTTAAGTTAAGACTTTGTTCTCATGGGCAGTTCCAGAGACCCCTGGATGTGTGAGAAAAAGGGTTGGCGGAGAATTGACTTCTCCCCAATGGCCAATGTTTATTCTCAGGTGTGTAGACACCTGGGTCTCCCTGGAGGCAGGTAAGGTTTGGAAAACACTGAACTTGGGGTCAGATAGGCCAGGAGTCCAGCTGCAGCTCTGCCATTTACAAGCTGTAATTGGGAAAGGAAAGGACCCTGGGTGACTAACTTACCATTTCCAGGCCTCCATAAAGGAGTAATGGCAGAATGTAAGTAAAAGAGCTTTGTAAACTGGCAGCAGCTATTAACAAAGTTATGGATGAACAAAGCCTACTTTGTTGCTTCTGCAGGAGAAATTCCAATGTTTTGAGGATCATAAAACACCAGGAACAAATGAGTCTCGCCTGTAGGAAGGAGGAGAGCTTGAGAGAGAAAAATCATATTTTAGTTTTGAGAAATGATTTGGACTTTGAAAACAGACTTCTTGGTAAGTAAAGAGATGGGGAAGGAGAGAGGAAAAAGATGAATTTTTAGGAAGCCAGAAACAAGGGTTCCTAATAAACAGTAATAGGGATGATGACAATGATGGTGATGATAATGATTATGGTGATGATGATGATGATAATGATTGTGATGATGATGATGGTGGTGATAATGAAGGTGATGATGATGCTTATGGTGATGATGGTGATGATGACGATGGCCATGATGGTGATGATTATGCTTAGGGTGATGATGGTGATGGTGATGATGATGGTGGTGATGATCATAATGATGGTGATGATGGTGATGGTGATGATGATGGTGGTGATGATGATAATGATGGTGATGATGATGATTGTGGTGATGATGATGGTGATGATGATGATGACCATGATGGTGATGTTTATGGTGATGATGATGGTGGCAGCTAACACAGAGCATGTACTCTGTGTCACTTTACAGAGACAAACTCAGCTGATCCCCTGAACATCCCTATGCGATAAGTATAATTATTGTCCCCATTTTACAGGTGAGGGCAACGAGGCACAGAAAGAAAGATGAACTAACTTAACCAGGTCACATAGCTGGTAAGCGAGAGATCCAGGATCTGAGCCCAAGGTCACAGGTTTCTGTAGACTCAACATACCTGGGACCAGACACGATGGGAAGGGCTGCAGAGCCGGCTCTAGATAGATGGACTTTGAAGACAAATGCTGTATCTATGAGTCATTGTCTATTTGGAGACAACTTGCAGTGAGTGAGTAGTTTCACTTACAGTCAAGGGGACCAGCTGGAAAGCATTTTAGTCTGTGACAACTTGGGAAGTGGAGGGGTGGGGAAGGAAGGGGGAGGAGCCTGTGTTCATTATTTGTCCAGAGCCCTTGGGAGGTGACCAGTGAGAGGGAGTATCCGCTAGGATGCTGAGCCATGACATTCTTTTTTTTCCTGCTCCCTCCCCCCATGACATTCTTGATTGTCGGCCTCCGCCAGGAGGAACTGAGGTTGGTGAGAACTTCCCCTGTGCTTTTAGATGGACTCTGGTTCTCCTGGGGGTCTGCCCGTGGCTGGCGTCTCTTGGTTCACCCGGAGGCACAGGCTTCCCTTTCCCCTCCTCTCCTGCCCACCCGCTCTCTCTCCCAAGCACGGCTTGGTGGGGGCAGCCATGGGATGGAGAGAGCGACCTCTCTGTGGGGTGCTTGGAGGACCCCGAGAGCTGTCCTGAAGCCCTGGAGAAGTTTGGAGGAAGTTCTGTGTTCCTTCCGTGGCATCGTCGACGTGGGGAGGAAAATGCAGCAGCCATCGTCAGGGGGCTATTCGTCCGATTCTGCTGCACTCGGAACCTGTCCGGAGGGGCTGACAAGTAAAGGACCCATTGGCTGATGGCGGGCAGGCTGGGCTGTCTGTCAGAGTCACGTGTGCGTACTTGGCAAAAATGGGTCCTGAAACCCTCCCAAGCCTCTGAGAAAGCTTAGTAGAGATGCTGGTCTCCTGTGGGTGGCTGGGCCTGAGGGGCTGCATTTCAGGGAAAGCCGCTGCAGGACAGAAGGTGCTGGAAGCGGGAGGGAGGCCTCAGCAGAGTAGCGGTGAGCAGTGCAATCGACGACGTGCTACGTGCTGTGCTGGATGCCTGGGACTGAGGTCCCCACCACACACTGCAGCCCATCCCTCCGAGGGCTGCAGGAGCCGGCAGGTAAATGATGAACTATCATCCCGAATGCTAAGTGTGAGCTGGGCACACGTGGAGAAAGTGGGATGGGCTCTGGGTGGAAGATTCTTCACCGCCGGGGAACCCCTGTGCAGAGAGCTCTGCCCTGTCCACTGATGATCCCTTTTCAGGAAACGGGCCCTTCCCTGGATGCTTGATAATCCATTTAAAAAACCAATAGTGTATCACAGACACCTTTTCATGTTGATCCAAATTCATCCGCATCCCCATTTTTTGGTTAAGACTCTGTTTCAATGCACAGTTCTGGGGATCCCTAAACATGTGAGATGGGAAGGGTTCACTGGGAAATTACTTCTCCTCTCTGCATGTGGGCGCGTGTGGGCATGCGTGCACACACACACACATACTTCATGTGCACACTCACACACACATACTCCTAAAACTTATTTACTTTATGGCTCAATGCATTTTGTTTAGAGAAATTTAGTTTAGAAAATTTCAAATATACACAAGGTTAGAGAGAAGAGCATGGTGAGTCCCCGTGTACTCATCTCCCAGCATCTGCAGTTATCAAAATTTTGCCAATGTTGTTTCCTCCATCTCCCCAGTGCATTATAAAAATAGTCACAATTCCCTGCATTCCATCAATGCTTCAGAATGCATCACCTCATGCCATCCTTATGACAGTCCTACTGAGTTAAGCAGAGTGGTTATTACTATCTTCATTTAAAAAAATATTTATTTATTTTTGGCTGTGTTGGGTCTTTGTTGCTGCGCGCGGGCTTCTCATTGTCGTGGCTTCTCTTGTTGCGGAGCATGGGCCCTAGGCGCACAGACTTCAGTATTTGTGGCACGTGGGCTCAGTAGTCGTAGCTTGAGGGCTCTAGAGCTCAGGCTCAGTAGTTGTGGCGCACGGGCTTAGTTGCTCCGTGGCATGTGGGATCTTCCTGGGCCAGGGCTCGAAACTGCATTGGCAGGCAGATTCTTAACCACTGCGCCACCAGGGAAGCCCCTATCTTCATTTTATAAAGAGAAAACCAAAGCTCAGAGAGGTTAAGGAACTTTTCCAAGGTCACACAGCTAGACAGCCCAGGACTTCTGATGCCTAATCAGGTTCCATCTCATTGGATTATTCCAACTGCATTTTAGGATGCAGGCAGGGCAAGCAGGGGCGTAGCTTAGCTGGTGGAAGGTCTCTGAGAGTCTCAGCCTACAGGGTTGCCCAGTCTAAGGCCTTCCTTTTAACCCCTTTGCTAGACCTGCCCCACTGCTTGGAGCAGCTAGAGCAGGGGAGGGCAAATTAAGCTCTCCCAGGTTTTTCACCGGTGGCTTCCTTGGATCGTGGCTGCAGGATGTTTATAATACTCGGAATCAATTTGAGGCGCAGAGATTTTCAATCAGGGAGGCAGGTTGCGCTGATAGGGTCAAAAGGCCTGTCGCCAGCGAGGATCACAGCATCTGACATATTAATTTGAGCTGTCAGAACCAATATGTGTAACGGAGGCGTGGAGACACAGGCCCCGTTTCGGAGAAAGAGTGGGAAAGGAACAAACGGCAGAAAGTACGACCCTGTGACAGACTAACGTTTCACAGACTCCTGTAGACCCAGTCCCGCCGCGGGTAGCCAGCGGGCCGCCCATTCCTGGGGAGGCATACGTGGACGGGAGGACAGGACTTCTCCGCGGGATGCTGGCCACATCACAGCGGCCAATTGGCCCTGTAATTAAATTCTCCCCGGCTTTTCCCCGACGCCCACTCGTTGTCTCTTTCCTAGCCTCCACATCAGTTGAGCTCCAAAGCTCTGAGCCTCAGTGGGAAGTACATTTGTTACTGAGAACCCTTTGACACCTGCAGCTGGAGTCGGCTCCCGGCAAAAAATCACCGTGAGCCCTGCTTCTCCCGAGACTCTCACTCAGCCTGCCTCACGACTGGTACCCTGCCTCTCTCTCCTGCCCTCCCTGTTCCCGTTCTCCTTGTTGTCCCTCTCCATCTCATTCTCCCCACCCCCAGTTCCTTTGGGCAACCCTGCCATCCCCTCAAGACCCCATACCTTTCCCGAGACCTGGGAGCTGATGCTCTCAAATGAACCCTCGTGAACACACAACAGCGCAGGTCTGCACGGGTCCCGGGCGTGCAGGGTACACACTGTGTTCCCGGGGACCCCATCTTATTGGGTTGCACATGTAAACACGGTGGACGCAGAAAAGCCCAGTAGTCTCCATGCTTCTTATACCAAATGATCAGGAAAGAATGGGAGCATATAATGTCATGGCCAAGACATCGTAAACTCCATTCCTGGAAGCCCCTGGGCCACGACTGGGGGGGTGGTCTATGTCAAGCAAAGGAAGAGTGATTCCCCATCCAGTGGGAGCAATGAACACAGGCAGACCTCATTTTACTGCACTTTATTGTGTTTCGCAGTTACTGTGTTTTTTACAAACTGGAGGTTTGCGGTAACCCTGTATCGAACGAGCCTATCAGTGCCACTTTTCCAACGGCATGGGCTCATGTCGTGTCTCGATGTCACATTTTGGTAATTCTCACAATATTTCAAACTTTATTATTATAGTTGTCATGGGGATCTGTGATCAGTGATCTTTGATGTTACTACTACGACTCACTGAAGGCTCAGAGGATAGGTGGCATTTTTTAGCAATAAAGTAATTTTTAATTAAGGTATGTGCATTTTTCCCCACCAAAACCATGCATTTACATTTATTCTTGTAACTCGATATATGTTTCAAGCCATGAGTTCCCATGGTTATCTCCAGTTCCAATGCAACAACACAGGATTTATCCCAGCTTTTCCCCTTTTGATATTTCGACCTCCTCCTCTGATGAGAAAGCCCCACTGTCTCTATCTTCCTGTACAGACAGTGTTCTCCTTCTTGTGCATTGTTTTTTTAGACAGAATGCTATTGCACCTTAATAGACTACAGTATAGTGTAAACATAACTTTTATGTGCACTGGGGAGCTAAAAAATTTGGGTGACTCGCTTTATTTGATACTCGCTTAATGGTGAGGGTCTGGAACCGAACCCATGATGTCTCTGAGCTCTGCCTGCACTTATGACGTTAGGCACCGTGGAGAGGTGAGCCTGAGAGGTGGACAGCAGCCCTATGTTAACACACAAGCGAATCCCACACGTCTGTCTGAGATTCCAAAGCTCACGGCCTCCCGGGCATCTCCTCATTGCTGGGCCTCCAGTGATGGAAGACGTCAGGTCTTTTCCTAGGCAGCGGTGCTGAAGGGGCTCCCTCGGGGACACAGGAGTTGACCCTCCAGCTCCCTTCCCAGACCGGATCACTTCTTCCCCCAACACACCCTCTGCCCCATCCTAAAACCCGTGTAGCACCTGGTGTGAAATATTCAGGAGCTTTTTTCTTCTCAAGACGTTTTGTGCAAAGGGAACAGCTCTTTGAAGAAACTAGCTCCTGAAAAAAAATCTTAGAGTTGTGTGGAAGAACACAGATGTCCTTGCTCCGAGGGGAGACCCCAATCTTGAAGAGAAAGTAAATGAGGTACAATGGTTATCAAAAAGATGGGTGAGATTTATAGGAAGAGCTGCATTTCTTCTCCTGATCTGTCTTTCCCTCCACCTGTAATGTACAAGTCAAACCAATAAATGGTAGGGGGAGAGAGAGAGAGAGAAAGTACACTTGTCAGAATCCTTTTTAGGGCGATAGCTAAAGGATATGGAGTTTCTTCTCGAGATGATGAAAATGTTCTAAAATTGACTGTGTAATGGTGGCACATATCTGAATATATTAAAAACCATTGAATTTTATACTTTAAACGGGTGACTGTATGGTATGTGAATTACATCTCAAAAAAGCTGTTAAAAAGAAAAAACAAAGGACACACTTCCTACTGGGGCCTGGCCTTGGACGTTAACTTGGAAGGGCACGGGTGTTCAATCCCCACCAGCGTGGGTCCCAGGAGTGGGGTCACCCACAGAGTCCAGGAGGCAGTGGAAAGGCTGGAAAAGGGCCTCCGTCTCTAAACCCAGCCACGTCACAGGTCCAGTTAGAGACTTGTGGCAATCGGTTTGTAGGATGTCACTGCTGGTAGGAATGTTAGAGGCCACGAGGTTCAATTCCCGTTTCTCAGATGCAGAAACCGACGCCCAGGAAGGGGAGGGACTTGTCCACAGAACACAGCTCGTTAGAGTCAAATCTGGGACGTGAGCCTCGTCTTCTGATGCTTATTCTAACGTCTTTCCTTTTTCCTTCCACAAAGAACGACTGATATATGTGCTGGGATCTATGTGTTCACAGTCAGCCTTAGAGAGTATAGAGGGGGCTGGCGGTGTGGGGTAAACAGGCCACTACACCACAGTCTGAGGCACTCTGATGGGGGGAGTAGAGGAGGCTATAGGTAGATCTAGAGAGAGACGACAACCGTGTGAGCGTGCGCGTTGCTCAGGGATGGTTTCCTAAAGAAGTTACTTTCCATCTGAGATCGAACTGATGAGTAGGAATCAGGTACAGCTTGGGGACGGGGGGAAGAGGGGGAGTGGGGGTGAGCTGGGGCATCTATGTTATTCAGGAGACATTCAGTCCGATACGGAAGACTGACTGGGGAGTGAGCAGAGAATGTGGAGAATGAGACTGAAGAGGTTCTAGATTCTCTGGGACCTTCTATAACTACCTATGGTGTTTGGGCTTTACCTCGAGGTTAACAAGAGCCCTTGATGAGTTCGCTGCACGTTGCTCTGGCGTCCACATCGTGCTCAGGGAGCTCTCCTCTGGTCCAACACCCCTCGCCGCCAACCCCAGGCTCTTGGGTCAGCTGCATAACAACCCTCTTTTACTGAGCACGTACTGCATGGCTGGCTCGGGACTCAAGTGGGTATTTAACGCTGAGGAACTCATTTAATCTCCATAACAACCCAATAAATTATTTACCACAATGATTCACATTTTACAGATGCTAGTAGCTGACACTTATTTAGATTAACTATGTGCCGGGCATTTTCTAAGGACTTTACATACATCAACTAACTTATTCCTCATGGAAACCCCGTATGGTAGGTACCAGGATTACCTGCATATGATAAACTAGGAGACTGAAGCCCGAGGAAGATAAATAACTTGCTCGACTAGCCGCTCACAGAGAGTCAGCCCCTGCTTGCCTCCGTTTCTCTAGACCCCCCAACAGAAGAAAACTAAAAAAAAAAGATGTAAAATTTAGAGAAAAATAAAGCATTTCCCCCTTATTGTTAAATTCCTGGCCCTCCTTCAAACAAACAAAGAAACAAACAACCCTCCCAAACTCAAGGTGGGAATCTTCTTGTCCAGGAAAGAGGGGAGGGGTGATAGGCAAAGGGCTAGGACATCACATAGGAAGGGCAGACCACACATCTTGTGGGAGGGGGTGCAGGCAGAATTCCAAAATCACCTATGGCCTTCACCCCCTGGGGTTACCCCCATGACTATGTTATGGGATGCGGCAAAAGGCGTTTTGCAGGTGTAATTAAGGTTACTAATCAGATGACCTTAGAATTGGTAGATTATCCAGGGGGACCTAACCCAAACATGTCAGCCCTTTAAGAGCAGAGAATTTTCTCCAGAAAAGGTAGAAAAGGGCATCACAGAGACTGAAGTGTGAGAGGGCTCTGATGCCAGGGAAGTTCTCTGTTGGTGATTTTTACATTTTATCATTCCTTCTGCACCTATTCATTGGAATCCTTCTGAGAAGGATTCTTTTCCTCATCAACTATGTGGTTGGCTTGATAAAGGGTTCATACAGGAAAGGCAGTGTAAACGTTTGATTTTTTTCCCCCCTTATTTAATCAATTTTCAAAAAAGTTTTTAAAATGCCATTATGCCAATCAAAGGGCTGAAGTCCAGAGAATGGACAGGTTGCAGAGTGCTAGAGCCCAGATTTGAATTGAAGTTTTCCCAGGGTCCAACTTGTGGGCTTAACCACTGCACCTCACTGCCTCCCAGAAGGAGGAAAATGGTCATGAGATAATGTCAAATTAAGCAGGCAGAATATGAATCTAGTGAGATATTTATAGATGCATAGAAAAGATGGAGGGAAATACGCCAGAATTTTTACAGTGGTTATCCCTGAAAAGTTGAAAAACAGAAAGCACCCAGAACACTTGGGTTCCTCTGTTTCTGGTCCTTTCTCAAAGGCTGCTGAGAACCTATAGAGGGTATTAAGTTCTTTTTGTGCAATGAGCAGGGCACTTTTCTTGTTTATAAAGGTCCCTGTCATTGTCCTTGAATGCTGGCGAGTGTCCCATGGGAGAGCTTGGCAGTGTCTTTCTCTAAGGAGAGAGGGGCTGTATCACTTCAAGGATTCCTAGGCACTTTCTGTGGCTACTGTTGGTGTGGTTTAGTGGGGGAGAGGCTGATCTGGAGTCAGATCATTTAGGCTCACGCTTTGGCTTAGCCACTTCCTAGCTCTGTGACCTTGGGCAAGTTAACCTCTATGTTCCTCAGTTTACTCAACTCTGAAGTGGAGAGGGTCACAGTGCGGACCTCCTAGAGTTTGGGAGGGTTACATGAGTTAATGCAAGTAAGATGCAGCCCTTAAAAAGTACTCAAGGAGCGCTAGTTATTCTTATGCAGGAGAGCCTGGAAAAATCATTGGCTCCAGATAGTTTTGCTGTTACGAGAATGGAAGGGAGGACCACTTCCCCAGGTGCCAGAAGGATTGCAGCGAAGCCCAGGCTCTGCTTCTGTGACACACATTTTCCCTATCCAATTTACCTTGGCACAAAAGGATAATTCATTGGTATGTCCACATCCTGGTCCTTGACATACATCTTCCCTGCTCGTGCATGTGGTGACAGCTCCCCAGGTCCCCTGGACTTTCTTCTCTGAGTTTCCCATTAATGTTGTCTACACGAAGGAAGTCCTGGTGTTTGCCTTTCCCCAAAGCCATCCTTCTTTGGAGAACAGAGGGTAGGGTGAAGGGTGGGGGCCCTGAAGAGGAGGGAGGTGGGAGAAAGACCATCCCAAGACGTCAATGTGACCTTGAGATCCAGCAGCATGGCTTAGAAATACACAGGCCAGCTACCTCCCAGCAAGGCTTGCCGGCGCCAGCCCTGCCCTTCCTGGCAGCCAGGAGAAGGCACGTCTGGAATGAAACTGGGCCTGCCCTGGGGAAGGGGTGAATGGTTACTTGTGAAGCTAGTTCTTGGGTTTGATTTTCTCCTCAAGTACCTCAATTTCTTCCTCTTCACCAGACAAGTGCATGCAGCTTGGCGATTTCCAACCATTCCCAGCCCTAATAATTGACCCGATGGGCTGCTGTAAGTGACTGGGGTCCTGCCGAGGCCTGGATTCTCAGTTGGGATCCCCAGGAGTGAGGACAATCATTCTATTCCTTTCCCAAGTGTTTGGACTTTGGGTCAGAAGCCGCCATGGAAAGGAAAAAAGAGAAAACACTTCTCGATGAAATGTTCTTCCTTTTGGACACGACTCCAGGCGTGTTAGGAATGGAAGTGACGTTTTCTCATTCATTCGTCTCATTCACTTATTTATTCATTCATTGGAGAAATATGTATTGGTTCTTTTAGAGAGTGCTTTTCAGACTTTTGCTTTTAGCAGCAGAACCCCTATTTAATAAAATCTTCATGAAACCCAATATATGAGAGACTGAACTGAAGTTCAGAGAGATTCAGGGACTTGCCCAAGGCATCCACACTCTTTAATGGCGGTGTTGGGTGGCATCCAGATATGCTCATTTCTAACCCTTCAGTCAGATATGCCCTTGTTATTTGGAGCATTTATAGACAAGTACAGGCAGTCCTAAACTTACAAGTGAGTTCTGTTCCAAAAGTTCATCAGGACGTCCGCTACCTGGACTTGGAATATATTTCCCTATAGAGACAGAGGTACGGATGGTGGTGAGGTGCCCAGACCGGCCCACAAAAGCAAGTTTAATCCACAATGTGTTGGAATTCTAGAACTAACAGTTCTTCTTTAGCTTTGTGCTTCTAAGAGCCCTGAGGAACTTGTGTACTTGGACAGTAAGACATCCTTTGTGGGGAACATGGCTGTGAGTTCCCACCCATGTGGACACAGTAAGGGACTAGGCAGTGAGCAAAAATGGCCTTTGCATGTTTCGAAAGATGCCACCGTTTTCTTTGGTCCCAATAGAATGTCAAGCTCCCAAAGGAAGGGATTTTTGCTTATTTTGTTTCCTACCGTATTCCCAACATATAAGTGCCCATAAGAAGTGCTTGATAAATGATTGTTGAATGAATAAATGCACTAAAGTTTCATAGATTTCTTGAACACACATCTCCAGGAGGCTTGGTTATTTGTTTCCAAGAAACAAATATATTCTAAATATATTATATTTAGAAACAACAAAGTAAAGGCTGATATAGACAGATCACACCAACAGCAGGGAGAGGTGACCAGCATTCAGGCAGGAGAAAAAAAAAAAAAACGTAAAAAGCTGATACAGGATCTCCAAAAGCACAACAGCCTGGGATCATTCAGGTCAGGAAACTTGGGAGTCATTACTGTAAAGTACACATTAATTAATGCTTATAATTTATCACCCTTGTTTAAGGATGGAGGAAAGGTTGTATGGAAATTGTCGAAATCATAATAAAAAGTTATGTTTCTTAAAGAAACAAGTTCTTCTTTTATCTGGAAAAACATTCTAGGATTCCTCAAGTTCCAAGTGCCTAGGTGTTCTAGTCTGTAATATGAGAAAAACGTTGGATGTTACACTTTACAGTAGGGACTATTTGGGGCTCTCAGCCTTTTTGGACTGCAAATATAATTGGGTAACAAATGAGAAACTTTGCTTTTAAAGCAAAAACGAAACTGAAAGAGGCATCTTAGCCTGCTGCAGACAGCAGTTAATCGCAGGTGGCCCAGGGTGGCCTTCCAGGAGCCCAGGCAGGAGTAGCATTTCTGCAGAGTGTGCATCCTTGGGGGAATTTTGCTTGAAGACAGAGCGTGGGCTTCAGACTAAGACAGAACTTCACTCAGTGTAGGCGCTTCCACTTACCAGCTGTGTTACCTTGGACAGCTCATTAACCACTCTGAGCCTTGGTTTTTTTTCTACCTCCAGAAGGTAATGTCTTCCTTATAGAGTTGTGAGGTTTAACTGAAATAGCATATTTAAAGGGCCAGGTATGGTGCTGTTACATGAAAGATACTCAACAAATGCAACTTCTTCTCTTACTATTTCCAGGAGATACCCTCCTCTACTTGCTATGATTGAATTTGAGTGAAGGGTGGTGTGTGTGTGTGTGTGTGTGTGTGTGTGTGTGTGTGTCTGCAAGTGGCTTGTTCACTCAACAAGTCTTCCCTCCAGCAGTTCTCCTCCTTTCTTGCCCTGCTCCGTGTCTGGATGGGCTGTTGGGCCAATGACCATAGTCTAAGAACACTTTGCAAAGTTTTGGTAAATATTTGACCCCTCTAGTTTAGGCAATGATTTGAGTTTGAGAACCAGTGACAGAGCATCATTTCCATGAACAGCTGTGCTTACAATGGAAAGATGAAAACAAAACACACCCTTCCATCCCCCCACCTCCTTTCCTAAGACCACCGTATCCATGAGGGCAATGGCCTGCATGAGTCAAGATAGTCTGAACACACCTCTCCTTCCTCAAGCGTCAAACCCTGTTGCTTGGGAGTAGAGACCAAGAGTTTTATACAAAGGGTTCATAAACTTTCCTAATTTTGGGAGCGTGGGGTTGTAGTTAAATGTGAGCTGCCCCGATTCCCCCCTGGGGACAAAGGCACTGATTTCTCCAGCTGCGGGAAGTGTTGCTGCTCGTGTCACTTTGCTTGTCTCCCTCTGGGCATTGCCCCCAACTGAAGGGAGCTCCCTCACCTGAGCTGTGTCCCCTCTCCAGGGGCAGCCCATGTCCAAGGACTGGGCAATGTGGTATGGAAAGATCTGGTCCTCTTGTCTCAATGTGGGACATCTCTGAAGGCCTGCCCAGCCACAGAGCTCTCCATGGGATTGGCTAAGGTCTCTGCTACAGCTGCATTGCCACTGAACTTCAGCTTCTGCCCCATCCTGCTTCCTTCACACACTCTCAAGGACACTTCCCAATAAATCACCTGCAGGCAGATCTCCATCTCAAGGCCTGTTTCTGGGGGAGAGGGACCTACAGCACTTGGTGTAAGAAGAGGTGCAAGGAAGTATGTGTTAAAATGGGGTCTGGTGGACTTCAGACTATACTACAAAGCTACAGTAATCAAGACAGTATGGTACTGGCACAAAAACAGAAATTAGATGAATGGAACAGGATAGAATGCCCAGAGATAAACCCATGCACATATGGTCAACTTATTTTTGATAAAGGAGGCAAGAATATACAATGGAGAAAAGATAGCTTCTTCAATAAGTGGTGTTGGGAAAACTGGACAGCTACAGGCAAAAGAATGAAATTAGAACACTCCCTAATACCATACACAAAAATAAACTCAAAATGGATTAAAGACCTAAACATAAGGCCAGACACTATAAAAGTCTTAGAGGAAAACATAGGCAGAACCCTCTATGACATAAATCACAGCAAGATCCTTTTTGACCCACCTCCTAGAGAAATGGAAGTAAAAACACAAATAAACAAATGGGACCTAATGAAACTTAAAATCTTCTGCACAGCAAAGGAAACCATAAACAAGACAAAAAGACAACTCTCAGAATGGGAGAAAATATTTGCAAATGAAGAAACTGACAAAGGATTAATCTCCAATATTTACAAGCAGCTCATGCAGCTCAATATCAATAAAACAAACAACCCAACCCTAAAATGAGCAGAAGAGTTAAATAGACATTTCTCCAAAGAAGATATACAGATTGCCAACAAACACATGAAAGGATGCTCAACATCACTAATCATTAGAGAAATGCAAGTCAAAACTACAATGAGGTATCACCTCACACCAGTCAGAATGGCCATCATCAAAAAATCTACAAACGATAAATGCTGGAGAGGGTGTGGAGAAAAGGGAACCCTCCTGCACTGCTGGTGGGAATGTGAATTGGTACAGCCACTATGGAGAACAGTATGGAGGTTCCTTAAAAATCTAAAAATAGAACTACCATATGACCCAGCAATCCCACTACTGGGCATATGCCCTGAGAAAACCATAATTCAAAAAGAGTCATGTACCACAATGTTCATTGCAGCTCTATTTACAATAGCCAGGACATGAAGGCAACCTAAGTGTCCATCGACAGATAAATGGATAAAGAAGATGTGGCACATATATGCAATGGAATATTACTCAGCTATAAAAAGAAATGAAATTGAGTTATTTGTAGTGAGGTGGATGGACCTAGAGTCTGTCATACAGAGTGAAGTAAGTCAGAAAGAGAAAAACAAATATCGTATACTAACACATGTATATGGAATCTAAAAAAAAAAAAGCGTTCTGAAGAACCCTAGGGGCAGGACAGGAATAAAGACACAGACATAGAGAATGGACTTGAGGACATGGGAAGGGGGAAGGGTAAGCTGGGACGAAGTGAGAGAGTGGCATGGACATATATACACGACCAAACGTAAGGTAGATAGCTAGTGGGAAGCAGCTGCATAGCACAGGGAGATCAGCTCCGTGCTTTGTGACCACATAGAGGGGTGGGATAGGGAGGGTGGGAGGGAGACGCAAGAGGGAGGGGATATGGGGATATATGTATATGTATAACTGATTCACTGTGTTATAAAGCAGAAACTAACACACCATTGTAAAGCAATTATACTCCAATAAAGATGTTAAAAAAAAAAATGGGGCCTGGGAGCTGGAGGATCCACCAGCCAACTGGCTATGAGGCCCTGTGTCTGGTGGTAGGTGATGTTTTCATGGAACCTGGCCTGCGGTAGCAGCTCCAGTGTCAAACCTTCACTGGCAGGCAGATGAGATTGGACATGGATGGAAGGAAATGTCCTGGCAGTATAATGTCTCACGTGTCTGAGAGGTTGGGGGCAGCAATGATTATACGGACTGAGGGAACATAGCTGTTCCTGGGAGCTACTGATGCATTGGGGAGAGACCATGAAGGTTGGGGATAATTAATCACCAAGTTCACACCAAGGACCTCCATATAAAGAGAATCTTATCGCCTGAAGCTAGTGGGGGGATAGTGGGGATTAGGCCTAGAACTAAAGGCAGCAGAGCTCCAGAGCAAGGCTCGATCCTCTACCCCAGCCAGGCTGCCCTGCCAAAATCAGGGTCCTGAGACTTGCGACGGAGACACCTGGGTTGGTACACTAAGACATTGAATCCCCAGATTCCTCCGACCCCTCTGGGTCAGCAGAAGCAGCCCACTCCTTCCTGTTAAAGCCTAACTGCCCCCTTCCCCCTCCGTGGCTTGAAGACAGTGGAGGGGGCTCTGCCTTTCAAGACCCCAGGTGTCCCCTCAGGACTCAGCCATTCCTCCCTTCCTGCCACCAGCCTAATAACCGGGGATAAGTCATGACATAATGGTCAGAAAAAGGCTGGGCCTGCTAAGGGAAGAAAGGGCCTGCACCCCAAAGGGGGTGCAGATGTATCCAGCAGGTACCTCCCAGACCTGGGAGAGCGTGTGTGAAGCTGCTTTCTCAAGGTGTGGGATTCAGTGGCAAAACATAAGGGAATCAACCGGACGCGCAGGCTCAGCGGCCATGGCTCATGGGCCCAGCTGCTCCGCGGCATGTGGGATCCTCCCGGACCAGGGCACGAACCCGTGTCCCCTGCATCGGCAGGCAGACTCTCAACCACCGTGCCACCAGGGAAGCCCAAACAGGGTTTTATATTATATTTGCTTGTTTTTATTTGTCTGCTAGGGGAGCACTCTCCTCTTATTGAGGATTGAACCACACGACGAGGACCCTGGAAGTTAGTGCTAGCACGTGCCGCTAGGGAGACTCTTGGAAACATGGAGAAAGTGCAGGCCCGGACTTAGTGAAGTAGAAATTCCAGAACTGTCGTGGTGGACAGTGGAAGAATCGGTGGATAGGCTTAAAGAAGTGGCCACGTTAGAGTTGATTTAGTAAGGCTGGAAAACTCACACTGACTATTTTCTAAGGGAGCTGAAGGACTCCCCCAACCCAACCCCCATTTTTTTCAATTTTTATCAAAATATAGTTGATTTACAATATTGCGTTAGTTTCAGATGTACAGCAAAGTGATTCAGTTATACATATATGCATATTCTTTTTCAGATTCTTTTCCCTTACATGTTATTACAAGATATTGAGTAGAGTTCCGTGTGTTATACAGTAGGTCCTTGTTGATTATCTATTTTATATACAGTAGTGTGTACATGTTAATTCCAAACTGCTAATCTATCCCTCTCCCCCCTACCTTTTCCCCTTTGGTAACCATAAGTCTTTTTTCTATGTCTGTGAGTCAACTTCTGTTTTATAAATAAGTTATTTGTATCATCTTTTTAGATTCCACATATAAGCAATATCATGTGATATTTATCTTTCTCTGTCTGACTTACTTTACTAAGTATGAAAATCTCTAAGTCCATCCATATTGCTGCAAATGGCATGATTTCATTCTTTTTCATGGCTGAGTAGTATTCCATTGTATATATGTACCACATCTTCTTTATCCATTCATCTGTCAATGGACACTTAGCCAACCCCCATTTATGAAAGTAATGAAGACTATTTCCTTCACCAGTGTTGTTGAGAAACTCAGTGGTGGCTGTCCTCTGTAGGCTAGGGCTGACCATCGGAGATTCTGTGACAGAAATTCACTCCTTTATAGCAATGGGGATGATAGGGTCGCCAAATAAGAGGGGCCAGCTGGTGTTACGGTCGTCAGAAGCAAGGTAGGCACAGTTAACGGGGGAGCAGGGACAGAGTGGTGGTTGGGGGGCCTGACCTGCAGAGAACCATGAACCTAGTTAATAGAATATCACCCCTCAGGGCAAGCAGATGGGCAGCTAACATGGGAATCACTCACGCTATACAACCGAGAGAAATTGATGGTCAGGAAGCTGAGGGTGGCTACCCCCAGTAAACAGGTGTGATTCCTTGCCTAGTTTCTGGACCTGAGCCAGTGTTTAGACCTGGGACCTATCAACTAAGGGAGAGATCAGGTCTCCAGAGGAGAGGACCCTGTAATGCCACAGCCAATATATAATGATTTCTTTAGTCCTTCCCCAAATGTACAAGTGGCCATTTACTTGGGTAACCATTCCCTGGGGAAGAGGGAAGATGCAGACTTATCAAGGACTTTTGGACACAGGATCTGTGTTGACTCCCAGGAAACTGAAGCTTCAGTATGGTCGCTCTGGCTAAGTCTGACTCACAGTGGGTCCATTCGGTCCTCTGATCCACCCAGTGGTCACTTCCCCGATCCCTGAATGTATAACTGGAATAGACTTCGTAGTTGGCAGGACCACATTGGCTCCTTAGCATGTGGGGTAAGAGATATTGGAATAGGAGTGGCTTCTGAATCTTCCCCCACCTCCTGGCCAAAATAGTAAATAAAAACCAATATGGCATCCTGACAGGAGGAAATGTCATAAATCAGTGCCGTTCTTAAATAACTAAAGGATGCCCAGATGACTGCCCAGATCATATTCTCATTTAACCCACTAATTTAGACTCTACAAAAACCAGATGATCTTGGGGGATGACAGTGAACTAGCACAAACTCAGCCAGGTGGGAGCCCTGATTGCAGTTGTTTTGTCAGTTGTAGTATCTGTGCTAGACAGATTGGTGTGGCCTCAGGTACAGGCCACTGATGTGGTGAGTGCATTTTTTCCATACCTATCAGGGAGATCAAAGCACTTCACATTCATAGGAGATGGACAACAGTATACCTTTATGTCTTGGCCTAGGGCTACATTCACTCTTCTGCCCTCTGTCATAACAAAGCCTGAAGGGACCTAGGCCTTCTAGACATTCCACAGAATGACATAGCGGTACACTCTATTCATGCCATTTTGATCATCTTCCTGGGGATTAACAAGCAATGGCGAGTATGTGGAGGCATTGGTAAGACACACATGCTACAGACGGTGGGAAATAAATCAGTTAGCTTTGTACACAGTGCTCTGTCTCAGACTGTTTCCTTGGGAACCTGCCTTATGGTAAGGATGTCTAAATACTGAGTCTCCACCTGGAACCGGGCTACCTGTATGAGGCTGGACTAAGCAGCTGCATGGCACAGGGAGATCAGCTCGGTGCTTGGTGACCACCTAGAGGGGTGGGAAAGGGAGGGTGGGAGGGAGACGCAAGAGGGAGGGGATATGGGGACATATGTATATGTACAACGGATTCACTTTGTTATAAAGCAGAAACTAACACACCATTGTGAAGCAATGATACTCCAATAAAGATGTAAAACAAAACAAAACAAAACAAACGGTGCCAACACCTTGATGGCTTAACACAAAAACAGTGCTTTCATCACTAATGAAAAACCCGATGAGGCTGTTTCTGGTTGGTTGGTTGGTTGGTTGGTTGGTTCCTCTAAGCCCTTGAGGATGGTTGGCACCATTGTCACCACCTGGCAGCCATGGTCTCTGTGGACGGGTCTCCATCCAGGGAGCGCACGGGAGACCTAACCACCTGGGCCTGAACCTGACACAGCCCTTTGGCTCACGTTTATTGGTGAGGAGAGTCCCATGAACTGATGCAGTTGCACAGAGTGGGGAGTGAGCATGGAGTTGAAAATTGTAGACGGGGCAGCAGATCCCCAGAAATAACGCCACGCTGTGTCAAGGGGGGCATGAGCCTTGGGGGTCAGTAGTCATCTCTGCCACACCAACCTAAGCAAAACTGGGAGATAAGTGAGGTTAGTCTTTTTTTTTTTTTTAATTTATTTAATTTTGGCTGCATTGTGTCTTCATTGCTGCATGCAGGCTCTCTCTAGTTGTGGCGAGCAGGGGCTACTCTCTTCGTTGTGGTGCCTGGGCTTCTCACTGTGGTGGCTTCTCTTGTTGCAGAGCACAGTCTTCTCATTGCGGTGGCTTCTCTTGTTGCGGAGCATGGGCTCTAGGCGTGTGGGCTTCATCAGTTGTGGCACACGGGCTCAGTAGTTGTGGCTTGCAGGCTCTAGAGCGCAGACTCAGTAGCTGTGGTGCATGGGCTTAGTTGCTCCGTGGCATGTGGGATCTTCCCGGGCCAGGGCTCGAACCCGTGTCCCCTCATTTGCAGGCAGATTCTTAACCACTGCGCCACCAGGGAAGCCCCCAAGTGAGGTTAGTCTTGACTCCATCTAATGCACTCCTCCGCAGACTCCCAGTTTTGTGACTCTTTCCCCTTCCCGGCTCTGACCTCTGATTATTCTTTGTATTCTTTGAAGAATTGCTCTCAGAGCGCCGTTAAGTGACTAAGTTCCTAGCTGACAACCAGACCATCGGCTCAATACCCATCCCTTCCTAGACCTTGAAATTCTCTCCCATCTTCAGCAGGCCCTTCCAGAGCTCTCTGCCTTTGCCGGTGCAGGGACCCCTCCGGAGCACCATTATCTTCCAGCCGGAATGGATGACTTTTCTCGTTCTTCACGATCCAGCTCAGAAATAACGTCCTCGGTGTTCCCGACTCCTTGAATATACTTGGATTACAGCATTTATCACACTGGAGCATAAAGAACTGGGTGCCCATGGGTCTTCTGAACGTGGTGTGTGTCCATGTCACGAGAACAGAAGCTGCATGGGGTCAGGATTCTTTCCTACTCTGTGTTCCCCGGAGCCTAGGGCAGCAGTTGGACCAGAGTAGACACTCGTTCAGCGTGTGTTGCGTGAACAATCCTTTGTCCCTTTTCTGCCCTGGCACAGTGCCCAGCATGCAGCAGGCCCTCAGTTGCCGAAGGATGTCATGTTTGCAAGGTCAGAGTGTTTGCAGTCTCATGTCATCCTTGCTGGTGGTGGGGTTTCAGGTACTGTCTTTGAGGGATGGTTCTGATTCTGGAAAATCCTAGTTCTGGCTGAAATTATTCTACCTAGACACACACAGACATACACATGCACCCCCCCCCAACACACAGACACACAGACACATGCACACACAGCCCTTTATTCCCAGGTCCTCCCCCCAAGTCCTTTTTGAAGATGGAGGCCCAAGGAAACCAGTTCTTGTAAAACTACTTCTTGTAAAACCATTTCCTTATTTTTCTACCCTGTTGAGTCTGCGCCTCCACCCTGCCCACCCTGAGCCCCGGGCCCGTACCTCCAGGGCTGTTTCCTCATCAGACAGAATTGTTCCCACAAAGGCCCAGAACCGGAGACTTAAATTGGATTTGCCTGTGGCTTTGGGCTCCCCGCGTCCTCCCTCTTTTGTTTTTGATTTATCGTTTTAATCAGTTGTAGTCAATCATTCCCTCTCTGTCTTGCTTCACCATAAACACAACTCTTTGCCAAAAAAATTATAACTGTATTAAATGATTTTATGACAGTAAACTGCAGATTGTACAGTGTAAACACAGGTGTTTCTCATCCCCACACCCTCCAGCTCTGCCCGGACCGGCAGGGGTGCCGTGGAGGAAGGGTGCCTTTGGGGCCACGAGGAAGGAGCTGCCCCTGGGAGTCTGAGGATAGCAGGTCGTGTGGTTCAACCCTTCACTAAAGAGGTCAAGAGACAGATTTCTGGGAGGAGAAGCCATCGGGCTCAGGTCGCACAGATGCCTGACGGCAGAGCCAGGGTGTGATTGAATTCATCAGATGTCTAAGATCCCTTCCAGGACGCTTCTGCTCTCTCCTCTCCTTCCCCAGGTCCATTTTAGGCACATTTCACTGTAGTACAAGTACTCGTGGAGGGAGGGAATGGGATAATGTGAATATTGTAATTTGTCCGAGGCTGTGTGTGTATACATATATACACACCTTGGGTCTTAATGTTTTTGTCCTACAGTTTGGGTAGATGTGGAACGCAAGACCGACAGCAGGGGGGTCTTCCTGCCCCATATCATGGCAGGGAAGTGACGGAGACTTCTGATACTCTTGGGATGGCTGTATCAGGCATTGTTCTGGGGACAGGAATGGGGACACAACAGACACAACAAAGGAGGTTTTTCCCGGGGTGAGGCTCTGGGGAAGCTGACCAGCTCAGCGCCCTGAGCAGTGAGGTGAGCTTTTTCCTGTGCTGGCCTGGTTGCTCTGGAAGGCTTGGGAAGTCTGAGATTCCAAAGCAGCTCATCTGAGAGCCTGCAGGGCACGGGGTTGAGTTTCTTTTGGTTCCAGGTACAGAGGAAGAAAGAGTAAGAAACACTTTGGGGGTAATTTCACCAGGGGAATTACCCCCTATAATTTCCATCCCTAACCATGAAAAAGGCATTTTTCAAACAGGTGATTTATTAGATGGAGGAGAGGATTCCAAAGATAGGGCTATTTGGGATGACCCGTTGATGATGTCGTATCCCCGCTGGGACGTTTCATAGCCTAAGCTTTCTGGCCCTTTGGGAATCAGCACATGTGTGTGCGCAAACACACGTGCAGTATGTGTATAATATATATTCATACATGGTTTAGTCTGAACACTGGCTGTTTCCGCTCCTTCCTGTTTGTTTCTTGGTTTTGGCTCACCTGGGCCCCCGCAGGAAACACATCCAATATTTACCAAGCAGCTCCAAAGATTACATTCGCTTCCCAAAGTTTTTATTCCTCCTTTGTTTGGGTAAGTTTCAGCTCGCAAGAGAAGCTGTTTTTGCTGAGCCTGGCCTGCACAAGAGAGGCAGAAACACAGGCCCATCTGGTGAAGATTGGAACATAAATAGCCCCCTTTAAAAATAAATCTCCGCTTTTAACTCTGTAGATAAAAATATCTGAATGAAGGACAATTCTTAATCTCCACCTTCTCCCCTGCTTGACTCAAGCGTTTCTAAGTGGAGTTTTTTCCCCCTTCTCCTGTTACAGGTTCCATTTTGGCTTTGATTCTAGCGAGTTTACTGACAGATTACTTCATTTTAACTATATGGCTTTTCTGTCTAGTGGGAGGCATATTTCTAAGTATCATATTTATCAAAAGAGCTCTGCAAAACAAGGGCCAGAATTACTCTTTTGATGGTTCCCCCTCTAACTACAACCACAATAAATTTTGTAAGAAAGAATGCTCAACTGGGACCTTTTATGTTAAAGCCGAGAACCGGGGTTCAGACACTGTCACTTTCAAACCTCCATCAGTCGAGCTGTTTCTCCCCCCCTCCTCCCGCCCCCTCCCTGGGCAGAAATCTCACATCTGGTCTCACTTGCACGGCTGGTCCTGGGCTCCCAGGGGCTCCATATTTTTTCCCCTATAACTTTAAATCAGAGGAGCATTTCAGTAAATCACAGGGAACACTTATTTATTGGACATAGTTTTGGGTCTCTTAAAGCATGGAAAATAAATTTAATGGAGCATTCGGAGCATTTCTCCAATCTTTGAGGGATTACTTGGGGAATTTGTCATCTGTGCCAAGCCCAGCAGCTTGATCCAGAGAGATGGGGAGGAAATAATGGGAGAATCTTCTCCGAAGGCCTAGGTGGGTCCTAAGTCACCCCCAAGAAAGACGACTAAGAAGGGGCCCAGTCGCCAGCAAGGTGGATGGGCAACATTGCCGTTTAGTTAAAAAACTATCATTTCAGCTGGAGGGTGACTTTAATCTGAATTACATTTTGTTTTTGTCATCTACTCTTGCTGTGTAACTTATGGACGACCATGGCATGCTTCTTAATCTCAAACACCAAAGGAGGGAGGTGAAGATGGGGGCCAGGGGAAGGAACAAAGGAGGACTGTGAACTCAAAGAGGCAAGGGGGCAGCTCTGGGAGACTCAGGGGCAACCTCAAGGGGCGTGGAAGCGCAGGCCAGCGTGGGACCTGGCTGGAGAGGTGAGAGCCCCAGGCACTCATCTCTCAGACCCGGCAAGAGCCCTACCTAGTGGAGCGGCACATCCCTGGGGCGTGGTGTGTACGTTTCAGGGCTGTGGGGATCAGGTTTGGGAATGGCCCGACCTGGGCAGTTACAGCAAGTCCCTGACATACGAACCTTCAAGCTGCGAACTTTCAAAGATGCAAATGTGCAGTCGCGTGTCCAATCACGTGTTAGTTCACCTGTCCGGTGTACCTTGTCACGTGAGTGCATCCTCTATAAATGGTTGTGCTTTTGTGTATTTCACTATACAGTGCTGTATAGAGTACAGTAGTACAGTACCTTTATTTCAAGCCCAGGAGGTCCGGAAGCAAGTAAAAGCAGTGGTATATAGCCTGTTGTGTTAGGTGGGTACCTAGGCTAACTTTGCTGGACTTAACGAACGCGCTCTCGGAACTGAACTCGTTCGGATGTAGGGGACTTACTGTATTCACAATCAAAAGGCAAGGACTTGACTGTGGAGTCTGACTTTCCCAGGATGGATCAGAACTGATGAATGGGTGGAGGACGGTCTCCCCGGGAGAGGTTGTCACCGGGCTGCGTGGGCAAGTTTCACTCCTGCTGTCCTTGAGCGGGAAATGAGGGTAAATGGGGGTGATGCTTCTCCCCGGAGGGAAGACAGTCAGAGGAGCTGTTTTGGGGCTTTAGGAACACGGAGCCTTGAGTTCAGGGTAGTGGGGACGCTTCTTTAGGAGAGGAAGATGGAAGGTGGGGTGCTGAGGGAATCCCCAGGAGGATGTGCTCCCCTGCACACGGGGGCTACGGGAGGCACAAAGGACTTGTTCGCGAGGGCAGACAGGCTCTGTGTTTGGAGGCAGAGTGGCAATGACATTGTTGTGTCATTATTAGCATTAGCTGCAACGGCAACCATGCCCACAAGCGTTTTGGGTCTTTGCCTTTTGCGTTGTCCTCATCTCAGTCTCTGTTAAGAAGGAAGAAGGCTGGCACTCTTGTTTTTAGGCTCAAATGGGTAAAGTGAGGCATAAAAAGGAACAAAGGTGGGTGGAGATGCTCAGGTCACAGGGGCGGCCCCTTTCCAGCTTTCATGCCCTCAGGCTCCCCCTCCCAACACTGTGGAGAGAATTCTGTTCCAGGTTTTCTTGGCGTTACTCTGACCTCTTGGGGAGAGAGCTTTTCTCTCTAATTTCCCATCCTCAGCTAGGAGTTCTTTCTGTCCCGAGATGGGTTTCCTCTTCGTTGCCTCTTTATTCTTTGCCTTTTTAACCTCGCGGACCAGCCCTGGCCTGGGACCTAGCAGATGGGGCTGGGGGCTGGGAACTTGCACGGAAGGGGTGGCTGCAGGAACGAGGAGGGGTGATGTCCCCACCCTCCCGGCAGGACAGGCTGAGGGGCAAGTGGACCCTGCAGCAGTTGTGAGTCTGTCCAGACTCAAAGTTGAGCACCAGTTGGGATCACAGCCATCTGTGGGATACATTTAGATGGGTCATTAGGCGTGGGTATAAAGTTTAGAAAATTACTGGTCAGCTGGGGTCGAAGCCCTGACCTTCACGTGACTCCCCCTGGCGATGTGCGCACTTTCTCCCTGACTGCTTGAGATCCTCTGTGGCTTCAGCCAGCGTCCAGCCTTGACTCCCCTCCCTTCTCCCCATGTCTAAACGCTTGCCCCTCATGGTCTCGGGAACACACCAGGCTCAAGTTTACCTTTTCTCTTTGGTTTCTGTGGCCCTTCTCTTCCCGTCCATCCATCTGCTCTACACATGCTTTCAGGTCGAGATCAAGTTTTATTTTCTCCTAGTGCATGTCTCCGACCCTTTTACTTTCTCTGACCAGCATGCAGTGGCCACTGCACTCTGCAGCATGAAATTAAATAAGCAACCTAAATGTCCATCAACGGACGAATGGATAAAGAAGATGTGGGGTGGGCTTCCCTGGTGGTGCAGTTGTTGAGAGTCCGCCTGCCGATGCAGGGGACATGGGTTCGTGTCCCGGTCCGGGAAGATCCCACATGCCGTGGAGCGGCTGTGCCTGTGAGCCATGGCCGCTGAGGCTGCGCATCCGGAGCCTGTGCTCCGCAATGGGAGAGGCCACAGCAGTGAGAGGCCCGCGTACTGCAAAAAAAAAAAAAAAAAAAGGATGTGGTATATACACACACACACACACACACACACATACACACACACAGTAGAATATTACTCAGCCGTAAAAAAGAATGAAATAATGCCATTTGCAGCGACATGGATGGACCTAGAGAGTCATACTGAGTGAATTAATTCAGATGGAGAAAGACAAATATCATATGATATCACTTATATGTGGAATCTTAAAAAATGGCCCAAATGAACCTATTTACAAAACAGAAATAGAGTCACAGACGTAGAAAACAAACTTATGATTACCAAGGGGGAAAGGTGGAGGGAGGATTGACATAAACACACTACTATAAATAAAATAAACAACAAAGGCGTACTGTATAGCACAGGGAATGGTACTCAATATTCTGTAATGACCTATATGGGAAAAGAATCTAAAAAAGAGTGGATATATGTCTATGTATAACTGATTCACTTAGCTGTTCACCTGAAACTAACACAATATTGTAAATCAACTATACTCCAACAAAAATCAATTTTAAAAAACAGCTATTGCCTGGGAAATACAGTTTGCTTTTAAGAAATGTTCAAAAAAGATGCTATTTTATTTTTACCCCTGTCGATTCACCATTTCTCTGAACTGTCCCATCTCCTTACTGGAAAACGAGGGGTTTAGACGGATGATCGCTAAGGTCTTTGGCAGTTATAAAATTCTGTTTATAATTATCTTCTCATCTGGACTGTAAACTCCTCAAACACAAGGACAGTATCTTTTTCTTGCACTGACTGCCTCCATTGTCGAGCCCAGTGCTGGGCCCGGAGTGGGTATTCCCTAAGTTCTTTTGTGTCCTTTTCCTACTGGCAATGGAAGGAATGAGGCACGGCTCAGATGCCCTGGAAGCCTGGTCTTGTAGTCTGGCCCGAAGAGAAATTGTTCCATGATTTGTGGAGATGGTGAAAACTGCTGTGACGTCTTAACACTCCATGTGCTCTGTTGCAGGAAATTGACACTGAGGACTCTGCCCAGCACAGGCAGATGTCATTTTAAAGGGGGCCAGCCCCACACCTCCCCACCCCCTGCAGCCTACACGTTTTGTAGCAAAGAAGAAAAAAGTGCTCAGCTTGGTTTGGCTACTTACTACCCACAAGACAGGGGCAAAGCACGTGGCTCGTGTGAGTCTGGGTTGCTCACCCCTGCCGTGGCCACTGCCCTGTGGTGGGAATAAAAAGATGAGACATGTGAAAACATCCTGTCAATTGCGAAGCCAAGAGCGGTAGATGTGAAGTGGCCGAGGAGGCGTGGTGCTCGGTTTACTTAACATGTCATCATAGAAAGTCAAAAACTCAAACAGAAAAAAACACAACCTAAAAGGAAAGAAGCAAAGTGCTCTCTCTCTCCCGCTTTCATTCTGGGACAAAGAACCACTTCTGTTCTCTGGTTAATACTCTCTAGAGACTCCCCCTTTCCCACCCCTGCCAAAAAAAAAAAAAAGAAAAAAGAAATTAAAAGAAAGTCCAGGAGTAAGAGGGAGCAACCTGGTATATTCTGAAAGTTGACTCTGGGAAGAGAGGAAAACGTCAGCAAACAAAAGCTGTCACTCACTGGCAAGCTGCTGCCTCTGGGGAATCATCAGTAGGAAGAAAAACTAAAGCTCTGAACCTTGCCTGGAGCCGGCGCAGAGCTCGCGGCTGAGGCTGGTAGAACAGGACCCTCTGGATGGAACCTTCCTGCTCATTCTTGGGGTTTTAGCAGTTCCGAGGAGTCGCGCTGTTGGTTAAGAGTCTGCCTGCTGCCCCCCGAGTGGGCGCTGCGTCCCATTCTTCAGCATCCCGGCAGCCCTCGTGAACGGGCGTGTATGGTGGGACCAGGCCTCACCGCGGACATCAGTTGGAAACCCACCCACGCCCCTCTTAGCCTGTCTGATGCGCTCATGCCTCTCTTCCCCTTCCCCTGTCCCAACTTCCCCTCTCTTCCCACATCCATCCGCCTTGCCTGTCAATTTCCACCCAACGAATCAGAAGTCAGAGGCCCCTCCACCCCCAAGGCTGGCGACCGGGGCTCCAACCTTCTAGAAACCTGTTTGTGCGCAAACAAAGGCCTCCCCCCCCAACCCCTCTCAACACACCATCACGACTTTCCAAGACGATGATTGAGTTTTTCCCCTGTTCTGCTTGATATTTCTGCCAAAGCAAGAAAAATCCTCGTTGAAGTCTAGCAGGAAATCCAATAAAAATTCTTCAAAAGATGGGCTTGACATTGAAAAACAGCAAAATTATAAAATAGGCCTTAGAAAAGAGAGCAGAGAGTTATTATATCTGGCACCAGGCAAAAGCCCCGAGACCCCGTCCAAATGAGCCATCACAGACTGAAAGCGTTTAGCTTCCCGTTGATTAAATATGGAGAAGGACCCAGGGCTGCCAAGCCTCGGGGATCCAAAGTTTGTTTTCAGTCAGAATGTGTTTTCAGTCAATGGAAAAAATGGTCGGCCTGCGCTGGGCTGTGTAACCGAGAAGCCCCAGGTTTGGGCTGAAATATGGCTGTGAAGCAGAAAACCATGAGGGTAGTTAATCATCCCCCCCAGGCCCCTGTAATTTAACTCAGCGGCTCATTCCGCTTGGTAAGCTCCCCCAGCCTCCTTCCTTTCTTCTTCTCTCAGTTCATTTCGTTCAAGGGGGGATAGATGAGTCCTTCGGAGGCTCATTTGAGGCTATGTTTCAGTTGTGAAAACTCCTCACCCCCAAGGCACACCCCTCCCCCGTCGGGTCCCCACCGCCCACTGCTCTGAACACCCTGGGGGTATAACAACAGAGGGAGGAGACCATTCACATGGACGTCCTTCAGGGAAATCTCTTTGTCCCAGGAGCTCCCTGGAATTGGGGCCTGGAAAAATCTCTTCCTTCCCCACTGCCTTTCCAGGGAAGGCTCTTTTTCAGAGGCGTTTACTGCCATTCTTTTAACAGGGTGATCTTATTCGAGACTTATAGTTTCCTTTTTTTCCTGGGTTCTCATCTGCCGCAGTGCATTCCCTTACAATGAAGAGTACAGGATATTACTCAGCCGTAAGAAAGAGTGAAGTGATGCCATTTGCAGCAACATGGATGGACCTAGAGATGATCATACGAAGTGAAATAAATCAGACAGAGAAAGACAAATATCATATGATATCACTTATGTGTGAAATCTAAAAAAAAAAAACGATGCAGATGAACTTAGTTACGAAACAGAAACAGACTCACAGACAGAAAAGAAACTTGTGGTTACAGAAGGGGAAAGGGGAGGGAAGGGATAAATTAGGAGTTTGGGATTAGCAGATACAAACTACTATATATAAAATAGATAAGCAACAAGGTCCTACTGTATAGCACAGGGAACTCTATTCAATATCTTGTAATAACCTACAATGGAAAAGAATCTGAAAAAGAAGAGATAAATATACGTATATTTATAACTGAATCGCTTTGCTGTACACCTGAAGCTAACACAACGTTGTAAATCAACTACACTTCAATAAAAAAACAAAAAAATTTTAAAAAGTATAGGAAGTCTGCTTTTGGGTATCATTAAGGCCCCATGAATGAGGATCTGAGAGAGAGAGAGAGAGAGAGAGAGAGCGAGTCTTCAGGCTTGTGGAGCTGGACTTTGAGGTAAGCCAAACCTCCTTCCCTGTCAGATGCAAGCACCTATTCTACTTTTCCACTTCAAGTTTTACACCCGTGAGTAGCCTCAAGGGAGCTGTGATGATGGTGCATTTCTGATCCTGGTGCATTTCTTTTTCTTTTTTTGATTTTAAAAAATTTCCATCATTCCTTCTACTTTAAAAAAAAACTATTTTATTTATTTATTCATTCATTTATTTATTTTTACTGAAGTATAGTTGATTTACAATCTTATGCCAATCTCTGCTGTACAGCAAAGTGACTCAGTTATACACATACAGACATTCTTTTTTCATATCCTTTTCCATTAGGGTTTAGCACAGGATATTGAGTATAGTTCCCTTTGCTATAAAGTAGGACCTTGTGGCTTATCCATTCTAAATGTAATAGTTTGCATCTATGACGCTGGTGCATTTCTGATCCTCTTTCTCGCGCTCCCAGGGCCATCACTGGCCCTGTGGCTTTCGTCAGCTTCATCTCTCCAATAACTGCTATTCGCGGAAGCCCTCGCACTGAAATCTGTGTAAGATCGCAGGGCACGGGTCCAGCTGAGGCTTCGTTTGGTCTTCTGGTTGTTTCAAAGTGGTGGTCGACCCAGCCGCAGCCTCATCTCAAAGTCCAGCCTGTTTGATACCTTTCGGCCGGGCGCCCAAATTCAGTAACAGGAAGTCACTCCTGCCAAATATTTTTTGAGAACTAGGCAAATAAACTCAAGACAATGAATAAATAAATGGTTTGAAAATGGTGATATGGGAAATACTCAGTGGTTTAATGGAAACAGATTCTTTTGTGAGGACAGCAAGTCTCGGGTGACTCGGCTGTGGAAGACGTGAGCTCAGCCAGCAAATCCCTGGATGACCAAGGGAAGGAGCAAGGAGACAGGTCCATGGGGTTAGGTTGTCCCAGAGAGCAGCCCAAGAAGTTCTGGGTAGGGAGAAGTTTAAGTAAAAAGCCATGGATAGAATGTGGCCTGTGTGTGTGTGTGTGTGTGTGTGTGTGTGTGACCATTCCAGGGATGGAGACCAAGGAGGTTGGTTATATTGTAAGAAGAAGGAGGACAGAACAGAGTCACATTTGTCCTCGTGTCCAGTCCCCTACTTTCACATTCATATAATTCTCCTCCTCTCCAAGGTCATCACTTACTGAGTAATTACAACAGGCCAGCCTTGGGCCAAAAGCCTTATATGTTATCTCAGGCTGTCCTTCCACCAGCTCCCTGGGCTATGTCTTATCTTCACAATAAGGGATCTGAGATTCGGACCCTGGGAGAGCAAAAAGCATGAAAGTGGCAGAGTCGGGATTTGAACCCAGGTCTGTCTAGCTTCTCGCCCTGACCCTGCAAAGGCAGTCTACAGGGCAGGCTGTTGGAGATGGTGATTTGGGGGGCCCAGGCGTTTCGACAGAACCCAGTGAGGTCCACTTCAAAGATTCCACTTCACAAGGGGAAGAAAACCAGCAGACCGGTCAGGTCTGCATTTCAAAAGCCATGCAGGCTGCAGAGGGCCTCATGGGCGGCAGCAAGCCCAGGTTGGAAGGGTCAGTGGCAGGTCACTGTCACCATCAATCACCCGCAAGCCTTTTGTCTGTAGAGGTGAGCGGGAAGCAGAGTGGGTGAGCCAAGAGAATTTAAGGAACTCTGCTGGTGGCAGGAGACAGGAAGTGGCATTTAGAATTTTAAGGGGAATCTTCATGGTTTGGGGGAGAAAATCTGTTCTGGGTTCTGGAGCCGTGCCGATAAAGGGCATTCCAAGAACAAGTGAGCTCATCCTGATGTTGAGTCAGCTGCAAGTCTAGCCATCCATTTACAGACCTACCCATCCATTTCCGAAAGCCTCCTTGACCCACGTCGCCACAGTTCTAGAAGTTACCAAGAAGCCCAGTATTATACTTGCATTCAGAGAAACTTACAGCTGGGAAAAATATCTACATGAAACATACTATATATTACGCAGCTATACGTAGTAAATATATACACAGAGGCCGACCTCATTTGGTTGCACTTCATTTTATTGTGCTTTGCAGATACTGTTTTTTTTTACAGTTTGAAGGTTTGTGGCAACCCTGCATCAGGCGAGTCTATTGGTGCCACTTTTCCAATGGCCTCACTTTGTGTCTTGGTGTCACATTTTGGTAATTCTTGCCATATTTCAAACTTTTTCATCATCATTACGTTTGAGTGATCTTTGATGTTGCCACTGTGACTCACTAAAGGCTCAGAGGATGGGTAGTGTTTTTTAGGAATCAAGTATTTTAAAATTAAGGGATGTGCCTTGTTTTCTTAGACATAATGCTATTGACACTTAACAGACTACAGTATAGCGTAATCACGGCTTTTATATGCACTGGGACACCAAAAATTTGTGACTCAGTTTATTGGGATATTTGCTTTATTGCGCTGGAATGGAACCCGCGGAATCCCCGAGGTCTGTCTGTGTATGTATGCAGGCATGGTTTTAAGTATGTGCATGTGTTAGAGGGCATCCTAACCGTGGCTGGCTGAGGTCGGAGCTCCTGTTACACCCACTTTTCATAAGAGACCGAGGCACAGGAAGTCAAGTAGCTTGCCCACGTGGCCAGTGAGAGGTGGGCCAGGATGCAACCCCAGGCTGCCAGGATCCACGGGTGGCTCCCAGACAGAGTGGTCCAGTGTCCACGGCAGGGGGCTGGTGATCCCTTCAAGGGCGGAATGAGGAGCCGTGTGAGCAGGTGTGACTCAGACACGTGGCCTGTGGGAGGTCAGGGAGGGCGGGCAGGGCCCTGTGGGCAGGAAGCTCCGGGGAGAGGGTGGACTTGGCGGGTTGTAGGATGGGGCCTTCAGGAGCAGAGGCCTGGCCAGGCCTGATCCTGGGATTTGCTGGGAAGAGGGTAAGTTGACTGAAGATCAGGGTGGTCATCAGGGGGCAGTTAAGAGTACCGGATGGTGGGCAGGCTGTGGGCAGGTGGTCTCGAATGCCCGGTAAAGACTCTGGCCTGTTTCCTCCGAGGAGGTGGTGTTCCCCAGGGGCATTTGGAGCTTTCAGCTGGCCCAGCATAAAGGACAAGGTCCAGGGAGACCTAGATTCCAGGCCTGGCTGTGCCTCTAGGGGTCTTTACTGCAGGTCACTCAGATGAGTTACCATCTGTCTGCATTCCAGCAATCTCATTTTTTAAGTAAAAGGCTTAGGCTAGATGCATCCCTCTGGCTATAGTCTGTGGTGAACCCAGATGAATCTAGCAGGGCTTTGGAAGAGGATTGGTGGCAGGGCTTGAGGGGCGGGCGGAGGGGGGAAGAAACTGGAGGCGGATGGAAAACTTGGAATCAGAAGATGCAGAATGGGGAGGTTATCTTAGAGACCTCCTCCCCGCTCTGTTTTACAAGTGGGGAAACCAAGGCACAGGAAGGTAAGTGGTTCCCAAGCCAGGCAGCTCCTTCCTGTGGAGCCGAGGAGGCCCTCCAGCCTCTGCCCCTTACTTAGTCTCCTTTCCCTTTGGGTGGGAGCTGCGGGGGACATTGGCTTGGAGCACGGGTGAGGGGGGAAGGGCAGGGAGGCTCAGCCTGGGGGTGCTGCCCCCCTTCATTCCTGGCCCATTTGGTCAGCACCGGCTGGGCAGCCATCCCCAAAGAGGTCCAGCTCAACAGAGCTCCCGAGGCCCGGGTTCCAGTCGTTGCTCCGTGTGGCAAGGCCCTGACTCTTTGGGGAAACCTTTAGACTATCATCTGTCAGATGGTCAGTTCAGGCTGTGAGCTGAGGCCATCGTGTCACGATGCAGGGGCATGTGAAGGGCCAGTGTGGAAGCCGCCCTCCCCCTGCCCTCCCCCCAGGCCTTGGCGCCCCTCTGCTGCTCTGGGCCTGGGAGCTGCTGCAGGGCGGGGGAGGGGGGGTGCTGAGGCTGTGGGAGTCTGCACTGAGCCTCTGACACTTGAGTGAACCTCCCTGCTCCATGTCAAAGGAGTCTGGTAAAAGTTAACAGGCCTCCCTGCCTCGAGCAGATCAGAGGGACTCTGGGGGTCAGGGAGAGGTCGCTGAAACTGATGGCAGTCCCTGGAGCTGACCCCTGTCTATAGGCCTATCCTGCCCCCTCCCCTAATGCAGAACCCAGGGCTCCTTCCAGGGTGGCTGGCCCAAGCCCTCATTTGTCTAAAGGCCCCTTGGAAGATGTCCTGGGCCTTCCTTATAGGGGCCTTCTCTCTGTGGCCCTGCACCTCCCCTAGCCCTGGGCCCAAGTGTGTGTGTGGAAGGGAGAAGGTATGGGGGAGGGGCAGCAGGATGGTCTGTGGATGAGATGCCAGACTGATCTGGGCCTGGGCTGGGCCTGGCCAGGTGTGACCCTGGTCCCTGACCCCTAGTGGCCCAGAGGGGGAGGAGGGAGGATTGGGGGGTGGGGAGAGGCTGTTGGCTAACATTTACCAGGACCTTTGAAGATGTAAATGCTTCCCCAGGCCCTGCTGGGATGGATGGGGTCAGAGTTCACAGGCATGGTCGCCTGCTTCTCCAAGTGAGCTGGAAATCTTGCAGACAGATGGGTTAGGGTCCCATGTGAAGGGACCTTCCCCAGGGCATTTGCTCCTTCTGGGGCTCTCTTGGACCTGGCCCAGGGACTTGGAGGCCTCGGGAGGGGCTGATGGGAGCTGTCTTTTTCAAATACTCACATTTCTCTTGGGTATGTTTTCTGGGTATATTTGGCTCCACTGAGATCAATCACTGGAAGATCTGGGAGAGAGAGCCTCATCTCCTGCCTCTTCCTGTCCTTTTTATTCTGCGAATACTAGATTGCTTGGCGTTTCCTGTTCACACCATGCTCTTTCACGCCTGGTAGCCCCCTGTGCTAGCTGCTCTGCAGGCATTCCCTTCCCCACCTTCCTTCTCAGGATGGCTAACTCCTATTCACCATTCTGTATCGCCTCCTCCAGGGAGGCTTCCTGGAGTGGAATCTGCCCCTCTGCTTGGTTCTCCTGTAGCACTGAATCAACTAATATTTATGCAATATGTACCGGGTCCTGTTCTATCGGGAATGCATCAATGCGTAAAACAGACCCAAATCCTTCCCTCAGGGAACTTACATTCTTGAGGGTAATAACAGGGAAAAACGACATTACCCTTTTTTTTTTTTTTTTTTTTTTTTTTTGCGGTACGCGGGCCTCTCACTGTTGTGGTCTCTCCCGTCGCGGAGCACAGGCTCCGGACGCGCAGGCTCAGTGGCCATGGCTCACGGGTCTAGCCGCTCTGCAGCATGTGGGATCTTCCCGGACCGGGGCACGAACCCGTGTCCCCTGCATCGGCAGGCAGACTCTCAACTACTGCGCCACCAGGGAAGCCCCGACCTTACCCTATTTTAAACGCTTTACAGGTACTAACAGATTTAACCCTCAGAACATCCCTATGAGTTAGGTCAATTATCCACATTTTACATGTGAGATTACACAACTGATAAGGGGCATATTTAAATTAAATTTAATTTAATTTAATCCTGACAACAGCCCTATGAGATAGATGTGATTTTCTTCATTTGCCAGATGAGGAAACCAAGACTTAGAGGGGTTAAGTACTTGGTCCAGGGTCATTTTACCAGTAAGTAGCGTCCCAAGCAGGATGAGTCTAAGCCTGGGAAGGACCATATTGCCTCCCTATCACAACAGGACCCTGTTTCTGTATTGAAGCCATTTCTCTTTGGATTAAATGGTCTGCTCATCTTCTCCATCATCCTGGGAACTCCCCCAAGGCAGCAACCTCGGCTCATTATCTGTCTCCTTTGAACTCGCATTGTGTTGGGTGCTTAATTGGCTTCTAACAAATACTTATCTATGGGTTGACAGCTGTATGTGGGCAGAGATGAGCATAAAGCAGCTAGTATTTACTGCACATACTCTGTGTTGGGCTGTGCGATGATCTTTGCTAAGCATGAGCTCTCCTGGTCCTTACAGAGTTCTAGGAATTATGTCATTACTCACAGGCTGGTAGCTAGGAGTGCTCAAGGTGGGACTTGAGTCACAGGTTTCTCTGACTTCAAAACTCCTTGTCCTTTCCTCAATGCCACGGGAGGCTGATCAAAGGAAAGGTGGCTCAAGCCTCCTGGCTCTTGCGTTTCTGTCCCCACCTGGCTGGGAGGCCTTAGGGATGGAATTGGGGTGGGCCTTCAATGCTAAGGGTAGCATCCTCCCTAGGCTGCAAGGCAGCTGGAGAAGTTGAGGCTTCGGTTCCAAGATTATTCTCACCTGATAAGATGTTTGAAGTTGTTGAAGGGAGTGACTGGGCACATTGAAGGTGTTCAGTGAATTCTTACTGATCGTTGTGGGTTCGTTCCCCGTTCCAGAGAGACAGCCGGATTCAGACTGAAACAGCGGACACTTTGGGCATTTTGACTTGGGAAGAGGAGGATTATAGCAGAATAGACTTCAGGCCTTAGGTCTGGAGCAGAAACGGGAGCGTTCCTGCTGTATGTATGTTTTGTTCCTTTGTTCTGACATCTGTTTTTGTTTTTTTATTTTTTGCTTTCCCAGTTAGGAGGGGAGAACAGCACCGAATCTTCTGATTCATCTGCCCACAGGGCTCAGCAGACTGGCCGACTGGAGGTATGTACGGGGAGAGGAGGTCACAAGAGATGGATTTGGGGTCACAACAGCTGAGCAGGGGACCAGCGCCTGCGTCTCGGGACCCCCAGGTTTTCACTCTTGCCGTCAGGTCTCATTTGCCTCTACAACCCCCCTCTCCCACCGTCGATGGGCTTGTTGGATCCGTACCCCTCCCCCCTTTGGCTAATGCCCTATTTTGCTTGACTAACAGTCAAAATGCAGGACTGCACCCAAACGAACTAAGCTCACTTAAATCACTGGCAGGTAATTTGATAGATGTTGGCCGGCGCCCGCTTTGGGAATTAAGTAAAGCCTGAGCCGCGGAGACAGTGGGAAACAACCTTGTGTAACTGGTAAGCAGGCGGCCTCATTTCACCCGGAGACAGCCCAGGCCCCAGCTCCACAGCTCAGACTGGAAGGCTGGAGTGGGCCAGGTGGACGGTTGACGTTTCTCTCTCAGCCTCTTCCTCCCTCGGTCCTGGCTCTGACTCCCCTGGGGTTGGGAACCTGACTCTTGAGGATATGCAACGTTGTCCCCACCAGCCGAGGTCTCATTTCCTGGAGCTCACCTGGGGAAGACCCAGCAAATGATGTCGTTGGCTAAGCTCACTTGTTTGCTGAGCTAACTCAGACGGGACAAGGGTTTTTCCGCAGATGGGCGTGGTGTTGTACAGATGGGTGTTTTATGGACCGAGCTCAGAAACTGACAGCTTGTGGAAGGCAGCTCCCATCTGCAAAGAGGCCAGTTGCAAGGGAGAAACTTCTAGGTCCTTTCATCACGGTGAGGATCGTTCGTTCGTGCGCTAACTTCAGATAAGCAGAACAAACAAGCCTCGGCCCAAGTGGGAACTGGTTCTGCCCCCTCTCTTTGCTTTTCTAAGTCATCAAAGCCAAGTTCCTAAAGCCTGACTGTCTCACGGTCCTTTCTGATGGTTTCATTGTTTTGTTTATTGTGCTTATGACAAGTGCTAACAGACCGCTTTCAAAGTGTGTTGATATTTCGGTTGTTTTTGAATGGCCCTTCTGTTTTCCTGCATCTGGACAGCATTAGAGCCTGGCCCCAGGGAGCCACTGGGTTCCTATAAAAGTGTACCAGGTCCCCTTTTGCAGAAAACACCAGCCATGGCAAGATCAGACTCCCCATCTGGGCAGGAACAAACACCAAAACCTAGAGCAGAATTAGGAGACAATATTCAGCAGCTGCGGAAGACAGGCCCGGGCTGGGAAGGGGCCAGCAGGCATTGCTAGCTGGATTGTGGGTGTTCCTTCTGCCCGTGGACATACTGTGATCTTCCCATGGGAGGACGTTCCCTAGCAGAGGGCCTGGCACTGGGCGATGCCGCTAAACGCTGGTCATCAACAGGTTCACTCTCTGTCTTCTTCTCCAGGCTGCCTGGTCAACACCAGCAGCGGGTCCAAATAAGGGGGTTCCCGGAGATGGGACAAAGAGCAAGAGCTGGAAGATGAAGAAGATCATGGGGTCTGGGAGGACCAGAAGAGGCAGGGCAGCGTGCCCTGCAGCTCCGACCCTCTTCCCTCTACAGCTTTCTTCGGGGATCTTCGGTTTTCACGCCCTTTCCCTTCCTACTTCTCCTGCTCCGTCCCCATCCCCAGGCCCTGCCACATGCTACACTACAGCTAGCTTCCTCCAGTGTGAGAGAATCTCGGTGCACAGACCAGGCTCAGAGGAAGGGAGTGACGTGCACAGTCTCGCTTTATAAATTCGGCACAAACTGGATTTTGTTTCTTCAAGGCCGTCTGTGTTTTCCTCCTTTCCAGCGGGCTGAGGTTTTCTTTAGCCCACATGCTTTATCGGCTTGTACACGGTTCTCTCTTGTTTGGTTTCAAGAGTGGCAGAGTCCCTTTCTGACTGCGCCCCAGGTAGCTGTGTGGCTTGGTTTGCGAAGTCCCTGGAACTTGAGTTCAGAGTCAAATGGATTAAGATTGAGTGGGTGACAGGGAGCTTTGGTTCCTCGGAGCTGCAGTTAGAGGGGACCCAGGCAGGCCAGATGGGGGAAAACGTGTGCTCTACCGTTGGTTCTCTGACGGAACCACGTGAGGCTCATAGACCTACAG